>NC_037329.1:131607024-132807024 GCF_002263795.3 Bos taurus
TATGCTGTAATTTAAGGATTGTAGGTTCTATTTTCATACGTAGCTTACGTCTCCTATTGTTGATTGTGAGCAGTATCTATACTTGGCCACACTGCTTTGTCTTCATACCAGGAGTCAAGAGTTTTGTATGGAGTAGTTGACTGTCCTTTAAATGGCCAACTCATGTCTGCTGTCGTTCAGAATACGCTCTTTTTGATGATAGCAAACTTGATTATTGTGTCAGAAAGAAAATTCATGAGTATGTGTGTGTAAAACATTTACATGCTGTTAGTGATTAGTGATGCTGAGCACCTTTTCATTTACTTACCATTGGTTTATATTCTCTGGAGAAAACGTCCGAATCCTTTGCCCATTTTTTAGTTGGATTTTTGTGTAGGGGAGTCACGCTGGATCTCAGTTCCTTATCAGATATATGATTTGCACTATTTTCTCTCATCAGTTGCCTTTTCACTCTGTTGTTAGTGTCCTTTGCACAAAAGTTTCTAAATTTGAGGAAATCTGATTTACTCGTTTATTTCTCTTGTTGTCTGTGTCTTTGATGACGTATCCAAAAAACCATCACCAAGTCAGCAGTTACTTCTTTACACTAAATGCAGTGTAGGCTAACTATTGCTTTTCTTTTTAACTTTAAAAATTTTACACATATGGAGGTTTTCTCCTTTTAGAAAACAGTAGCAAGTCTAGAGAAAAATGTATTGAGTTATCACAAGGACAGGCATATTGGAAAGAACGATGGAAATGGTTATTAGTATGTGACCAACAGCTGCCAATAAAAACCCTGTAGGAGTGAGAAAAATCACTGAAAGTCCAGCTGCCCTGTTAAAAAAGACGCTGAAAAATTCCAAGGACTGTTAAGGGTTCAAAGAGTGTATCAGGGTTCACTTTAGGAGTTAGAGAAGTTGAATACAGAAGTGATGACTCAGAAGCCAGCTGGCTTATTTACATAACCCTTTGGCAACATTTAAGAAGGGAGGGAAGTAGCAAAGGGACTGGAGGCTGGCCCACAGGCAAAGAAAATAAGGATCAAGGACCTAGAAGACATTATTCTACCATCTCCTCTTTGATTTTGAGCGATTGCTTCTTCAATTCAGCAGCAATGAAATTAAAAAGTATGAAACCAAAGGAGGAAAAACACTGTTCAAGTGTATATTAGAAAAGGGTATTACAAAACTTTGTACAGCTTATAAAGATGAAAGTTATCAAAAAGCTGGATGCATACAAAAGGCATCCTTCGTCAAACCTTTGTGTTTGGCTTAGTTTGAATTGCTCCAAAAGACCTTAAAGAATATAGGTTTCTTGAAAAATGGCCATCCTGAGAGGGTCTTTGAAAAGAGACAATCTCGTACTAGAAGCTATTCCTGTAACACATTCTAAAAGTAGATGTAATGCGGTAGGAATCAGATGGACAGATTCTCCTAAAAAATAGCAACTCTTGTAGATAAGGGACAGTGAGTGTAGGAGGACCTTGACTGCTGGAAAGATTTAGAAATAATTTTAACTAAAAGCTGTTCCTTTCTCATGTAACTTGAATTATAACTGTGTAAACTAGTATTTGTTGTGTATTCCTCTTATCAGATTATGTATTTAAGGATAGATTAATGATAGATTGTCTTAATGTCATTAATGTCTTAATGATAGATTACCTTACAGGTTAGAGCATTTCTCAGTTACTCCACTATGTTTATTTTACCATTTCAGTAAGCCTATGGTTAGATACGATTATCTCTATTTTGTAGATTGGGGATGTTGACTGTGAAAAGTGAAATGATTTGCCTCCTAGCATTGTGCAGGAAGAGGGACCTCTTCCAGGGTCCAAAAGTGGGCTCTTGTTTAGCGCTCGGAAACGAATTGTCTGAGGAGACACACGTGCCGAAAGCAAAAGGCTTTATTGGAAAAGGGCACCAGCGCAGAAAGCAGCAGGGTAAGGGAGCCCTGGAGAGCTGCTCTGCCATGTGGCTCACCCCATTTATGGTAATGGGGTTAGTTTCTGGGTTGTCTCTGGCCAATCATCTTGATTGGCCCATAGTCTGAATTAGGGTCCTTCCTGGTGATGCGTGTATCTCCCACCCAAGATGGATTACAGTGAGAAGGACTCTGGAAAGTTGGCCATCTCCTCCCTCTTTTAAACCTTTTGTGAATTCTCCCAGTGAATTTTCAAAGGCAGCACCATATTCCTTGTCAGGACCGCCTGTTGTAAGACAGCTCAGGCAAGTGGGCCTGGCCAAGGGGTGGTTTCTGTGCAACAGTTCCCTAACAGCTCTGTTTGTAAAGAATTGAGCCCACATCTCTTGACATTATTCCTAGTTCAGTTCATTTGCTCAGTTGTGTCCGATTCTGTGACCCCATGGACTGCAGCTCACCAGGCCTCCCTGCCATCACCAACTCCCGGAGTTTACTCAAACTCATGTCCATTGAGTTGGTGATGCCATCCAACCATCTCATCCTCTGTCGTCCCCTTCTCCTCCTGCCTTCAATCTTCCCCGGCATCAGGGTCTTTTCAAATGAGTCAGCTCTTCGCATCAGGTGGCCAAAGTTGGAGTTTGAGCTTCAGCATCAGTCCTTCCAATGAATATTCAGGGCTGATTTCCTTTAGGCTGGACTGGTTGGATCTCTTTGCAGTCCAAGGGACTCTCAAGACTCTTCTCCAGCTCCACAGTTCAAAAGCATCAATTCTTTGGTGCTCAGCTTTGCTTATAGTCCAACTCTCACATCCATTATTCCTAACTTTCTCATAATTCATCATAGTATTCAGGTTCGTTTTATGCGTACTAGGCTTTGGTCGCAAAGAGTTGTACATGACTGAGCGACTGAACTGATCTGAACTGAGGCTTTCATGAATAATTTTGAGACTACAACCACCACTTATAACATTGTTTTTATGATACAGTATGATATGATTTTAAAAAAGCAACATGAAACAACTTTTGTTGTTGTTGTTAACTTTGGAAGCAGAGAACCATCAGTGCACAAGTTATGAAGTACTTTTAGTATCTAGGAATTCAGTGAACCAGGCGTTGAATTCTCCATAGGCAGATCAGTACATTAACCCAATAGCCTTGGGGAAACTGGGACTGGGATTGGGCAGAGAACTGGTTTTTATTATGCCATGTAGGGAAGAGCTAAGGTTTGAATAGTATAGTTGTTGTTGTGGGAACACAGTGTGTGAGATCAAGGTGTATTGTGAAAGCCATCCTGTTATATGAGTCCGTCATTGTTTTATGAGATGCAAAAAAATCATAGAATTTAAATGTTGAAGTAAGTGTAAAGAATATAGAAGTGGTGGTGAACTTAGTACAGTACTTTTCTGCTGCACATGTCACTGCTTAGAAATAAAAAAGAGATAGTGGTTCTCAATCCTTGCTGCCTCTAGAGTCTTCTCATTCCTGAGACCCATTCCCCAGAGATTCTCTTAATTGCTTGGGATGAGGCCCAAGTGATTCTAATGTTGAGAACAGAGTTGTGGAACAGGGACTACCCGGAGCCTAAATGAGACTTGTAGGTCTTCTTTGCTGGAAGTGCTTTTCAGTGAAAGTAGCAGAAAGCATCCTCATATTTTAGACGACATACAAACATAATGAATTTCTCAACTTAAGGACAGTGGCTTTGGTGATGGAGAAGTTATTTCTATCTAGTATCTACAGGGGACTGTTAACTTTTTATAGATAATATATTCTGCATTACAGTCTGTACTGAAATAGTTTTTACCACATTGATAATATATACCATTTAATTTTGATGATAAAATCAAATTCTGTCTGAGAGGTATAATTCAGTAGTCCTCGACCTTTTTGGTACCAGGGACCAGTCTCATGGAAGACAGTGTTTTCACGAACTAGTGTTGGGGTGGGGGAAATCTTCTCAGTGCTTCAAGCAAGTCACACTTACCGTGCATATTGCACCCTGTGTTTCTATTAATATTACATCAGCTGCAGCTCAGATTATCTGACATTATAGATCTTGGAGGTTGGGGGCCCCTGGAATAATTGACCCTTCTGATACAAGCAGAGGAAGAGCAGGTTGTTTTGGCTTCAACATATCAAATATTTGTGGATTTAAAGCTGCAGTACAGTGTTTTTCAAATTTTTTAAAACAGTAAGACTTTTATTTCCCCATATACAATGGCTGAATGTAAGGAATGGAATGCCTCTTTGGGGATGGAAATGGCTCTAAACGAAATTTTCTAAAAGTGTAACTTAGTGGCTGTTTGCGGTGCTTTATTTGGATAAACAGAGGAGCCTTTTTCTCACTAGTACTGTTGACTGTTTCGTGTAATTCAGTAGAGGTTTATTTTACAGGTACAAGCTTAACTATAAAAGAACCAAGTAACATGCTTTGAGAGCTTGTTCTGAGGAAGGCTTATATTGAGGAAGGGTCTGTGAGTCTTTTCTCAGTAGTACTGTTACCATGAGTTAAGATTGAATTCTGAAGCCAGAAAGTCTTTTATAGATATTGTGGCAGGGATTTAGATTTTTAAAAAACCAGTTCAGTACCATATTGATACAGGATTTATTACCTTTTCTGAGCAGGCAATCTCATTTTCTGGTCTGTATATTATTAGAATATAATCCACAAATAAGCTTTTATATAGAGTCGTGGTAGTTAGGTACAAAGAAATACTGTATCTCTGGTATTTAAAGTAATGTAATATGAGATGTTAAGGTTCATTTTTGTATCAAATGTTTCATTTTACAGTATTTTAAATCAGTTTACTTGTCAAAATTGTTTCATTTTAAAATTATGTTTATTGTAAATATTTCTAGAGTTGGACTGAAGAAAGAGTGGCCTGACAAATACAGCTGCGTTGAAATGGGTGATGGGTGACATTAAAGTGCACCCCAGAGTGTGTGGCGTAACACTCATTAAATATCTATTTTTGAGGTAACAAAGAATAAGAGTAATTGGATGGTCCTAATGCAGAATAAAACACATATTATGACTTAATGAATGGTTGAGTTGCCTAAAACATTCATTTAAAAAAGTCCAAAAGCCACAATTAAGTAAAAGCAGTATTTTTGTTAGATAACATTTAAAATACAGGCTTTTTAATTTTCTAGCAGCCACATTTCTGTTGCTGAAAAGAGCTTCCATTCAGAAATGAATAACCTCTCTCTTGGAGTATGTGTTGAAGAGGCCTTGAGCACAGCCCAACAATTGAACTGTGATAAAGCACCGAAAAGATTTCCTAGGGATCTGACTTAAAACAGAGATTGATCACATAGTGTTCCCTTTTTTTTTTTTTTTTGAGGTAAAGAATTTCTCTCCCACATCGAAAATATAAACTTTGAAAAAGAATTATTAGTTTGCTACATAGGCATGCTAAGTCTCTTTAGTCGTGTCTGACTCTTTGTGACCCCATGGACTGTAGCCCATCAGGCTCCTCTGTCCCCCAGGCAAGAACACTGAAGTGGGTTTTGCCTCAGTGTAAAGATTGCCTTTTAGAGAGTGAAGTTTTTTTTTTTTTTTTTTTTAAAGAAGACCTGACTGAGACCTGACTGTGAATCCCAGTTCTACCAGATATTAATCATGTGATCTTGGATATGTTAAACCTCCCTCCAAGTGGAATTTTGGCATCTGTTGTGTGGATATATAACAATACCTATCTCACAGAATGGTGTGAGGATTAAGTCAAATAACAGATTCAAAGGCCCTGGCAAATAAATGCTGGATGCTTAATACATGTCCGTTTTCTGTATTATAATAGCTTTGGAATATTTAACATTTTTTGAAAGTTGGGAATTAGGGCCTTCCCTGGTGGTCCAGCGGCTAAGACTCCATGCTCCCAATGCAGGGGGCCTGGGTTCAATCCCTGGTCAGGGAACTAGATCGCACATACCACAACCAAGATCCAGCCTAGTCAAATAAATATAAAGAAAAAAGTTGGGAATTAATTTTAGAGAATGCCTTCTAGTCTTGGTGGCATTGATTTGCTTTCACGTTTGGCTGTGCTGGGCCTCGGGACCGTGCACTCAGTAGTCGTGGTACACGGGCTTAGTGGCTCCACAGCGTGTGAAACCTGCCATCACACGACAGGTTTCGAACCTGTATCTCCTGCATTGGCAGGCAGAGTCTTACCTGCTGCGCCACCAGGGACGTCCCTAAAATCTTTAATACCAATTTATAACTGTCATCATTACTGAAAACCAGGCCTTGTTACATAGGTATTTTAATATTATTGCTTGATATTGTTAAATTTTGATTAGTTTGACTTTCACTGTATCTATTACCCTCGGGAAAATTGTTCAAACAGAAAACAAAAACACCTCACACCTCAGTTCAGTTCAGTCCAGTTGCTCAGTTGTATCCGACTCTCTGCAACTCCATGAACCGCAGCATGCCAGGCCTCCCTGTCCATCACCAACTCCCAGAGTCCACCCAAACCCATGTCCATCAAGTCGATGATACCATCCAACCATCTCATCCTCTATCGTCCCCTTCTCCTCCTGCCCTCAGTCTTTCCCAGCATCAGGATCTTTTCAAATGAGTCAGCTCTTTGCATCAGATGGCCAAAGTATTGGAGTTTCAGCTTCAACATCAGTCCCTCCAGTGAACACCCAGGATTGATCTCCTTTAGGATGGACTGGTTAGATCTCCTTGCAGTTCAAGGGACTCTGAAGAGTCTTCTCCAACACCACAGTTCAAAAGTATCAATTCTTCGGCACTCAGCTGTCCAACTCTCACATCCATACATGACCACTGGAAAAACCATAGCCTTGACTAGACAGACCTTTATTGGCAAAGTAATGTCTCTGCTTTTTAATATGCTAAGTTGGTCATAACTTTCCTTCCAAGAAGTAAGCGTCTTTTAATTTCATTGCTACAGTCACCACCTGCAGTGATTTTGGAGCCCAAAAAAATAAAGTCGGCCACGGTTTCCCCATCTATTTCCCATGAAGTGATGGGACCAGATGCCATGGTCTTCGTTTTCTGAATGTTGAGCTTTAAGCCAACTTTTTCACTCTCCTCTTTCACTTTCATCAAGAGGCTCTTTAGTTCTTCCTCACTTTCTGCCATAAGGGTGATGTCATCTGCATATCTGAGCAAGCTGGTAGGTAGAGTTGTTTAGAAATCCCAGCGTAGTCACTCAGAAAGCTGTGGTATGACCTCGATGCTGTCTAGAAACTGAGGTTCATCTGAATTTTCCCAAAATCATTCAGCAGTGTCAACTGTCAAGCAAACATTACACAGAAAGGAAAAATTGTATCTAGTAAGCCCATCTGTTATTTGCTTCTTAGAGAAGCAGTCCTCGTTGTGTTATAATGTATTTGGGAAGAAGTCCAAGTGCTAGAACAGATGATTACTTTTTGGTTTATATAGACCACCTTTTATTTTGCCTCTTACTACATCTTCTCTCCCACCTTCTAACTCTTCTTTTGATCACTTACTCACTGCTTTTTAGAATATTCGGCAAAAGAAAATAAATGTGACACCTGATCCATGGTTGTTACTTTTTGTTGGTAAGTCTTTTAATAGAATTCAAGATGAGAATGTTTGAAAATCATACCTTAAAATGATGACTTGGGATTTCTTCAGATGTTATTATTTTTGTCCTGTCTTACTGTAGTATCATAAAAGATTTATTTCAACAGCTGAAATACTTTGTAACTAAATTGAATAAAAACAAAAATTGTTGTGCTTCAAGACAGGAATGGGAGAAGGAGGTGGAAGGTGCATTTTAGTGCATGGATTGTGTGTTGTTTCAGCCAAAGCTTGATTCACATTTCTCCCAAGTCATGTATTAGAGCTATGCTTTGGATTAGACTTATAATGTACATTTTTGACATTTATCAAATGAGCCATGATGTTAGGAATGAACAGTTTTGCAGAAGATTAGTAAGAAGATAAACCTAATGAGAATCTGTCTGCGGAGGCATTACTGTTTTTCATCTTTCATATGTATCATCTTGCTAGAATTTTATGAAAATGAAAAATAATAGGGAATTGAATGATCTGTAGAAAAATGCCTGTGCTATATTCCTAGTGTTATGGCTGACAGAAAAATTTGGAACTAACATTGTAATTAAGATCTCAGAGTCCATATAGATTGGTTGTGGTAAATAGGATTTATTTTATGTCGTTTGATTTCTTTTCAAACGTATTTTTTTGATAACTTAAAAAAAATAAGATTGGACCATTTTTAAAAATGTCTTCGTTGAATTTGCTGCAATATTGCTTATATTTTATGTTCTGGTTTTTTGACTGTGAGACACCTGGGATCTTAGCTCCCCAACCAGGAACTGAACTCACTCCCCTGCTTTGGAAGGGGAAATCTTAACCACTGGGCCGCCAGGGAAGTCCCCTGCTCAGACCTGTTTTTAAAGCAGTTTTACTGAATATCCTTTCCCCAGATTATCAGCTTTACTGTTACGATGTGATGTGTTTGAATTAATAACTTGGTTTTCTTAGAAAGAGCATTCTTAAATCTTTGTGTGCCAGGCACAAATGGGTTTATTTGGTAAAGGCCATTTCACAGAGTTTAAGCAAGGTTGTTTCTTTATAAAATCCCAACTCTGTATTTAAGCCATTTATTTCTCTGAGAAGCTTAAATATTCCACAGTTTATGTGACTAAGTTCGCTAAGCTCTACCCACTCCAGTGTTCTTGTCTGGAGAATTTCATGGACAGAGGAGCCTGGTAGGTTACAGTCCATGGGGTCGCAAAGAGCTGATCACGACTGAGCGACTAAGCACAGCACAGCACAGCACATACCAAGCTCCAGAAGAAGCTAATTAGTCCTAGACTCAGGAAACTTGCCTCCTGCTATTTATTTGCTTATCTGCATATGTTTCTATTCCATAGTAGTTAAAGTGCTTGTAGAATCTCTGCTGCTGTCCTATTACTGGACCTTCTGGAACATTCTAGTTATCAGGTCTCTTCCTGAGCACCCTATCTGTGAGCTTGCCCACCCTCCCTCTGTCTCCTTACTCTCTGAAAAAGTAAGTAAGATTACTTCCTGAGAAATCCTTTCAAGTAGATGTTACTAGTTTTTCAGTTTTCTTTTTATCTTGGGAAGCAGGCTCAGCATTGCTCTGGCCCTTCATTACTCTGGCTAGGTCCTTGGCCTTTGACCCATATGTACGCTACGAGTATACTGGTTTCCTTATTGCTATCATTGGCAATTTTCCAGAGCAGATTTCCACATTGTTTAAGGATTTTAGCATTTGACACACAGTTTCCATTTCCATTTTATTTTCTGCCATTTACCATGAGGATATCTAGCATTCATTGGTTGTGTCATTAAACTGTTGCTGTGGGCTCTTGGATTCACTGTTTCTCCCCCTTTTCATTCTCCCAGAACAGCCATATACATACTCCGCAACCCATATGGACCCAGTCTAGACTGCACTCTTCAGTATAATAGCCACTAGAGTCACCTGTGGCTTTTGAGCACTTAAATCAGCTAGTACAGATTGAGATGTGTTATAAAAAGTAAAACACAGTGGTCTTCTGGTATCTGCAGGGATTTGTTCACTGGTCCACTCTCTTCAGAAACCAAAATCTCTGCTGCTTGATTCTCTTGTATAAAATGGTGTAGTATTTGCATGTACTCTATGCACATCTTCACGTGTACAGGCATGCTTTGGAGATACTGCAGGTTCAGCTCCAGATCACCACAATAGATGAATATCACAGTAAAGTGAATTGTACACATTTTTGATTTCTCAGTGCACATAAAAGTTACGTGTACACTATACAGTAGTCTTATTAAATGTGCAAAGCGTTACGTCTAAACAAGTGGGCAGTCATAGACAATTAATTGGATGGACCATTGAGAGGCTTCTTCAGTACGTAGGAAGAATGGGACAGTGAATACAGCATGGGCACGCTGTCCTTGTATTCTCCAGCTATCACGGCAATGAGTTGCCCAAGCATAAAAGCCATTCCCAAAACTTCCAAATATGAACGTATAACCAGAGGGAGTACACAAGCCGCCCACGTAAGCGATAGAATCTGTGGATTCATTCATTGGTATAGAGGCCTAGCATTGCTTACCAAGGCTCAGTTAACTATTACGTTGTTATGCCCTGACAGGTTACCTCCATACAACTTCTCACATACATATTGAAAAGAGTTTTCTTTCCCCTTATCCCAGGACTGGATCAAATTGAAGCAGCGAATAAGTTTAGGAGAGTTTAGCACCAAGACTGTATGAAATGGTACTGTGGAATAATTTGGGAACCCCAGTGAAATCACTTAGAGGGTAAACCAAAGAGCCATTGCTGTCTTGGAGGGACTCAGGTTTCTGGTGGCAAATCCAGCAATCAAAGAGGTTCTGCCATTTGCAGGGGATTGGGCATTGTCATTCCATGAAATAGCGGAGGCGGGGGGAGAAAAACAGGTTAAGAGGTAGCATGGAAAGAAAGGTATATAGGCCTAGTTTGGCCTTCTTGGGAAAGCTGTTGCCTTCAGATGTCGTCTGCTTGAAGCCCTAGTGAGCTTTATGTTCAAGTTGTCAGACGGTGTGCAGGTCCATTTGGGGTTTGGTGCCTTCCTCTGGTGCTATACATGGATTCTGTTCCCTGCAGTGTGGCAGCATGAAGATTAGGCCACAGTATCTGATAGCAGTCCTTCTTGTGAGGCTGGAGAGTCCTTTTGGAGGTGTCTTTTCCATTATCATGATCTCCAGGTTGTAAAATGTGATACATTTTTTTCCTCCCGTAATTGCACTGTGAAATGAGTTCTCTACCACAGAATAGTTATTTTTAATGAAAGTAATTAGACCTTTACAACCTGGAACTGTGTCTCTCTTTATCCATTGTGGATCAAAAGAAGCAGGACTTAGGTGCTTCAGGCATCCTGTTACAAGGCGAATAGACTCCCTTAAAATCTCTGAAAATATATATGTTGTAATGAAAAACAGGAATATTTAATAAGAGTTTCAGACTTTAGCGGGAAACCAAATAGGGAGAAAAAAATAAATTCTTCGACCTTTGTTGTGAGGATACACTTGATCAAATTGCTGTAAATAAATTATAGATCGCTTAAAGGAGAAGAGTGAAAATAAAGACCCTTTACATGGGGAAAACAAAACATGAAAGCGGTCAGCTTTAAATTAGAGTTTTAGAAATCCTTACCTTGCTCAACCTTACGATAGAGTTACCAAAAAACTGTATTCCTGAGTACCTGTCAGAGTCCTTTCCCTCTTTAAAGATGAAACGTTTCCAAAAGTATTAGAATTAACCAGTAATTGCCTAGAAATTGCAAAGATTTGAAAAAACCATTTTAAAGGTCTGATGAGAGTTCATTATAATGAGATTAAGAATGAAATTGCTTATTTCTGTGATATACATAAAAATTTGATAACATTGTATCAGTTCATCGTAGAATTCAGGAATTTGATCCAGTTTTGAATACTTAAATTAATATACACCTTTACAAATAAGGTAAAAAGATTCAGTAGTCCTTCTTATATGACAAGCCTCCTATATAATTTGTCAATTCAGTTTATATGATCAGCTTACTTAACATATCAGATAAGACCGATTCATTCAACAGAATACCAGCTGAGAGACAAATGCTTTTAGATTCTCCAGTGTCCTCTGGGAGAACCTAAAGTTGGTTCAAGTAAACAGACACACAATGAAAGACTTCATTTCTAAATGAAGACCTTTCTGATTTTTGAGAAGTGCTTTAAAAATATCGATAGGTTTAAAAAACATATTTTTATTTGTTAATTCACTTGACTGTGCCAGGTCTTAGCTGTGGCATGCCGAAGATTTTAGACATTAGATCAAGCAGGACCACAGATCACGATGAAATTATACTTAATTATCTATTTGACTACTAATAAAAGATTTCAAAGGCAAATACAAAAGGTTACATAGTTGTAAAGGAAACTTAGCTCTTTTAATATTGAGAAGATTTGATTTTCTTGAATAAGCAAAGACTTGGTGAGCATAAAACAAAATAATTTTCGTAAACTACAAATTTTTGTTTCTAAGGAAGTTAAAGATAAGTTAAAAGACTTTCACAATCTTTTTTTCAGGAGCAAACCAATAATTCCAAAAAGACTGATCTTTTAGGAAATGAAAATGAAAGTAAATTAGGTTTTAGTTTTATAAAAGTATACCACTGATTTTAAAGCTTATTCTTAAAGGCCTTGTAATATTCAGCCAGCTTGACCACACATAAAGCTCCTTTTTTTTCAAAGAATTCTTTTGTCCTGTATTCTTGTCCTATATTTACTCTTTCCAATTCTGAAACAATCAGCCCCTCTTTACAACAAAATTGCTTTCTTTTTCTCAGCAAAATGTATTCCTCATAACTTTTTAAACCAAAAATACACATCCATCTTGCCATGCATTTAGAGTTGTATTCCCTTATTTCTTGTAGCATTAAATAAGTATCAGTCGTCTGTTACTGGAAAATTTATGAATACATTCCATAATTCCTAAAGACATATGTTCCTCATAGTTAATTTTCCAGTGTGGCATGTTTAACAATAGACCCAAATATCTTTTTAAATTTTTAAAATTTTTATGGAAGTATAGTTGATTTATAGTTTATTTTATTAGTTCCTGCTGTGCATCAAAATGATTCAGTTATCTATATCTGTGTGTGTATATATAATTATGTATGTATGTGTGTGTGCTGCATGCTGTTGCTCAGTCGTGTCTCACTGTGAGCCCATGGACAGTAGCCCGCCAGACTCCTCTGTCCATGGGATTTTCCAGGCAAGAATACTGGAGTGGGTTGCCATGCCCTTCTCCAGGGGATCTTCCCGACCCAGGAATCAAACCTGTGTCTCCTGTGGCTCTTGGATTGGCAGGCAGATTCTTTACTGCTGAGCCACCACGGAAGCCAGTATGTATGTATGTGTGTGTGTGTGTGTGCGTGTGTGTGTGTATATATATATATATATATATATGTATGTATATTCTTTTCTATTATGGTTTTATTCTAGGATACTGAATATAGTTCCCTGAACTATATAGTAGATCCTTGTTGTCTATCTGCTTTATATACAGTAGTTTGTATCTGCTAATCCCAAACTGTTAATTTAGCCATCGTCCACTCCCTTTCCCCTTTGATAAGCATAAATTTGTTTTCTGTGTCTGTGAGTGTTTCTGTGTTGTACTTAAGTCCATTTGTGTAGTATTTTAGATTCCACACGTGAGTGGTATCATGATACTTGTCTTTCTCTTTCTGACTTAGCTCACTTAGTATTGTAATCTATAGGTCCATCCATATTGCTGCAAATGGCATGATTTCATTTCTCTTATGTCTGAGTGAGATATCTACATCTATATGTATCTCACAGCCTCTTAATCAGTCATCTGTTGATAGGCCCTAGAGTTGCTTTCATGTCTTGGCTATTTTCAATAGTGCTGCAGTGAGTGAATATTGAGGTGCCATGTATCTTTTCAAATTAAAATTTTCTCCAGATATGTACCCAGGAAAGGGATTACTAGATCATCAGTTAAGTTCAGTTGCTCTGTCATGTCCAACCCTTTTTAACCATGTGAACTGCAGCCTACCAGGCCTCCCTGTCCATCACCATCTCCTGGAACTTGCTCAAATGTCCATTGAGTCAGTGATGCCATCCATCCATCTCATCCTCTGTTGTCCCCTTCTCCTCCTGCCTTCAGTCTTTCCCAGCATCAGGGTCTTTTCCAATGAGTCAGTTCTTCGCATCAGGTGGCCAACGTATTGGAGTTTCAGCTTCAACATCAGTCCTTCCAGTGAACACTCAGGACTGATCTCCTTTAGGATGAACTGGTTGGATTTCCTTGCAGTCCAAGAGACTCTCAAGAGTCTTCCCCAACTCCATAGTTCAAAGCATCAGTTCTTCGGTGCTCAGCCTTCTTTATGATCCAACTCTCATATGTGTACATGGCTATTTGAAAAACCATAGCTTTGACTGTTTGGACCTTTGTAGGCAAAGTAATGTCTCTGCTTTTTAATGTGCTGTCTAGGTTTGTCATAACTTTTTTTGCAGGGAGTATGCATCTTAATTTCATGGCTGCAGTCACCATCCACAGTGATTTTTGGAGTGCGAGAAAATAAAGTCTGTCACTGTTTCCATTGTTGCCCCTTCTATTTGCCCTGAAGTGAAGTGATGGGACTAGATGCCATGATCTTCACTTTTTGAATGTTGAGTTTTAAGCCAACCTTTTCACTCTCCTTTTTCACTTTCATCAAGAGGCTCTTTAATTTCTCTTCACTTTCAGCCATAAGGATGGTGTCATCTGCATATTTGAGGTTACTGATATTTCTTCCGGCAATTTTGATTCCAGCTTGTGCTTCATCCAGTCCGGCATTTTGAATGATGTACTCTGCATAAAAGTTAAATAAGCAGGGTTATGATACACAGGCTTGACGTACTCCTTTCACAATTTTGAACGAGTCCATTGTTCCATGTCTGTTTCTAAATGTTGCTTCTTGACCTGCATATAGGTTTCTCAGGAGGCAGGTAAGGTACTCTGGTATTCCCATCTCTTTAAGAATTTACCGTAGTTTCTTGTCTGGAAATTCACATCTTTGTTTGCAAGCGTGGTGGACGCCTTTCTGGGACTGTGTTCCAGGCCTGCCATCTCTTCCCCTCTTTTCCACTTTATAAAAGTTCTGGGCTCTCATTCAGGTCGAAGGCAACCCTACTGGATGATATGGCAACTCTGTTTTTAGTTGAGGATGAGATGGTTGGGTAGCATCACCAAATCAACGGACATCAGTTTGTGCAAACTTTGGGAGGTAGTGAAGGATAGGGAAGCCTGGCATGTTGCAGTCCGTGGGATCGCAGAGTCGGACACTACTGAGCAACTGAACAACAGCAACTTTGGTCTTTATCCTGATTATTACATTAAATGATATTTTGTTTTACCTCTTGTATTGGTTTCCTTCTATTTCATTGAGATTTAGGTTCATATTCTGCATTAGCCCTTCTGTATGTGACTCGTGGCAAGTTACTTTATTTCCTGAGAGCATGTTTTCCCATTTTTAAAATGATTGACTTCATAGAGGTTTTGTGTAATTCAAGTAAATCTGTGCTTTTCAGTAAACAGACTCCAAATAAAGAGAGTTTGTGTTTCATCCTTTGGAAACTTATCTTCCTGCTTTGAAGATTTATTTTCATTTTGCCTGTCTCAAACATATTTGTTTCAAATGATTTTTTGTAATTTAGTCCTGTACCCTTGGTGACCTCATCTATTCCCATTGCAAGGAGTTAGTTTTATGTTGCTAATCACAAGTATGTTCAATACATGTCTGATTACTCTGTATGCTTTTATACTTGGGGTTTTCTTTGAGAATTAAAACTCAGTATGATATAATTGAATCGATCATATTTTCATCCAAAGCAGAGAAAACAGCTAATGCAAAGACATTAAAAGAAAAAACTTGATACGTTTGAGTGAAATAAGTAAGGCTAACGTGGCAAGAGAGCAGTGGGAGATGAGTTGAGGTCTGAGAGGTGGCCTGGGCCACCTCATTTTTGGCTCTTTGGTGCTTCCTTACCACTTATGTCTAGTTAATTAGAAAGTCTTGCCACCAGGGAAGACCATCAGTATACCAGTTATTTTAAAATAGGCCTCCTTTGTCTAGATTCATCGTGGTAGACTAGTTCCTTATCAGCATGTACCTGGACTATTAGAGTGTTCCCTGACTAGTAACCCTGACACAGGTCCTTTTCTCTAGTACTCCCTATTATCATGGCAGTTATTTTCACTAAACAAATCTAATGATACTGCTTCCATGTTCAGCGTATCCTGGATTCCTTTTAAATTAAAGTCCTTTCTTATCCTGACATACCCTTTTAGCTCAGCGGTTCAGCCCTAATCTAATTCTCTGGCCCCACTGGCTCACCCACTCCTAGGTGTTGGCATCACTGACCTTTTCAGGCTTCAGCAGACTTTTTCCGGCTTTTCCATTTTCCAGGTTTCCGTGCTTCTGTTGTGTTCTTTGTTTTGCTCGCACGTGGTGCTTCTCTCCTCATGTGGCCAACTTCCCTTCCTGCTTCCCCATCCCTGGTTGAACTCTGACCTGTGGAGGTTCTCTAGAAATCTTCTCCCAGGAAGACTTAATCAGTTTTTGCTTTGCTTCTTGCCATGTTGTTCATACTCTTTAAAGCACTTGCTGTATTCTGTTACAGCTGTTAGGTAAGTTATCAGTTCCTTAAACACAGGAACCATGTCTTTTTGAGCTTTGTCATTAGGACGTCTGTCGATGCTGGGGGAAAAACATTGTTGAGCTGCTGCATTTTAAAATATATGGTGTGAGAGGTTTTTTCATTCTAAAAAAAGTTTTTAAGCTGATTAATGTCTTTCATTGATGATACTGCTAGTTAACTAACATCATCAAAAAAAGAAAATCTAAAGCAGTTTTGATTGGAGGCCTTGTTGTTTGAAGTCAAGAACATAGACTGTGTCATTCAGGGATATTTTGGGAAGAAAGGGCTTCCCTTGGGGCTTCCCTGATAGCTCAGTTGGTAGAGAATCCACCTGCAGTGCATGAGACCCTGGTCCAATTCCTGGGATGGGAAGATCTGCTGGAGCAGGGATAGGCTACCCACTCAGGTTTTCTTGGGCTTCCCTTGTGGCTCATCTGGTAAAGAATGCACCCGCAATGCGGGAGACCTGGGTTGGGTCTCTGGGTTGAAAGATTCCCCTGGAGAAGGGAAAGGCTAGCCACTGCAGTATTCTGGCCTGGAGAATTCCATGGACTGTATAGTCCGGGGGGTCTCAAGGAGTCAGACACGAGTAAGCAACTTTCATTTTCACTTTTGGAAGAAAACCCAGGGGGATTGTATTGATCAAGTTCAATTCAGTCCCTCAGTCATCATGTCTGACTCTTTGGTACCTCATGGACTGCAGCACGCCAATCTTCCTTGTCCATCACCAATTCCCGGAGTCTCATGTCCATCGCATCAGTGATGCCATCCAACCATCTCATCCTGTGTCGTCCCCTTCTCCTCCTGCCTTCAATCTTTCCCAGCATTGGGGTCTTTTCCATTGAGTCGGTTCTTCGCATCAGGTGGCCAAAGGATTGGAGTTTCATCTTCAGCACCAGTCCTTCCAATGAATATTCAGGACTAATTTCCTTTAGGATGGACTGGTTGGATCTCCTTGCAGCCCAAGGGACTCTTAAGAGTCTTCTCCGGCACCACAGTTCAAAAGCATTAATTCTTCAGTGCTCAGCTTTCTTCACAGTCCAACTCTCACATCCATACATGACTACTGGAAAAACCATAGCTTTGGCTAGACAGATCTTTGTTGGCAAAGTAATATCTCGGCTTTTTAATATGCTATCTAGGTTGGTCATAACTTTTCTTCCAAGGAGTAAGCGTCTTTTAATTTCATGGCTGCAGTCACCATCTGCAGTGATTTTGGAGCCCCCCAAAATAAAGTCTCTCACTGTTTCTGTTGTTTCCCCATTTATTTGCCATGAAGTTATGGGACCAAACACCATGATCTTCGTTTTCTGAACGTGGAGCTTTAAGCCAACTTTTTCACTCTCTTTCACTTTCATCAAGAGGCTTTTTAGTTCCTCTTCACTTTCTGCCATAAGGGTGGTGTCACCTATATATCTGAGGTTATTGAAATTTCTGCCGGCAATCTTGATTCCAGCTTGTGCTTCTTCCAGCCCAGCGTTTCTCATGATGTACACTGCATATAAGTTAAATAAGCAGGGTGACAGTGTACAGCCTTGATGTACTCCTTTCCCAATTTGGAACCAGTCTGTTGTTCCATGTCCAGTTCTAACTGTTGCTTCTTCACCTGCATACAGGTTTCTCAAGAGGCAGGCCAGGTGGTCTGGTATTCCCATCTCTTTCAGAATTTTCCAGTTTGTTGTGATCCACATAGTCAAGGCTTTGGCATAATCAGTAGAGCAGAAACAGATGTTTTTCTGGAACTCTCTTGCTTTTTCCATGATCCAGCGGATGTTGGCAATTTGATCTCTGGTTCCTCTGCCTTTTCTCAATCCAGCTTGAACATCTGCAAGTTCAGGATTCATGTACTGTTGAAGCCTGGCTTGGAGAATTTTCAGCATTATTTTGCTAGTGTGTAAGATGAGTGCAATTGTGCGGTAGTTTGAGCATTTTTTGGCATTGCGTTTATTTGGGATTGGAATGAAAACTGACCTTTCCCAGTCCTGTGGCCATTGCTGAGTTTTCCAAATTTGCTGGCATACTGAGTGCAGCACTTTCACAGCATCATCTTTCAGGATTTGAAATAGCTCAACTGGAATTCCATCACCTCCACTAGCTTTGTTTGTAGTGATGGTTCCTAAGGCCCTCTTGACTTTGCATTCTAGGATGTCTGGCTCTAGGTGAATGATCACACCCATCGTGGTTATCTGGGTCATAAAGATCTTTTTTGTATAGTTCTTCTGTGTATTCTTGCCACCTCTTCTTAGTATCTTCTGCTTATGGTTAGGTCCGTACTGTTTCTGTCCTTTATTGTGCCCATCTTTGCATGAAGTGTTCCCTTGGTGTCTCTGATTTTCTTGAAGACGTCTCTAGTGTTTCTCATTCGACTGTTTTCCTCTCTCTCTTTGCCCTGGTCACGGAGAAAGGCCTTTTTCTCTCTCCTGGGTACTTTGGAGCTCAGCGTTCACATGGTGCGTCTTTCCTTTTCTCCTTTGCCTGTGGCCTCTCTTCTTTTGATTGTGTTGATAGTGTCACAGAAAAGCAGCCCTGTGAGTAGTGCAGTGGTTAGGTTCTCCCTGTTAACTGGAGGGCTGTGTTTTTCTCCAGAGTAAACTGGCCTAATTGAGATGAAGTTTGCCAACCTAATTAGCTTCCTATTTTTGCTTTTCTTTGTTTTTCTGTCACTGTTGTCAGAAATGCTTGGTGTGTTCATTGGGGTGGGGCTAGAGCTATGTGATTCCTAAAATGAGTTTTGACATTAACTGCTTAATATTACTGAAGTATAAGGGGATTGGTATTTACTAGTGCAGATGGGGGAAGCAGCCAGTGTTGTGGTGAGACAGAAATTCCCCCTGAGGCCCTGGCAGCAGGAAGCCCGTCGGTAGGTGACTCAGCTCTTTCCTGAACCTGTCTCATGTGAGTGTGTGCGTGATGTCTGTTTATTATCAGCAGAATCAGTGCCAGGGAAGTCACATTACATGGCAGGGGCAGTGTTTATTTAACCAGCCCAGTGATGGTCTAAAAATAACTTGTAGGGATTTTCATGTAGTATCCTTAGAAAAATCATAATGGAGTCACACCGATGAGTGTTTTCCATTATAGATAACTTTGAATATCATAGTTGGTCAGTACTATTTCACTTCTTTAATTCTAAAGATGAAAAGTTTGATATTTAAATAAAAGGTTAGGGAAAGAAGTAAACTTCTGATTGTCCACAAAATGATTCTGCACAATTACATTTTAGCTTGATGTCTGGGTATATACTCATTTTGGGCGCTTCAGGGCCGTCATTGAGGTGTTCGTGTTCTAATTTCTTATATAGGAACTGTTCCTTTTTCTGAAGTTAAAAAGCAAATGCCTTTCTGACATAGGAACAGTAATGATGTGTATTTGCTGGATTTCTTTAATATTAAATTATGATATTAGTAGTTTTACTCTGATTTTCTGGAGTTGCTTACCTTGTACTCAGGATTTACACCACCGGTTACTGTAATTGAGTCTTGCGGTGTGTGAAATGTGATTATTATTACTCTGTGTACCTATTTATATGCATGGCTCTGAAAGAGAAAGCCCTTGGAAGCCTGAACATGTCTAGTAATCATGATCTGCTCCTTTGTCTGGGAAGCGTGAGTCACTGTGATTTATCCTTTTTGACATTTGGAGTGTTTGTCTTCGAAGTGCAGCATGTGAACTTGAGTCAGATTATTTCAAAAGGAAAATGGAAAATGGATTCATTAAGAAGAAATAAGTGCCAGCATTCTGTTTACAATAATGTTTACCTGTGTACGAATATTTGATTAGATCTCGTAATCCATAGGATTATACTGCTTACACAGTGCTTCATACTACATGTAAACTGGGAAATACATAGCTTTTATGGTGGATGAATAAAGTAAATTGTGAATTAAACAATTATTGCAGTGTTTTAATATTTAATTCTGTGTTTCAGAAGATATTAAACAAGCATGAGAGGATTTGCTTTTATTTTGAATATTTACTGGGATTTCTTTTTTAGCGTCCTTTTAGTTGGTGTAGTTGTTAGGAATGTAATATACCTAAAATGGTATATTAATATACATACCTTCTAATTAAGTCCGTATGAATGGAGCCTGACTTGAACACCATTTCAAAATAATTCCAGCAATTGCATTGGCTATTTTTTATTCCATATAAGTGAAAAATTCCTTGTTTCTCAGTATTAATGTTATCTGGGCCTGAAAACCTAAGGTTCAGCCATGGTGTTTATGCATGTTCCGAAGAACAAATAAAAAATGATTTCAAGTCAACTCACATATTATTCCACAGGAAATCAATTGAGATTTGGGAAAAGGGAAAGTGGTTCTCCAGTCCTTGTAAGATTGGCGGTGGTAACAGGCCAGTGAACCCTTACTGAACCCTAAATGACATGGATAAACAGTGTTTTCTGTTTTGTAATTGAGGAATCATTTCTGTTTCCTGTAGTACTGTTTGTAGTGTTTTTTGATGATGTCCAGTGGAGTAGGGGGAATTTTGTTTTATTTTCAGTTAATACCTCTCTATGACATGGTTACATATATACTCTGCCTGGGTCTCAGTCTCTGTGTTACTCTCCTTTCTTGGAAATAAATGATAAGACCTTGGGCTTTCCCATCACTGAAATATATAAAAGTCATTGTGTGTTGTGCAGACTGTTGAATGATGATTTTAAATCTGAATAAGGTGATTTTTTTTTATAACTAGCTACCGTTTATGAGTTGTGGCTGGATAACAGTGCCATATCAAGTTATCAATGTTCAGAGGGGTATCCTTGATCAAGTATTGCTTAGAATTCAACAAGATACAAATAAGCAATTGTATTTAAGTATATGTGGAGAGATACGTATTAGACAACTAATTGATGACGTTGAATATATGCTGTTGAAACAAAGTTGTTTGTGATTAGACTTCGTGATGTTTTTTGATACTTACATTTAAAAAAAATTGTGTTAATGTTAAATACATAGAACATTTGCTATCTCAACTATTTAAAAGTGTACAGTTCAAGGTATTAATTACATCCACATATTTGTGCAATATCTATCTCTAGAACGCTTTTATCTCGTACAGCTGGAACTCTGTACCGATTAAATTATAGCCACCAACCCCTCCTTCGCCTACCACTGGGCGGCAGCCATTCCATTTTCTGTCTTTAAATCTGACTAGTTTAAGTACCTCAGAATGAAATCATGCACTGTCATTTTGTGACTGGGTTACTTCTCTTAGCATCATGTCTTCAAGGTCCATTCATACTGTCACGTATGTCAGAATTTCCTTTCTTTTAATAAGTGAAGAATACTCTATTATATGTGTATACATTTTATTTATCCATTCACTTATCAGTGGACCCTTGCGTTGCTTCCAGCTTTTGGATATTGTGAATACTTATGTGAACATAGATGTATAATCATCTCTTCACAGCTGCACTTTTCAATCTTTTGTGTATATACCCAGAAATAGAATTTCTCAAGTATATGACAGTTCCCTCATAGCTCAGTCAGTAAATCATCTGCCTGCGATGCAGGAGACCCGCATTCGATTCCTGGGTCGGGAAGATCCCCTGGAGGAGAAAATGGCAACCCACTCCAGTATTCTTGCCTGGAGAATCCCATAGATAGAGGAGCCTGGCAGGCTATGGTCCATAGGGTTGCAAAGACTCAGACACAACTGAAGCGACTTAACATTCATGCTTGCATGACTATTGTATTTTCCTTTTTTTTGAGAGCTGTCATTCTTTTTTCCGTAGTAGCTGCACTGTTTAACATGCTTACCAGCAATGTGCAAATATTTCAGTTTCTCCATATCTTTACCAAACAGTTGTTATTTTCTTTAGTAGCCATCCTACTGGGCGTGAGTTAGTATGTCATTGTGGTTTTGATTTGAATTTCTCTCCAGGGATTGGGGAATATCTTTTCATGTGGTTATTGGCTATTTCTGTACCTTCTTTGGAGAAATGGTTATTCAAATTTTTTTCAGTTCAGTTCAGTTCAGTCGCTCAGTCGTGTCCGACTCTTTGCGACCCCATGAATCCCAGCACGCCAGGCCTCCCTGTCCATCACCAACTCCCGGAGTTCCCTCAAACTCACGTCCATTGGGTCAGTGATGCCATCCAGCCATCTCATCCTCTGTCGTCCCCTTCTCCTCCTGTCCCTAGTCCCTCCCAGCATCAGAGTCTTTTCCAATGAGTCAACTCTTCACATGAGGTGGCCAAAGGACTGGAGTTTCAGCTTTACCATCATTCCTTCCAAAGAACACCCAAGACCAATCTCCTTCAGAATGGACTGGTTGGATCTCTTTGCAGTCCAAGGGACTCTCAAGAGTCTTCTCCAACACCACAGTTCAAAAGCATCAATTCTTCGGCGCTCAGCTTTCTTCACAGTCCAACTCTCACATCCATACATGACCACTGGAAAAACCATAGCTTTGACTAGACAGACCTTTGTTGGCAAAGTAATGTCTCTGCTTTTGAATATGCTATCTAGGTTGGTCATAACTTTCCTTCCAAGGACTAAGCGTCTTTTAATTTCATGGCTGCAGTCACCATCTGCAGAGATTTTGGAGCCCCCAAAAATAAAGTCTGACACTGTTTCCACTGGTTCCCCATCTATTTCCTATGAAGTGATGGGACCAGATGCCATGATCTTCATTTTCTGAATGTTGAGCTTTAAGCCAACTTTTTCACTCTCCTCTTTCACTTTCCTCTTTACTTTCTGCCATAAGGGTGGTGTCATCTGCATATCTGAGGTTATTTATATTTCTCCCGGCAGTCTTGATTCCAGCTTGTGCTTCTTCCAGCCCAGAGTTTCTCATGATGTACTCTGCATGTAAGTTAAATAAGCGGGGTGATGGTATACAGCCTTGACGTACTCCTTTTCCTATTTGGAACCAGTCTATTGTCCCATGTCCAGTTCTAACGGTTGCTTCCTGACCTGCATATAGGTCTCTCAAGAGGCAGATCAGGTGGTCTGGTATTCCCATCTCTTTCAGAATTTTCCATAGTTTATTGTGATCCACACAGTCAATGGCTTTGGCATAGTCAATAAAGCAGAAATAGATGTTTTTCTGGAACTTCAAATTTTGGAGAAGAAGAACAAAGTTACCCCTTCTTAAATTAGGGTTTTCATTGTTGTTGAATTGTTGAATTTCTGTGTATTAACTTCTTTTCAAATCCATGATTTATAGATATTTTCTCCATTTTTGTGAGTTTCTTTTTCACTGTTGATTATGTCCTTTGACGCGTAGTTGTCGCTAGCTTTGATACAGTCCAGGTTATGTGTTCTTTTGTTTCTTGTGTTCTTGATGTCATACCCCAAAATATTGCTAAATCCAGTATCATAAAACTTTCTCCCTATATGTTCTCCTAAGATTTTTATACTCTTAGGATTGGTATTTTATACATTTTGAGTTAATTTTTGTATGTGGTGTAAGATTAGGACCCAGCTTCCTTCTTTTTCATGTGGATATCAAGTTTTTCCAGCACCATTTGTTTTAAAGACAAACAGTCCTTTGCCCACTGAGTAGTTTTGGAATTTTTGTCAAAAACCCTTGTAAACAGCACATATGAAGGTTTACTTCTGAAGCCTTTATTTCTCTTCCATTTGTCTGTGTGTGTCTTTGTGCCAGCATCACTTGGTTTTGATTTCTGAGGACTTGTAATTTGAAATCAGAATGTGTGAGATCTCCAACTTTGTTCTTCTTCTCCGAAATTATTTTTGCTTTTCACAGTCCCTGGAGATTCTATGTGAGCTTTAGAGTGGATTTTTCTGTAGGTGCAAAATGTGTCATTAGACTTTCCATAGGGATTTCATTAAATCTATAAATTACTTTGGGAACTGTTGACATCTTAACAGTATTAGATCTTCCAGTTCATAAACATGGAATCTCTTTCCATTTATTTGTGTCTTCTTTAATTTCATTCAGCAGCATTTTGTAGTTTTTAGTGATGAGTCTGTCACTTCTTTGGTTAATTTTATTTCTAAGTATTTTATTCTTTTTAATGCCCTTATAAATTGAATTTTTAAAAAATCATTGAAATATAGTTGATTTACAATATTGTGTTTCTGCTGTACAGCAAAGTGATGCTTTGCGTGTGCACACACATATGTTCTGTGATGGTTTATCACAGGACACTGACTGTAGATCCCTATGTTATACGGTAGGGCCTTGGTGTTTATTCAGTCTGTGTATAATAGTTTGCATCTGCTGATTCCAAATGCTCAGTGCAAATAGAATCATTTTCTTAATTTCCTTTTCAGGTTTAGTGTATAGAAACAACTAGTTTTTATGTCTGTATTATTTATCTTGTAACTTTGGAGAATTCATTTGTGACTTCTAACCGACTTTTATAAAATCTTTAGGGCTGTTTGCATAGATTATGCTGCCCGTAAACAGATAATTTTCCTTTTTTTTCCCCCTAGTTTGGATTGCTTTTATTCTTTTTCTCCTTTTATTGCTCTGGATAGAATTTCCAGTACTAGGTTGAGTACTTGTTGTGTAAGCAGGCATCTTTGTCCTATCCTTGATCTTAAAGTAAAAACTTTCCGTTTTTTACCAACAAGTGATGTTAGAGATGGGCAGGGAGGCCTGGCGTGCTGCCATTCATGGGGTCGCAAAGAGTCGGACACGACTGAGCAACTGAACTGAACTGATGACGTTAGATGTGAATTTCTCACATGCGGCCTTTTTTGTATTGAAGTAGTTTCCTTTTTTTTTTTTTTTCCCAATTCATTTATTTGTGGCTTCCTTGAGTCTTAGTTGTGGTGCGTGGGCTCAGTAGTGGGCATATGGGATCTTGATCTTTTCCCACCAGAGATTGAGCCTGCGTCCCCTGCATTGGAAGGTGGATTCTTAGCCATTGGACCACCAGGGAAATCCCAGTAGTTTCTTTTTGTTCCTAGTTTATTGAGTGTTTTTATCCTGAAAGAGTATTGAAGTTTATCACATGTTTTTTCTGTATCAGTTCAAATGATCTTGTGTTTTTTCTATTTTGTTAGTGTTGGGGTATTGAATGATTTTTGTTGGTTGAAGCAACCTTGTATTTCAGGAATAAATCTTGGTCATGATATATAATCTGTTTACTGTGTTATTGAATTCTGTTTTCTAGTATTTTGTTGAGGATTTTTGAATCAGGAATATTAGTCTGTACCTTTCTTGTATTATTTTTGTCTGGACTTAGTATCTGGTTAATGTTAGCTTCATAGTATGAGTCTGGAAGTCTTTAAATGTTTGCTAAAAGTCACCAATGAAACCGTGTGTTCCTGGGCTGGTCTTTGTTGCAAGGTTTTTGATGGCTAGTTCAATCTCCTTTCCAGTTATAGGTCTCTTCAGTTTTTCTATTTTTCAGTATTCAGTCATTGTAGGTTATGTGCTTCTACGAGTTTGTGTGTTTCATATAGATTAACTAGATTTTGGCGTATAATTGTTATGGCATTCTCTTTATGAACGTACATGCTTAATCATGTCCAACTCTTTGCAACCCCGTGGGCTGTAGCCTGCCAGGCTCCTCTGTCCTTGGGATTTTCCAGGTAAGAATACCTGGAGTGGGTTACCATTTCCTCCTCCAGGGGATCTTCCCCATCTGGGGATCGAACCCGAGTCTCCTGTGTCTCCTGCATTGCAGGCAAGGGATTCTTATCACCTGAGGTATCCAGGAAGCCCTTATATTTCTGTGTAATCAGTTAAAATGTCTCCTTGTTGATTTATTTATCTCCCTTATTTTTCTTCCTCAGTCTAGATATTTTTTTCAGTTTTGTTAATCTTGGTTTTATTACTATTTTTTGTATTGTTCTACACTGTATTTTTTTATTTTTATTTACTTAATTTTTATTTTCCATTGCTATATAGCTGATTAACAGTGTTGTGTTAGTTTCAGGTGTACAACAGGGTAATTCAGTTATACATATACCATATTTTTCTTAATATACCATATTTTTTAAAAATCTGCTTTAGTCTTTATTTACATTTTTCTAATAGCTTTTGGTTTGGTTTGTTCTTCTGTTTCTAGTTCCTTAAAGCATAAAGTTCTTGGAGAAGGGAATGGCAACCCAATCCAGTGTTCTTGCCTGGGAAATCCCAAGGATAAAGTAGCCTGGTGGGCTATAGTCCATAGGGTCACAAAGAGTCGGACATGACTGAAGTGGCTTAGCACACACAAGGTGTAAAGTTAGGTTGTTGATACGAGATTTCTGCTTTTTAAAAATTAATTTCTTTATTTTAACTGGAACAAAGATGAATATTTTTTATGATAAAAGTTACTATTCATAAGATAGACATCATAAACCATTAGATACCTAATAACAAAGAAACATAAAGCTAAACCCAGAAGAAATATGAGGGAAAAGAAAAAATATGTAATCATAGTGAGACATACTAACATTTCTCTGAGAATATTTTATCAAGAACAGAAAAATAAGAATAGGAGCATCTTGAATGATGTCATTAGTAATTTAAATATAATCAGATCAGATCAGATCATTCGCTCAGTCGTGTCCAACTCTTTGTGACCCTGTGAATCGCAGAACGCCAGGCCTCCCTGTCCATCACCAACTCCCGGAGTTCACCCAGACTCATGTCCATCGAGTCAGTGATACCATCCAGCCATCTCATCCTCTGTCGTCCCCTTCTCCTCCTGCCCCCAATCCCTCCCAGCATCAGAGTCTTTTCCAGTGAGTCAACTCTTCTCATGAGGTGGCCAAAGTACTGGAGTTTCAGCTTTAGCATCATTCCTTCCAAAGAAATCCCAGGGCTGATCTTCTTTAGAATGGACTGGTTGGATCTCCTTGCAGTCCAAGGGACTCTCAAGAGCCTTCTCCAACACCACAGTTCAAAAGCATCAATTCTTTGGTGCTCAGGCTTCTTCACAGTCCAACTCTCACATCCATACATGACCACAGGAAAAACCATAGCCTTGACTAGACGAACCTTTGTTGGCAAAGTGATGTGTCTGCTTTTGAATATGCTATCTAGGTTGGTCATAACTTTCCTTCCAAGGAGTAAGCATCTTTTAATTTCATGGCTGAAATCACCATTTGCAGTGATTTTGGAGCCCAGAAAAATAAAGTCTGACAATGTTTCCACTGTTTCCCCATCTATTTCCCATGAAGTGATGGGACCGGATGCCACGATCTTCGTTTTCTGAATGTTGAGCTTTAAGCCAACTTTTTCACTCTCCTCTTTCACTTTCATCAAGAGGCTTTTTAGTTCCTCTTCACTTTCTGCCATAAGGGTGGTGTCATCTGCATATCTGAGGTTATTGATATTTCTCCTGGCAATCTTGATTCCAGCTTGTGTTTTTTCCAGTCCAGCGTTTCTTATGATGTACTCTACATAAAGTTAAATAAACAGGGTAATAGTATACAGCCTTGACATACTCCTTTTCCTATTTGGAACCAGTCTGTTGTTCCATGTCCAGTTCTAACTGTTGCTTCCTGACCTGCATACAGATTTCTCAAGAGGCAGGTCAGGTGGTCTGGTATTCCCATCTCTTGAAGAATTTTCCACAGTTTATTGTGATCCACACAGTCAAAGGCTTTGGCATAGTCAATAAAGCAGAAATAGATGTTTTTCTGGAACTCTCTTGCTTTTTCCATGATCCAGCGGATGTTGGCAATTTGATCTCTGGTTCCTTTGCCTTTTCTAAAACCAGCTTGAACATCAGGAAGTTCACGGTTCACATATTGCTGAAGCCTACCTTGGAGAATTTTGAGCATTACTTTACTAGCGTGTGAGATGAGTGCAATTGTGCGATAGTTTGAGCATTCTTTGGCATTGCCTTTCTTTGGGATCGAAATGAAAACTGACCTTTTCCAGTCCTGTGGCCACTGCTGAGTTTTCCAAATTTGCTGGTATATTGAGTGCAGCACTTTCACAGCATCATCTTTCAGGATTTGGAATAGCTCAACTGGAATTCTGTCATCTCCACTAGCTTGGTTCGTAGTGATGCTTTCTAAGGCCCACTTGACTTCACATTCCAGCATGTCTGGTTCTAGATCAGTGACCACACCATCATGATAATCTGGGTCATGAAGATTTTTTTTGTACAGTTCTTCTGTGTATTCTTGCCATCTCTTCTTAATATTTTCTGCTTCTGTTATGTCCATACCATTTCTGTCCTTCATCGAGCCCATCTTTGCATGAAATGTTCCTTTGGTATCTGATTTTCTTGAAGAGATTTCTAGTCTTTGCCATTCTGTTGTTTTCCTCTATTTCTTTGCATTGATCGCTGAAGAAGGTTTTCGAATCTCTTCTTGCTATTCTTTGGAACTCTGCATTCAGATGTTTGTATCTTTCTTTTTCCCCTTTGCTTATATTTAATTTATTAATCTCATATGTACACAAATATATTTACAAATTGTATCTCATATGTTGTTATTAGATGTCCATAGGACATTTAGAAAAGCTGGCAAATAGATAAACATTACTGAATTTAGAAAAATAGCATTCTTTTGTGTGTGTGTGATTCAGTTATACATACATTATTTTTGAAATTATTTTGCATTATAAGTTAATATAAAACATTGAGTACAGTTTTCTGTCGTATACAGGAAACCTTTGTTGCTTGTTGAATATCTTTTTTTTTTAATTAGAAATCTAGCATTCTATTCATACTAAGTCAATTGGAATTAAAATGTCATATGTTTTTTGTTAGGCAAAAATTCATTTTAGTTTTCTAAAATACATATATTATACATTTTACTTATATATATGTATGCAAAAGCTTTTCTAGTGTGCTTGATAGAAGCTTGAGAAAGAACATCAAAAAGGAAAAAGGACAGATGGAGAAATGGGAAAACATAGACTAGATGAAATGGGAGCACTGGGTATGAAATGGAAAACGTGACAGAGATCCTCATATAGTCCAGTTGTTTTTAAACAGGGCTGCTCATTAGAAACATATCTGGAGCTCTGGCAAAAAAAAAAAAAAAAGAAAATATTTGGACATTTGTATTTTTCAAAAACTTCCTAGATAATTCTGATACACATCTGGATTTTGAAAAGTGAGTACGGGTTTTTCTATTAAATGCTAGATTTGATGATAGAGAATTCTATTAGGTTTCTGTTACCCAAAATCATGAAACAGTGGTATTAAGTAATAGTTATATAATTGCAATCATAATAGTAAAAGATGTTTATCAGTTTTCAAAATCAATAACCACACCCCCCCAAAAAAGAGATGATTACAATTGCAAGCATAATGGGAACATGATTTACCTAACAGTATAAAATAATTACATACAATTTGGGCGTGGGTCAAGCTGAGTCATGTGGTAAAGTGGAAGTACAGTGTGCACGTTTTCATCTGCTTGGCCAGTCTCTGTCTTTTACTTCATGCTTTTAATCCATTTTCATTTAAGGTAATTATTTATATGTATGGTCCTATTACCATTTTCTTAATTGTCTTGGGTTTATTTTCTGTAGGTAGGTCCTTTCCTTCTCCTGTGTTTCCTGCCATGTTGGTTTACCATGTTTTGTAATGCTGGTTTGCTGCTGCTGCTCCTACGTCACTTCAGTTGTGTCTGACCCTGTGCGACCCTATAGACGGCAGCCCACCAGGCTCCCCCGTCCCTGGGACTCTCCAGGCAAGAACACTGGAGTGGGTTGCCATTTCCTTCTCCAATGCATGAAAGTGAAAAGTGAAAGGGAAGTCACTTAGTCGTGTCCGACTCTTAGCGACCCCATGGACTTCAGCCCACCAGGCTCCTCCATCCACGGGATTTTCCAGGCAAGAGTACTGGAGTGGGGTGCCATTGCCTTCTCCGTATGCTGGTTTGGTGGTGCTGAATTCTTTTGCTTGTCTGAAAAGTTTTTGATTGCTTCACCATATCTGAGGGAGAGTCTTGCCAGGTACAGTATTCTTGGCTGTAGATTCTTCCCGTTCATCACTTCAAATACATCATGACATTCCCTCCTGGCTTGTAGAGTTTCTGTTGAGAAATCAGCTGATAGCCTGATGCAAGTTCCCTTGTATGTTACATGTCGTTTTTCCCTTGTTGCTTTTAGTATTTTATCTTTCTTTAGTTTTTGTCATTTTGATTACTATGTGTCTCAGTGTGTTTCTCTTTGGGTTTATACTGCTTGGAACTGTTTGTGCTTCTGGACTTGGTTGCTTGTTTCCTTTCCCATGTCAGGGAAGTTCTCAGCTATTATCTCTTCAAATATTTCCTCAGGTCCTTTCTCTCTCTTCTCCTTCTGGAACCCCTATAATGTAATTGTTGGTGTGTTTAATGTTGTCCCAGAGATCTCTTAGACTGTCTTTGTTTCTTTTCATTGTTTTTTCTATATTCTGTTCTATGGCAGTGATTTCCACCATTCTGTCTTCCAGGTCATTTATCTGTTCTTCTGCCTCAGTTATTCTGCTATGGCTTCCTTCTGGTATATTGTTCATCTCTGTTTGTTCTTTACTTCTTCTAGGTCTTTGGTAAACATTTCTTGCATCTTCTCAATCTTTGTCTCCATTCTTTTTCTGAGATCCTGAATCATCTTCACTATCACTATTCTGAATCCTTTTTCTGGAAGATTGCCTATCTCTCAGTTCAGTTCAGTTCAGTGACTCAGTTGTGTCCGACTCTTTGCAACCCCATGAATCGCAGCACGCCAGGCCTCCCTGTCCATCACCAACTCCCGGAGTTCACTCAGACTCAAGTCCATCAAGTCAGTGATGCCATCCAGCCATCTCATCCTCTGTCATCCCCTTCTCCTCCTGCCCCCAATCCCTCCCAGCATCAGGGTCTTTTCCAAAGAGTTAACCCTTCGCATGAGGTGGCCAAAGTATAGGAGTTTTGGCCTCAGCATCAGTCCTTCCAATGAACACCCAGAACTGGTCTCCTTTAGGATGGACTGGTTGGATCTCTTTGCAGTCCAAGGGACTCTCAAGAGTCTCCAACACCACAGTTCAAAAGCATCAGTTCTTCGGTGCTCAGCTTTCTTCACAGTCCAACTCTCACATACATACATGACCACTGGAAAAACCATAGCCTTGACTAGATGGACCTTTGTTTGCAAAGTAATGTCTCTGCTTTTCAGTATACTATCTAGGTTGGTCATAACTTTCCTTCCAAGGAGTAAGCGTCTTTTAATTTCATGGCTGCAGTCGCCATCTGCAGTGATTTTGGAGCCCAGAAAAATAAAGTCTGACAGTTTCCACGGTTTCCCCATCTATTTCCCATGAAGTGATGGGACAAGTGCCATGATCTTCGTTTTCTGAATGTTGAGCTTTAAGCCAACTTTTTCACTCTCCACTTTCACTTTCATCAAGAGGCTTTTTAGTTCTTCACATTTCTGCCATAAGAGTGGTGTCATCTGCATATCTGAAGTTATTGATATTTCTCCTGGCAATCTTGATTCCAGCTTGTGCTTCTTCCAGCCCAGCGTTTCTCATGATGTACCCTGTATGCTTCCCTGGTGGCTCAGAGGTTAAAGCATCCGCCTGCTATTGCAGGAGACCTGGGTTCTGTCCCTGGGTTCGGAAGATTCCCTTGGAGAAGGAAATGGCAACCCACTCCAGTATTCTTGCCTGGAGAATCCCATGGACGGAGGAACTTGGTAGGCTACAGTCCACAGGGTGGCAGAGTCGGACTCGACTGAGCGATTTCACTTTCACTTTCACCCTGCATATAAGTTAAATAAGCAGGGTGACAATATACAGCCTTGACGTACTCCTTTTCCTGTTTGGAATCAGTCTGTTGTTTCATGTCCAGTTCTAACTGATGCTACCTGACCTGCATACAGGTTTCTCAAGAGGCATGTCAAGTGGTCTGGTATTCCCGTCTCTTTCAGAATTTTCCAGTTTATTATGATCCACACAGTCAAAGGCTTTGGCATCGTCAGTAAAGCAGAAATAGATGTTTTTCTGGAACTCTCTTGCTTTTTTGATGATCCATTGGATTTTGGCAATTTGATGTCTGGTTCCTCTGCCTTTTCTAAAACCAGCTTGAACATCTGGAACTTCACGGTTCATGTATTGCTGAAGCCTGGCTTGGAGAATTTTGAGCATTACTTTACTAGCATGTGAGATGAGTGCAGTTGTGTGGTAGTTTGAGCATTCTTTGGGATTGGAATGAAAACTGACCTTTTCCAGTCCTATGGCCACTGCTGAGTTTTCCAAATTTGCTGGCATATTGAGTGCAGCACTTTCACAGCATCATCTTTCAGGGTTTGAAATAGCTCAGCTGATATTCCATCACCTCCACTAGCTTTGTTTCTAGTGATACTTTCTAAGGCCCACTGGACTTCACATTCCAGGATGTCTGGCTCTAGGTGAGTGATCACACCATCGTGATTATCTGGGTCGTGAAGATCTTTTTTGTATAGTTCTTCTGTGTATTCTTGCCACCTCTTCTTAATATCTTCTGCTTCTGTTAGGTCCCTACCATTTCTGTCCTTTATCGAGCCCATCTTTGCATGAAATGTTCCATTGGTATCTCTAATTTTCTTGAAGAGATCTCTAGTCTTTCCCATTCTGTTGTTTTCCTCTGTTTCTTTGCATTGATCACCTAGGAAGGCTTTCTTATCTCTTCTTGCTATTCTTTGGAAGTCTGCATTCAGATGCTTATATCTTTCCTTTTCTCCTTTGTTTTTCCGCGTCTCTTCTTTTCACAGCTATTTGTAAGGCCTCCCCAGACAGCCATTTTGGTTTTTTGCATTTCTTTTCCATGGGGATGGTCCTGATCCCTGTCTCCTGTACCTTGTCACTAACCTCCGTCCATAGTTAATCAGGCACTCTATCTATCACATCTAGTCCCTTAAATCTATTTCTCACTTCCACAGTATAATCATAAGCGATTTTATTTAGGTCATACCTGAATGGTCTAGTGGTTTTCCCCACTTTCTTCAATTTAAGTCTGAATTGCTAATAAGGAGTTCATGATCTGAGCCACAGTCAGCTCCTCGGGTTTTATCTTGTCCCTTCATCTGGGACATAACTTTCTGCTTTTTCATTCAGGTTAACTTTCTGTAATATGGTTTTGTTTCAGTCACTGTGGGATTGTGATTCTTCTGTCTGCCTTCTGATGAAGGAGGCTGAGAGGCTTGTGTAAGCTTCCTGATGGGAGGGACTGGCAGTGGGAAAAACTGGGTCTTGCTCTGGCCGGCAGGTCCTTGCTGGGTAGAGCTTTAACCCAGTTATCTTCTGATGGGTGGAGTTGTGCTCCCTCCCTGGTATTTTTTTGGCCTGTGGAAACCAGCCCTTGGGTCTGTGGGCTCCACGGTAGAGATAATGGTGATCTCCAAGAGGACTCATGCCAAGGGCCATCTTCAGGACTGCTGCTGCCAGCGCCCCCATCCCTGTGGTGAGCCCTGCTGACCCGTGGCTCCACAGGAGACCCTCAAGGACTAGCAGGTAGATGTGGTTCAGTCTCAGTGGTGTTACTGTTCCCTTCTCCTGGTCTTGGTGCCTAGAATCTTGCGTTTGTGCCCTCCAAGACTGGAGTCTCTGTTTTCCCCAGTCCTCTGGAAGTCCTGTAATCAAATCCCACTGGTCTTCAAGGTCAGATTCCCTGGGAATTCCCAGACCCTGTGTCAGATCCCCAGGCTAGGAAGCCTCACCTGGGGCTCAGAACCTTCATACCAGTGGAGAACTTCTTTCGTATTGTTGTTCTCCAGTTTGTGGGTCGCTCCCCAAGTGGTATGGAATTTGGTTTTATTGTGATTACACCCTTCCTGGCCATCTCACTGCAGCTTCTTGTCTTGGACGTGGGGTATCCTTTTTGTTAGGTTCCAGCACCTTCTTATTGATGGTTATTCAACAGCTCGTTGCAATTTTGGTGTTCTCGCAGGAGGAGAAGAGCATGTTTTCTTCTATTCCACCATCTTGAACCAGAAGCCATTAAATTTCCCTTTTAGTCCAGTTTTGGTGCACCCCATAAATTTAGGTTTGTTGTCTTTTCATTTTCTTTTGTCTCAAGATATTTTCTAATTTCCTTTGTGAGTTCTTCTTTGACTCACTGGTTATTGAAGATTGCACTGTTTAATTTTCATATCTTTGTTATTTTCTATCTGCTGTTGATTTCTACTTTCATTACATTGTGGTGAGAAAATGTAGATTAAAACATCCATTGAAAATTATCTTGTGATCAAATGTACGTTGTGTTATGGAGAATATTCCATGTGCACTTACGAAAAATCTGTCTTCTGCTGTGTTGTATCACAGCAGTGTTTTCATGTCTTTTGGATTCAGTTGGTCTATTTTATTGTTAAGTCCTCTGTTTTTCTTAGTTAATTTAGGTGTGTTTGTGTGTGCTTGGTCTTTGCTGTTGTGTGCCAGGTCTTCTCCCGCCGCGGTGAGTGGCGGCTGTTCTTCGTCCTGGCGTAAAGCTTCCTCAGTGCAGTGGCTTCTCTCGTTGAGGAGCCTGGCTTCGGCTCACCGGCTTCAGTAGTTGCCGCACGCGGGCTCGGGTGCTTCGTGACGTCCGGGATATTCCTGGACTAGGGGTCGAACCCAGGTCCCTGCAATTGCAGGTAGACTTGGAGCCATTGGACCACCAAGCAAGTCCCAGGTTGGTTCTGTTTATTGATTCCCCCCCCCGCCCCGGTTCTTTTATCCATTATTGAAAAGGAGGCTTTGAAGTCTTCTATTTTTATTGTAGAACTATTTTTTCCCTTTAATTCTGTCAGGAGGTGCTTCGTAAATTTAGAATTTCTGATACTTGATGAGTATATGTTTATAGGTGTTATATCTTGGTTAATTGACATTTTCTCTTTATATAATGGCCTTTGTCTCTTGTGACAGTGTTTTACTTAATGTGTGTTTTGGCTGATATTAGTATGGCTATCCCTGCCCCCTTTTGGTTACTGCATGGAATATCTTTTTCCTTCTTTCATTTTCAATCTGTGGGTTTTAAGGTCTAAAGTGAATCTTTTGTAGACAGTATGTCATTGAATCTTGTTTTTTAGAAATCCATTCTGCCAACCTTTCTTTCAGTTACATGAATTTAATCTGTGCTGTGCTTAGTCGCTCAGTCATGTCCTACTCTTTGTGACCCCGTGGAGTGTAGCCCTCTGTCCATGGGGATTCTTGAGGTGAGAGTACTGGAGTCGGTTGCCATGCCCTCCTCCAGGGGGTCTTCTCAACCCAGGGATCAAACCCAGGCGTTTAATCTACTTGTGTTTAATTACTGATGGAGAAGGACTCACGTTGCCATTTTGTTTTTTTCCCACATGACTTAGAGCTCTTTTTTGTTGGTGGTGGTGGTAAGTAATTTATTCCTTTATTACCTTGCTTTTCATTTAGTTGCATTTACGTAGTGATATGTTTTAATTCCCTTCTCATTTCCTTTCGTATGTATTCTACAAATATTTTCTTTTTGGCTACCATGGGGAGTACGTGTATCATCCTACAGTTGTAACATTCTATTTTAAGCTAGTAACAACTTAACTTCAATTACTTGCAAATAGTTCTATACACCTATGCCTCCTCCCACTTTATAATATTGGTGTCACAGATTGCATCATTATATGTTATGTATCCATTAGCATATCTTTATAATTACTTTTATGTTTTTAAGTCCTATAAAGTAATAATAAGTGGAGTTATGAGTCAAAATGAAAATAATAAAGGTTTTTTTTAATATGCCCATGTATTTCCCTTTACTGGAGAATTTCTTAGTTTTATATGGCTTCTGATTATTTTTTTGTGTACCTTTGTTTCCAGTATAAAGACTCTCTTTAACATTTCTTGCAGGGCAAGTCTTGTGAGAGCGAACGCCCTCAGGTTTTATCTCGAAATTTCTCCCTCATGTTTGAAGGACAGTTTTGTGCAATATAGAATTCTCATTCTTTCCCCCTAAGAGTTTGATTATAATATATTTCACTTAGAGTTCATTGAGTCTCTTTTATTTGTATGTCCTTGTCTTTCCTCAGATTTGGGACATTTTCAGCCATGAGTTTTTCAGATAAACCCTCTACCCCTACTGCCTTCTCCTGTAATGCATTTATTAGTTTTTTGATTGGGTCTCTTATTATAAGTTCCTTAGACTCTATTTACTTTTTTTCATTATATTTAAAATTTTTCTTCTCAGTCTTGATACAATTTCAAAGCTTTTCTCTTCAAGGTCACCAATTCTTTCTTCTGCCTCTTTAAATCTGCTATTGAACTTTTCAAGTGAATTTTAAAAAGCCAGTTGTATTTTTCTATTCCAGAGATTGTAAACTTATTTTTACAGTTTTTATTTCTTTGTTAATATTCTCATTCTGTTTGTATATTGTTTTCCTAATTTCCTTTAGGTTTCTGTGTTTTCCTGTAGTTAACTGAGCATATTCAAGACAGTTGTTTTAACGTCTTTGTCAAGTAATTCCAAAGTCTGTCTCTCTTTAAGGTCAGTTTCTAGAGATTTCTTGTGTTCCTTTGAATGTGCCATGTTTCCCTATTTATTTATATGCCTTGTAATCTTCTGTTGATAACTGAGCGTTTGAAAAAACAGCCATAGCTTCCAGTAAATTTGAAAACTGGCTTCTTGCGGGGGAAGACCATCAGCTGTCAGCCCGGTAAAGGCTTAAGGTCTCCTCAGCATTTTCTGTGCACACGTCTTCCCTGGGCTTGTGTGTTTGGCTCCCCCCAGTCCTACAGGATACATAGCTCCTTCTGATGTTGTGGTTGGTCAGTCTGACCCTGCCTTCTTCTGAGGGCCGTACGTGTTCCGTTTCTGTTGTGTCCTTCTGCCTATCACCTCTTGCCCAGGTGCCGGCAGGTCTGAGTGTCCTTCACCCGTCGTGCATGTCAGCAGGTGCCAATCCTTTCAGCAGCCGAGACTTACACCCTTGCTATGCCACTGTCCCTGTCAGGGCTCTGAGTCAGGAGACAGAAGCCAGCCCACTCAGGCCGACTCCAGGCAAGCCAGAATGGTGCAAGCCAGTTAAGCCCTTTTCTTTCTGTCTTAAAGGAAGGGCTGGGAATTGGATGTCTTCCTCCAGATTGTACCAGACCAGGTAAGGGTTGAGGCAGGGAGAAACAGAGAAAAACACCACTATATTTCATGTTCTTTTGAATGTGGTTATGTGGAGCTCAGGAAGACAGTTTTTGAACGTTCCTGGAAGCAGTATGGATGGAAATTATTTTAGGTTCACAGTAAACCACATTAATGTGGAAAAGTTTAGCTCTGAGGAAGAAACTTCAGGATAGGCAAGCGGTGTGCATGTTTAACATTTTATTTGCAAGAAGTAAAGGAAGATCCCTTTTTGTTCTAGCATTTGTCTGAGTCAGTGTTCTCAGACTTTCTGGTGCAAGACTTCTGTATACGCTTACATAAAAATTTTGGGGTTTCTCAGTATTTTTGTCTTATAGTTGTTAATATTATATTAAAAATTGAAAGTGAGGAATTTTCAAATAAACCTAGTTTGTAAACATGAATACTGTATTTTTATGAAAAAACGTTTTCCAAAACAAAAGACTTGCTGAGCAGAATTGTGTTATTCAAAGCTTTGCAGATTTTTAAGTGTCTGGCTTAGTAGAAGTTCCTGGACTCGTGTCTCCGTCTGCCCTCAGGCCGTTACCCGCCGTGGTATTGCAGTTGAGTCTGTGAGGAAAAGGGTCTTCACGGACTTGTGATTGGGAAAGGGAGGCAGGCGCACGTTATACAGCTTTCTCAGAAACTGGAAGTGGCAGTTTCCTGAATGTCAGTTGCGGTACGGAATCTGAATTATATTAGTGAGCTTCTAGTGCTCCGTTACGTTAAAATCTGTTAGTCCATCTTGCACTTGAATTGATTAGTTTGTGTGTTTTGTATATGATCGTGTATGGGTCATTTGAAAAATATTGCTTGACTGAGTTATGTAGATATTTCACATACTGTTTATTATACAGTATTAAAAAAAAAAACACATTCTCATCTGGAAAGCCTACATGTTGGGAATGTGCTGACAATTACACATTTTCTAAAATTTGAATTTTCATTTGAAAGGTTGAATTTTATCATTGGTAACAAGTACTTTGAATTTTCTTTGTGACAAGCTCACTTTGTTCTTTTTCAATAAAATGTCTGTCACGTATCAAAGTCTAGGCAAGCGTAGTTCGTCTGTTATTTATTCTTTCAAGTGAAAAATGGCACTACTTTGAAAAAGCACCTAATTCAACTTGTAACTTAAACAGTCTTATAAATGCTTTTTCTTGATACAACCATCTAACCCCAATATACTGTGAAAGTGTTTTGTTTTCTCTCATTGGTCACACAGTATATTAAAAAGACATGTTCTAAAATTCCTTACATTTTTATGACATCTCCATATGACCAAGTTATAGACATAGAGAATAGGTTAGTTGTTGCTAAGGGTTATGTGCATGACAGTTGAAGGAGGGAAAGAAAGAAGGTTCCTGTGGCTACTATAGGGTAATGCAGAGGATCTTTGTGAAGAATCTTTTCTGTATGGTAACTATAGCAGGGATTACAGAAACTATAAATGTGATAAAATTGCTGAGAACTAAATATACACAAAAACTGGGTGCATGTAAAACTGGTGAAATTCCAAGTGATTAAAATGTGTATAAATAAAATTTAAGTAAACCAGTGGTTATAGAGTTTGAGTTCATCACAGAAATTTCTGTTTGCACTGGTTGTGTAGCTCTCAGGAAGACAATTCATTGGATGTTGAAGGTGCTTGGAAGCATTGTGGGCACCAACATGGTCAAAGTGCTGGTCTAGTCCTTAAGGTATTATCTTTACTTCTCTGGCCAGATTTACATGTCACGTTTATTTGATAGAAGAGTTTCTCACTATTTATATCCTATAAAAGCAAATTAATAAAAATGAAGAAACACATCTATTGCATATATTCATGCATATAGTTTTATTCACTCAGCCATGTCTAACTCTTTGCGACCCAGTGGTCTATAAACTGCCAGGTTCCTCTGTCCATGGAATTCTCTAGGCAAGAATAGTGGAGTGGGTAGCCATCCCCTTCTCCAGGGGAACTTCCTCACCCAGGGATCGAAACCAGGTCTCTTGCATTGCTGGCATATTCTTGACTGTCTGAGCCACCAGGAAAGCCAATTAATGCATGTATGTGTATATATGTGTACACATAGTTAAATCAATTTGTTAAAACAAAATTGAGAACTTTTTATAACAATGACTGAAGTGACTTAGCAGCAGCAGCAGCAGCTAGTCTTTTTTTCAGACTTTAAGAGTAGTATCCCTAAGATGATAGAAACAGATTTGCCTCTAGTACCATTAGAGTGTCGTAGTATACATTCTAACATTTTTAATCAGCCTGAAATTTTTTTAATATCATGAGTTGAGGGTATATATCTACCTTTCCCTCAGATGATTATCCAGTTATCCCAACACAATGTATAAAGTAATTTTGATATTTTTCTAGTGCATTGAAATACCACCAGGACATTCTGTCTATGTATGTGCATATTTGAACATTCTCTGTAAATATCATTCTTTCCATATCATCAAATGCCCCTCTGTATCATTTTTAATGACTACAAAGGAATATACTCTATGACTGAGTAAATAAAATACTTTGTAGAGCATATCTCTCTGTCGATTAAATGTGGATTTCTTGAAGCTTATAAAACTAGAAGCCATATTATTGGCCACATTTAGGCATAGCATAGTCTTTTCTTTGTATTAAATTTCCATAAATCTTTTTGATTTAGTTTTCATTATGATTTCTGAGAAGATATTTCAGTTGTTTTCCAAAAATATTTGAAGAAGTGCACAAAATATAGACATTGTATTGAATTTTCAAGTTGGCTTATACTGTTCCCATCACACAAAGGGAAACTGAAAAACAGAGGTTACCTTCAGTGGGATTTTATTATAAAAGTAGCCAATTCTTTTGATTCATGAAAAAGAAAAGTACATACAGGCATGCCATAGAAATTTTGTGAATTTGATTCCAGAATGCTACAATAAAGCAAATATTGCAGTGATGCAGGCCACACACATTTTTTGGCTTCCCAGTCCATATAAAAGGTATGTTAACACTGTATTGTAGTCCATTCCGTTCAGTTCAGTCACTCAGTCATGTCCAACTCTTTGTGACCCCATGGACCACAGCACGCCAGCACGCCTGTCCATCACCAGCTCCTGGAGTTTACCCAAACCCTTGTCCATTGAGTCGGTGATGCCTCCTGCCTTCAGTCTTTCCCAGCATCGGGGTCTTTTCAAATGAGTCAGTTCTTTGCATCGGGTGGCCAAAGTATTGGAGTTTCAGCTTCAGCATCAGTCCTTCCAATGAATATTCAGGACTGATCTCCTTTAGGATTGACTGGTTGGATCTCCCTGCAGTCCAAGGGACTCTCAAAGAGTCTCCTCCAACACCACGGTTCAAAAGCATCAATTCTTCAGTGCTCAGCTTTCTTCATAGTCCAGCTCTCACATCCATACATGACTAGTCCATAGTGTGTAATAATAACATTATGTCTAAAAAAAAAAAAATCAATGTACATACTTTAATTTAAAAATATAGTTGACCCCAAAACAGCTTTGGAGATCAGGACCCACTGCAGATTCTGAAATCCACAGATGCTCAAGTCCCATAACGGGCACTTGTATCCTTTGTTCGGCCTCTTCGGATTCAGCCAACCCGATTGTGTAGTCCTGTGGTATTTACTTACTTGCCCCAGTTTTATTAAGATTGACAGACAGCATTGTATCACTGCTGTGTACAGCATAATGATTTGACTATACGTGAGGCACTGTAGTATTTAATGAAAAATACACACGTGTAATTGGACCCACACAGACCGTTTTTTCAACAGTCAGCTGTACTTTATTGAAAGCTTTATCTGAGCCATCACAAAGTCATAATCTGTTTGTTGATGGAGGATCTTGCCTCAAGGGTGATGGCTGCTGACTGATCACAGTGGTGGTTGCTGAAAGTAGAGGTGGCTATGGCAGTTTTTCAAAATAAGACAACATTGATGTTTGCCGCTCAGTCAACTCCTTTTCATGAAGAGCTTCTCTGTAGCATGCCATGCTGTTGGATAGCATTTTACCCACAGTAGACCATTTTCCTTTCAAACTGTGCTCCCAATTCATCATCTAACTTTTTGCAGTATTCTAAATCCTTTAATTGTCATTTCAGCAATCTTCCCTGATCTTTACCAGGACTAGAGTCTATCTCAAGAAACCCTTTCTTTGCTCAGCCATAGGAAGCAGTTCCTCATCTGTCAGAGTTTCATCACAAGATTACAGCAATTCCATCAGATCTCCAGGCTCCACTTTAATTCCAATTCTCTTACAGTTTTCTTTCACATCGGCAGTGACTCCTCTGTTGAACTCTAGAACCCCTCAAGGTCATCCATGAAGGTTGGAATCAACTTCTTCCAAACTCCTGTTATTGTTACTATTGTTAATATGTTGACCTCTTCCCATCATTCATGAAGATTCTTCATGGCACCCAGGATAAAGAGTCCTTTCCAGAAGGTTTTCAGTTTACTTTGCCCAGATCCAGCAGAGGAATCACTGTCTGTGGCAGCTAAAGATTCTTAAGAAATGTATTTGTTAAGTAATAAGACTTGAAAGTCAAAATTACCCTGTGAGTCATGGGCTGCAGAATGGATGTTACGTTAGTAAGCATGAAAACATCATAAATCTTGTTTATCTCCATCAGAGCTCTGGATAACCAGGTGCATTGTCAACATGCCGTAATATTTTGAAAGGCATCTTTTTTCTGAGCATTAGATCTCAAGAGTGGCTTAGAATATTCAGTAAACAATATTGTACAGAGATGTGCTATCCAGGCTTTGTTGTTGCATGTATGGAGCACAAGTGGAGTATATGTAGCAGAATTCTTAAGGCCCTGGAATTTTCAGAGTGGTGAAACAAGCAGGGACTTCAGACACACTAACCCCTGACAAGAGAGTCAGGCTGTCCTTTGAAGCCAGGTATTGAATGTCCTCCTCTCTAGTTGTATACCTCCTAGATGGCCTCTTCTTCCACTGGAAGACTATTTTCATCTACACTGAAAATCTACATTTTATTGTATCCACCTTCATTCCTTACCTTAGCTAGATATTATAGGTAAGTTGCTATAGCTTCCTCTTCAGCACGTGTGGCTTCCCCTTGTATTTGTATGTTATGGAGACAGCTTCTTTTCTAAAACCTCATGAACCAGCCCCCTCTGCTAGCTTCATACCTTCCTCCTCCAAATTCTTCACCTCTCTCAGTCTTCACAGAACCTAAGAAACTTTGGACCTTGCTCTGGGTTAGGTTTTGGCTTAAAGGAATGTTGTGACCAGTCTTATTTCCAGACCACTAAAATTTTCTCGACATCAGCAAGAACGCTGTTTTGTTTTCTTATATTCGTGTATTAGATTACATTCGTGTATCTAATGAAATAGTAGATTTAATTTCATTCAAGAACCAACTTTTCTTTTGCATTTACAGCCTGACTGGTGCAAGAGTCCAGGCTTTCATCTTAATCTTGGCTTTTGACATGCTTTCCTCATTAAGCTTCATCATTTCTAGTTTTTGACTTAAAATGAGAAAATGGGACTCTTCCTTTCAATTGACTTACTTGGAGGCCATTTCAGGGTTATTCATTAGCCTGATTTCAGTACTGTTGTGTCTCGATAGGGAGGCCCAAGGAGAGGAAGAGAAAAGGGGAGCAGCTTGTCGGTGGAGCTGTCGGAATACACTCAGCACATGGGGATTAAGTTTGGTGACTTACGTGGGCACAGTCCATGCTGCCCCACAACAGTTGCAGTAGCGACATCAAAGATCACTGATCACAAGGCACCGTAGCAAACACAATAATAGTAATGAAAAAGTTTAAAATACCCTGAGAACTAATTACCGAAATGTGACACACACTCATGAAATGAGCAAGTGATACTGGGAAAATAGAGTTGATAATCATGTGTGTGTGGTGCAGGGAGCCATATTCAGTATCTTGTAATAACCTGTAATAAAGCGAAATCAGAAAAATAATTACATGTAGATATATATAACTGAATCACCTGAAAACTAATACAACGTTGTAAGTCAGCTTGAAATAAAAAAAAGATTGACAAGCTTAATGTTGGGTTCCTGCAAACCTTTAATTTGTAAAAATCACAGTATCTGTGAAGTGAAATAATGTGAAGCACAATAAAATCAGCTGTGCTTTTAATACATAGTATATAAAATAAAACCTACAATTTGTATCCTGTATCCCCCTTTCAGTTACATTTCTGTGAAATCGCAATTTTAAGTGTGCTATATATCTTCCCAAGACATCTTTTTAAGTATCCTGTTTGTATATATCAAAAAATACTATACAGATAGGGTTTTTATTCTGACTAATTCTGTGATTTGCTTATGTCACTAATATTATAGATGTCTTTCCATGATAGTTTAGATAGATTTTCCTCATTTTTTTCTTACCTCAAAAATTACACTACATTCTCTCTTTGATTGAATATAGTGTACTTTAACCTCTCTTTTGTAAATGGAATATGCAGTTCTTCTTTATTCTTTCCCATCATGAATTTATCCTTAGGGTAAATTTTTTGAGATGGAATTGTGGAATAAATGTGCAAGCTTATTTTAAATGGGGTGAGTATCATCTGATAGACGTTTGAAAGGCTACGGCTGCTTAATTCTTAAACTAGATTTGTGTGCGTCTGCACACATGCAGTGTGAATTTTGTGTTTATGTTATTTATGTAAGGGGAAGTGAGCGTTTTAAAGCAGGAATGCTAACCTTTCGTCTCCATGTAGTATGCGAAGTGCTTCGAATTGTGTGTGAAGCATATTAACAGCTCTCTAAATTCTGTAATTGTTTGCTTAATTTCCTTCTTTCATATTTTGAAAATTGAAACTTCTTACTAATTTTTTTCACATACCCTTATTTTGAAAACTGCCAGCATCTGGACCTAAGATGCTGTTAGTGTGTTCTGTGTTACATGGAATTCATTCTCAAATCTCTATCTTTAATTGTCCCAGTCACTGTTTTTTAAATAGTTATTATTCTTAAAGGTTATATGTGCAGTACAAAGTGTGTTTTGATTGGCTTATCTTCCTTCACTGGCATTTCCTTAACAGATTGTCAGTTACCACTTTTTCCTGTTTTTTGTTAGTACGTCCAGTTAATAAAAATGATTAACTTAGGAGCTTTCATTGAAACTTGAAAATAGTAATGAAAATGAGACTATGTCTGTACCTCTTGTAAACTACAATGAACTGGATTGCCGTTTAAATATAAAGTATTCATGTACACATCCTTGGAGAAGTAAATCTTTGTAATAACTTTGAAGCTATTTGAAACGGAAAAGTGTAAGTAAAATCTGTGGTGACTGTCCCTTGTCTCCTATGCATTTGATGCTATAAATCATGGGCAAAGACTGTTCCCATTCAAGCTTTAGCAATATTTTTCAACGAAGTATGAAATAGTATGTTAAATAGTATGTTAATAGTATGTTAAACAAGTTCCTCCAGAATAATTTAATCAGTGAACTTGGTTAGTTATGTCATGAAATGCAGAAGAAAAGCATAGAGGCATCTCTCATAGTTATCCCCCCTGCCTCAGCAATAGGTACAAGTCATATCATTCCTATGAAATTTCTAAAATCAGTCACAAAGAATGGAAAGATTTTCTGTGAGAAAGCTGAGTAATCTGTTGGCAGAATTTCTTCATCAATGCACCTATTAAAGTAAAAGCAAAACAGCTGTCTGGGGAGGCCTTACAAATAGCTGTGAAAAGAAGAGAACCGAAAAGCAAAGGAGAAAAGGAAAGACATAAACATCTGAATGCAGAGTTCCAAAGAATAGCAAGAAGAGATAAGAAAGCCTTCTTCAGCGATCAATGCAAAGAAATAGAGGAAAACAACAGAATGGGAAAGACTAGAGATCTCTTCAAGAAAATTAGAGATACCAAGGGAACATTTCATGCAAAGATGGGCTCGATAAAGGACAGAAATGGTAGGGACTAACAGAAGCAGAAGATATTAAGAAGAGGTGGCAAGAATACACAGAAGACCTGTACAAAAAAGATCTTCACGACCCAGATAATCACGATGGTGTGATCACTGACCTAGAGCCAGACATCCTGGAATGTGAAGTCAAGTGGGCCTTAGAAAGCATCACTACGAACAAAGCTAGTGGAGGTGATGGAATTCCAGTGGAGCTGTTTCAAATCCTGAAAGATGCTGTGAAAGTGCTGCACTCAATATGCCAGCAAATTTGGAAAACTCAGCAGTGGCCACAGGACTGGAAAAGGTCAGTTTTCATTCCGATCCCAAAGGAAGGCAATGCCAAAGAATGCTCAAACTACCGCACAATTGCACTCATCTCACTTGCTAGTAAAGTAATGCTCAAAATTCTCCAAGCCAGGCTTCAGCAGTACGTGAACCGTGAACTTCCAGATGTTCAAGCTGGTTTTAGAAAAGGCAGAGGAACCAGAGATCAAATTGCCAACATCCTCTGGATCATGGAAAAAGAAAGAGAGTTCCAGAAAAACATCCGTTTCTGCTTTATTGACTATGCCAAAGCCTTTGACTGTGTGTATCACAATAAACTGTGGGAAATTCTGAAAGAGATGGGAATACCAGACCACCTGACCTGCCTCTTGAGAAATCTGTATGCAGGTCAGGAAGCAACAGTTAGAACTGGACATGTAACAACAGACTGGTTCCAAGTAGGAAAAGGAGTACGTCAAGGCTGTATATTGTCACCGTGCTTATTTAACGTATATGCAGAGTACATCATGAGAAATGCTGGACTGGAAGAAACACAAGCTGGAATCAAGATTGCCGGGAGAAATATCAATAACCTCAGACATGCAGAAGACACCACCCTTATGGCAGAAAGTGAAGAGGAACTAAAAAGCCTCTTGATGAAAGTGAAAGTGAAGAGTGAAAAAGTTGGCTTAAAGCTCAACATTCAGAAATGAAGATCATGGCATCCGGTCCCATCACTTCATGGGAAATAGATGGGGAAACAGTAGAAACAGTGTCAGGCTTTATTTTTCTGGGCTCCAAAGTCACTGCAGATGATGACTGCAGCCATGAAATTAAAAGATGCTTACTCCTTGGAAGGAAGGTTATGACCAACCTAGATAGCATATTCAAAAGCAGAGACATCACTTTGCCAACAAATGTCCGTCTAGTCAAGGCTATGGTTTTTCCAGTGGTCATGTATGGATGTGAGAGTGGGACTGTGAAGAAGGCTGAGCCCTGAAGAATTGATGCTTTTGAACTGTGGTGTTGGAGAAGACTCTTGAGAGTCCCTTGGACTGCAAGGAGATCCAACCAGTCCATTCTGAAGGAGATCAGCCCTGGGATTTCTTTGGAAGGAATGATGCTAAAGCTGAAACTCCAGTCCTTTGGCTACCTCATGTGAAGAGTTGACTCACTGGAAAAGACTCTGATGCTGGGAGGGATTGGGGGCAGGAGGAGAAAGGGACGACAGAGGATGAGATGGCCAGATGGCATCACTGACACAATGGACGTGAGTCTGAGTGAACTCTGGGAGTTGGTGATGGACAGGGAGGCCTGGCGTGCTGCGATTCATGGGGTCGCAGAGTCGGACACGACTGAGCGACTGAACTGAACTGAATGGCACAGCAGCATATATCCATGCGTGGCAGTCGTCCCGTGTTCTGCTTTGCATTCAGGTAGAGCTGCTTGTGTACAGAGTATGCATCAGCTCTTGGCATACATATTATTTAGATATGGGAAGTACTTGATTATTTTTTGTCTGTTTCAAAGAGTAATTCCAAGGTAAAGGAAAATAAATTCTTTGTTTTATTAATACCCATTTTGAGAGGAATGATAGAGTCTCAGTATTTATAGAACACCAGCTTTGTGTGGACAGTAAGGGAGTATTACAGAATGAAAGAACTCGAGCCTGAATGTTAATTCACGTACTTGTTTTGCAGTGTTGACAACTGGCTCTAGTGTGGAAAATATTAGTCAGAAGTTTGAATAAGATGAAATATGTCCAGCATGCACATTTTCAGCATCTTCAGTGAAAAAATCTTGGTTGTTCTTTTTTTCCTGTAGTATACTGTGTTTCAGAGAAGGCAATGGCACCCCACTCCAGTACTCTTGCCTGGAAAATCCCATGGATGGAGGAGCCTGGAAGGCTGCGGTCCGTGGGGTCGCAAAGAGTCGGACACGACTGAGCAACTTCACTTTCACTTTTCCCTTTCATGCATTGGAGAAGGAAATGGCAACCCACTCCAGTGTTCTTGCCTGGAGAATCCCGGGGATGGCAGAGCCTGGTGGGCTTTCGTCTGTGGGGTCACACTGAGTCGGACATGACTGAAGCGACTTAGCAGCATACTAGCTATGAGAGGGGAGAGTCCTCACCTAACTTTTTGAGTAGAAAGAGATAACATTTCTCGTGTTTTCATAAGTGGTACATCTCAACAACTGTATTTATTACCTCAACAGCCAGAAGTTTACACTTCAGTTTACCACTGTTCAGTTCAGTTCAGTCGCTCAGTCATGTCTGACTCCTTGTGACCCCATAAACTGCAGCATGCCAGGCCTCCCTGTCCATCACCTACTGCCGAAGTTCACCCAAACTCACATCCATCTAGTCGGTGATGCCATCCAGCCATCTCATCCTCTGTTGTCCCCTTCTCCTCCTGCCCCCAATCCCTCCCAGCATCAGGATCTTTTCCAGTGAGTCAGCTCTTCGCATCAGGTGGCTAAAGTACTGGAGTTTCAGCTTTAGCATCATTCCTTCCAAAGAAATCCCAGGACTGATCTCCTTTAGGATGGACTGGTTGGATCTCCTTGCAGTCCAAGGGACTCTCAAGAGTCTTCTCCAACACTACAGTTCAAAAGCATCAATTCTTTGGTGCTCAGCCTTCTTCACAGTCCAACTCTCACATCCATATATGACCACTGGGAAAACCATAGCCTTGACTAGATGGACCTTTGTTGGCAAAGTATTGTCTCTGCTTTTGAATATGATGTCTAGGTTGGTCATAACTTTCCTTCCAAGAAGTAAGCGTCTTTTAATTTCATGGCTGCAATATACCACTAACTGTATATTGAAGTTAAAGTAGTGTTCCCCACCTTATCTGCAGTTCACTTTCTGAGGCATCAGTTAACTGTAGTCAACCAGTCTGAAATAAATTATTCATCAGTTTTAAATTGCTCACCATTCTGAGTTGTGTGATGAAGTTGCTTCTCATCAGAGATTTAAGATAAATTCTAAAAAGATTGCACTGATTCTGAATTGCTGGATATTGTGATAAAATTAGGTCTTTTAAAACAGAGCTGTAAACCACATTAATGAACACTTTTCTAAACTCTTAAACTCTTTGGAATTGAGTTACCCGTGCCATATTTACTCACAGGGTGATACTGTTCTTGTCATTCTTTGACAGACCCCTTATCCCTCTGGACAGAATGCAGGTCCAACCACGTTGGTCTATCCTCAAGCTCCTCAGACAATGAATTCACAACCTCAAACCCGTTCTCCGGTAAGTAAGCAGAAGGTTGTTCTAGAAAATGTTCTCCACCTAAGTTTGTGTTTGTTGTAGCTTAGGTTCTTTTGGTTCATATTTTTATTTGATTTTAGAAATGTATTACAAAGACAATTGTTAAAATTATTATTACTGTTACTATTGGATAGCATTGCATTTTCAGACCTTTTCTATGGGAATTATTTAAATTTATTAAGAAAAGAACAAGTGGAGCCTTTTCCCTTTTTCTTTTTTTTTCCTTTACTTTTCTGTGTCATTCAAGTTCTAGTTACATTCAAGTTCACTTCATTTCAGCTCTTAAGTTTTTGTTTGTACCGTTCAAAATTCAGGAGACGTGTAAAGCATGATTTTGAAAATAAATTACATTTCATTAATTGGAATCTGACATTCTAGTGCCTAGGGAAGTACACCTTTTGAATCAGTATTATTAGATCAGTTCTAACTATTTGACTGTGTGGACATATGCATGACTTACACCAATGGTGTATTTATTTCTTCAGATGGTAAATAAATTGTCATAGAAGTATAAATGCTGTCATCCTCTTTGCTCATCTTTTACATGGATTGCAATAAGTATGGCAAAGACAGAGAATTTACTCAAGGTTCATCCTTCTGTTTCACAAAAGTGTGCAGTGGCTTCAGCAGTCCTTTCCTTAGGATGGTGTTGCCTGCCCTGCATGATTAGTGTTTGCTAGCAGGTGCTTCTGTCACATCTCATTGTCTCTCACGCCCCTACTTGGATCTCCGCTCTGTGTTTTTCTCAGAGTACAGGGATCTTCTTTTGGTTCTCCACCTCTGCTTTTTTGCCTGTAGTACAGGAATATTTCATTGCATTAGCTTCTGTTCATTTGATTTTATGCATGAATTTAGGAATTTTGAAGTAAATGACAGAATTCCTCAAAGAGCTGTAAGGTCGCAGACTTCTCTCAGATGTGCTCTCTCTCTGGTCCTCTTCCTGCCTTCCTTTCCCTGTGGCCCTCTTCTTCAGGCCCTTTTCTTAGGCCCTGGTTCCCCGGGGGTGGAGGAGCCCTTCTAAAGAGGTGGGACTGTGGTCCTAGTTGCTCGTTTGCTTGTCTGGTTTTTTTTGTTTGTTTACTTTTTTGCTGCAATGGTCAACAAGATGTCTGATGCAAGTTTTGTTCTGAGAGTGGTTTGGGAATGTGGACACTTGACCACTTAGAGTGGGCCTTGAGATCTCGCCAGATTACTTTAGATAGGCCCCAGTTCTAATCACTAAACATGGAACATTATGGTAAGCTGTTATTGCAAAGAATTCTATGGCCCTTTTAACCCCTCTACGCCTTGTATAATTATTGGGAAAGAAAAGAATTTACATGGTTAGAACTGGCGCAAAACCTGACTGAAGAGCTGCATCTCTAAACCAGTTTTTTTGACAGCCCAGCAGAACAGTGCCAATACATTGCACAGACAACTGGAAGAGGAGGAAGGTTTTGGAACAGACTCCCGTTTACAGGTCCTTGGCTGGAAGAGGCTGGATAAAATACTGCATTGTAAGCAATATAACAAGCTGTACTTCTTGCAGGCAGTGGTGCCCCCGGCACGCATTATTTTTGACCACATCCGTTTATTGGCTGATGAACACAAATGCATTGATTGCATCCTCTCTGAAAGTCTAACCTGGCATGGCAGTTTTTGCCGGGCATTATGGGGAAAAGAATAACAAATTGGGTGGGTCTTCTCTATTGGGAATTAGACAGGAGTAATTTGGGGTTTAGAGGGATATCCCTTTGAGATGAATTTGATTTTAAGAGATAAATTTCTTTTTAAAAGGCTTCTTTTTCCCTCTTTCATTTTATAATTGGTTATCAAAGGGAAAACTGTCTATAGTTGTCAGCCATTTTTCTGTGGTCATAAACTATCTTCAGATACTATCCTCTATGCAATTTTTGCCATCTGCTCTGCTAGTGACCATTACCACCCCCATTACTAAAAGCCACACACATAACATTCCATTACATACCCCAAAACACGTGCAAGACTAGCAGACCCTGCACTACTCTTGCTTGTTGTTTTGGGTCCAGTTTTCTTTATTTCGTTTGTGTTGGTGCTGGGAGGGTGAAGTTGGGTTTGGAATTTGGCAGGATTGCATTTTCTTCTCACATCCCAAGTTGCCATAGTCCAGTCTCATCCATCCCACAGCTACCCCAACTGGTGAGGAGAGGTAAGCTATTGCACTCAGGAAGGGCCTCTTCCCATGGCTTTGTAGAGCAGCTAAAGCTTACTCCATTCTATTTCTGCATTAATGGGCCATTGGCAATTGCACAGTTTAGGCTTTTCTGTTCTTCCCTGGACAGCTGCCTTTGCAATCCAACTGGCTTCAAGTGGCCCCCCTCCCTCCTTGAGAAGATCTTTGTGCCTGTATTTCTGCTTGATACTTGTATATTGTTGACAGTTTTGTTTAAAAGTAAAAAAAAGAAAAAAAATTGAAGAGCTACCTACCTGTTCCATTTTCTGGTTGTATTGGAACTATGTAAACTATAATTTATTGCTTAATAGCCTCCAAAATAGTGAAATCATCGAATGCTTAATGGGGGTGGGGGACAGTTTGGCTTTTGCAATAACCTGTAACCATTGGTTATTTTTATATTCTGTGGTGCTAAGTGCCCAAGGTACATCAATAACTATTGGTCATGCCCAGTTACCAGCTGTGCACAGAAGGGTGAGTGGGTGTGAGGGAGCGTGGGTGGCGTAAACACTGGCTCTGAGTTCACAGAAGGCTGCTTTCCTTAGTATCTTCAGTCCTTACCATCTTAAAAATCCCTCCTAGAAAAAAGAAAAGTTTTTATTTTTAATATAAGCCAGCAGCAATTACAGTTTGTTCTGTTGCTTACAGTTACCTGTAGGATTAAGACTGTTGTCATTACAAATGAAAAACTCAATAGCCAATGGTGACTAGTGCAAAATAGACTAGGGTACTTTCCCACTAACTTTTATTTTTTTAATATTCGTGTAATTTTATAAGGTACTCCTCTTGCTCATAGGAAGTTCCTTTTTGACCGGAATATTCCAAATATATAAAGTTTCAATTTTATTGTAGAGCCTTAAAAATGGGGCCTTTCTGTGGAACAGTGATAAGACAGGTACTACTGTACTAAGGTTAATTTTTTTAACATGGCCCTTCTCTCCCATTTCCTTCAAAAGTGTCATGAAGAAACATCACACTCCCACCCTCTATGTGAATACCACATGGGTAATATTACCTATTCTTGAAACTTGATGGCCATAGTTAGAGGTATGATCTGTTTTCTTTTCATAGTTGGAAAACTGAAAATATAAAACTTCAGTTTCTTTGAAGAGAAAATGTTTTGCAAGAAAGCTAGCTGCCATTATCATCATTCTGAAAAACTACTTTACATTGGTTTTTAGCAAGTATAATGGCTGGCTAACATGCCCTGATCCTATAAGTCATGGAGAGCTCGTTAAGTTATACGGAATAATTTCAAAATGTGTTAGAACAGTGTTCATTACCTGAGCAGTAGGTAGCATTTAGCTTCTAAGGTAAATTCTTGATTAGAGCTGTCTTCAGTCATCTCCTACATTGTGGCATGTGACCTACTGCAATTTCTTGAAAAATTTTTATATTCAATAGTGACAGTTGAGGAAATAATTCTGGTAACTTAAATTCTGAGTACAGGGAATTGTTTCTTAGTTCATCTTCAGTCTTGTTCACCCAAAGTAACAGAAGGAAGGCTCCATAGGAAATTAAACAATTCAAAGAAGATACATATTTTAGCTCCTTAAATATTTTAAATAAGACCCTGTGTGGTTTGCATTCAAAATGGCTTACTAAATATTTTAACTGTTAAAGAGAGTGGTTAACATCTCAGTAGTTAACGTGTAGGTGGCCAGTAGGTGACTCTACGTGCCTGAATAATTTCTCTTTCTTTTTAGTAAAATCCCATTGAAAGTCTGATTTTGCTCTGATGAGTTATTTGATCCTAGAGATTTTGTATTTAAAATTTTATGGGTGAAAAAGCTTTTTCTTCCATTCTAAGTTAGGGAAAGTAAGAGTTGGAATATGTATTATCCTCTTTCAAATGCTCTGTGGTTTACCTAAAAAGTGACGTTTTCTTTTGTTTTTGTTCTCAATATCAGATAGCAGCAGGTACAAGTATGCAGTCTTGTGCTGTTGTGTCTACATAGTAATTGAGATATTTGACTTCTTTGACTCTTTTTTTTTCTTCTTGAGCTTATAAGAGTACCACTTTGACTAATCATGTTAAAGGATGGTGTTCTTTACCTCTGCTTTGATATGCCTGGTATTAAACTTTACTAGTTCATTGAATTTAAATATATATAATTATTTATATATTTACACTTATATATTATAAATATATTTATTTATATGTTTATATATTTATAATATATATGATAAATTTTAATCTTTAACTCCAAGAAATGAAGATAGTGAAATTTCCATTTCATATGTGAGATACCCTGTTTAATTTAAGAAAATTTGAAATCTGTACTATTACATTCTTTATTTTCTGCTGGACATTATAATTACCTCCTGGCTGTTTCTTGTAATGGGAAAGCATTTCTCATTCCCTGCAGTTTTATCAGTTGCATAAGCATAGTTGACTTTTCATATGTTTGTCTTAATATAACCACTTAGTGTTTCAAACTTTCTTTTGTTTTATTTTAGGGTTTAAAAAAAATTCCTATCAGAGAGGCACTCTTATGTGCATAGCAGCTTAGCTGTTTCTCTCCCAGCTGATAAATGGCAAACTGTTTCTGATAGAGGTGTCAGCCTGTTGAATCTTCTCAGTACCTGTCTGTCACTGTCCTGCAGCAAAGCTTTGACTGTTTGTGTTTTTTTTCTTCCTGTGGGTTTTATTTCTTTCAGCATATTGTGTGAAGTTTCGGTTTTTGTTGTGGTGTTTCTGACTCTTTGTGCCTTTCCTTTTGTGTTTGTTTTCCCTCCTTTTCTCAGTTTGCAGCGGGGCCTCGACCTGCCCATCATCAGGTACTGTACCCTTGCCCCTTCACTATTACCCTGAACTAATAGGTGGGGGCTTTAGTAGTTTCTGACTCTTAGAATGCTGCCATTCCATGGACCCACTCAAGCTGCTCTTCAGGAGTAGCTTCAGGACTTCCCTGGCTGTCCAGTGGTTACGACTCTGCACTTGCCGTGCAGAGGGTGCAGGTTCCATCCCTGATTGGAGGACTAAGATCCTACATACCTTGTGGCTTGGCCCCAACCCCAAAAAAAGAGTAGGTTTGCTGTGATTTAATACAGTTCTCTTTACTCTTCACTGATTTCATAGCATTTTGTTATTAGCAAACCAGTTTTCTTCTTTTTACAACACAGTTTAAAAATAAAGAGTTTCTTTACTTTGCAAAAAAAAAATTGCCCTGAATTGATAGCGAACTTTGAAAGTATTTAGATATATTAAGCCCTTACGGATTTTGTGGATATCTGCAGTAAGTTTAAATTTAACTGAATGGAATAGGCAACATTCTAAGAGTTTTCTGTTAACTAACTTTCTGATGTAACTTGTATTGATGTGTATATAATAGTACTAGTATTTCTAAAACCACTTAATCTCAGTTACTAATGTAGACCTAATAAATTGATTAACAATAATATACATTCATTTGTTGCATAGTTATCTTTATTTTTAGCATATATAGAAAATTGATACCTTATTTAACTTTAATATTTTTAGCCTATTCTTTTTAAATGAAGTTATTATGTAAATTAAAATTTCAAAAATGTGTATGCAGACACTAGTTTATTTAGCAGGAATATACTAGAGGGAAATGGTTTGAGAGAAAGAAAAAAAAAGAGTTGCAGGGGTTTTCTCCCAAGTATTCTGAAACATTTTCTCATTCTGTGGTAGAAAGAGCCTAGGCTAATCTAAATTCTAAATCTGATAGATCTGCTGTGTAACCAGCTGAGTTAAGCAGTTTTTTTTCTTAGCCTCGGTTTCCCTGTATGTAAAGTGGTGATAAACACCCTTTACATTAGAGATAATATATGTAAGTCATCTGACATAAAATAAGCAGCCAGTAAGTGTTAGCTATTTTTAATATTGTCATGCAACTTAGTATGGTTTGATAAAATGAAAGAAATATTAGCAGTGTTTACCTATGGTATCATATTGGATGTTACTTAATTGAAACCTTTAATTGTCTAGCAGTGATTTAATAAAAGGCTCTACTTCTCAAAATACGATTTTCCAATCTAGATGATGTAAAAACCAGATAAATTCTGAGGTGTTAAAAAAGATATTTTGCAGGAGAACTCAGAGGTGGTTGTATGAAATGGATGGCAGTTCTTTGGATTTGATAAAGAAATAAAACTTAGGGTAGTTTTTACTTGATAGAGATAGCGTTGTTGAAGTGCTTTAAGAGCTTGGAATTTGATGTCAGCTGGACCTTGGTTTATAGCTTGGTGGTCTTGGGTAAACTGCTTACTGCTCTCAGGCTCCGTTTTCTCATCTGCAAAATGAGGAATAGTATCAGTACTCTCTTTGGACTAATGTGAAGATATGTGAAATAATACAAATAATACGATTAGTGGAGTGTTTGGCATATAGTACGAATCTGGTGGATAAGATTACTAATTATGAGAAAAGATAACCTCTTAGGTTAAAAAAGATTGATTATACATTTTTTAAAAAACAGCAAATCTACTCAAGAGCCATAGAGTCGAGGTTTACATTTTAATCAGGGATAAAGCCAGAAATTCCTGACAGAGAGAAAGCTGAAAGATCTCTGTTGAAGACGCAGAGTAAAAAAACTACTGCCTCAGCAAAAAAGTTTCTGTGCTCCTTGGTACAAGGCTAAGTGTTTCTATTACTTGAGTTCAGTTGCAGTGGTCCTCAAATTGGGATGTTTAAGCCTTTATATATTGTCAGCTTTTGGAAAATCTAGTTTTTAAAAACTTTCTTCTGAGTCTAAAGGCTTGTGATACATTTTATCTTTTAAAAAAATTTTAACAACTAAGCAAAACTTTTAAGAAATCTTTCCGAGAAAAGGTGAATTTCTATTCTGAAATCATTTTTCATGTGTAATGTATCTCAGAAAACGTATCAGTCCTTTATTTATCTGTAGGATGATGATTGTGAAATTAAGCATATTTCAGCCATTAAAAGGTAGAACTATATATGTGTATATATTTATTATTTATCCATTATCAAGAAACCCACACCGGTTCTTGAAGATGGGTTATTGAGATACAGCATAAATCCAGAGCATTGCTTTTGGATCTGAAAACTTCAGGTAGCTGGCTGCTTTTACTCTGATATTTTTCCTTTTTAAACACAAATTAAATTTTTTTCCCTTGTGCCTCACAGATTTAAGTAAGGAAATAGACAGCGTTGGCTCAGGCTGCTGCAGTAGCTACTTTGGAGAAGTGGAGTAGGGGAGAGAGTGGTTGGAGTGGGACTGCTGAGCATCGGGTAGCTTGAACCAGTGTTGTGGGATGCCTTCGAGGACTTTGTTAGGAAGAGTTTGCATCTTGTATTCATGGATGGAGGGGCCAGTTTGGCTTGTTTTCCTATTCCTATGGAATTAGTATTGGCATTTTGGATAGAATAACCAGTTACGAAAAACTGCTCTCTATATTGCAGTTCCTTTAGCAACCTTTGGGCTAATACATGCCAGTGGAGTTCCTACAGTGACAGTTTAAGAAACAATGAAAAAAAATACCTCCGTACATTTCCAGATACCCTGTATGGAAGTGGTACTGTTTCTCATTTAAGAATGACTGGCTGAAGGCTGTAATTAAGACATCTCCTCAGACCTAAACCCTGAGAGTTTCATGGAGAAGGAAATGCTCATGATATGAAACAAGACATAGAGAGGCTTGCATAATGAAAGCAGTACTGTTGAAAACAAGTGTTGAAGGCGTAGAGAAAAGACACTTTTTTAGGGAAAATATTTATGTCCTGGGATATTTTTGGTTTCTTGTGCTTAGGACTCAAAGTTGAATGAAGGCCCCCCATTTTTTTTTTTTTTCCCCATCTATGGCTGTTTGCTTTGGCCAGAAAGAGTCAAATCAAGGGTTAGAGTCAGTTTTGACTAGTTAGAATTAGTGAATGGATTTCTCAGTTCTCCTTTATTGCATTATTCATCAGCGGCTACCTTTCCAATCATGTATCCTTTCAGTGCTTTGATCTCATTTTTTTTTTCTTTTTATGAAATAATTTGGTGCTGGATGATGTTTTGATGTTTCTAAAGTCCTGTAGTACATATATAACTTTTCATAGATGTTTAGTAACAATTGTTTCCATAAACTGTTGACTAAAAAAGATGCACAAGGTGAGAGTTGTGGGTTAAGTTTTACTTGTGGCCAAATGAGGATGACAGCCCTGGAGACAGCATCTTAGATAGCTCTGAGAAACTGCTGCAGAGAGGCAGCGGGGAGGATCAGTGTATAGTGATTTTTGGTGAAAGGGGAGTACATTCAATCAAGCACACAGATTTTTGGAGAAGGTTGTTGCTAGTCTCTGTCGCTAGTCTCATGAAGGTTACTGCTGGTCACGAGGAGCAGACATCACCACAAGTAATTTTAGTGCTTTTCTGGTTGTGAGGAGATGTAAGAGTTGCTTCTTCTGAAACTATCTTCCTAAGGCCTGTTCTGCCAGTTTTTCCCAGAGCACAGAGGGCCTTATTCTTGATCTCCACCCTGAACTCCTTTCAGGGTGCGTTGAAGGTCAGTGGCTGCAGCAGTCTGTGATTTAATCCTTATGGAGGTAGATGGCAAGTGCCAATTTTTAGTTGGCAAAACGTTGCAAAGAAAAAAAGAATAGTTATTTAGATAAGCTATTTGATTCCTTATGAAAACACCGTCATCCAGTTTAGTAATCTGGAACTTATGTATTTTCTTTCTTTTTTGTGAGATGAAGTTATCAGAATTGAAGTGGAACAACAGGATTTTGGGTAGTTAACATTTTTAGTTTAAGAGAACCAAGAAACTGGTATACTGGTATAGGAAGTGTTTCTTGGAACTGCTTTCATTGAACAGATCTTTCCATAATCTTCGTAAGAGCCCAGCTAGGGCTCTGTTTGAGTCCCTCAAGAAGAGGGATCCCGTGTTCTGAGTAAGGTTGTACCTGCCACATCATCTTCCTGGTACAGTTAATTTTTGGCTTTTGCAGGGAGTCTTTGGCCTAGTAATGATGTTCTTACTCTTTTTGCACTTTATAACCTGAAGAGAGCTTTAGCTTAAAATAACAGTAAAAGAAGTAGTCCTAACTTATTTTATATGCAGAACAATCTTGGCTTTAGAAATATGTCAACTATTTTTCTTGCAATGTTTGAAAATCCCGAGGTACCTAGAAACTGAAAGAACAGAACGTACACCCAGAACTGAAACAAGTGGCTTGGTATTATGTAGATCTGGTCTTTGAAGACTGTGTAGCTGTGGTTTAAAGTTACTGATGTTCCTGTCCTTATTTTACTTTTGACTTTCACAAGAAATATCAAGTGTTGGTTTTATACCATGGCTGAATAGTCTTTGCATTTTGAGGTAATTTAAATTGTTCATGGAACAAAAACATTTTGTAGTATGTTGATATATGATTTTAGTTCACATAGTGTTCAAAGGAATTGGATTTAGCATTAATAAATGATAAGCTTCACAAAACTTAACAGTGTTTGGCATCAAAGAATTGTTACCTGGTGGCAGGCGTTGAAACTATGCAAGTTTTCCTACTGTAATTTGGTTCTTTTTGCAAAAAGATTTTTTAAAAAGGAAGAAACAGTTGCCTTGCATTCCATCCTCTCCATTATGACCTCTAAAGGTTTCTGTACTCAAAGTTGTGCTGTTAAAATTGATGTCCTGGTCCCTGGTAGAGAAATATTTGTATTGCTCTAGGCAGTTTCTTAGATTTGGAAAATAAAATAAATGAAGGTTTTGAATTTGCCTCTAGGGCCAGACCTGGCATATCAGAGTTTAATGGATAGGAAATCTGATTAAGCATCTGTGCAGTCTTATTACCAGAACTCTTGTACTTTTCAGAGCTTAATGTAGGCCAGTGATGGGCAGTTTTATCTGGTACCTAACTCACAAGGAGTTACAGGGTGGCAGCAGAGACAGCGACGAAAATATAGGTTGGGAGTTGTCATAACTGGAATTCAATCTAACCTTTACTGTAAACTGACCTTTGACCTCAGCTTGATCTGTGAAATGGGTAAAATATGCTCACACGTGAAGTAATACTGAAGTATTATAATAAGAGCATGTATTTCCTGAGGGCATTGTGATAATTAAAAGTATCTGCCTGTCACAGTGCCTGACACATCCTAGGCCCCTGATAAGCGTCAGTTTCCTTTAGCACTGAGATGCCTTTCCCTTTCACCGAGCTATTTTTACCTGTGAATGAAGTGTTCTACAAGGATGCTTCTGTGTCCCAGACTCTGCGCTGTGATCCGACAGAACACTAGCTTGTTCCTGACAGAATCCTTAGGGACTTCTTTCCTCCATCTGACACAATCCTCTGAGGGAGCACTGTCTAATAGAAGCACATCTTCTGTATCTGTGCTGTTCACTACGGAAGCCATTAGTCACGTGTAGCTGTTGAGTGCTTGAATTATGCGTTGTGACCCAAGAATTGAATTTTTAATTAAATTTTAATTTAAGTAACCACATATGATTAGTGGCTGCCTATTGAACAGCTCAGCTATAGGGCTTAATTCCTTAGGTCTAATCTCCTAATTCTTAGTGAAATCTAAATTATCTGATAATATAGGCTATGTGCAGGAAAACACAAAGAATTTTAAATGAATAACCTTCATTATAAATTGTTGTAAGTCAGCAGAACATCTGATTCGTACTTGAGTGATATGCCATTATGTGGACTCTTTACCACTTGTCTTTTTCTAGCTCATCAGAAAATCATAACACTATTATTTTTCCTTGCACGCTTATTTTTTTTAAAAAAAGATATCGGAGGAGGTGATGGCACCCCACTCCAGTACTGTTGCCTGGAAAATCCCATGGATGGAGGAGCCTGGTAGGCTGCAGTCTGTGGGGTCGATAAGAGTTGGACACGACTGAGCGACTTCACTTTCACTTTCCACTTTCATGCATTGGAGAAGGAAATGGCAGCCCACTCCAGTGTTCTTGCCTGGAGAATCCCAGGGACGGAGAAGCCTGGTAGGCTGCAGTCCATGGGGTCGCACAGAGTCAGACACGACTGAAGTGACCTAGCAGCAGCAGCAGCAGCGTTAACCTAAAAGTTCTTAATTGAGAATCTGTTTATCCCTCCAGTAGGTTGAATTTATCAATACATATGCAAAAAACTAGGGATTTCAGAAGCATAGTTTTGATATGTTTTTATTGCTTTGCAAATTAATAAGTACTCAGTGGTTTTAGACGTAGGAAGAACTAATGTGACTGAATAAGTTTTTTATAGTTGCTGAAAATGAATAGGTGTTTTTCAAAGAATTTCTGATTATTATATAGATTTTTTTTTTAGAGATGTCTTTGTCTTTTGATGATGTTAGGAGAACAAATTCATAAGAAATGTTATATTCTAATTGACAGCATCTTGGGAATTCCCTGGAGGTCCAGTGGTTGGCTTCATTGCAGGGGCCCGGATTCAGTCCTTGGTCAAGGAACTGAACTCCTGCAAGTTGCACAGCACACACACCACACCCCCCCCACTAACCCTCCCCCCCCCCCACCAAAAAAAGAGAAATGGACATCATCTTCAAAAAGCAATATGACAGATGTTGTTGGCCAGGAAACTATGGTAAAGGTATAAATACTGTGTCTTTAGAAGGATTTTCCAAGAGGTAACATTTTCCTTTTTGCTTCTGTAGTGTTTCTGTGAAGGTCAGCAATCTTGAGTCCCCTATAAATTCAGCCTCTGTTTTAAATGTGTCCTAGCCCTTTGGAGCTACCCAAAGTACCCCCTCAAATGGGGCTGTCCTCTTCCTCTGCCATTTTCCTGGCATACTAATGGGCCATACTAGTGAAAGACAGAAGACTGAACAGATTGAAATCAAGCTTGGAGATGATACTTATGTTGTACAAGGTTCTTCTCTCCTTGCCTGTCTCATTTCAGCGTTTTTATCAGTGACTTGGATTAATGCCTTGCCTGGCAAATTGGCTGATGGTGATGTAATTTTGACATTACATGACATATTTTGAATACAGAAGATTCTATACAATCTGAAATGATGGGTTGAAATTAGATAAATTTTCAAAGGAATAAAACACTTGATTCCTATATGAGATTCAAATCACAACTGTAAGAGTACACAGAGAAGTAAAGAGCATGACTTATTGCCAGGTTATGTATAAAGAAGATTAAAGAGTTTAAGATGATTGTAACTCAGTACTAATTGGTAGTAAAATGTTTTGACAAAGGAGCTCCTGTGATCCTTGTTCATTAATGGAAGCATAATTGGCCAGAATAAAAGGGAGATATTGTTCCTTTATTCTGCAGCAGATATTTATTGAGTGAGGGCCTGGCACATTCTGGGCAGACCTGGAAATTTATATTCGGCTCTCTACTTTGAGAACTTTGAGCAGTGGGAGAAAATTGAGGAGAAAAGAGTAAGCTGTTTAGGGAATTTAAAAATCTTAGTTGGAATGACAAGGGGTTCAGAGTGGTGATTGACCTGGAACAAAAAACAGTGATAAGTTGCCAGCAATGGCAGGTTGTCACTTACAGAGAGGAAGGATTTGACTTCAATGTGAGTTTTGGGAGGGTAGATGTCAGACCAGAGGATTGGTGGTTCAAAAACGTTGGAGCCAATAGAAGGAAGAACTTTAGTGGTGTCAGAACTCCCATTTAACAACACAGTAGAACTGTGTTGAGTTGCTAAAGTCTGATAACACCAAAGGCATGTTATTTAAGAGATTCAAACTTTAGGTATATGGTTAGACTAAATGGCCTGTACTGTGCTTCCAGAAGCAGGACGTGTTGCTTCTTTTAATGATTCTTCAGCACTCAGTGGAGAGGAAAAAGTATTCAGAAGCACTGGAAGCAGTTTGGGAAAGCCTGTTCATATCCACACTTTTTACTAACCTGTGGTTTGCTGCCATGCCTGCCCACTGTTAAATCTAATGCTGTATTTACAGTTGAATGGTTAAGAGGGAAGAGAATCCATATCTTTTTATTCCTTTGCATGTCCAGCCATTATACCTTTTCCTCTGTGTGTGTGTGTGTGAGAGAGAGAGAGAGAGAGAGACAGACAGACAGACAGACAGAGAGATGTGGTTTTTTTAAAAAGAAGAAACAAGTTCCAAATAGCCTGTCACTGTAAAAATCTTAGTGCGGTAAAGCTGAGTAAATGTAAGCCTGTTAAATGTACCAGGGATAAAAAAAATGTATGAACAAGTTTCAGTAACTCTGAAGGAAATAGAGAATTAAGAGTCTTGTAGGAAGAAGAAATTTGTTTTCCTAACTGATAATACATGAGTTTTCATGAAGTGATTGATGGGGTGTTTTTGTTACCAATAATCAATTATGATTGATGTGCTACCCGTTAGCGTAGTTTGATAAATGTCCTGGCACATGCCTTCAGCTTTTGAAAAGAATTCTTCTGACTGACATATCACATGTTTGAAATTACAAAGGGTATTCTGTTTCATGAGAGGTAAGAGTGTGTAACAGTTACAAGTACAGGCTCAGAACCTGAATATGTTTAAATTATACATGGGAGACCTTTAGGATGTTACTAATCTCGCCATCCCTCTCAATTTCCTCATATATCTATCTAATAGTGGTGTTAATAATAGTATCTGCCTTAGAGATTTGTAATGAGGATTAACTTAATATGTATATGTAAAGTGCTGAGAGTGGTACCTGGTAACTGAAAGTGCTATATGAATCTTTATTGATGTTATTTAGTGTGCATGTTTAATACATTTTTTAGTTTCAAAGCTGAAGTCTTAGTTTATTTAAAAAAAAGTATATTGTATGTCCACATAAACACAAGTTTAGTGTTTTACTGGCTCAGGTATATGTTATTATGAGTATCATTAGAAACATTTGTTTGTTTCTCTTTCAAAACAGCTAAAGCAAACAGTCTTATCCTGTTCAGAAATCTCCTTGAGTAAAATGTAATCTCAGTTATTCTAGACAAGCTGGTTAAAAATTAGAGCAGAACAGTTAGAAGACAGTGGTAAGAAAAGTGGTTATGGGAAAACTGAACCCCTATTTTTCTTGTGAATGGAATAAGTTAATGGAATAGTTTCCTTTCTCCCTCTAGCCCCCTCACGTCCCTGTAACACCATGTGTCTTCAAAGGCAATAAGTACTTTGACAAAAGTAGTTGATAATAACCACAGTGGATCATCACGTGTGTGCGTTTGATCCTCTCCTTGTCTTGGCTGCCCTCTAGAGTTCATGGAAGGGAATCTTACAGAATTAATCGTATCCATTGTGCCTGACATCTAGGAGTGCTCCATATATTGAGCCAGATGAATGACCCTGCTCTCCTTGAGTCTTGTAACAGCTTTGTGGCTCCTGATACATGTACTGCGTTACAAAAAACGCCTCGGTTCATTCCTGAAGTGTGGTTACAGCTCACATATGTTGATGAAAAATAGATTCTGTCTACTGTGTACTTAAGAGAAGTGAAGTCTAGCATGGGAAGTTTACTAGTCCAATGTTCTTGTTTTAACTGACAGAAATTCTTGTGTCTGTCACCAAAACTGTGTCATTAGAGATAATTTGAAGACTATTGTCTCTGTAATCCAGCCCAGGCTCCTCCTGCTTCTCGAATTTTCTTTTCATCTTCACCAACTACTCTCTGGTTTTCCCCATTCACTTCATTCTCCTGCTATACCTTCCTGTCTGTTCCTTTTCTGTCCCTTATTCTCTTTAGGGTTTTCTTTGCCCTGGGGTATGAGGGCTGAATGGGGATGAGCCTTGGGCACTGGATTCCAGGTTTTCCAATTCAACACAAGATGAAAAGTTACTTCCTACCACCTGTGGGTAGCTTGATACTCAAGAGTAGGACATGATAAAACCTGAGCAGGCCCAAAGGTCAGACTTGCCTTTATTAGGACCAATAGCAACACTCACATCTGGAATCATAAGACAACTCGGGAGGTTTTGGAGCTGAACATTTTTAGACTACTACTGTATTTCCCATTTTAAACCTGTAGGTGGCCTCTTACATACCTAGTTAGTTGAAAAGAGCAAGTTTCTGTCATAAGGAATCTGGTAAAAGTTGACAAGTTTAGGTGTTTCTTAGCACTTTCACAAACTTGAAAGTAACCAAATGGCACTCCTCCTGTTAATGCTCGTCTCCACTCAAGATGAAAAGTAGGTCTTAGCTGAATAACTAATGCTGAATCATATCATGGGGGTCCATGAGAGCCAGGAATAGGCCTCTGTAGTTCCAGCTGTGCTTGTCCAGTAAGCAGACATTTCCTTCCAAGCTGTTAAGACTTGTGGCTGTACTATTAGAATATTTTTGCCTCTGGATTTATTTACTTTGATTAAATGTCGTTTGATTCTTGAGTTCCACGTGCCCTTGAATTCTCAAGTGGAGAACTGTCATTCTGACTTTCTGATCTTTCTTCTTCTCCTATTATTACTGAATAGAAAGATGTTTTTGCTGAGCTGCATGCTATGTCCTGCCCCTTCCTACTGATCTGTAAGCTTTTCCATTGGCTTTCTTTCTGTTTCCTGCTGCTTTCTTGCTTCATAATTGAAGGGAGGATTCAGACCCATCCAGGTAACAAACTACCGGTTCTGCATGGCGTCCTTATTTCTCCATTCCCTTATTATTGTCCTAAGAGCGAGAGTGACTGTGTGCTGACGCATACGTGCGCTCACAGTGGGAATTTCCTATTGGTATATTGTTTCAAGGCTTTTAAGCCCGCAGTGAGAACCATAAACAACCACAAGTACTGGTTGCCATTTGAAAGTTCCTTCCAGACCATTCAAAGGCCTGTCTAGATTTTCTACTTTTATCGCAAACTGTTTGAGAAAGCAAAACTGGGTTCAGTTCCGTATGAGATTGCCACTGTTTTCAAAATGAAGGCTTTTCCCATTATATGTCAATTAGCATGTGACACCCTCACAGTTAAGTTTAATTTAATTTGACCTCGATAAACTGAGATGAAAGTTTTAATGTCCAGACAGATTTTTGTTGTTGTTGTTATTGTAAATGTTTTATAAATGACTTGACTGGTATTTTTTTAGGGGACTACTTTAGCTTTTAATAAGTTGATAATGAGCCATCAACTCTTCATGAAAGCAGGAATGCTTTTATATAATACAGCAGAACAACTTTTAGAGAGATACCAACTGCCCCTTTTGTTATATTTTACCACACGTTTTAACATTAATCGTTTGTGGTATAGAACTTTTAGTTTCAATTAGTTGAGACTTCATTTTAAAAGTGAAATTGCCCTACTGTTTTCAAATGAGTGACAACGTTGATCAAAACTTGAATTAGTGTGGCTGGGCCTCATGTAGAATGTTTTTTTTTGTGTGAAATGTTATATTGTATTTCTAATTCAAGTTATTAAGATTTTTGTTAGTGGAAAAAAAGGAGAAAGCTCATGATAGTAAAATCTATATACTGCCTTTTGTAAAAATAAATAAATAAATCTTTTTTTCTCCCCTCCTCAGTTTTTCCAGAGGCCTCAAATACAGCCTCCCAGAGCCACCATCCCGAACAGCAGCCCTTCCATTCGACCCGGTGCACAGACACCCACTGCAGTGTATCAGGCCAATCAGCACATCATGATGGTTAACCATCTGCCCATGCCGTACCCAGTGCCCCAGGGTCCTCAGTACTGTATACCACAGGTAAAGTATCTCTCAGATCCACGTGGTCTGTCAGTAGCAGCGTGGGGATTAACTCAGATTCTCACCAGGGGGAGCAGGGAGGATGGCTTATGGCATCGATTTTTAGTGATGTGTGAACTTTTTTGTTGGATGTAAATCTAAGCCATTTTGTCGTTTTTCATAATATTGTTAAGGAGGTATTTTTTTCATCTTTTGAAATTTTCTAAGATGATAGAGAAATTGTTTTTATATCCTATCTTTCCCCCAGTCCCTTACCCACAGTCAGTTGCTCTAAAGTAGACTCAGTAACTAGCTGTTCCAGGGATGTTGTTCAATGTCATTGAAAGCTGTCAGCCTGAAATAATTTTTCAGTGAGCTGACATCTGCCTGTGCTCTCATTTGCTATATGACCGTTCGTAAGGCACACCTTTTTCTTCATCCTCATTGCATCTTTTTTAAAATTGAAGTATAGTTGATTTACAGTACTGTGTTAGTTTCAGATGTGTGGCAAGTGGTTCAGTTATACCTATGTATATTTAGTTTTTTAGTTCCTTTCCATTATAGGTTATTACAAGATACCGAATTTAGTTCCCTGTACTATACAGTAAATCCGTGTTTTTGTCTACTCATTGCATCTTAATGGACAGCAAGCATTTTGAATGTGTTTAACAAAGTGACTTCACCTCCTTTAAATGATTCTCTCTCTCTCACACACACATACCCACCCCTTTGTTTTTCCATAGCAAGCTGCTTTCATGGTATTTATCAGTGTCTGTAACTCCTCTCTTCTAGTACCGTCACAGTGGCCCTCCGTATGTTGGGCCACCACAACAGTACCCGGTTCAACCACCAGGACCAGGTCCTTTTTATCCTGGGCCAGGACCTGGGGACTTCCCCAGTGCTTACGGTAAGTGTGAAAATTTGAGCAATTTCTGCTAGTGTGTTGTGCTCATTCCATTTTGTTGTGTAGCAGGGCGGTTTAGATAGTGAGATTTGGTGGTGTGAACGTGAAAAGTGTTAGCGCACAGTCGTGTCCAGCTCTCTGCGACCCCATGGACTGCAGCCCGCCAGACTCCCTGCCCACGGCATTCTCCAGGCCAGAACACTGGAGTGGGTTGCCATTCCCTTCTCCAGGGGATCTTCCCAACCCAGGGATCAAACCCAGGTCTGCTGCATTGCAGACAGATTCTTTACCATCTGTACCACAGGGAAGGATTTTTAAACAAAATGTTGCAAACAGTTCTGACCTGAAAGCTTTGTTTTAAGAGAGTGGCATATAAGGAAAGAGTATTATAGAAATGTATTTAGTTAATGACACCTTCTGAAGGAGCTAGTAATTCTGTCCTGAAAGAGCCCATGTCTCAGTCTGATGTCTCCTACCAGCTCATCATTACCTAGATTTTTACTGGATTTTTGCTAATGGCATAAATATACCTTATCTCCCTTTCATGATTTCTTTTTTCCTAAGCATTTACCAAAACATTAGCTGATGTTTTCCCACTGGAATGTGATATTCATGAAGGCAGGGAATTTTGTTTGTTTTGTTTACCGCTCTATCCCTAGTACCTCGAGGACAGTGACTGGCAGGCACTTAGAGAATATACATGGGATGCCTGGATTTAACTCAGAGTACCTGTGATTCCTTTTCTGCAGAATTGTGGTGATATCTGAGTCATGGGGAGGTTTTGAGAATTAGTTAAGTGAAAATGCCTTGAGAAACTACAAGTGCTTTGAGTGTACCAAAGCAAGCACCATGTTTATACTTGGTGTGTGAACCAGTGCTAAACCAGGAGTAATAAAAATTACTTATCTTATTCAGTAAGCATCTGTGACATCCCACACTTGTTTTATTCCATAGAAAGCCAATTTTAAGTTGTAAAATCAGTGAATACTAGAAAAATTAAACTTTAAGAATCAGTAAACATCAATCTTCTCTGTTACAGCAAGGAAATATTAAAATTTTAACTTGTTCTTTTAAGATGGTTATCTGCCATAGAAAAACATGTATCCAGTAACTATTTTCCTAACACTGGGATTAGTTCCTCAGTTAAAAACCTTTTAGAATAATCTATGGGTATTAGAATACGCCAAGGAGATTTCCCTTAGGTTTTCAGGTGAAATAGGCAAAGCAGCCAAGTGTTTGCCTAGCTTTACTTCTTTTAGAAAAGGAAAACCTTCCTGTTACTTTGAAACTGCTGTTTCAAAATGGTATTCTTTATAACTTCATTATATGTCTCAGATATATATATGTTTATTTAACATGGCTTTATTAAGTGATATTTTCACTAAGAAATACTTGATATTTTCGGGATAATGAACATACTCACATATATTTTAAAGGCAAGTTGTATGTGCACATTACTCAGCTTTGACATAGAATATTGCTAGCACTGTTGAGGTACTTGTACACCTTGAACTTAACTTTTAAGACACAGTTTCACACAAGTCTAGTGTCTTTGTACTTGTACACTTTGTACTTGCTCTGAAAATTATTTTGAAGTGTAAATTTGGCTGTTGTTATCTTGAATTAATTGAAGAGAAAAACTTCAAGATGAGATTATCTCTCACAGTAAACATGCTAAAATTAATAGTATTTCTTCTTTAACCTCATGTTGCAAAAGGAATGCAGGTATATCTTTGAATTTATAGAATCATTTTGAAAAGTATCTCACCTACCGGGGTCCAGCCCCGGTGGAGTCGGGTTTCGAAGGGGAGACAGCTTCGGCGATCAGGATACGATAGAATTAAAGATATCAAGAGTGGTTAAATAAGGATAGCTCAGTGGGAAAATTCAGTGGAGAAAAGAGGCTGAATAACTTGGTTTACGTGGAAAGCTAATAAAATTCCAAAATAAGGAATTTGCGTCACCTACGTAGTCCGCAGGCGTCCTCCCGTTCTCCCGAAGGAGAGGAGATACTAAGGCCTCCACGGTCAGATCTTAGAAGCCCAGGCAAAATTAGTAGGCTTGACGAGCCTCCACACCCCAGATGGAAATTCAGCCAGAAGGTGAGAGAAAGAACAACATAGGGAGACCAAGTTCGGTGAATAAGGCCCGCACTTTATTTTCCAAAGTAGTTTTTATACCTTAAGTTGTGCATAGAGTATAATGGGGGAAGGGGTAGAGTCAGCAATAAGCCAGGCTTTCTTCCTGCTAACTTATCATATGCAAAAGTTTAGGTGAATTACATCATCTTCTGGCCAAGAGGCCTGTTAACATTTTAAGATCCTTTCTTTAGAAAACTTATTTTTCTCTAAAGGTGATTATTCTAAAGTCAGGCGCCACCCTCCAAAAGCATTAGATAAAGTTGCATTCCTACAGGGCAAAGGTGTGATGGGCTATAACAAGAAAAGAATTAACTCAAGGGTCCAATGTTACAAACATTAAAGGTACTACTTACATTCCTATACACCAATTATATTAATCAGTACACTGCCAGGGACACAGTAGGTAAAGGATAAGGAAACTTAGCAGCAAACATTGGCCCAACAAGTGAAAAACCCTTCATCAGTACAATTTCTAATCAATCTTTTAATTGCTCAAAGGAATCTGTATTTAGACAGTTTAAACACTCTTGTCATGCCCAGGAACTTTATTAACTGGAGCTGTAAGTTAACTCTTTTTCAGAGAGAGGTGGTGGTGGACAGCCCCCCGTAAAGTCAGAGGTGTAGGTGAGAGCACAAAGCAGAAAGTAGGCAGACTCTGGTTTTGGGGGTAGATGCTCGAGAATTTCCAAGAGGACTCCTGAGGCTCCATCCCGCCTTTGTGTATGCTGAGCCTCCTTCCTCATGACCTTTGCCACGGGCGGAGTCTACTATTTATTTACAGATCACATAAATGACTTTCTGACTCACAAAATATCATCATTATTATAAGTCTGTGCCAGGCCTCTTTCTTGCTCCTAGTACTACTGCTGTAGTATATATGGAAACAATATAGATGAGTTTAACAATAGGGAAATATTTTAATGATGTGTATATACAGTATTACAACATTTTGGTTTTAATTATTGAGGTGTAATTATATCTCAGATATTGTTAATGTCTGTTCTTTTTGATAGATAATCTTTTTCCCCAGGAAATTCTTACTTAGATCTAATAAGACACTGAGTAGGTAGTTTATCACCTAGATTAAAACACTATTTCCCTAGTTTCCTTAAGATTAGAAAGACAATTTAAAAGTTTTCCATTTTGAAAGTAACCAATGATGGAAAGTACAAATAATATAGATAGGACATAAAAGGTTGAAGTAGTCAGTTTCTCTTCTTCCTTACTCCCTAAAGAAATAATGATTTAACAGATTGATATATATTTTTCATTTGTTTTAAATAATTTTAGAGCAAATGAACTTAGACTGTTTTTAATGTTCTGAAACTTTCCAATTTTTCCCACCATCTCACAGTGTATTCATGGACATCTCTTCATTTCATCACATTTAGAATTTGAAGCTACATTTATTCTAAGAATAAATCATAATTAATCTTTTCTCTGATAGAACTTTAGGTTCTTCTTTTGTCCTTTGGGCAGACGTTTTCATTTTAAAACATGTCACTAGTTAATATGCTTTTATCAGAATCAAAAGTTGTAATCTAATGGTTCCCATCAATTATTGGTCCTTCTGCTGTACTGCTTTATGTCAGCTGGCATGGTCTTATGGTCTTGAAGCCATAAACATTCCCTTCTATCTCCTCTTTTTAGAAACTCCCTTTCTCTTACCTTTCCACTCCTGTTTCTTAATTCTTCTCTGATTCTGGTGCCTCCCTTTTTCATTGGGTAAATGTGGGTGTAGGGACAGGATCCTAGTTCTGTGTTCCAAAGCCAAGAGTCCTCTCTTCTAGTGCAGAGGACCTTCTTTTCTCTGAACTGGCTAGGAATGAATCCAAGACTTGTTCACTCCTGCCCTTCTGCTGGAGTTTGTGAGTTGAGTGGACTGTGCCCTCTCCCCGCACCCCAGAGTTCTTAGTTCTTCATCTGTAACGTTGGAGTTCACTCCGTCATACTAACAGTTTACCCCCTGCTTGGTTTAAACCTTGAATAGTGATTCTCAAAAATATTAGCTACATTGAATTCCAGTAACTAAGATCATAGAGTTTTGTAGAATATTTGCAGTGTTTCTACAGTGTTGAGGGAAAAATAACTAATGAGTAGTATTTGCTCAGTGTCACTTTTCAATTTTTCTCTTGTCAGTGTTTTCTAAATACTCTGATATGTGTTATGTCAGAAAAATACCTCATGGAGATAAATTATTTCCAGGCCAACCCTAGTTGGTGATTGCCCAAAGTGAAAAATACACTTTTGGGGAGCAAAACGATGTGGTTAATGGTGGGAGTGATGTTGGGAAAGAAAAAAAGGGTTGAGAATTTGCAGTGGTAGATGGCCCCATTTTCTCTTCAAACTGGTGTACTCTCCTTCTTTCTCACTCTGTCATGTCATTTCCTTTTCCTTCTGTCATCTTCTTTCTACTCTTTTCCTGAGTCTCTGTGGGGGCTTGGGCACCTGGTTGAGTTCTTAAGAGCTGAGGGAGTCATCGTCCCGCATGGTTTGTGTAGGTGGGTAACTTTTGGCATCAAATTTAGTTTGATTGTGTTTTTGCAAAGCAGCAATACTGTGTTCAGTGATGAGGTTATGTACCACATTATTATTATGATGGGTATAATACAGGATACATTGATTTTATGTGCCAACCTGCATACTTAACCACTATATTTTCTTTGTTTCTATGGAAAATTGAAGATTTTTGAAAGGTTTTGGAAGACCTGCAATATATAAGACATTTGGGCTAGGTATTTTCTGGAATGTAGATGTTGAGGTATTATTCGCCCTGCCTTTCAGAATTAATTTGTGTGGTGTTTATGCTTGGGGTTTTGCCAATGAGAAGTAGTCTGATTTTTTTCCCCAGCCCTTTCAATATCTTGGGCAAGTAAAATAAATAGAAAGTAAAATAAAGGAGGAAACATACGTAACTATTACATTTAAAATTTTGCCAGTAAGGCTTTTAAATAAAACTGCTATTTATTGTATTGTTTCATATAGGAAGCCCACTTTAATAACAAAGGAATAGGACTGAAATAATTTTAAGGCAGGAACAGTCCTTTCCAATAGTGTCCAGGTTGGCAAGCTTATAATTATATGTGTGTATATTTTGTGGTTATTATTTTATAAATATTGCCATGTATTATTGACAACTTTTGTATAGACCTGGGTTCACAGAACCACTGATAGAATAAGAGTCAGCAAGCGTTTTCTCTGATGGGCTGTGTATAGTAAATAGGTTACGCTTTGCAGATCTGCTGCAACTGTTCAACTCTTCCATAGTAGTGGGAAACCAGTCAGAGAGAGTAGTGTTGTCTGTAGATATCTTCCCATAATACTTTATTTACAAAACAAATGGTATTAAGCTGAATTTGGACCTGCTGATGTAGACAGATCTACCTCCTTCCATGAATAGGAGGTCCAGAAACATTAAGTAATTTGCCTAATATGTGCATGCATATGTATATGCAAATGAGGTGATTTACATTTTAATAGAATAGATAAATGTTTTTTAAATGTCTTTGCGTATGTAAGAGGTTGGATTAGGTTATAAAGTAAAACTATTGTCTGGTAGGGCAGAAGGCCTGCTCTGCTGGGATCTACAGTTGATTAACTGTTTTACTAATTCAGTGTTTAATCACCACCATATTGAGACTTGGAGAAGGCAATGGCACCCTACTCCAGTACTCTTGCCTGGAAAATCCCGTGGACGGAGGAGCCTGGTAGGCTGCAGTCCATGGGGTCGCTAAGAGTCGGGCATGACTGAGCGACTTCACTTTCACGTTTCACTTTCATGCATTGGAGAAGGAACTGGCAACCCACTCCAGTGTTCTTGCCTGGAGAATCCCAGGGACCAGAGAGCCTGGTGGGCTGCCGTCTATGGGGTCACACAGAGTCGGACACAACTGAAGTGACTTAGCAGCAGCAGCAGCAGCAGACTAAGACTATTCCTATTCTCTCAGGTTTATTCAGCTGGTATTTATTGTGCATATATTGTACATCAGCTTCTGCCCCAGTCATGGTGACTCGAAAATATTTCATTAGAAGAATCTGATTTTTTAAAGGGATGTTTCACCTTTTACCTTTTCAATCTTATTTCACTTAGCTTAAAAAATATGGCAGGGTGAGCAAATTGTATTGCTTGGGTAGCAGCATTTGACACCAATTTTAGGGTGTTGTTTTCTGAGTTTGGGAGCTAGTGACATAATGTGGTAGCATAGAATTGCTTATTTGAGTTCTACTTTGTTAGTTCTTTGCTCAGTACTAGAGGATGGCTAAAGTGTTTTTTGTCTTTTAACCTATTCAGAGGGCTTCCCTGGTAGCTCAAGACTGTCAAGAATCTGCCCACAATACAGGAGACCCAGGTTCAGTCCCTGGGTTGGGAAGATCTCCTGGAGAAGGGAATGGCAAGCCACTCCAGTCTTCTTGCCTTGAGAATTCCATGGACAGAGGAGCCTGATGGGTTGCAACCCACGGGGTCGCAAAGAGTTGGGCACGACTGAACCACTAACACACACATACACACAACCTACTCAAGTCCTAGTCATGCTGTTAGATCAGCCCTGTTTAGTTATTTTCCAAATCTGATTCTCAAAACCAGATTGATACCTGCAGAGTTCTGATACTGAAAATCATAGTGCTTCCAAGAGTTTTCCACTTGAAGATTATTATGATAATGGTGGGATGTTGATGTCGATAATGACAGTGATAATAGAGCTACATTATTTGACTTTTTACTAAAGTACCAAGGATTTTTACCAGTATTAATACCTTAGTACACATTTGTCCTTCTTGTTACTTTGGCTGCTAAAGGCCAGCCATGCCTTATGTACCCGTCATGTATGTATATACCCATTTAAGGCTGTTTACTCTGCAGTTCTCGTCTGTCTTTCCTGTTAATATCATTTTCTTCTCCCTCTGCTGGATTAGTTCCATCAGCATACAGGTATACTATTTCATTCCCATCTTTTCTTAAAAAAGGTTTGTTTTACTTCATATTTTTGTCCACCCATAGCCCATTTTTCTACTTCCTTTTAAAGCTTTTAAGAAAAAGAGCTATCTATAGTGTCTTCATTTTCTTTCATCTCATTCATTACTGAACCCGCCCTAATGAGGATGCACACTCCACCCCAGTCTAAGCAACTTTTGTCAAGGTCACCAGTGAATTTCATTATGCTAAACCTTACCTGACGTCCCAGTACCATCTGACATAGTTCAGCGCTCTGCCCATTCTTAGACCGTTTTCTTCACTTCAGCCGCTGCCTTGGTTTTCTGCTTCATTTCCTTTGCTGCGTTTTCTTCATATCTGTGGCCTCTAATCAACATAAAGTGCCTTGGTAATTCCGTGGTGGTCCAGTGGTGAGGACTCTGTACTTTGACTGCTCTGGGCCCAGATTCAATCCCTGATCAGGGAGCTAAGATCCCACAAGGCATGTAACACAGCCAAAAGAAAAAAAAAGGTACTACTTTAAAAAATAAATAATATAGAGTGCTTCAAAGACTAGTCCTTGGGCTTCTTTTCTGTTTGTACTCATTTCCTGGGTTACCCAGTGTCATGGTTTAAATATTGTCCGTATAGTCTAATTCCAAAACGAATACCTATTCTCTGGCTCCGGACTTGAGCCTCTTTTTGTATATTTGATATCTTGGTTTGAAAGTCTGATAAGAAGCTCAAAACTTTTCATGTCCAAAATTGAACTCTTGATTTTTCTGCCCTAATGTCTTACTTTTCCTCATCCCAGTAAATAAATAAATAAATAAATAACACAATAAATAGAACCTCATTCTTCCATTTGCTCAAACAAAAGACCTTAAGAATTTTCCTTGACAGTTCTTTCTCTCATACTCACATCCCATCCATTAGCAAGTCTGTAGGCTGTCTTCAAAAATATCCAGTATCTGACCCCTTCTTACCACCTCTACTATAAGTACTCTGGTTTAATACTAATTGTAATAATAGTCAAAGTTTTGAAAGCTAAAAAGGATTCATTCAGGCAGAAGGCCAGTGTAGTCAAAGGCATGAACAATGTTGAGATTGATGTACACAAGGGATAGGAATAGGTTGTCCCTGGAGCAAAGGTGTGGAGTTTGAGAATGGTAGAAAATGTAGTTAGAAAGGTGGAACCTGGATACTTAGTGAAAGTGAAAGTTGCTCAGTTGTGTCCGACTGTTTGTGACCCCATAGACTGTAGAGTCCATGGAATTCTCCAGGTCACAATACTGGAGTGGGTAGCCTTTCCCTTCTCCAGGGATCTTCCCAACCCAGGGATTAAACCCAGGTCTCCCACATTGTGGGTAGATTCTTTACCAGCTGAGCTATAAGGGAAGCCCTGGATCCTTAAGTATCTGGACTTTATCTTTAGGCTGCTTTTTACCAGCCTTTTTACAGCCCCAACAATAGCATTATTCAAGCCTTTATGATGGCTCCCTGTGGCAGTGGTTCTCTGCAAGTAGAGAGAAGAATTAGACCACCCCAGCCCACATGATATTGGAGAAGGAAATGGTAACCCACTCCAGTGTTCTTGCCTGGAGAATCCCAGGGATGGGGGAGCCTAGCAGGCTGCCGTCTATGGGGTCGCACAGAGTCGGACACAACTGAAGCGACTTAGGAGCAGCAGCCCACAAGATGATGAGCTGTATTATCCAGCCCCTGACCAAACCCACATGCAGAACATATTCACACAAACCTTAGTTTGAAAATCACGTTTGGAGGCAGTGAGCACCCAGAGTAGATTTTTTTTTAAAAGCAATAACTCTGGTGTCAGTTTGTAGGAGTTGGTTATTTAATTGCTTTTTTCTAGTGGATGCTGAAAAAGAAAATATGACTGTTTGGGAATCATTCTTTAACCACTTAGTAGCTGAAAGGGGTGAGCTAGTGGAAAGAGATAAGTGAGAAGGATGCTTGTTTTTTTACATTTTTAAAACTAATTGTCTAGATTCACAGTGTCATTACCAGTCTTATAGTTGTTGACAAAGTAACTGAATGCTTTTTTTCACTGTTTTCTAATTCCTTAGGAACGCCTTTTTACCCAAGTCAGCCAGTGTACCAGTCAGCACCTATCATAGTGCCTACGCAGCAGCAGCCCCCTCCAGCCAAGAGAGAGAAAAAAACAGTAAGAGATGTTTATTAGTTTTTCTCATTTTAAAATTGAATGTCCATTTTCTATCAAGTAAGTTTACCTACACCTGTACTAATTACTCACCTCAGTTCACAAATGAGGGCTAATTTTTGTTCCTCCCTTATATCCTGTCCACTACACCTGGAGGATTTGTTTGAGCCTGTAATGAGATGGTGCAAGTACCCTTTGCTTAATGTCAGTTTTCAACATGCGCTAAGCTAGCTATGCTAACTGCCATGCAGCTCTAGAACTGGGAAGGTTTAGTCTTCTGAGGTCTTACTAAGTGAGAGGAATTTGAGCTGAGTTTTCACATCCATATTGTCTTTTAACCTTAGACGTAATCAGCTATATATTCAAATATGAATTGACGGGGAAAGTAGCACAAGAAAAAATAGAGTACTGAGCACAACAAGGAAAATCTTTCTGATGGAGCAGATTTAAGAAACAGAAAGCAGAATTTAGAAAATGTGTTGTAATTGTTTTTAATAAATTTAACAGAAGCTTTGCCGCTGTCCATTCAGTCAGGCCTAAGGGAATTAGGGCAGAGTAGTATGAACTATGCACTGTAGAATATTTTATAGAAGAGTGGCTTGCAGTCTTTTAAAACATCAGAACACAAATGAGTGGTACTTATAAGAGTGTCTCAGATTCACACAGATAAAATAGATTGCTGCTGCTAAGTCACTTCAGTCCTGTCCGACTCTGTGCAGCCCCATAGACAGCAGCCCATTAGGCTCCTCTGTCCCCGGGATTCTCCCGGCAAGAACACTGGAGTGGGTTGCCAGTTCCTTCTCCAATGCATGAAAGTGAAAAGTGAAAGTGAAGTCGCTCAGTCATCCCCAACTCTTCTCGACCCCATGGTCTGCAGCCTACCAGGCTCCTCCGTCCATGGGATTTTCCAGGCAAGAGTACTCCAGTGGGTTGCCATTGCCTTCTCCGAAATAGATGTGAGTGACATCTTAAAATTACTCTCATTTAATAAAAATTAATTAGGTTCAGAATTAGTTTTGTTTTTCTAATCAGACGTAAATTGTTTGTGCACATGTCATAATAAACAAGACATGCTCGTGTGTCTTGACACTACAGGTGAAAACCTGTGCTTTGGAAATGTTGAAACAGCATGGTAGATGTAGGACTTGAACATTCTTAGAATGCAGAAAAGTTAATTTTAAAAAAAAGCAGTAAAAACAGAAGACAGTATTAATATATGTGACTGAAGAAGAAGGGAGAACAAATAGATTGAAAAATAATACGTAAAACTATAGTAGAAACAAGATTCTGTAACTGATAGTAGAAATCTTAAGCCTCTTCCCTAGAACACTTCCAGGTTCAGGCGGTTTTATTAGTGAGTGCTTTGAAATTTTGAAGAAGCCACGAATGGCTTGGTAAGCTCTGGGTTTAATGACGAGCAGAGGCGGGTTCTATGTTTCAGCATTGTCCCAGGACGAAAGGCCTAGACCCAGGCGTTCCATCTTCATGCAGTACTTCTCCACTGTTGTCTGTAAACACAGGCCCTAACCAGATGACAGGAATACCATCCACATTGTTCCGTATCTTGTATCTTTTCATTTACCAATACATCTTGACAGTCACTGTATATTAGTATGTGTAGAGCAGTCTCATTCTTTCTACTGCGGTTTGTTGTTTAAGTGTAAGGATGTAATATAAAGTTTTAACTACTATGTTTTTGATCAGCCTTTAAGATCTTTTTGTGTCTTTGCTGAAAAAAGCATTGCATTGAGCATCTTTACATACGTATATAAGGTTATCTGCAACATAAACCTCGATTTCTTTGCCTTAGGATATGAATATTTTTCACTTCGCTAGAGAACCATTTCGGCCTTTAAAACTTTAGAGAGTAACTTCCATATTTTACAACTATTTTATGAACTTTGTCTTACTTAAGCATTACAAATAAAATCAGTTTGGCATTGCTTAAAAGATAAATGTTAATAGTTTGCCTTTTTGACCTGGAAATTCGTCCAGCTAGGTTTCATGCTAGCGTGTTGTGCTACTTTAGTTCAACCACCACAAACGGCCTAAATTCCTTTGAATGACACCCTGTGGTTCTCTGATTGAAATCAAGTCAGATGTGGTGATTATCAGCTTTGATGTTTGACAGGTTTCCCAGTTTGCACCTTTATACATCATATTCCTATAAATCTACTATGTAGACACCCATCTGTAAATATGCTGTCTTAATTTATAACCTTATAGATAAGAATTCGGGATCCAAACCAGGGAGGTAAAGACATAACAGAGGAGATTATGTCTGGAGGTGGCAGCCGAAATCCTACTCCACCCATAGGGAGACCCACTTCCACACCTACTCCTCCTCAGGTAAGGCAGAGCATGCCGTGATGGATGGTGGTGTGTATCTGTCACTAACCTCTACTGAACTCTTTTCTTCTGTAGCCACTTGACTGTACTTTTTTGCTTTCCATCAGTTGTCTCATAGCCTCGAATATCTAAATGATTTTTAAACAGACATGTTTGTTTCTCTTTGTAAACTGTTATTACTTCCAAATTTTTATTGGTAACGTTTCTTTGTATTGTCTTCACACTCAGAGCATAGCTGTGGCCCCTCTTCCTAAGTATTGCTGGGCACCAAAAGGAGCTGTGTTCCCATGGAAACCTCATCGCTAAATGAGCATTTATATTTTCAATATGGAGTCCTAGGAATTAAATGCTACACACTATGATAATACAAACATTAAATTAGAGAATTTAAACTTCTTCACCGAACAGTTTTGTTTGAGATGATTGCCTGTGTTTTTTCAGAGCATATTTAAATGTCTTACAGGTTTACCTCTTTTAAGTCCTGCATAAATGAGCTTGAGTGGAGGGTGTCTTTAATTATTTACAAAGGTTTTTAGTAAGTTCTGTCAAACACTTGTTTGTTCCTGTTGCAGAATGTGGTTATCAGTGATCTTCTAAGAGCTCACTTCCCTGCTTTTAGACATCAAGGCATTCCAGGAGGAGCTGGGGTTTAGTAGACTATAATAGAGAATGGATCCCCCCTCCCCCAAGTTTGACAGAATTTTGATTTCATCATTAGGTTATTTTAAACTAGGCTAAACCATTCCGAGGAGAAGAGTGATTTCAAATTTTCACAATATCTAAAATGTGAATACTCAGCATAGAGAACAGACCTAACCAATGGTCTTAAGGTCTAGGGATCTGCTTGCTTCTCCCTCTTATGGCTGAATGGTGAGGGACTCCTGAGAGCCCAGTTTACAAACAAGTGATAGGGATGATCAAATAGAAGGCACTTCACAATGACAGACTGTTGACTTGATTTTAGTAGTACTGTACAGGTTAAAAAAAAGTTCTTTAAAATTGAGCCCACAAATACATGTTTAAACTTAGAGCCCCTTGAAAATACGTGAACTTTGAATAAGCCTCAAACCTGAGACTTTGTGTGATGATGTGTTTTACTTGGACATGATGATACTGTCTGGCTGACTTTTATCTTCCATCATCTAGCAAAGTAAAATGTGTAACCACCTAGGTATAGGAATTGTGAGATTATATTGATGATTGCTAATAGAACCTTTTACCATGCTCTGTTACTTCCCCAGGGATATTCCAAATCTGGAGTGACTGAATAGGGCTTTATACTCAGTCTTGTCCCTGGATATGAATGTGGAGCAAGCAACATTTGCACATTTAAATTGATCTGCTTTATGTGTTCTGTTAGGAGCATCATATCGAAAAAATTTAGGATTCATTCTAGGGGCAATTCAGTTTTGGTCTGTATTTTCCAACCTTAATTAAAATATTGTTGTTGTCAAACTATTTAGTGTAAATTCTCAACTAGAGCATGTATTTCTACATTTTAATTCCCTGTGAGGTTGGTTGGTTTTTCTTTAGTCTTGTGGAGCTTGATCCTGCCCTCTGCTGGTTCTCTCTCTGACCTTAGTCACGGGCATCCTTTTGCTCGTCATCGTTCTCCAGGGATCCCAGGCCTGAATATAAATGTATGTGTGTGGATAATCATAGAGCCCACTGAATGTACACTTTTAGTTGATAAAGATCATCAGTCAGTTATTCTAATGTTCATAGTTCTTTCTGAGGTGTAATATCATCATGAAGCATTACTTTATTAGTGTGCATTTAAATGCACGTCAACATGAATCAGTGATAGGTACGCATGTGTCCCTTCCCTCTTGAATCTACCTCCCACCCCATCCCACCCCTCTAGGCTGTCACAGAGTCCTGGTGTGAGTCCCCTGGCTCATACAGCTAATTCCCCCTGGCTTTCTCTTCCACATATGGTGGTGTGTGTTTCCACGCTACTCTCTCCATCCATCCTGCCCTCCCCTTTGCCCTGTGTGTCCACAAGTCTGTTCTGTCTGTCTGCGTTACTAGCATTGCAATTACTGTTATTTCAGGAGGCACAGAGGATGACTGGAGGTGTCTTGAAGGCTTCACAGCAGAAATGCCACTTGGTCTGAGTTCCCAGATTGGTATTCACAAATGGAAAGAGAGAGAAGGGTATATTAGCAGAGTGGCTCTATATACAAAAAGGCACATGATGATGGGAAATTGAGTGAAGGGAGACTATTAACACTTCCGTTAATAAATTAGAAAGTCAGAGAAATATTCTGCAACTGGTTACTAAGAAAGTAAGGATTATAAAAATGGTGACTGTATAAATTATCATCTAAATTTGGGCAGTTTTTTAGAAATGAATGGGGATGCTGTGAATCATTTTGCTGGGACACCAGGCAGAAACCAGTACGGTCCAGGTAAACACATTGCATGGTTCCCCTGGGCGTTAGAAAGAGGGAAGAATCAGGGGTGATTCTTGAAGCTTAGATTCTGGGATTTATAGTAAAATATGGCATGAAATAGACATGGGTTTTGAATAGGGGGATAATGAGTTTGATTTTGGCAAACAGGCAAGCTAAGAGGAGTTAATTGAGAGAAACTGTGTTGGAGAAGGAGAGTGGAAAGGAGAAACAGGTTTTTGTTGCTTCTGTTTTTGTCTTGAAGAGTAGATTGAATTTAAATATTCCTGCTTCCTAAATTTTAAAATGATCTGTGGAATGTTGATGTCTCAGATGTATTAAAAGTGTGTACAGGTTTGTATCCATGTGCCCATTCAGACGATCGTAGTGCACAGACAGGTACCTAGATGGACGTCACAGAGTAATAGAGTACCTGATGCTGGTCTCCACTCTGTCATCGAGATTTATGACCTTGGGTCAGAATATTAAGTCCTTTAACCGCCTCTTTTTTTATCTGTAAGATGAGGGGAGTGTACTGAGTAATCAGTCATTCAGAGCCTCCCAGCTGTATCCCTTGTTGGTAGCAGTGAGGCACAAGGAAATTTTCGCATTAAGCAATGTGCTGCTTCCTGAAAGTTGCTTTGGACCCTGGAGGGTAGAAATAAATTCATAGTGTTGCACAGTCAGCCCTCCCTATCCACAGATTCTTCACCTGCAGATTCAAATAACCAGGGATCAAAAATATTCAGAAAAAAATTGCAGAAAGTTCCAAAAAGCAGAAGGTGAAATTGGCATGCACTGTTAAGTATTTACATAGTATTTACATTGTATTAGGTGTTATAAGTAATACAGAGATGATTTAAAGTATTGAGTTGGCCAAAAAAATTGTTTTGAGTTTTTCCAAGCAGAAAAATCCAAACAAACTTTTTGGCCAACCCAATATATGGGAGGTTAAATGCAAATACTACACACTTTGATGTAAGGGACTTGGGCGTCTGAGGATTTTGTTATCCACAGGCTGTCCGAGAACCAGTCTCCCGTGGATACTGAGGGCTGACTGAATAGGCAAGTGTTCCAGAATTGTCTCCTTCCAAAGGGGTGGTGGATTAAAATCTCTTAAAATTTTAAAATGAACTATATACTTTGTTTCCTCTCCCTACTCCCTTTTGTTCTTTTCTTTTTTTGTTGTTTTATTAATAAGAAGTACTCTTAAAATGAAGCACAGATATTACTTGGGGGAGAGTCCTGTGTCATAGAGTGTAGGGGTTGATGAAAGATTATTTATTGCTGGCACATATTAGCCTCTCCTGTCTTTTGGGAAAATTACCAAAGTCAGCAGGTTATTCAGTCTTTTGAAGAGCTTCTTATAAATTTGATACCTGGAAATCATCTGGCCATTTGTTAATTAGTTCATTTTTATAGTCTTAGCAATAACAGTTAACCAAAGTTAGTTTCTAATGTTTAGATAATATTCATTTTGTAAGTACACTAATTAGTTAAGTTCTTGCATAAAGAATTTGAAAATACCTATATAATGTAAACAGATCCACTCTTAAGTTTTAAAATGTCGTTTTGTCATCTCAGGTATGGTATGGTATGGTATGGTATGGTATGGTATGGTATGGTGCAGTGCGGTAAAGGTGCTCAGTTGTGTCTGACTCTCTGCAGCCCATTTGGACTTGAGCCCGCCAAACTCCTCTGTCCATAGGATTTTTCAGGCAAGAATACTTTACTGATGAGTGCAGTAAAGATCCTGGTTATTGAATTAAATCACATCCTTCTTCATCTTTAATAATTTCTCATTAGTACCCTCCTTTGGCTTAAAAATAGTATTTTTCAATTATATGAAAACTGTGTGCTTAGTTCCTCAGTCATGTACACCTCTTTGCGACTCCATGGACTGCAGCCCACCAGGCTCCTCTGTCCATGAAATCCTCCAGACAAGAACACTGTAGTGGGTTGCCATTTGCTTTCCAGGGAATCTTAGCAACTGAGAGACCAAACCCCAGCCTACTGCCTTGCAGGCAGATTCTTTATTATCTGAGCCACCAGTGAGGCCCAAATTTTATTTTACATGATTCTTTAGTTTTTCATGAACTGTGTTTCTTCATAGGGCTTCACCAAATTTTGTGAAAGCCTTTGTTATTAAGAGTGGTATGACTTTACACCAGATATACTAAATCTGAATCTTGGTTATAAAGAAAGTGTACCTTGAATTTTTATATGTATAGGAAAATTCCTGTGTTTTCCACTTATTACCAGATATTGAACGGTTGCATTGCATCTCATAGTCATGCAGTAACCATGATGTTTAGTAGGGGATCACAAGAAGTATTGTAAGAGATCTCAAAAAACGATCAGGTTTAATCTTTTGTCTACTACTAATAATGTATTTTCAAAATTACAGTGATCTCGTTTTGTATGTATAAAAATTAAAAATCTTCTTTGGAAAGGACTAGTAAAGGAAGACATTGTGACCATTAATTTTATTACCAGAGAGTTAACTGTTAACTTTTGTTGAATATCCTTTCAGACATCTTTCAGTGTGAGTGTGTGTGTGTGTGTGTGTGTGTGTGTGTGTGTGTGTGTGTGTGTATCTCTACCTTCCCACGTATAGTTGAATATATTTGGGTTTATTCATGACTTTTTTTTTCTGGCTGGTCAGATACTTGGCTTGTGGGATATTAGTTACCTGGCCAGGGGTCAGACCCAAGCTCATGGCAGTGAAAGTGTCCCGTCTTAAACACTGGCTGCCAGGGAGGTCCCTGTGACATTGTATAAGTACTGTGTTTTCAGCGATCATGCAGAATATTCTTGTTTGATTATAGGTACTGTAATTCTTAATGGCTATGTGGTATTTCCTTGTTGGGATGTGCCCTAGTTTATTTAATTGATATATATTCTTATTCTTTCCTTGTTTATGACTAATAATAACTATGCTATGATGAACAACTTTACATTGGGATTATAGCCTCCAGAAATGTACCAGGTAATCTCCTAATAGCAATGTAAGAGAATACCCATTTCCTTACATTGTTGCCTTATTGATAGATTTCAAAATAATACCTCATTTAATTTTTGTTGATTGATTTGTGGAGTTAAAATTTTTGATGTTCATTGGTTATTTGTGTGTGTATGAATTTTATGTTCATGTCTTTTGTACACGTTTCTTTTGGAGTGATGATTTTCTCATATATAAGCATTCTTTAAATGTTAAAGAAATCCCTTTGGCATATGTAATTTTTTTTCTAGTTTGATGATTGTATTTTAACTTTAATGATGCCTTCTGTTATATAGAAGTTAAAAATCTTTTTTCCTCTCTTCGTAAGTTTTTAATTTGTTTTTTAATTGGAGGAAAGTTGCTTTACAGTGTTCTGTTGCTTTTTTCTGAACAACAGTGCAAATCAGCCATAATCACAAATGTATCTCCTCCCTCTTGAGCCTTCCTTCCCTCCCCCATCTGTTCACAGGTTTCTGGTTTTTAATAAGTAACTGATGATTTGAGGCCCAAACTTTGAAAGATTTTGCCATCAAAGATAATAAAATGAGCAGTATCTAAGTTTGGTTATTTGACCTTTATCTTTGATTGACATAGAATTTATTTTGATGCATACAATGAGATTTGGGGCCTACTTTTTTCTTCTTCTCCTCATTCTCCTTTTTTTAATCAAGCAGTTTGTCTCTTTGTTTCTTTATTGAATAGGTCTTCACTGACCCTTTGTTTTTAGATGTTTTAATTGTTTACTGAATTATCAAATATTCCTGGGTCTTCTTCAGCCCTTTCTGTTCCCCTGATCTGTTCTTGTTTTTGGCTGTGACCTTGACTTGGGGGATCATAGTTCTCCAATGAAAGGCCTGAACCTGCCCTGGGCGTTGCTGCTGTTGCATCCTCCTCTGGACTGCCAGAAGAATTCCTTCCATTGAGCTGCTTAATACAATTACTGTACTATCTTACATACTGTAGCTGTTAATATATTTTACTATTTTACAGTGAATTTTATCCACATTATTCTTGGTTTTTAAAGTTTTTGTTGTTGTCATTTAGCCCCCTTAACTCTCTTGTTAGGGCTTCCTAGGTGGGCTAATGGTAAAGAACCCGCCTGCCAATGCAGGAGACATAAGGGATGCAGGTTCGGTCCCTAGGTTGGGAACATCCCCTGGGTGCGGGGGGCAGGGCATGGCAAACCACTGTAGTATTCCTACCTGGAGAGTCTCATGAACAGAGGAGCCTGGTGGGCCACAGTCTATAGGGTCGCAAAGAGTAGGACACGACTGAAGTGACTTAGCATGCATGCCCTCTTGTTAAGCCTGACAGCTTTTACGTTGAGTGTCTGAGTTTCCTTCAGCATTCCTGACACCTTTAAGGAAGCGATTCTTGGTATTGCAGATGTGTGGTGTTTTTCAGGTTAGTGTTTAAAAAAGGTTTTCATCAGTCTGAATGCCTTTAATCTAGACATACATTCTTTAGTTTGTTTCATTGTTCTGTTTTATTTTATACTCTTGAGTCACATATTTAGGTCACCTATTTGTTTACAAAAGCATTTGAGTTTGTGAGTCCTGTGTTACTATTTCCTGAGGTGTTTGGTGTGCTCCCTTGGATTTTTTTGTGTATGAATTATACTATAGTCTGTGCCAGTTGCTCAGACAATGAGCCTAGGAGTCATCTTTCAATTTTGGTTTCATATTCCACAACCATTTTATCAGCAAGCCCTATCTGGCTTATTTTCACCATCTCCACTGCTACTGTTATTCTCTAAACCACTTCAATTTCTATAAAGAACAGTAACTTTTTTACTCATTTCCTTGCCTCATCTTGTCTACTTGTTCATTTTACTTTTTAATTGAGGTATAATTGGCATATCACATTACATTAGTTTTAGATATACAGTGTAATGATATTTGTATGTATTGTAAAATGATCACTATAAGTCTACTTAACACCTGTCACCACCATACATAGTTAAAAGAACAGTTTTTTATCCATGAGACCTTTTAAGATCTACTCACTTTGCAACTTTCAAATATGTAATACGGTACTATTACGTGTAATTGCCACGCTGTTCATTACATTCCATGAATTATAAAATATGACTGGAAGTTTGTACATTTTCCCACCCTACCCCCCACCAATCTATTCTTTTTCTGTGACTTTTGTTTTATTATTTAATTTTGCATTCAAGGTAGATCGGACTGTGTTTTTCGCTGTCTTACTTATTTCACTTGGTATGGACCTTAAGGTCCATTCATGCTATTGCAAAGGGCAGATTTCTTTTTTATGGTTGAATATTATTTGTCTGTGTGTGTGTGTATGTGTGTGTGTGTACAGGTTTTATTCTTTAATGTACTTCCCTTGAAAGAATCATAAGCTGTAGAAGCTAAGGATTTTTCCGTTTTATTCTCCATGAGTTCTCAATGTTTTGTATGTGATAGATGCCAGGGGAAAAACTCAAACAACATGTTGAGTTCCCACACACAGATACACACAGCTTTCTAAGAGTGAATTCTTAGGAAGGGAATTCTTTGTTAGAGAATTCTCTCTCTCACTTAGAAAAGAAGCGTGTTTTGGTGCTTTTTTTCGGTGCCATTTATTTTTTTCCATTCTAATCTTCATAATGTTTCTCAGTTATGGGCAATAGTTGTTTATCCCCAGGATTTGTATATGTCTGTGACTGCTTAATACCTTTTCATTAGCTGTTCTAAAGAGAAAGTGTTAGTAGCTCAGTCGTGTCCAACACTTTTCGACCCCATAGCCCACCAGGCTCCTCTGTTCATGGAATTCTCCAGGCAAGATTACTGGAGTGGGTTGCCATTCCCGTCTCCAGGGGAATCTTCCCAACCCAGGGATGGAACCTGGTCTCCCACATTGGAGGCAGATATTTTACCATCTGAGCCACCAGGGAAGCCTTTGTATATGTTTAACACATTAGATATTTATTACAATGCTAACTTTAAAGTCATTGAATGGGACTTTGAAGAATCAGTTACACATAAATGATGAAATGTGAAGCATTCAAATAACCTCTTATGATAATAAATTACATCAGCATCTTGGTTATATTTCTATAACTATTTGGAGTCTCTTTCTCTCTGAATTACAATAGGAGTCAGCAACCTTTTTCTGTTAAGGGCCAGTTAGTACATATTTTTTGGTTTTGCAGCCGACTGTCTTTCAATTCAGTTCAGTTCAGTCGCTCAGTCGTGTCTGACTCTTTGCGACCCCATGAATCGCAGCACGCCAGGCCCCCCTGTCCATCACCAACTCCTGGAGTTCACCCAGACTCACGTCCATCAAGTCAGTGATGCCATCTAGCCATCTCATCCTCTGTCCTCCCCTTCTCCTCTTGCCCCCAATCCCTCCCAGCATCAGAGTCTTTTCCAATGAGTCAACTCTTCGCATGAGGTGGCCAAAGGACTGGAGTTTCAGCTTTAGCACCAGTCCTTCCAATGAACACCCAGGACTGATCTCCTTCAGAATGGACTGGTTGGGTCTCCTTGCAGTCCAAGGGACTCTCAAGAGTCTTCTCCAACACCACAGTTCAAAAGCATCAATTCTTTGGCGCTCAGCCTTCTTCACAGTCCAACTCTCACATCCATACATGACCAGAGGAAAAACCATAGCCTTGACTAGACGAACCTTTGTTGGCAAAGTAATGTCTCTGCTTTTGAATATGCTATCTAGGTTGGTCATAACTTTCCTTCCAAGGACTAAGCATCTTTTAATTTCACGGCTACAGTCACCATCTGCAGTGATTTTGGAGCCCAGAAAAATAAAGTCTGACACTGTTTCCACTGGTTCCCCATCTATTTCCCATGAAGTGATGGGACCGGATGCCATGATCTTCGTTTTCTGAATGTTGAGCTTTAAGCCAACTTTTTCACTCTCCACTTTCACTTTCATCAAGAGGCTTTTGAGTTCCTCTTCACTTTCTGCCATAAGGGTGGTGTCATCTGCGTATCTGAGGTTATTGATATTTCTCCCAGCAATCTTGATTCCAGCTTGTGTTTCTTCCAGTCCAGAGTTTCTCATGATGTACTCTGCATATAAGTAAATAAGCAGGGTGACAATATACAGCCTTGACGTACTCGTTTTCCTATTTGGAGCCAGTCTGTTGTTCCATGTCCAGTTCTAACTGTTGCTTCCTGACCTGCATACAGATTTCTCAAGAGGCAGGTCAGGTGGTCTGGTATTCCCATCTCTTTCAGAATTTTCCACAGTTTATTGTGATCCACACAGTCAAAGGCTTTGGCATAGTCAATAAAGCAAAAATAGATGTTTTTCTGGAACTCTCTTGCTTTTTCCATGATCCAGCGGATGTTGGCAATTTGATCTCTGGTTCCTCTGCCTTTTCTAAAACCAGCTTGAACATCAGGAAGTTCATGGTTCACATATTGCTGAAGCCTGGCTTGGAGAATTTTGAGCCGTTGTAGCATGAAAGCAACCGTAGAGAATATGTAAATGAATGGCTGTTCCAATAAAATTTTGTAAGTTTCCTATAATTTTCATGTGTTATGAAATATTGTTCTTTTAAAATTTCCCTGTTTAAAATGTAAAAAGTTCTTATCCCATCAGAAATATGAAAATAAGCATGTGAACCCTGGGCCATAGCTGCTGGTCTCCTGTCTCCAATTCCTTCTGTACTTAAGCATCTTGTCATATATAAGTTTAAAATAGATAGCAAATAAAGGTGACATCTTTTGTGGTGGAAACCATGTAGGTTATGTTAAGACAAAGGAATTTAATTTATTTTTTAAATCTGTCAAACCTGATCTTAAAATTTCTATGAAACTCATAAAGGCTACTTTTCCATTTACAGTTATTATAAAACCTTCACTGCTTTCCTGTGTTGTACAATGCACCCTTGAGGCCCAGTAATCTGTGCCTCCCACTTCTCCACCCCTATATTGCCCCCCCCACAACTGATAACCATTAGTTTGCTCTTTATATCTGTGAGTCTGCTTCTTTTTTGTTATACTCACTAGTTTGTTGCGGTTTTCAGATCCCACCAGTAAGTGGTATCACACAGTATTTGTCTTTCCGTGTCTGACTTCTCTCCCTTAGCAAAAGGCTCTCCATGTCCATCCGTGTTGCTGCAGATGGCAGATTTTTTTTTTTTAATGACTCAGTAGTATACCATTGTGTATGTATTCCACCTCTTTTTTTTATTCACTGGTCTGTTGATGGACACTTAGGTTGCTTCCATATATTGGCAATTATCAATAATGCTGCTGTGAACATCAGGGACCCATGTAGCTTCTCAAATTAATGTTTTGGGTCTTTTTTTTTTTTTTTAAATATATACCCAGAAATGGAATTACTAGGTCTTATAGTAGTTCTATTTTTAGTCTTTGAGAAACCGCCATCCTGTTTTCCACAAGAGCTGCACCAGTTTACATTCCCACTAACAGTGTATGTTCAGTTCAGTTCAGTCGCTCAGCTGTGTCTGACTCTTTGCAGCCCATGGACTGCAGCACACCAGGCCTCCCTGTCGGTCACCAACTCCCGGAGTTTACTCAAACTCATGTCCATTGAGTTGGTGATGCCATCCAACCATCTCATCCTCTCTTATCCCCTTCTCCTGCCATCAGTCTTTCCCAGCATCAGCGTCGTTTCTAATGAGTCAGCTCTTCGCATCAGGTGGCCAAAGTATTGGACTTTCAGCTTCAACATCAGACCTTCCAATGAATATTCAGGACTGATCTCCTTTAGGATGGACTGGTTGGATCTCCTTGCAGTCCAAGGGACTCTCAAGAGTTTTCCCAACACCACAGTTCCAAAGCATCACTTCTTCGGTGCTCAGCTTTCTTTATAGTCCAACTCTCACATCCATACATGACTACTGGAAAAACCATAACCTTGATTAGATGGACTTTTGTTGGCAAAGTAATCTCTCTGATTTTTAATATACTGTCTAGGTTGGTCATAACTTTTCTTCCAAGGAGCAAGAGTCTTTTAATTTCATGGCTGCAGTCACCATCTGCAATGATTTTGGAGCCCCCAAAAATAGTCAGCCACTGTTTCCACTGTTTCCCCATCTATTTGCTATGAAGTGATGGGACCGGATACCATGATCTTAGTTTTCTGAATGTTGGGCTTTAGGCCAACTTTTTCATTCTCCTCTTTGACTTTCATCAAGAGGCTCTTTAGTTCTTCTTTGCTTTCTGTGATAAGGGTGGTATCATCTGCATATCTGAGGTTATTGATATTTCTCCCAGGAGTCTTGATTCCAGCTTGTGCTTCTTCCAGCCCAGCGTTTCTCATGATGTACTCTGCATATAAGTTAAATAAGCAGGGTGACAATATACAGCCTTGACGTACTTCTTTCTCTATTTGAAAAACAGTTTGTTGTCTAACTGTTGCTTCCTGACCGGCATACAGGTTTCTCAAGAGGCAGGTCAGGTGGTCTGGTATTCCATCTCTTTCAGCATTTTCCAGTTTGTGGTGATCCACGTAGTCAAAGGCTTTGGCATGTTGCCTTTACCGGTGTGTTTTTTCATTTTACATTTTTATTGTTTCTAGTTTTTTGTGTAGAGAAGTTCCTGTAATATTTGTTGTAAAGCTTGTTTGGTGGTGCTGAACTCTTGTAGCTTTCAGTTGTCTCTAAAGCTTTTGATTTATCCATCAAATCTAATCAAGGACTTTGCTGGATAGAGTCGTTTTCTCCGGACCTTTCTCTCTCTCTTCTCCTTCTTGGACCCCTATAATGTGAATATTTAGTGTGCTTGATGTTGTCCCAGAGGTCTCTTAAACAGCCCTATTTTCTTTTTTCTGTTCAGTGGCAGTGAATCCCATGATTCTGTCTTCCAGCTTACTGATCCATGCCTCTGTGTCTGTCTACTACTGATTCCCTCTAGTGTATTTTTCATTTCACGTGTTGTATTCTTCATCTCTGGTTGGTTGGTTCTTCATATTTTTCTAACTCTTTGTTAAAAGCTTCTAAGTTCTCATTCTGTATCCATTTTTCTCCTGACTTCTTTATCATTTTTGTGATCATGACTCTGAAGTCTTTTTTTGGTAGATTGCCTGTCTCCACTTCACTTAGTTTTTCCCTGCCCTTTTGTCTTGTTCCTTCACCTGGAATATGTTCCTCTGCCCCCTCATTTTGACTGAGTTGCTTTTTTCTGTTTTTATATATGAGGTAGTTGGTCACATTTCTCAGCCTTGGGAACGTGTTCTTCTGTAGGAGACCCCCTGTTTACCCCAGAGGCGCAGTTCCCTCTTGTCACTCAAGCTGCATGCCATTAGGGGTTCCTGCTCAGAGGGCTAAGCTGGTCCTTCTTATGTAACAGGCTGACTGCGTGGCTCATCTGGTAGGCTCTTCTGGGCCTTAGTGTATCTGACTGCCAGGCCCTGCCTTGTGTGGATGCTGCTCGGTGCTCTTTAGTGGGCCTGATCAGGAGATAGCTTGTGGTAGATTCCTCGGGGGCCTTTGGCCTAGTGCTGACTCATTGGTGGGTGGAGTCAGAGTCCCAAAGACTCTGAGGCTGTTTTGCTGCCCAGTGGCAGGTTACACCAGGTCCTGGGGTTAGTAATGTCATGCAGAACTAGTTCCTGAAGTCTGGCTGCAGGCCTCAGGGATCGTAGAACTTGTTTCAGATTGTTGGTGGGGGAGCCAGGTCCTTAACACAGTTCGGTGTCACGTCCAGGGCATCCTGAAACTTATGTCGGCCGGCTAGTGAACTGAACCTCGGCCCAGCTGATCTCAGGGTAAGGTCTGGACTGGTGTGAGTGGGCTGGGTCTGCAGGCTGAAGGATCGTGGTTTTCTTCCATCTGATGCCTGCCCCGTGTTGCATGAGGCTGGTCTAGTGTCTCAGGCAGGCTTCCTTGAGGGAAGGGACAGTGGTTGTCTGTTCATGGTCGGAAGGGAGCTCGTGGCCCTCAAGTGGGAAGGGACATGTCTTCAGGCATGTCTGGAGATGACTGTGGGCTCAGGAAGTCTTTTGGCAATTTGTTTATGGGTAGGGCTCTGTTCCTCCCCAGTTGGTTGACCTGAGGCATCCCTGCGCTCATGCCTAAAGCTGTTGTGTGGGATTAGGATTAGAACTTGGAGCTAGTGAGCCAAGAGCAGTGTTGACGCAGTAGAATGTCCCCAGTTATGGCTGCTACTGTTATTATCTGTGTCCTCAGGGTGAGCCACAGTCACCACCCATCCTCCCCACCTCTCCAGAAGACTGCCCAAGACCAGCAAGTAGGCCCAGGCTCCTGCCATAGTACTGCTTTTGACTTGAGTCCCAGTGCATATCAGATTTTGTGTACACCCTTTAAGAGTGGCGTTTCTATTGCCCCCCAGTCCTATGGGACTTCCAAAATTAAGCCGGAATGGCCTTCAAAGCTGCATGCTCTGGGGTCTCACCTTGGTGCAGGACCCCTGGACTGGGGAGTCTCACTCGTACTCCTGTTGGAAATCCTCTGCATTATAACACTCTCATTTGTGCGTTGCCCACCCAAGGGTATGGGATTTGGTTATATCATGAGTCTGCCCCACTACCCATCTTGTAGTTCCTTCTTTACGTCTTTAATTGTAGAAGATCTTTTCTGGTTCCAGTCTTTTTCATCAGTGGTTTTTTTATAGACAGTTGAGATTTTGATGTGCTTGTAAGAGGAGATAAGCTCACTCTTTTTTGCCCTACCATCTTATCTGCTCTTAAGAAATGAATTTTAAACTGTACAAAGAAGTATTAAGACAGTCCCAGATACTGTTACCTCTTTTATGTGTTGTACTCTATTTTTTGTTTTTTTTTAAATGAGTTCTTCCAGTGAGCCCGCATCTACCATTCTCCCTTCAGGCTGGTACTTCAACTTTACAATAGATTCTCAAGTAATCTTTATAAAGGGAATTCACTTTTTGGATACTATCAAGTATGTGATATCTTGCCATACTTACTTTAAATAAGCTTCCTTACCACTCTGTTTGAAAAATGAGATTTTTTTTTTCTTCTGCTTGAACTTTGATTTTGAAAAATTTGGTGTGGGGAGGGAATTCAGCTATGAAATAAATCATGAACTATTGCAGCAATGTGATGTTGCCAATAAACCCTAATCTTTTAGCTCTGATCATCTTTATTGAGTTATTTTACATTTTGACACCAATTGATCTTCCAGATTAAAGTATTGATGTATATTACCTTGTTATTTTCTTGGTCCTGTCAGAGGCTTTAGAGAATGCTGAAGTTGGATGACACTGTAAGATCTTTGATTCCTTTTCATTTTACAACTGAGCATTGCTTTTTTTTTGGCTGCAGTGAGCAGCAGGTGAGATCTTAGTTCCTTGACCAGGAATCTAATCTGTGCCCCTGCACTGAAAGCTTGAAGTTTTTACCAGGGAAGTTCGTAGCTATGAAAACTGAGTACTTTCCTAGCATTCTGAGTCTATGTATTAGATACCTGGATTTGGAACTATGAGTTAACCAGCCAACTATGAGTCACTCCTTTCTTAGAAATCTTTATACATAAAGTCTTCCTAGCGCTTAGTTGATGGAAAAATGTCTGTGCAGTTGTCTATTTAATATGATTGAAGATATTTTAATCTTAGATGAAAAAACGCTCTGATCTATACAGATTTATAGATACTTACAGATACCATCAGTCTTTTACTGTCTTAAGAATCTCACCTTCACCATGTGTATTATTGATTTTGGTGACCTTCTTTCAGCAGATACCCTGTTTTCAATCGGTTATTCATTTCCCAGACTATTGAAATAGTTAATATTTTATTTCTTTCTGGTAAATGTGACACAGTATACAGATCTTTCTTTCCCGAGTTATGTAGATGACTATTTAATAAATGTTAAATAACATAGACTCTTTCCTTTGTTCTAGAGCTGTTTTCAGCCATAGAATCCAACTGAGTCCTTGCGGTCGTCCCTCGGTATCCACAGGGGATTGACTCCAGAACCCCCGCAGATAGCAAAATCTGCAAATGTTTAAGTCTCTAAAAGTCTAGACAGTAAAATGAGCAGTACAGTCAAGCCTGCATATATGTGGGCCACACTCTGTGGGTACGGAAGAGTGACCTTATTTTCCCTTACAGCTGTGATTCCTTCCTAACTTTTAATAATAAAAAATTTTTCCCACTGGAACTAAGAATTCAGAGTACAATAATCACAGTATTACTATCCATTTGTCAGTGATTCAAAGTTGAAAATAGAAACTCTCATTTTTTACATATGGAAATATAATTTTAGTGGTCTTCATTTAGAAGAAATTGTGGAATGTGAGTAGTTTCATTGTTTATAATGCATAGGTGAAATAATACTATTGTCTGTGTTTTTATATGTTATTTTTTACATCATATATAGTCTTACATAAATTATGCACGTTGTACATCATGAAAAGCAGTTAGTTAAATGACATTATAAATAATAGATGTTTGAACTCATATTTCATTTTATGTTCCTACTCTCTGTGAGACATACTGATTCAAATATATTTTTCATAAACTCCTACTTTTAAGTGGCCCTATCTACCCTGAATTTCCCCCTACCTTCCAAAAAAATAAAAGTCAGATTGTGCAGGGAGCTCTGCTCTATAGCACTGGTAGAATTTGATGTAGACGATTATAGCTATGAAAAATTGACCTTAGATCTCCTAGGAGAGACACTGTTTTCTTGCGTGGCTGTTGTGTAACCCTCAAGTCCAGAAAAAATACCTAACTAGAATGTGATGTAGATTGAATGTTCTTGTTCTTTCTTGTGTAATTCTTGTTCCCTCTAAGTTGAAAAATGGCTGCAGTGTTTTTCAACCTACTCTGCTAGGATTTTGATGGACATTTATATTCCATATACTGGCTGAGTGCAAAGAAGAGTTTTCTCTTACCTGTGAAAAGCCAGATATTTTACTCAGCTTTCTGCCTCTGAGAATATATCATCCTTGACCCAGAATCTAAAGACATTTTAAGGTGAAAGTCCCTTTAAAGGCTTTCCAAGTTGCATTTCACCTCTGTGATTATATGGACACATGATCAGAATCACCATTCTGTATTGTTTTCTTGAATCAGTAACTGATTTTAAAACCCATCATGTCTTGTTTGTCCTGGTTTTGACTGGTGAACTATCATACTTTGCTAGGTAATTTATAAATGAAGTTGGCCAAGTCCCATTGGTCTTGACTGAGAAGATGCTGAATTCCTTCTCAGAAGTGACGTCTGTTGTTAGGTTGAAAGTCTGTCCTTAGAAGGAACACTGGAGAGTGCATTGTACTAATAATTGTTGCGCTGTCTTCTCTTGCTGTGGTTAATATTAATCATCTCTTTCCCCCCCCTTTCTTGCTGCCTCTTTTCCTTTTCTTCCTTGTCTTCCCATATACTTTTTGAATTTATTAAACTGGCCTATATATTTTTTCCTTGCTTTGTTTGTTTGTTTGTTTGTTTGTTTAATTTTGTGACCTCCTGCCTTACTTTGTCTTCCCCACTTGCTTGGGTTCCATGTTGCTAGTTTTTATGTTCGCACGCTCATTATCACCCTTTTTTGTACTTCAAATCCCAGCAGCTGCCCAGCCAGGTCCCCGAGCACAGCCCTGTGGTCTATGGGACTGTGGAGAGCGCTCATCTTGCTGCCAGCACCCCTGTCACTGCAGCGAGCGACCAGAAGCAAGGTTTGTGCATGACTGTTTTCCTCCTTCTTACCTTTAGTCTCTTTTTCTAAAAAACTTAATTATGTTGCCTGATCATTTAAGAGTAAGAATAAAACATGTGAGGATTATCTAGAATCCCCACTTTTATAACGAAGTTTTGAGATAGAAAATCAAAGTGTTCTACCTCTAAGAAAGTAAAGTAGGTATGGTACGATGAGTAAAAGTTTTTCCTACATTTTGGTAAAGCCTCATTGTCAAATGTGTATTTATAGGTATAAGCTTAGCTGCCTTAAATGGTTTCTTTTGGAACAAGGTTGAGGAAGATAAATCGCTGTATATATTGCTTTATCAGAACAGCAGTTTCTGTTCGTAAGTTTAGCATGTTCATGCGTTTCTTACTATTTTCAAAAACATAAAATGTTCCTTCTTACAAGCTTAGCTTCTGTAGCCTCAGTTGAAGATAGTACTGAGTTCAGATCCTGACTGTATCCGGCAGTATTTGGTCTTGATGAGTTATTATGCTGAATATCTTAATTTCTTCATTTACTAAATGGAATGAGGAATAGCTTCCTTATAGAGTTGTTATGGGGACATGCCAAGCATTGGAAAAACATTTAGTAAATTACAACCTGGTAAATTTTCAAACTGTGGTGTTGGAGAAGACTCTTGAGAATCCCTTGGACTGCATGGAGATCAAACTAGTCAATTCTCAAGGAAATCAACTCTGAATATTCATTGGAGGGACTGATGCTGAAGGTAAAGCTGCAATACTTTGGCCACCTGATGTGAAGAGCTGACTCGTTGGAAAAGACCCTGATTCTAGGAAGGATTGAAGGCAGGAAGAAAAGAGAACAACAGAGGATGAGATGGTTGGATGACATCACTGATTCAGTGGATGAGTTTGAGCAAACTCTGGGAGATGGTAAAGGACAGAGAAGCCTGCTGTGCTGCAGTCCATGGGGTCGCAAAGAGTTGGACATGACTCAGTGACTGAACAACAACAAAATTACAGCTGTTATTATTATCCAGAATCACACTAGTCTCCCCTCTTAACCTTGGACATAAGGGATCAAATGTTTGGTGAAATAAGTACACATATTACCTCTTGGATTAAAAATAGGAAACTTGAAGGAAAATCTCATGCCAGAAGTACGATATCATAGCCTCCCCTTCTTTCCTGCCTAGTTGGATTTAGGTTGACCTTTCAGCTAAAGTTGGGAGAATTCATTAGGTACAAGGGGAAGCAGGTTACTATGTTCATGCTTTTATAATGTTTCTGACTTTATTCTAAGAATGATTAAAATCATATGTGTTTTCTATTTTCTTGAATTATTTATTCTTCCAAACACCTTATTATTCTGTAGCTGATGTGTAGTTTCTGTACTTTTATTCTTTAAAAAGCCTTGGGTTTGGCAAATAATGAAAATGGAGGTATTTAGTATTATTGTTTTTTCACTGGACTACAAGTTAATCACGCTCACACACTTGTAGTGCACGGTTTTGATGTTATTTCACAGTATGCAAAAGTAGTGTGGTGTTCTTTCCCTTTAGTATTCAGTAGCCTAGTATTCTTGAACAGAGACAAGCCTAAATTTTGTTTTATGAAATAGTTCTAAGCCACAACATAAGTAACGTATCCTAAACGTTTGGAATAATTCTACAAGTTGCACTGTCAAATACTCCTTTCAGCAGTGTTCAGAGTTGGAGACTCATAACATGTTTAAAGTTAAATTTTTTTGCATTAAAACCATTCACCTTGCAGGAGGGCAGTTCGTAGGTATTCTGGAAGGCTACTTCCTATTGATCAAGCAGTCTTGAGTCAGCATTCAGATTGCTTTCAGTCTGAGTTAAGAATTTTCAGGGTTCAAGATGTCATTTCTTTTGCGTGGTCATCGAAAAAGCAAGATAGTTCCAGAAAAACATCTATTTCTGCTTTATTGACTATGCCAAAGCCTTTGACTGTGTGGATCACAATAAACTGTGGAAAATTCTGAAGGAGATGGGAATACCAGACCACCTGACCTGCCTCTTAAGAAACCTATATGCAGGTCAGGAAGCAACAGTTAGAACTGGACATGGAACAACAGACTGGTTCCAAATAGGAAAAGGAGTACGTCAAGGCTGTATATTGTCACTCTGCGTATTTAACTTATATGCAGAGTACACCATGAGAAACTCTGGGCTGGAAGAAGCACAAGCTGGAATCAGGATTGCCGGGAGAAATATCAATAACCTCAGATACGCAGATGACACCACCCTTATGGCAGAAAGTGAAGAGGAACTCAAAAGCCTCTTGATGAAGGTGAAAGTGGAGAGTGAAAAGGTTGGCTTAAAGCTCAACATTCAGAAAATGAAGATCATGGCATCTGGTCCCATCACTTCTTGAGAAATAAATGGGGAACCAGTGGAAACAGTGTCAGACTTTATTTTTCTGGGCTCCAAAAATCACTGCAGATGGTGACTGCAGCCATGAAATTAAAAGACGCTTAGTCCTTGGAAGGAAAGTTATGACCAACCTAGATAGCATATTCAGAAGCAGAGACATTACTTTGCCAACAAAGGTCCATCTAGTCAAGGCTATGGTTTTTCCAGTGGTCATGTATGGATGTGAGAGTTGGACTGTGAAGAAAGCTGAGCGCCAAAGAATTGATGCTTTTGAACTGTGGTGTTGGAGAAGACTCTTGAGAGTCCCTTGGACTGCAAGGAGATCCAACCAGTCCATTCTGAAGGAGATCAGTCCTGGGATTTCTTTGGAAGGAATGATGGTAAAGCTGAAACTCCAGTCCTTTGGCCACCTGATGCGAAGAGTTGACTCATTGGAAAAGACTCTGATGCTGGGAGGGATTGGGGGCAGGAGGAGAAGGGGACGACAGAGGATGAGATGGCTGGATGGCATCACCGACTCCATGGACATGTGTTCGGGTAGACTCCGGGAATTGGTGATGGACTGGGAGGCCTGGCATGCTGTGATTCATGGGGTCGCAAAGAGTCGGACATGACTGAGCAACTGAACTGAACTGAACTGAATCTTTTTTGCTAGTTATAATTATGCTAAGCATACTTAAGAATTACCAAGCAGAGAGGCCTTAAAATACTTTCTTTATGCTGGCTTTCTCTGTAGATTGATGTATGGTACTAAGAATTCATAATATTTTGATGGTGGTAGCTCTGACCTAAGATTTTTGGATTAGGAGATACCTGTGTATCTTGTCACATTTAGGCATTGATTTATGGGAGGAGAAATGCAAAATTCTTTGTTTCCTCTCATTTTTTTCTTTGATGCCTAGTGGAAATTTGAATAATAAAATCAGCATTTCAAATTGATATTTGATGTGGATTTGGATGAATTAAAAAATGTTTGACATTACCTTGGACTTCCCTGGTGGCTCAGACGGTAAAGCGTCTGCCTACAGTGCGGGAGACCTGGGTTCAATCCTAGGGTGAGGAAGATCCTCTGGAGAAGGAAATGGCAACCCACTCCAGTACTCTTGCCTGGAAAATCGCATGGACAGAGGAGCCTAGTAGGCTACAGTCCATGGGGTTGCAAAGAGTTGGACGTGACCTAGCGACTTCACTTCACTTCACCTTGATGAAAGAGTAACTTCCATTTTAAGTATATTTCATAGTGTTTACAGTAACTTTTGGGGACTACTGTTGTCTTCCTCTAGTACTAACTATTCTCCAGAAAACCCAGTAATACTGACTTTCTGTTTTTAATTCTGTCCATAACTTGTCAATATATATAATAGTTTTCAGAATAGTTTTCTTTTATAAACTAAATACATATAATTCAAATAATATTAGAAAGGGTTCATCATTTTTCAAATAATTTTTTTACAGTTAAAGTTTTTTAAAAAGTTTCTTAACTGTAGATTCATTTTGAAATTAAAGTACGATACAAAACTGCACTGTTTCAAAAGTTGTTACATTATCCTCAGAAACAATAGATTCTGTATTCCACATTCAGATTGATTTTTCTCTCTTGATGGAAATATTACTGATGTTTTGTACTGGAATCCCATTTTATCCGCAAAGTCCCCCACTAGTTTGATTCACTTTAATACTTCTTTTTCCATAAACTTGCCTTTCCCCCTCTTAATTGAAAGAATTTAGAATTTGAAATCATTTTCATTTTCTTACACCTTTAATTTTTAAAATCCTATCTGTAAATTAGGAACATAATAGTTTTTATCCCACTGGTGATTATAAGACTTAGTGGACATTAAGTATATATGGTGTTTTACCTGTTTCCTGGCTCATGTTAAGTGCTTAATCAATACTAGCTGCCATAATGGTCTGGCTTTCTGTTTCTCATGTTCACAGCTGGACTAGTTACATGCAGACCAGGTTTTCAGACAAATATGTCATTTCCCATTTGTTTTGGTACTTGATAAAAAAGACAGGGAAGATCTCGATTTGTATCAATAGAAAGACTGTTGAGTGAATTAAAACTTTGAGTCCGTGTTGATAGTGTAGACACACAGCTTAAATGATTGAACAATGTTTGGAAAAGTGCATTCAGTCCAGTGTATTGAGGATATGGTATGTATAATTAAATACAAATAAAAATTACCCGTGCCTTAGTATGTTTTAGAAGCACTTGATACAGAGTAGGTATGCAGTGAATGGTATTCTGTTGTAAATTCAACCAGTTGTTATACCAGTGTAGCTCAATAAGGGCACTTTGGAAATTTAGGATGAGACTGTTCTCTGTCAAATGAGACTGTCCCTCAAATAGCAGAATACTTAGCATTCCTGGCCTCTCCCCGACTAAGTGATAGTAACACTGTCATTTGTAGCTCCTGACAACCAAAGGGTGCCCGTCTAGGACGTTGGTTGTACTACCCTGTGAGAATAAAAGGAGCAGTTTTTCCTTTTTATAAATTTGACATTCATTTTAGAAACTGGTTAAGCAGAAAGAAAAATTATCTGTCTCATTATCTATATTATAACGTGTATGTAATTCTAGGCTTTCTCATATGGATATATGTTAATATTATAATATTTTTTGTTGCTGTTTTTACCAGTAGTTTATTCTCTACATGCAGTTGTGCCCTGTTTTTTAAAAAAGTGTCTTTTATTATAAACACCTTTCTGTATCATTAAATGCTCTTTTAAAAGCTTATTTTAAATGATTGCAATACTATGCCATTATATTCCCACGCCATTATTTCTTTAACAAATCCCTTATTGATAGACATTTAATTTATTTTCCTATTTTTGCTCTTATAAATATTGTTGCTTTAAATATTACACACCTGTCTTTGCTCACTCTTCAATGATTATTTTCTTTAAAAAGTTCTTCAAGATGAAATTCCCACAGATTCCTAAAAATGGCCAAATAGTATAAACATTTTGAATGCAGTATATTAGATTTCAAACTATCATGGCTTTGCAAAGCATACTCTTAATAGTAAAAGTTCTTAGAGAAATAAAATTCGTGTTCTTTGTGACCTATTATTTCTTTCAGCTTTCTGTATTAAAACCTTAATGAATTCATTAAAGGACTTATTTCAGAATAAGGAGCTCACAAAAACAATTTTAAATTTTGTTTCTTGTTTTCTTTATTAATGTTAGATATTTCGAAAGAGTATATGGAAGTTTCACAAATCTGCTTTTGTTTGATTTTTTTACTCAAATTAATAATTGAATTGATATACTCTTGTTAATGTGAGATTTGCTCTTTTCTAATGTTTGATTCATCTAGGTTTCATTCGGTGGTCATAAAGGGTGGTTAATATTCTGATGTGCTTTAAAAGCGGTATCTTCTAATGTGAGTGACCCTTGTAGCAGTTATTCCAGTGAATTGGAAATTCATTTGGGATATTTTAATAAATACATATTCAGTTCAATTCAGTCGCTCAGTCGTGTCTGACTCTTTGCGACCCCATGAATTGCAGCACACCAGGCCTCCCTGTCCATCACCAACTCCCGCAGTTCACTCAAACCCACGTCCATCAAGTTGCCATACAGCCATCTCATCCTCTGTCGTCCCCTTTTCCTCCTGCCCCCAATCCTTCGCAGCATCAGAGTCTTTTCCAGTGAGTCAACTCTTTGCATGAGGTGGCCAAAGGACTGGAGTTTCAGCTTTAGCATCATTCCTTCCAAAGGAATCCCAGGACTGATCTCCTTCAGAATGGACTGGTTGGATCTCTTTGCAGTCCAAGGGACTCTCAAGAGTCTTCTCCAACACCACAGTTCAAAAGCATCAATTCTTCGGCGCTCAGCCTTCTTCACAGTCCAACTCTCACATCCATACATGACCACTAGAAAAACCATAGCCTTGACTAGACGAACCTTTGTTGGCAAAGTAATGTCTCTGCTTTTTAATATGCTATCTAGGTTGGTCATAACTTTCCTTCCAAGGACTAAGTGTCTTTTAATTTCATGGCTGCATTCACCATCTGCAGTGATTTTGGAGCCCAGAAAAATAAAGTCTGACACTGTTTCCACTGGTTCCCCATCTATTTCCCATGAAGTGATGGAACCGGATGCCATGATCTTCATTTTCTGAATGTTGAGCTTTAAGCCAACTTTTTCACTCTCCACTTTCACCTTCATCGAGAGGCTTTTGAGTTCCTCTTCACTTTCTGCCATAAGGGTGGTGTCATCTGCGTATCTGAGGTTATGGATATTTCTCCCGGCAATCTTGATTCCAGCTTGTGCTTCTTCCAGCCCAGCGTTTCTCATGAAATATAATAGATGTATTTCTTTGAAATGTTTTTGTCTCTTGCCCAGGCAACTTAGTCTGAGGTATTTGGCTTTGAGAACCGATGGACCTTATTTCTCCATTATAGTAAATAGGCAGAGTTTTAGAAACACTGGATGCTAAGCCCATCAATTAAAGTGAATTTTAAAGCCAATAAAAGTAGTTGCAGTGAATGAATTAGCCTTTAACAGTTTAATTTTGCCATCTGTTTATCTGATTAATGAGCATATTTTCTTTGACAGGCTTACTTGAAATTTATTGTAAACACTCAGTTTCACTGATGCATAAAGATTTTTGGCAGAGAAAGTTAAGTCCCTTTCAGTTTAGTTTGTCTTTTAGCAGCGCTTAAAATTTTTGTTTGCATTTGGTGAGCATACTCCTGAGTATCTGTTTTTATCACTGGAGCCTGTTTGGTTTCCAGTCTCGTAGTTCCTAAACAGAACCATCTAAGGCTCCTCTGATTTTATCTTCCTAGGCATGAATCACATGTTTGTTTACCTGGAATTTTAAAATATGGAAATTGTCATGAGTTAGCATTTCTTTCATTTTTCTGGTACCTTTATTATGATTATCGATTTGTCACTCTTACTCTCATTGTTTCTCTGTGTGTAGACACACGTTTTATATATTTTTCTCATATAAAGTGTTGTTTTAAATTGGACTTAATAGTCTGAATGTTAATTTTGGTTTCTCTTTAAAGAATATATATATATTTTTTACTGTTGAAGATATAAGATAAATCTCTGGTTTTATTCCTTAACACTATTTCTAGTTATATGCTTCTTTTCAGAAATATAAGTTAAATTAACATCTCAATGAATTTTTATGTTCAGAAACTTGATTTCCCTGATAATTGATTTCATTGATAATAAATGACACCATGATAATTTTTCTTGAAATGATTTTTTATGCAAGCAATACAAGTTATAAAAATCTCACCACATGCAGAAATATGTAGAATAAAAAATAATATCTGTGTCTAATTAAATCTCCAATTATTTACCCTTAAACTGTCCTGTCCCACCACTATAGTGTATCCTTGGTAGAAAAATTTTACACAGAACATCTCTCCACCTTAAAGAAAAGCCCTATTCTCATCCCAAGAATTGTTTCCTTTTAGTTTTGATGAGATTTTTCCATTGTATTCTTGACATAATCATTTGGTAAATTAACTCCTCTTACTTTGAAATAAACTTTATATGTGTTGGAGGTTAAGTAGTAACAGAAAATAGAATAGAAATATGCAGTGTTTTTGGAGTGGCAAAATAATATTTTGATCTGTCTTCTGTTGCTCATGTTTTAGAATAAGAGATTAAAAGAATTATCCCCAAATAATACAATATAATCTTTGATCCAAAAATTATTCTTAAATCTCTTTCTTTTTTTGCTCCCCAGAAGAGAAGCCAAAACCAGATCCAGTGTTAAAGACTCCTTCCCCAGTCCTTAGGCTAGCCCTCAGTGGAGAGAAGAAAGAACAAGCAGGCCCGACGTCTGAGATTACTGCAGTAGAGTCCATACCAGAGCTTCCTCTGCCTCCATCCCCTACTGCTATTTCTCCACTTGCTCGAAGTACAATTACTTCTCCCACCTCTGTTGCTCTTAGTAGCCAACCAATATTCACCACTGCAATTGATGACAGATGTGAACTCTCTTCCTCAAAAGAAGATACAATTCCTATTCCCAGCCCCACATCTTGCACAGAAGCATCAGATCCTTTACCAACAGATGAAATTGATGATGATATATGCAAGAAATCTTGTAGTGTAGCACCAAATGATATTCCACTGATTTCTAGTACTAACCTAATTAATGAAATGAATGGAGTTAATGAAAAATTACCAGCCACGGAAAGCATTGTGGAAATAGTAAAACAGGAGGTGTTACCGCTGACTCTTGAATTGGAGATTTTGGAAAATCCCCCTGAAGAAATCAAAGTGGAGTGTGTCCCAACTCCCATCACCCCTTCGATAGTTCCCTCCTCTTCTCCGTCTCCTCCAGCTCCTCCAGCTTCTCCTTCTCCCACACCAGTTATCGTTCCTGCTGCTGCCACCAGTGTTAATACTGGTCGTGGTTCCACCGGAGTCCAGAGAGCCTTCGAAGAGGGCGAGAACATAAGAACTTGCCTTAGTGAAGATGCAAAAGAGATTCAGAACAAAGTAGAGGTAGAAGCAGATGGGCAAACAGAAGAGATTGTGGATTCTCAGAACTTAAGTTCAAGAAAGAGCCCAGTCCCAGGTAAGTCATTCTGTTATTAATTGTATTATGCTTGGTGAACATGAAAACGCAGCAGTATGAAAACGCAGCAGTATTTGAGTTATTTTTTAATTGGCTACTTTCCTTGACTTCCAGAAACACCAAATGAATGCTGAAATTCCTAGTCTGATTTCTTCCGCGGTGTGTTTATGTTTTAGTGCATCCAGCAAAGAGTTACTCCATTGTCTAAAAATGCAAATGAAATATCAAATATACAAAATGCCTCCAAGGTATATGTCACTGTACATGTGTTTTTTGTTTTTGCCTCGTTCATAACAATCATTTCCTCTGGGGTTAATTTTGTTGCTTTGGGGATGGAAACCAGTCAAACCCAGCGTGGTCTGTAGTCCCAAATCTTGTCTTCTCAGAATTTTAAAACCTAGTCAATCCTTAACTTAAAAGAAGTCCTCTGTACAATATCTCTTCTTTAATCTTGCTTAAGGAAAAGAGCAATCAGAATGTCAAAGGTTTATTACTAGTTCTGGAACATAAATGTACCCTTTCTGTCTCACAGATAAGTATAATGCTCTTCCATTTTTTCTTTTTAAAGTTTCATTTCCTGTAATATTAATTTATTATTACTTAATATCATTAGTATGACCAAAGTATTACATGCTTCTGAATTCAGAATTATTTCTTTTTAATGTAGCATCACCTAGAATTGTGGATCTGACCATTAGGTTTTTATAATATTGATCAAAAGTTATCTGAGGTTTATCAACTATTCTTGATTCAGTAGCCGATAAGAATATGGCTTTTAACGAGTCAGCATAGCCTGTCTTCTAGACATTGCTCTGTATTGTATAATTTGCTCTTTGTGTACCTGTCAGGTTGCTCAGTTTGACAAATGAGTGCTCTGCCTGCGATCTAGATATGTACTGGGGATGTTTTAGTCACCTACATCCCTGTTGTTTATTACCTATTCTGACCTGTCTAGTAGGAAATTTGGCAAGTCAAGTTTAAGATGTGGCTCTCCCACCCAACTCAGTTCTCAAGGTGATTCCCTCATGAAAGTCTGTGAGAGGGGTCTGGTTCCTTGGAATTGCAGAACATCTAGTTCCATGGTGAACCGGAACACGAAAACAAACAGTGCCAGGCAGCTGGGACTGGGAGAAATTTATCATAAATGTTTATGAATCACCTGTTTCCTCAACAGACTGGCCTCTGTAACCATCAGTACTCAGAGTGCCGTCACTGTTGTAGGAACCTTCTTCCTTGGTAGGGCAATGATGTAGGCAGGGCTTTTTCATTACTCTTTGAACAAAACAGTCTTATTTTTGGTGTGGCTGCGGGTGAGTGCGCCTCCAAAGAACGTTTGTTTGTTCGAGAATAGTAATTTGTTTGACCCTTGATTTTTTTCCCCTTCGTTTACCAACCTGTGAGTTGTTTTTCAACAACTAGTGATATGGTAGTTCCAAAAATAGGAGAGGCTATTGAAGACAAATGTTTTAAAACATCCAAACAAACAATAGAAAGGAAAAGCAGGCATAGAGAATGCAAGTCAAAGATACAAACTATATCTCAGAACTGAAATTAAGTGTAAAGCAGAATTCTACATTGATGTCCTACTTAACACTCATCCCTGATAATCATTCATTCTTTTAAGCAATTCGTCACTTAAGTGGCCTGGTATTATAAGACAGCTCCCCTGGATAAATGGACAAACAGAATTTAGGGCTAAGTAATCTTTATACCATGGTATAATTCTTTTCCAAAATGCAGATTGCTTTTGGAATTAGTAATATTAGTCACGAGCACCTTTGCTCAGCTGTAAAGCAGAAGATAACAAAAAGAGAAAAACCATCTTTTGTATGATTAGGGACAAGGTAGATGTTGGTGATGTCAGGAAGTAAAGTGTCTTGGCATTTTTCTAGTTTCATGATATTTCTTAACCTATAAATGTATTTTGGAGGAACTAGAAGTTCAAAGTTTCCATTTTATATCTTATACTCTTCAAAATCCAAAGTAAATGAACCTTAAGAAACCATGTACCTCTAGCATTTTTTTTAAATTGTAGTGCTTACCAAAAACATTCCTGAGTCTCTCATTTCAGTATTAATATTTGTTAATGTTATTGCTACGAAAGTTAACAGTGAAAATTAACTCATCGTTCTTTTTATCCACCTCAAATTGTCATATGCTTAATGACTACAGTCTTTTTTGCACTTACTCATTTAGTTTACTTCATTTATTTTGAGAGGTTATTAAAACCATAATACTTTGGCTCAGTATCAGCCTTTTGTTGTTGACTTTTGAAAATAGCTCTTATCTCTGCCTGAGGATGAGCACTTTAAAGCAGATTCAGAAACCAGTTGCTTTTGACAGGTGTGATGCATCGAAGCATATAGTAGTTGGTATAGAGGTACTTATTTTAAAGCAGTAAAGTCAGACATAAGGGGTGTGGCCCATTACTTCTGATGGGAAACATTTTTTGCAACTATTTAGGTTGACTGGCACAAATTGCAGCAATTCTGGATACTTGGGGTTGCAGAGAAAGCCCTATAAAATGAGAGTTGTTTGTACCTTCAGGGTATGCTGAGAAGCCTCAGAGATGGGGGAGACATTTGATTACCTGATCTGTACTATCACTTGAACAGTTAAACATGAAAAAAATACGTATTTAACTGATTTAAGTCTTAGGAATTTTTATTATGGGTTTTATTATACTTGGTGAGAGAAGAAGAGAGAATTTCAGAATTTGTGCAAAAACGTTCCCCACTTACCCATTCAGGAATTCATTTTGTGCAGTTTCAGGAGTGTTGTACTGTACAACATGCATGCTGTATAACATGAGTTTTTTCACTCTTAAAAACAATAGTGATTTTTTTCTTCTACTTTTCTTGTTTCTACTTGATATAAAACTATTATTTGAAATTCTTTTGGCAGAAGGTGGTGTCTGATCTGTCTTCTGGCTTTGTTCATGGTGTGTTACTTCTTGGCATATTTTATAAATTTGTTTTATGAATTTATCTTCAGCTAAACTTTGCTGGTTTGTGTATATTGAAGGCAGGTCCTCCCAAAGCAGATTTTTGTTTGTTTATTACTGCATGTCTTGGGGAGAGCATTAACTGGTATGTAATCTGAGTTTTGTCCTAAAACAACCTTCATACCACAATGTAAATGCATTCCCTGTGTATACTAATGTTTAGGATAATGGAATCTCTGCCACCTAGTTGAAACAAAACTTCTTTCTTTGTCATCACTCTGGGTTGGTTCACTGGTTTATTTTGGTCTCTGTTCTAGCATTCTTTTCACTCTGTTAGAGAAGTATCAGGGCTTTTTATGAGAATTCCAGTTCCAAGTCCCTGCTTTGTAGAGATCCAAGCTCTTGTTTCTCTCATGTGGGTGTTTAGATATAAACTTTTTTATAGACACATACATGGCAAAATAGGAAGTCAAGAGATACCTGGAGTAACAGGCACGTTTGCCCTTCAAGTACAAAATGAAGCAGGACGAAGGATAACAGAACTTGCCAAGAGAACACACTGGTCATAGAAAACACCATCTTCCAACAACTCTATACGTGGACGTCACCAGATGGTCAACACCAAAAGAGATTGATTATATTATTTGCAGCCAGAGGTGGAGAAGCTCTATACAGTCAGCAAGAATAAGACCCGGAGCTGACTGTGGCTTATATCATGAACTGCTTATTGCAAAATTCTGACTTAAATTGACGAAAGTAGGGAAAACCACACTAGACCATTCAGGTATGACATAAATCAAATCCCTTATGATTATACAGTGGAAGTGACAAACAGATTCAAGGGGTTAGATCTGATAGACAGTGCCTGAAGAACTATGGACAGAGGTTTCTAACATTGTACAGGAGGCAGTGATGAAAATTACCCCCAAGAAAAGAAATGCAAAAAGGCAAAATGGTTGTCTAAGGAAGCCTTACAAATAGGTGAGAAAAGAAGAGAAGCAAAAGGCAAAGGAGAAAAGGAAAGATATACCCAATTGAATGCAGAGTTCCAAAGAATAGCAAGGAGAGATGAGAGCCTTCCTAAGTGATCAGTGCAAAGAAATAGAGGAAAACAATAGAATGGGAAAGACTAGAGATCTCTTCAAGAAAATGAGAAATACCAAGGGAGCATTTCTTGCAAAAATGGGCACAATAAAGGACAAAAACGGTATGGACCCAACAGAAGCAGAAGATATTAAGAAGAGGTGGCAAGAATACACAGAAAAACTATACAAAAAAGATCTTAATGACCCAGATAACCACGATGGTGTGCATACTCACCTAGAGCCAGACATCCTGGAGTGCGAAGTCAAGTGGGCCTTATCACTGCGAACAAAGCTAGAGAATTTGATGGAATTACAGCTGAGCCATATCAGACCCTCAAAGTTGATGCTGTGAAAGTGCTGCACTCAGTATGCCAGCAAACGTGGAAAACTCAGCAGTGGCCACAGAACTGGAAAAGGTCAGTTTTCATTCCAGCCCCAAAGAAAGAAAGTGCCAAAGAATGTGCAAACTACTGCACAGTTGCACTCATCTCACATGCTAGCAAAGTAATGCTCAAAATTCTCCAAGCTAAACTCCCAACAGTATGTGAACCAAGAACTTGCAGATATTCAAGATGGATTTAGAAAAGGCAGAGGAACCAGAGGTCAGATTGCCAACATCTGTTGGATCATAGAAAAAGCAAGAGAGTTCCAGAAAAACATCTACTTCTGCTTCATTGAATGCACTGAAGCCTTTGACTCTGTGGATCACAACAAACTGTAGAAAAAATTTAAAGAGATAGGAATACCAAACCATCTCACCTGCCTCCTAAGAAACCTGTTAGCAGGTCAAGAAGCAACAGTTAGAGCCGGACATAAAACAAAGGACCGGTTCTATGTTAGAATTGAGTACATCACGGCTGTATATTGTCACCCTCCTTATTTAACTTATATGATGAGTATATCATGTGAAATGCTGGGCTGGATGAAGCACAAGCTGGAATCAACATTGCCAGGAGAGATACCAATAACCTCAGATACGCAGATGACACCACACTTATGTCAGAAAGCAAAGAGGAACTAAAGAGCCTCTTTATGAAAGTGAAAGAGAAGAGTGAAAAGGCTGGCTTAAAACTCAACGTTCAAAAAATGAAGGTCATGGCATCCGGTGCCATCACTTCCTGGCAAATAGATGGGTTAACAATGGAAACAGTGACAGACTTTATTTTCTTGGGCTCCAAAATCACTGCAGATGATGACTGCAGACGCTTGCTCCTTGGAAGAAAAGTTATGGCTAACCTAGACATCATGTTGAAAAGCAGACACATTACCTTGCTGACAAAGGTCTGTATAGTCAAAGCTGTGGTTTTTCCAGTAGTCGTGTATGCATGTAAGAGCTGAACCGTGAAGAAGGCTGCACGTGGTGCTGGAGAAGACTCTCAGGAGTTCCTTGGACAGCAAGGAGATCTGGTTGATTGATTGATTGATTGATCAAATCAGTCAATCCTAAACGAAATCATTCCTGAATATTCATTGGAAGGACTGATACTGAAGCTAAAGTTCCAGTACTTTGGCCACCTGATGAGAAGAGCTGACTCATTGGAAAAGACCCTGATGCTGGGAAAGATTGAGGACAGGAGGAGAAGGGGGCGACAGAAGATAAGGTGGTTGGATGACATCATTGACTCGATAGACATGAGTTTGAGCAAACTCTGGGAGTTGGGGATGGACATGGAAGCCTAGCGTGCTGCAGTCCATGGGGTCGCAAAGAGTTGGACATGATTTAGTGACTGAACAACAACACAGCATGCCATATACCCAGTATTGTAGCAGTTGCAGAGGTAGCAGCAACTGACCTTGTTTATGTGGCTTCCAAGAGTTTGCCTTAGATTCATTTAGGCTCAGCTAAGGTTGAACGATGGTTTCCAGTTTCTGTAGGTTGAAGATGAGAGATTTATTTCTCAAATGGAAATATGATTGTATGTTTTAAGAGATGTTAATAAAATTCTGATTCACAGAGCCAATCACTTTGCTCTTCTCACTTTAGTAGGCAGATAATAAAAGAAAGTCTTTCAGTTTGTGTAAACTAATCTGAAAAAGACTTATTTTAAAAACCATAGCCTGAAGGTCTGCATCAGTAATAAGAAATTTGAAATTTGTTCTTGCCTTTGTTTGACTTAAACTTTCTAAGAAGTATTTGAAATTATTCCTGGAATATTTAGTTACTGGGGCTGAAAATAGATCCCAAGTGGTTTGAGAGTCCCACAAGCGCAGTCCTTCCTATAATGTGTACCCATCTAACCTAACTTCTCACTATCCTCTAGAGAAATACCTTCTGAACCTTGTGAACAGACCTTCTTACACGTTCCCTACTGCATTGTCGTTTATCAACTCCAGTAGAGCAATTGTGAAAGTAAGGACTGTTTGCTCCCTTTTCTAGAGGCTTGAGTCTGAGTGATCCTTAGGCTTAAGTAAATGGAAATGACTGGATTTCGCCACCTTGTTCATCAAAATATTTTCAACAAAGCTGCCTGAAAAGTACATTTCTCCTGTCGTTCTTGTGTTCCTGTTGCCTTCCACAGTGAAATTTAAGCACTCTCTGGAGACCGCTGGCTCTGGGTTAAATTCTGTCTATATTCATATGCTATGGAATGAGCCCAGACACCTACCTGATGGTAGAGCTTATCCACAGACTCATGTGCCAAGTCTTTCTGGCAAGCGTTGTGCACAGGTCCTCTTTGCCTCTTCAAATGGTATACCATTCCCCACTGTTTACAAAAGTTCATTTCTTTGCAACATGAGCCTTGAAGTTTCATTCTTTGGTTATTAATTAACTTGTCATATGTATCTCCGTGAATAGACATAGATTCTTTGTTCTAAATTCAGCCCACTTTCCCCCAGACTTAGAAATTAATCTACTTCGAAAAGAAACCATTGTTCTCAACTGGCTTTTAGACAGGGTAGTCCAGACAGTTTAGAGGACTGTTGTTCTCTTTCAGCAAGCCTGGTTGTGCTGAAAGCTTACTCTTTCTGCAGTATGCATCTTCACCTTGCACATAGTAGTCTTGACAAGGAAATTTTCACTACTAACAGAAAAAATGTGCAAAATGCATTTCCTTAAATACGTGTTTTTTCTCCACTTTTCTATTGCTGTATTATTAGTACTTGGTAATTTTGTTGCAGTCATAATGAAGTCATCTTTTCATGTTTATAAGACCTTTTCTTAGGTATCGCAAACATTAATCTTATGATTTAAAGTTCTTTATGAGATACAATTATTCTCACTTGGCTATTAACAAAAATAAGCCATGGAAGTAAATTGGGTTTTGCAGGGTCACAAGAAGAGTTACAACCCAAGCCTTCTTTCATGTCACATGTCTATTGTTTTTCTAACATGCTGTTTGTGTTGTTATAAGGTTTTTTTAACCTTTTCAGGATTTAGGGAGTTACATTTATGCATGTTTAAAAGGAGTTGCGAAAGCCCGCTTGTGTCAGCCACAAATAGTTAATGAGAGTCTACTAATTTATACATTGTTCTGGGCGCTTGAGATTCATCACTGAAGAATTCAGTGATCCCTGCCCTAGTTGTAATATATTAGAAAGTTTTAAGTAGTCTATATTCTGTCTATATTCATATGCTATGTGAATATGAATTCTTTTCCCTGCTGGAAAAAGAAATGCTGGAAGGCCATCAGGTAATAACAGTTAAAGTGAAAGTGTTAGTCACTCAGTCGTGTCTGACTCTTAGTGATCCCATGGACTATAGCCCACCAGGCTCCTCTGTCCATGGAATTCTCCAGGCAGGAATGCTGAAGTAGGTAGCCATTGCCTTCTCCAGGGGATCTCCCCAACCCAGGGATTGAACCCGGGTCTCCTGCACTGCAGGCAGTTTCTTTACTGTCTGAGCCATCAGGGAAGCCCTAATAATGATAACATTTAAATAATATGATTAAAGTTTTATTCCTCTATAGAAAATGAAATTTGAGCAAAGATGGAAGAGGAAGAATAATCTATACTCTTAACCAAATTCTGTGATTTTTCGTGTCCACTTTTCCTTTAGAGAACAGTATTTTACTTTGTCTTCTTTCTTAAATTTCGGTAGGCAGAGCACTGTGGGCAGGATTACCTGCTGTGAATGTAAGCGCCTGGGGAAGCACATGCTGCCCACCACCAGCCACTCCTCTTACAATCCCCCTGTTGTAAACCCTGTAATCAACCCAGCCTTCCGCACACTCAGCAGATGACTTTGTTTCTGTCTTCTGTTTAGAAAACTGAGTGCCCGGTGTATACCTTTTTGTGCCTTCTGTTGGAGCTGCAACCTGTCTCTATCCACACTTTCATACAAATTTACTACCTTCCCTTTTCAGTCTCCAGATTTCTTTCTTATTGTAAATATGCTGAATTCTCTCTCAGACCATAAACACACCCTCACTCCTATACATCCATTTGCTGCTGCTAAGTCACTTCAGTCGTGTCCGACTCTGTGCGACCCCATAGACGGCAACCCACCAGGCTCTCCCCATCCCAGGGATTTTCCAGGCAAGAACACTGGAGTGGGTTGCCATTTCCTTCTCCAATGCATGAAAGTGAAAAGTGAAAGTGAAGTCGCGCAGTCATGTCCAACTCTTAGCGACCCCATGGACTGCAGCCTACCAGGCTCCTCTGTCTGTGGGATCTTCCAGGCAAGAGTACTGGAGTGGGGTGCCATCGCCTTCTCTGACACGTCCATTTCGTTATGACTTAAAATCATGTTTCATCTTACCCAGTCTTCTCAAGAATAGTCTACCATTTCTGATTTTACTCTGTCACTATTACTAATGTAGTCTGATTTATGCTCCCAATATGCTATAATATTGGTCTTTTTACCACTTTTAATACTATTGCATTCTCTTCTTTTTTAATTTATTTATTGTAATTTATATGCAATAAAATTCACTTTTTAACATTAATTTCTGTGAATTTAGACAGACATGTAAAGTCATGTAATCACCACCAGTTAAAATACACAAGTTTCACCACCCCCAAAAGTTCCCTCATATTTCAGTTATATTCTGCTGATATGATTCAACACATTCTTCATGGGTAATTTCATCTAATGGTAGATGGCTCCAGTGGTATGTGTTATTGAATTTTTTTTATCTCCATTCCAACCTCTCTTCTTAGTTTCCGTCTTACATTCCAATTGCCTGCCAAATATCTCCACTTGGAAATCCCATAGTCGTCATATTCAGTACCAAAGTAATCATCAGTTAATCACACCCAGTCTCTTTATTTTATGTCAGTGGCACTGGCTTTAATTAAGCTAAAATCCTTAATGTAAATTCCCTGTTGACAGATTTCCTCCTTGAGTCATTCTTTTATCATGTGTGGTCATTTAACAAGAGTCTCTCATTTTACCTGATATGGGTGTTGAATTTGTCCCCTCCACTCCATTTTCTCCTGCCTTAGACCTGCACTTCTGCATGAATACCTCTCATTTTTGTGGCTCCAGCTTTGGCCCCTTCAAGTTCATTCTCCACCAAGTAGTTCTCTCTTTAAAGTAGAGATGTGGTCTTGCATTTCTGCTTAAACCCTTCAGAGGCCCTGGGGAATGTTCACCCTCACGATAAACACTAAGCTGCTCACTTTTGACTGTAATGTCTTCTTGTTATATTTTGTTGTAGCACCAGTTCTCTCAGTATATATCCATAAGATCTGAATGTGACTTTCCATGTATTTGATTAGTCCAGACACCAGCTGTAAAGTGTAGTGGTGAAGATCAAAGCAACAGAGTCAGATCTCCTGAATCTTGTCCTTTTCCCTTGTCTATCTCTGTGACCTTGAGTTTCTTAACTCTGAATTGATTTTCTCTGGAAAATGAAGATAATAATAGTATTTACTTCATAAATGTGTAGTGACAGTGAAATATGCTATATATATAAAGCACTTAGCATAGTGTCTAGCACATATTAAGGACTCTATAATAATGTTAAATATTATTAATATTAGTATTTTCAACTAGCATGACAGGCCCAAAGGTTCTCTTTCAGCAAATGAGTGTCATGATTCCCTTAGGAATTTATGTTCCAGAGGAGAGAAGCTCTTGAATAGGATGGCATCTGAAAAGTTCTTAATTAAATTCTGGGCTTGAGATGGTAGAAAATCCTTAGAATAGTTCCTGTATGCACACATATAACTTTGATTAAAGGATTTGTACTATTCAGTTCAGTTCAGTTCAGTCGCTCAGTCGTGTCCGACTCTTTGCGACCCCATGAATCCCAGCACTCCAGGCCTCCCTGTCCATCACCAACTCGCGGAGTTCACTCAGACTCACATCCATCGAGTCAGTGATGCCATCCAGCCATCTCATCCTCTGTCGTCCCCTTCTCCTCCTGCCCCCAATCCCTCCCAGCATCAGAGTCTTTTCCAATGAGTCAACTCTTCGCATGAGGTGGCCAAAGGACTGGAGTTTCAGCTTTAGCATCATTCCTTCCTTCCAAAGAAATCCCAGGGCTGATCTCCTTCAGAATGGACTGGTTGGATCTCCTTGCAGTCCAAGGGACTCTCAAGAGTCTTCTCCAACACCACAGTTCAAAAGCATCAATTCTTCGGCGCTCAGCCTTCTTCACAGTCCAACTCTCACATCCATACATGACCACTGGAAAAACCATAGCCTTGACTAGACGAACCTTTGTTGGCAAAGTAGTGTCTCTGCTTTTGAATATGCTATCTAGGTTGGTCATAACTTTCCTTCCAAGGACTAAGCGTCTTTTAATTTCATGGCTGCATTCACCATCTGCAGTGATTTTGGAGCCCAGAAAAATAAAGTCTGACACTGTTTCCACTGTTTTCCCATCTATTTCCCATGAAGTGATGGGACCAGATGCCATGATCTTCATTTTCTGAATGTTGAGCTTTAAGCCAACTTTTTCACTCTCCACTTTCACCTTCATCGAGAGGCTTTTTGAGTTCCTCTTCACTTTCTGCCATAAGGGTGGTGTCATCTGCATATCTGAGGTTATTGATATTTCTCCCGGCAATCTTGATTCCAGCTTGTGTTTCTTCCAGTCCAGCATTTCTCATGATGTACTCTGCATATAAGTTAAATAAACAGGGTGACAATATACAGCCTTGATGTACTCCTTTTCCTATTTGGAACCAGTCTGTTGTTCCATGTCGAGTTCTAACTGTTGCTTCCTGACCTGCATACAGATTTCTCAAGAGGCAGATTAGGTGTTCTGGTATTCCCATCTCTTTCAGAATTTTCCACAGTTTATTGTGATCCACACAGTCAAAGGCTTTGGCATAGTCAATAAAGCAGAAATAGATGTTTTTCTGGAACTCTCTTGCTTTTTCCATGATCCAGCGGATGTTGGCAATTTGATCTCTGGTTCCTCTGCCTTTTCTAAAACCAGCTTGAACCTCAGGAAGTTCACAGTTCACATATTGCTGAAGCCTGGCTTGGAGAATTTTAAGCATTACTTTACTAGCATGTGAGATGAGTGCAATTGTGCGGTAGTTTGAGCATTCTTTGGCATTACCTTTCTTTGGAATTGAAGTGAAAACTGACCTTTTCCAGTCCTGTGGCCACTGCTGAGTTTTCCAAATTTGCTGGCATATTGAGTGCGGCACTTTCACAGCATCATCTTTCAGGATTTGGAATAGCTCAACTGGAATTCCATCACCTCCACTAGCTTTGTTCGTAGTGATGCTTTCTAAGGCCCACTTGACTTCACATTCCAGGATGTCTGGCTCTAGGTCAGTGATCACACCATCGTGATTATCTGGCTCGTGAATATCTTTTTTGTACTGTTCTTCTGTGTATTCCTGCCATCTCTTCTTGATATCTTCTGCTTCTGTTAGGTCCATACCATTTCTGTCCTTTATCGAGCCCATCTTTGCATGAAATGTTCCTTTGCTATCTCTGATTTTCTTGAAGAGATCTCTAGTCTTTCCCATTCTGTTGTTTTCCTCTATTTCTTTGCATTGATCGCTGAAGAAGGCTTTTTTATCTCTTCTTGCTATTCTTTGGAACTCTGCATTCAGATGTTTATATCTTTCCTTTTTTCCTTTGCTTTTCTCTTCTCTTCTTTTCACAGCTATTTGTAAGCCCTCCCCAGACAGCCATTTTGCTTTTTTGCATTTCTTTTCCATGGGGATGGTATTGATCCCTGTCTCCTGTACAGTGTCATGAACCTTATTCCGTAGCTCATCAGGCACTCTATCTATCAGATCTAGGCCCTTAAATCTATTTCTCACTTCTACTGTATAATCATAAGGGATTTGATTTAGGTCATACCTGAATGGTCTAGTGGTTTTCCCTACGTTCTTCAATTTAAGTCTGAATTTGGCAATAAGGGGTTCATGATCTGAGCCACAGTCAGCTCCTCGTCTTGTTTTTGCTGACTGTATAGAACTTCTCCATCTTTGGCTGCAAAGAATATAATCAATCTGATTTTGGTGTTGACCATCTGGTGATGTCCATGTATAGAGTCTTCTCTTGTGTTGTTGGAAGAGGTGTTTGTTATGACCAGTGCATTTTCTTGGCAAAACTCCTATTAGTCTTTGCCCTGCTTCATTCCGTATTCCAAGGCCAAATTTGCCTGTTACTTCAGGTGTTTCTTGACTTCCTACTTTTGCATTCCAGTCCCCTATAATGAAAAGGACATCTCTTTTGGGTGTTAGTTCTAAAAGGTCTTGTAGATCTTCATAGAACCGTTCAACTTCAGCTTCTTCAGCATTACTGGTTGGGGCATAGACTTGGATTACTGTGATATTGAATGGTTTGCCCTGGAAACGAACAGAGATCTTTCTGTCCTAACCCAGAGCAAGGTCCTAACTCTTTACAGATCTGTGAAGACTGAGAGAAGTGAAGACTTTGCAGGAGAAAAGTTTGAAGCTAGCAGAGGTGGTTGGTTTATGAAGTTTTAGAAAAGAAACTGTCTCCATATCATACAAGGTGAAGCCACACGTGCTGATGTGGGAAGCTGCAGCAGTGTAAGAAATGAAGGTGGCTACACTAAGCTACAGATTTTCAGTGTAGATGAAACAGCCTTCCGTTGGAAGAAGATGCCATCTAAGATGTTCATAGCTAGAGAGGAGAAGTGTATGCCTGGTTCCAAAGAACAGACTCTCTCGTCAGGAGCTGATGGCATCTGATGCCTCTGAGTTGCAGTCCCTGCTTGTTTGCCATTCTGGAAATCCTAGGGTCCTAAAGAATTCTGCTAAATCTACTCTGCCTGTGCTCTCTACATGGAACAACAAAGCCTGGATGACAACACGTCTGTTGACAACATGGTTTACTGAACATTCTGATCCCACTCTTGAGACATACTACTCAGAAAAAAAGATGCCTTTCAAAATATGACTGCTTATTGACAATGCACCTGGTTACCCAAGAGCTCTGTTGGAGATACACAAGATTCGTGATGTTTTTATGCTTACTAACATAACATCCAAATTTGCTGGCACTGGAAAAGGTCAGTTTTCATTCCAATCCCAAAGAAAGGCAGTGCCAAAGAATGTTCAAACTACTGCACAATTGCACTCATCTCACATGCTAGTAAAGTAATGCTCAAAATTCTCCAAGCCAGGCTTTAGCAATATGTGAACCGTGAACTTGCTGATGTTCAAGCTGGTTTTAGAAAAGGCAGAGGAACCAGAGATCAAATTGCCAACATCAAATTTCCATGATCTGCTGGATCATGGAAAAAGCAAAAGAGTTCCAGAAGAACATCTATTTCTGCTTTATTGACTATGCCAAAGCCTTTGACTGTGTGGATCGCAATAAACTATGGAAAATTCTGAAAGAGATGGGAATACCAGACCACCTAATCTACCTCTTGAGAAATTTGTATGCAGGTCAGGAAGCAATAGTTAGAACTCGACATGGAACAACAGACTGGTTCCAAATAGGAAAAGGAGTACATCAAGGCTGTATATTGTCACCCTGTTTATTTAACTTATATGCAGAGTACATCATGAGAAACGCTGGGCTGGAAGAAACACAAGCTGGAATCAAGATTGCCGGGAGAAATATCAATAACCTCAGATATGCAGATGACACCACCCTTATGGCAGAAAGTGAAGAGGAACTCAAAAGCCTCTCGATGAAGGTGAAAGTGGAGAGTGAAAAAGTTGGCTTAAAGCTCAACATTCAGAAAATGAAGATCATGGCATCTGGTCCCATCACTTCATGGGAAATAGATGGGGAACCAGTGGAAACAGTGTCAGACTTTATTTTTCTGGGCTCCAAAATCACTGCAGATGGTGAATGCAGCCATGAAATTAAAAGACGCTTAGTCCTTGGAAGGAAAGTTATGACCAACCTAGATAGCATATTCAAAAGCAGAGACACTACTTTGCCAACAAAGGTTCGTCTAGTCAAGGCTATGGTTTTTCCAGTGGTCATGTATGGATGTGAGAGTTGGACTGTGAAGAAGGCTGAGCGCCGAAGAATTGATGCTTTTGAACTGTGGTGTTGGAGAAGACTTGAGAGTCCCTTGGACTGCAAAGAGATCCAACCAGTCCATTCTGAAGGAGATCAGCCCTGGGATTTCTTTGGAAGGAAGGAATGATGCTAAAGCTGAAACTCCAGTCCTTTGGCCACCTCATGCGAAGAGTTGACTCATTGGAAAAGACTCTGATGCTGGGAGGGATTGGGGGCAGGAGGAGAAGGGGACGACAGAGCATGAGATGGCTGGATGGCATCACTGACTCAATGGACGTGAGTCTGGGTGGACTCTGGGAGTTGGTGATGGACAGGGAGGCCTGGCGTGCTGCGATTTACACGGTTGCAAGGAGTCGGACACGACTGAGCCACTGAACTAAACTGAACATAACATCCATTCTGTAGCCCGTGAAAAAGGAGTAATTTTGACTTTTAAGTCTTATTATTTAATAAATATACTTGCTGCTATACATGGTGATTCCTCTGCTGGATCTGGACAAAGTAAATTGAAAACCTTATTGAAAGGATTCTCCACTCTGGCTGCCCCAAAGGACATTTGTGGATTGTGGGGAAAGGTCAAAATATCAATGAACCACAAATGTTCCTTGGGGTACCCAGAATGGTGAATCCTTTCCAGAAGAGTTCCTTCCAAACAAGGGTTTGTAAGAAATTGATTTCAACCCTCATGGATGACTTCGCGGTGTTCAAGACTTCAGTAAAGGAGTCACTGCAGGTGTGGTAGAAGCTGTAAGAGAACTAGAAATGAAGCCTGAAGATGTGACTCAGTTGCTATAATCTCATGATAAAACTCTCACAGATGAGGAGTTGCTTCTTATGGATGAGCACAGAAAGGTTTCTTGAGATGGATTCTAGCCCCGGTGAAAATCTGGGAAGATTGTTGGAATGACATCAAATGATTTAAATTATTACTTAATTTTAGCACATAAAGCAGCAGTAGGTTTTGAGAGGATTGCATCCGATTTTGAACGGTATTCTACTGTGGGTAAAATGCTGTCAAAAAGCCTGGCATGCTACAGAGAAGCTGTTTGTGAAGAAGAGTAAGTTGATGCTGCAGACTTCATCGTTGTCTCGTTTTAAGAAATTGCTGCAGCAGTCGACCTTCACCAACCACCACCTTGATCAGTCAGCAGCCATCAACATCGAGGGAAGATCCTCCATCAGCAAAAGGATTATGATTTGCTGAAGGCTCAGATGATGGTTTGCATTTTTTAGCAATGAAATATTTTTATATTATTAAAAGTATATAATTTTTTTAGACATAATGCTGTTGCACACCTGTACAACTACAGTACAGTATGTACATAACTTTTACATGTACCGGGAAACCAGAAAATGTGTGTGACTTTCTTCATTGCTGCATTCACTTTATTGCAGAGGTCTAGAACTGGACCTGCAATATCTCTGAGGTATGTCTGTGGTATAAAATATATGTTTGTCTCTGCCTCTGATTGCTGGCACATAGTTCCTAACATCCTTGTAATTTATGATAACATTAAAAGCATCTCTGGTTCTCATACTGGTTTTTGACTTCTGTCCCTGGCATTGGGCTCTTAAAAGCCTCGTAAACTTCTAAGTGATGTAAACACTACAGGCATCTTTTGTTCTATTGACGTGACTCTAGGTGGGTTCTTGGTTGACTCCTGGGTGGGGCTGGTAACCAGGACTAATCAGTCATGATTAGAATCTTGGAATTTTCAGCCCCTTCTTCAGTCTTCCAGAGGGAGAAGAGAGGCTGCAAATATGATTACTGTGGATCATGTCTGCTCGATGAAGCCTCCATAGGAGGGCGTTCAGAGAGCCGCTAGCCTGGTGACAGTCCGCACCAGGAGGGTGGTGCACCCAGCTCCTCGACAGCAAGGAGCTCCTGTACGTGGGGCTCTTCCACACCTCCTCCCCGCTGTGTGTCTCTTAACCTGCAGTTCATCTGTGTTCTTTATCATACCCTTTAATAAACAGATAAACATAATTAAACATTTCCCTGAGTTCTGTGAGCTGTTCTTGCAAACCTGAGGGGGAGGGAATTGTTGGAATTTCCAATTTATAGTTGGATTTGAAGTGGAGGACAGTCTTGAGTCTCAGCCCTCACTTGTAATATCTGACACTTATCTCTAGGTAGATAGTTTGAGATTGAGTTAAACTCTGGAAACACAGCTGGTGTCATGGAGAATTGCTTGCTGTGGGGGAAAATCCCCGCATACTTGGTGACCAGAAACATCAGAAGCGAAGTGTTTTGGATGAGTGGAGAAGGAAGTCCATGGTAGGAAGAATGGGCTTTCTCCCTTCACAGCCATGAGCACTGTGTTGTGTGCTTTTAAAAGAGGGAAGTTTATAGTATGTGAATTATATCTCAGTAAAGCTTTTTTAAAATGAATAGGAATGTAAATAGTTGTGCTTCCACATCTGTGTAAGGATCTGTCAGAGGCATCAGCCTTATAACTTACTTGAGTTACATCTTACCTGAGTTTGAGAGGGTGTTCTCAGCTAGGTAGTGAATGTACCGCTGTAGTAACCACTTTAGGTACATTGTTTGATGGCATAGATACGAACACCCAACTGGGCTGGGAGCGCAGGATCATTGTTTGTGCTTGAAACCTAAGGGATCTGTGTTTTGTAAATTAATGATTCTGAATTTCCTTTGTATGTAACTTAGTTCCTGTATATATATTCTTTAATGCATCTTTTTAATTTACAGAATTTGATGTTTGGCAGAAATTCTGAATGTTTTCGCCTCAGTTGTGAGGGCTCTCCAAGGCCTCCTACAACTGCTACCCTGCACGCTTCCAGGCCTTTCTTATCCTTCGAGCTTTCCATCCATTTATTAATATCCATCCATGTCTTCAACCCCCTTCCCTTTCTGGTCCATTTCATAGACTCTTTTATTAGTACTTCAGCTTCTGTCATTCTCTCTACTTTGAGACTTCTCTGTAAAAGTACATTCAGCAGACATTCCCCAGAAAAGTCTTCCAGGGAAAGTATTGTTTCTGGAGATATCTGTACAGCTACAGAGACTTAGTAGTTGTTTCAGGGGTTAGCCATTAGGGCCCTCTGTTGGTCATTATCTCTTCTTAGCTGTACTTTATTTTTGTCACCAGTCCTCCACACCTATTTGCTAGGTGCTAATCTCCACATTGTTGCCTTGATGCTGTCTTCTCAACCTAGACCATAGTAAAAAACCTGCTCAAAATTTGTTTCAATATGACTCTCCACAAAATTTTAAATTCTGATTATTTCTTAACTCTTAAGACACAGGTATATTTATATCAGTTTGGAATAGTTGTAGGACTTTATGAATATTAATACGTATGCATTTTCTCTCTCTAGCTGTCTTACACATTCTTCTAGAGTAGTAGAGCTCTAATTTATTACCCTCACAGAACTTCTATTAAATGTTTTATTAACTCATCTAAGCAAATGAATGTTTTTGTTGGTGTTAGTTTATTCTTGGTTTGTGTGTGTGTGTTTCACAGTATCTGACTAACAAATCAAGTGTATTTAAAGTAAATACAGCCACTGTGGAAAACAGTATGGAGGTTCCTCAGAAAGCTAAAAATAGAACCATATGATCCAGCAATCCCTCTCCCAGACATACATCCAGACAGAACTCTAATCTAAAAAGATGCATGCGCCCCTGTGTTCATAGCAGCATATTGACAGTAACCAAGACATGGTAACAAAGCAAATGTCTGTCAACAGATGAATGGATAAAGAAGATGTGTTATATAAATGTATGCAATGGAATCCTACTCAGCCACACAGAAAAGAATGAAATAATGCCATTTGCAGGAGCACGGATGCAACTTGAGATTATCATACTAACTAAGTCAGAGGAGAAAGACGAACGTCGCATGATATCACTTATGTGTGGATTCTAAAGTACGACACAAATGAACCTGTCTGTGAAACAGAAGCAGGCTGGGTGGGCGTAGAGCATAGACTGGTGGCTGCCGGGGGGAGAGGTTAAGTGGGGAGTGGGGTTGGGGGCTCAGTTCAGGCGCTCAGTCGTGTCTGCCTTTGCAACCCCATGAACCGCAGCACACCAGGCCTCCCTGTCCATCACCAACTCCCGGAGTGCACCCAAACCCATGTCCGTTGAGTTGGTGATGCCATCCAACAATATTATCCTCTGTCGTCTCCTCCTCCTCCTGCCCTCAATCTTCCCCAGCAGCAGGGTCTTTTCCATTGAGTCAGCTCTTCACATGAGGTGGCCAAAGTATTGGAGTTTCAGCTTCAGCATCAGTCCTTCCAATGAACACTCAGGACTGGTCTCCTTTAGGACGGACTGGTTGGATCTCCTTGCAGTCCAAGGGACTCTCAAGAGTCTTCTCCAGCACCACAGTTCAAAAGTATTAATTCTTCGGCGCTCAGCCTTCTTCACAGTCCAACTCTCACATCCATACATGACCACTGGAAAAACTATAGCCTTGACTAGCGGACCTTTGTTGGCAAAGTGATGTCTCTGCTTTTCAGTATGCTGTCTAGGTTGGTCATAACTTTCCTTCCAAGTAAGTATCTTTTAATTTCATGGCTACAGTCACCATCTTCAGTGATTCTGGAGCCCAGAAAAATAAAGTCCGCCATTGTTTCCCCGTCTATTTGCTATGAAGTAATGGAACTGGATGCCATGATCTTAGTTTTCTGAATGTTAAGCTTTAAGCCAACTTTTTCACTGGAGTTTGGGGTTAGCAGATGTAGATTATTCCATGTGAATAAGCAACAGGTCCTACTGTCTGGCACAGAGAACTGTATTCAGTATCCTATGACAAACCATAAAGGCAAAGAATACAGAAAAAGAATATATATATATGTATAAGTGAATCACTGTGCTATATAGGAGACATTAACACATTATAAATCAGTTATACTTCAATTTATAAAAGACATATCAACAACATGTAAGCCATACTGTCCTAGTTGGAAAAATTTGTTGTTTTTAATAATAGCTATCATTGGTTAATTGCTTACTATATGCCAGTCACTGTTTTACTTCACTTCTTTAATGCTCGCAACTGTAGTATCTTGTTTGGTTTTTTTTATTTTATTTTTTAACTTTACAGTATTGCATTGGTTTGCCATATATCAACATGAATCCGCCACAGGTATACACGTGTTCCCCATCCTGAACCCTCCTCCCTCCTCCCTCCCCGTACCATCCCTCTGGGTTGTCGCAGTGCACCAGCCCCAAGCATCCAGTATCGTGCATCGAACCTGGACTGGCGACTCATTTCATATACGATATTATACATGTTTCAATGCCATTCTCCCAAATCATCCCACCCTCTCCCTCTCCCACAGAGTCCAAAAGACTGTTCTATACAGAGTGAAGTAAGCCAGAAAGAAAAACACCAATATAATATACTAATGCATATATATGGAATTTAGAAATATGGTAACAATAACCCTGTATACGAGACAGCAAAAGAGACACTGATGTAGTATCTTGTTTTATGGAAGAGGAGACCAAGACACAGATGAAATAATATTGCTCACAGTTGTATAGTTAGTAAATAAATGGTAGAGCCAACATCCAACCGTAGCTCGATTTCTAGAGCTCATAACCACTTACCTATATTGTCTCTCATTTTAAAAATTTACTTCTTTTTACTTTTCATTGAAGTAGAGTTGATTTACAGTATTAGTTTCAGGTGTGCAACATAGTAAACCAGTGTTTTTACAGAATATACTCCATTTAAAGTTATTATAAATCGTTGGCTATATTTTCTGTGCTTTGTTTTTTTTTGTTTTTTTTAATTTTATTTTATTTTTAAACTTTATATAATTGTATTAGTTTTGCCAAATATCAAAATGAATCCATCACAGGTATACATGTGTCCCCCATCCTGAACCCTCCTCCCTCCTCCCTCCGCATACCATCCCTCTGGGTCGTCCCAGTGCACTAGCCCCAAGCATCCAGTATCGTGCATTGAACCTGGACTGGCTTCTCGTTTCATACATGATATTTTACATGTTTCAATGCCATTCTCCCAAATCTTCCCACCCTCTCCCTCTCCCACAGAGAGTCCATAAGACTGTTCTATACATCAGTGTCTCTTTTGCTGTCTCGTACACAGGATTATTGTTATCATCTTTCTAAATTCCATATATATGCGTTAGTATACTGTATTGGTGTTTTTCCTTCTGGCTTACTTCACTCTGTATAATAGGCTCCAGTTTCATCCACCTCATTAGGGTTAGGGTTGTGCTTTGTAATATATCCTTGTAGCTTATTTATTCTGTACATAGTGGTTTGTGCTTCTTAAGCTCTTGGCCACTATCTGCCCTGCTGCCTTCCTGCTCTGCACAGGTGGCCACCAGTGCATTCTCCGTGCTGTGTTTTCTCTCATAATTTAAAGTCGTGTAAATTCTAGTAATGTGGATACTCAGTTTATATTGGGCATGAATATAACACTCATATAAATGAACAGTCGACAAAAGAGGCAAATGATGGCAGGGGTTAGAGTTAAATGCACTCACCTTAAATAGCTAATGAGGGACCACAAAAGCATAGAAGATGTCACCCCCCGCCCATTAGTTAATAACTCTTTCTGCAAGTCCCTACTGATTCCAAAATCCATGCTAGGCTGTAACTTAGTACCAAGAACAGCATTTAAAAAATGAAAAATAGGTCATTATTTACATGGCAGCTTTCAGTAGTCAATGAAATACTTGATACCATCAAAAACTGTTACAATTTTTAGAACCTAGCACCCCATTAGTAGTTTTCATTCACCAATTACCTAGGAGCCCCAGAGCTGTCACACATTAGCTACTGCTAGTTACTATTTTTAAACACAGAATCCAAACAAGAATTGAGTGATATTTGAAACACTTAATTCTATATTTTGATCATTTAGGGAGATGTTTCCTTTGAAATGTGATACTGCACTTTACAAGGATATTTCATAAGTTGTACAATCACATTACTAAATCATGGTATGACCCTCTAAATGCATAGCTTTCTTACACATGTTATAAATGAAGTCTACAGTAATCAAAATAATAATTGTATCAGAAGAATGGAAATAACCCTCAAGAATTTATTTTTTTGTATATGTTCCTTATACCATTTGTATCAGGTCAGTTTTTCAGAAGGGTGAGTATTTAAAAATTCCACTTATTTACATTTAAGACTTGGCACCCCACTCCAGTACTCTTGCCTGGAAAATCCCATGGATGGAGGAGCCTGGAAGGCTGCAGTCCATGGGGTCGCTAAGAGTCGGACACAACTGAGCTACTTCACTTTCACTTTTCCCTTTCATGCATTGGAGAAGGAAATGGCAACCCACTCCAGTGTTCTTGCCTGGAGAATCCCAGGGACGGGGGAGCCTGGTGGGCTGCTGTCTATGGGGTCACACAGAGTCGGACACGACTGAAATGACTTAGCAGTAGCAATTATTCAACTCAGGGATTTCCTAGGTGGCGCAGTGATAAAGAAACCGCCTGTCAATACAGGAGACATGGGTTCAATCCCTGGCTCAGAAAGATTCCCTGGAGAAGGAAGTGGCAACCCACTCCAGTATTCTTGCCTGGAAAATTCCATGGACGTAGGAACCTGGCAGGCTGTGATCCATGGGGTCGCAAAGAATCAGACAGTGACTGAGCGACTGAGCACACACACACATGATTCAACTCAACAAATTTTGAGCAACCTACTTTGAAGAAATTGATGCTGACATTTTAAATTCCCGTAATAGAAAAAAAATAATAATAATAAATTCCCGTAATAGACTCTAGAGTGTCTCTAAAGTTTGAATTTATATTTAGATGCGTTGTAACTTAAAATACTTTCTGACAGTGTATCCTGATCCATATTTTGGAACACAGGAAAGAACTGTCATAGAAAGGCAAGAAATAACAGACGTGTGATATAAAGATAATGTGTCAAGAGACTCTGATATACTCATACCTGAGTGTGTGTGGTGGAAGCGCAGGATTGGATTGGCTAACAGCTTCATTCCATTTGTTCAGGCAGTGTCAGTTTGTGCTTACTATCTGACAGGCCCTCTGCCGACCTCTGGGGCTCAGAGACGACTTTCTCCTGGGAACGTGATCATCTTAAAGAGAGACAGATGTGTTAATACAGGGTTGGGTAAGGTGACGATGAGGGATAAGTGATCACATCTGTGAAGGTGTGTTTTATTTTTTGTAGTGGCCTCTCCCGGAATTCGGAGAAGGCAATGGCAACCCACTCCAGTGTTCTTGCCTGGACAATCCCAGGGATGGGGAAGCCTGGTGGGCTGCTGTCTGTGGGGTCGCCTAGAGTCGGACACGACTGAGCGACTGAGCGACTTCACTTTTCACTTTCATGCATTGGAGGAGGAAATGGCAACCCACTCCAGAACTCTTGCCTGGAAAATCCCATGTATGGAGGAGCCTGGTAGGCTACAGTCCATGGGGTCGCAAAGAATTGTACACGACTGAGTGACTTCACTTTCTTGCTTTTCTCCCAGAATAAGGTTTCAGTAGGCTTCTCTGCACTTAACAGAGCACTGGCCATGTGGACTCACTGATGGAAGGCTTTTTAAATCTGGGTTTATGTATTCAAGGTATTTAGAGTTGAAAAGTATTTAGTAGATGGAAAGATTACTACTTATTTTATAGTCTATTTTCAAATTATGTATCTATGTTGTAGTGACTGACACTTTTTTATCATCACTAGATTTGCCTCAAATTTAATTGCAGTCTGTTTTGATCATGGTAGAAGTGGCACAGATGCATTTTTTAAAGTGTAAAAAAAAAAATGCCCAAGACATTGTAGGATGCGCATTACAATGGAATTCGGAGACCTAGAAAATGGAGTAATGGTCTCATTCGAATCATCTTTTTTTCTCATTGCTAGCAGAACTGTGTAATGTCCTGTCCTCTGCTGAGCTCAGGACAAACCTTCAGTTCATTTCGGTTCAGTTCAGTCACTCAGTCATGTCCAACTCTTTGCGACCCCATGAATCGCAGCACGTCAGGCCTCCCTGTCCATCACCAACTCCCGGAGTTCACGCAAACTCACGTCCATCAAGTCGGTGATGCCATCCAGCCATCTCATCCTCTGTCGCCCCCTTCTCCTCTTGCCCCCAATCCTCCCAGCATCAGAGTCTTTTCCAATGAGTCAGCTCTTCGCATGAGGTCACCAAAGTACTGGAGTTTCAGCTTCAGCATCATTCCTTCCAAAGAACACCCAGGACTGATCTTTAGAATGGACTGGTTGAATCTCCTTGCAGTCCAAGGGACAAATCTTCGAGACACTTTATTATTTTATTTTCCTGATGACGTATGACGCTTAGGGCTAACAGGCAAACAGCATTCTTCAGTATACCCTCCCTTGTTTATCTCCATATCCCCTCCTGTTGCAAAAACAAAAGACAACCAAAACGAAAATGAAGTTGAATTTATGAGAAAATATAGGAACAAAGTAGAGTTGAGAGGCAGAGTATTGTATTGGGAGGACAAAGGCTTTGAAGTTGTATCTATGTCTTAGTTGCTGTTGTTGTTCAGTTGCTCAGTCGTGTCCGACTCTGCGACCCCATGGACTGCAGCACGCCAGGCTTCCCTGTCCATCACCAACTCCTGGAGCTTGCTCAAACTCACGCCTGTCGAGTTGGTGATACCGTCCAACCATCTCGTGCTCTGTCGGCCCCTTCTCCTCCTGCCTTCAGTCTTTCCCAGCCGGTGAGTCAGTTCATTGCATCAGGTGGTCAAAGTGTTGAAGCTTCAAGCTTTAGCATCAGTCCTTCCAGTGAATATTCAGGATTGACTTCCTTTAGGATTGACTGGCTTGATGATATCCTTTCTGTCCAAGGCACTCAAAAGAGTCTTCTCCAGCACAGTTCGAAAGCATCAGTTCTTCAGTGCTTAGCCTTTGTTATTGTCCAGCTCTCACATCTGTACATGACTACTGGAAAAACCATTTTCTTGACTATACAGACCTTTGTAGGCAAAGTGATACCTCTGCTTTTTAATATCCTATCTAGGTTTGTCATAGCTTTTCTTCCAAGAAGCAGGCATCTTTTAATTTCATGGTTGCAAGGCACCATCTGCAGTGAGTTTGGAGCCCAAGAAAATAAATTGTAGCTCCAGCCTTTATTCTCTCCAGGATGGGTCCATTTAGTTAACTTTCTCCTATTTCAGTTGCCTGATCTCTGAAATGGAAGTATTACAGTTCAGTTCAGTCGCTCAGTCATGTCCAACTCTTTGCAACCCCATGAATTGCAGCATGTCAGGCCTCCCTGTCCATCACCAACTCCTGGAGTTCACCGAAACTCATGTGCATCAAGTCGGTGATGCCATCCAGCCATCTCATCCTCTGTCGTCCCCTTCTCCTCCTGCCCCCAATCCCTCCCAGCATCAGAGTCTTTTGCAATGAGTCAACTCTTCGCATGAGGTGGCCAAAGTGTTGGAGTTTCAGCCTCAGCATCAGTCCTTCCAATGAACACCCAAGACTGGTCTCCTTTAGGATGGACTGGTTGGATCTCCTTGCAATGCAAGGGACTTGCAGAGTCTTCTCCAGCACCGCAGTTGAAAAGCATCAATTCTTTGGCACTCAGCTTTCTTCACAGTCCAACTGTCACATCTATACTTGACCACTGGAAAAACCATAGCCTTGATTAGACTTTGGACCTTTGTTGGCAAAGTAATGTCTCTGCTTTTTAATATGCTGTCTAGGTTCGTCATAACTTTCCTTCCAAGGAGTAAGCATCATTTAATTTCATGGCTGCAATCACCATCTGCAGTGATTTTGGAGCCCAAAAGAATAAAGTCTGACACTGTTTCCACTGTTTCCCCATCTATTTCCCATCAAGTGATGGGACCAGATGCCATGATCTTCGTTTTCTGAATGTTGAGCTTTAAGCCAACTTTTTCACTCTCCTCTTTCACTTTCATCAAGAGGCTTTTTAGTTTCTCTTCACTTTCTGCCGTAAGGGTGGTATCATCTGCATATCTTAGGTTATTGATATTTCTCCCAGCAATCTTGATTCCAGCTTGTGCTTCTTCAGCCCAGCGTTTCTCATGATGTATTCTGCACATAAATAAGCAAGGTGACAATATACAGCCTTGACATACTCCTTTTCCTATTTGGAACCAGTCTGTTGTTCCATGTCGAGTTCTAACTGTTGCTTCCTGACCTGCATATAGGTTTCTCATGAGGCACGTCATGTGGTCTGGTATTCCCATCTCTTTCAGAATTTTCCACAGTTTATTGTGATCCACACAGTCAAAGGCTTTGGCATAGTCAATAAAGCCGACATAGATGTTTTTCTGGAACTCTCTTGCTTTTTCCATGATCCAGTGGATGTTGGCAATTTGATCTCTGGTTCCTCTGCCTTTTCTAAAACCAGCTTGAACGTACAAAAAGACCGAAACAGTGTTTATTGTTGTAGAGAGTCATTAACTTTCAATTCAATTTTGATTGCAGGGGATTTGTTGATTAATAGATTTTAGGTGGGCATATACTGTATTAGCCCTGGAGAAAGAAATAGCAACCCACTCCAGTATTTTTGCCTGGAGAATTCTCATGGACAGGGGAGCCTGGCAGGTTACAGTCCATGGAGTCGCAAGAGTCAGACACGACTTAGTGAATAAACCACCACCACCGTACTGTATTAGATGCTGGATGTATAAAGGAGACCAGTAACATGCAGTTATTATCTTTAAAGAGCTCAGATCCTGAATAATGCATTCTCAATTTGTTCCAAGTCTTTGATTGTATAGAATAGCAAAGGTGTGTTAAGTGGGTTACTAGTAAAATTCTTACCACTGGTGAGATTGCTTTTGACTGTAAGGTAAAAGCTAAATTTCTAGCTTTAATATTCTCAGAAACGTATTAAACTAGAAAAGGATATGGTCATAAAGATTATGAGGCTATTTAAAAGTCAAATGAATCCATTTCAAAGCCTTTGGGTTATAAAGTGGCCCATTGATAAATATTTGAGACATTATCAAAAAAGAAGACTTTTCCTGTCCTTTGTTTTGAATTTATTAAAATAGATGTGTTTTTTTCATGGCATTTTTGTTGATATTGTTTATAAACATAATACATATTCATTACGTAAAATTCATTATACAATTGCAATAACATTTTGAATTTTGGGGCAAAATAAAATTACAAGGCAACAGTGTGTTAAAGGTTAATCTGTTTATGGAGTATATGCAGGTTAAAACAAACCAACAATCTAATGGAATATTTTGAGTAAAGGATGAAATAGTCAATTAAAATAGGAGAAATGCTCACCCTTACTAGTGATTGTTGAGATCCCATTTTTAGCTGTTAGTTTGGCGGATACAATATCAATACCTATGAGATTGGAAGAAATCCAGCACTCGTGTATGTGTGGTAGGAATGTGAGTTACTTTTACCTTTGGAATGAAATGTGGCAGTATCTATTAAAATACATGCTTGTGTGTTTGTGCTTTGGGGAGGTGAGCAAGGAGGAAGTAAAAGTACCAATAGGTACTTTTAGAAGTTTAGAAGTGGGTTTTGTAGCAAGAAAAAGAGCAAAAAATGTGAGTCTTCTCAAGAGCAATGGTATATATATATGCTGTGGGGTATCATGTCACTGATGAATGAATGAGACAGGGCTGTGTCATAACCTGGAGAGGTTTTCATCATAAGTTAAGAGAAAAAGCATTTTTCAAAGTAACTTGTATAGTTTGACCCCATTTTAAAAAATTTGAAATAACCCTATGTATTTTATCGTGATTATTTGTGTGAGCCACAACGTATGGCAGACCGTATACCAGAGTTTGTTCACTCTGTTCAGCTGAGGCAACTGGAACTCACTAGTTGCTAGAAAGGGATATTACTTTATATTTATTTCAAAAGGTATTTTTGGCATTTTTGAAAAGAAGAAAATTAAAATGTAGAAAGCAGCAAAAGTTAGGATGAAGAAAAAAGACCCTTGAAATCCAATTACTTGGGTCTATAGATTTCTGTTTCTTTCCGTAAATGGAAGAATACTATCTATGCTGTTTTTTAAGTCTTTAAAAACACTGTCATTTTTTAGATTTGTAACATTCATAGATATGCTTTGTTTTATTTACTTTAGAAACCAAGACTACTCTAACACCTTTATTGAAAGATATTTGATATAAAATTAATGTATACATATTTAAAGTATATTTGATTACTTTTGACATTTGTATATACTCATGAAGCCATTATAACCATCAAGATAATGAACATATTTATTGCTTCAGAAAGTTTCCTCCTGTTTGTAAATCCTTCTGTCCTGCACTACCCTCACCTCAGTCCCCAGGCAAGCACTGATCTGCTTTCTATCACTATAAATCAGTTTGCATTTTTTAGAATTTTACGTAAATGAAATCAGAATTCATAAACTGTTCACATCAAGTATGTCCATATTGTAGCACATGATAGCAACTCATTTTTTAAAACCTGTTGACACATTATGGATGTACCACAATTTGTTCACCTATTAGTGGACATTTGGGTGGTTTCCAGTTTGGGGCTATTACAAATAAAATTGCTGTGAGCATCATGTTTAAAACTTTGCATGGACATATGCTGTCATTTCTCTTGAGTAAATAACTAGATTGGAATGACTGAATCGTATGTAGCGTATGTTTGATTTTTGTTGTTGTTCGGTTGCACAGTTGTATCTGACTCTTTGCAGCCCTGTGGACTGCAGCATGCCAGGCTTCCCTGTCCTTCACCAACTCCTGGAGTTAGTTTTTTTTTTTTTTTTTTTTTTAAGAAATTGCAAAATACTTTCCAAGTATTTATGCCATTTTATATCCCCACCAGTAATGTAAAAGACTTTCAGGCTATTCTTTTTCTGGTTTATTTCCTTTACAACTTACAAAAATATGTTGTACATGTTATGTATGGGTCTGTTTCTGAATTCTCTTTTTTTTTTCTGTTGATCTAGTTGGCTTTGTTGATAACCAGTACCAAACTTTCATCATTACTGAGGCTTGTAATAACTCTTGAAATCAGTTAGCATTAAGTCCTTCAACTTTAGTCTTTATTTTCAATTTTTTTTTGGCCATTCTAGGTCCTTTGCTTTTCTGTGTTAATTTTAGAGTCAGATTTTTCCTACAATTTTTTCTCTGTAAAACCTATTGGTATTTGATTTGGTTTGTGTTGAATCTATAGATAAAATTGATATCTTACAATATTGAGTCTTCTGACACAGTAACATGATATGTTTTGACATTTAAGTCTGTCTTCTTTAATTCAGTCAGGAATGTTTTGAAATTTTTAATATACAGAGGTTTTATAATTTTGTCAGATTCATGTCTTTTGATAGCTACTGTAAATGGTATTTTTATTTCAGGTTTTATTTTTCACAACTAAATATGAGAATACAGGAGACTTTTTTACTCATATTCTGCAGGCTTGCTAAAATTCACAAATTATTAGCGTTTTTGTAAAATCCAAAGGATTTTCTTTGGATTTTCTACATAAATATGTCACGTGTGAAGAAAGACAGTTTTACTCCATGTCTAACTGCATACACGATTTATTTCTTTTTCTCGACTTACACTAGCTAGTGCCTGCAGCACAGTGTTGAGTGGTGAGAGTGGATGTGTTTGCCTTTTCTTCATCTCAGGAAGCTTTCTAGAAGTCTTTCACCATTATGATGTTAGCTGTAGGGTTTTGAATTGTCTGATGAAAGAAGTTCTTGCTGATGAGCTGAGAAATTTGTTATTTCTATCAGAAATACATGGTGGACTTTGTCAGTTCTTTTCCTCCATTTCTTGAGACAGTTATAGTCTTCTTTTTTCTTTATTAATTACTTTCCATTTGAATGTTAAACCAACTTTGCTTTCCTAAGGTAAAACTTGGTCTTGAGGTGTTTCTCTTTTCATGTATTGTTGAATTTGACTTACTAAAAACTTATGTAGTATTTTTGCATCAAGTTCTTAAATGGTACTGGCATATCGTTTTCTGGTATTTTTATATTTGGGTAAATGGTGGTGCTGACATCAGAGAATGAATGAATAAGTAGTCCCTCTTCTTCACTATTGTGAAAGTTTCATGGAATTGATATTGTTTCTTCCTCACATGTTTGTAAGAATTAACCACTGAAACCATGAGAATATATATGACTGTACTGAGGAGAAAAATAATCAAAACTGATTTATGACTGACTTAAAATTAGCATACAAAACCATTAATTATTTAATATATTTAACTGCATTTCACATAATTAAAAAGTAGTGACATTGAATTGACTTAATTAGAAAACATAATTGATGGAACCAGTAGACAGAAATCTAGTGAGGCTGGAGAAGGCCTGAACAACGCAACCAGCTTGACCAGCAGATGCAGAAGTGCCAATGTCCCATTTGCCCAGACAGACCATATTGTGGCTCATAAAACAAGACTTAATAAATTTAAAAGGATTCAAGTCAAAGCAGGTATATTATCTGACCTAACCACAATGCAAGTCAGAATTCATGGTTGTATCCTTTTCCTGTTGATGCTATGACATACCGCCACAATTTGAGAGATCAGGAGTCCAAACTTGGTTGCACTGAAAGTCAAGATATCAGCAGGTCTGTGTTTCTTCTGGAAGCTCTGTGAGAGAATCTGTTCTCTTGCTTTTTCCATCTTTCAGACATACATATATTCCTTGCATTGGGGCCCCTTCCTCTATCTTGAAAGCCAGCAACATAGCATATTCTTACCTGTTCAGTTCTCTTGCCTCCCCTCCTTCCCCTCGCCCCGTGAAAGTATCCTTTTGATTACATTGGATCCATTGGGTTACTCCAGGATAATAATCTCCCTGTCAAGATTCCTTGGAGAAGAACTAAAGAGCCTCTTGGTGAAAGAGGAGAGTGAAAACGTTAAAAGCTTAAAGCTTAACATTTAGAAAACTAAGATCATAGCATCCAGTCCCATCACTTCATGGCAAATAGATGGGGAAACAGTGGAAACAGCAGCAGACTTTATTTTGGAGGGCTCCAAAATCACTGCAGATGGGGACTGCCGCCATGAAATAAAAAGACGCTTGCTCCTTGGAAGAAAAGTTATGACCAACCTAGACAGCATATTAAAGCAGAGACATTACTTTGCCATCAAAGATCCATCTAGTCAAGGCTATGGTTTTTCCATGAGTCATGTGTGGATGTGAGCATTGGACTATGAAGAAAGCTGAGTGCTAAAGAATTGATGCTTTTGAACTATGGTATTGGAGAAGACTCTTGAGAGTCCCTTGGACTGCAAGAAGATCCAACCAGTCCATCCTAAAGGAGACCAGTCCTGGGTGTTCATTGGAAGGACTGATGTTGAGGGTGAAACTCCAATACTTTGTCCACCTGATGCGAAGAACTGACTCATTTGAAAAGACCCTGATGTTGGGAAAGATTGAGGGCAAGAGGAGAAGGGGCAAAAGAGAATGAGATGGTTGGATGGCATCACCGACTCAATGGACGTGAGTTTGAGTAAACTCCAGGAGTTGGTGAGGGACAGGGAGGCCTGGCATGCTGCAGTCCCTGAGGTCCCAAAGAGTTGGACACAACTGAGCAACTGAACTGAACTGAACTATCAAGATCCCTTAAACTTATTCACATCTGCAAAAGTACTTTGGTCACGTCAGGTAACATACTCACAAGGCAGGGACTGGGATGTGGATATCTGCGGCAGTATGTTATTCTCCCTACCACACTACCAGGATAGTACTCAGGCTGCAGTTGACACCACTAAATGACCATTTTAAAAGTGAAAATGGTCTCAAATTATTGAGTCAATCTCCATCTGACGAAACTATTAAATGAGTAAATTTTATAAGATGAATAATGTGTGAGATCTAATGTAAAACTTGGTGATTGTAGTTAATAACTATTGTATACCTGAACTTTGCCAAGAGAATAGAACTTCAGTGTTCTTACCAAGAAAAAAAAGATAAATATATAAGATGATGGATGTGTTAACTAGATGGAGGAATCCTTTCCAGTGTATGTGTGTGCATATATTAAATCACCACAGTGCACACTTTAAATATCTTACAATTTTATATGTCGTTTATACATCAGTAAAGCTGAAATTTTACATTAAAAAAATAAGGAAAGCAAAAGTAAACCCAAAGGAAATAATAAAGATAATAGGGAGAATAAAAAATAAAAAACAGGGAATAATAGGGAAAAAAAGAATCATAAAACCGAAAAGTAGTTATTGATTAACATCAATAAAATCAATACACCTATGATTTGATTCTTACTGTGATGGTATTTAATGTTAAAACTGGAAGTAAAAATTTTTTAATTGTATTGTAGATGTATATTTTGGTGGAATTTAAGTCTAGACTCATCTTTTTATTATACTTACTTCTTGGTTTCAGTGCTAGGTCATGTGGAGTCTTACTTATACTATTTCAGCTTCTGTGAAGCAGTCCTAGAGCAGAGAGCCTTATTTTAACAGATGCTCAGTTCAGTTCAGTCACTCAGTCATGTCCGACTCTTTGTGACCCCATGAATTAACAGATGCTGGGGAGAATAAATATCAATCCATCTATCCGTATCAAATAGCAGCACCTCAGAAGACTGAAGAAACCCTGACTGACTTACATTCTAGTGTTTCTTTTGTTTGACAGACATCTCTCAGTGAGCCTATCATTCTTGCATATTTATCACTAATTCTTTTCCAGTTATTTATGTCTCCTTTGTAAAAACCTAATCTTTCTCTCACTTGGGTTTTTTTTTTTCTGTGTTCTGCCCCTGTTCCTTAAATAAATCATCAAAATTACCTTGGTTCTCACAAGGATCTGGCAGAAAAAAAGGAGAGGATAAGATCCCCATCCTCAACAACTCTAGACAGAATTCTTGAATATGATATAATCAGAATAATTTATTGTGACTTTTAGCATTTCAAAGCTGTTGTGGGGGAAAAAAAGGAAAAATATTGGAAGGGGATGGAGACAGTAATGAGAAGGGATTAGACGTGGGTGTTGGGGATTTCCTTGGTGGTCCAGTGGCTAAGACTCTGCTCCCCCAGTGCAGGGGACCCTGCTTCAATTCCTGGTCAGGGACCTGGATCTCACATGTGACAGCTAAGAAACTGCATGCCACAACTAAAGATCCTATGTGCTGCAGCTAACACCTGGTGCGGCCAAGTAATTAAAAATATTAAAAAAATAAAAAGAAGTGGGTATATAGAGTGGGGCCTCTCACTGCAAATTCCATTATTGTAACATTCTACTGTTTATATACAACCCTGTGACAATGTACTTGGGACCTTCCCTTACCAGTAGTAAAGTATCCCCCCCTTTTTTTTCTTTTTACTTGTAAAAGTTTTGGGCATACAAATTTATAGTTCTGCATCTGCATCCACTACCGAGTAGTCAGCACCCAAGTCTGTGTAACGCTCCACCACAATAGGGTTGACTCCCTTCACCCATTTTCCCTCCTCCTCTCTGCTTTGGTAACAACTGACCTGTGCTCTGTGTCTGTGAGTTTGTTTTTGTTTTGTTTGTTCTGTGTTCCGCGTGAGTGAAATCATACAGTATCTGTCTTTTGCATCTGACCTACTTCACTTAGCACAGTACCTGCAGGGTCCATCCCTGTTGTCACGAATGGATGTTCTTTAGTTGCTGAGTCGTGACCAACTCTTCTGCGACCCCGTGGACTACCGCCCACAGTGTTCCTCTGTCCATAAAACTTCCCAAGCAAGAATAGTAGGGTGGACTGCCATCTTCTCCTCCAGGGGCTCTTCCCAACCCAGGCATTGACCCCCGTGTCTTCTGCATTGTCAGGCAGATTCTTTATCACTGACACCTGGGCCTTCATTGTTTTTCTATGGCTGTGTAGTGCTCCATTTGTGTGTGTGTGTGTATGTGTGTCTGTGTGGGTGTGCGCGTGCGTGCACACCCCGAATCTTCTTTTTGCATTTAGCCATCAGTGGGCACTTAGGTCGTTTCCATATCTAAGCTGTTGCATATGGTGCATTAAATACAGGGGTGCATATATTTTTTTAAATTAGTGTTTCCATATTCTTCAGATAAATACCCAGAAATGGAATACCTTGGCTGTGTGGTAGTTCAGTTTTTAAATTTGGGGGGAATCTCTTCTATTTCCTGTAGTGGCTGCAAGAATTTACACTCCCAACAACAATGTACAAAGGTTCCCTTTTCTCCACATCCTCTCCCAAAGTTTGTTATTTCTCATCTTTTCAATAGTAGCTATTCTGATAGCTACGGTTGCTAGCTCCTTGTGATTTGGATTTGCCTTTTCCTGATAATAAGTGATACAGAACATATTTCATGTGCCTGTGGGCCATCCGTATATTGTCTTTGGGAAAATGCGTGTTCAGATCCTCTGCCCATTTTTTAAAATCAATTTGGTTGGGATTTTGTTGTTGATGTGTATGAGTTCTTTATATATTTTGAGTATTAGCCCCTTATTAGATACATGATTTGCAGATATCTTCTCCAGTTTAATCAGTTGCCTTTTCACTTTGATGATGGTTTCCTTTGCTGTGCAGAAACTTTTTAGTTGATGTAGTTCCATTTATTTATTAAAACCTAGTGATTAAACTTGTCTATATCCCCAATATTTTTCAGACTTTATATTAGTCATTTCATAAAAAGAGCTCTGAAGGAAAACATTTTCCATCCAATAATATCAAAATTAGCAAAAATCTTGAAATCATAGCTTTTCTTTCTTTGAATTTTCTTATTCTCTGTTTTGGGGGCTTCCTGGCTGGCTCAGTGGTAAAGAATCTGCCTGCCAATGCAGGAAACACAAGTTTGATTCCCTGGGTTGGGAAGATCCCCTGGAGAAGGAAAGAGTTGACCCACTGCAGTATTCTTGCCTGGAAAATCCCATGGACAGAGAAGTCTAGCAGGCTACAGTCCATGGGGTCATGAAAGAATTAAGATAGTAAACAGCAACAACATTCTCTGTTTTAAAGAAGTAGAAAATCAGTGTTCCTCTGAGAGTTGAATTCTTATGGAAAGTTGGGGAGGCTCTGTTAGACATATCTAAATTCAGGTAATTATGAATCTCATGCAAGATTGTCTCTTGCCCTGTGGTGCTTTAATGCAAGGCAGGAGAAAAGAATATGTCTTGGGAATGTCAATAATACCTCCTTAACAGAGAGCTGCTATTATTTATTCAGTCGACAAATTTGAATTCCTACCCGACCACCTTACCTGCCTCCTGGGAAACCTGTATGCAGGACAAGAAGCAATGAGAAAGTTAACTTCTGTTCAGTGTACATCATGTGAAATGCTGGACTGGATGAATCATAAGGTGGAATCAGAATTGTGGGAGAAATATCAACAACCTCAGATATGCAGATGGTACCACTTTAACAGCAGAAAGCGAAGAACTAAAGAGCCTCTTGATAAAGGTGAAAGAGGAGAGTTAAAAAGTTGGCTCAAAACTCAGCATTCAAAAAACTAAGGTCATGGCATCTGGTCCCATCACTTCATGACAAATAGATGAGGGAAAAGTGGACACAGCAAGAGACTTTATTTTCTTGGGCTCCAAATCACTGCAGATGGTGCCTGCATCCATGAAATTAAAAGAGGCTTGCTCCTTGCAAGAAAAGCTACGACAAACCTAGACAGCGTATTAAAAAGCAGAGGCATCACTTTACCAACAAAGGTCCATCTAGTCAAAGCTATGGTTTTTCCACTGGTCATATATGGATGTGAGAGTTGGACTATAAGAAAACCGAGTGCCAAAGAATTGATGCTTTTGAGCTGTGGTGTTGGAGAAGACTCTTGAGAGTCCCTTGGACTGCAAGGAGATCCAACCAGTCCATCCTGAAGGAGATCAGTCCTGGATGTTCATTAGAAGGGCTGACATTGAAGCTGAATTGTAAATACTTTGGCCACCTGATGCAAAGAGCCAATTCATTCGAAAAGACCCTAATGCTGGGAAAGATTGAGGGCAAGAGGAGATGGGAGTGACAGAGGATAAGATGATTGGGTGGCATCACTGACTCAATGGACATAAATTTGAGCAAACTCCTGGAGGTAGTGAAGGACATGGAAGCCTGGCGTGCTGCAGTTCATGGGGTTACAGAGAGTTGGACACGACTTGGTGACTGAACAACCACCGCCTTGTGTAAGGAACTTTGCTTGGCACTATAGAAGATGCCTTAAGGAATATTTTAAGTAAAAGAACAACCAGTCAAATCAATTATTTAGAGAGGCCATCATTCAGGCATTATTGTATTTAATACGAATTGGAGGCAATGAGTTGAGCCTCTGTCATAGTTAAATCAGTGCAGCAGTAAGGGCCTAATTAAGACATAGGCATCAGAAATGGACTGCTGCTGCTGCTGCTAAGTCGCTTCAGTCGTGTCCAACTCTGTGCATCCCCATAGACGGCAGCCCACCAGGCTCCTGCGTCCCTGGGATTCTCCAGGCAAGAACACTGGAGTGGGTTGCCATTTCCTTCTCCAATGCGTGAAAGTGAAGTCGCTCAGTTGTGTTCGACTCGTAGCAACCCCATGGACTGCAGCCTACCAGGCTCCTCCGCCCATGGGATTTTCCAGGCAAAAGTACTGGAGTGGGGTGCCATTGCCTTCTTTGCAGAAATGGACTAGAAAGAACAAATCTGAGACAGTATCCTAAATTTACTTCCCTTCTTCTAATTTGGTATTAATTGTCCTTTAAATCTGGCAGCTGATGTTTCTGTCTGTCTCTCTCCCTCCCTTACTTCCTCCCTGGTCCCCTACTTCTCCCCACTCTAGCACACCCAAAGGTTACTGCACCCCTCCAACAATAAAGGGAGGAAGAAGAGGTGTATATCACAGTCATTAGACACACGGTGTGTATCTGTGTCCACTTTTTTAAAGGACTGAGTATCTCCTAAGGAGGTGTGTGCTTTCTCTCACCTCTTTTTGTGAATTATTACTTTAAATCAAAACTTCAGCTGCTTGAACAGAGTAACAATTCCTGCTGTGCAAGTAGCTGATTTTTTAAGAAAGCATATTAAATGTGTTAATGTTACCCATGGAAGAAATGTTTTAACGTTTTGGGTTCGTTTGATATAGTTTTGAAGGAAAAGTTTGTCTACATCTTTGGTTTTTTTGGTTTAGAGGAAATGATACCCAAGTTTATATTTAATCCTAACAAATCCTTCAGAAAGTGATCTTCCCTTTTCCATGAATGAAAATTAAAGCTGAATTCATGTATGTATGAAATAAAATTTTAATTTTAATGTACAGGTTCCTCAAACTCTGTAATTCTTAAAAGGAATTCTATGAAAGCAGAATTAATCACAGACATTTTGGAGGGATGCACGTAAAACAGACTGGTTATGTAAAATCAGAAGATCCATAAAAATGGAGAGAGACCACCACATATCACACGTACAGATATTAATACTTGAACGTACATATTCATGATAAGGCTGAGGCAAAAGCGAATTTAAATCCACCTGTAGTTACCATAATCTGAGTTCCATACTTTGAGAAAATGGTTTACCTTTGGTAGGCTGTGAAGGAAGAGTAGCCGTTGGTCTAATAATGTTTTCTCATTCATATGGTCTGTAAAGGGAAGGATAAAGACAAGTTGGTTTGAGGAGTGGGTAATAAAAGAGATTTACAGAGTATTTTTATGATGGTGCAATAGTTTTGAGAACATTATTAAATGTCTCTTTTTCCTTGTTCCCAAGACCAGTGTGAGTGTTTATATTGTACCATTCTTCCAAAAAAGATTTGAATCACCCAGAGAGATTGGTTGGTTTCGTCTCAGTAAGACCTTTTGTTTCTGTCAGGAATTAGATTAGATAGTTCCTTTGGCTTTGTGTTCACTCACTTTCAGTCAAGTCTGTGTATTTATAAAGTGGCCTTTCTTTGACTCTCCCCTCCCTTCCCATCTGCCTTAGAACCTCACTGCTTGCTTTTGACTCCTGCCGCCTTCTGGTCTCGTCTGAAGTCACTCAGTCATGTCCAATTCTGTGACCCCTTGGACTGTAGGCTCCTCTGTCTATGGGATTCTCCAGGCAAGAATACTGGAATGGATGCCATTCCCTTCTCCAGGGGATCTTCCCAACTCAGGGATCAAACCCAGGTCTCTTGCATTGCAGGCAGATTCTTTACCATTCTGCACCACTGACTGCCTTCTGTGGGATCCTATAAAATATGTTTTATTTGCTTTCTGATGTTCCAGGTATCTTTAAATTGTATGTCCAAATGTTGATTTTGTGAACTTTGTAAGCCAAGTAAAGTGTTAAAAATTCTTCGTAAGCTTAGGTTTCCATGTGGAACTTCTGATACGGTAGAATAATTCAATAAAAATTATGTTCCTGGGAATTCCTGGTGGTTCAATGGTTAGGACTCATGCTTTGGTTCGATCCCTGGTCAGGGAACTAAGATCCTGCAAGGCGTGCAGCACAGCCAGAAAAAACACATTACCTATTTCTTCCTTAATTTTCACCCCAGCCATATGAAAGGATAGGCCCACAGTATTGATGTGAAGTGAGAACTCGGTGCTGTGCAAGTGCTGTCTAGCTAATGAAATCTTTATCAAAGTATACTTTTGCTGTCTTTTTTAAAGCAAAATCTGGAATTTAGTATTTTTTATGGCTTAAAGGCACCTTAGATATCATCTATCTTGGTCTTACACTTTATAGTTGAATATGCTAGTACCTGAAAAGTGTTACTTGCTTAAGATCACATAGTCGATTAACAGTAGAAACAGGCCCAAGTCTAGAATTGGCTGGTAGCCCAGTTTGTTATATAGATACTCACCTCATACTGAATTATGTGGCTTGGTATGTCCTAACCATGAAACAGGAGGAACTTAGGCCACTGTTTGAAGGCTATATGAGCTGATGTGAACACTTTGTGCCTAAGACATTTGCCATTGCAGTCTTTGGGCCTCAATTACACTGTTCTTCACTTATCCATCTGTCTCCTGACTGTGCAGGAAGCTCTCTTTTTGCTGAATTTGAATAGAGGTATCATTTAGACCTAATATTTTCAATTTTTGCAGTGGGAAGTAATGGCAGCCTGCTCTTCTATTTCAGCTCAGACAGCTATACCTGCACCAAAGATGTGGAAGAAACCAAAAGACCGGACCCGAGCCACTGAAGAGTCGTTAGAGGCAGAATCAGAGGTAAGGGACAGCTGTAAATATCTCCAGCTCATCTCCGGAACAGTGGTGCTGTTTTCTCAGAAAACTGTGTGTTTATAACTTTTTCTTGAGATACTGTTTTCCAAGCAAATATATCAAGCTCAGAGTCTGATTTTTTTTTAATCCATTTAAAGAATTTTTTATAGATTGTTTTTTATAGGTTGATGTTGAATTTTTTATAGGTAGCTTATTCAATTTCACTGAATTCTTGTTTCTTTTTTAAAATACCTCTTCTCAAATAGCAAAAATAAGTATTGTTAATTTTTCCCTTATATTTCCACATGTAAAGACTAATCTCGTTTTTTTTTTTTAAAGTGGTTTTGTTTTGTTTTTTCAAATGCCTATTAGCTGTCCTGGTGGAAATCATCAAGTGTATTTTAAGGAAACTGAGTTTGAATCTGTTGTCCTTTACCTGCATCCCAGTAACATGACTTTTCACATATGGCTTGAACTAAGGCATGGATTTTGCTTTAGGATACTGCACACCAGGTCCCGGACAAGCTGTGAGGAAGAGTCAAGGGCAGGTTCTGTCCCAAGCCATGCTGTCCCAGTTTCATAGTCTCTGATCTCAGTATGCCTATTGTTATCTACTGGAGCTTTTAAAGAGGAGTAATATAAACAATTTCCACGTTTCTTTTTTTGTTTCTTTTTGAGTTCTTATGTCTACTTTATTAAAACAATTTTCACTGAATGTTTAAGATGATAACATTAAAATGTAGAAATCATTTTTAAATAACTTTAAATGCATTTGTTTTATAAACTTGTCTTCTGGTTGTAATTCTTACCCTCTTGAGGCTGCTCACAGCGCCCCTTTGTTGCTTCTCCCCGTCTGGTCACTGCTCTTACTGATGCTGAGTTGATGTCACAGTTGTCCCCTAGCAACCTCTAAAATGTCTCATGGGTGTGATTTCATTGTGGTTATCAGGGGGTAAGATTTGGCAATAAGTTATAGAGGTGCAAATAGTTACTACACTCCTTTTGCAGCTGAACAAGAAAATGTTGCTCCTACAAAGAATAAAATACCTTCCAGAGGCAGGGGGATCGCATACATTCCTGGTACGGCTGTAAGAGCTCACAAATGGGTTTATCTTTAGAGTCAGCTGTAATTTATTCACTTTCTTTTATTATACTTTATGTTCCTTTGCCCTGTGGCATTTTTAAAAGCATTATTGAATATTAAATGGGTAAGTCACCATTCCTCTGCTTCCAGATTTTCATCCTCGTCTTTAGGTCAAGGGTTGACAAACTTTTCCTGTGTAACAGTCCAGATAGTAACTAGTTCAGGCTTTGCAGACCTAGGGTCCCTATGGCAGTTTCTCAGCTCTACCGCTGTAGCCCCAGGGCAACCATGGACAGGGTGTAAATGAATGAGTGGCGATATTTCAGTGAAAGTTTGTTGGTGAACATTGAAATTTGAATTTTATGTAATACTCACATTTCATAAAATATTCTTCTTTGAAATATTTTTCCAACGTTACAAGTGTACACAAACACATCCTTCCCTTGGCACAGTACAAAAGTGGGTGAGGGCCCGCTACTGGCACGCGGTCCATAATTTGCTGAACCTGCTTTAGATTATTACTCTTCATGCACGAGAATTGTTGAGGCTCATTTTGAACCAGTCACTGTTTTCTTAACCTAAGATATTTGGTCATTTGCACACATACTTTTTCCAGAAATCCTAGTCCCTTGTCTTTCTAAAATTAAGTATTTACTAGAGTAGTTTAATAAATATTGGTTGTCATTGTCTTCATTTTTCATTGATCATCATGCTATCTTTTTCTCAGGTTTTTCTCAGCCTTTAAAAGAATGTTTTTCAGGGATCAGTATATTTTAGGTTGTATATTGAGTTGTTACATCATTGCAGGTATTTAACCAAAGTCTTTAAATTACAACCTAAAGAGATAGCATGAAGGATGATTCATCATAAAATTGTTATTCAAGACAACTAAAAATATATTTAAAACTTGTTGGATATTTCATCCATCATTACATATGTAATTGTCAGTCTGATTTTCTGGCACATAAAAAAACTCTTGCAGTAAGCAGACAGTTTTGTTAACTAAATTTTTATTTAGTAAGTTCCTGTAAAAATGTTTGCTTTGACAGTCTAGCCAATAAAGTGCTTTCTTTTTTCAATCTGGTTTTCAGGATAAACAATTCAAGAATGGTTAGATAATTACAAACTAGTTGAATAGAAGTCCATCCTGCTAAAGAAAAGTAATCATCAAATATTTAATGGAACTATTTTTTTTATGGATTCCCTTGAGAAATATCCCATCTAACAGTGTGCCTCAGACACCTCACTGATTCTTTGTGTTCTAAAATACGGTTTGTCATTCATGGGCCAAGTTTCTTTATACTTTTTTTTTTCCAGTTAGAAATGGACTTTCTCAATAGTACATCCTTTGTTTGTATCCAACAGATTATCTGTTGTTGATTTTAGATACAGAGAAGATGACTCAATAAACTTTGCTCTCTAAAATAGCATTGTTTCACCTTTCCACGACCTGAAATAAGATTTCTGTATGATGTATAACGTGGTTATACTACTCTGTAATAAGTTTAAGAACTATTTGCAGGCTCACATGCCAATTTATTAAAGATCTTGATGAAAGAAAGTGAAAGTGCAAGTTGCTCAGTCATGTCCGACTCTTTGCAACCCCATAGACTATACAGTCCATGGAATTCTCCAGGCCAGAATACTGGAGTGGGTAGCCTTTCCCTTCTTCAGGGGCTCTTCCCAACCCAGGGATCGAACCCAGGTCTCCTGCATTGCAGGTAGATTATTTACCAGCTGAGCCACAAGGGTATCCCAAGAATACTGGAGTGGGTAGCCTGTCCCTTCTCCAGGAATCGAGCCAGGGTCTCCTGCATTGCAGGCAGATTCTTTACCAACTGAGCTATCAGGGAAGCCCAAGATCTTGATGACCTATACTTAATCATACGGTGGTATTACAGGGAAGTTTTGAATTTAGATTATAGTTGAATATAGAATAAGAAAAAATGAGGCGGCTAATGTATGATTCAAACTTGGTAGATCAGTTTTTTCTTAAAACATAAAAGACGCCTCAATTTCTGCCATGTTTTATAAAAATATTGAAAAATCATTTTCAACAATTGTTTTTGTTGGATTTTTTGTCTGTCTTCTGATGATTTCCATGCTCGTCTTGTTGGAGGAACGAGGAAGTATGTGTGGGTGTGTTTGCATGAACGTTTTATTTCCGTTTTAGAAAACACGGCCTTAAAACCATCTGTTTCTGTTGATAACATTTTAAAATCTAGCGTCTTTTCCTCATGATCTGATTGTTTTGTTGTTCAGTTGCTGGGTGGTGTCCAACTCTTTGCAACCCCATGGACTGCAGCACTCCCGGCTTCCCTGTCCTTCACTATCTCCCAGGAGTTTGCTCAAACTCATGTCCGTTGAGTCAGTGATGCCATCCCACCATCTCATTCTCTGTCACTCCCTTCTCCTCTTGTCCTCAATCTGATGTTAGTAGAAGAAAATGTATTAGTATTACATCTTTTATACTATTTCACTTAATAACAACGTAGGGTTTGCAACTATTTAAAAAATTTTTTCATAAATCAGTTGGGATAACTGCTTCCTGGTGTATATGACATTTTTTAATACCATCCTCTGTTCAGCCAATTCAATAGAGCCTCTAATTTGGCTCTCCTAATGCGAATTTATCAACTGGAATTTGTGGTAAGTTCCTATTTCCTCTGAGTGCTTCTTTCAAAAGATTGTTTCCAGAGTGTTTCCTTTAATGAAAAAGAAAGACTTTAAAGTTCATTGCGAACTTTTCCTCCAGGAGTTTTGATGGTTGATGTGCCAGAGCAGGCAATGGCAGCCCACTCCAGTACTCTTGCCTGGAAAATCCCATGGATGGAGGAGCCTGGTAGGCTGCAGTCCATGGGTTCACCAAGAGTCAGACACGACTGAGCGAGTTCCTTTTCACTTTTCACTTTCATGCATTGGAGAAGGAAATGGGAACCCACTCCTGTGTTCTTGCCCGGAGAATCCCAGGGACGGGGGAGCCTGGTGGGCTGCCGTCTCTGGGGTCACACACAGTCAGACACGACTGAAGTGACTTAGCAGCAGCAGTGCCCTCAAGAAATACTTTGTTGTTGCTGTATCTGAAACTGAGATGGTCAGAAATAATCTGGTGAATAAGTTTAATTCTATTTTGCCTTTTAAAAATAGGATGCACTGGAACCCAGATTTCTCCCTGGGAGAATATGTGCCAGTATGATTTGAATAAGGTCACAATCTCAGAGAATTCTAAGAACCAATACACAAAATAGATTTTAACCAACAAGTGATCTCCTTGTTAAAGGAGCGATGGTCAGCTTTGTTGGAGTTAGACCCTTTAAACTGTTCATTGAACCCTTTTTCCACAGCCAGAGGACAACGCAAAACATACCCTCTAGTGTTTCTTTTTATATTTGCTGAGCGTTAGTGGCGAGGGTAGGAGTGCTTGATTTAGATTCTGACTGTTTCATGTCCGTCAAGTTCCAGGGATTAACAGTTCTTTCCTTTTTAAACTTTAGTATATTTAGATTTCATTAGTCATGTTAAAGCATTTCAATCGCCGTTGGTATTGTCTGATTTATCCCAGGAGATGAAATGAGAAGAGTGTTTTAAATAAACTTACCATTCTAGTACCATAAGCTGAACACAGACATCCTTATCTTGAGTGATATGTTTTCTTATGCTTTTTTGAGGGGATAAGTATGGGTCTTCATGTGTATTTACACTCAGTGAAAAGAATATAACCTCTGTGTTCACTTATGCTTTAGCCTAAAGCTGAAGAGGAGCTTTCAGGTGACAAAATACTTGAATCTGAACAGGATAAAATGAGCCAAGGGTTTCATCCTGAAAGAGACCCCTCTGACCTAAAAAACGTGAAAACTGTGGAAGAAAATGGAGAAGAAGCTGAGCCTGTACGTAATGGTGCTGAGAGTATTTCTGAGGGTGAAGGAATAGATGCTAATTCAGGCTCCACTGATAGTTCTGGTGAAGGGGTCACATTCCCATTTAAGTCAGGTAAGTTTATCCCTGTCTTCCTGTGTCTGTTTTTTGTTCTCCTCTTCACTCTACTGCAACTTAGAGAAATGTTGCCTCCTTCTAAAAAAATATTGGATGGAAGGAAGAGGCTCATCACAGTGTAGTATTTACAGAATAAATCAGCAGGCATACTTGACTGACTGGCAAATCCAGAGAGTCCTTTGTTGGCGGAAGTGATACCTGATGCTGGCTGGTACTCTGGTTTCACTGGCATTGGAAGAGCTGCTGGCAGAGGAAATCAGTCGGTGCTAGGCTGGTAAAATTGAACAAGAGGAATTTAATTTATTCATTTTAATTGAAAGAGATGTTTCAGATATGGTGACCACGTTTCTTGAGATAGTATTACTTCTTGTTTCAGGAAGCTGGAACTAACTTTGTTGATGGAAATCACTCTAGAGCTGAACTCCAGTAGGAAGTCAGAATCAGTATACTAAGTTATTAAGCACCAGCAATGTGGAAGTGTCCTATAAGATATATGGTAACCTCTAGAGGATCTTTCACCTTTAGAAACCATCAAACACACTAAACCTCTGTCCCTATGCTGTGTAAACCATGGTTGACTTTCAGATTTATGGATAGTTTTTCCGTGGACATGTGGAGAAAGGTGGGGTTAGGCGAAATGGTTTTCTTAGTCCGCCAAATCTAAAGAGACTTCTGCGTGAGGTAGGGTTTGAATGTAAAATACCGGGCCTCAAAAATAATTTTGACCAGTATTCTTCAAACTTTTGATTTTAACCCATTTATAGGTTGTGAAACTATTTTAGTGAGTTATAACCAACATTGTTAAAGAATAGAATCAAAATTGTCAGTGCGTTACATGCAGTAAGGAATGTAGGGTTTTTTTTAACTTTATATATGTGTGTGTGTGTTCAGGGTCATGAAATCACTATATTTCTTACTGTGAGTTGTAGTCAGAAATTTTTGAAAGCCTTTGATTGATCCCATCTTCATATACTGATCATTAATACTTAATGAAAACACTAGCAGTGAAATACTTGGAATGGGCCTTGTGAAATTGTAAGATTCCATTGTAAATTTTGTTTTTAACCTTAGGGCTCAAAATACTGAAATTTCTCCTAAAGATTTAGGCTTGTATCACCAATCACTTGGACTACCATCAATCCTTCTTCAGGGATTGAATCGCTGTTGTCATTTTTAGGACTGTGTAAATTATATTTTTAGCCTTAAGTTTGGCAAGGATAAAGTGCACAACCAGCGGCCCTGACTGTACTGACTGACTGCCTGCTTTTGGCCTCTGTAATATGCACCATCAGTCATTGGGGGTAAAGGCAGTTCAAAATTCAGATCCTAATAAACTGTGTATATTTTAATAAATATAATGTAGTAAAATATCTGCAGAATTCTCACATAGCGCCAGTCTATGGCTTGTGTATTAAGAACCACTACGATAAAGCAGGACAGAGTGTGCTGTCAGGAAGTGATCTGGGGCCTGGTTTTGATGAGTGTGTTGTTAATTAAAAGAAAAAACTGTGACTTGATTTTAGTAACAGTAAAAATTTCAAGAAATTTTCCAGCTTTATATTACGATAGGATTGTTCATGATAGCTGAAATAATAGTGATAGTAGCAAAAAAGTACTGTGGTAAAAACTGTTGTTAATATTCATATGAAAAATATCAGCTAAGAATATGTTTAGTGACAGGATTCTTGGACAAAGGTATATGTCCTTTCCCAGTTTAGTTGGCTCAGCAAGCAGATCCATTATTTTATTTTCTTCAGATTAAACTGTAATTAGGGGAGGGGGGAATCTATAGTCTGCTTAGACTTTTCAGAATCTTTAATAAGTTATTTAGTTTTATTTATGTCCTTTTACCTTTTTTCCCTCTCCATAGTAACATTCCAAAGTATCCTCCTTTTGCAGGAAACCAAAAGTATTATATATAAACTATGGAGCATAAGATAGTCTGCAAGGATGTATTGTACAACATGGTAAATACAGCCAGTATTTTGTAATAGCTGTAAATGGAGTACAACTTTTAAAAACTATTTTTAAAAAAGACTTGGTGATTTATTTAATGAAGATTATTCGTGACCCTTACCAAAGTCTGCTTATGTGTAAATGAAATGGTTCCTGTAGCATGTTACTTCAGATTACTCTCCAGAGGTATCCAGAAGGGATAAAGAACAAATAACAGTTTAAATCTTCCCATGACGTTTTCTGACTGTAGCTCATTGTTTTCTTTGTGGTTTTGTTTGCATACGATGAGATGAGATATTGGAGTCAGCTTATGTTCTTGCTAGATATACATAGAGTGACCTTATAGACTGTGGTCTGCCTGCTCTCCTCTTTTTAGAATCCTGGAAGCCTCCTGATTCGGAAGGCAAGAAGCAGTATGACAGGGAGTTTTTGCTGGATTTCCAATTCATGCCAGCGTGTATTCAGAAACCAGAGGGCCTGCCTCCCATCAGTGATGTGGTTCTTGACAAGGTAAGCTGAGCACTCAGTGAAAGCTATGTCTTTTTGGTGGGAACTGGTTTTTAACTCTCAGGGCAAATATGTGAAAAGAAGGTGAAAGTCGCTCAGTCGTGTCCAACTCTTTGTGACCCCATGGACTGTAGCCTGTCAGACTCCTCTATCCATGGAATTCTCCAGGCCAGAATACTGTAGTGGGTAGCCTGTCCCTTCTCCAGCAGATCTTCCCAACCCAGCAATCGAACAGGGATCTCCTGCATTGCAGGTGGATTCTTTACCAGCTGAGCTTCCGGGGAAGCCCCCATAATATATGAAGTATGAGCACTTTTTAGAAATTGTTAAAGTAACATTTGAATTAAATGTTTCATTAAGCATTATTGGGTCTTAGGTTTACTGTAGCTCATAGTAATTATGGAGTTTGGCTCATATTTGAGTGGTAAAGTTTTAAAATTTATTGTTGGCTTATTACAGCTGTTTCCTAGTGATAAGGTGGAAATTGTGTGTCTTTTGGGCTAATAAGCTTAAGGAGATGTAGACCTGTTTATGCACTGTGCTAAAATCTCAATAGGGAATTAGAGTAGCATTGAGGATAGGTCAGAAACCTAGGCAAGTATTTGGCAGATCAGACTTAAGTGAGAGGAAACGTAATTCAAATAGTGTATAACTCAGAATTTCTCCAGTAGATACTTATAGGAGGATCAGTCTTTAATCCTTTGCAAATAGATAGGTACCCTTTTTCTTTACATCTGATCTTAATCGTACATATAGAAAATTAGTACAATCAGTGTTTATTTCATCTGTTCATCAATTTAAAGATGTAAAGTCAGGTGTATATTTGCCAGAATAATTTTACATACATCAATGATGAACCAGTTCTGGTGACTAAGCTCTCGTTTTATAGAGGAACTGTTAATCCCTAAGTAAAGTGTAGTTGGTAACTTTCTTGAAGAGTGAGATCCAGTTCTTATTGATAATCCCTGTAGCTACTTATCCAGACCTTATTTGTAGCATTTATTCTCTTAGAGCAACAGATCTTCTTCCTTCTCTTACTAGGTCTTCTTTCTTAGGTGCTTATGGGAAGACAGTTGAATGACTGGTGGTACTAATTTAAGACTACTTGAGTATTCAGAGGACAAGCTTTGTTATGCCCACTGAATGAGACTGTCCTCTTAGAAAATGTTTTTTCCTGTCTGCCTGCCTTATCAGTTTGACTTTGGCTGATGATAAGTTGATTTCTCACTAAGGTACTTAGCTTTGTTGAGTCTATAGTCACGTTACATGCTTATACAAATCCAGATGTCTCCGATTAACAAAGCAGACAAGATGAGATTTTTAAGTGGATCATCATAGAGAATTCACTGGCAGTCCAGTGGTTAGGACTTGGCACTTTAATTTTGGGGATCCAGGTTCAATCCCTGGTTGGGGAACTAAGATCCCACAAGCCCTGTGGCACAACCAAAAAATAAAGTCATCCTACATGAAACTTGTCTCCTTTTGAGATTTGTTGTCCATTCAAAATACATTCTTTACTAACCGTAAGTTAGTAGCATCAAAACCATAACAAGCTATATCAGATTTATTATAGGCAGGTGTTTTAATGATCCTGGAAAATGATTCCAGAATTTGGCTGTAGTTCGTAAGTTCTCAAAATAGCTTGTCTTGTGCCATTCTCTTGGCCCTACAGTGTCAAGTGAGCTGGGAATTTTAGACCTGATCATTCCAAGGCAACCAGAAAACCACTGTTGACCTAAGGGGTCTATGGCTAACCCAGGAGACTCTATCATGATTCAGATTGGACTTCCACTGGCTCAGAAAGCCAGCTCTATCTTGTCAGCTGACATAACTTTTAGTCTGAGTTTTTGTCTTTGTGGCACTGAATGCTCTGAAACTTGTATTAAGCTTTTCTTTGCTTCTTTGTGCAGATCAATCAACCAAAATTGCCAATGCGAACTCTGGATCCTCGGATTTTGCCTCGAGGACCAGACTTTACTCCAGCCTTTGCAGATTTTGGAAGGCAAGCCCCTGGTGGAAGAGGTGTACCTGTAAGTGCAAGTTCCCTACAACCTAATTAGTTAGAAACTGTCATAGACTTCATGACATCTTGTCTAATGGCAGGAGAGCGATTTTTTATTCTTTGATTCTTCTAACCAAGAAGAGGAAGTAGAAGAGGCGAAGACTATCCTTTCCATACTAATATTCAAACAAATAAAGACTACACTTGAGTTTCAAGTTTTTACTTGAAAGAAGCTGGTCTGCATTAATTTGGTCTTGAATTTTTTTTTCCCCACATTTTTTCAGTTGAAAAGACCTGCACGTGGGTTAAAAATAGAACCAGCCTTATATAGGATCCCTGTTTTGTCGTGAGGTGTCCCGATACACTAGAGACGTCTGATGACATTCAGCTAATGGTCATCTCTTGGTCTTTGTTTCTACAGGTTTGCAAAGTGCAGAGCAGGCATGGATTGCCAATTCTGGAACAGAGCAAAGCCCCAGCTTCCACTCCACTGGCGATGTCGCACCCACCCCTGAAGAGCCTGCCTCTAGGGGTGCGCTGAATCCTTTTTTTAAAAAACAAAACAAAACAGTAGTTTCTGGTGTTACATTTCCTGTTTTACTCTTCTCACTTACTGTAAGTCATGAAGCCAAAATATGAAAACGTAATGTATACAAAAGAGTGCGGTGTTGGTAAGCTGCAGATGGCCTTTACACTCCCAGCGGCAGGCTCTTCAGCAGTGGGAGTGGCATCGCCTATGGAGTTACACTGGGCACTGCACTGGGCAGAATTTGGCAGGCTCTGCCTACTCCATGCTTTGGAGACTTGTAGAAAGCATTGGGGTGAAGTTGCCAGTGATGTGAATACCTCTTTTTCCCCAACTTGGAGTGATATAGAGAGAACTTAATTTAAAGTTCTAAAGGAGCTCAGGGTTTGATGTACATTTGTGGATCACCCTGTTTATACTACTGTATGTTTGTAAAAATATATTTATAGAAGGTGGCACTTTTTATTTCCCCATCACCTTTTTATTTTGGGAATGGCAGCTTCTGAAACTTGCTCTGAAATAAGACTACACCTTCTGACAACAAATCACACTTTGTAGATACTTGAATTATTTATTTAACCAAACACTGATTGCAAACACTGGAATGTCTGCACCATGTCGAAGGCTTTATAAAACCTAGAGAAAATTTTAATTTGAAGCATACTTTTTATTGAGCATCACCTTCTTAAAGACCCCTGTGTGTATAATATTCTATTCTTACTTGGGTTTGAAATTTAAATTTACCTAATTTCTCTAAATACCAAATTAAAATTTTTTTCTAAAGTTGGAATTTCCTCACCAGAAAGTCTTAGAAAGCAGCTTTCTAGAAACTATTTTATACCTGTTTTTCAGTATTATTTCCCTTCGTTGGTGAGTTTGTTAATCTTTGTTTTTGTTTTGGTTTCAGTTTATATCTTTGTTTAGCCAAACATTTGAAATAATGTTGATGCCATCTTTATTATTCTCTGGTTAATATCTGTAGTTATCATGTTGCTCGGTTTTGTTCATATGTCACTCACAGAAGATAGGAATTTTTGCATCTCCTCTTCCAGTGTATACGGTCAGTTTTCATTAGCAGCTTGCTTTTGTCTGATAATCAGGTATAGCTTAAAGGAGGTATTATGAATTAAGCATAGCTATATCTTACTCAAAATACTGAAACTAGAGAATGAGTTTTTAAAAGTAACTGTCCCAGTGTATATTTGCCCGGTAATTTATTTGCCTACATATATCAGGTACATGATTATTTAGTGCAAAGTAATGTGACAGGAGATGAACCATGATCAATAATTTGTAGAGTCTCCAAAAATATTCACTTTAATTGTTTAACTCACTTTCTTTTCATAGCTCTGTCAATGTTCCACATTCTGTTTTTTAAGTGGAATTGTGATCAGAGTAACATTGATAACATTGTCTTAATATAAGTAATTATTCTTCCAACAGTTCCCATAGCTAACATATTCTCCATTTAATTTGTCCAGCTTACTTGGTATATTGGTGAAGGTAAAGATGGGAATTTTAAAGAATATACATAACATATAAATGAACAATCAATAATGCTGCTTGGGGAAAACAAAGCAGCCCTACTCTTCATAGTTTTTGGCTCCATACAGCTTCCAAATTGGCTTATAAATAATTACATCCAAAACTGTTTAGATATACTGGGTATGCTTCTTAGTCTAGCTTTAGTTGCTGTGACTCCTGGTATAAACTTTCCTGCAACAGACTTGTTATAACATATTTTTAATGCGTAGCAATTATACTAGTGCCATACACAGTTATATATAATTTTTAACCATAAAAGTTCATCTTTTGATGAAAGCACCCAGACAGTATCATCTCTGTAGTTTTTTAAAAGTCAAGTTACTTGGCTATTGTGGTGTTAATTTTAATAGTAATCTGTTTGCAGATATCGCAGAATGTGCCTCAAAAGAAATGTATCCAGAAGGGGGCTGTAGACCTAGACTAGTAACTTGCCATTCGTGTTCATTGTAACTAATTTGAGATTCACTGAACTGTGATGAAAATCCTTCATACAGAGAGGTTTCCTGAGCAGGTAGCATCCTTTTCTCTTAAAGGGAAAGAAAAAATGCTACAGTGCAATTGGTCCTGTTTTCTTTGGTTATCCAAGTAAGCAGAAAAGTTTGAGGTTTTAGTCTCTGAGTGAGATAGGAGCAATATATATTCAATTCTACAACAGAGATCTGTAGTTTCTTATGTAATACGTTTAAGAAATGTGGACCCTGCACACATTATACCTTGAAGTTCATCTTCTCACCATCAGTCAGAATTGTTTGTCTTTCAAGCAAAGAAACCAGGCTTTATTTCTTTTTATATGTTCCATAACTCTTAGCACAGGATCCTAGAATTTTATCTGTATTTAGTAACTAAAGTCATTCATTACCTATGGTATAGCTTTTGAATGATACTGAAAATCTGACAATTTATATTAAGTTTTTCCACACACAAAAAGGATACAGGGTGTTTAAAGGTTTTTATACCAACCTGTATATCACTTCTTTAAAAATTTCTTTTTTTTCTTTGATATTCATGATAATATTGTACTACCTGATATTGTACTTAGTTTTTAAGGTCCTTTGGCATGCCTTACTATTATATATCCCGTGATCCTAGTTAATAACTCATGTAGGTATGATAAGCATTTAATATATGAGATGGTTTAAGTTCAGCAGACTTGTTCATAGTAACTTTGCTCATAAGTGGCAGAATTGTATTCAAGAGACCACAGTTCTTTTGTCTTCTAATCTGCCTCTCTCCTCCACTTCACCATAGCCATTCCAGGCATTGATATTCCAGTGAATCATTCTGAGTATAAACAGAAGAATGTTAGCTATAAATTATAATCAAACATATTAAGCATTTATAAGAATAATAATCTGTTGAGGACTCAGTATACTTGGGTAAATATTTGTGAGCAGTATCTTAGTTTTATCCAGAGATATTTAAATTTGTCTTGGGAGGTTGCACATGGGTTACAATTTCAATTTTTTAATCCAGGACTTTAAAAAGTTTGTTTTTTTTAACAGTTTTTTTTTACTTTGAAACACTTGTTATCTACTTATTTAATATTTCTCACATCTCTTTCCTGCTTGTCTGAAATTCACTTATATTTGTCTTGGGACAGACAGAGTTGTTTCGTAAATCATATTTACTTTTTAGAAATCTCAAACGTTCATTGGTATTTGCAATTTCTTTTTTGGAAATGAACATTTTCTAACTTAATGCAAACATAGTTAAAATTATATCCACAAATTATACTATGGCTCTTACATGATTTTGGCATAATACCTTTTCTAATACCCACCAATCGTTGTTTTTAACAAGTTTCTATGTGCAGATGCATGGATTAAATTGAATATCTGTGATCTGTTTATTTGAATTTTATCCAAACTTTAAAAAAGATAGTAACTGACATTAATTAACAGTAGAATATATTTTGAATTATAAAAACCAAACAATACGTGGTTTGCTGCCTTTTCTTAACAGTTCTTCTGCCTGAACGAGCAAGGTTTCAGTGAGAAATAAATCTTACAGTAGTGCTGTCTGGTTTAGCGGCTCTTTCCAGTCGATACTTCCCCAGTCTGATGATCTTTTTTAGTTCTGTCTTAGTTATACCATGTGTGGTACCTCGGGATTTATTTGACTTCAGTTTTTTGTTTTTTTTTTTTCATTTGTTAGATTACAAAATAATCGAACATTATATCATTAGTACTGAGTCCGTAGCTAGACATATTTAGTGTGTATTGCCCAGAAATTCTAAGTTTTGATCCTGAAACATCCTTAATAGTGCTGTTTCTAATTAGGGCACATGGTCAAGGAAGGGTAAGAGAATAATTAATTCTGAGATGGGTGATGTGTAAAGGCTTTGAAGCTTATCAGAGTCCTCAGACCATGTCTCTCTCGAATGTGTCTTCCTGTATGAAGTATGACCTTTTATTTACTCTCTTTATTGGAGGATAATTGCTTTAGTTTCTACTAAAGGGAAGTATTGGAACATTAAGTGAGATAGGATTCTGGTCTGTCTGTCTTGTGTGAAGCATTTTTTTTTTTCTCCTCCTTTTTTCCTCTTGAAACCTAATTGTAATATTTCTTCATCATTCAGAGAAGGACCTGTCAGAAAAAGTAAGAGCAGTCAGTATCCCAGATCTTGGATTGGTCATAAGCAGAACTCTCTATCACTCCAGTTATTTAATCTTGAAAAAGTATTTCCAGGCATTTAGAGTAGCATTTATTAGGAACATTTTAATACATAGAATATAACTTTTAAGTTACCCATTACTGTTACAGTAACATTTCTGATTTGCTGACCAGTGTGACATGCTAACATACATTGCTTTTAACAGAATGAGCATAGTGGGGCTCTGGGAGGAACAAAGAGCTGACAAAGGCCTTTTTTCAGGGAGTGATTTAGTTGGATTTCATTAATGACATAAGGAAGACTTATTTTAGTATTTCTGGCACAGCAAACTTAGAGGGATCTATTAAGGTCTCAGAGAAGGCAATGGCACCCCACTCCAGTACTCTTGCCTGGAAAATCCCCTGGATGGAGGAACCTGGTAGGCCACAGTCCATGGGGTCGCTAAGAGTCAGACACGACTGAGCAACTTCCCTTTCACTTTTCACTTTCATGCGTTGGAGAAGGAAATGGCAACCCACTCCAGTGTTCTTGCCTGGAGAATCCCAAGGCCGGGGGAGCCTGGTGGGCTTCCATCCATGGGGTCGCACAAAGTCAGACACGACTGAAGCAACTTAGCAGCATTAAGGTCTGCAGTCAGTCTGGGTGTCTATGCTGTAAATAATTTTCATGGTAAGGGTGTATTTGCATTGCACACCAAAAGTGTAGAGACAGTTTTTGAAGCAGATTTGTAACTGTGGTGATCTCTGCCTCTGAATTTCTGTAGTTGTTCAAGTGACTAGTCCAAAGTCACATAACGAGTTAAAAAGAAAAAAAGAAGCAGTAATTTCACTTAGGGTAGTCTTTTTTGTTAGGTTCAGTAGCTTTATCAGACATACCTAATTTAGGACGTCAGGGTCAAAAATCGTAGTCGTGGTATACGCTACAGTGATGACATTCTAACACACCCACACCCCCACCAAAAAAAAAGATCACATCTCAGTTGATGCCTGATACCCATCTTTGCATCTAGAAGTGTTTCCTGTGGGCGGCAATCCTTACTTGAGCAGCACAGCAGAGACGGTAGACTGTAAGTGCTCTGTGTGGATGTAATAAAGAATGCTCTTGTCCTAGCTGTTGAATGTTGGAGCACGGAGATCTCAGCCTGGCCAGAGGAGAGAGCCCAGGAAGATCATCACGGTCTCCGTGAAAGAAGACGTGCACCTGAAGAAGGCAGAGAACGCCTGGAAGCCCAGCCAGAGGCGGGATAGCCCAGCCGAGGACCCCGAGAACATCAAGACCCAGGTGGGGGCTGGGGCGCGCTCACGTGGCTTTGGAGTTGTAAGGGTACTCTTCTGTCTCTTTGCCCTGGTAATATAAGGTTTTTTGTGATTTTTTCCTTACTACAGGCATCATTCTAAAAGCTATCATAAATGCCAACAATCTACTTTCTCTTTAAGTTGCATTCTGTGTGCTTTTCAAAACACAAACTGTATTTCGAGGGTTCACATGTCATAGAATTCTGTCACTCACGCTTAGATCAATATTTGCTTTTCTTAAAAATGTGTTTTTAGATTCTTATTCATTGTCCTGTGGTAGTCTAGTTAGTATCTTGCTTTTTGTTTCACTTCTAATAAGTTAGAATTTAGAAATACATCTTACTTAGGGTCCTTGGTAATAAAATTGAATTCTTGCATCTTTTTGAGCATATCCTCCCTCAGAACTCCTTAGGGTAAATTGAATGAATTCCTTTAATCCACCCAAATTTGTTTTTGTTGGCCAATTTATATAAAGCCTCTGTTCATCTTTTGCTGTACGCACAATGCCAGTTCCTATCCCTGTGTTAGCTCTACTATGTCCTTTAGCTGTTTTTGATTCTAATTAAGATAACTCATTTGACACTAATTAAGATACTAATAGTATGTGCCTTATGGAACACTGTGAAGTTCAAATGAAGCGATATAAAGCACTTGCTCATGACGTGGTTCCAGGAGCCCAGTTATGTACTTAGTATGAGAATGTCCCTGGGAAAGAGATGTGCCTTACAAATCCTGATGTTGATTGAGCACCAGCACAGAATCTCATACATAGTAGATACTCAATAAATACTTGTTAAACAATAAACTTAGCAGCAAAGCTGTTCATGCTGTCAGGACCAAGACGAACTGATGCATCACAAGCTGTTTGTCAGACCCAAATCGGCTGCCTGCCTTTGTTCATCTTTCTCGCACTTGCCCCAGTCATTTGTCCCAAGAACATCCTGCTCCAGATTCACTAAAATCAAGTAGCTAATCTTCCCTGAAGATTTCTCAACCTTCAAAAAAAAATCTACATTCCTGCTTCCATTCCCTCTGAGAAGTGCTTAATGAAGAGGGACTTAAAAGTTTTAAATTTCCTGCTAGATATTTATCATTGACTATGAAGATGTCTTCTTTTGGTGTTTAAGGCAGTTGTATTAGTGCCTTATTGCATTAGATTCTTACAACACCTGTCAAGGCAGGAATACGTATTTCCTCTTTTTTTCGTATGAAGAAACGGAAGCTTTGAGAGGTACTCACAGCCGTTGTGGTTACTGAGTAGTCCATTTGTTGTGAACTTGTACCTCTCTCTATTCTGTAGCAGAGTTCTCCCTGTTTTTAAAAAAAATTTTATTGAAGTATAGTTGATTTAGAAACTAAATCTAATTTCTAGTTCTAAATCAACTAAAGTTGAGTTGGTTTCTAGTATACAGCAAAGTGATTCAGAGATATATATGTGTGTATATGTGTATATATAGATATATATATTTATTTTCATATTGTTTTCCATCATGTTTTATTACAGGATATTGACTGTAGTTCCCTGTGCCATGCAGCAGAACCTTGTTGTCTGTTTTATATATAGTATTGTGTATTTGCTATTCCAAAACTCTTAATTTATCCCTTCCCCACCCCCTCTCCCCTTTTGTATCTACATCTGTGAGTCTGTTTTCTGTTTTGTGAATAAGCCCGTTCATATCATGTTTTACGTTCCGTATGTAAGTGATACCATAGGCATTTGTGTTTTTCTGTGTTACTTAGTACAGTAATTTCTAGGTCCGTCTATACTGCTGCAAATGGCGCTATTTCATCCTTTTTATGACTGAGTAGTATTGCATTTTATTTGTGTGTGTGTTTGCACATGTATATTTATGTGATATATGTATGTATCACGCCTTTATCCAGTCATCTGTCTGTGACCTTGTAGGTTGTCTCCATGTCTTGGCATTTGTAAATAATGCTGCTGTGAACATTGGAATGCATGTATCTTTTCAGATTACAGTTTTGTCTGGATATATGCCCAGGAGAGGAATTGCTGTATCATATGCCAACTCTGTTGTCAGTTTTTAAGGAACCTCTATACTGTCTTCCATGGTAGCTGCACCGGTTTACATTCCCACCAAAATATAGGAGGGCTCCCTTTTCTCCACACCCTTTCCAGCACTTGTTTTTTGGAGACTTTTTAATGATGGCTATTCTGGCTAAGTTCTCCCCATTATTAATTGTTATTCAGAAACAGAATAATTATATTGACTTTGAGGTATCATTAATTAGTTCAGTTTTCTTTAGTGAATAGGTAAAGCAAATCCAGTGCGGGATGGATAGACTTCTCATGCAGGGCCAGCACAGCCTCCTTTTCTCCACATGCTTTGCTCTTGATACAGAGCGTCTTTGCTCATTCCCTCTCCGTTCTGCGTTTTCACTCTCTGCACAGGCACATCCCATGTTGTTCCTCCTGTTACTCTTTCTCTATCCTTTTGTCAACACAATAGTTGTATTGTTGCCACCACTTCCGGAAAACTCCTTCACTCTGACATTTGTTCTTACCCTCTGTATTTAGAGCAACATTATGAATGATCACCAGTGGATACCGTAAGAATTAATCTCCTTGAAACATTTCTAGGAAATCATTATTAGTGACGTATCTAGACTCCCTCTACATACATGCACTACAGTTGCGATTCTGCTGCTCAGGCTGCTATTTCATCTCTCTTCACCTCTTGATACAGTAATCCCACTGCTGCTGCCCAACTCATCTCTCTGATGGGCTGATTTTTACCTCCTCGCTCTAGCTTCTAACTTACCATCATTTGCTTTCCCACTAGCGTGCACTAGTCCTCTGATCTTTCCTTACTGTTTTCCAGTCCTGCAGTGGAAGAGCCTCATTAGCAATCCTTTCTAAAATATTTCCCTTCCTAAAATACTTTCTGTCCCCCTGCCAGCCTTTTCTCATGTGGCCAGCTTTTTTTTTTTTTTGCCCTTTATAATCTGGCCCCACTCTCATTTCCTTCTAAAGGTCTTTCCTCACTAACCCGTTACAGTCCTCACCTCTCTGGCTTCTAATCAACCTCGTGCTTTGCTCTGTCCTTTCTCTTGTAACTTTCCTGTCTTTGAAGCTGGATTTGATGGTTTTGATGACTGTGCCTTATGCTTTATTTGTACCTAAATGAAATTACAAAACATCAAGTAGATATTCAGTCATAATGAATAAATGCCTTTTGGTCAGTGTTTTGTTTTTTGATACTGGAGATTTCCTTTTTCAATTCAGGTATAAATTGACATATTACTTTTTAGGTGTACAACATAATCATTCAGTATTTGTATGTATATTGCAAAATGATCACCACAGTTAGCCTGCTTAATGTCCATCATCATGTAGGATTTTATTCTTGTGGTAAAAGCTTTTCAAACATGCAAAGCAGCATTCTTTCCCTTGTATTTTAATTTTTATTGGCGTATTGGTGATTTACTTTCTGTTAGTTTCAGGTGTATAGCAGAAGTGAATGAGTTTCCACACCCACATGCGTTCACCCTTTTTTAGATCCTTTCTCCATATCGGTCATTACAGAGCAGTGAGTAGAGCTCCCTGTGCTGTGCAGTGGCCCCTGTTTGTCGTCGTTGTTCAGTCACTCAGCTCTTTGTGACCCCATGGACTGCAGCACGCCAGGCTTCCTTCCCTGTCCTTCGCCATCTCCCATAGCTTGATCAAACTCACATCCATTGAGTCAGTGATGCCAGCTGACACCTCGTCCTCTGTCGTCCCCTGCTTCTCCTGCCTTCAGTCTTTCCCAGCATCAGGGTCTTTTCCAGTGAGTCAGCTCTTCACATCAGGTGGCCAAAGTATTAGAGCTTCAGCTTTAGCATCAGTTCTTCCGGTGAATATTCAGGATTGATTTCCTTTAGGATTGACTGGTTTGATCTCTTTGCTGTCCAGGGGACTCTCAAGAGTCTTCTCCAACACCACAGTTCAAAAGCATCAATTTGGTGTTCAGCCTTCTTTATCGTCCAACTCTCACATGCATACAAGACTCTGGAAAAACATACACGACAGTGTGTATATGTTAATCCCAATCTCTCAATTTATTCCTATCCCCCTTTTCCCTCTGGTAACCATATGTTTGTTTTCTACATCTATGACTTTGTTTCTGTTTTCTAAATAAGTTCATTTGGACCTTTTTTTTTTTTTGGATTCCACATATAAGGAATATCATATGATATTTGCAGCCTTATTAACTATAGTCACTTACTGTGCATTACTTCAATAAATGACCTTTTTATTTTCCTGTTTTTCTAAGCTTAGTATTTTCTGATCTATTTGAAGATCTGAAGGCTGGGTTTTATTTTTGTTTTTATTTTGTTTTTATTTTGTTTTATTTTATTTTGTTTATTTTTATTTGTGGAAAGCACAAATTAAAGTTTTAAACCTAAATGGTACTGTCTCGGTTGATACAGGCAATTTGGAGAAGTGCAATGACTCCCTCATCCCTAATAAACTTAAAATTTTTTGTTCTCTATAAAAGTGAAGCTGACGTATTGCTTTAAAAGTTGACAATATGATTTTTAAAAATTTAAATAGATTTATTTACCGTCTTAGAGAAAACTGTTGATAAACTGGTACACTTTCTAAAAATCCTTGTATTCAGATTAAATTATATAGGGATCAAACAAAACATTTTATAGGTTTTTCAGTTATTATATCATGGTTTCATGGATTTTTACAACTTCATATTTTTACTGAGGCATCATTTACATTTAGTTAGGTTTCCTTCTTTGTTTATAGTTCTATAATTCTTGCCAAACACATGGTTGTGTTACTGCCACCACAGTCAAGATGTAGAGCATTGCCATCAGCCCCCTGAAGTGTTCTTGTTCTGCTTTATAGTCATCCTCTGCTGCCCATGCTCACTTCTGGCAGTCAGTCGTGTGTTTGTCCCTCTGTGTGTGTCCACACATGTTTGTGCACTCAGGCATATCTGACTCTGCGACCCCATGAACTGTAGTCCGCCAGGCTCCTTTATCCATGGAATTTTCAAGGCAAGCATACTGGAGTAGGTTGCTCTTTCCTACTCCAAGGGGTAAAACCTGCATCTCTTGCACCTCCTGCACTGGCAGGCGGATTCTTCGCCCGTGTGCCACCTGGAAACTCCCTGTAGTGTTGCCTTTTCCAGAGTCTCATATAAATATGGAGTCATTCTGAGTAAAGCTTCTTTTACTCAGTGAATATATTTGATACTCATCCATCATATTGCATGTATGAGATGGCTGGATGGCATCACTGACTCGATGGACATGAGTCTGAGTGAACTCCGGGAGTTGGTGATGGACAGGGAAGCCTGGCGTGCTGCGATTCATGGGGTCGCAAAGAGTCGGACACGACTGAGCGACTGAACTGAACTTTCATTCCTGGATCCATTCACAAGATAAACACTTTCCAGGTTTTAGTAATTATGAATAAAATTACTGTGAACATTCACATAGAGGACTTGTATGAGCAAATACGTTTTTGTTTCTTTGGGGTAAATTCCTAGCTTTTGGATCAACATAGGTTTAACTTTATTAGAGTGTACCAAACTGTTTTCCAGGATGGTTACTGGCAAGGCATGAGAGTTTCAATACTTCAGTCTTCACCAGCACATATAATTTTCTGTTCTGTAAATTTTAACCATCCTAATGGATGTGTGGTAACATCTCAGTGCAGTTTCAGTTTGCATTTCCCAAAAGACCAGTGTGTTGAATAAGGACATTTTTTCATGCGTTTATTTGCCATTTGTGTGTCTTCTTTAGTACAGTTTTCTTTATATCTTTTGGCCTGTTTCGTTGGTTGGTATGCTGTCTTACTGAATTTTGAGAGCGTTTTTTTTTAATTATTATTCTGTATATAAATCCTTTGTCAAATGTATATTTTTATAAAAGGTTTTCCCCCAGTCTGTGGTTTTTTTCATTTTCTTAATAGTATCTTTTGCCAAGCATAAGTTTTTAACTTTGATGATGCTCAATTTATTGATTTTTTTCATTCCCACATTGTGCTTTTGCTGTCTCACTTAAAATATCTGTACATATAAGAATACAAAATTTTTGTCCTGCTCTGTTCTAGAAGTTTCTAATTTTGGATTTTACATTTTGGTTTGTGATCCTGTTTTAGTTAATTTTTGTGTTATGTGTAAGGCATGAATCAAGATTTCTTTTTTTTTTTTTTGCTTATGGATATCCAGTTGTTCCAGCATCATTTGTTGAAAAGACTTACCCTTTGTCCACTGAATTTTCGTTGCACCTTTGTTGAAAATCAGTTCTTCATATATGTGTGAATATATTTTCTACACTTCTCATTCTGTTCTCGTGAATTATGTGTCTGTTCTCTGGCCAGTACCACTATCTGTGCATAGTAGCTTCATATGGTAAGTGTTGAAATTAGGTTATATGTCTTCCAATTTTTGTTATTTTTTGAAATTGTTAAGCTGTTCTAGTTTTTGTTTTTCCATTTCAACTGAAGAATCAGCTTCTTGATTTCTACTCTTCCCCCTCCAAAAAACACCTTATTAGGTATTTTATTTTGTTTGTGTTAAATCTGTAGATCTCTTTGGGTAAAACTGGCAACTTAACAATAATGAGTTTTATAATACAAGAACGTGATATAGATCTCTATTTTGGTGTTTCTCGATTTCTTTGATCAGTCACTTAAACATTTCATCACCCAATTCCTATGGACATTTTGATAGATTCTTATCTAAGTACTTCATGGTTTTGGTACTGTTATAGATTGTGCTTTTTAAAAATGTAATTTTTAGTTGTTTATTGCTAATACATAAAAATAAAATTGATTTTTGTATATTGACTTGTGTTCTGCAAACCTGCTAGACCCACTTAGTGTCTACGTTTATAGGTTTCTTATGATTTTTCTGCGAAGACAGTCATTTGTGAAAAGGGAATTTTGTCTCTTCCTTTAGATCTGTATGGGTTGTAGCTCTTTTCCTTTGCATTATTCCACTGAATAGGACCTCCAGTAAGGTTTTGAATAGGAATGGTGAGCACACATGTTCTTGTCTTGTTCTCACTGTTAGGGGGAAACACTTATTCTTTCACCACTGAGTAGGGTTATCAATGGCCTTTTTCTCGTTGAGGAATTTTTCTATTTCTAACTTGATGAAGCTTTCTATAACATTATTACAGTAACTTCTGCCTAGTGTTTTATTTGATAATTTATATTATACCATTTGTAGATGAACTTCTATTTTAGGACATTTAAGTTATTTGCTCTAAAAGGTTACTGATTGAAGTTATGATGGCTAAAATCCCTTTTAACCTATCCTTAAATATAAATAAATTTATGAAAGTAAAATTGCTGGTTTAAGACTTTGAGTACACATTGTCAAATTGCCCTTGGAAATGTGCCAAATTAGAGTCCCACCAGTGGAGTGTGAATATACCTAGTTCCTTGAATTCTCATCAGTAGTGGAAAAAAAATAGGTGGTATAAATTTTTAATATATGATAAAATAGATTTAATTATTTCTGTGACTCATTCACAATCTTTGTTAATAATTTAGGAAATTGCACTTATAAATTACAAATAAAATATTAGTCCTTATAGAAAGCATCATATTGTCACAGATAATATAATGGTTTCTTTTTTGTGGTCCTTCTAGGAACTTTTTAGAAAAGTTCGAAGTATCTTAAATAAATTGACACCACAGATGTTCAACCAACTGATGAAGCAAGTGTCAGGACTTACTGTTGACACAGAGGAGCGGCTGAAAGGAGTCATTGACCTGGTCTTTGAGAAGGCTATTGACGAACCCAGTTTCTCTGTGGCTTACGCAAACATGTGTCGATGTCTAGTAACGGTAAGAAGAGAGGAAGGAGTAAAACCAGAAATCTCCAAGAGGTATATTCTCCCCTCACTACATATTCTTCCCAGAAGTGTTAATGGGGCAGAGTAAAGGGGAGAATATATTTTTAGTACATATAATATTCTCATTGTATAAAAATAGCCTTGCTTTTTTATAATGTATTTTAACCTCTGAAGGGGATATGGAGGTAAGACTGAAATAGGCATGTTGTGGTCCCATGCAGTGTGGGGAAGATTAAAGAAGATTAAAATTTGTAATGTGAAATTTTTGTCATGGGCCACCAGTTTTTCCTGGTGTATCATCTTATAGAAATAAAGCAAATGCTTACATTTACATTTAGGTTCAGAATTGGAAGGCATGCTGATTCTAAGTCTAGCCTTTGTAAAAGTGCTAGCATAGTTGTGGTCATAAAGGTTTCAAAACTGATGATACTCTCTTAGATACTATTAGATTTCTTTCTCTTTACATTGTCCACAGCCTGTCAAATCTAGGGCGAGAAAGAATGGGAGACCAAAGAGCTTCTGGTTAGTGTTCATTATCCTCTATTCTGCAGTCATAAAACTGCCATGTATCATCTGTGTTTTCTCTGCCTGTTACCAAGGTACCTGTATCAGAAATGTGTGTCCTTTAACATTTGGGTCTTTTCTTAATTATCACACCTTATTGTCATTGTGCCTATGAAAATGCAAAATTCTATCATTTTATACCAGTGTTTTTGAGTACCTGTGTTAAAAGTAGGTAAGTCTGTTGGGACTTAGGAAAAAGCTCATCTTCTGTCTTCAAGGGACTAAAAATCCATATTGGAGAAAAATAGCATTAGCAAGAAAAAAAAACACTCATAAGGTATTTTGTGATGTTGTAGTGTCTTGGTGTCTGATTGGAGCCTGAAATTTCAAGTTGAAAGAAAAGGAAATCACCATATTCCTGGGAAATGACAAACTTTTATGAAGCGGGTAGAATTAGTTCAGCCTGAATGGAGAGGGGTGGTGAGTACAAATTCAGGGAAGGAGGAATGTACTCCGCAGGCTCAGGTCTCAGGCAACAAGCATGGCATAAAGGCTCCGACCACTGACTTTGGAGTCTCATAGTGTTATGAGACTATGACAGTTTTAACTTTAAATTCCAACTCTGCCATTTGCTGACTTTGTAACCTCAGAATAGTACATAACTTCTTTAAGCGTCTTTTTTTTTTTAATCCATAAAATCAGATTAGTTTATATAATTTAAGGTTATTATATTGATAAAGTTAATTGGAATGAGATTGTGTTTGTAAAGTCTAGCTCAGTTTTAGCCTGTCATAGCTCTAAGTGATTCAGAACTAAATTGGTGGTGGTGAAGATTGTGGAGATCTTAAAATATTAGGTATAGAATGAGGATGATTGTAATATTTAGCACTACTAGTGATGCTGGGAAAGATTGAAGGCAAAAGGATAAGTGGGCGGCCGAGACTGAGGTGGTTAGATAGCATCACCAGCTCGGTGGACGTGGATTTGAGCAAACTCCAGGAGACAGTGGAGGACACAGGAGCCTGGCTTGTCTGCAGTCCATGGGGTCACAAAGAGTCGGATGTGACTTAGTGACTGAACAACAACAGGTTGTAGTATGGGTAGATGATTGACATATGTCATTTTAACACTTACTATAAGCCTTAAAGATCAGTATTATTAGCCCCACTTTATTAAATAAGAAGTTGAGGCTTAAAAAAGGATTAATAACTTGCTCATAGTCACATAACTAGTAAGTGGCAGTGCTGGAACTCAAATCTAGGATTATTTAACTCAGTGACTTGCAATATTGCCTTCTAACGCGCCATATTCACCTGAAAGTGAACTGATCCTCAGCTCATGTGTTCTGTTCCATTGTGACAGCCATGAAACCCTGCAGTCAGAAATTAGAACTAGGACTAGATCCCAAATCTTCTGGCTCATAACTTTATACTTTTTACCAGTTTTTTATTGAATCATTGAAGGGTTGTGAATTTTTGTTGTTGTTATTTTGTGTCTTTAACACCAAAAAACATTTTGTATTGGTGTATAGCTGATTAACAATGTTGTGATAGTTTCAGGTGAACCGTGACGGGACTCAGCCACACAATTATTTTAATAGAAGAATCCTTTAGATGAAAATGACCCTTAAAGGCCTGGCCATAACACAGGTTAGCTTGGAATAGGAAGAATTCACAGATAAGCCAGCTACTTATGGGTCTTTTGGTGTGACATACCCTTTTATAACAAGAGTTTTTAAACTTTATTGGATTTTTTTAAATTATAAAATAACAATCTATTGGAATAATTCAAACAGAATAGGGAAATACACAGAAAAAGTTAGTATTCTTCCCTTGAAGCCCCAGTCAGTTAAGTTTCCTTTCCTTCCAAGCCAGTCACTTCCAATTGCAAGTGATATGGTTGCATTGTTCCATAATTTTCTTTATATTTATAAAATCATATCAAAATATACACATATGTGTAAAGAAGATGTTTTAATTTTTTTGTTCAGTTGAATGATGTCATCATTTTGCATTTTGCTTTCTGTCTCCACTTAGTGTGTTTTAGGCATCCCCATAGGTCATTGCAGATAGATTTTACTCACACCTTTTAATAGCTTCACATATCCCATTACACATACACATACAACTTTTTTTCATTCTCTTCTGCCGCTCCCCACCCCATGTTGTTTCTGTTTTTCGTTTTGGAGGGTTTTTTGCAACCAGAAGCAGTGCTGCAATAAACAACGAAGTACATTTATTCTTACACGCTGGAGCTTTTACTTCTTTAGCATAGGTTTCCCCCAAAGTTATATACCAAAGGACATTTATTTTTAAACTTTTTTATTGAAGTATAACATAAATACAAATAGTTTGGAAAAGGAAAATTGCTCGTTTATAGTTTTTGTTAAATTCAGTTCAGTTCAGTCCAGTCACTCAGTCATGTCTGACTCTTTGCAACCCCATGGACTGCAGCACGCCTGTCCATCACCAACTCCTGAAGCCTACCCGAACCCATGTCCATCGAGTCGGTGATGCCATCCATCTCATCCTCCCTCGTCCCCTTCTCCTCCTGCCCTCAATCTTTCCCGGCATTAGGGTCTTTTCAAGTGAGTCAGCTCTTCGCATCAGGTGGCCAAAGTATTGGAGTTTCAGCTTCAACATCAGTCCTTCCAATGAATATTCAGTCCTGAATATTCATTATCCTAAAGCTGATCTCCTTTAGGATGGACTGGTTGGATCTCCTTGCAGTCCAAGGGACTTTCAAGAGTCTTCTCCAACACCACGGTTCAAAAGCACCAATTCTTCAGTGCTCAGCTTTCTTTATAGTCCAACTCTCACATCCATACATGACTACTGGAAAAACCATAGCCTTGACTAGACGGACCTTTGTTGACAAAGTAATGTCTCTGCTTTTTAATATGTTGTCTAGGTTGGTCATAACTTTCCTTCCCAGGAGTAAGCGTGTTTTAATTTCATGGCTTCAGTCACCATCTGCAGTGATTTTGGAGCCCCCCAAAATAAAGTCAGCCACTGTTTCCCCATCTATTTGCCATGCAGTGATGGGACCAGATGCCATGATCTTAGTTTTCTGAGTGTTGAGCTTTAAGCCAACTTTTTCACTCTCCTCTTTCACTTTTATCAGGATGCTCTTTAGTTCTTCACTTTCTGCCATAAGTGTGGTGTCATCTGCATATCTGAGATTATTGATATTTCTCCTGGAAATCTTGATTCCAGCTTGTGCTTCATCCAGCCCAGCATTTCTCATAATGTACTCTGCATATAAGTTAAATATAAATTAATGATTTAAATACTCTCATAATGTTTAATTTTAAGCTACCGCATTAGTGTATAGTTCATTGTATATCAGCAAAGTGAACATACCTAACTCTCTGGTCAATAAATGTAATTGTACCTTTCTTCCTTAAAGATGACCACTGTCCCAACTTCTGACATCATAGCTAACCTACTTTTGAGGTTTGTTTTATTTAACAGTGATTTGTTTTACTTAAAGTTGGCAGTGTGACTATTCATAAATTTCTAATACAAACCAAATACAAAAATCAAACAGCCATAAAAATAATGAAAACCTAAATATGAAAACCTAATCTCTTAGTAGAAAAATAAGGCTATCTTCATGAACTTTGGGGGAAAATTTCTTCAGCAAGATGCAAAATAAATATGAAGGAGGAAAATACCAAGTATGACTGTTAAAATGTATAACCCTTGGTGCAGCAAATGGTGCTATAAATAAAAGAAAAAGGTAAAGCCACAGCCTGGGAGAATATATCTGAAATGCATATAGCTGCCAAAATGTTAGAATCCAGAGTTGAAGGGGAGAAAAGCAAATCAGTAAGGAAAAAAAAAAAGCCTAATATAAAACATGGACAATTCATAGAAATGAAATCCATTGGCTCATAAACTTAAAAGATCCTCAGTGTTATTCATTATTAGTGACAAGAAATGACAAGACACAGTTCTGTGCAAGTCACATCCATGAGATTGAGGGCAAAAAGCAAAGATGAGCTTTTTGGATAATCACTTTGGAGAGTAATTAGACAACAGTGGTGAAGATGTTCATATGCTATTACCCAATAATTTCACTTCTCGGAGTATATCCCAGAGAAATTCCCATTTGTGCAAAAGGAATCATATATTAGAATGTTTATCTATGTATTGATTTTAATAGTGAACAACAGGAAGCAACCATAATAAGCCTAAAGAAGACAGAAGAATATACCACAATGTATTTTAAAAAATAATTAGGCACACAAGGAAACAAGATGGCACGAATGAGAACCAACAGCAAGCAAACGCCCTCCGTTGGGCTCCAGGTTCCGGTTTATCAGGCACAGGTGCTAAACGAACATGCTTGCATTCAAGGTGATAGATTCGACAATTTCAGTAGAGAAAGTATAAAAAGGACTGAACAGAATTTCCAAAACTGAATATTAAAATTAAGAAGACAATAAAAGGGTTTAAGGGCAGATGAGACACAGCTGAAGAAAAGAATTATGAACTAGAAGTGTATAGAATCCAGATTGAAGCAGAGACCCCCAAAAAGAAAATTAACGAGAGGTTAAAAGATGATAAAAATCAAAAGATTTCCTACAAACCCCAAGCATGATTTTTTTAAAAAAGGCTGAAAGAAAGCTAGTAAAGCTAATTACAGGAAGAAAATGATATTAAAAAGAAACAATAATTTGTCTGCAAGTTTCTTAGGAGCAAAAGTCACCATATACAAAAGAAAATGTTGGCAAATCAAACTACATTAAAATTAGCATTTTTCATGAAAAGGTGTCAGATCAGGTCAGTCGCTCAGTCGTGTCCGACTCTTTGCGACCCCATGAATCGCAGGACGCCAGGCCTCCCTATCCATCAGCATCTCCCGGAGTTCACTCAGACTCACGTCCATCGAGTCAGTGATGCCATCCAGCCATCTCATCCTCTGTCATCCCCTTCTCCTCTTGCCCCCAATCCCTCCCAGCATCAGAATCTTTTCCAATGAGTCAACTCTTCGCATGAGGTGGCCAAAGGACTGGAGTTTCAGCTTTAGCATCATTCCTTCCAAAGAAATCCCAGGGCTGATCTCCTTCAGAATGGACTGGTTGGATCCCCTTGCAGTCCAAGGGACTCTCAAGAGTCTTCTCCAACACCACAGTTCAAAAGCATCAATTATTTGGCTCTCAGCCTTCTTCACAGTCCAACTCTCACATCCATACATGACCAGAGGAAAAACCGTAGCCTTGACTAGACAAACCTTTATTGGCAAAGTAATGTCTCTGCTTTTCAATATGCTATCTAGGTTGGTCATAACTTTCCTTCCAAGGAGTAAGCGTCTTTTAATTTCATGGCTGCAGTCACCATCTGTAGTGATTTTGGAGCCCAGAAAAATAAAGTCTGACACTGTTTCCACTGGTTCCCCATCTATTTCCCATGAAGTGATGGGACCGGATGCCATGATCTTCGTTTTCTGAATGTTGAGCTTTAATTAAACTTTTTCACTCTCCGCTTTCACTTTCATCAAGAGGCTTTTTGGTTCCTCTTCACTTTCTGCCATAAGGGTGGTGTCATCTGCATATCTGAGATGATGGATATTTCTTCCGGCAATCTTGATTCCAGCTTGTGTTTCTTCCAGTCCAGCGTTTCTCATGATGTACTCTGCATAGAAGTTAAATAAACAGGGTGACAATATACAGCCTTGACGAACTCCTTTTCCTATTTGGAGCCAATCTGTTGTTCCATGTCCAGTTCTAACTGTTGCTTCCTGACCTGCATACAGATTTCTCAAGAGGCAGGTCAGGTGGTCTGGTATTCCCATCTCTTTCAGAATTTCCCACAGTTTATTATGATTCACACAGTCAAAGGCTTTGGCATAGTCAATAAAGCAGAAACAGATGCTTTTCTGGAACTCTCTTGCTTTTTCCATGATCCAGCGGATGTTGGCAATTTGATCTCTGGTTCCTCTGCCTTTTCTAAAACCAGCTTGAACCTCAGGAAGTTCACGGTTCACATATTGCTGAAGCCTGGCTTGGAGAATTTTGAGCATTACTTTACTAGTGTGTGAAATAAGTGCAATTGTGCGGTAGTTTGAGCATTCTTTGGCATTGCCTTTCTTTCGGATTGGAATGAAAACTGACCTTTTCCAGTCCTGTGGCCACTGCTGAGTTTTCCAAATTTGCTGGCATATTGAGTGCAGCACTTTCTCGGCATCATCTTTCAGGATTTGAAATAGCTCAACTGGAATTCCATCATCTCCACTAGCTTTGTTCATAGCGATGCTTTCTAAGGCCCACTTGACTTCACATTCCAGGATGTCTGGCTCTAGGTGAGTGATCACACCATCGTGATTATCTGGGTTGTGAAGATCTTTTTTGTATAGTTCTTCTGTGTATTCTTGCCACCTCTTCTTAATATCTTCTGCTTCTGTTAGGTCCATACCATTTCTGTCCTTTATCGAGCCCATCTTTGCATGAAATGTTCCTTTGGTATCTGATTTTCTTGAAGAGATCCCTAGTCTTTCCCATTCTGTTGTTTTCCTCTATTTCTTTGCATTGATCGCTGAAGAAGGCTTTCTTATCTCTTCTTGCTATTCTTTGGAACTCTGCATTCAGATGTTTATGTCTTTCCTTTTCTCCTTTGCTTTTCGGTTCTCTTCTTTTCACAGCTATTTGTAAGGCCTCCCCAGACAACCACCATTAAGTAAAAATGCAAGCCACGTGTTAGGAGAAGATAATTGCAGCATAAAAATCCAGTAAAGGACATCCCAATTGAGAAAGTAGCACTGACACGTATACACCATGTGTAAAACAGCTGACACAGGGAGCACAGCCTGATGCCCCGGGGGGTGAGGAGGCGGGTGGGCAGAGGGAGGCTCATGAAGGAGGGTATATATACACATACAATTATGACTGATGTGTGTTCTACGCAGAAACCAACTCAAGGTCATACAACAGTTTTCCTCCAATTAAAAAAGAATTGAAAAAACTAACATTAATAAGAAAATTGCTTAAATTTTAAATAGACAACAGACTTAAATATTTCACCAAAGAGGTTATCCAAATGACCAATAAATATGAAAAAAATTATTCAATTAGATACAACCATGCAATAATACCAGATTGCTAAATTTACCAGATGTTTGCAAATAGGTGAAGCAACCAGAACTGTCAAACAGGGCCAGTAGGAATATAAATTGTAACAGTCACTTTAGAAAAGAGTTTAGCATCATCTACAAAATTTGGAGGTTTTTTTTTTTTTTTTTTTTCCGCTATAACCAGCATTTCCATTCTTAAGAATATATGCAACAGATAAACATACATTTCTGATGGGCCAGGAAGCATATGAAAATGTTTGTCATTATTCATAATGAATAAAAACTTGAAACTGCCCATAAACCGTAAAATGGAAGAATTGTTGCACGTTCACACTAGGACAGTCAAACCGAACCATAGCCGAGTGCATGTGGCTGTAACAGGACAAAGCTCTAGGAGAAGAAGCCAGACCCGAAAGAATATATGCCATATTGCCTGTTTATTTAAAGTTCAAAAACAAATATGGATATGGGAATGCATATATGGATGGTAAAACAAAAGCAAGAAAGTGGTTATTATAAAAATACAGGATAATGGGATTAACTGTGAAGGCTGGAAAGTGGTCGTGCTTTGAAAGCATTTATGTGAAGCTCTGGGAGGATTCAGTGTTCTTAAAGCTAAACTTTGAAAAGAAGAACAACAAGCAATAGAGTGGAAAAATTTTTTAAATGCTCAGGGCCCTTAACTTGAATATTTGGTTTCTTAAAAATGAAAGATGAAGGTACATATGGCAAGATACTAAGTTTTAGCAAACTTGAGTGATGAATACTTGAGTGTGTGCTCTTTTATTTTATACTTTATAAAGGAAGAAGTGGAGTTAAGCTGATTATTTTCAGATGGCATGTCCATGAGCAGTGTTATCCAAAATTGAAATGACAGTATATGTTTCACTAAGTCCAGCTTAAGCAGATTTTTTTTTGCTCTAAGTTTTGGTTTCCTATTTTAATGCTTCTTGTGAAATCAAACAAGAAGGATCTGCTCTGTGCAGCATTTTCCAGTCCTTGACCACAAGTGCTTCTTGTTTTGTGTGTGTGTTTTTTTTTTTTTTTTTAACATAATTGTTAGAATGAGAGAAAATGAAGAGTGAATTAAAAATAAGATATTACCCACGGCAGGTATTCTTTTTCTATCCATTATATTCATTAATTTATTTCAGTAGTTTCACTTTTCAGTATCTGTATGTTTTACTGAGACACATCTGCAGGTCAAATTGTAAGATCTTTGGCCTGGTTCATAGTCCTAAGGATGTATAGACCCATGCCATTTTCATGGATTATCATGAATTTGAAGTATTGGAATCTAGTTATAATTGTCTACACAGTCATGTTTCTAAATAGTAGTAATAATGAGTAGTGGGAATCATAGCAGTATTTTGGGAGGATGTGTTACATCTAACTCATTTAATCCTCACAACCATTTTATTATTCCTATTTTAAAACATTTTGTGGAAGTTGGAAAATTGCCTAAATAGGGATTTTATACATATGGAGGTTTCCAATGTTAAATGATAGAACCTTAGTTCGAACAAGAGCCGGTGAAAGTGTTAGTCACTCAGTCGTGTCTTGACTCTTTGAAACCCCATGGATGGTAGTCCGCCACGCTTCTCTGTCCATGGAGTTTCCCAAGCAGGAATACTGAAGTGGGTTGCCATTTCCTCCTCCAGAGAATCTTCCCCACCCAGGGATCAAAACCAGCTTGCCTGCATTGCAGGCGGATTCTTTACCATCTGAGCTACCAGGGAAGAATTGGACTGAGTGCCAAAGAATTGATGCTTTCGAAGTGTGGTGCTGGAGAAGACTCTTGAGAGTCCCTTGAAGAACAAGGAGATCAAACCAGTCAATCCTAAAGGAAATCAAGCCTGAATATTGGAAGGACTGATGCTGAAGCTCCAATATTTTGATCACCTGATGTGAAGAGCCAAATCATTAGAAAAGGCCCTGATGCTGGGAAAGATTGAAGGCAGTGACAGAGGATGAGATGGTTGGATGGCATCCATGACTCAATGGACATGAGTTTGAGCAAACTCTGGCAGATGGTGAAGGACAGGGAGGCCTGGTGTGCTGCAGTCCATGGGATCACAAAGAGTTAGACACAACTTAGCTACTGAACAACAAGCTCAAACAGAGACTTAGATCTCTGATTTTAAAGTCTGACGGTTGGGTTTTTTTGACCTCGGGCAATAAATGGAGACATTTTTGGTTATGACTACTAGCATGTTAGTGCCTAAAGGCCCAGGATGCTCCTGAACATCCTACAGTACACAAGACAGCCACCTACAACAAAGGGTTGTCCAACCCAAAACATCCTTAGTGTCAAGGATGAGAAACTTGGTCTAGATTGTTGAGATTTTAAGATTTAAGAGAATACTTATTGTCGTTCAGAACAGTGTTGTTTTGTTTTTGTTTTGTTGACCATCTGCACAGTTTGTTGGGGTCTCAGTTCCCTGACTAGGGATTGAACCCCACCCTCAGCAGTGAAAGTGTGGAGTCCTAAGCACTGGACTGGGAGGGAATTCCCCCAGAGCAGTTTTTAAACCTTTTTTCTGCCTCTTTGTCATTCACTTCAATCACACACCTCCATGAGTCACTTTGCAGTTCTTACCTAGGGGAGGGCTTGAGAATACAGTTGTGTGTCAATTTTCCTTGATGTTCTAAGGGGTGGTAGGTAGGCTTTCTAAAAAGGAATTCTTTAGATTTACAGAGGAAATTGATATAGTAGTTTTGGCTTTACCAGTTGGCTCTGCATATCAGCTGGTAAAGAATCCGCCTGCAATGTGGGAGACCTGGGTTCAATCCCTGCGTTGGGAAGATCCCATGGAGAAGGGAAAGGCTGCCCACTCCAGTTTTCTGGCCTGGAGAATTCCATGGACTGTGTAGTCCATGGGGTCTCAAAGAGTCGGACACACCGAGCAACTTTCACTTCACACCGTATTTATTGTGTGCACAGACACACTTGTTTAGATTTCTGTGCAGCTGCCTGCTTTTGCCAAGCTCTGCTAAGTGAAACCTCTGGCACATAAGACTTAAAGACATCATAAGAGGTAGTAACCTGGGCCTCTGGAGTATGCTGCTGCTGCTTCTGGTTCAAGTAGAAATGACCGCAGAGATCTGCAAGGCCTCCTTCCCAAACTGTAGCCTGCCAGGCTTCTCTGTCCTTGGAATTTTCCAGGCAAGAATACTGGTATGAGTTGCCATTTCTCCTTCAGGGGATATTTCCATTCCAGGGATGGAACCCTGGTCTCCTGCACTACAGTCAGGTTCTTTACCATCTTAGCCACCAGGGAAGCCCCCTTCACAGACTGCAGGGCATTTAACTAGAACTCAGTACTTCTCTTAGGCAGAGGAGAACATCTGAAAGTGAAAATGAAAGTGAAGTCGGTCAGTCGTGTCTGACTCTTTGCAACTCCATAGACTGTAGCCTACCAGGCATCTCTGTCCATGGGATTTTCCAGGCAAGAGTGCTGGAGTGGGTTGCCATTTCATTCCAGGGGATCTTCCTGACCCAGGGATCGAACCCCGGTCTCCCGCATTGCAGGCAGATGTTTTACCCTCAGCTACCAGAGAAGCCCCAAGGACATCTGAGTTGAGTGGCAAATAAAGAAGGGCAGACACTGGAAATTGCTATCCTGTATCTAAATCTATGCTTAAATAAAATTTTAAATTGGATTATTAGTCCTTTTTATTGCACTGTTTCATTTTAATCAAAATTTAAAGAAAATCCCCACCTTGGAACTCTTTTTGAGCCTAAGTTCCTAAGAGCGGGGCACTGCTAAATTCCTAGCACCTGAAATGGTTTCTGGTGCATAATAGACCCTCAGACATATGTTTTGAGTGAATGGATAAATGCATGAATGAAAGTATAACTTGAGTTTATTTTGCACCTTAAGACTGTGCTTTTGTTACTTTTAATCTCTGCTGTGGCAGGCATGCAGACCTCAGCTGTAAAGAATGGCACTGTGGGTAAATTTCTGCATTCTGTGTCCTGTTACACCAGATCCGAGACTTTGAATGTTGCCGGTTTAATGTGCCACTGAAGGAAAGATTGATGAGAAATGACTTACCCTTTCATAACTTGACCACTCCCTTTTCAGTCTTGTGGACATCCCTCAGTGCTGTATGCCTCTTCGAATGTATCTAATAGAACACGTTTCGGTAGATGTGTTTATCGTACATACAGGTCATGTTAAGTTCATTTTTAGTTGGGAATTTACTGAGGTCAGGACATCACCACTGATAAACGATAGTATGTCACTGTAGACCCAGGAGTTACTGTTGAACAACTGATTCATTGCTGTTCACTTCACATTTTAGAGTTAGTTTGGGCATACCACTTGTTTATATTATACTAGTCATTTCAGACACTTTACCGCGGACCAGAACATGCTTTAAGCAAAACAGCTACTGGGCCATGGATTACCACTGGCATCTTTATCTTCTAGGACAGCCCTGAAAATCCTGAGCGTGCTAATAAGCCAGGCCAGGACTTGTCTCCTGTTGAACTTAATTAATACACAACTGACAGCCCTTGGTGATTTTCAGGGAGTTTGATCCTTTTAAGGAGAAGAAGTATTTACCATCCATACTAACAAATATATTAGCAGTACAAATCCTGTTGCTTGAAGAAAATGACTGCCTGCTGCTGACAGTGTTCACGTCCAGGACTGCTGGCTGCCCGGAACGTGGCCAGCTCTCAGTGCAGTAGGAGACGGATACTGTCAGTTCACAGTGTAGCGCAGTGGCACGTGGGTAGTTTACTGTTGTGTAAAAATTAAAAGGTAGGTGCCCTCCAGCAAATCTAGCTCACCAAGCAGTCTTGGTATAAAATATTCCCCAGTGACTCCCTCACTTTCTAAGGAATCGTCTCCCAGCAACCCATCTGAAGCACTTAGTATCTTAGTTTTAATTCCAGACTACTGTTTAATGAATTATGGTTGTCTGAGAGAGAGCTTCTTCTCGTTGTGGCATGTCACCTTTCATTTTTGGTATTATCCACGGTAACATCTTCAAGCATCTACCTCTTCTACTGTTAGGAACTGAATATTCATCTCTCCCCCAGTTCGTAGGTTGAAGCCCAACTCTCCATGTGATGGTGTTAGGAGGTGGGGCCTTTGAGAGGTGATTAGCTTTAGTTGAGGTCATAAGGGTGGATCTCCCATGATGGAAATTAGTGCCTTTAATAAACAGGAAGAGGTACTAGAATTTCTTTTCCACCACATGAGGATAGAGGAGAAGGCAGATGTCTACACAGCAGACATCCAAAGAAGAGGGTCCTCCTTCACCAGGGACCAGATCTGCCTGCACCTTGATCTTGGACTTCCCGACCTCCAGAACTGTGAGAAATAAACATCCGTTGTTTATGCCACCCAGTCTGTGGTATTTCATTATAGCAGCCCTACCAGACTAAGACATTCACTCTTCATGTTCTCACTAACCAGTTTTACTGAGTCTCCTGACCAGTTAAGTGTCCCCTGACAACACAAGCTGACTTAATACCATCATCGTTTCATAATTGTGTTGAATTGAACATCTCTTAAGAAGAAGACGATTACCGTGCATCACCGTTCTTGGGCCATATCCTCCCTGGCCTGTTTCCGTATTTCCACAGCCCCTGTTCACCAGAACAAGCCTTTAGGGTGTGGTGCAGCCAGACCTTCATTCATTAGAGACAGCCGTGCTTGCAGGCCTGTGGTCGTTCTGCTGAGCGTTCTGTTTTAATGCTTCCCGTGAACGTGTCTAACAAGCATATGCAACAGTCACAGGTTCTTTATGTCCCGTACATGTGAACTGTTGGTGACCACCACTTTGGGGTAACAGATACTCAGTTCTCTTGCCTTTTGTGGCTCTCTCCCTAATTGCTTTGTGAACTAACTTAAACACTTTCTTTGATGTTTATGCTATTACAATATAGGTTTCTCTTAAATTTTACTAATAAACATGTCAGTGCAGCTCCAAACTTAAATATAGCTCTATCAGTTTATAGAATTCTTAGCTGTGGTCTGGGCACTGTTACTTGTTTTACTTAGACTGTCTCGTTTAATCCTTCAAACAGTCCTGCGAGATAGATGTTATCCCCGTTTTAGAAAGAAATAGAAGTTCAGGGAAGCCAAGTGATTGGGCCAAGGTCACGTGGCAGAGCTGGCATTATGACTGTCTCCACTGCTCCTGTTGCACCAGCTGCTTCATGGTGTCCCTTAGTCTGTAATCACTGGGATGCATCCTTTTGCTGATGAAGGGATTAAGGCTTAATGAGGTACCTTGCTCACATTTACATACTGATGAGGTGTAGAGCTGGGATTCAAACCCTGATTTTATCACTCAGGATTCCAGTGCTCTTTCTCTTTGAGTGTTCCAAATAAGCCACGTTTAAGTCACGTTATTCTCTGTGACTTAAAGCACTTCCAACAAACCTATTGCATTGGGTGCTTAAAGCTGCACTTGGGCTCGACACAGGGATTGTGCCTCCCTTGTTTGGATGATGAACGAGTTTGGGTTAAAAGAATTGCCTTCATTTAAAATCAAGCAAAAAAAAGAAAATCATGTAAGCGAATCTTTTCAATATAGTCTTCTCTACATAAAAGGTATAAAAAGCAAATCCTTTAATACATTTTGTGTAGGGAAATTCTTCCTTGCCTTACATCATTTCTACTTGTTCCTTCCAGTAAATAAAACACACGAGTTGTAGTTATTTGACCTTCCTGACTCATTTTAGTTCTGGTCCCTGTCACTAAGACAGTGGCTTGAATTTTCATATTATCCACATTTTTCCCATCTTCTACATAGTAAACCCATAATTCAGGGAAAATCTTTTTAAGGCCGATAAATTGTGCCCAGATGATTTTTATCCTATCAGTCTATAATGTCCTTAGTGTTAATATAGACAGTGGTGAATATGCTAAGAAGTTGGCAAAAGCCTCTTGATGTGTTTATTTGAGTTCCTGTACAGTAGCAAATTTAATGTAACTGCTGAATTTTAGAACCTTTGCTTTGTTCTGGAACCTAACGTCATGCTGAATGCTCTATTATACAGAACCTCTCACATATGGTGCTTCTTTATATTCTGGGTTGTAGATAGTAAAAGATTGAGTCTACTTTTGGCTTCTGCTTTGAAAACCCTTTGCTCTCATGTTTCATTTCTTTAAGGCTAAGTACCTGCTCTCAGAACTTCCCTGGTGGCCCAGTCCGCTGTGCTCCCAATGCAGGAAACCTGGGATTGATCCCGGCTCGGGAAACTAGATCTCACATGGCCACACTAAATGTCTTGCATACCACACTTAAGATTCTGCACAGCCAAATAAGTACAAATAAATTAAAAGCCTACCCTCTTGTGTGATCATAGAATAGGCCTGACTTTGACATAACCTGTTGTCACTTGTATTTGTATGGCCTAAATTTGGACATAAGGACGTGTTAGCTTTCCTGTGATTGTCTGAAAAGAATCCGTATTTGATGTTCTTCTCCTCTAAGTTAAAAAAAAGTGAAATGAAACATTCAGCTCTGGTTGGTAAGAGCTGGCCTTGTTGAAGGGTCTTTCGTGTCTCACTGGGAATATGTTGGAGAATGTGCCGTCAGTTCTAGCACAAATATGCCGTGGTATTGTAGTCCTCAAGTTGCTAGCCATTCAGCCTTGATCAGCAGCTCTCCAAAGTCCATTCTGGTTGCTAACTCTTCTGTGAATATAAATACAAGGTATCCCATTTTTTATTAACTTCTTCCACTAAATCTAGGACAAAGACCACGTATTTCAGAACTTTGGGAGCCACTTTGTGATTCTAGGAAAATCATTTTGCCATATTGTCACAGCTGTTCAAAATGGTACTCGTGATTTTGTCTGTAAAACAGAATCTTTTAGTCAATCACTGTGCTGGTTCACTTTCTTTATTTTCTGAATAAGAACGTCTCTGCATTTAGTTAAAGGTGAAGCTGTTGCAGTTACTAGAAAACAATGGGTTTGTATGGACATCTTGTAAGCGTCTTGCCTCTAACCGGCCCCTTCCCTGCCCTGAGTCTGTGCATCAAAAGAATGTGCCTACATTGGACATTTATTAGACAACTCGTAGAGAACTAGTATGTTCTTTTGTCACATAAGAAATAATCAATAAACATAGTGTATCGATAGACAAGTCAGATACTAGCGTTACAGTGTTGTGACGTCCCCCTTAGGAAAAGATGTCTCCAGTATTCTGAAACGTGGCCCTCACTCACACACACTTCTGCATCTTTCTAGAATAAGGATCTCACCTCCAACAGTTTTCCTACGGCCATGAAATTCTCCCCTGCTTCGTTTCATTTTTATTTGTTTCTTGAAACCAAAGTACCTACTGTAGTAGTTTGAAAAACAAAAATAATAACCTTTGACAGTTAAAAAGGTCTAGAGGAGTGCAGAGTCATAGTTGTAATAGTATTACAAGGATTTCAAAGTCAGCTAGAGGCACAACCAGCCATAGAGGATGCGGTACATTTATATGAGAGGAATGTGTGTCTTTTCTATATAAAATTTAAAGCTCCTTAACCATTGAAAACATGAAATGCCTAAAGCTAAATCATGTATCTTTTGTAGAATGCTTACCTGTGGTTCGGTCAGCATTATTTTGCACAATAAAGAAAATAGATATTTTGAGAAAATCATTGGATTTCTTTAAGTAATCTTGCCCCTTTTGCATTTTCCCATCTGGATGCAGCTGAAAGTACCCATGGCAGACAAGCCTGGTAACACAGTGAACTTCCGGAAGCTACTACTGAACCGTTGCCAGAAGGAATTTGAAAAAGATAAAGCCGATGATGATGTCTTTGAGAAGAAGCAGAAAGAACTCGAGGCTGCCAGTGCTGTAAGTATTTTCACAGAAAAACCGTGCGTGTGCACTTTGAGTGTTATCAGAATTTTCATGAAGCCGGCTGCCTCATCGTCCTGCTACTTCAGTAGGTGCCTGCGGCCTTTTCTTCAGGTGGAGATATACCGTATTGATGTTTAGAGGAGAGCTTTATTCCTTTTAGTGCCACATGTTAAAACAACTCAACCTTCTAAGATAGGGATTCAGAACCTAGACTTCAGAGAGGTTGCTGAATTCCAGAAATCTCCTGAAATGGATGCGAACTTGTGGGGATAGTTTTATTTTCTGAATAGGTCTGTGGTTAACTGTCAAAACCTCAAAGCCTCTCCCTGACCCGTAGTTCAAACAAGTTTATTTAAACAACAAGACACTTGAAGGGAAAATTATATAGGATCATTTCTTCTTTTAGAGTAATTTATCCTTACTTAAATAGAGATTTTCCTATGTGTAACAGCTGCATACAAAAAAGTTATAAAATTGTGACTGGTTTTACAATGGTAAATGGAAAACATTAAAATCCTCCAATCAAGGAGTGCAAGAACCTTTATGCTGTTGTTAGACAATGAAAGCAAAATAATATACTGGAGTATAAAGATAAGAGTTGATGAGTATGCCCCTAATGGAGATAAAGGGGATGTTTTCCCCAGACCAGTATGTTTCCCCATCCCATCTTCATTTGATGTCAGTCAAAACATACCATCGCCTCTGTAGTTTTTTTTAAAGTGCACTATGCTTGTGCATATACACCAGTTACTTTATGTACAGTAAAGGAATGAGAAAGGAGAAAACGAAAAAGTAGAGAAACTACACTCTAGCAGTCAGGATGTGGTGGAACCAAATTGTGATTTTCTAACGGAGAGTGTCTTTTTGGTCTGGAGGAACAGAATTCTAGGGATTCCCTATTTAGCAGACACCTACTATCTCCTGTTGGAACACAACAGTTGTATCTTCATCCTCCACTTCCAACTGTTCAGGTGTGTCTTTTACATTGATTGTCTGCCCGTCAGATGGGAATTGATCTGCCTCACTGACAAACCCTGTCGTTCACAATGGATTTTATCAGGGTACTAAGTACATGCCTCTTAATGTTTAACGGCACCTCTGAACCATCCTGCCCCTCCACGTTCAAATTAGAATGATCGTTTTTCTCAGTTTTGACTCCTTCCTTGAGCTTTTCGTCAGCAGTGCCGAGCTCCACAGTCTCCCTAGCTGCCGCTTCGTAGGAGGCTTGCCCGGTCTGCACTGAACGAGCATACCGGCAACACCAGCCACAAGTATGTTTTTAGCATCTTTTGAGTAGTACAATCTTCATCATCAAGATTCTGTTATTCTTCCTTATGCAATAGCCAGAGGAGAGGACAAGGCTTCATGATGAACTGGAAGAAGCTAAAGATAAAGCCCGGCGGAGATCCATTGGCAACATCAAGTTCATTGGAGAACTCTTTAAACTCAAAATGCTGACTGAAGCCATCATGCATGACTGTGTGGTGAAGCTGCTGAAGAACCACGATGAAGAATCCCTCGAGTGTCTGTGTCGCCTGCTCACCACAATTGGCAAAGACCTGGACTTTGAGAAAGCAAAGGTAAGACCCCCGAATCTCAGAAACCTCCTGCAGGGACTCTTTGTCAGCTGCGGAAGTTGACTGTCAACACAGGTCTCCATCTTTTCCCAGCAGCCAAGGGTGCTTTTCTTTTGTCCTTCTCACTGTCAGTGTTGGGCCATGGTGCTCGTTACCACGTTTTCATTAAAGTCAGAAGTGAAGAGGATCCAAAAGTATTTAAAAGCCAGGTCATGAATTGAGATTATTTCTCCCGTGTCCTTTATTTTACAGGCCCTTCATGTGTATATGAATAGCAGTACATTTCTGTGGACAGAAATTTGGGGGTGAGGGGGGAGCTACCAACAGCCAGGACTGACGGAAGACAAGAATGAAGACCTAGTAGCTTTCTCGTTTATGCTCTAGTTGATGACAGGGCTATCTAACCATAATATAAGAAACCATTAAAAATATTATAATTCAAACATAACATGGTACTGTCCAAATAAGGGGTAGGGAAATTAGAAAAGCATCAAAGAAATAGTGTCAGAAATGTTTTATAACATAGGAATCAGGTAGGGTTATGTTTGGCTGTGATAGAAAACCCGGAATATCAGTGTGTATATAAGACAGGTTTATTTCTCACTCATGTAAATGAAGTTCAGGAGTAAAAATTCTAAGGCTGGCCTGGTGGCTGGCTAAGAGATGACAAAAAATTTCAGTTCCTCCAGTGTAACATTTTGTCATCCCTAAGGTGTAGCCCTGGAGTAGTTCTTGACATCATAGCTGAGAAGGTTAGCAAAGGGCAAAGGACACAGCCACCTCTCTCTTAAGGTTCCAAGGAGATGCAGTATGACGTTTCCATTTATATTCTGTTGGCCTATAATTAGTCATATGGCCATGGCCTGCCTCCTGGAATATGTAGCCTTTATTTTGGGTGTCATGTTCAATTAAAAATTCTACCACAATGCCTTTTGGCCAAAAGTTGTATTCCTATGCCGTCTTAAAATTCTACGTGGTAAAACTACATTTGAATTCCTCAGCCAGGAATACTAATGATTTTGTATCTTGCAGCCACGTATGGACCAGTATTTTAATCAGATGGAGAAAATTGTAAAAGAAAGAAAAACCTCATCTAGGATTCGATTCATGCTTCAGGACGTAATAGATCTAAGGCTGGTAAGTAGAAAAATCAACCTACTTTTCCAGTCTCTTTTCAGGGTTTGGCTTGGGGAGGATGTCCTAGGATTTATATGTATAATGGCTTAATGCTTTTGCCTCATGACTCAGAACATGGATCAACAAACTGTGACAAGAGAGCTATGTGAAAGGACAAAGAGCATGTACACCTGCCTGTCTGCAGCTTATTTCTTCTCTCTATTCTGGTGATCAGACCACTTTGCAATTTTGAAATCAGCCATTCTGATTTCAAACTGTGGTCATTTAAATTTAATCTTAGCATGCTAAATAATCAAGAATTCTCGTCTTCAAAATCAATGTATTTCTCTTCCCCGAGCCTTACATTGTAGTCTCTGAAGTGGTGACGTTGTCTCCCTTGCAGGTGTGTTATAAAGATTCAGTGGTTATGTGTGCGGCCAGCTCACAGGAGATGTAGATGTTTTCCTCTCTGTTGTTTTTCCTGTATACTCTCTTGTTCTGCTGCTTTTTTCCCTCCTTTGTCATACTAAGTATAGTTCTCACCACTACCACCTTTGTCAACTGCTAGAGGAAACACACTGCCACTGAGCCTAAGATAGAGGAGGTGAACGCAGGTCCCCCTCTCTACCCCGCCCTGCACTCAGACCAGGTAGCTTACTCAGCTGAGATGTGACCTCAGGATCCTTCTTATTAACAAAGCCACTACCACTTGATCAGAATTTTGAATGCTGATTTAAATCTATTTTCCATTCTTGCCTCAAACTAATATAAGTAAATGTTAAAAATTGCTCTGCCTCTTCCTTCAGTCACTCATATTTGTATCAGATATTGAGACTGTAGCTCAGAAGGGAAGGACTGGGAGAAGTGTCTCTTGAAGGAGACAGCTTGTCTTACCCTTAGCAGAGAGGATAACTGGAGCTTAGAGTGATTGTGGCGTTTTGTGTAGATACCATAACCTTGATATGCGAGGAAGGAAAACGCTAGTCATCCTCGATGTAGAACCCCAGTGGAGTGTGGTGTGAACTGAGTAGCAATATATCCGACTGGGTCAAGACCAAAAGTCCTGACCTTTCTTGATTCCTCTTGTTTTTCCTTTCAAAAGTACAATATGATAAAATGTACAGATGGATGGGTAGGTAGGTGGATGGGTAGACAGATAGTTGGGCCATTCTTTCACTCTGTGTTTCTACCCACTGCTTTTGTATAGAGTAACTCAGTGGATTGAGACAGGTTTCAGTATTTAGCGCTAACATCTGAGCTGCACGTAGAGCCATCTGTAGGTGGTTGAACCTGCCATAGCGCCAGGTTCATGTGTATGCTATGCTTTTCTAGCAGTGAAAGTATAAAATAGATTTTTCTAAAGTTTCCTTTCTGTTTTTAGTTATCTGGCTGACATCCTCATTTTCTCCTTTTATAGTGTAATTGGGTATCACGACGAGCAGATCAGGGGCCTAAAACTATTGAACAGATTCACAAAGAAGCTAAAATAGAAGAACAGGAAGAGCAGAGGAAGGTCCAACAACTCATGACCAAAGAGAAGAGAAGACCAGGTGAGGGGTGGAGTCTACCGGGCGCTAGGAAACTTGGAAGTTTGAGGGATGAATATGTTAAGAATTTTATATTTAGATGTGAAATGAGAGCAGAAAGACTGACCCAAAGAAGAGAACGGTGATTGGTAAGAGAAACGGCATCACCTGGAGACTGGTTGTTGTGTAAAAACAGAGAGTGTGGGAAGTACATTTTATTTCTTTGACTACTCCAAAGTCAGCAATCAGCAAGACTTCATTGAGCATCTTCTGTATACTCAGTATAGGTGAGGGATATAAAAAGAAGTAGAAGATACATCTCCTTCCCTCTGGAAGCCAGAACTAATAAAGGGAATGTTTTCAAGCAAACAGAAGTTACTATCAATTATGAAATGTACTCTCCACTCAGGCTGTTAAAACTCAGAACAGGCGGGATAGCAACTTGGAGGAAAGGGGCACTTGAACTGGGTGTTGGTAGATGGCCAATATTTGGAAGGGATGGAAAAATTATAGTCATGAAACTAAAGTAAATATATACTGTAAAGAGGAATAAATAAGCCTGATTAGAGTAAAATTTCAGTGTTGAGAAGGATTGAAAAAATGCTGAGAAGAGTGGACCCAAATCAGGAACTCAGGCTTGAGCTGACACTGAGGAGCTGCCGCGTGCTTTTGAGCAAAGGCGTGATGACAGGCTGGGCGCACGTCAATAAAAGGGGTCTGCTGCTCACTGGAGAAGACGCCGATGCTGGGAGAGATTGCAGGCAGGAGGGGAAGGGGGCGGCAGAGGATGGGATGGCCGGACGGCATCACGGACTCAATGGGCATGGGTTTGAGCAAGCTCTGGGAGATAGTGAAGGACAGGGAGGCCTAGCGCAGTGTAAGTCCATGGGTTCACACCGAGTCAGACACAGCTTAGCAGCTGAACAGCACTGACAGCATTGCTCGTCACGTGGTGAAGGGTGTACCAGGCTCAGAAATGCTGTTGTCAGCTGAAATCCTATGTGGAAGGAGGTTAAAACTTGGTAGTGATAAAAACAAAAAGGAAGAAACAGAAAAAAATAAGGTGAAGTAGTAAGCATTTTACACCTGAGAAAATAGAAAATTCTGTAGACTCAGTTTAGGAACATTGAAAGAAGAAACTTTTTTCAGAAAGGAAATGATCATTTTTCTTATAAGCTTGTTTCTTCTGAGATGACATCCAAATGGGAACGCTCATCCACTGTGCTATGAAGTGCTCAGATGGTGACCGGGTCATATTAGCATAGAGGTTGAGGGCATAGACTCTGGAGCCAAACCGTCTTGGTGTGAGTTTCAGCTCTCCTGCATCCTAACTGCGTGACCTTGCACAAGTCACTTAATCTATAAAATTGATCGAATAATAGTACCTAGGATTTGTGAGGCTGAAATGAGATAGGTAAAGTGTTTAGCATAGCAACTGACACCTACTAAATATTCGATAGCTGTGACCTGTTATTTATCAGAGACACTGTATACTCATAGTGAAGTTCTGAGAGATGACTCCACCAGGGAAGAGAGTGTGCTTTTCCGTTCTACAGGAGCAAGGAATAATCAAGCGTGTTCATGACCATTAGTATCACTTAGCAAAGAGAAAATCAAGAAGCATGTGAGGATTGAAAAAGCTTTTAGACAGTTTGGTGGTCTTTCATTCAGTAAATATTTATTGAGTGCTTGTCACTTAACAAGAGAGACAAAGTCCATTGCTTCCTACAGCTCACATCTTAGGAGGAACAGAGGGGAACAAATACTTAAATATATGTTTGTCAGATATGTTCTATAGAAAAACTAAAACAGAGAAGGAGTAGGAATGCAAGGTTTGATGAGTAGAGAGGTTGCAGTTTTATATTAGGAAGATTGGGAAGCCTATTTAAGTTGGTGTTGTTTGAGCAAAGACTGAATGAAGTAAGGAAGGAGTTAATTCATGTGGATATCTGGGGAAGTGGGTGTTAGGAAAAGGGGATAGTAAGTATAAATGCCCTGAAGCAGCCTTTTCAAGCATCAGCAAAAAGGTCAGTGTGGCTAGAGCAAAGGTTATGGGGGGGGAGTGGTAGGAGATGGGGTCTGAGAGGCAGGGGCCAGATTACTTAGAGGAGATAAACCATTTATAAGGAGTCTGTCTTATTCTCACAATGAAATAGATAACAGAAGTGTTTTGAGCAAAGAAGTGACAAGACCTGACTCATAACTTACTCGGGCCACACTGGCTGCCATGATGAGAATGGTGAGGATGAAGCAGGAAGCCAGTGATGATGTTTTTATACCAGTTGAGGCTTATTGCTAGCTTAACCAAATTTGTAGTGTTAGTAGTGGTTAGAAGGGGGGCTAGATGCTGAATATATTGAAAAGGTTGAACTGACAAGATTTGCTGACAAATTAAGTGCAATGTGTGAGAAAGAGGAGTCAAGGTTTTCTGCCTCTCAGTGCCTGAAAGTTTAGAGAAGCAGGTTTTAAGGGAATGGTCAAACCATAGTGTCTTATAACATCATTAAGTGAAATAAACTTTGGAATAAATTATTTCCATCTTATTTCTCCCAAAGTATTCTCATCATTAACTCTATACACATTAGATTTGGCCCTCCCTTAGGGAGGGTTAGTCTAGCACTAAATCCTTGTTCATTTCTATGAGTTGGTTTCTTCCAGGTCAGTAATGTTTTATGAGAGATGGATACCAGTAGAGTGCTTCTACTTGAAATTTTCATGTTGTGGGTGGTAAGGAGACCGTCAGCAGTGCTTTCACAGTTTCTTTTGTCTTTTTCCTGGGTTTTGATTGGAGCTGCTGAGTTGAAAAGATTGCTCACCATTTCATTGTCAAACTGATTTGAGACAGAGGAGAGTCTGGCTCACTCCGTTTTTCCTGCAGGTGTCCAGAGAGTGGATGAAGGTGGGTGGAACACTGTTCAAGGGGCCAAGAATAGTCGGGTATTGGACCCCTCAAAATTTCTGAAAATCACTAAGGTGAGTGTGACATTTAAGAACAACTTCAAATAGTCTCAAAAACATGACTCTCAAAATTACTTCCTACATGAAACAGCCATATTACACATTTTACCGGGTAGTTTTTTATTGCAGATGCATTTCTGCAGGGCAACCTTAGTAAGTGTATTCTTTCCTAGTTGTCCTGGAATTAGTCCTTTTTATTTGTATGAGTGTTAACTAAGAAGGACTAGATTAGTTAGGTTTACTAAGGCTTATTAAATTGACTAGGTTAATTCTTAAAGGTATGAGATACTCAGTATAGGAGAGATGGTAACAAAAGTTCTTGAGAAGCCATAGTAAATTGCAAGCTTTTGTACATTGTATCCTTAGCTCTTGCACTCATCTCACACCCTAGTAAAGTAATGCTCAAAATTCTCGAAGCCAGGCTTCAGCAATATGTGAATCATGAACTTCCTGATGTTCAAGCTGGTTTTAGAAAAGGCAGAGGAACCAGAGATCAAATTGCCAACATCCGCTGGATCATGGAAAAAGCAAGAGAGTTCCAGAAAAACATCTGTTTCTGCTTTATTGACTATGCCAAAGCCTTTGACTGTGTGGATCACAATAAACTGTGGAAAATTCTGAAAGAGATGGGAATACCAGACCACCTGATCTGCCTCTTGAGAAATGTGTATGCAGGTCAGGAAGCAACAGTTAGAACTGGACATAGAACAACAGACTGGTTCCAAATAGGAAAAGGATTATGTCAAGGCTGTATATTGTCACCCTGTTTATTTAACTTATATGCAGAGTACATCATGAGAAACGCTGGACTGGAAGAAACACAAGCTGGAATCAAGATTGCCGGGAGAAATATCCATCACCGCAGATATGCAGATGACACTACCCTTATGGCATAAAGTGAAGAGGAACTAAAAAAGCCTCTTGATGAAGTGAAAGTGGAGAGTGAAAAAGTTGGCTTAAAGCTCAACATTCAGAAAACGAAGATCATGGCATCCTGTCCCATCACTTCATGGGAAATAGATGGGGAAACAGTGGAAACAGTGTCAGACTTTATTTTTCTGGGCTCCAAAATCACTGCAGATGGTGAATGCAGCCATGAAGTTAAAAGACGCTTACTCCTTGGAAGGAAAGTTATGAACAACCGAAATAGCATATTGAAAAGCAGAGACATTACTTTGCCAACAAAGGTTCGTCTAGTCAAGGCTATGGTTTTTCCTGTGGTCATGTATGGATGTGAGAGTTGGACTGTGAAGAAGGCTGAGCACCGAAGAATTGATGCTTTTGAACTGTGGTGTTGGAGAAGACTCTTGAGAGTCCTTGGACTGCAAGGAGATCCAACCAGTCCATTCTGAAGGAGATCAGCCCTGGGATTTCTTTGGAAGGACTGATGTTGAAGCTGAAACTCCAGTACTTTGGCCACCTGGTACGAAGAGTTGACTCATTGGAAAAGACTCTGATGCTGGGAGGGATTGGGGGCAAGAGGAGAAGGGGATGACAGAGGATGAGATGGCTGGATGGCATCACTGACTCGATGGACCTGAGTGTCAGTGAACTCCGGGAGTTGGTGATGGACAGGGAGGCCTGGCGTGCTGCGATTCATGGGGTCGCAAAGAGTCAGACACGACTGAGCAACTAATCTGATCTGTTCTGATCCTTAGCTCTAAGGAAGGAGAGAAAGTGCCTTTTTAAGTTTGACCATTAAAGGAATGAATGGTTTGCTATATCTAAGGCACAAAAGAAATCACAGAAGACCTACCAGAAATTATTCTGTGATAAAGATTTACTGGACCCTACTTCCTTCTCTTGAGACTATGGGCGGTAAGAGGAAAGAATTTTCTCCTGGCAGATGTTTTCAGCAGTAGAAGTTGATCACTATATGTAGAGTGAAGAGAACCTTGGAGAACATAGAGAAAGTGGAATTACATTTTGTAAAAGTGGAAACTTCCAAGCCCACTGGGTTTTGCAAACCACTTGCAAGTGTGGTTTGATCCTTACTTGTAATACGCTTTCCATAGATCTGAAATTGGCAGCCTGCCAGGAGGATACTAAAGATAGTCTAAAGCTCACAATGAAGATATCAAATAGAAGAAGATGAGCTGTGTCATTTGCATCCTTACAGTTTTCTCAAAGCATTGCTTCAGGACGGAGCATTCCCTTTCTGGATCTCTCTTGATGTATCAGCCAGGATCCTGTTTTCTAAGACTCTGGTACATTCTTTCAGTTGTTTATGTCCCAAAGAAGGAATTCCATCGCTGAATACAACTTGATTCCCATCCGCTTCCATTTCCAGCAAGAGACAGTTTTAACTAAAATCATTTGTGTTTTAAATATCGTTTCTGTGCATGGGCACTGTAAAAAGGAACATTCTACAACATTATTTCCTTAATATTTTAAAAAATATATAAATTAAAAGAAATGTGTGTATTCAGACAGTTATACTGTTGGTACTCTATATAAATATTAAAAGCTCAAAACCATTAAGGAGATTCACTATTAACTATTAACTACATATAGCAAGCTGCAGTGTCAGAGCATAGCAGTGCCTTTGCTAGGATCCGCCTCACAGTGTGTGTGTTGTGGTGTGCATTCTATGAGGTCCTCCATGCATTTGTACTGAAGTTGTGCTGGGAGAGTTAAATCTGAGAGGTATCAGGCACCCTAACTCCCCGTCTAACATGTTCCTTTCTTTTCTCTTGTTCCCCTTTACTGAACCATGCGCCTGTCTCACCTCTCCTTCCCTGCCCCAACCTATTTTAGGCTTTGCTAAAATGTGAAATCTTTGGGTCTTTTGACTTGTTTCCTAACAGTCACTTGAAAAGATTAATGAGTTAATTTTGTAATATTTGTATATTCCTCTTTCTGTTTTTTTTTTTCCATTTTAAAATCCCTTGGCATTGTAAAAGGGAAATCATTAGAAACTGCTTAGCAGATTAGCATACCATCTTCAAGGATCTGAATGTATTCTCCAGGCCAGTAGTTGTATTTTGTGGACACTGGATTCCAAAGAGTTCTTCCAGGGCCAGAGGAATCCCAGTTTAATGGGAACAGCTCCAACTTATGTTTTGTATAGGGGCATTCCAAGCAAAATTTTGTTGCTGAAATTGATTTTATTGCACTGGGGAGAAAAAAGAGAAGATAAACTATTCTTCTAGAATAGTTCCTACTGTTGACTTGTGATCCCTTACGTTGCAGCCCACAATTGATGAGAAAATTCAGCTGGTACCTAAAGCGCAGCTGGGCAGCTGGGGAAAGGGCAGCAGTGGTGGAGCCAAGGCGAGCGAGGCCGGTAAGTGAGGAGTGTCCTTCCTCCGGAAGCTGGCGTGCTGCAGTCGTTTCACAAGCGTACGTTTTAGTGCAAGATCTATAAACTAATCACGCCCAGATTTATTGGTGTCCCGCTCTTAACATAATTGAGGGTTTCCTCCTCACTGTGGATCCTTAGGTATTTTGAATATTTAAAACAAGTTTTTTTTTTTTTAATTCAAAAACTATTTAAAACTTTAATCTGTTTGATTCCTTTGTTGTTTTGTTGCTTTTTACAAATTCAATATAATTAGAAAAGTTACTGGGACTCCAAATTAAAATGGAAACTCATATTACTGAGTAAAGTAATATTATTACCCAGAAGCATTTAACTTTAGGGTGTTGCGAAAGAAAAAACAATTCGATTAAAATAGTTTTCAAAATCTATGTCAGAAGTAGATTTTGAGAGACTTGACTTTAGGACTCACATACTTGGATCATAACAATTAAACTTCATTGTTAACAACCTTCCCATATTTCCCTTCTATTACATAATTTTGACCTTTTTTCTTTTAAATTAAATTGTTCACTTAAACTCACATCCATACTTTTACATAAATGACATCACAGCATTTTTTAAGTTAAATATTTTCTTTTGGTTTCGCTTGCCTTCTTTCTTCCCCTATTTACCATTCCTAGGCCCTACTTAGGATAATTTAGTTATATTTTTAAAGGAGCAGATAGTTGTAATGAATAAATATTTATAAATTCTTTTTTACATACAAAGTCTTTCTAACAGAGTGCTTCTAAGAGTATGGTCTGTGGACCAGGAGATTGGCGTCAGCTGGTTAGGCTCGTTAGAAATGCCTGGCCACGGGCCCTTCCCCACGAAGGCAGATCAGTTAGAAGCTGCATTTTAGTCATGTGATTTATATTTCTTTCTCACTCCTTAATATCTATAGATGCCTTAAGATCAAGTGCTTCCAGTTTAAACAGATTCTCTGCTTTGCAACCTCCAGCACCTTCAGGGTCTGCGTCATCCACACCTCTAGAGTTTGATTCCCGGCGGACCTTAACTAGGTAAGCAGTCTGCACATTAATAAAGATTGACCTGCTTGTCAGGCTGGCTGGCTGTCCAACACAACACACACTCTCTCGCTCTCTCTGTGATGATAATCCCTATGGGTAGATTCATTTCATCACTAAAGTTGATTTCCTCCAAGATAAGGAAGTTATGGAGTTCAGATAAGGTGGAAGGGATATCCAATAGCTTGCTCCACTCAGAAAGCCAGGCCCAGCCAACGAGCCCCGGGAGCTTGTGTCAGGGCTCCGCAAGGCGAGGCTGCAGGCGCTCCAGAGAAACTAGCACCCTCAGGCTGCAACCCTCAAGCTGAGTGAAAGGGCCTGACCGCCCACCTGTGGATTCCTCTGTCACACTGTTCTTGCAGTTATATTTGAGGTTGCCTTTTATTTTTCACTACTCTGTATTCTGCTATCTTTCTACTTTGATTTTTGTAGGATTCGTACAGTCAGGTGTTCGTTGGCTAGTTTACACAGAGTGGGTGAGAACCTGTAGTATAGTGACAGAATAAAATGTTTTGATGTAGGTGCTTTTGGAACTGAGTTTCTTTAACCTCGCAAACTTTTGCTTTTTATTATTATAAATTAATGTGACTAGGTGGGTTTCCTAAGCTATATTACTATTCCTTTGGCTTCTGAAACAAAATATAGCACAGGTGAACTTTTAAACAGTAACCTAGATTGTCATTGAGCATCAGTTGTGCTCCTGAGGTGTTTGTGACTCTTTCAGTTCAGTTCAGTGCAGTTGCTCAGTCGTGTCCGACTCTGCGACTCCATGAACCGCAGCACACCAGGCCTCCCTGTCCATCACCAGCTCCCAGAGTTCACTCAGACTCACGTCCATCGAGTCAGCGATGCCATCCAGCCATCGCATCCTCTGTCGTCCCCTTTTCCTCCTGCCCCCAATCCCTCCCAGCATCAGAGTCTTTTCCAATGAGTCAGCTCTTCGTACCAGGTGGCCAAAGTACTGGAGTTTCAGCTTTAGCATCATTCCTTCCAAAGAAATCCCAGGGCTGATCTCCTTCAGAATGGACTGGTTGGATCTCCTTGCAGTCCAGGGGACTCTCAAGAGTCTTCTCCGACACCACAGTTCAAAAGCATCAATTCTTCGGCGCTCAGCCTTCTTCACAGTCCAACTCTCACATCCATACATGACCACTGGGAAAACGATAGCCTTGACTAGACGGACCTTTGTTGGCAAAGTAATGTCTCTGCTTTTCAATATGCTATCTAGGTTGGTCATAACTTTCCTTCCAAGGAGTAAGCGTCTTTTAATTTCATGGCTGCAGTCACCATCTGCAGTGATTTTGGAGCCCAAAAAAATAAAGTCTGACTGTTTCCACTGTTCCCCATCTATTTCCCATGAAGTGATGGGACAGGATGCCATGATCTTTGTTTTCTGAATGTTGAACTTTAAGCCAACTTTTTCACTCTCCTCTTTCACTTTCATCAAGAGGCTCTTTAGTTTTTCTTCACTTTCTGCCATAAGGGTGGTGTCATCTGCATATCTGAGGTTATTGATATTTCTCCTGGCAATCTTGAGTCCAGCTTGTGCTTTTTCCAGCCCAGCATTTCTCATGGTGTACTCTCTTTTCCCTGCTATAAATGTCCCCTGATGGCTGTGCTTTTTGAGGACTGTGTCTGTTCCTGCATAGTGATTAGACCCGTTGTCTTTCCTGTAGGTCTTCCTTTTCTCATTTTAAATTCACCGTTGCTGATCTCTCTTGGGCTGAGGACCTGTTTGCCGCACTGGTTAGAATTGTCTGAGAGAAGAGTAGGAAGACAGGAAGATTCTCTCCTAAAATGAATGTAGTGTGTGATTTGGGCTATTCAAAAACTTTCCACGACTTGGTCCTCAGATATTTTCCATGTATTTGAAATTTCTGAATAAATATCATTGTAAAGTTTGTAAGACAGTAAAACCATATTATTTTGGTACTGTGTTTCCCTTTCATTCACTTAGCTCATACACTCATCAGTCTTTCTTCTTAAAAGATATTTTAAAATTTAGACAAGGAATTGCCATTGGCATTTAAAATTTTCAAGTGGTATCCCTTTTACATTTAAGGAAAAGCTAAAACACATCTTAATCTCGTTAAAGCACTGATTTTACTTGTTTATGTAAATAATTATACTTTGGCGTGTAATTGGTGCCTCATACATCTAAAGTTGTCTGTGAAAAGTTCTCCTGCATACTTAGAAAGTCTTGGTGTTGTTTTATAATTTGAATACAGAGGGAATGGAGGTGGTCTTTATTTTGAGAAGTGTTGTTTTGTCTTTGAAGTCGAGGAAGCACGGGCAGGGAGAAGAATGACAAGCCCCTCCAGCCTGCAGCAGCTCGGCCGAACACTTTCATGAGGGGTGGCAGCAGTAAAGACCTGTTAGACAATCAGTCTCAGGAGGAGCAGCGGAGGGAGATGCTGGAGACCGTGAAGCAGCTCACAGGAGGCATGGACGTGGAGAGGAGCAGCGCTGAGGCGGAGCGAAGCAGGACCAGGGAGCCAGGTGAGGGGTTCTGTATGAACAGACACAGGTGAAGACTGGGGCCTTCAATTTGGGAGGAGAAAAAGACAAGGAGACTTTGTGCCTGAGTAGATTTTCAGAATCAATACATGTTAACAGCACACAAGCCAGTGCTCTAAAAGTTAGAGGATATCTTCCTAATCTCACGGTTCTCGTTCCCCAGGTATCCATTGTTCAGCAGTGTGTAAATTTTCCCCTTCACTATTAAAAGCGATGCAGATAAGGGCCTTTTGCTGTATCTTGAGCGATACGAACTTCCTCCAACGTCCCTCAATTGCACCCCCGTGTGCATTAGAGTGTGTGTCCTTTGTGAATGGTAAAAGTGAAAGCTACTCAGTCCTGTCTGACCGTTTGCAGCCCCGTGTACAGTCCATGGAATTCTCTAGGCCAGAATACTGGAGTGGGTAGCCTCCCTTCTCCAAGGTATCCTGTGTACAGCCCCTCACATGTATGAAAATCCTGAAACTGTTGGGCCACCACAGGGCAAACCAGAGAGAAAGTATCAGATGGTCTTTTATTACCTTCATCTTGGAAGCTCTGTGGGTTTTGTACATGTTGAGCATGTATGTGCTTAGAGGACCAACTCAGGTAGTGCTCTAAAAACTGCCTCGTGTTTAACCGATCTGATTTTCAGTTTCCTCATCTCTTACATGGGGATAACAAGTGTACTAATTCTGTAGTTATTGTGGAGGTTAAAAGTGATAATACGTGTAAATACTTTGAACATTACCTGGTAAACACAAAGCTTGCAAAAAGGTCTTAGATGTCTTAATGATGATAATGACAGTGATGAAAAAGTTTTTAAATCTTAATCCTGAAGTAATATGGTTGTTTTATAACATTTTCCTAGCTTTCAATTTTGTTTCACTATTTAAATTATGTCTCTTAACTGTAGTTTCTAAATGGATTTCACAGGAAAATTGAAATGTCTTTTCCCGACTGATGAGGACTTCAGATCTTTCAGTTTTAAGGACGTGTGGCTTTCTTCTGCATGCTGGGTGGTTTGGGAGCCTAACAAGATAGGGTATGAGAAGCGTCTGGTGTGTAGTGGACGCTGTGGCACAGCTGCCCTCCGCACGCTTAACTGTCTGGGTCATTTGTTTATTTGCCACGTGCACCTGGGCACCAGTCCCTGCTCTTGGTCTTCTGTCTCCTGGGTCAAAGAGAAGTTTATCAAATAACCCCATGAAAGATGACACACGTGGTAACCCAAGGATTGAAAGAGAGATGAAACCGAGGACGGTCTCGGAATGCAGGAACGGCAAAACCAGACCCTGGTGTCCTTCCCTCCCCCGTGGTGTGGCTCCTAACGGATTTCAGGTCCTCCTGAGCAGTGTTGCCTGTCTCCCCTCCTGCCCCGTAGGGAGAAGTTACCTGCCTTACTCTTCCCCCACCCAGGATACGTGCCGCATCCAATCAGCAAATGACCCACAAGACCCCTAGCCCACTCCTTGTTCCCTGGGTATGAAAGTGGACTAAGGACCACTGTTCAAGGTCAGGTCTTCCTTGAGCTGGCCTGCTGTTCTAGAGCGTCTCCCGCTGTAATGAACTTTATGCTCCTCTCCTGCCTCATGTCTGGAAATTCTTTTCCAACCCTCACACGGACCATGACAGTATAGAAGTACAAAATGAGAAAAACGCTATGAAAGAAACCTAGTTATAAGAGAGTACTTACTTACCAGACACAGGGGAATGTTAGAGAAGGCTTTCCTCGGGTCTGAAGGAAAGAGGAGTTAAAACAGGTTTGCAGGGAGGGACAGGCGAGGGGCAGAGAGAGACAGCATTCCATGTAGGAGGAGCACCGTGAACAGAGTATTCGTCTGTGGAGCCATGGTGTACTCAAGCAACTGCAGAAGCCAGCGTGGCTGTAGCTCTGTGCACGCCTGTGCGACTTAGCGGGCCTCGCGTGCCCTCCATCATCGAAGCAGTGGAGAGCAATCAAAATACAGGAAGGAAATGCAGCATACTCTAGGGAAACATTCCTTCACCGTGTTGTGTACTTGAAGCTGATATAATACTGTAGATAATTCTGTAAATCAACTATACCTTGATTTTTTTAAAAAGGAACAAAAAATGCTCATTATAAAAATTTACCAACATCTCAATCCCTTGTAGCTGTTGTGGACTATGACGTTATTTAGTATGTGTGTATTCTAAAATCATGTTTCAGTGTTCTACTTTTAGGTGGCTTGCTTTGTCACATTTGTATCTGTTTTAATGCCTTTACTTAAAAAAAAAAGTAACAGAACATGTATATTATCAACCATAATTCTACCATTTTAATGATAATTTTTGTCATTTTTCCTTTCTCACTATTTTATCCTCACTAGTGACAAAACCGGAAATTCCAGTAACATCAGCCTCTGACAAGCCCGCGTTGTCAGAGGAAGAGATGGAGAGGAAGTCCAAATCTATCATTGATGAGTTTCTACACATTAATGATTTTAAGGTAAACAACAATTTTTAAAAAAGAAGCAACAGCACAGAAAGGCCTGTGATAGGAGACAGCAGAACTTCACTGGAGACAGTGTGACTTGGTTTTGGTCTAGATCAGTTATTGTGAACTGATGAGACCTCGAGCGAGTGATCCAAGCCCTGCTCGGTTCAGTTTGCACAACTGATACGCTCCTGCCCAGTGCGCTCTTTTATATGGATACTGTGGTTCACAGGATCAACTGGCAGGGAGGGAGAGCCGGTATCAGTCCCTCCCCACTGCAGGATAACCAAATTTACTTTGACATTAATGAACAAAAACAACACAGTATCATGAGGAATTCCTGGCTCCTTATATTACCTGTCTTTTCATCAACATTCTCATAGGAACTTTAAAGTACAGCTGACATTACTTTTTCTTTACTTCATAAGTAAAACTGAGGCACAAGAGAGTAATGTGTTGGGGTCTGGCAGCCTAAGTGAAACATTTCAAGATGTAGCTTTCAGTTTGCCCTTCTTTAACCTTAATCTTCTCCTGATCTTCATTTTAAGGTAGCAGTGAGTAAGATACACACACTGCCTGACTTCATGAGCCTTGTAGTCTTAAGTTAGAGACAGATCATGAACAGATAAAGTCCACAAAGTGTTCAATTGTGGTTAAAATAAATGCTAGGAGACCTGTAGGATCTTAGGAGAGATCATATAATGGGACCTGGTTTAGGGATCTGGGGTCATCAAAGGCTTATCTGTTAAAATTATTTGTCAGATACATTAACTACTTTTGCTTTGCTAAAAGCTTACCGAAATTGTCCAAAATTTAGAAATAGGAAGGTTTTACTCATGAGCAAGTTAGAGTACTTTTCAGAAAGTACTCTTGAAAATGCAGCAAAAATAAGAACACTAACTGGAATAATCCAAAGAACAGACTTCATATATTGTGATTTGTTAGAATCCTGGAAAATAAATAGTATTCTTATAAATTGGCAGCACAGTTTTTTTGTTTTTTGTTTTTTTAACTGTCTGAGCCACCAGGGAAGCCCCTAGCACAGCTAGAGGTGCAAGAGGAAGGGGGCATATGTATACCTATTGCTGATTCATATTGATGTATGGCAGAAGCCATCACAATTTTGTAAAGTAATTATCTTCTAATTAAAATAAAAGTAAAATAAAATTGAAAAATAGAAAAGAAAGCTGAGGTGCAAAGGTGTAACGTAACTTGCTCTCAGTTCAGTTCAGTTCAGTTCAGTCGCTCAGTCGTGTCCGACTCTTTGTGACCTCATGAATCACAGCACGCCAGGCCTCCGTATCCATCACCAACTCCCAGAGTTCACTCAAACTCATGTGCATCGAGTTGGTGATGCCATCCAGCCATCTCATCCTCTATCGTCCCCTTTTCCTCCTGCCCCCAATCCCTCCCAGAATCAGAGTCTTTTCCAGTGAGTCAACTCTTCGCATGAAGTGGCCAAAGGACTGGAGTTTCAGCTTTAGCATCATTCCTTCCAAAGAACACCCAGGGCTGATCTCCTTTAGAATGGACTGGTTGGATCTCTTTGCAGTCCAAGGGACTTTCAAGAGTCTTCTCCAACACCACAGTTCAAAAGCATCAATTCTTCGGCGCTCAGCTTTCTTCACAATCCAACTCTCACATCCATACATGACCACTGGGAAAACGATAGCCCTGACTAGACGGACCTTTGTTGGCAAAGTAATGTCTGTGCTTTTCAATATGCTATCTAGGTTGGTCATAACTTTCCTTCCAAGGAGTAAGCGTCTTTTAATTTCATGGCTGCAGTCACCATCTGCAGTGATTTTGGAGCCCCAAAAAATAAAGTCTGACACTGTTTCCACTGTCAGATAAATGGCAGACTCAGGATTCAAATCCAAGCTTCCAGCTTCAGAACAGAAGCTATACTTTTTCTTCCTACCTTTTGGGTATTGGTGTGTCATGCTAAAGGCTTATTGCGGAGCTCATTCTAAGGAAGATTTTTCCCAAACATTTTAATAGGTTCTATAGTTAACAGTAATACAAATGAGTATTTATTGAGCCCTTGTTTTGTGTTTAGCAATATGCCAAGTACTTATATATATTATATGCAGTCCTCACAGTAACCTTGTGATAGGAAGTCAAAGCTGAGAGATTAAGTAACATTCCTGAACTCACACAATAGCAAGTAAGTAGCAGAACCAGGGTTCAAACATATTTGTCTGACTCCACACCTTGTGTTTTTAGCCTCTGTGAGATGTATATGTTGAGCACCTGAAGTGTGTCACCCACATTAAGGAATGCATGCGTGTGTGTTATTTGCTCAGTTGTGTCCAACTTGTTGCGCCATGGACTCTAGCCCACCAGGCTCCTTTGTCCATGGGGATTCTCCAGGCAAGAATACTGGAGTGAGTTGCTGTGCCCTCCTCCAGAGGATCTTCCCAACCCAGGGATTGAACCCAGGTCTCCCACGTTGCAGGCAGATTCTTTACTGTCTGAGCCACCAGGGAAGCCCAAGAATACTGGAGTGGGTAGCATATCCCTTCTCCAGGGGATCTTCCCAAACCAGGGATCAAACAGGAGTTTCCTGCATTGCAGACGAGTTCTTTATCAGCTGAGCTATCAGGGAAGCCCATTTTAAGGAATACTTCCTGTAAATATTGTAGTATATGTACTGAATAGCATAATCTGTTTTTATGGGTCTTTTACCGAGCTTATGTTCTAGTGGGTGATACAGACAAAGCTGTCCTAAAAATAGGTAATAACTAAATAAGCAGCTTCTACAAAAAGAAAGTGTTTCAGTGCAAAGAAGTAAGATTAGATGGTATGATAACCAGTCACAGGGATTCTAGGAGGTATCATTTCAGGTTAGAGGTAAAAAACAAGAAACAAAACATTAGAAACTAGGGAGAAGGGTAAGATTATGAACTGCTGTGAACTTAGAAACTTCGCATTAGTAGTTCCATGATACAGTTAGTTGGCCCAGTATGCAGATGCAGTGACTAAATTCTCATTGGGAGACAATCACTTCAGGTATAATATTGAGCATTGAGTATTTGCTTTCATTTTTACTCTCTCCTGAAAAGGCTTTATAATGATGATGATAGGCTTAAAATGAGGTAAAACCCCACAAGGATAAAAAGCATAAGCTGTAGAAAGCAGCACCATTCTGGAAGCTAGAAGGATGGGTGGTAACTTAGCATTCGATGAATGTGCGTGAGATACAGATGGGCTGGAAACAGACAGACTGATTGGGTAAAGTGTATGTAAGAAACAGTCTTATGTGACAGTTGTGTTAAAAGTAAGCCAGAAAGAAAAACACCAATACAGTGTATACTAACGCATATATATGGAATTTAGAAAGATGGTAACAATAACCCTGTGTACGAGACAGCAAAAGAGACACCGATGTATAGATCAGTCTTATGGACTCTGTGGGAGAGGGAGAGGGTGGGAAGATTTGGGAGAATGGCATTGAAACATGTAAAATATCATGTATGAAACGAGTTGCCAGTCCAGGTTCGATGCACGATACTGGATGCTTGGGACTAGTGCACTGGGACGACCCAGAGGGATGGTATGGGGAGGGAGGAGGGTTCAGGATGGGGAACACATGTATACCTGTGGTGGATTCATTTTGATAGTTGGCAAAACTAATACAATTATGTACAGTTTAAAAATAAAATTAAAAAAATAATAAAAATAAATAAATAAATGCCATCAATAATCATATGTATTAAAAAAAAAAGTGCCAGTGTCATGAAAACACAAAGGAGAGAAGAATCTAAAGAGAGAATTCTGTGACGGTTCAGTGTTTGGAACTTGGCGCTTTCACTGCTAGGACCCTGGGTTTGATCCCTAGCTGGAGAACTAAGATCCTGGAGGATGGGCAACATGGCCAAAAACAAAGGTAGAGAGACATCATGACGTGTGACGTTGGGTTTTCAGTTGGATCCTAGAACAATGAAAAAGCTATATTGGACATTTGGGGACAGTTGTGGAAATTCCAGTATGTACTATATATCAGATACTTAGTTGATGTTACTGTGTGAATGTTGAATTTCTTAGATACATATATAAGAAAACCAGCAATTGATTAAATTGCAGTAAAGGTATGTCGGTGTACCTTTTATTACTCTTTAATTTCTCTATATTTTGAAAATATTTTAGATAAAAAGTTGACACGGGAGGAGGTATTAAATAACTTAACAGAGGGGAGATAAACAGTGGTGAAAATGCCTAGACCTGCCTTACTCGCGGCTTCTGTCAGGAGACTGCCCTTCTCACATGCATCTTCCCCCTCACAAGAACTGCTCTCGTCAGATGTTGAATCACAGGATTTTGAACTCACACACGTTGAGGTAGCTGAGGGCAGGGAGGTGATTGGTGATTGAGTGACCCTGCTGCCAGGCTTTTATTGTCCAGAACAGAGATACTGACCTAGCCAGATCATCCCGTGGTAAGAACCAGTCTACAAGCCCCATATCCCAAGATCTTCCTAAAAGATTTTTAGTACTTCAGCTAACCATGTCAACCTTACTATAAAAGGAAGACATTTTTCTTTGAAGATTTTCATACTGAGACAGAATTACCTCAGTTATCTCAGAATTAAGGCCTTTGAATCATGACACGAATTTCTGTTTAAATATTATTTGATAATATACCATTTCAAGTTTCTGAGTGATCATAATATAGATCCATGTTGTGTAATAAAGGACATTTTTGGCTCTGGTCTTTTGAGTGATCTTTAAGAAGATGTTAACCTAAACACATTAGCCTTACAAAGATGCACTTTTATTTTTAAATATGCCGAATAGTATTGCCCATATTATCCTGCATTTTACTGAGCTATATTAATTTTTAGCTATTTATATATATGAAACTATCTTGCTCTTTTCTACCAATTTTGTCATAAGTAAATGTTTTTAAACTTATTTTAACACTCTGGCAATTCGAGTAAGCTTATTTATTTTGGAGTAAGCTTTTATTTGCTGTTTGAACAGGAAGCCATGCAGTGTGTGGAAGAGCTGAACGCCCAGGGCCTGCAACATGTGTTCGTGAGGACGGGAGTGGAGTCCACCCTGGAAAGGAGCCAGATCACCCGGGATCACATGGGCCAGTTACTGTATCAGCTGGTGCAGTCAGAAAAGCTCAGCAAACAGGACTTTTTCAGAGGGTCAGTATCCTACTCAACAGTAGTAGTCAGTTACTAGGCTCTTTCATAGTAGTTAATTTTAAGAGTACATATCTTTTTAAGTATTTAGCGGTTTCCATAGGTCAAAATTGTATCTGCCATAGTATGTTGGTGTATATTATATTGACAGTATGTATGTTGGTTCATATGATGGCTTTTGATAGATTGTGCTAGTGGTTATTTTCTGATTTTCTGTATCTAATTGTAGATAGACTCATATTATGATGCAAGTCAGATAACAGACCCTCTTAACTACCAAGAAACTCAGAGCTCCTCATCAGCCTACATGTAAACCCTGAGAAAAAAGCTTTCCTTTGTGATAAAAATTGTGGAAAATTAAACCAAAAAAGCTTCATCCTTTAAACCGTGGTTCATTTTGGCCAAGAAATGCTTGTCTGTCTACTCTACCCCAATAGAAGCATATGTAACTCCACAGTTGTTAATGATCAGGTTTATTCCAGGTTGGTTTCATTATAATTTCTCTTGATGGCTGAGTTGATGAAGTTTGGCTGTCACTTGTGTTAAATCCTGTGTGCTCAGAATCTGGTTCTCTTTGTGATCATCCGCAGATGCATGCATGGATCAGGTTCTTTGTGGCACAATCACAGAATCTTACCCAGGCTTATGTTTTAAAATAAAAATCTTTTTTGTGGTCTTATAAATTAAATGCACATGATGAAATACCACCATATATCTCTCAGATATGGCCAGCCTCTTAGAAAGGTGTAATTATTAAATGCCAGGGTTGAATATACCTAGGAATAACTATTCATTTGATTTTTCTGAGGAATAATGGCACTGTCCTCAGGGTCCCAGAAGATGTATATTTGTTCCTAGAATCATTAAAAAGTTATACTGCATCAATAAGTTAGATTTCAGTGACTTGACTTGACTAGATTAAGGCTATCTGACTCAGTTAACTTAGTAAGAAACTTTGGCCCCCTCACTCCAGTAGCCAACCCGTATAAATAATAAGAGCAAATGAGGTTATTTATAGCCTCACAAATTGAGATCTGCCCCTAGCCAACTTGGAACTATAGTTTTAATAATAACTATTATGTTAATTTATAAATATTTGCTTTTTGCCCAGATATTATGATACATTCACCAGAAAATTTTGAAAATGAGAATGCTACATTACCAGTTACCATTTTCTCTCTTTCTTCAAACTATAGTCAGAAGTTGATTCATCCCTGAAAAGCCCTCACAGAGTGTGTTCTAGCTTCATTGGCCTTGATTGAAGTTGAGAGGTGCTAGCTTGGTTTCCAGGCTATCTCGAACATTTTCATTTCCCTGAGGAAAAATTACCACATCCAGACACGGTGTCCACACTTGCTTTGGGAGTGGTGCTGTTGTGGCTGTTGGCAACACTGCCACAACCACGTTTCACATAGACCGAAAGGGGCACACCTGTGTCTCAATAGCTGCTTCCGCTTTCCCTGTCCCTGCTTCCTCTGCAGCTCGTGATAACACAGCAGCTTCTGACCTAGCTTTTGATACTTAGTTAGACCTAACCAGATTATCCTTAGACAAGACCCCTAGGAAGATCCCTATTCCTTCCTAAATAGAAAGCTCTGGCAATTTTTTCTAAGGTGGAAACTAAGAGATAGCCCCATGTTAGTATCCACAAAGAACCTTCTTGCACATTGAACCATAGTTTCCCAGTTACTTCTGAAACTTAAGTTATAAATAGATCATATTGTCCAGAGAAGCCATTTCATTGGAGCCACCGAAATGCCCTGTCTTCTATCTCTTTTAGTCCCAGTGTCCAAAGATCTCTGTCCTTACTCAGCACTGTGAGGGGAGCGTCAGTGTCAGCTTTCTGGATGCTGATTCTGTTAAATGCCAACTTCTGAGCAACTGTGGCTTCCCTGGTGGCTCAGACAGTAGAGCGTCTGTCTGCAATGCGGGAGCCCTGGGTTCGATCCCTGGGTTTGGAAGATCCTCTACAGAAGGAAATGGCAACCCACTTCAGTATTCTTGCCTGTAAAATCCTTTGAACAGAGGAGCCTGATGGTCCATGGAGGTTGCAAATAGTCGGACACAACTGAGTGACTAGCACAATGCTTTCTGAACAATTAAAGCCGTTTCTGCCTAGTTGCCCAAGCCAGTGATGATTCTGGAAAACAAAAAAGAAGACCTCCAAGTTTACTGGGCCCTGATCAGCCAATGGTTAATCTGTGGTTTCTCCTCAGTTCAATTCAGTCGCTCAGTCGTGTCCGACTCTTTGCAACCCCATGAATCACAATACGCCAGGCCTCCCTGTCTATCACCAACTCCCAGAGTTCACTCAAACTGATGTCTGTCGAGTTGATGATGCCATCCAGCCATCTCATCCTCTGCTGTCCCCTTCTCCTCCTGCCCCCAATTCCTCCCAGCATCAGAGTCTTTTCCAGTGAGTCAGCTCTTCGCATGAGGTGGCCAAAGTATTGGAGTTTCAGCTTTAGCATCAGTCCTTCCAGTGAACACCCAGGACTGATCCCCTTTAGAATGGACTTGTTGGATCTCCTTGCAATCCAGGGGACTCTCAAGAGTCTTCTCCAACACCACAGTTCAAAAGCATCAATTCTTCGGCACTCAGCTTTCTTCACAGTCCAACTCTCACATCCATACATGACCACTGGAAAAACCATAGCCCTGACTAGACGGACCTTTGTTGGCAAAGTAATGTCTCTTCTTTTCAATATGCTATCTAGGTTGGTCAAAACTTTCCTTCCAAGGACTAAGCGTCTTTTAATTTCATGGCTGCAATCACCATCTGCAGTGATTTTGGAGCCCCAAAAAATAAAGTCTGACACTGCTTCCACTGTTTCCCCACCTACTTCCCATGAAGTGACAGGACCAGATGCCATGATCTTCGTTTTCTGAATGTTGAGCTTTAAGCCAACCTTTTCACTCTCCTCTTTCACTTTCATCAAGAGGCTCTTTAGCTCCTCTTCACTTTCTGCCATAAGGGTGGTGTCATCTGGGTATCTAAGGTTATTGATATTTCTCCTGGCAGTCTTGATTCCAGCTTATGCTTCTTCCAGTCCAGCGTTTCTCATGATGTACTCTGCCTATAAGTTAAATAAGCAGGGTGACAATATACAGCCTTGACATACTCCTTTTCCTATTTGGAACTAGTCTGTTATTCCATGTCCAGTTCTAACTGTTGCTTCCTGACCTGCATACAGGTTTCTCAAGAGGCAGGTCAGGTGGTCTGGTATTCCCATCTCTTTCCGAATTTTTCATAGTTTATTGTGATCCACACAGTCAAAGGCTTTGGCATAGTCAATAAAGCAGAAATAGATGTTTTTCTGGAACTCTCTTGCTTTTTCGATGATCCAGCAGATGGTGGCAATTTGATCTCGTGTTCCTCTGCCTTTTCTAAAACCAGCTTAAACATCTGGAAGTTCACGGTTCACGTATTGCTGAAGCCTGGCTTGGAGAATTTTGAGTATTACTTTACTAGTGTGTGAGATGAGTGCAATTGTGTGGTAGTTTGAGCATTCTTTGGCATTGCCTTTCTTTGGGATTTGAATGAAAACTGACCTTTTCCAGTCCTGTGGCCACTGCTGAGTTTTCCAAATTTGCTGGCATATTGAGTGCAACACTTGCACAGCATCATCTTTCAGGATTTGGAATAGCTCCACTGGAATTCCATCACCTCCACTAGCTTTGTTCATAGTGATGCTTCCTAAGGCCCACTTGACTTCACATTCCAGGATGTCTGGCTCTAGGTGAGTGATCACACCATCGTGATTATCTGGGTCATGAAGATCTTTTTTGTACAGTTCTTCTGTGTATTCTTGCCACCTCTTCTTAATATCTTCTGCTTCTGTTAGGTCCCTACCATTTCTGTCCTTTATCGAGCCCATCTTTGCATGAAATGTTCCCTTGGTATCTCTGATTTTCTTGAAGAGATCCCTAGTCTTTCCCATTCTATTGTTTCCCTCTTTCTTTGCATTGATCACTGAGGAAGGCTTTCTTATCTCTCCTTGCTATTCTTTGGAACTCTGCATTCAGATGCTTGTGTCTTTCCTTTTCTCCTTTGCTTTTCGCTTCTCTTCTTTTCACAGCTGTTTGTAAGGCCTCCTCAGCAGCTGTTTTGCTTTTTTTGCATTTCTTTTCCATGGAGATGGTCTTGATCCTTGTCTCCTGTACAGTGTCATGAACCTCCTTCCATAGTTCATCAGACACTCTTATCTATCAGATCTAATTCCTTAAATCTATTTCTCACTTCCACTGTATAATCATAAGGGATTTGATTTAGGTCATACCTGAATGGTTTAGTGGTTTTCCCTACTTTCTTCAATTTAAGTCTGAATTTGGCAATAAGGAGTTCATGATCCCAGTCTTGTTTTTGCTGACTGTATAGAACTTCTCCATCTTTGGCTGCAAAGAATATAATCAGTCTGATTTCAGTGTTGACCATCTGGTGATGTCCATGTGCAGAGTCTTCTCTTGTGTTGTTGGAAAAGGGTGTTTGCTATGACCAGTGCGTTCTCTTGGCAAAACTCTATTAGTCTTTGCCCTGCTTCATTCCGTATTCCAAGGCCAAATTTGCCTGTTACCCCAGGTTTTTTTGACTTCCTATTTTGCATTCCAGTCCCCTATATGTGGTTTCTCCTACGGCTGCCCAAAGCATACATTGCTACTTGAAAAGTAAGATAGACTAGACAGATGTTTCAGATAGCCTCTCTGTGTCAAGTGGTTTATAAACAAAGCTTAGATCCTTTGCAGTTTTCCTTAAAAGATGTATTATCAACTCTGAGCATAGTAGTTGGTATATATAAAACATTTACACAAGATCAAACCATCCCCTTGGAATTTTCAGGACTTGGATCTAAATACTCTATGATGCAAATCAGATATGTGTGTAGGTAAGCACATTATTGTGTAGGTAGATTCATTTCAGATAATGTGGTATAGTCGTTTAATATTATGGCCTCAGGAAACTTCTAAAAACTGTCTGGTAAAGGTAGTTGAATGTAGCTCACTGTTCACCATGGAATTGGAATCTCTTTGAAAGTGTTTTGAACAAGTGAAAATGTAATAAACAAGTGAAAAGCAGGACAAAAGTTGGAGCTGACTAGAGACCCAAAATATTTGCCTTTCAAGCAATTTCGATATATTAATATTTTACTTTCAGAGATACTTATTGGGAGGGAAATTCTTATCTCCTCCTTGACTACTCATGGAACTTTTCTTGCCACTTAAGGCAATTCTACTTTGGTAAAAGACACTGGAGCTTAAGTGGACAAGCAGACTAAGTTCCATATGCAAAATTGTAGAGGTGCTTCTTAACAAGTGAAGGCTCCATTCGCTCTCATAGGTGAGGTAATAGTCTTTTTCTGTGGTATTCCTTTGAAAATGGTACTGGAATATAAGAAGGGTCTTTATCTTTTTATTTATTTCTTTGTTTTACATCTAGTTAGATTCTCTAATGATCAGCACAATAATACCAGGCCAGCTTAATTTTGAGATGTCTTCACTATTTCTTCTTTGGTTATTTACAACGAGATTTGTATTTTTATTAAAGTTATCATAATGCAAAATTATGGAAGATGCTGCCTGACAAGATCATTTCCAGCAATGGTAGATTATTTTGCCTTTTAGCAGATGTCTAATCAGAACTTTACTGCATTAAAAAATTAAAATTAAAAAATATATTTCTAACTTTTAATAATGTATTGCTTTCTTCAACTAAATTTTAGGATCGCAATATATAAAATAAGTAAAAATAGAGTTTCTCTAGTTGAAATGGGGTGAGGGATGTTTGAAGTCCCATTGGTGGACCTCCCAGAAGTGCAATTTAGTGGGTGTGGTAGTCACTATATACCACGAAGCAAGGCTGTGCTATAGCTTTATTTCATTTATTCAGCCAGCAGAAAATACATGTTAGGCAAGGCATTGTTAAAGGCTAAGTAGTAGTCCAAAGACACAGAGATAATTGTCAAGCAGCTTCTGCACACGGGGCTGTAGGATTTTTCTTCTAAAATCGTACAAAAGAATTTAGGAATAGTAAACTTGAAGAGAAGTAAGTTGCTTACCAGCTTTTGCTTCAGATATCGTGTGTTCAGCCAGCTGTGTTTCTTATCATCAGTGTGGATTTGGTCGATGATGGAGTTCTGCAGATGGTACCATGGTAAACTGACCAATCGACAAGGAGAAAACTGGGGAAGAAGGAGTACCTTTTAGTTGTAATGTGAGTTGAAAAGAACAGTTTAGACACACTGCTTCAAGACCAAGACTGCTGCGATTGTCTCATGAGCTCATTAGAAAAGTTTATACCACTAAACCATGAAACATGAAGAGGCATTACACGTAATTAATCTAGAAATCCTGGAGCCCGGCCAGATTATGTCCCATCGTTGGCACATTAACCAAGCTGGAAGCATACATAATGAGCGAACGGTCAAGAGTCTGTTTATAGCAAATTGGTGTGAAATAATTGCAAGCTGTGAGGTCACAAAATTGCCATTAAGGATTTATGAAGCCCAGAGTTAGATAATGTGGCTGAGCGGCCAACTGTTTTGAAATGACACCTTCAGAAAAGTGACCCTGCCTTACAGTGGTAGCTCTTTTTAAGTGAAAAATTTTAGTGGTGTGTAGCTCTCCGAGGTAGGTGGCTAGAAACTGGAATTGCAGTGAGCAAGCACACACTTTTCATGTATGTGGAGATCTGAAAGGTGCCACCTGCCCTGACCCCTCGATTCATGCACCCTTCTGATTATGTGTATTTCCTTGTAATTATTTATATGTCTCCTATAGTTAAATTCACTTTTGTTTTTGTACCTTTTAATATATTCTATGTTGGAATGATTAACACAGTCTTGAACTGGGTTTTTATACTTAAAATGAATAGCTATGATTTCCAGCCTAAATAAGACTGTGCTGGTGTTTTGTATTTGATGTTTCTAAATTTTATATTTAAAAATTTGATTTATGTTACTTCACGTTGAGAAATATTCCATAGCATGAAAGCCTAAAACCACCAGCTTTTCTTTAGAGGTTGTGCAGTTTGTAACGTGTATAATGATGATGTTATGTAGTAACGTTGTCAGGCTCTTTTGTATTCACCCAGCTTTCTTCCCCATTGTAAGCTCCTCAGAGGAAGAATTTGTGTCTTTTCTTCTCTTTGTGTCTGGTCTGTATTACACGAAGTTTTCCGTCAGTGCTTCTGACCGACTCAGAGGATATGATACTTAGCTATGGGGAACTCTTTATAGTTGGGATTAAATTAATAGCTTGTTACCCTAGAACATCATGAGACTGCCTCGTTTTCATTAAGTCTTTCAGATGGCACATCCATACAGGGGTGTTTTCTGGTCACCCTCTAGCGTATCCTGGTACCTGAGGTCCTGTTCTTCAGAGAATTAACCCTGTCTGCAAACACGCTTTTGTCTGTGTTGTTCTCCTCCCCACACTGATACAGACTCTTTGAGATTAAAAGCTTGTGTACTTGACGCCCAGAGCAGTACCAGACATAGCAGTTGTCTAGTGGATATTTGTTGACTGACTGGGTTTTGATCGATGTATTTGATCTTAACTTTTCAGTTACATTTGCATGTGGATTTTTTCCTGTTCTTTTCCAGTTTTTCAGAAACATTGGAATTGGCAGATGACATGGCCATTGATATTCCCCATATTTGGTTGTACCTTGCTGAACTGGTGACTCCCATGTTAAAAGAAGGCGGAATCTCCATGAGACAACTCATCACGTAAGTTGTGCTTGCTTCTTTGGATGTATTTCTAGTTAACCTGGCAGAACTCACCAGCTGGCTTTTAGCTTAGTGCTATTTCTTCAGTGCTTTTGGAGACTTTCACACTCAGCCTGTGGCTCTTTAAGGCTTCTAATTTCTGTATAAAAATGTTACATTTTTCTAAATTAGAGAAGTGATGGGGGTATAACAGCCCTGTGGTTCATTAATGTTAGACATGGCTTCAGAATCATGTGATTGGAAAGTGATTGCTCCTGGAAGCTTACTGTTAATCTGGCTTTTGTGTCTCTCATTGCTCCAGTGCTGTAAGAATTTCTAGTTCCACGTGATAACCTGTCAGATTGTGGCACCTGCATGGTACCTGCTCAGGCTGTTTTGAAAGAAACTGAGCTGTTAGGCATTCCTAGATTTGGACAGGAATGGGCAATTGTTGCTACGTTGTGTGGGCTGGTATTTCTCCCAAAACTGTTCACATAGTCAGACTCTGCATACTAGTGTGTCCCTGTGAGATTCACAAAGTGTATTATAGCACATTAAAGGTTATGACAGTCCTGTAAACAAAGCAACAAATAAAAATAACTTCGCTTTGTTTCAGTCAGCATCACTTCATTTAATTGACTGTTGAATCCTTTTTTTGAGGAATAATTGTTAATGTACTGTGGAACATAGTTTGTGAAATACTGATTTAGACTATGGGAAAATTGGTTCCTTTCTGTTTCATCCATATTCTAAAGAAAAGCTTCCTTTCTTAAACATATTTCATAAGCAAGCTTCACACCTTCCTGTTACCTAAGGTGCTTCTCTCCTTTCAGCTTAAAGTGGAACTTAGATAAACAGAGTAAGTGAGACTGATCTCTGCATTGCTTTTATCACTGAAACAGAGAAAAAGGCAAAACCCAGGAATTGTAAAGCCTCTTTCCAGCTTCTCAGTGAGGCATAAAAACCCGAGGTCTCTGAACTACTTCTGCTGAAAATTATTACTTTGAGCATGTTCTGGAGCTTGGACTTTACCAGTATTATTTAGGTTGCACACTTTGTTTGCCTGTTTTTTAAAACAGAATTTGTTCAGAGGTACTTAAGCACTACTTGTATCTTTTACAGAGAATTTTGCAAACCTTTACTTCCTGTTGGAAGAGCTGGAATCTTGATTTCTGAAATATTGCACCTTCTATGCAAACAAATGGTGAGCGTTAAACTTAGTGTTGGACTTAGCAGTGTATTAGGAAGTGTCATGATTTTGATCTTGGTTTATCTGTGAATAACTTGGGTATCGCTGTGTAAGTAATTCTGTTAACTTCTATTATTTGGGGAGGGGGAAAAAGTGAGGTCTCTGGTTCAGTCTAGTTTCTTCCAAAGGTATATTTGCCTTTCTGTTCTCTAGTAATTTGGGAAGAAATTATCTAATCTCAGCTAGATTTGGTAAAATTTAAAGAATCTCAAGATGTGTTTTCATTTATTTTCTCTTGAAGCAAAATGGCTATATTATTTATACTTTATTATAATAGATTTTGATTAAAACTCCTCCACTTTCAGAGAAAGATGAGATTCATGAAATGATTGATTTTATTATTTTTGGATTAAAGCTAAGTAATCTGATTAGAAATAGGTGGTAAAAATTCACATTGATATCACTTATACATGGAATCTAAAACACAAATGAACTTATCTCTGCGATAGAAACAGACTTTCAGAATAGAGAAGGGGCTTGTGGTTGCCAAGGGGAGGGGGAGATGGGTCGGGAGTCTGGGTTGGCAGATGCAAACTGCTGTGCACATAATGGATAAACAGTGAGGACCTCCTGTATAGTTCAGGGAAGTATCAATATCCTGTGATAAACTATAATGGAAAAGAGTATGAAGAAGACCGTGTGTATGTATACATGTAACTGAATCACTTTGCTGTACAGCAGAAATTCACGCAACATGGTAAATTAACTGTACTTCAATAAAATGATTTTTTAATGGAAAAAAGAAATAGGCGGTGAAAATGATTCCGCAGGATTGTGAATTTCTATCTTAAAGTTACATTTATTTTAGAATTTATTTAGAATTACTGCATAATTCTCTGCAAAGCCCTTTGCCAGGATTTTAGTCTACAAAGATGACTAAACCTTCAAAGAATTTATAGACTGGAAGGGGAGACAGACAAATCTTAACCAAAACATTGTGTCCGTGCTATATTAGAGGTTAAGAGGTTTGGAAAAGTGGTATAGCTTCCCAAAGAGGGAGGTGATGTAACTCCTGGGGTGAGAAGCATCAAAACAAAACAACTCCCTTGAAAAGTTCTAGAGTGTTTCCTGACTTATTCATACCAGAGCAAGAGATACTAGGATGATAGAATTTACTGTTTTGTAGGCACTGATAAAAACCAAAACAAAACAGCTTATCATTTCTCTGTCTAAATCTGCAGAAGTTCCCCTGTATCTAATTTGTGTGATAATTACTCGTAGATAGGTATACTGAAGAGTCTCTAGTTCTAGCTGATTATCTATATATATTATTAATACCCCTTGCTTGATGGCACTGAAGTTTTTATTGAACCCTAATTTCTAGATTGAGAATTTTCTCCTCCTCTTCTACCTATTTGACTTCATCCCTTAAAATTCAAATTCTTGTTAAGATTTATTTGTAGAAACAGAAAGCAGGTTCTCACTTTTCCTAACTAAAACAAAATTCTCATAGAACATAAACTCTGAAATTAACCTAGAGTTAAAATCCTAGCTCTGCCAGGTTATCAGCTATGCCCTGGGCAAATTAGCCTGTGAAGTAACTAGTACGTGTTCCTTAGATGACAGTTGCAGCCTCAAAGCCTGACGCTTTCCTTTATCACTGTGACTTGGTTCAGGGAGTGGACTTAACCTCCTCATCAGTTTTCCAACTGACAGCAGCTCTTCTCTGCTGTTTGTTGGGCTCAACCTTGCACTTCTTGCCCTTGAAATAATTCTCATTCCTTGTTCAGGAGCAATGACTTCCTTAATCCTTCTCATGTTAAGTAGCATAATGGTAACCTACTATGAAGAGGACTTCCAGCAAGGCGTATTGAGTAGCTTTAGTCACCAATGCATAGAGCACTGTCCAGGAAAAGAGGCAGTTTTGAATTTATAAGTTGTGTGAATTAAACTCTTTTTAGATGATTATATTCAAAAAAACACCAAACACCAAGCTTGCCGATCCCCAGATTAGTCATCTGGTAAAAGAAATTATCGAACCTTAATCAACTGTACTTCACTTTCCACTACATTTATGTACATTTAGACATCTCAGCTTAAAAGCTGAGAATCCTAAGAAATTAACTTCATGTCAACACAAGGAAAAGTTTGAGTTTTTTTAGCCTTCACAGTTTTGCACTCTTGACTTGTTTTTCCTCCTTTCAATGTAGAAGTAAATGAACTGAACTTAATCTCTGTTTTAGAGCCATAAGAAAGTGGGAGCCCTATGGAGGGAGGCTGACCTCAGCTGGAAGGACTTTTTACCAGAAGGGGAAGATGTACATAATTTTCTCTTGGAGCAGGTGAGTAGGAGCAAGGTTTATACCTCCTGTTTGATAGTAGTTGGTCTGTTTCTTAGAGGAGATAAAAGTAATTACATCAATATTCCAGTTATTAAGTGAAAGTTAAAATTGCTCAGTTGTGTCCGACTCTTTGTGACCCCATGGACTGTAATCTGCCAGGCTTCTCTGTCCATGGAATTCTCCAGGCAAGAATACTAGAATGGGTAGCCATTCACTTCTCCAGGGAGTCTTCCCAACCCAGGGATTGAACCCAGGTCTCCTACATAGCAGGCGGATTCTTTACTGTCTAAGTCACTAGGGAAGCCCCCAGTTTTTAAAATTAGACCAAAATAGGAATCATGGTCAAGATGTCATTTTAAGTCTATACTTTAAGGCCACTTTACCCTCAAAAAGACTCGTGTTTCCTAAGGAGAAATATTTTCTGATCTCTTGTCGGACGGAACCAATCACAGTTCTCATCTGGGAACTTTTAACAACCTCATGGCTTTTTGTCTATGCATTCATTAGATGATAGATAAAAAATAAAGATTTAAGAAATTAGACACATTTTGAAAACAAGTTACATGTGTCCATGAACCAGGAATGAAATCGATAAATAAAGCAGGAGTGATAGGGCTAAAGCTGCAGGTCTTCTGAGCTCTAGGTCTGAAAGCAGAGACAAGTCAGAAGGTATTTCTGTAGGGTAATAGCCCCTTACAAGGTACAAGATTGGAGACAGGCTTACTGCATGTCACTAAGTGGAAAATCAATAAATAAGTGTTAGGAAGGTAGGTACAGTCTTATAGACAGAACCTTAGCTAAGCTGCCTACTGACTTAGTAACTGGATCCAGAAATCCACAATAAGGCAGAAGGCTCCACAATCGATACAATCTGGTCCTAAAACAAAAAAAAATTCTTCTCAAAATTATCCTGCAAATCAAAATCCTAAAACATCTGAGGAAAATAACTGCTAAGATAGCCTACAAATTCAGCAATAAGGAGAAAAAAGTCACTCTTAGGTTAAAAGAAAATAATAAAGCAATCTGAAAATGATTTTAAAGCATGTATATTTTAAGTTGGATAAAGACATTAGATTCACAGTGGATTTTAGCTTTCTTTTGGTTTTAAACTAGATATACTAAGGAGCACTCCTGCCATGATAATAAAAGCCTACATGAGGCATAATTTGTCTTTCATTGCTGGGATCATAGAACATGGAAAAAACTTCCAAGTAACAAAAAGAATAACAGGGGGAAAAGCCAAAGATGAAATCTGAATTCTGAGCAGTAAGCACATGTGAGAATCCCCATGGACAGAGAAGCCTGGTGGGCTTCTCTTCACAAGCACATGTGAAGGGCACGTTGCCTAATCCCACCTGGAGTGCTCCCAAAGGTCCAGAAGAAGCTGACATGGCCCTAGTTCAGTAGTAACCCAGCTCCACGAAGCACCGAACCAAAATGCTCTTTGGAGAAAACACACTCAACTTACCTCTTATTTTCTACAAATTAACAGTATCCAAATGTATGAGTTAACACTTAGAGTTCATGTAACATATAATGAAATAAGTAACCAAGAATGAGAGTAAACAGGCCATAAATGCAGGATTTAGACTGTGGAGACTTGAAATAATAGAATGATAATTCATAATATCGGAGAAGGCAATGGCACCCCACTCCAGTACTCTTGCCTGGAAAATCCCATGGATGGAGGAGCCTGGTAGGCTGTAGTCCATGGAGTCACTGAGAGTCATACATGACAGAATGACTTCACTTTCATTTTCACTTTCATGCATTGGAGAAGGAAATGGCAACCCACTCCAGTGTTCTTGCCTGGAGAATCCCAGGGACCGGGGAGCCTGGTGGGCTGCCGTCTATGGGGTCACACAGAGTCGGACATGACTGAGCGACTTAGCAGCAACTCATAAAATAACACTATTTTATAAAGAAGAGTCACAAAAAGGAGCAAAGATGATTGGGCAGATATAAAAAGAGAAGAAACTAGGGAGAATTCTGATAGATGTTAATAAAATTTAGGGGCTAGAAAGAGAAAGTCTGTAATGTGTCTAATTGGAATCCTAAAAGGGAAAATAGAATGGAGAAGAGTCATTATTTAAAGAGATTGTGGCTAAGACTTTTCCAGAACTGAAAAATACATGAATCTGTAGAAAGCATATGTATACCACATAGAATAGTTACATTTTAGTGAAACTGCATAATATCAAGAAAGAAAAAAAGAAAAGATTTTAAAGTAGCTAGAAAGAAGAAGCATATTATCTCCAAAGGAAAAACAAATTTTGTAATAACAACAATGAAAACCCAATTGTATACTGTCAATCAAAGTGTTACAAAAATGACAATAAAAGATGGTGGAATAATTTTAAAGTACTGAGAAAATGAGTTGTTCTAGAGTTGACTTCCAAATAAGCTAACCTTTAAGAAGAAGAAGGGCAACATATATTTAGAAACTTAGTAATACACTTCTAAATAACCCATGAGTCAAATAAATCATAAAAGATATTTTAAAAATATTTTATACTGGATGAAAGTGAAAACACAGCCCATAAAAATCTGTGGGATACAACTGAAGCAGTATTAGAGTGAAGTTTTTAGCACTGAACACCTGATGTAGAAAAGAAGTAAGATCACAAATCATTAACTTCAGCTTTAACCTTACAAAATTAGAAAAAGGAAGAGCAAATAAAACTCAAAAGGCAATAACAAAAATCAGAGCAGAAATCAGTGAAAGAGAAGAACAATAAAGAAGAGTCACTGAAGTCAAAAGCTGGTTCTTTGAGAAGATAAAGTTGATAAACCCCTAGCTACACTAAGCAGGAAAAATAAAAGATAAGGCACAAATTTCTAATAAAAAGAATGAGAGAGGTGACATTGTACATATTCTACACGTAATAACATAAACACATCAACTTAGTTGAAATGAGTAAATTTCTTGAGCAAGAAAAAGCTAATAGAGCAAGAAGAAAAACAGATAACATGAGTATGAAAGAAATTTTAGTAGTTAAAAATGTCCGCACAAAAAACACTCCAGGCTCGGATGAGTTCACTGATGAGTTCTACCAGACGTTAAAGGAAAAAGTAATGCCGGTTTTGCAAAACTTTCATACTAATTCTTCCAAAGCTTGAACAGGAGAGACCGTTTTCCAACTCATTCTATGAGGCCAGCATTACATTGATAACAAGACTAAACAAAGGCATTTCAAGAAAAGAGAACTATAGACTAATTCCTAATTAACATAGAGAAAATTTTGTTGACTAAATTTGTTGTCAACAAAATTTGGACAAGTCACATCTAACAACAACAAAAAACACGATACATCATAACCAGGTAGGTTTGTCACAGGAATATAAGGTTAATTTAAAATTATAAAACCAATGTATGGATGTAGAAAAGATGAAGAAATGAGAAGATCCAGAGTTAGCCCCTCTGCTGAAACAGCTGTTGAGCTGGGACAGTTAGTAACAGCTATTTTGAAATTATGGAGTCGAGTGGAACAAATGCACTACCAGAACCAGGACAATGCTTGATGGAAAAAGAGTGTGGTAAATTTCAGGGATTTTGGAATTTTGCCTAGAGACCTAGCAGCCTCCAGCTCTGTGGTAGATAGCTGAAAGGACAGTCGTTCTGTCTTTCTGGTGCCAGATTGAGCAATAACGACCTTGTCCTGCAAAGACTGGTGCTGTGTCTGTTAATCTGCCTACCACTTCACCAGGGACCCATCTCAGGACCTGGATGTTGTTTCCACCTCTCATTCTGAAGCGGCTTCTCAGACGGGGTCTGTTACAGAAGCTTAAACTGAACACATCTGAGTCTCCGCCATACCTCTCTCTTTCTCCTCGGATCCAGATGGTCACTGAGATTTCTGAAAAGTCACTGGCTGACAGCGGAGATAGTGGATCAGAGATTTCAGTAACCACACAAAAGAAGGAATATGGTCCTGGTCAGAAAGTCACTAAATTAACACATAACTACAACATCAGCAGTTCCTAGGTAAAAGAGAGAATCTGATGTCAAGACTTAGTACATTGCAAGGTCTGGTTTTCAACAAAAAATTGTAAAGTATGCAAAGAAACAGGAAAATACAGCTCTTTCAAAGGGAAAAAAGAAACTGGCAGAAAGCATCCCTGGGGAAGCCCAGACACTGGGCTTACTAGACAAGGGCTTTACCTGTGCTCCAGTTACTAAAGAAAACCATGGAGGAAGAGATAAAGGAAATCAAAATGATGAACTGAACAAGCTGGGAATACCAGTAAAGAGGTAGAAATTATAAAAAGGAACCAAATAGGAACTGAAAAGTGACAACAGCCGAAATGAAAAATTAACTAGAATGTTTCAGTAGCAGGTTTGAACAGACGAATCAATCAATGATTGATTTAGATAAAGCAGCACAGTTGAAATTGCTCAGTCAGGAATCACTGATTCAACACAGATTTACTATGATGAAAATCCATCTTTAATATTTGCAGATACACCTTTTATTAATTGTTTTCCCAATGAAATTTCTGGCATTGTTACATGAAACTGAATATCATTGAGTTTTTAAAAGTGTCCCTATAGTTTATTTTTTAAAAAGCTTTTAATTATAATACATATTGAAAAATTAATCCATTTAATATATAAAAGGCTTTAAAAGAAGAAATTACTCAGTTTGAGGAGCAGAAAGAAAAAAGAATCAAGAAAAATGAAGAGTCTAAGGACTTAGGGGACAGTATCAAGCATGTCGGTATATCATAACAGAGCCCCAGAGAAGAGAGAAAGGGACAGAAGAAAATATTTAAAGAAATAATGGTTGAAAATTTCCCAAATGAATTTCAGCAAACTCCAAGCAGGATAAACTTGGTTTCACAAGATTCAGTGAAACTTTTCAAAGACAAAAACAAAGAAGAAATATCGAAAGCATCAAGAAGAAAAGTGACTCATCGCATACAAAGAAGCCTCAATAAAATTAACAGCCAGTTTCTCATCAGAAACTATGATAGTGGGAGACATTGGAATGATATACTTAAAGTTCTAGAATTTAAAGACTGTTAATATATCTGCAATGTTTCCTACAAAAGTGAGGAAGATATGAAGACATTCCCAGATAAAGACTAAGTTAGTTAGACCTGCCGTCCTAAACTGAGCCTTTCAGGTTGAAGCAAAGGGACACTAGGAGATAACCCGCAGCCATGCAAAGAAATGGAGGTAACTGGCAAAGGGGACCCACAGATAAATACAGATCAGCAGTGCTTTGTTTTCCATTTATAACTCCTTTCTGTTTACTGAATGATGATGATTTAAAAGGCAAATCCATAAAATAATAAATACGTGTTAATGGGCATACATTGAATAAAGATATAACTTACGAAAGCAGCTGCATAAGGATGATTTCTCATGGAATTCCCGTGAGGCCCAGCGTTTGTGCTTCTAGGATTGTGTACAAGAGAAAGGAAAACGTGTGGCCCCCTTATTTGAAGTCAGATAAACCTGGGTTCAGATTCCAGTTTTCTCCCACTTAAGACTTTAAAATTACTTGATTTCTCTAAGCTTCAGATTCCTTACCTATGAAATGCTTATTATAATATCTGTCTTACAGAACTTATATGAGGATTAAAAAAGAATGTTTAAGAAGCACTGAGCATAGAGAGGAACTCAGTCAACTATGCATAATGTTGTTATTTATAAAAATGTTTAGAAAACAGAAAAATGAGGCCTCAGAAAACTTGGCCATCCTTACCTTGACTTTTAGCTTTCTTCTAAAATGGCTGATGTAATGCCCTTTTTCTGGGAACCCTAGTACATTCTATAAGAGATAGTGATGAGCTGATCCATAAATTTGAAGCCCAGCCTTCCTAGGTTCTAGGAAGATTAGATGGCTTGCACAGAAACACAGGGATTCTGAGGGATAAATGTTTCTCTCCAGTGAACAAGCTAAACTTCACAGCTCACCACTGACTTCATTCAGTTCAGTTCAGTTCAGTTCAGTCGCTCAGTCGTGTCCGACTCTTTGTGACCCCATGAACTGCAGCACGCCAGGCCTCCCTGTCCATCACCAACTCCCGGAGTTCACTGAGACTTAACGTCCATCGAGTCAGTGATGCCATCCAGCCATCTCATCCTCTGTCGTCCCCTTCTCCTCCTGCCCCCAATCCCTCCCAGCATCAGAGTCTTTTCCAGTGAATCAACTCTTCGCATGAGGTGGCCAAAGTACTGGAGTTTCAGCTTTAGCATCATTCCTTCCAAAGAAATCCCAGGGCTGATCTCCTTCAGAATGGACTGGTTGGATCTCCTTGCAGTCCAAGGGACTCTCAAGAGTCTTCTCCAACACCACAGTTCAAAAGCATCAATTCTTCGGCGCTCAGGCTTCTTCACAGTCCAACTCTCACATCCATACATGACCACAGGAAAAACCATAGCCTTGACTAGACGAACCTTTTTGTCTCTGCTTTTCAATATGCTATCTAGGTTGGTCATAACTTTCCTTCCAAGGAGTAAGCGTCTTTTAATTTCATGGCTGCAGTCACCATCTGCAGTGATTTTGGAGCCCAAAAAAATAAAGTCTGACACTGTTTCCACCGTTTCCCCATCTATTAACCATGAAGTAATGGGACCAGATGCCATGATCTTTGTTTTCTGAATGTTGAGCTTAAAGCCAACTTTTTCACTCTCCACTTTCACTTTCATCAAGAGGCTTTTTAGTTCCTCTTCACTTTCTGCCATAAGGGTGGTGTCATCTGCATATCTGAGGTTATTGATATTTCTGACTTCGTTAAGCCATGGTAAAGACTCACTTTCACATTTTTAGATTTTTTTTATTTAGGAGCAGTGTAATTAATGTTTAAGTTTGCTATTAATGTTCGTTGCTCTCAGACCTCCAATTGTCTGTGTAGGTGTAGGGTAGGTTAAAGAGGTATTCTGTATAGGTATCCTAACATCTAAAGTAATGTTGAAACAAATTTGGAGAGTGTTTCAGGTTATGAAAAATCAGTTGCCTGTTCTTAAAAGAACTTATGGCCATCATCTTGTGATTTTGTATGTATATTGAAATGTGATAGTTAACGCATTTATCAATGTTGAATCAGAAAAATTGTGATACTGAATAATGTTTCTGAAGCTTTATAGGAATATGTTATTTAAAGGTGGTACAAAAGATAATTAAAACAATGAACTTTTTTCACAGAATTCCAGGTAATTTTTGATTTGTGGATCCAAGGAGGATAGCGGAATATATATGAGTCTTCTATGATATTAGAGAAAAATTTGTAAATAATGTTTAGTATTTTAATCGTTATGGGTTTTGCATGGAGAAGCTGTATAAAGCAAAGCATACTTACATACCTCATGGTCTTATACCCTAGAAAATGAAATATCACTTTGATTATTGATTTTTTTTAATACTCACCAAAGAGTTAAACAGTCATGGCATCATTTTTCACACTTGGGTTCAGCATGGTCAGGAGGTGTTTGAAGGACTTGCCAAAACTAAAGGTACAGAGTTTTGGACAGCTGCTCTGTGGCGATAGTGATGTTAATCATAGGCTGCCTTGCTGGTGCACCTGCCCTGCCTTAGAGCTGTGTCACAGCTGAGAGCAAGACCGAAGCACCCACAGGTATGAGGTTAAGTGAAATAAGCAAAGAGAAAGACAAACACCGCCTGGTTTCACTTGCACATGGGAGCCACAGAACAAATAAAAACCCATAGACGGAGCGAAGGGGTAGGTGGTTGCCAGAGCAGAGGGCTTGGCAGAGGTGAAATAGGTGAAGGGGGGGTCAAGAGGTGCAAACTTCCAGTTACCAAATAAGCCGGTTATGGGAGTGTGTAATGTGCAGCTTGGAGAGTACAGTCAGTAGCATTGTACTGACTTTGTAAGGTGACAGAGAATGACTGGGCTTACCGTGGTGGTCATTTCACAGTATATACAGAAGTCAGATCACTGTACTGTACACTTGAGTCTAATATTGTGGATCAGACATATTGAAAATGAAGACTGAAGCTCAGAATGTTTTGGAAGAAAAGTAAGCGTGTTTTTAAGAAGAATCAGAGATACTCAGTATAAAACTAATGGTATATTCAGAAGAATAATGCGTTTAGAATCTTCCAGAACCATAAGTACAGAACGGCTTCTGCTAATCATTGTGCTTCCACGTGAAATAGAAGAGATGGCCCATGACTTTGTTTTCTTCACAGGGTGATAATATTGAATTATTTTCATATGTTTAACTTTGTATGTTTCAGAAGTTGGACTTTTTAGAGTCTGACAGTTCCTGTTCCTCCGAAGCACTTTTGAAGAAAGAACTCTCTGCCGAAGAGCTGTATAAGCGACTCGAGAAACTCATTATTGAGGACAAGGCAAATGATGAACAGATCTTTGACTGGGTAGAGGTATAAAGACTAAAGATTCTTAGTCTTTTATAAAGTCAAGTAAAAATATTCACAACATAAGCCATTTTTCTGGGTCTCTCAGTAGTTTCGTCCATACACGACATTTTACCATCAAAAATATGCATTTCTTTCTCATGTTCTCACATTTTAGATACTATCTTGGATAAAATTAATAAGCAATACGTAATTATTATGAAATGTGCTGGCTTACCTTTTCATAACATACCTTAAAATCTTGTGTTGTAGAGTCCATTGATCATGTCTGTATTTAACTTGTTATTGTATTCCTTTAAATATTAACTTTTGTTTATGTAGATGTGTTTTTTTTGTGCACATTTTCATGGAATCATATACTAATCCCAGTTGAAAGAAAGCCATAGGGGGCTAATCTAGTTCTCTCCATCTTGTATAACTCTTGTTTTGTAGTTCTTCTAATGGGTTGTTGTTTCTTTAACCATTTCCAGGCGTTGAGAAATAATGAAGCTTCTTATAATTTTTTTAACCTATTTTCCCTCCTGTCTTTGGGACAGTCTATCACCTCACCTAATTGGGAATATTTTTTAAGTAATTTATAATAGCCAATAGGATATATTCCTGACTCCTCCTCCAGGTTCTTTCATTCCTTCTTAAAAACTTGGTATCCAGGCCCTTGTCTGGTTATCCTCATACAGACATAACCTGCATTTGGAACACGCCTCTCAGAGTGGCACGTGTGCACTGAGCATGCTCGTCTGCAGTGGCCCAGCAGCACAGAGTTCGGTGGTGCTTCGGCGTTCTTTGTTTTCTTCTTTAACCTGTGCTTCTGGCAGACTCACCACAGTGAACCCAGACCAGTCCATTCAGTCTTGTAGTGTTCACTCATTTATGTTCTACAGGTCAGTCATTTCTTCCATGCCAAACTTATACATTTGATTTTTGAGCCAAAATAGTGTTTTAAACATTTAGTTCTATTTAGATTTACCTTCTTAAATTAGACACTTTTTTAGAAGTCTTGTCAGTACATTTTGGATTCTAATTTGGTCATCCATTTTGCTTGCCATCTTTTTCACTCTGTATCTTTTTCACTCTGCATTTGATTACTATGTCAACTTTGCACTCACTCAAGTTATGGGCAAAGTGTGTGAGTAGAGTAGGACCAAGGACAAAGCAGCATACTTTTTAGGACCAGATCTCATTGCCATCCCGGTGGACATTTCAGCTGTTAACTTGTTTATTATTACAAGGGAATACCTGTTATAATTTGTCAGATGTCTTGCTAAACTCTGGAAAAGTTAAAGCTCTATCCATCGGGGCTGCCGTATGGTGATCATATCAGAAAAGGAGAGGAGGGTAGTTTAGCACGAGTTGGTTTTCTTTGTCCTTATTTATTCTTAGCATAACCATCTCTTTCCTCTGTAAGACTTTAAAACCATTCATATGATAGTTTGTTGTAGATTTTAGGATAGAATTAGTATCAGGCTTTCTGGTATATTATTGACCTCAGATACCTTCTTTTATGTTTTAGAAGTCAGGTCAATATTTGCATACTGAACATTATTCTCTTTCATTTCAGCAGTTTGGTCTTTTATTTCTCATATATTGCCAAATGATGCTGTTTTCACCTCTTCATCCACGTTGGGGCCTGCTTTTTTAAATAGTAGTCTTTATTTAGCTTATCCCAGACCAACAGTTATTCTCCTTAAAAATAAGACAAAGGGTAAATTTTAATGAATGTAAATGATACCTAATAAAGGTGAATTTTGAAAAAGGATCAAGGAAACAAAAACGTCACCGTGGTCACCGAGCGCACAGTGCATCGAAGGTGCTTGTTGCTGTGGGTCTGATCCTACCACACAGTAATCTCACTTGGCTTATCGTTTCCAGTTAGCAGACCCATTTTCCTTACGGTTCTTGCACATTTTTGTTAATATCTTTGCTTCATCTTTAGTGTTCTTGATACTTTTCTTCATGTCTTTTCTGTTCTTGAATTACAGTGTCTGGCTTTATTTGGTAGAAAAGATACACAGTTCGTTTCTTTGAAATGGAAGAGACAGTCAACATGGTTTCGAAGTGTTATCATCTATCAGTAATTACATCTAGCTGTTGGTGATGGACAGGGAGGCCTGGCATGCTGTGATTCATGGGGTCGCAGAGTTGAACATGACTGAGCAACTGAACTGAACTGAATTTGTTTTTCTCCGACTCTGCTTGAAATCTGATCCTTTGGGGATTTTATACTCAGCTGAAATAGCTCTAAAACCTGTTTATAAAGTATTGTTGAGCCAAAGAGTAATGGTGTGTTTTTATTCTCTCATTTATTCAAAAATAATTGTTCAGACTTTGCAGAAGTAATTTCCAGGGCTAGGCCAGCCTTGGCTTCAGCCTGTATGTTATTTAAAGAGGTACACGAGCATAAACCATATAAAACATAAACCATTATGAAATCTTTTCTACGTAGCTCTTACCCCACGTTATTCTCAGCCTTAGCTATTAGCAATATCACCACATGTTTCTCGTCCTGTGGGACAAGATCAGTAGCAAAAGGTGGCCTGGCCCTCTGTGTTCAGCTCTGCCAGTATCCTGTAGAGCTGGCCATCTGACTTGTTAACCCCTCTTAACTCTGCTTTCAAGAAACCACCAGTTCCTCCCAAGTGATATATGTGAGGTTAGGTATTCAGCAAAGAGAGAGATACTCATTAATCTACATCAGTTCTAAAATTCATAAACATTAAACTGATCTCTAAATATCTTTGAAATTCTTAGGTTTCTAACACATACCTTTTTAAATGGCATTTTTAATTTTTCCTAGCCAGTTATTTTAAAAATGACTCAGTAGAAAATACTGTGCTGTGCTATGGTATTCTAAGCTATTAAAAGAAGCTGAGATAAGCATTAATTCTGTTCAGAGGCATAAGGAACATAAACTCTGGAAAATATTTGAAATGCCTAGAAAATGGCTGCGTTTGTGTGTTTTCTTCTTTTGCTTATCTGGTTTAGTGTAGTATTTTATAGCAAAAAGATAAGATCTTAAGAGAAGTAAACTAAAAAAATAAGGTGGAGGTTCATTTACTCTATTTAACTTACCTCTGAATATGTGTTTTTGCCATCCTCAGAAAAGAGGAACAGTTATCTCAGCAGTACCTGAGGTGTTTATTTGAGGTAATTCTGGACATTAGCCTCTAATTCACAATAAAATTAAGATGAAAAAGCAGTGTTAGCACAGCTAAACGTAGTTGCATACTCCTGAGCAAAGTCGGCCTTAAAATCTCTGTAGTTGAGGAGTAGTTGTTCTTTCAGCTTTGTAGATTTGGATAGACCATCGTAAGATGGCTTATTTATTGAAAAGGGAAGATGGTTTTAAACAGTTGCGCTTCGGATGTGTGTCGTTCGCAGCACTGTTTAATTGAATGAATAAAGGATACGGAGTGGTCAGCTCCCTGGAAGCAGAGCACTGCTACATGGCGCACTTTCAGCGAGAACTGGCGATGGTCCCAGTATTTCCTGGTGAATCAGAAGACTAATTTCTACTAAAAAGTTGAACGGGATCTCGTGTGCCCTTAGTGCAAGATGAAGCCTGGTTTAGGGGAAAATAATACCTCTGGTGTGCCAAGAGTACCTTTAACTATTCTATTTACTTTGGATTGCAGGCTAATCTAGATGAAAGCCAGATGAGTTCACCTACATTCCTTAGAGCTTTAATGACAGCCGTCTGTAAAGCAGCTATTATAGGTAAGTAGTATTTCTGAAGGCAACATCTGAAAATCCCCCGTATGTCAGCTGCTGACGACGTGGGTCAGAGTTTATAGTGCCTTTAACAGTTGCACTGTAAGGCTCAGTTCCTGTGCCAAGTGAATGCCATTTCTGTCTGCCAGGCCTGGCTTCTTGGGCCGCGGGCGCAGATAGCTGCTCTGCCTGCAGCGAGCCCAGATGTGAGAGCTGCTGGGGGCCTTCTGTTCCGCAGTTCAGCGGGAAGCTGGCGCCTGCTCCTGAGGCTGTTTGCTGTGTGGACTTTTCCTTTACTTCTCACCTCCCACATTCAAAGGCTCCCCTGCCTTCCATTCATGAGTTAAAATGAACAATTTGAATATTCTTGTCCAGTGTCACTAATCTCAAAAGAAAAGCCACTTTATGTAAATTCATGTGTGGGGAAAGAAAATACCAATTATTTCTCCTGTTTTATGTTGACCCGATAAGACAATATTATTGAATGTTTATGAATTACATAGACAGGAGTCAGATTAGTGGAGACTCTAAATGGTCCAAGCTGCACGTAGTTTTTACTAATACTTCATGAGATCATCCACTTGGTCTTGGATTAAAGTCCACATTTTTGTCACTGAAATAGAAAAAAAAAAATGTATCAGCTGAAAAGTTGTTCAGAATCATTATAGAGATAGCTTCATAATTCAAGATTTTCCATCAAACACCCGATGGTGGTTGCCGCTGTCACAGCTGGTCCTCATCCTGCTGATGATGGCGCTTCCCTGGTGGCTCAGGCCTCCTGCCTACCCGTGCAGGAGACGTGGGCTCGATCCCTGGGTTGGGAAGATCCCCTGGAGAAGGAGTAGCAACCTATTCCAGTATTCTTTCCTGGAGGATTCCATGGACAGAGGAGCCTGGCAGGCTACAGTCCATGGGGTCGAAAGGGAGTCAGACAGGACTGAATGACTGAACAGTAGCAACAACTGCTAGTAATGATACAACGGTTCTAATTCTTTTACCCTTCTTTTACCCTTCTTAAGAGATTTAAATGAACTCTCTGTTTAATTTCTCTTCAGTTTCCTTTTTAATGTTTTTATGGTTTGGAATGTCATGAGACTGCTGTCCCTGTTTAATTATGATTAAAGATAAAGAACCGAGTGCACTAGTCTTGAGGGAGCCCAGCACTCTAAATCCATCCCCCTCCATACTTTTGTTTATTTGTTTGTTTCGGGAAGAATTTCATGGATTCTCCTGGTGGTCCAGTGGTCGGGACTTCGCCCTCCAGTGCAGGGGGTGTGGATTCGACGCCTGACTGGGGAGCTAGGATCCCACATGCCTCACAACCAGACAACCAAAACATAAAACAGCAGCAGTGTTACAATAGATCCAGCAGAGCTGTTTTGTTTTTAATTGAAATTTTAGAAAATTTGGCGTTTCAAAATTCCTTGCAGGGTCATGTATGTCTTACTGATTCAGAAAACTGAAAACAGCTGTGTGTGTTAATGCTCAGTTCTTCTGTCTCTTCCAGCCGACTGTTCGACCTTCCGAGTGGACACTGCTGTTATCAAGCAGAGAGTGCCGATCTTACTCAAGTACCTAGACTCAGATACAGAGAAGGAACTGCAAGCACTTTATGCACTACAAGCATCAATAGTAAAACTTGATCAACCTGCCAGTAAGTCTCCCTCTTGCTACAGTTAACCCAGCTGAAGGGTGAGGCTTATCCAGGGCAACACTCGAGAGACGGTTTGATGGACTTTAAACAGTGGGCAATAGCAGCATCCTGAGTGACAAAACTCAGCCTGTAACTTTGATAAACATGAATGTTTTTAAGTGGTTGACTTTGATGAGAAAATGACAAGAAGACTGGTTTATATTATTCATATTATCTGAGGAGATTGAATCCTCATTCTCCGGCACGTCTGTCTTATAAGAATCTCTGCCAGGATGGAAATGTATCTGTCAGGCAGCGCATGACAGCCATGAACCACTCGTGTCAGTCAAGCACCTAAGTGTGGCTACTGTGACTAAGGAACTGAGCCTAGAATGTTAAGTGTCAGCAACCCCTATGGTCAGCGGCTGCCCTGTTGCGCAGTGCGGGTCCAGGGCAGGCAGCCTTAGCGTCCGTGTGGTACAGCTTTTCACCTTCTTGGACCCAGGCCTTAATAATGAAAGAGGGTGATCCTTGTCAGAGTCCTCAGATAGCCAGCAAAGACATGAAGGCATTTTAGACTAATTTTCGGTTAAGAGTTATAGTTAATTCTGGCTAACCAGACAAATAAGGTAACCCGAACACCCAAGTGTTAGTGATCTGGTAAATTAATTGAATCATATTAAATCTTGAAAATTCAGTTGAAACTTCTGAAAGTGGACAGTAAGTATATGGCTATTTCAAAGATAGCACTGAAGTAATTCTTTGGCATTTCCTTAGGTTGTGACTTCTGCAAAGTTTTTCTTCTTGGCTAGTGTTGTTAAGTCCCTTTGGGATATAAAGGGAGGGATTGGAACAGTCCTTGGAGTGTAACTGAAGAGATATTTTGTCTATAAATCTGTCCTTTTTAAAACAATAATATAAGCTAAGTTTCCATGATGACTGTAAAACAGAGGACTAAAATTGCCCGGATCATCTGGGCACTGAGAATAATGGCTGTCATTTCACTGGATAAAATCCAGACAAGATAGTTTCTACTCATGTTTTTCATATGAATTATTACTCTCTTCGTTTTGACAGCGACATTAGAGGGGAGAAAGTCCATTCTGCCTTTTCCTCCCAAAATTTGTAAAAATTAGACGGTTTTATTGTAAAATCTCAAAGAAAATGTATCAAAAGGAAAGTTTAAAGAATTATTCTTATACTTTTAAGTGTTTAGGTTGAAAACTGTGTAACATCAAACAGCTCAGTAATATCAGAAAACAGTTCAAGTTGAATAAAATAATAGGAATAAGAACTAGTTCCGACTGCCTGACTCCTTTCGCATTCTTTAGACAAGTGGCTTTTCTCTTAGGCTGTCAGGAGGGGGTGTGATGAAGTCTCACGGGTGCCCTGGCCTTGACGGGGCGTTCTGCACAGGAATTCCTTCCCTGCACTGGATGGGAATGTGGCCTCCTCACAGCCACAGTGCCCCCAAACCAATGGTTTCCTTTCGCCTCCTTGCAGATTTGCTACGGATGTTTTTTGATTGCCTGTATGACGAGGAGGTGATCTCTGAGGATGCCTTCTACAAGTGGGAGAGCAGCAAGGACCCGGCAGAGCAGAATGGGAAGGGTGTGGCCCTGAAGTCTGTCACGGCGTTCTTCACATGGCTGCGGGAAGCAGAAGAGGAGTCTGAGGATAACTAAAACTTCAAATACACAAAACGAAAGAAAAGAAACAATTTAAGTATTTTTTTAAAAAGTTTCACGTCTTCGCCAATCACAGTGCAGCAAGGCCAATTCTCGCAGAAACCCCCACGTGTGCACGAGTGGGAAAGGGGAAAGAGAAAAAAAAAGGTGATCATGGAGGAAAAAGGTACTGGAAAAAAAGTAAACTTCAAACCTGAGGGCGGGAGCACTAAAACCAAAATACATGTATTATTTATAGAAAATATTTTCTGTTTTAATCTTTTCTTTTTAAATGAGGACTCATACTTTAAAAAAAAACACATCTGTTTAGCAAAAAAAAAAAACAAAAAAAAAAGTTGAGAACTTTTAATTTATTTTAAGGACTGCAAATGCCAGTGTAATTTTTTAATTTGCAGTTTCTGTAAACAACTTGTATAATAGAAAAGCAGAGAAATAAATTTCCCTCCCCTTCAGATGCACCTCACGTTTGTTTTAAAGCATAGTATTTAGTCCAGATTTGAGAAGGTTTGGGGTGAACAAGGTAAGAAAGATTTTTTTTTTTTTGGCATCAGATCTTTCTGCCTGCCTCTCAGCTTGCTTCAGAAAATAAAAAAATCACAATAGTAATCAAAACATACATAACCTTGGAACAGAAAGAAATGCTGTGGACCAGAGAACTCCAAGAATTGTTCAAAAAAAAAAAGTGCTACCCTGGGAAAAGTACTCTTAATACTTTTGAAATCTTTAGAGCAACTTTAAGGCTTGTAAATACATAGAACAAATATTTAAAAAAAAACAAAACAAAAAGAAATTGACTCAGTACTATTTCTTTTCACTTTCAAAATATAAAGAACAAAATAAAGGCAAACATTGCAAGTTTAAAAGAAAGTAAAGTGACTTCTCCTTTTGACAGCTGCTGCGTGTGCGCCCATCTCTGGGAGGTGCCGTCTGGCTACGTGTTGTCTAATCCGGATCGCTTCTGAGGGCTTGGCGGGGGAGAGTGTGTGTGTCTATGTGTCTGCATTTGGAAAAGGCAAGCTACTTTGTGGGCAAAGGGGGACACTCATGCTTGGGTAGGGGAGCTTCTCTGAAGCCCAAGGGATGCTTCTTTCCAACACCAACCAAAAATACATCCTTGGTAGAAACAGACCCAGCAGCACTACTTTAAGTCCCCGAGTGTCCCACTGCATGCATTTGGGTTAGGGACAGCACTTCCGTTTGAAACCACCAATACCAGTGACTTTTAAAATCATCACTGCCTCCAGTGCTTAAGAAACCCAAAGATGTCCTTTAAAGAAACCAAAGTTACATTACGCTTCTTAAAATAAGTGAGCATGTGGTTTAAAACCAAACCAATACCACGTGTGAAAATCACATTTACCCCAACTTCAGATTCATGCAAGCCATTCTGGTGAGTATAAAGTGGACTGTGGTTTGGGCCTTTGTTTCTCTGACAGGTATTGGAGTGCTGTGCTGTGCTTTGTTTTGTGTGTGTGTGTCGTTTTTTTTCCCCTTTGATGAAGTTGTTGTCTCTACAAGTGGCTTTCCATTTCAATTGTTTGTAGGCCATCACCCTACAAATGTATTTATGAAGAAAGCCAGCTGCTCCCAAATACGCAGCCTTGTATTTTGTGTCTGAATAACCAGAGTTCTTCTGGCTTCCATCTCTGAAGAAATGCTCACGTTAAGAGACTTGGCGAGACATGTAATGCACAAGAACAACATGTTCCATAGCAGTAAAAAGCTCTCTCTCTCAGGATGTAGTTGAACACAACACAGGATCCCCCTCCGTGAGCCCCCAGAGCCCCCTGTGAAGTGGCCGAAGGCTGTTCTCCAAGAACCAAGTCCTGAAAGTCCTGTGACAGGCAGGTGACAGCCGCTGTCATAAGAGACGGAGCCTGAAAAGCTCGTTCAGGGTCTGACCACAGGCTCTGCCTGGGAGCCCTCCATTGGAAGAAGCAACTCGATTCTATGTTATTTTGAGTTTTAACAGCTGCCAGAACCAAAGTGCAGAGGATTCTGAGCCAGAAATCTCCTGACTGTGATGTAGTTCTAGGTGTTGGCAGCACTCACAGGGCGTGGGGGTGGGGCTGGGGAAGCAAGGTGGGGACTGCCTTCTGGAAATCAGGGGCTGTTGTTTGCAGGGGTCTAGCCAGGAAGGAACTTCGGGTAGCAGTGATAACCTGTTCATCAGTACTTCAGATGCGGACAAGTGTCAGGATTGGAGGAAAGAGAAGAATATCAGGGAGAAAATAATTCAAGGGTTGAAAAAAGCTTCAGCTATATAAACATCTGTAGTACAATAACAGAAATAAGTGTCTGCAGTCTCATCTGTAACATGAACTGTGATGAGAAGACTCCAAAGTAACTTCTGGGTAACTTGTTGCTTTATATACAGAATGTTAGATGGGTTAGCAAGGTTACTAATGGCAAAATATGAGCAGAGTGGGATAACTGATCCACAGTTGAACCAGCTGAAGTGCAGAAACACCGTCATGACTCTTCCTTTCTCTGCAGTTTTCTTACTTGAAAGGGAGGTTTGGCGGTGTTTGGTTTAACGTGATAGATGACATGGCAGCGCTGAGTCGCCTGCAGCTTCCGCTTTAAAGCTCCTTCACTTTGGGACGAGGTCCATTAAGCTCACTGAAGGTGTGCTATGCCTGTATTCAAACCAGCTAACTTACAGTGTTTCATTAAGTTTAAATGAGTTTTTTTCCCTTTCTAGCAAAAGAACATGATGCCAGTTTTCAAAATAAACTCATTTTAGTTCTTGCGAAAACCAACAAGCCAGTTCATAGCTGCATCATGAACTTGTTTCATTCAGTAAATATTTACTGAGCATCTACTCTGTTCTAAGTGCAAGAAGTATAACTGAATAAGACAGTCTTTACTCTCATGGAAACTCACATTTTTTATGGAAAATGAAAGCTAGAATTTTACATGTTACATCAGCATACTGACCCACTAAGAAGTGTCTGCCTTTGTTATGCTGGCAGATCTTTGATTTGGTTTTTGTCTTTTCTTAACATTTCAAAATACACTGTAGGTTATTTACAATTATTAGCCCAAAGATAGTTGTATCTGTTCTAGAAACGCTCTTCAAACAAATTATCATCATGGGTTTTTTGACATTTTTTCTTTCAAGTGGCTCCATTCCAGTCAAAAGGATTCTAAGCTAGAAAAAATAGTCTTAGGTTAGTGGATGTAATTCTGTGGTTTCATTACTTACGTTTTGTTCTTTTTTTTTTTTTTTTTTAATTTTCTTTTTGGCTGTGCCGTGCAGTTTGCAGCGCTCAGTCCCCCGACCAGGGACTGAACCCTGGCATAGAGTGAGCGTGCAGAATCCTAACCATTAGACTGCCAGAGAACTCCCTAAGTTTTATTCTTTAAAAAAAAAAAGGGATCCAGTGTTTCAATTTTCACCATGCTATTGGCCTTTATGCACTCCTTCATTCCGCATTTTGAAGAGAGGAGCATTTTTGCGTTCCTTTTTTTTCTAACTGAGAGATAGTTCACAGACTATAAAATACACCCAGGACTTCCCTGTTGGTCCAGTGACAAAGAATCCGCCTGCCAGTGCACGGGAAATGGGTTCAGACCCTGGTCCGGGAAGGTTCCGCGTGCCACAGGGCAGCTCGGCCTGTGGGCCACAAGCCCTGAACCTGTGCTCTAGGGCTTGGGAGCCACAAGTCCTGAAGCCCGTGCAGCCTAGAGCCTGCGCTCTGCAGCAAGAGAAGCCACTGCAATGAGAAGCCCGTGCCCCACAGTGAAAGAAGGCCGCCGCTCAACCTAACTAGAACCCCAATCGGGGACAAAGACCCGGTGTAGCCGAAAGTGAACGACTTTCTAAAGCCACCCGAAATTTACTGTGTTCACCACTGTGCAGCCATCACTACTCTGATTTCAGAATATTTTCCTCAAGCCAAAAAGGAACCTGTAATCCTTGAGTCGTCTCTCCTCATTCTCTACTCTCCTCAGCCCCTGGGAGCCACTTACTCTTTCTGTGGATTCACATGGATGAAATCATACATCGTATTGCTGTGTGTTTTGACCTTCAATCCAGCATTTTAGCAGATGATCAAACCTCACAAGTGTTTGCAACATCAGGAACCTGACAGTTTGATGTGCTGCTAAGTTGCTTCAGTCGTGTCCAACTCTGTGCGACCCCATAAACGGCAGCCCTCTAGGCCCCTCTTTGCCTGGGATTCTGCAGACAAGAACACTGGAGTGGGTTGCCATTTCCTTCTCCAATGCATGAAAGTGAAAAGTGAAAGTGAAGTCGCTTAGTCGTGCCTGACTCTTAGCGACCCCATAGACTGCAGCCTACCAGGCATCCTAGCATGGGCAACTGGGCTCTGGTCCTTTACATCTCTCATTCAGTGCTACCTGAGTCATTTGTCCTTAGGGTTGGAATTCCCGCATGAATTAGAGGCTACTACAGCATACCCTGACATTTCAGGTTTTATTTGTCCTCTCCAATGAGGCACATTTGGACACGGTGATTGATTTCCTGAACAGCTTGAGGCTACTTACTTGTCATGAGAGTAAAATTACTCATTAAGGAGTAAAAAACGCCTTGAAATGGAGCCCCTCCTACTCACTAGAACTTCCCTCGTGCCTCAGACGGTTAAGTGTCTGCAATGCGGGAGACCTGGGTTTGATCCCTGGGTTGGGAAGATCCCCTGGAGAAAGAAATGCAACCCACTCCAGTACTCTTGGCCTGGAAAATCCTGTGGATGGAGGAGCCTGGTAGGAGACAGTCCATGGGGTTGCAAAGAGTCGGACATGACTGAATGACTTCACTTTAACTTTTCTACTCACTAGTCCCAATTTATTAGTCTTGTAGATGATTACCTTTCCTATTCAATACACTTGAGCTCCATAAGTCTCAACATCCTCTAGCAGTTTAGGGAGAGATCCAGTATGTGCTCACTAGCTGCAGATGCCACAGGTATCCCTCAGAGGGAAAGTGATTACCTGTTAGTGTTAGGATTACCACCCACCCCATGCCCAAAAAGACATCATTGTGTGTTACCAAATCCTGAAGTCCTATGTCAAAGAAACCACGTGCCAAGTTTTTTTTTTTTAAATGAATATATTATTTGAAATAAATTTAGGCTTATAGAAGAGTTTCAAATCTAGTAGATTCCCATGTACCTTTCATCTAATTCCCTGTTATCATTAATGTCTTCCATTAGCAGGGGCTTCCCTTGTGGCTCAGCGGGTAAAGAATCCACCTGCAATGCTTGAGACCTGGGTTCGATCCCTGGTTTGGGAAGATCTAGAGAAGGGAACAGCTACCCACTCCAGTATTCTCTGGCCTGGAGAATTCCATGAACTGTACAATCCATTTGCTCACAAAGAGTTGAACACGACTGAATGACTTTCACTTACATTACCAGTGGACCTTTATCAGAACTAAGAAGCCAGCATTGGTACTTTGCTGTGGACTAAACTCTAGACCTTGGGTTTCACTACTGCCAAAATCACTGCAGATGGTGATTGCAGTGAAATTAAAAGACGCTTACTCCTTGGAAGGAAAGTTATGACCAACCTAGATAGCATATTCAAAAGCAGAGACATCACTTTGCCAACAAAGGTTCATCTAGTCAAGGCTCTGGTTTTTCCAGTGGTCATGTATGGATGTGAGAGTTGGACTGTGAAGAAAGCTGAGCACCGAAGAACTGATGCTTTTGAACTGTGGTGTTGGAGAAGACTCTTGAGAGTCCCTTGGACTGCAAGGAGATCCAACCAGGCCATTCTGAAGGAGATCAGCCCTGGGATTTCTTTGGAAGGAATGATACTAAAGCTGAAACTCGAGTACTTTGGCCACCTCATGCAAAGAGTTGACTCATTGGAAAAGACTCTGATGCTGGGAGGGATTGGGGGCAGGAGGAGAAGAGGACGACAGAGGATGAGATGGCTGGATGGCATCACTGACTCGATAGATGTGAGTTTGAGTGAACTCCGGGAGTTGGTGATGGACAGGGAGGCCTGGCGTGCTGCGATTCATGGGGTCGGGAAGAGTCGGACACGACTGAGCGACTGAACGAAATGGCCCTTTTTGTCCTTTTTCTCCTGGATGCAATCCAGGATACCACATCGTGTTTAGTCATCATGTATTCTCGGTGTCCTCTGACCTCTGATAGTTTTTTAATCTTTCCTTGTATGTCATGACCTTGACGTCACTGCTCAGGTATTTTGTAGAATGTTCCTCAGTTGGGTTTGTCTGGTGTTTTTCTCCTGATTGTTGTTCAGTCAATAAGTTGTATCCAACTCTTTGCAACCCCAAGAATTGTAGCACGCCAGGCTTCCCTGTCCATCACTATCTCCCTGAGTTTCCTCACACTCATGTCTGTTGAGTCGGTGATGCCATCCAACCATCTCATCCTCTGTCGCCCCCTTCTCCTCCTGCCCTCAATCTTTCCCAGCATCAGGGTCTTTTCCAGTGAGTCAGCTCTTCTCATCAGGTGGCCAAAGTATTGGAGTTTCAGTTTCAGCATCAGTCCTTCCAATGAATATTCAGGGTTGATTTCCTTTAGGATGGACTGGTTGGATCTCCTTGCAGTCCAAGGGACTCTCAAGAGTCTTCTCCAGCACCACATGATTAGACTAAGGTAATGAGTTTGGGATAAAAAGACTTTGTAAGTGAAGTGCCCTTCTCATATCGTAACAGGGGGTATGTGATGCTTCCATGACATCACTGGTGATGTTTCACCCTAACTATGTGGTTATGGTGGTGTTTGCCAGGTCTCCACTCCAAAGTTAGGTTTCTTTTCCCCTTTTCTTACTCTGGTCTGTTTGGAAGCTAGTCACTAACTATCAATTCAGATTCATGTATATTTATTTTATATTTTGAGTTATAATCCAAAACCACATTATTTGGTCACATAGGTTGTTCCAGCTTTGGCCTTGGGAGCACTTTTAGGTTGATTCATGTTTCTTTGACGTTTCTTCATCTGCAGTAAGTGCATTTTAGAGCACTTTGTGACAGTTCAAGAAACCGCTTCCTATAGAATCAGCCATTCCTTCTAGGAGCCTTGGTTTCTTTTAAGGGAATGGTATTTAGAAACCAAGATCTGGGCGTTGGGTGAGCTCATTACTACTGGTGTGTCTCTGCTTCTTGTTTTGCTGGCACTTTAAACTCTTTTTACTGAAGGTGAGATCTTTCTAGTTTCACAGGAACCCTATGGCTTTTTTAAAATACTGCCTCATTTTTTCTGGTACTCAGAAGACTCCATCCTATAGATACTATAATTATGTTTTTGCTCATTGTACATAGCAGGAAGAAAGGACTGAAAATATTCCCTCTCTCCCTGTGATGATGATTTAACTTTCCCTTAGCTAGCAATATTCAGAAAGTCTATTGAAGTGTACCATACAGAACAGTGTTAAAATGTTGCCTAGATGACTAACTCAGTTAAATAATAATAATGGGAACTAAGTAACCAGAAGTTAACTGACAGTGAAAGTACTGCATACTGAAACTTGATGAGATGCAGCCAAAGCAGTACTTTGAGGTAAATGTAAAGTCTTAGATTTATCCAGTAAACATGAAAGGGTTAAACAAATTAGGCTATCAGAGGAGTCAACTGGGAAAAAAAAAAAAAAAAAGGAAATGTTAGCTGGGTGGGTAGCAAGAGGTTGTACAGAAAGAAGTTGTAAGCCATAGTAGACAAGAGATGTTGACTGGCGTTGGGATATTTGTGTTCTAATGCTAACACTGCTGTTCACTGGCAATTTGTCCATTCTCACTTGTATGGGCCCCCACTGTCCTCACTAAAAAGAGTTTACTCTCAGACTTCCCTGGTGTGGTACGGAGGATAAGAGCCCGCCTGCTGATGCAGGGGACATGGGTTCGATCCCTGGTCTGGGAAGACTCCGTATGCCATGGAGCAACTAAAGCCCGTGCGCCACGGTTACTGGAGCCCTCTGCCTGGAGCCTGTGCTCTGCAACAAGAGGAGCCACTGCAGTGAGAAGCCCGTGCACTGCGACGAAGGGTAGCCCCTCTCGCCAAAGAGCCTCTGAGCAGCAGCGAAGACCCAGCACAACCAAAAAAAAAGTGTTTACTCATGCCAACCATCTGAGCACATCCAGAATCACTTTCAATACTGTTTCCCAAGCTTAACAATGCATTAAGTCTTGGTGAAATACGATATTACTAAACTTTTTGAAGAAGTAAGAGTCATGTATGGATGTGAGAGTTGGACCATAAAGAAGGCTGAGCACCGAAGAATTGATGCTTTCAAACTGTGATGCCAGAGAAGACTCTTGAATCCCTTGGACTGCAAGATCAAACCAGGAGATCAACCCTGAATATTCACTGCAAGGACTGATGCTCACACTGAAGCTCCAGTACTTTGGCCACCTGATGTGAAGAGCCAGCTCACTGGAAAAGACCCTGATGCGGGGAAAGATTGAGGGCAAGGGAGAAGGGAACGACAGAAGACGAGATGGTTGGATGGCATCACCGACTCAATGGACATGAATTTGAGCAAGCTCCAGGAGATGGTGAAGAACAGGGAAGCCTAGCGGGCTGTGGTCCATGGGGTTGGACATGACTGAACAACAATAAGACTATCAAGATTTTCTGAAATTTTCTAAACAAATGACTATCCAACACTTGAACTTGTTCTAGCAGTGATTTCCTTTCTGACTCTTCTGTTACATTTACCTCTTACTGATAATATGTCTTCTGACCAGGTCCTAGGAAACCATCTTTGGCAAACCTCCACCAGCACTCCTATCTAACTGCTTCCTAGAACGTCGAGTGCTGTGGCTCAGCACTGCTGCATGGTAGATTCACCTGGGAGTTTTCAAAAGTACAAATCTTGGGACTCAACCTCAGGGCAGTTGTTTCTGAATTTCTGGAGATGAAACCTTGGCATCGTTTTGTTTTTAAGTTACCTAGGTGACTCTAATATGAGATCACTGTGGAATAGTGAAAATAACCTGATCTGCCAAATAGTTTAGAGAACAACTTATATTTTCAAGTTTTTAAAACATATTTTTCAACTGCAAGGTGTTGGTTGGACACACAAGTGTGGCATCACAAATGGCACATGTTTTGAAAATACAGAGCTATGGAAGCAGGTAATGGGCGCCCTGTATAAACCAGGGGCTTGGGGTATGCTTCCTTTAGGAAGAGAATTTTAAACTGAGAAGTCTAAAGAATTAAACCGTTATGGGATGGGTTCAAGTAGACAAAATCATGAGTGCAAAGGAGATGCAGGGTGTATTTGAAAAATGAAGCAAGAGTGCCAGGGATGGTGAGAGTTCATTCTCACACGCAAAAGTAGAATTTGAACATGACCTATGACAAATTAATCCAGACAAACACTTTCTGGACTAAAGGATGAAAAGTACTTTTTGAAAATTGCCTTATACTATCAATTCAGTAGCATTTGCTGGAGACCTACCATCACTGGTTTGTGCGTGTGCTTGCTTTCTTTTTTTAAAAATAAGTTCTCACTTAAGAATGGCAGTAGTTTTTCATCATTTAATGATCCACAGCCCCAAAATTTAGCAACACGGCGGACTGGACTAGCTTCTGGCTCTTTGGAAAGCAGTTTAAGGTTGCTGCTGCTGCCATTGTTCAGGCACTTCAGTCGTGTCTGACTCTGTGTGACTCTATGGACTGTAGCCCACCAGGCTCCTCTGTCCATTAGATTTTACAGGCAGGAGTACTTAGAGTGGGCCCCCCTCCAAAGGATCTTCCTGACCCAGGGATCAAACCCAGGTCTCCTGCATTGCAGGCAGATTCTTTGCTGCTGAGCCACCAGGGAAGCCCATATCTAAGATTAAGGTCATTGAAAGTATGGACCTTAGACTGGCAGAATCAGTATCAACTGTGAGCACGTCAGAAATGCCCATACACAGACCCTAACCTACTAAATCAGAATCTGAAGGAATGGAAGGAGCCCAAGAAACGTTTAACAAGCTCTCAGGCACACTGAAGTTTGAGAACTACCGCCTAAGGAACACTTTGTATCCCTGCCAGTTTACAAAGCTCTTCACCAAAAGCTAATTAAAAATAACTGCTATTTGTAAAACATTTCAGTTCAGTTCATTCGCTTAGTCGTGTCTGACTCTTTGCAACCCCAGGGACTGCAGCACACCAGGCTTCCCTGTCCATCACCAACTCCTGGAGCTTGCTCAAACTCATGTCCATCGAGTCAGTGATACCATCCAACCGTCTCATCCTCTGTCATCCCCTTCTCCTGCCCTCAAATTGCCAAGCATCAGGGTCTTTTCCAGTGAGTCAGTTCTTCGCATCAGGTGGCCAAGTTATTGGCGTTTCAACTTCAGCATCAGTCCTTCCAATGAATATTCAGGACTGAATCCTTTAGGATGGACTGGTTGGATCTCCTTGCAGTCCAAGGGACTCTCAAGAATCTTCTCCAACACCACAGTTCAAAAGCATCAATTCTTCGGCACTCAGCTTTCTTCACAGTCCAACCCTCACATCCATACATGACTACTGGAAAAACCATACCTTTGACTAGACGGACCTTTGTTGGCAAAGTAATGTCTCTGCTTTTTAATATGGTGTCTAGGTTGATCATAACTTTCCTTCCAAGGAGTAAGCGTCTTTTAATTTCATGGCTGAAATCACCATCTGCAGTGATTTTGGAGCCCCTCAGAAATAAAGTCTGTCACTGTTTCCATTGTTTCCCCATCTATTTGCCATGAAGTGATGGGACCACATGCCATGATCTTAAGTTTTCTGAATGTTGAGCTTTAAGCGAGCTTTTTCACTCTCCTCTTTCACTTTCATCAAGAGGCTCTTTAGTTCTTCGCTTTCTGCCATAAGGGTGGTGTCATCTGCATATCTGAGGTTATTGATATTTCTCCCAGCAATCTTGATTCCGGCTTCTGCTTCTTCCAGCCCAGCGTTTCTCATGATGTACTCTGCATATAAGTTAAATAAGCAGGGTGACAATATACAGCCTTGACGTACTCCTTTCCCAATTTGGAACCAGTCTGTTGTTCCATGTCCAGTTCTAACTGTTGCTTCTTAACCTGCATTCAGATTTCTCAGGAGGTAGATAAGGTGGTCTAGTTTTCCACAGTTTGTTGTGATCCACACAGTCAAAGGCTTTGGTGTAGTCAATAAACCAGATGTTTTTCTGGAACTCTTTAGCTTTTTGGATGATCCAACGGATGTTGGCAATTTGATCTCTGGTTCCTCTGCCTTTTATACATCCAGCTTGAACATCTGGAAGTTCACGGTTCATGTACTGTTGAAGCCTGGCTTGGAGAATTTTGAGCATTACTTTGCTGGCATGTGAGATGAGTGCAATTGTGTGGTAGTTTGAACATTCTTTGGGATTGGAATGAAAACTGACCTTTTCCAGTCCTGGGGCCACTGCTGAGTTTTCCAAATTTGCTGGCATCGAGTGCAGCACTTTCACAGCATTATCTTTCAGGATTTGAAATAGTTCAACTGGAATTCCATCACCTACACTAGCTTTGTTCATAGTGATGCTTTTTTTTTTTTTTTTTTTTTAATTTTATTTTATTTTTAAACTTTACAATATTGTATTAGTTTTGCCAAATATTGAAATGAATCTGCCACAGGTATACCTGTGTTCCCTATCCTGAACCCTCCTCCCTCCTCCCTCCCCATACCCTCTCTCTGGGTCGTCCCAGTGCACCAGCCCCAAGCATCCAGTACCGTGCATCGAACCTGGACTGGCGACTCATTTCATACATGATATTATACATGTTTCACTGCTATTCTCCCAAATCTTCCCACCCTCTCCCTCTCCCACAGAGTCCATAAGACTGACAGTGATGCTTCTTAAGGCCCACTTGACTTCCCATTCCAGGCTGTCTGGCTCTAGGTGAGTGATCACACCATTGTGATTATCTGGGTCGTGAAGATCTTTTTTGTACAGTTCTATGTGTTCTTGCCACCTATTCTTAATATCTTTTTCTTCTGTTAAGTCCATACCAATTCTGTCCTAGAAATAGAGCCCATCTTTGCATGAAATGTTCCCTTGGTATCTCTAATTTTCTTGAAGAGATCTCTAGTCTTTCCCATTCTATTGTTCTCCTCTATTTCTTTGCCTTGATCACTGAGGAAGGCTTTCTTATCTCTCCCTGCTATTATTTGGAACTCTGCATTCAAATGGGTGTATCTTTCCTTTTCTCCCTTGCTTTTATCTTCTCTTCTTTTCTCAGCTATTTTAAGACCTCCTCAGACAAGCATTTTGCCCTTTTGCATTTCTTTTTCTTGGGGATGGTCTTGATCACGGTCTCCTGTACAATGTCATGAAAACATTTAGGCTTTGCTTTCTCGTCTGTAATACAAAAATACTAAGCCCTTTCTACATCTGCATGACTTGGTGTCATCTAATTCAGTCTTTGCACTAGCCCTCTGGTACATATGTAAGTTGGTACTGCTTGCTTTCAACAGTAGGGATCTAAATGCCACAGAAGTTTTGTACCTAGCAAGCGTCAGCGCTGAGACTCACAAACCGGGTTTTTTTGGAAGGCAGTGATTTCCCAAATATATTCTCTATCACCACCAGAAGTCTTTATTCTACACTTGGGAAAATGGTATAGTGGATATTCATTGGAGTATTGGAATTGGAAAAATATAGAGTCTTTAATGCAACCCTGCCTGGGTTGTTTCCTCATCTGTAAACACCATCCACCTCAGTAAGGTTGTTTTGAGGATTAATTAAAGGAAAGATAAAGCCCCCAGCATTCTTCCTGGATCATCTGGGGCCTGTCCTCCCTGTGTCCAAAGTTCTCTTTCTATCACATTCTACAACCCTAGTCATAAGGAGAAGGCAATGGCAACCCACTCCAGTACTCTTGCCTGGAAAGTCCCATGGACGGAGGAGCCTGGTAGGCTGCAGTCCATGGGGTCGCACAGAGTCGGACACGACAGAAGCGAACCCTAGTCATAGCCACATACAAAATTGCACTACAGTCCTTAACTGTAGATCATGGTTTGCCCATCCGTGTTTCTCTACTGTTGTGTAGTTCAAATTTTTTTTTTAATTGTTGTGTTTTCCCTAGGATGCCCTGAAGTCTCAGGCTTCTCTTTTGACAGATAACAAATAGGAGATTTAGCAGCTTTTACTTTCCACTTTTCTGAGGATTCAATAAGAAAGGCATTGAAAAAAAGGTAAAACATCTTTTGGGGCCATAAATTAATGGTATCCTTTGCAAGTTACACATTGCCCTATCTATGACAGAAAGAAAAAATAACTAGTTTTTGCTATAAAACCATAACAAACTACTAAAAATACCAAGTACTTAAAAATACATTCTGGAAAAAATGCGTATGATGTCATATACAGCTCTGCCCTTGTTCCTAATGTTGGAGATGCTAACTACTTTGGATAAAGAGACAGCTATGCTAGCTGGTTAGACTAAATCTCAGGATTTTAAAAATTATCATAGACTCATTCAAGTAGAGTGTAAAGCAGAGACACAAAAATTTCAAATTTGAACATTTGAAATTTATGCCTTTTTGGTCAAAATGTTTTTTCTGTTGGGAAGAACAAAGACATCACTGATAAATCAAAATTTAAATTTTAAAAGTTGAACTAACAATCTGAGTCTCAATCTTGACATGCTGCTCTTTCCAAACTTCGGGCTGAAACTTTGACAACCTTGCTGCAAGTATTTCTGGAATATTCAAAGCCAGTGTTTTACGGTATTTTCCCTTTTTGAAAAAACTTCATTTTCTCACCACTGGCAGTTTCACTTTGTTTTATAACAGGGAAAGATCCTTTCTGTCACCATTTTTTTGGGACTCCAGTTTTATTTTGTTTTTTAACAAACAGGTCCAATTTAATGATTCTTTTAAAAATATCTTTTGTCTCCAATCACAAATTTTTATTCGTGTCTTCCTTTAAATTACTGGGTTTTTATTGGAGGGGAAATCTTTCTCTTTAAAGAAACTCGCTCAAACTTCCCCATAACCATGAAGGAAAGATGTGTTATGGTGACGAACTCATTTTGCTGGGTGGGACTAGCCTGGTTTAAACACTGAAGGTCCTGCCTCACACTAACTCAACCTCCTCGCGGCCGGTAAACCACGAAAGTCCACAACCCTGGTTGTCGCTGATCTGTCACTTAATCTCCTGCCACCGTCACAGGCCTGGTTCCCCTCATCTTCCTGCAAGTAAGATTTGCCCTTAAGAGTCACAAAGTAGTTGTAGAGGGAGAAAACAGTACTGTTGGCAAATTTGCTTCGTATTAACTGTCAACACTGGATATATTTTGATTTTTAGTTAAGTTTGGCAAATCAAGACTGTCCTTATAATGTCTAAAATGTGGTTTTCTTGCTTCTGGTGTTTAAAAGAGGGGGAAGGATGGTTCAACACATACAGTTCCCAAAAACTGACATGAGCCGGACTTGAAAGCAAATCCTGTTTCTTTCCCTAAGAGATGCAGGACCAAGTGCCTTAAGGACCTTGATTAGCCACCTGTAATGACATTCCCAAGAGTTTTTGTTACTTTGAAGACTGAATTGTAACTTTAGCCAATATATCAGCCACTTCAAACTTTAAAGGACAGCTTTTAAAACTTACCCTCCTCAAAATGATAGTAAACTCTTGGCATTAACACTTTTCAGATCTCTTCAAGGAGCTAGAAACATTGACTCCAATTTAACACCAGAGGGCTAATGACATCTGGGACAGAGGCTCTCAAACTGTGAATGGCAAAATTAATGGATTTCATCCAGCATTGTAAATATATATATTATACACACACACACACACATATGGGGGGAGAACTTATGAGGGTAAATGTTATTTTGTAAAGTTTTATTTGGTTTGTATATTCTGATATATGATCCTTTATCCAAAACAATTGGGATCAGACATATTTTAGACTCAGAATTTTTCAAAGTTTAGAAAGAAGTGTTTCATTTTGATGACTACTAGGATGAATAGAGTTAAAATTATTGTCACCAGGAGTAGAATAAAGTGCAGCACTGGCAGAGGAGGATCCACGGTTGTTCAGTTCAGTCGCTCAGTCGTGTCCGACTCTTTGTGACCCCATGAATCGCAGCACACAAGCCCTCCCTGTCCATCACCAGCTCCTGGAGTTCATTCAGACTCACATCCAGGGTTGTTACTTATCTCTAAACCAGGGATAAGTAAACTTGGCCTAAACTCTCTAAACTTGGCCTCAGGAAATAAATAATAAAAGAGAAAAACCATTAAAGGCGTAGCAGTGGTGAAGTGATATTAAATGTTTTATCAGCCTCCATGGTTTTTTGTGTGTTTTTTTTGGCCTAATAGTATAAATTGTTCTTTTGCCATCCCTTTTCAAGCTGCAACCAAATTTGAGAGTCATTTCCAGTCTTCCTGGCTGGAAACCAGAAAAGTCAAGTGACCCCAAGTCCTACTAGAACCGTACCTTCTTAAGGAACCAATCTCCAGCCAGGCTTTTGGTTACTTCTGTGTGAAATTACAGAATTGGCCTTGATTTGTGGGGAAAATAAAGACAGACTTGCTAGGAACAGAAACATCTCTTCCCACCAGACAATCAAGAATTATTCTTCAAACGTCTGTTTTAACACACAGTAGAATGTGAGTAAAATGGTGGATGTATCCTTCACGCTCAACCTCATGAGGCAGTGTCATAGCTCTGGTCTGGAATATTCCTGGAACCTGAAATTGCTTCAACTTCTATCCTTATGCCTAAATCTCCAAAGTCACATTATTTTGTTTTTCTATACAAAACACAACCTTTTAGCCTAACAGACTTAAGTATCACTTAGTGAAGAATAGCAAAAAAAAAAAAAAAATCTATTGCGTTGACAACAGGCCATGAAGTCTGCAAAACTTGCTAAAGTTTCAACAGGGACTTGGCGTCTGAAAAAATGGATGTTTTTGTCAAAAACTAGAGATGCTGCCGGAGAAGGCAATGGCACCCCACTCCAGTACTCTCGCCTGGAGAATCCCATGGGCGGAGGAGCCTGGTGGGCTGCAGTCCATGGAGTCGCGAAGAGTCAGACACGACCAACTTGACTTTCACTTTTCACTTTCACGCATTGGAGCAGGAAATGGCAACCCACTCCAGTGTTCTTGCCTGGAGAATCCCAGGGACGGGGGAGCCTGGTGGGCTGCCATCTATGGGGTCGCACAGAGTCGGACACGACTGAAGCGACTTAGCAGCAGCAGAGATGCTGCAATTGCATTTTGGGGCTTTTCTAGTTCACAAAATCCTACATTTCCTCATGATTCTGGGACTCCTGAGTCATTCCTCTAACCTTGATGGCCCTGGGAAGTGTGAAGTCATCACAGAAAACAGCACAATTACTCCTTTTCTTTCTCCTAGGAGCTCCTCCTCTACGCAGAGTTCTTACACTTCTGAGCCCTGACTATGCAATGGAAAGCTTTATATTTCAAGTTCAGAGGTTAAAACAATGAATTCTCAATTATCAGTTTGAGGCCTATATGTTAGCTCTCCTTGATATTAACATTTTAAATATTTTAGAAGAGAGTGAAGCTTAAAAGGAATGAATGGTGCTAACTTCAGGGATTTTGATTTCAGTGTGAGAGGTCTCTTCTTGCAAGAGGGTCTAACTGATGCTCTGATCATAACCTCCACACACTCACTCCATGAGAACAGAGCTGCTCTTCAACTTGCCAAAGTTTATGTTCCCTCCAGTGCAGAATGTCAGACAGCCTAACAGCTTAAGTAAAGGGTACAAAAATCATCATGTAACTCTGTTCTCAACAAAAAAAAATGAATGATGTTTTTACTAGTATAGCTTAAAGAAAACCAAATGAGATAAACTATAAAACCATACCCCCATGGAATCTTAACTCAGATGCGGCTAAGCATAAAAATCAAAACCGACCAGATGTTACATTTAGCAGAGGTAAAATGCCTCAAGCAATATACGTGTCCAATAAAAACTTCAAGTCCTTTTTTTAAGTGAAAAAACACATTCAGACTTAAGGAAATGGTAGCTTTAGTGCCTAGCTGGGGGGTGGGGGTGGCGTGTGTGCAAATACCTCTGTGCACACGAAGAATTGCCTCTGTTCTAAAGAACAGAGTAAGTTGTGTGTGTGTGAAGCAAAAAATCTGTGTAAAGGTGGAATCTAGTTTGCTCTTATCTGTGTCAGCTCCTTGTCTGAGATGGGGGAAAGGACATTTTCGGGAAAAAGTATGTTTTAAGCAAATACATAAAAATAGAAGAGTCTTTTTAAAGGAGACAAAAGATAGAAACGGTGATGAGATGAACCCAACTCCTTGTGAACACGTTTAATGGGACACCAGGATGCCGGGGCATTGGTAATGCCATTGGGACATTAATGGTAACACTCACCTTGTAAGGAATTTGTGGTTGTGGTGACATTTTTATATAGCTGACTTTGGGACGGATGGAGTGGGAAAGCTGGTGAGACAGTTAAAGTGCTCATGGCAACGCCAGAGCCTGAGGACTGGCTTATGAAGTGCTTAAAATGGTTTGATAATAAAATCTTTAGGACAGGTACCCGCATTCGACTGCTTCTCACACTGTTCTGAGCCTCGAGGCTATTGTAGTTTACTATTTCTCCGTGTATTCAGGAACCAAGCCCCCTCTACCCCCGACAAAACACCTAGTTTAGATACATCGAATTTTCCCAAAATCGACTTTGAAAAAGTTATAACGTTTTTCAGCAGTAACGTACATAGCCTAAACATGCTGGTAACTAACGTAAAGATGACAATTCGAAGGGAATTCCCTTTCCAATCCCGACGTTTCCTTCTTGAGGACACTCCCTGCATATGTGGATGAGGGAGCCCGGGAAGACCCCTTCATTGACTAGAAAAGCAACTTCTACAGTTCTTTTCCTGAGGCGTTCCTGCGTCCTGTGAGGAGACTTCATAGGAACGAACGTGAGGTAACTGCACACTCTCCGCTCTCTGGGTTTCTAATCATTTTGTCGTCTTCAAAGAAGGGGGTCGTTCTTGTGCTCAACTCGGGAGCGGGAAAGGCCAACCCCCTCCAAAGGCAGACGGGGAGCCGAAGTGGAAACTCAGGGACGGAACCCGAGGACACCGAAGCCACAGCCAAGACGACTGGAGCCACCCGAGAGGCGCCGGCGGCAGGCGCGGGGACACTCAGCGCCGCCCCGGCGTCCCCCGCGCCGGCCCCGCCCGCCTTCTCGCGCCCCCGCGTGCCCGACCAAGGGGAGGCGAGTCTCGCGCGCTCCCTCCGCGCCCGCGGGCTGTTGGGGGCGCGGCCGCCGGCGCGCGCAGGGGAGGGGGCGGGGCCGGCGTGAGGGATGGGCGCGCGCGCGGGGCCGCGAGCAGGGGGGCGGGGCGGCAGAGCTCGGCGGCTGGGCCTGGAGGACAGCGGTGGCGGAGGCGGCGAGCGGCAGCGGGAGCGGAGCCGAGAAGCCTCGCAGCACGCGGGCGCCAGGAAGGGGGGAGCGCAGAGGTAACGCGGGACGGAACGGGCGGGCGGGCAGCGGGCGCAGGCCCGCTGGACCCCGAAGGCGGGCGGAGAGACCGCTCGCCCGGGGCGCCGACGCCGCTCCCTGAGAGGAGGGGGGCGGGGCGCTGGCGTCCCCGGAGGTGGCGCCTTTTATTTTTTTTTGTCTGCCTGCCCCGGCCGCTCCGCCCCCTCTTCCCCTCCCCCCGCTGTGAACCGAGCCCCCTGCCCTTCTGGTGGAAGCCGCCTCCGGGGCCTTGTGGCGCGCGCGCGCTCCCGCCCTTGTTTTGTTTGGACCGGGGGGGAGGTGAGGGAGCGCTTCCCTGATCGCGGGCCTTGCCTCGCAGCGCGCCTGCGCCGGCGTCCTCCCGCCCGGCTCTGATTGGCTAAGGGCTCGCGCATGCTCCCGAGGCGCGCGGCGGGCCCCCGCCCTCCCCCCTCACCCCACTCCCTCAGAGGTTTTCGGAGCCGGTTCGAAAGATGCCGGCGGCGGTGACTGGCTGTGGCGGACCCGCCCCCCCCACCACCCTCCCGGGGTCCCCGCCCTCGCCGCCGCTGCCGCCATTACGGAGCTCCCAGCGGTGAGTGCGCGGGGGGCTGGTGCTCGCGGTCCGCCGCCTCCTGCGTGGCGCGCGCGCGGGCGGGCGGGCGCTGCCCGGGTCGCGGCGTCGGCCTTCCGGAGCCGGAGCTCGCGCTGAGCCCGCCGCCCTTTGCCTCGCCGCCTTCATCCCGGCTCCGCTCTCCTCTCCCCCACCCCCCGCCTTGTGCTCGGCGCTCCCCGCCTTTGTCTGCTGGTCTTTCCGCCCGGGTTTTCGGGCCCGGCGCGGAGTCAGCTGTTCGCGCCCCTGAAAAGCCGCCGCCGCCGCCGCTGCTGCTGCTGCTGCTGCCGCCGCCGCCACCCGGGACTCAGCTTTCGTTTTTACCCCCGTTCCCATGGCTTTCGTCGAGCTTGTGACTCACTGCTCTGTAGACGAGGTGGATTTAGTTAATATAGTCAAGCCTGTGAGTAGGGGCATTTGTAAAGAGCTGGAGGTAGGAGGGGTGAAGTGAGAGCCCCAGATCAAAGGGTTTTTTGTTTTTTTAATTATTGACCGCTTGTCTATGATCGAAACAGGGCTTCCCTTGTAGCTCAGTTGGTAAAGAATCTGCCTTCAGTGCAGGAGACCCGGGTTCGATCCCTGGGTTCGATCGCCTGGAGAAGGAAATGGCAACCCACTCCAGTATCCTTGTCTGGAAAATCTCATGGGCAGTGGAGCCTGGTGGGCTGCAGTCCATGGGGTCGCAAAGAGTCCGCCACGACAGAGCGACTAACACTATGATTGAAACACCTCTTTGAGGGACAGTCCCCCCGCACAGAGAACGGCCAAGGTGAACTTGACCCCTCTTTCCATGTGTACCTTTTCTTTCTGCGCTTATGCTTCCTGACCTTACGTTACATTAAAAAGTGACAGTCTGGTTCGAAGTGCAGCTGGGAATTCCCCTGGGGCTTCACGGACAAGCTGACTTGTCTTAGAGTGACGCTAGACATGGCTAGTTTGGAAGATTTGTTTAGTCTGGTATAGGCGTGAAGCTGTTAACGAAGTTTTAAATTCATTGCTCTTTTCAGAAAATTTAGTGCAGCGTGTTTCAGAGTAGAAGTAACATTTTTAGAGGGTAATTTTGGCCTTGTCGAATTGGAAGATTGAGGGCGATATGTTGGGAGGAAGCGTCCTGAACTCTTCGTGTATAGATGAAAACGCTCACTCTTCAGCCAGTTAGATCGTCCTTATCTTAGGAGGAGGTACCTGTAGTGTCCAGAGCATCTGTGTCCGAGACAAATACTAATTAAGTAATACTGATTTATTTGAAATACAAAAGTGGGGAAAAAAGTTTCCAGCAAATTGTAGGCATACGTTTTGTGACATTACTCCGTAAGTCTGAATATAGTGAAAGACTTTAGATTGGGAACAATTTAGTGTAATCAGTGCAAGGCTAATGACATTATAATACGTAAGGTATTGGCAGACATTTTATGGTAAAATATGAAATAATAGTACTTTCCCTAAAATGCATGTTTTCAAGGATATCAGAAAACTGAAATACATTGTTGAACTCCTGCTTATTTTTCTAGTGCTTGCACTTAAGGTAGAGAAAGTAAATTAAAACTCTGAAATTATAGACTTTCTACTTTTACAACCTTTTCTTTATTGCCTGTATTTAAACAGCTTAGCACTTCCCTTGAAAAAAGCAGATCTTTGTATTGTTCATCTGACATTATACTTAAAAAACAAAAACAGATTCATGACCACAGGAAGTCCACACACACCACAGGTAAACTGAGATTGGTTTGTCACATAAGAACCCAAATGAAAAACTTACTCAAGTTTCGTTCATTCTTTCACTTTAACAAATATTTGTAGAGCACCTGTTTGGAGCCTAGTATGTTTCTTGGGCAGGAAGTATAGGGCAGTGAACCAGCCAGATAAGATCTCTGTCAGGGAACAAGTGCGGCAGTCTAAAAGTCTGATCATTCAGAAGCGCAGCATCAACAGTTAATAGGTACTTGTTAAGGTAGTTTTAAGTTAACCATCCAGATAGTTTTGTCAGCTCTGTGATGAACCATGAACTGAGGAAATAAGTCATTAACCAACCTATTATAAAGAGAGCCTTAAGCTACATGACCTTTATTAAGGAAATTCAGAGCTGAGGCAAACATTTCTTAATGTTTATATTGTTTTAAATTTTTATTTTTTAAGTGTTTTTTACACATGTTGAACATAGAAATAAGTACTGCCAGGTGTCATTGTTCATTCAACATTTGCCCTGCGGTTGGTTGGTTTGTTTGTTTTTTAATTTATTTTATTTTTGGCCGCACAGGATTTTTGTTGCCGGGTGCGGGCTTTCTCATGGTGGTGACTTCTCTTGTTGCGGAGCGCCAGTTCTAGGCATGTGGACTCAGTAGTCGTGGCTTAGTTGCCCTGCAGCATGTGGGATCTTCTAGGACCAGGGATTGAACCAGTGTCCTTGCATTGCAGGGCAGATTCTTAACCACTGGACCACCAAGGAAGCCCTCCCCCCAGTATTTATGCTGCACCCACTGTATGTTGGGCATGCTTCTAGGTACTGGGGATGCAGTGATGAATTAGTTCTAGCCCTTGTAGTACTTACATTCTGCTGGGAGAGACACATAATAAACAAGCAAATAGACGTATATTGAGTTATAAGTGGTGTTAAATGCTGTGAAGAAACCTGAAGAAGAAAAAGAAGGATAGGAGGGCTTTCTGAGGGGGACACTGTGCTGAACCTGATTGAAATATCCAGGGAAAGAATGTCAGAGTGAGAACACAGCATGTGCAGAACACACACTGAGGACCAGAAGGTCTGTGTGTCTGGACTCAAGAGAGGAGAGTGATGGGGAGGTTTAAGCAGGAGAGTGTCAGGATCTGTTACTGTGGTGGGTGCATTCAGGAAGCTTGGCAAAGCAACTTATTTTTCAGTTATTCCAACCTGGGCATACTTACCAGACCTAATTTAAACTGATATTCTTGTCCTCGGGTCAATGATGTCGGGTGTCGATGGGCCATGTACTTGTTGCCCTGGTTTTGGTCAATTTTATCATTTTGGCATTGAGAATAATTTCTTTGCACCCCCACTCCCTAAAATTTGTTTTAATTTTGAGCAATTGGTAAATATAGAGTTGACTGGAAATGTTTTGATATTTTTTTAGTGTTTTATTTACAGAGAGAACATATATTCTTTTAAAAGATGTTCTATGAAAAGAGACTCTTGAAGGTTTTGTTAATTTCTCAGTATCATTTTCAGCCTAGCTAGTATTATCGTGGGTTAAGAAAGATGAATTAGCAGTATCACTTTACCAAGAATAACCTGATGGTGAAATTGTGCTTATGAATGGTATTTACCTGTAGAATTATCAGATTTGTGTTTTTTTTTTTTAATCAAGGAAAGTATATTACTGTGTAAGTGCTAGTTGGATGAATAAGCAAGTTTATGTATTGAAATTTTTCCAAGGTAGACTTTTAGCTTTCACAAACCTAAATAATGCCCTTAAGTCCATTTTGATTAGAAAACAAAAATTTTTTTGCAAGTATATTTATTTTTATTAAATTTATTTATTTTTAATTAAAGGATAATTGCAATATTGTGTTGGTTTCTGCCGTACATCATCATGGATCGGCCATAGGTATGCATATGTCCCCTCCCTCTTGAGCTTCCCTGCCACCTCCCACCCCATCCCACCCCTCTAGGTTGTCACAAAGCCCCGCCAAAACAACTGTTTTTATTTCTGTGTTTTATAGTTTTTGACATAAATTTCTATATGAGCATTTTAAGTAGTCTTTGTAACAGTTAATAACTATTACCTGACAAATTGAAAGCTCTTAAATTCCTAGACAAGTTTAGAGCCTAAAGCAGAAGTTGAATGAGTAGTCTCCTCTTGCCCAGTTCTTCATTAATGTTCATTAGCACAAAGATCTAAACACCTGACTGATCATTTTCTTTTCTTTTTGAGAAATTTTTATTATAAAGTGTCCTTGATTCTCAGATGAGATAAGGGGAGCAGAGGGTATTAAGTGATTAGGTAAATTTGAGTGATCTTACATAGATTTTATTTTTCAATATTTAATTTTGTTCTTAAGGTCTTAGAAGCATGCTTAATCTCTTAGGTGATGGTCTGAATTTGCTTTTCTGAGTCTGGAGGCTTTTAGACTGTTACGTTCTTCAGCAGTATTTTTGTCCTTGTATAACTTCTCTGATGGAGATGGAGTTAAGTTTGCAGTTAAGTTTCCTGACCCCTTTGAGAACATTAACAACATTTCTCTCTTTAGTAAAATGATCCTTGAGTAAACATAGATGAACCTTTTCTGGGTCTTGTAGTCTGTTCTAAGCTCCTGATAGTAACAGGAGACAGGATGGGGTTAGGGTCTTATGAGCTTTCTTGTCCTGGCTGCCTTTGTTCATGTGGAAGGTGCAGCGGCTGCTGTGGCTTGTGCGTTTGTCTTAGTCGCTGCTTTACACAGTGTGTATTTTGATAGTAATTTTTATCTTTCTGAATGATAATTGACCAAGTCATCTGTCATTTACAAGTTTTATAGTGAATTTTCCCCCCTTTGGATGTATATTAAATTTAGACGTTTTAGTTTAGTTTTGTTTCTATAATCTTCACACCAGGTCTTTTCTGTGCTTTAGGTTGATGCTTCACACTGAAACCATTAGGAAAAATCCTTGTGGTTAACAGCAGAGGCTTCAGAGTGTAACCTGTACTCGGGCCTAGAAATTATTTTAAATGGCGACTGATACGTCTCAAGGTGAACTCGTCCATCCTAAGGCACTCCCACTTATAGTAGGAGCTCAGCTGATCCACGCGGACAAGTTAGGTGAGGTAGGGGCTGACACATTCTTGAAGCTCACTCTTGGATCAGTCCCTGACTTCAGGCCCTGCTGGGTCCTTCTTGGTACCTGTTCCTTCCTCTGCTTTGGGGAGTCTGGGTTATGAATCTAAAAAAATCAAGTAGATACAAAGTTCTTTTCATCTTCCCTTATCCCTCAAACTCCTGAGAAAACCTCCAAGCTTCTAAATTTATTTCAAATCAAGTATAATTACTTACTTCCATTTGAAATTCTAGCTAAAATAAAACATTTTGAGAACTACTTCTTAAGAATCATATTTTCATTTCAAAAAAACTTGTTAAAAAGTAATTTGCATCAGATCCTGGAGTCGACTTGAAGAATTCTCCTACATCTTCTGACACCTAATTAGCCCCCCTTGAGAAAGAGAGAAGAGATAAATTGTTTTTGCATGTGTGATTATGGCCATTTCTTTTCTTAGAAGGTAGAAGATAACACCATGCCGATTCGTCGAGCTGTGAATTCTACCCGGGAAACTCCTCCCAAGAGCAAGCTCGCTGAAGGAGTAGAAGAAAAGCCAGGTAAAGTAAAGCAGTGGACAGCTTAAAAAGGCCAGCGTTTCTGCTCCAGGTTAGAGTGTCCCATAAATTCCCTTGAACGTAAGTGTTTGTGGGGAGCATTTAGAGAGAGAAGTGGTACCAGTTGGTATGTCATTTCTGGACCCTCTGGGCAAAGAAAGAATTTCATCTTGTCTCTGAAGATTTTTAGAAGGCAAAAATTTCATGTTCTTAGAATTAAAAATAGAAAGATGGTTGGAGAGAACAGAAATGGTCAAAAGTGTAGTAGCTTCTGGGCATACAGTGTCATGGGGAGGAAGACTGGGTGGAAGGCTCGACTGGAAGTCATGAGGAGGCCATAAGGGAGCACATGGGTGATTAGAGTGTTGGTTTGTAACCGTGGTGTTGGTGGAGAGAAGAGTAGCCAGATAGAGCTGGAAACATAGTAAATCAAGAAAAAGGTAGAACTAGCGATCTGGAGTATTTGTGCTCCTTTCTTCAAGTGTAACTGCTTTTCTTGTTCTTTTCGTGACCTTTTTCTCTCTCTTCTTTGCCAGGGTTGAGCACATGGTGCTGCCCATGTTACAACTATTAGAACTGAATATTTGCTGACCAGCATATATTATGAATAAAATAAACCATGCACCTTTGTTGCCTTTATCATTGGTGCACCAGAGATATACTCTGCTGCAGCTAAGCCTGAGTTTTGGCTCAGTATCCTCAGATGAATACTATAAGCATCTTGGGTACTCTGGCCTAAGGCAGTGAGGAGACAAGGGAATTAGCATATTTAAAAAAATAGTTGCTGGTGAGTTGGAGGGAAGGTTATTTTGTCCAGCACTGGGATAAACCACTTGATGGCCTACCTTAATCCGCATTTAACAGCCAGCTGAAGTCACTGATAACACGAGTTTTCAGAATACACGAGTGTTTAGATGTAAGAGGTATTAAGAAAGTCAACCAAGAATTTATAAAGGACCAATAAAAGACTTCACAAGTTCTGTTTATCCGTCTTATCTCTGTCCTTTTATATAGTATTTTGTATATGAAAATGATTGGACTTCACTCATGTTTTAAATTTTATAAATCTGAAAAGATAGAATAGTTTAATGAGTTGGAAATAATGTCTCATATGTAATACATACTCATTATCAGCTGAGCACCTGAACCTTTATTAAATTGTAAACTTTTAAGAGAAAATAAGGTGAAATTTAATTTGTAGCTCTGTTGTTACAGTGAAAGTGTTAGTCGCCCAATTGTGTCTGACTCTTGGTGACCCCATGGACTGTAGCTGGCCAGACTCCTCATTCTGTGGAGTTCTCCAGGCAAGAATACTGGAGTGGGTTGCCATGCCCGTCTCCAGGGAGTTGTCCCCACCCAGGGGTCGAACCCAGCTCTCCTGCATTGCAGGCTGATTCTTTACCATTTGAGAAAGCTCAGTATACACTCTGAGCTTTTCCATTTTTTAAAGTAAGGCAATGGAAAAATCAGTAAACATGACAGTTGTTACACAGCCAGTTTGGTGGGACAGTTAGGCAGGCCAAATAGTTGAGACAAAGGGCAGGAAAAGGTGCATCAAGATTAAAAAAATACATATTTTGTAGTTATCTGTATCACCAGATACCATTGTTAAAGTTCTAGCCTTAGTATTTGCCAAACAGCTATAGAAGCAGCAGAAGAGGCCAAAGGAGGCTGGGAATCACAGTATACAAGTGCTGGCCTACAGGTTTTCCCTAAACCATTTTATACAATGTTTATAACAACCCTGTGAGGTAAGAGTACTCAGAAGTGTCAAAGAACTTGCCCCAAGATAATGTGAACTAGAACATTAGAAGCTCTGAAATTGAATCCAGATACATCTGATCCTAGAGCCTTGATTTTGGCTGAACATATGTAGGAGAATTTTTGACTTATCTGCATGTCTGGTTGAAGAGCATAATCCAGGATGATTTACAAATTACAATTGACTGTCCTGAAATTTGAGCTTTACTGGTGGCTCAGAATCCACCTGCCCATGCAGGAGACTTGGGTTCGCTCACTGGGTCAGGATGACCCACTAGAGAAGGAAATACTTATGTGAGGGCCCCAAAGAAGTCTTCATTATGCTAGTAATGAGTTCACGTAATTTAAATGACCAAACTCTTCAAGCATATCCTTTTTTTCTTTTTGCCTGATTTTGGCCCCTGACATCCTTCGTAGTCTCTGCTTAATCATTTCCTGGGATTCTGTTTCATAGTAGCTGCTCAAAGAGACCTCTTGAGAAAAGACTGACAGGCAATTGCAGACCTCAGTATTCCCCCACTCATATTTCTACCCTTGCCCAAATCATTTGACTTGAAAATTTCATTTTAATTTTTTATTATTTATTCCCTTACTAATACTTATTCAACTATAAAATGGGTAATTTCTTAATTATAAGTCTTATCCTTAATATTATGGAGTAGAACAATCAAGAGATTCGATTTGGGATAAAAGAGTTTCACTGGCTGTATAATTTCCTGATCCTTTTCCTTTTCTCACATAATGGTTTGGATCGGCAACCCATTATATAGACAGTTTGAATGATACGAAGGAAAAAAACAGTACTCATAGACATTTATTCATTTTAGAGTACAACTGTTACTTGGAACATTTGACTTAACCTGTTTAAAGAGATGAGCTTTTATCCTTTTATTGACTCAGGCTCTAATGTATTTACTTGATGCAATTCTACTCACCTGATTTACTGGTTTATTTTAAGAACCAGATGTAAGTTCAGAAGAATCTATCTCTACTGTAGAGGAACAAGAGAATGAAACTCCACCTGCTACATCTAGTGAGACAGAGCAGCCAAAGGGGCAACCTGAGAATGAAGAGAAGGAAGAAAACAAGCCTTCTGAGGAAACCAAAAAGGAGTAAGGACTTAAGCCTTCTTGCTTTTTATAATTGAAGACTATATAAAGGAATATGGATCAGATTTTTTTTTAAGTGGTATAATGTTAATTTATGCTGGATACATGATATTTAGATTTAATTTTGGGGGAATTATCTTTTGAAATAGGCTTATGATGTAGTTGTATGGCCTATTAGAATTTGTAGTAGTTAGAACAATGGTTTGACTAATGTATAATTCATTCTTCTTGGCTTCAGAACGCGGTTTTCAGTAAGAAATGTAGTGTGACTTTAAAAGTCTGACCTGGGAGATACTTCATCATTTTATTTCTCCCTCTGTGCCAGGCGTGAGTTATTTTTACATGTTTATGTTAGCGTTAATCTATACCAGGACATTGCTAGAGTGACCTAAAACTGTATATATTTGATGAAGTATTCAGTTGGAGGGTGACTTTGAGAATCTGAAAGCAGAATTTGCTCTCAATAACCTGTACAGTGTAATGGTGATTCTTTTTTAATTAAAATTATTTTTTGCAGGACAGCTGGTAGCATTTTCTTTTCATAATTGGTGAGAACAGTGAGGAATTACTTTTAAAATAAAGAATGCCTTAGAAATAACTATACCTTTTAGGTGGAATTCTAATCCTTCATTCCAGTATCATAAGTACTTGTGATGTTTGTGGAATTTTTAGCAGCTACCCTGTATTTTAGGTGCATGGGATGTTTTTATTATTACTTAGAGTAAAATTTGTATAATGCTCTGTGATTCACAAAACTTTGTATAAACATAATCTCATAATTTCTTGAAGCACCTTGTGAAGTATTTTGTATCATGTTTCTCTTTTAAGATGGGGAGACTGAGGCTCAGGTCACTTGCTAAGATCACATAACTAGTAAATGTTAGAGCTAAGACTCAAACTCAGGTTTTCTGACTTCAGAGCTTGAGTTCTTCGCACTGTGCTGAATTGCGTCTGTTGTAGCTGTTACTGGAATGCATTTTTAAATGCTCATTTCTTTTATGTACTGGCCCTTCGTGCTAGTTCTGGTTTATATAACTTCTCTCTCCTGTGTGCACCTGAGAGAACACACCTTTTTGGCTCATTTAAAGTGCCCAGTTTTTAAAAAATGTTTTATTTTGTAAAATGCTTACTTTACATATCACTTCAGTGTGGAAATGAATTAAAACATTGATTTTTATTTCTCACCAGTCTTTTCTTCTTTCTGACTTTATACTTCTTTCTGAAGAGTTTATCTTGCATAATAATAATTCTTTGTTTTAAAGTGAGAAAGATCAGTCTAAAGAAAAGGAGAAGAAAGTGAAAAAAACAATACCTTCCTGGGCTACCCTTTCTGCCAGCCAGCTAGCCAGGGCCCAGAAACAAACACCGATGGCTTCCTCCCCACGTCCCAAGATGGATGCAATCCTAACTGAGGCCATTAAGGCAAGTTTTTATTTCAAGCAGTTCATCAAAGATTTATTCTGTTTGTGTCTTGCGTATTTGAAAATGGCATACTCCTGTGCGGACATCAGAAACCTTGCTCTGCTTCCTAAAAGAGACTAAATGGAAGAGAGCCGTTGCTAAGTTCATGTTTTTATAATATCACGTTTGATGAGCACTGTTAATTTTTTTAACAACTCAGATTTGCTATAGCAAGTATTTTTAGCTTTTAGTTTTTTTTTTTTTTAACTGAGTTTAAGTGTAGTTTTTATTTGAAGGTTAAACATGTTAATTCATTCAGCACACCATTATGGACTAGTTTCTCTGTATCAGGTAATCCTACTAGTGATACAGCATAGAATAAGAGAAACAGAGTCCTCGCCTTTATGAAATCTAATTATTACTCAGAGTAACATCGAGAAAATTTTTATTTTAAAAACGTATACTATCTTTACAGTTTCCCCAGTGGCTCAGCGCTAAAGAATCCACCTGCAGTGCAGGAGATGGGGGTTCGATCCCTAGGTCAGGAAGATACCCTGGAGAAGGAAATGGCAACCCAATCCAGTATTCTTGCCTGGGAAATCCCATGGAAAGGAGCCTGGCAGGCACAGTCCAAGGGGTTGCAAAAGAATTGGCCACAACTGAGCGAGTAAACAGCAGTAGCATACTATCCTTAGGTTCATTTTCAGAGCTTACGTCTAACGTTAGTAGGTGGTTATCTTTCACACCTGAAAACTTCTAGAAACTTTTAGAAAACTTACAGGAAACTTTTAGAAACCTCAATACTTGGTTTCATCACCTAGTCATTCCAAAATACTTGGAAAAACTATCCTCCTTCCATAGCTTTATCACTTTCCTATAATTCATTGACTTTCATTAGCTTGTGTGATCATCAGATACCGTTTTCCTATTTTAAGGGAATCTTCTCATCTGACCTTGCCTTTTTGTGCATGAATTCTTCTGGCTAATTTTGCTGTGTTTATTTTACGTGATCACATGACAAGAGTAGTTAAAACAGAGGCCATAGACTCTGATTTTCTTTTGCTAGGATCTGAATCAGAATTGGGGAGAGAAGGCTTTAGTTGAACTTAACAGAAAGTGATATAGGTAGGAAAGCGGAGCCTACTGGTCATGCCTAGAATTTGAGAAGACAGCACTGCCATAGAAACTGGGAAAGAGTTTACCTTCCACCCTCTCCCTGCATTCCTTCAAGATTACTCTCAACTCATTAAGAAAACTTTCTTGGTTTAGATAGCTTGACTATAGTGAGAACTCTGTTTTTTTTGTAGCCTTTTTGTAAGGATTTCACTTTGTGATTGGGTTTCCCTGGTAGCTCAGCGGGTGAAAAATCTGCCTCCAATTCAGGAGACCCCAATTCAATTCCTGGGTCAGAAAGATCCTCTGGAGAAGGGAAAGGCTACCCACTCCAGTATTCTTGGGCTTCCCTGGTGGCGCAGAAGGTAAAGAATCAGCCTGCAATTTGGGAGACCTGGTTCAATCCCTGGGTTGGGAAGGTCCCCTGGAGGGAGGGCATGGCAACCCACTCCAATATTCTTGCCTGGAGAATCCCGCCCCAGGGGATAAGCCGAGGAGGCTAGCAGTCCATGGGGTAGCAAAGAGTCAGACAGGATTGAGCGACTTTCACTTACTGAGCAGGCTGAGCTGTGATTACTCAGCTTAGGTTTGAAGCAGGATTATAGTGAAGGTGAAGAAGAGGCTAAAATTTTAAAATAATAAAACAGTTAAACAGTATATGTAGTTCTAAAGAATAGTTTAAATATGATTATGCGTATTTATACAAATGAAAGATAGATGTTGGGTTGACCAAAATGTTCATTTGTGTTTCTCTGTAAGATCTTATCCAGTGGATCATGTGTATTCCATGCAGTGTAACAAATTATAATTTCAGATCACTGATACCTTTTTCTGAATTAAATCATTATTAAATAGATGGTATCTATTTTCACCTTATTATCAGTTTGGTAGAGCAGGGGTTTGTTGTAGCCTTAATGTTCTTTTCTGCTTGATATTCTTTACTTTGTGTTCTCTTGTAAGATCAGGAGTAAACTTAAATCGGTTGTAATAGGTTGGAGACATTTGCTTGAAGTAAATGATCCTTATTAACACAGTCCATATTAACCTGTTTTGTGTTGTATAGTCTTTTGTGGTCCGTTTGTCTGTGACATTTTTCTTTACTGTCAGTATATAAGCTTTCACCCAAGTCTTTATCCAATAACAATTACTAAATCCTATGGTCAATTTATAGGTAACAGCTACACAAAATTGGTGGGCAACAGATCCTGCATGGGTATTGCAAAATGTAAAGCATTTGAAGAAAAATTGCTACCTTTGTGGCCTAATGACCTGCTTGAATCTTCCATGGACATTAGTCAGATGAAATATAGAGAAATAGGATGGGAAAGGAAGAGGGCACTTGAAATAGCAGTTGAACGCTCTCATTGTTGTCCAAAACTCCCCTGAAAGCTTTGCATTTGTAAACCCAGTTTTACGCCATTTATTCAGATTGTCTTTGCTTATATTATCTGCTAGCATTGACACAAAGCCTGCAGAGAAATACTGGTTTTGGTGAGCCGAAGTCTGTAAAATGGGCCAAGTCTGTGAACTGCACACTGTAGAGTGTCCTGGTCTCCTTACTGTCAGGCTGAGGATGTCTTCTAGGTGCAGAATAGTATTAGAGTGGGAGAAGCTTTTTCATTAACACAGAACATTGTTCACATGTTGTATCTTCTCTTTGGCTCTTTTTAACGATTTAAAATTGTTGCAGAAATATTGCTAATTCTGTATTTCTCCACAGTCATGATGAACTGAAGTTACCAGAAATATTATTCACTCTTTGTTGCCATTTTATCATCCATTATCAAGTTCACTTCCAAAATAATTTATTTTGAAAACATACATGTCAGAAAACACATGAAAAACAGCTATTTTAAATTAATGTGTATGGTTTAATAATCTGTTTCCTAGGCATGCTTCCAGAAGAGCGGTGCCTCCGTGGTTGCTATTCGAAAATACATCATCCATAAGTACCCTTCTTTGGAGCTGGAGAGAAGGGGCTACCTCCTCAAACAGGCACTGAAAAGAGAATTAAATAGAGGTGTTATCAAACAGGTATTAAATGGTTATTTATAATAAGCATATATTAGCTATAAATCCATGTATAGTAACATTTAGGCTTTTTGTGCTTTGTGAGTTCGTTAAAATAAGTTAACATAATGATGAAGGGCTTATGCTTAACCTGGTTTTACAAAGTCACTGGTGCCAATTAGCTTTAGTAAGTATTCTAAAGAACAGAAGCAATATGATAGTGTAAATTTTTTCTAGCTGCCTGTACAATTTTTTTTTAAGTATTTATTTATTTGGCTGTACCACATCTTAGTTGTGACATGTAGGATCTTTAGTTGAGGCATGTGGGATCCAGTTCTTTGACCAGGAATTAAGCCTGGATCCCCTGCACTGGGAGCACAGAGTCTCAGCCTCCAGACCACAAGGGAAAACCCCTGCCTGTACTTTTAATTGGCTTTCCTTTGGGGGCTGCTTGTGCTTAAGATTATGTAGTGCTCAAGGTGAGAAGTGGGGTTGAGCTGGCCTGTTGTTGCAGCACCAAAAAAGATCATAGTTCTTGTCTTAGGTTTGTTAGTTTTAAAACCTAACTTCTGTGACTAGACTGGTGATCATCATAAATTAGCTTTGTAAATAGGTTTACCTTAACTTACTAGTATCTAAATCTGTTAAAGCTTTTGGAAGCATCAGAACTTGAGTAAATTGAGAATAATACTAAAACCAATATTGATTTCAGGCATCAATCCATATTAGTTTGGATAGTACATCAAAACACTACTTAGAGCTTTGAGGATGCTTTGTGTATCATAATGAATATAGGCAATATTTACAGTAATTTTAAATCGAGTTTAATCTGTAAAAATATAAGTCACTGTTATGTACCTGAAACTGTACAATACAATATTGTAAATCATCTCTACCTCAGTTTTTTGTTTTTTGTTTTTTTTAAACTCCACATTGCTTAAGATCATGACACTAATGCCAGAATGAGCTTTCTTGTCTACACATTCTTCAGAAGTCCAGAGGGATGAAGTAACTCCTGAGGTCCCGTGGTAGCAGCAAAGATGGTTCTGAGGATCTAATTCACTGCAGCCCCAGAGTCCTGTTGCCTTTTTTCTGAACCTTTCTGCATGGTTTGATTAATACAGAGTTCTGTGCCGCTCAGCCATTTAAAGTCTTAGGAACTTTCAATGAGTCCTTAATTTCACAAATACATTACTGAGTTGTCTCCTGTGTACCAGGTGCTTGGTGGTCCATCAGTGAGGAAAACAGTTTCCTGCTGTGGAGCCTATATTCCAGCTTTCTCAAATGTTGTAAATCTAACGTTTAAATAGCCTTTAAAGTAACCATTGCATAAAAACAATTATCTAACCAATATAATTAGAACCAGAGACCTGTATCATAGTGTATGTCAGCAGAGTTTATGAGCTAGCTTCATGTTTATCTTCATGAAGATATAGTTTGTGACCTATTTTGCCTCATAGGCTGGCCCTCAGTTTGATGCTTCAACAAGTTTATAGACTGAAAGCATTTGATTGCTGTATTCCTAGTGGTGTCGGTAAAACCAAAGTGGAAGACTCAGGTTAACCTGAAGTTCTATGACAGTGATTTGTAAACTATGGAAACGTGATAAGACTTGCACGTATTATCATGTGCAGTGTCTAAAATTAGATAACTTTTCCCTTATGCAGTAATAATCTCTAATGGACAAACTGTGGGAAGCATTGTGGCCTGAGATTAACTAGGCTCTGAACTTTTGCCAAGGAACTGTCTTCCTTGGTAGAGGTTTTCTCATTTTCCCAGAAGATTGTGTCCCTTCCATGGAACTGTTTTTTTTGAAAGCTTGTAGTAGACTGTTTAACCTGCTATCACAATAGCATTTTTCATTCTTCCCCAACTTCGTAGATGAGGAAACAAAAGCTGAGAGGGTTTGTGAGTTGTCTAGTATTGAATAGCTAGATGATACCATAAAGAGTGTTCAATCCCAAGTCTTCTGACTCATCCACTCTTTTTTCTCTGAAGAGTTTAACAGCACTTTACATTAGTTCTTACATCACCATGCCCTGTAATTTAAAGTTACCAATATGAGTACCAGAATCATTTAAAGTAAAAATACTGGTTATTGCAACTAAAGTTAATTTATTTTAGGTAAAAGGAAAAGGTGCTTCTGGGAGTTTTGTTGTGGTCCAGAAATCGAGAAAACCACCTCAGAAATCCAGAAACAGAAAGGTAAGAAGTCTGTACCAGTTTGCCGGAGCGCAGTAACACTGTTGGTGCTTCTAAACGGTGCAGTGTTCCTGAGTGTTGCTGTGCATTAGGCAGGGGCTGCGTTTCTGTGAAGCCCTGGAGAGGCTGTAATCATTTGCTCCTATCGTTTAGCCAGAAGCTGTGCGTCTAACTGCCCTATATTGAGTCATGGGCAGCTGTATGAGTTACAGCTTTTTGCTTTTTTGTGAAATACCTTTAAACTAGAAGAGGCATACAAGTACTTTTTTACCCAACATTAGATCCTAAAAGTACCGCACCTCGAGGCGGTTTTTCTTTAGTGCAGGTACTACCTTCCTAGCCTTCCCCCAGACACATGCATTCATTTACGGAAAGTTGTATGGAAGGTATACAATAACTGTGAGATATGCAGTATTCCCTCTGAGTCAGTGATTGAAATCATGACTGTTCCTCTACATCTTTGTTTTTCAGTTTTATATGTATTTTTAACTGTCCCAGTTTGAAATTTTTACCTCAAAGAAATGGCCACGCCAGTGGCATTACACCACAATGCTGTGATTTGTTTGAATGTGCTAAAAAGGGTTAGTTTTTCTTTTGGCTAGTTGATTTGGCAGTCAGCTAGGGAAAGCCCTTGTGTTGAATATAGAAGCAATAGAACAGAAACCTGTAATGATGATCATTTCTGATATTACATTTCAGAACAGGAGCTCTGCAGTGGATCCAGAACCACAAGTAAAACTGGAGGATATCCTCCCACTGGCCTTTACTCGCCTTTGTGAACCTAAAGAAGCTTCCTACAGTCTCATCAGGAAATATGTGTCTCAGTATTATCCCAAACTTAGAGTGGACATCAGGTAAAAGCCAGAGGCCTGGGCTTTAAAGCACACATGTCTGTGTTACTTCCTTAGCCCCTTTTTCATGAGAAAGGAGAGAGATTAAATATTCATTTAAGATTACTTCTAGGTGAGCTAGGAATAAAACCTTCTATTGTGGGTTTCTTTTTTTGTCCCATGATATTTTCCTTTTCATATCTCCATATGTAGTTTCTTTTTGAAACTCAAGCCACATGTTGACCTTCATAAGACTACCATAGAGTAACTTTTCATGGTCAACTGCTAGAATATTCAGCATTAAACCATGTCCTTTCAGCTGCTTATTATTAAATTTTTTCAGTTTTTTATTGTGATAAAATACACATAATATGTAAAGTGCACCTTGTTAGCCATTTTTAAGAGCACAGTGTTTAGTGCTCTTACGCACTTCAGTAATGTGCTACCATTGCGCCACCCATCTCCAGCATTCTTTCAGTCTTATAAAGCTGTAACTGTACCCACTGAACAAGAACCCCCTGTTCCCCCTTATCCCGCACCCCTGGCCACCACCATTCTACTTTCTGTCTCTATGGTTTTTGACTACTGTAGGTACCTACCTCATACAAATAGAATCATACAGTAATTTTGTAACTGGCTTATTTCACTTAGCATAATGTTCTTTAAAGTTCAGCTATATTGTTGCATGTGTCAGAATTTCCTTTCTTTTTAAGAATGAATATTTGTGTGTGTGTGTGTGTACACACACACACTCCACATTTTGTCTACCCATTCATCTGTCATTGGACATTTGGGTTGCTTTCATATTTTAACCATTGTGAAATAATGCTGCTGTTAACCTTGGTGTATTAATATCTCTTTGAGACACCGTTTTCAAATTCCCAGAAGTGGAATATCTGGATGATATGATAATCCTACTTTTAATTTTGTGAAGAACCACCACACCATTCTCCACAGTGACTATTACCATTTTACATTCCACCATCAGTCAGGCCACAGGAGTTTTGATTTCTCCATATCCTCACCAACACTTATTTTCCGGTGTTTGTTTGTTTGTTTGTTTTTGTTTTTTGACAGTAGCCATGCTGACGGGAATGAACTGGTTGGTAGCTCATTTATTTTCTATTTAGAGTTATAACCGAGAATATAGGAGAATTCAGGCTTCTGTAGCACTTCTACATAGAAATAGCATAATATCTTCATCATTCAAACATTTAAGATAAAACTCTGAGAGAATTTTTATGGTAGTTCATTTGTTAAAAAACTGCCACTGTAATGTCACCACTGTTTGGAAAATTTAATAACTCCAAATCTTTTAAAAAATTTTTATTGGGGTGTAATTGATTTGCAGTGTTGTGTTCGTTTCAGGTGTACAGCAAACATAATCTGTTACGTTGTTCTGCTAAGTCAGGTCCAACTCTTTGCAACCCCATGGACTGTAGCACGCCAGAGTCCTTCACTGTCTCTGGGAGTTTGCTCAGATTGATGTCTCTTGAGTCAGTGATACTATCTAACCATCTTATCCTCTGACGCCCCCTTGTCCTCTTCAATCTTTCCCAACATCAGGGTCTTTTCCAGTGAGTTAGCTCTTTGCATCAGGTGGCCAAAGTATTGGAGCTTCAGTGTTAGCATCAATCCTTCCAATGAATATTCAGGACTGATTTCCTTTAGAACTGACTGGTTTGATCTCCTAGCTGTCCAAGGGACTGTCAAGAGTCTTCTCCAGCACCAGTTTGAAAGCATCTATTCTTTGGCGCTTAGCCTTCTTTATGGTCAAACTCTCACATTTGTACATGACTAATGGAAAAACCATAGGTTTGACTAGACGGACCTTTGTCAACAAAGTAATGTCTCTGCTTTTTAACATGCTGTCTAGATTTGTCATAGCTTTCCTTCCAAGGAGCAAGTGTCTTTGAATTTCATGGCTGCAGTCACCACAGTGATTTTGGAGCCCAAGAAAATGTCACTGTTTCCAATTTCTCCCCTTCTGTTTGCCATGTAGGCCATTACAAAGAGTTCTCTGTGGTACACAACAGATCCTTATTAGTTATCTATTTCATACATAGTAGTGTGTATATCGGAGAAGGCGATGGCACCCCACTCCAGTACTCTTGCCTGTAAAATCCCATGGACAGAGGAGCCTGGTGGGCTGCAGTCCATGGGGTCGCTAAGAGTCGGACACGACTGAGCGACTTCACTTTCACTTTTCAGTTTCATGCACTGGAGAAGGAAATGGCAACCCACTCCAGTGTTCTTGCCTGGAGAATCCCAGGGACGGGGGAGCCTGGTGGGCTGGCATCTATGGGGTCGCACAGAGTTGGACACGACTGAAGCAACTTAGCAGCAACAGCAGTGTGTATGTGTCAATCCCATGCTTCCAATTTATGCCCCCCCCACTATAAATTTATTTTCTAATCTTAACTGTTTCAGTTTTGTAGATAAGTTGATTTGTAACCTTTTTTTTTAATTCCACATATAAGTGATAACCATATATTTGTCTTTGTCTTACTTCACTCAGTATGAGAATCTAGGTCCATCCATATTGCTGCAAATGGTGTTATTTTGTTCTTTTTTATGGCTGAAGAATATCTCATTGTATATATGTACCACATCTTTATCCATTCCTCTGTTGCTAGACCTTTAGGTTGCTTCCATGTCTTGGCTATTGTGAATAGTGCTGTAGTGAACATTGAGGTAGACGTGTCTTTTCCAGTTACTTTATTCTGCAGATACATCCCCAGAAGTGGGATTGCTTGATTATATGGTAGCTCTGTTTTCAGTTTTTTAAGGACCCTCCATACTGTTCTCTATAGAGGCTGTATCAGCTTACATTCCCAGCAGCAGTGTAGGGGGGTTCCTTTTTCTCCACACCCTCTCCAGCATTTACTGTTTGTAGTTTTTTTGATGATGCCCATTCTGACCAGTGTAAGGTGTTAACTCATTGTAGTTTTGATTTTCATTTCTCTAATAATCAATAATGTTGAGCATTTTTTCATGTGCTTTTTAACCACCTATATATCTTCTTTGGAGGAATGTCTATTTAGATCTTCAGTTCATTTTTTTTTTTTTTTTTTTTAAATTTTTTTTTTTATATTGAACTGCATGAGCTGTTTGTGTATTTTGGAGATTAATCCCTTGTCAGTTGCTTTCTTTGCAAATATTTTTTCCCATTCTCAGGGTTTTCTTCCCATTTTGTTTATGGTTTCCTTTGCTGTGCGAAAGCTTTTAAGTTTAATTAGGTACCATTTATTTTTGTTTTTATTTTCATTATTGGACTGATTATTTAGATTGTCACATGTCCTTGTGGATTCGTGCAGACACATTAATTTGTTTAAATTTGTAATTCACCGGGTTTATGTTTTGAATGTTTGTGTAAGGTCTTTGTTACGTTGACTTCTGGGAAATTGTGTTTATAATCCAGAGCCCTTTCTGTAGACAGTCTTTGTACTGGACGCACATTGTCCTGCTGTAGTTTAGGACCAGTGTTTGTACCTTGGATCACTGAGGTATAGAATTAGAATTGTTGGGGTTTCAGCTCAGAAGCCACACGTTCAGAAAAGCGCTCAGTGGTCTTCAGAGTGGCCGGTTAGTCTTTCTCTGTCTGTCTTCCTTCACTCAATATGAGAATCTCTAGGACCATCCATAAAGTACCAAAGAAATGGGACTCAGAGAAGTAATAAGTTCGTAGTCCTTGACATACTTACTTGCTGGTCAAGTCTCTGTACTAGCATTTGACCCAGTTGATGGCTCCCATCTACATGAAACACTTCCTTCACTTGCTTTTCAGAACACTGCATCTTTCTGATTTTTCCTCTCATTCTTTGTCAGTCTCCTAAGAATTCCAGATTTCCCACCTGCCTCCTTAGTGTCTAAGTGTCCCAGGGTTAGACCTTAGGCTTCCTGTCATTCTTAGAACCCTGATTATGCCCCTCAGATACAACTTCAGGTCTGATAGACATTGTATGATGCCTCAGAGTGGATAATTCTTTTCATTCTCAAAGCTTTAAATACCACCTGTACAATACTAGTGTACATAGATACATAAATGTATGTATGTTTGTGCATTACACAAACATTCATGTACATAGATACACTAGTGTACATAGTGTACAGTAGATACATAAATCTGGCCCGCATTTATTTATACAAATACCTATTGGCTGTCACCACTTGTATGTCTGACTGGATGTGTCCAAAACCAGACTCACGATCATCCCCCTCTTCCCCAGTTCTGTCCCTCCTCTGCCACCAGAAAGGCCCTGCACTTCCCGTACCTCCTGCATCTCAGTTAATGGCAATAGCATCTTTCCAGCTTCTGAAGTCAAAAACCTTGGGTGTATACTGGTCTCTAAACAGTTATTTTGACTTTGTTTTTAATATATATACATAAACAGACCTCTTTTCATTACCTCCACTATTGTCAATCTTTTCTAAGCCCACCATCATCTCTTACCTGTGTTAGAGCAATAACCTGCTATTCCTATTACTCCTTCCCTTTCAGTCTGTTGTTAACATAGCTATGAGAGTGAGACTTTTTTAAGTGTAAGTTAGGTGATACCATCTTGCTACTCAAACCTTCCAGTGGCTTCTCAACTGCCTCACAGTTAGATAGTTTAAAGGTGGAGTCTTTAAGATGGCCCATGCTACATTTGCAACGCATCTCCGACCTAATCTCCTACTCCTCGTCTCTGCTACTGGCTTCAGAGACTTCATACTTGCTGTTCCCTTTGCCTGGGTGGTTTTCTGCCATAATCCACTTTATTCTTTATCTTCCTTTAAGTGTTTACTCTGAAAACTTTGAGTAAGACTCCACATGCTTGCATTGACTATCTTACTATTTTTAAACATTTTATTTTGGAAGTTTTCAAATATACACATAAATGTAGAGAGAACATAATCATGATACTAACATAATTCTGAACATTCCTTAAACATTATCCGGTACCCAGACCATGTTCAAATGTCCTCAGTTGTCTATCTCCAAAATGACTTTTTTTATGGTTTATTTTTTCAAGTCAACTCAATATCCACACATGGTCTACCCATTGCATTTGGTCGATGGGACCACTCAGCTTACGTTTGCAACCTTTCCCTCCTCTCCCAGAGTGGAGAGCTCCACCTCTGCCTTAGTTTCTCCGTAGCACTCATCCCATGCTACTGTGCTGTGTGTTCATTCTTTTTGTGAAGGAATGGCGTGCTCACCCCCATTAAGATGTCAGACTCCTGAAGCCAGGGCTTTTAGATGGTTGACCTCTGTTTTCCCCAAGCCTAGCTCAGAGTACATGCTCAGTAAATGTAAGTCGAATGAGTGAGCTGATACGGGCCCTTTACCTGGCCATTTCACTCAAGGAATGTACGCCCTGGAGCATATTAAATGAGACATGAATTTCTGCTACCATGTATTGGAGGTTGTAGAGCATTGTGGTAAAGAGCACAGACTTTGGAACCAGACACCTTTGTTTAAATCCTGAGTCTGTCATTTTCTAGCTTTATATCTCTGAAAAAGTTATTCCTTTGTGTTTTGGTTTCCTCATTGATAAACAGGAACCTTCAAACATGTTAACCACTTAGAATAGCTAATGTTAGTATTATTAGTCTAAATTCCAACATAGGACTTCTCAGATAGCTCAGTGGTATAGAATCTGCCTGCCAGTGCAGGAGACACAGGTTTGATTCCTGGGTCAGGAGGATCCCTTGTAGGAGGAAATGGCAGCCCACTCCAGCTTTCTTACCTGGACAATCCCATGGACAGACGAACCTGGCGGGCTACAGTCCTTGAGGTTGGAAAGAGTCGGACGTGACTGAGCAACTGAACACACACACAAATTCCAACATAATTCTTACAGTATGAGCATCACACCATACTAAATATGATTCTTACGTTTAAAGTGACTTAAGGTGACTTAAACATGTAAGTCACCTCGTTTTTTTTAACAATGATTTTTTTTGAAACCCTACAGAAAAACTCGGTATGTTAGCTTTACATGGGCTTTGGGTTGGCCTCTGAGAAGGTGTTTTTCAAAGGTAATTCGGCTGGTGGGTCAGAGGTTAAAGCGTCTGCCTGCAATGAGGGAGACATGGGTTCGATACCTGGGTTGGGAAGATCCCCTGGAGAAGGAGATGGCAACCCACTCCAGTATTCTTGCCTGGAGAATCCCATGGACGGAGGAGCCTGGTGGGCTACAGTCCACGGAGTCGCAAAGAGTCAGACATGACTGAGCGACTTCACTCACTCACTCATTCGTCCATATGACATTAGAAATCTTAATATCTAATCCTGTGTGTGGTGTAACTTTGTCATATTCATTTTTAGAAAATTGATCTAACAGATTGATAGAACTGTCTTGTTTACAGGATTCCTGACACTCAGAATGTCTCTCCCTTAACTTCCATTCACTCTGTGCATTGCTTTCTTTTTTTATTTCTAAGTGTAGACTTGTTTAATCATCTTATTTAAAAAAATCAAAAAACCAAACAAAACCTTGATATAAACAGCTCCTTAAATTTGTACAGGGCTTTTGAAAACACTTTTGGGGATTTCCCTGGAGGTCCAGTGGTTAAGACTCTGGGCTCCCACAGCAAGCACAGGGCATAGGTTTGATCCCTGGTCAGGGAACTAAGATTTGACATGCCTCATGGCACGTCCAAATAATTTAAATAAATAAAAGTGGGCACTTCTTTAAAAAATGTTAAAAAAAAAAAAAAAAAAAAGACTACTTCTGTTTACATTGTTTTCTGTAATTTTCAAAATAGACTTAAGAAATATGTATTCCTACCTCAATTTTGCTGATAAAAGTCTTAGCCTGGGTTACCTGGCTGTGCACTGGTGAAAGCAGAACTGTATTTCATTTTTTGGTTACAACCTTGCTTTTTCCACTCTTCTGGACAGTCATTAACATACTGAAAGTGCAGGCCTAGCATAGTAAAAATGCAGAATCTGGAATCAGACTGCCTGTTTATAATCTGGTTCTTGCACTGCCTGACTGTGTGATCCTGAAGAAGTGACTTAATTTTTCTGTCACTTAACTTTTCCCCTTCAGTAAAGTATGAGCAGTTTAGTTCAGTTGCTCAGTCGTGTCCAGCTCTGCGACCCATGGACTTCAGCATGCAAGGCCTCCCTGTCCATTACCAACTCCTAGAGCTTGCTCAAACTCATGTCCATCAAGTCAGTGATGCCATCCAGCCATCTCATTCTCTGTTGTCCCTGTCTCCTCCTGCCTTCAGTCTTTCCCAGCATCAGGGTCTTTTCCAATGAGTCAGTTCTTGCATCCGGTGGCCAAAGTATTGGGAGTTTCAGTATCAGTCCTTCCAGTGGATATTCTGGATTGATGTCCTTTAGGATGGACTGGTTTGATCTCCTTTCAGTCCAAGGGACTCTCAAGAGTCTTCTCCAACACCACAGTTCAAAAGCATCGCTTCTTCAGAGCTCAGCTTTCTTTATGGTCCAGCTCTCTCACATACCTATGTGACTACTGGGAAAGCCATGGCTTTGACTAACTGAATGGACCTTTGTCAGCAAAGTAATGTCTCTTGCTTTTTAATATGCTGTCTAGGTTGGTCATAGCTTTTCTTCCGAGGAGCAAGCGTCTTTTACTACATGGCATGGCTCATAGTGTCATTCAGTTAGACAGGCTGTTGTCCGTGTGATGAGTTTGGTTAGTTTTCTGTAAAGTGTGGGCAGCAGCAGTACCTGTTTCTTCTGGTGGTTGTTGTCTCTTGTTTATTCTACACGTGTAAAACATTTAGAGCAACACTTAGCACCGTCATATGTACAAAATGTTGTCATATATATATATCCTGTAGAATTTTTTGGAAAAGGGAGTTGTGCCTGGCAGTTAACAGTAAGTTACAGAGATGGGACTTGAATGGCCCCCATCCAGTTGTGTCCCATCCCATTGAGATGGCTCTAGAAGAACGTGTAGAATTTAGATCAGGTGATGGAGTGGTGAAGGCATTCTTAAAGGAGCTTCATGAGAGAATTTGGAGGCAAGAATTGGCTTTCTGTTTTGGGAACGGAAAGAATCCTGTGTCTGATTGGCAGTAGACTAACAAGAGGTGGGACCAGGCCTTGAAAGACTTTGAAGCTGACGCCTGTCAGCTGAGTAACGTAATAAAAGAGGCCTTTATAGATTGATGACCCAACAGTGGTGTGCACTATGGGAGCAAAGCAGAGCGCCACCCAGCAGGGAGGCCACAGCCGCTCGTACTAAGCTTACAGCAGTGATGAGAGAGAAAGGGCCTGACAAGTTTGAAGCACTTACTGTAAGTATGGTATACCTGAAGGTAGGAGTGAGTGAGAACTCTTGAGATTTCTAAAGGCCCAGGGTAAGGTATATATCAGATTAACGATTGGTATTGCTGAGGAAACAAAATGTTAAGGGAACCAGTTTAACTGATAACTCATTTCCTAGAGCATTTGAACCTTGGTTAAGAAGATTCTTCTCAGATGAGTTATTTAATTTGATAGAAGAGTCTAGGGTTTCAGTGTTGTACTCAGGCTATGTAATCCTCTGTTGGAATCTAACTTACAGAGCAACTAATAGAAAAATCATTTGACAGTTAAATCATTCCTTTGATTGTGTTCCCAAAGCTCTGTGCACATACTTCAACCCTGACCCGTATAATTCTTCGCCATAATTATTATGTTTTCATCATCTCTTAAATTCTTTAGTGACTGGATCTAAGTGTTAAATCCTGCATAACCATAATAAATACTCAGTAAATATTTATGGGATGAATGACTTTGAGTATGTTTTGGGTTATGACATAAATCATATTTGTCCTGAATGGAATAGCACTGGCTTAGAAATATTTTGATTGTGATTTGGTGGGGAGGGAGTTTATTTGGAGTGTCACAGTGTACATGATTTCTTAGTTTCTACTTTTTTTTTTTTGCCAAACTGCACAGCATGTTTGATCTTAGTTCCCCGACCAGGGATTGAACCTGTGCTCCCTGCATTGGAAGCTGGAGTCTTAAATCACTGGACCACCAAGAAAGCCCCATGGTTTCTCCTCTTTAGCATCCTATTAATTAGCACATGAGATCTCCTCTACTCTTCCTCTGCAGTCATATGGATAATGTAATCAGTAATTCGAGTGTCAGCTCAGCCTGTAATGTTTATTGATGAAAGATTTAAAACTCCTTCTCTAATGAGAAGTATTGGCGCTCAGTAAAGGACGTCAAGTGGTAGGAGTCCGACCCTCAGTGGGCTGCCGAGGTGTTGGTCTCAGTTTAACTTACCAAGTAATCAGTCTCAAATAAGTCTCACGATTTTCTGCTGGTTGAGTGCTATTCTGGTAATTCTGCGGAGGTGTGGCAAAACACATCACTAACCTTTTGGGTTTCAGTTAACTGTTTCTTCGGATGTCCTGTCATTAGCCTGGGTTGTAGCTTTCCATTTTGTCCTGTCATGTACTGCAGACCCTTTTAAGCCCTAAGTTAACCTGACTGATTTCTCCCTGCACCTGAGATTCTCCACCCACCACTCAGACCATTGCCCCTTGACAGAGCAGCTTTTGCTTCAACATTTTATTCTTACGTTTTTAATGAAATTCAGTTTCCTCATGTTTGCCATTTGATTTTGATGACCTGGTTTTTTGTGTGTGGGTGTGTGTGCGCGCGTTTTTAAACGACAGCGCTTTAAAGGCAGAGATACTATGCTTTAAAAAAAAACCTATTTTCTTTCTCAGAGAATTATATTTTATTAGGCTGACTTTAGATAACTGGATTGCAGAAAATGACTCCAGTTTTGTTGATGTGTGTATACATGGGTGTGTGTGTGTGCACATGTATTTTAGATCTAGGAGTTTTGCCTCAAGAGAATGTCAGAATTAGATGGGACTATAAAGATACCCTTTCTTTGCTTGATTACAAAGTTGTGTTGCTATTGTCTGACTAAACTGAACTGATGGTAATAAAGAGATTTTTGGAGTACCCTGACAAGTGGGAAATTGGTTCTATAGGCTTGGTTTTAGAGAAGTAGCTCTCAAAAGTTTTGCTTCCACTATATACTACATAGTTCTGTATGGTACCTGGTTCTGTAATAATTTAGCTTCTTGCTTGAAGAAAAAAAGAATACCACTTATTAAGAGTGCCAACAACTTATTGTTTTATTGTCCATTTTAACAAAGTACTACACGTGTAATAGGAATAGAACTTTAGTTGTTTAGAATGACCCTGGATCTGTTTTTTTCTCAAATCTTTGCTTCATTGATGTATTAATCGCTATTTTCTGTTTTCTCTGCAGGCCTCAGCTGTTGAAGAATGCTCTGCAGAGAGCAGTAGAGAGGGGCCAGTTAGAACAAATAACTGGCAAAGGTGCTTCTGGAACATTCCAGGTTAGAAGCTCAAAGGGTTGGTTGTAGAGAAGTAGTTCTCAAAAGTTTTGGTTTCAGGACCTCCTTATACTCTAATTTATTGAGGACCCCAAGAGCTTATGTTTATGTGGGCTATACATATTAATATTTACCCTATTAGAAATTATATAACTGAGGACCTTTTTAGATATCTATTCTTTTTAAAAGTAATAAACCCATTACATGTTGACATAACACTTTTTATGAAAACTGCGTTTCCCGTATTGAGAAGAAGGTTACTATTATCATTTTTACGAAAATCTTTACTGTCAGCTTAATAGAAGACAGCTGGCATCTGTTTTTAATATATTTGGGGTTACGTGTGTATGAAGAAAATCCAGCTCACACCAAGTACTTAATTGTGGAGTAATTAGGATAATTTTCAGAAGTCAATACTATTCTTTGATAGTGTACCAATACTCAACAAATGATAGTTTTTTTGTAATAGCTTCATTGAAGTATGATTTGTATAAGATATAATCATTTTACATACAATTTGATTCAGTAAAATTTAGTAAATTTACAGTGTTGTACACCTATTACTGCAGTCCAGTTTTAGAGCATTTCCATCACCCCAAAAAACTCCTGTGCCCATTTGCATCACTCTCTGTTCCCATCCCTATCCAGTCTACTCATCTCTCCTTCCTGTGTAGATTTACCTTCCTGTACCTTTCACACAGATAGAATCATGCAATATGTGCTCTTTTGTGTCTGACTTCTTTCACTTAGCATAATACTTTTTTGTTTTATCCGTGTTGCAGCAGAAGTCAATACTTTCATTCCTTTCATTGGCAAATAGTATTCCATAATCTGACATATTTTATTTATCCATTCACAAGTTGAGTTGTTCTACTTTTTAGCTCTTGTGATTAATATTGCCTGTGAACATTTATGTCCAGATCTTTGTGTGGGTATATGTTTTTATTTCCCTTGTGGTAAAGTAGGAGTGTGGACTGCCTGGATTACATGGTAAATTTACTTTAAGAAACTGCCAAAGTGGCTGCATCATTTTTCATTCCTACCAGCAGTGTGTGTATAAGAGTTCCAGTTTGTTATCTTTGCCAACTCTCTTACTGTCTTTTTAAAATTATACCCATACTGGTAGATACAAAGTGGTTTCTCATTGTAGTTTTAGTTTGCATTTCCCTAAGACTGTTGATGTTGACCATTTTTTCTTGGACTTATTGGACATTTATCTATCTTCTTTGGTAAAATGTCTCTTCACATCCTTTGCTTATTTTTAGAATTGAGCTATTTATGTTATTATGAGTTATAAGAGTTATATGTGAAAGTCAAAGTGTTGGTCACCCAGTTGTGTCCAGCTCTTTGTGACCCCATGGACTGTAGCCTGCCAGGCTCCTCTGTCCATGGGAGTGGGTTGCCATTCCCTTCTCCAGGGGATCGTCCCAACCCAGGGATTGAACTCAGGTCTCCTGCATTGCAAGCAGATTCTTACCCTCTGAGAGACCAGGGAAGCCCCATTTAAGCCCCTATATAAGAATTATATAACTAGATACAAGTTCCTCTTCAGATACATGATTTGCAAATATTTTCTCCTACTCTGTGACCCATGGTTTCACTTTCTTAAGTTAGTGGTGTCTTTTGAAGCACAAAAGTGTTTAATTTTGGTAAAATCCAGTTGATCATTTTTCTAACTTGCTTGTTTGTTAATGACTTATCTAATAAATCATTGCCTGGCTTGCAATCAAGATTTACTCTTATCTTTTGAGAGTTTATGGTTTTAACTCTTACGTGTAGAGCTGGGATCCATCTATGATGTGTGATGAGAATATAAATTCGTGTTTCTGCTTGTGGACATCCAGTTGTCCCAACACCACTTACTGAAAAGACTGTCCCTTCCTTGTTGAATTGCCTTGGCACTCTTATCAAAACGTAATTGACCCATGAGTGTAAGGGTTTTATTCTGGACTCTTCAGTTCTGTTCCATTGATCTATATGTGAATCTTCATGTCAGGATCACACTATCTTGATGACTAGTTTTATAGTAAGTTTTGAAATTGGGAAATATAAATCCTCTCTTAACCTTTTCTTTTTCAAAATTGCTTTGACTGCTCTGGGTCTTGTGCATTTCTGTATGGTTTTTACAATTCATTCATCACAAAAGTCCACCTGAGGTTTTGGTAGAAATTACATTGAACCTATAGATCAATCCAGAAGGAATCACTGCCTTTACAATGTTGAGTTTTCCAATGCAGTGACAAGCATTGTCTCATCGTTTATTTAGATCTTTAACTTCTCTCAGCAGTGCTTTGTAGTTTTCAGTGTATAGATCTTAAATTTCTTTTGTTAAATTTATTCCTAAATATTTTGTTCATTTTCCATGCTATTGTGAATGGACCTTTATTTTCATTTTTCAGAGTGCTCACTGCTGTCCAGTAGAAATAGATTTGGTTTATCTATTGTTCTTGTATCCTGCAATCTGCTGAACTCATTTACTAGTTTAGAATTTTTTGTAGGTTCCTTGGGACTTTGGGGGTGGATTCCTTAGAATTTTCTACATATAGGATAATGTCATCTGCAAACGAAGACCATTTTACTTATTCCTTTCCAATCTGGATGTCTTTTTCTTTTCCCCCCTCCATGCCTGTGCACTGGATAGAACATCTGCTACAGTGATGAGAACAGATGTCTTTGTCTTGTTACCCATCTTAAAGGGAAAACATTCATTTTTTCACCATTAAAGCTGTAGATTTTTCATAAATGCCTGTTATCAGATTGAGAAAGTTCTGTTACTAATTTGTTGGAAGTTTATGATGAACGGTGGTTGGATTTCTCACATACTGTTCTAAAACTCTTGAGATGATCATATGCTTTTTGCCCTTAATTCTGTTAATATAGTATATTATGTTAATTGATCTTGTGATATTTCTTAAATTACAGTAAAGTTGCCATGTGAAGCCTGAAACCATATTAGTGAGCTCCTTGTACTCTGTAACCTTAAATTCTTTGGTCTGTTGTCAGTAATCCCTACCGCGTTAGGCATTACTGACAATCTGTCTTGAACTTTGAGTGCAGTTTTTGAACTTTGAGTGTAATTTTATAACACAGTCGTTTGAAAAATAGTTCACTGAATCATGCAAATTTTTTAAATGTTGACATGTTTCATCAAAAATAACAAAAATTATTATATTCATTAATATCACCTACTGGTCTCAATTAAGTATTGGGAAATTATTGTGCTCATATTGGTAGGTGTAGATTTTCCACAATTAATCTCTTGAAAAGTTAAATTTATCATTTGGTTAACAAATACTCTTAGTTGTTTTCCTTGAGTCGATAGGCTTACCTAATTCATTTTCAAGAAAATGTCTACCAGATACCCAAGTCTGGATGACCATAGATTATCTATTAATTGTTCCTTCAAGTAAAAAGGATATTCCATGAAAAATGGAGCTAATTCAGCTCAGAACTCAATCAGTAGGTGATTTTCCTTGAGACTGTCACCATCCCTCCACATGCAGCTGGCATGCCTTATACATTGTTCTCATTTTGCCCCATAGAGTATCAAAAAGACATGTGTTGGAGTTGAGATTTAATAAAATCATTTTTATATCAAAGACATTCCTATGTGAAGCTAGCTTTTATTTTTCTTAAGTGAAGTGAAAGTGAAGTCGCTCAGTTGTGTCTGACTCTTTGCGACCCCGTGGACTGTAGCCCACCAGGGATTCTCCAGGCAAGAATACTGGAGTGGGTTGCCATTTCCTTAAGTATATAGTAGTAAAAAACGCACTAACTACTGGTACATTTCTGCGCCTCCACCATGATTTGTAGTAAAGTAACAGCAGTTTTACTCATTGTTTTTCCACCATCAGTGCAAATGTCATCACAGTGAAAAAGACAAACCCATCTTAGTATTATTATGAAAACCATTTTAGCCTTGCAGATCCTCTGAAAGGGTCTCAGGAACCCTTTGGGGGTTTTGGACCTTTCTTTTGAGAATCAGTATTATAGACCATACCTCAGTTTGTTCTTTAACCTTTTTGCTCACTGGTGCCACCTTTGTTAGCTCTGGTGCCTTTTGTCCTTGAAATATGCTATATAATTTTCTGTTATACCCCAGATATTTTTCAGACTTTTTGCTGTTTTCCTTACAAGATTAAAAAGACTATTATTTTTGTAAATACTCATATTTTTCAAGTTCAGAAAAAAGGAAGTAGTCTCAGAAGTGTTAATTTGTCAGGGACATAATCAGTTAACCTCCTTTTTGGAGTAGAGCTGTCATTCTCTTTGGGTTAGGTTGGCTTTTGCTATTTTCAGTTGGATGGAGGGATAGATAGAAGGAGAAAATATCCACAAGAGGGTTGGGACTCCTCAGTTAGATTGAATACCTAATGAGTGGGAAGAGAAAGTCCCTAACCTGACAATTTATTGTAAAACGTATCTGTGCTAATGCAGGAACTCCGACCCACCTGGTGCAGAGGAGTCTTGTCTTGAGCTGCTTTGGGAGAGTGTTGTCTTGATGCTTTTCTCTTCCTCCTTGGAAAACAGCTGAAGAAATCAGGGGAGAAACCCCTGCTTGGTGGAAGCCTGATGGAATATGCAATCTTGTCTGCCATTGCTGCCATGAATGAGCCGAAGACCTGTTCCACCACCGCTCTGAAGAAGTATGTCCTGGAGAACCACCCAGGGACCAATTCTAACTATCAAAGTAAGACTCAGAGTTGAGCACGTTCAGTGGGGACCCAGGGAAGGTGGGGGAAGTTATCTTGTGGGAATATCCTTAGACATCATGCTGTTAATGAAAGAGCATTAACTACTGATTGAAAACCAAGAGGGAACAACTTTATAAATTTACTATTTACAAAAAGACAAACAAAAATAATCAAGACTTACCCTTAATTTATAGTGTCTGCTTAGGATTAGAATTTGATTTCACTTCACTATAAAGGTTTTTTATGCTAATAGAGATAAATTTCTAGGTTCAAAACACCTCTCAAGTGGGACTTCCCAGCAGTACAGTGGTTAAGATTTCGAACTTCCAATGCAGGGGATGTGGTTTTCCCACAGTCCATTGGCATGGCCAAAAAAAAAAACGAAATTTCAAGTATAGTATATTTTTACCTTCTTCTGAATGTTTACCAAAATATCTAACGTCAGCCTGAAACCAAACCAGTGGGTTAAAATACTACTTACGTGATTTGTTATTGACTTAACCCCTGTACAGAAGATACTTTTTAGGGACATATTTGCCCTGTCAGGTGATGATTGAGGTTAGAAACCTTGCTGTACCAGCATTATCATTTACGGATTAGTGAGAGATATTTCCTCACTAAAGTAGGAGAGTAGGCTCAGTGGTGTAGGGTGAGGAACATGGAAATGAAGTAACAGAAAATGCAAACTAGAATATATTGTTCTAAATGAAACACTTAACTTCAAGGTCTTAATGTTGACTTTTAACATATGCAGTATGTATTTTTTAATGTTATGAAGGAATGCTTTATGATTTTGTGTAAAAGGTGAGGACTGGTGAGGCCTTTCGGAGCCGTGATACTGTTTTGTAACTATTTGCTGATTCATGTGATATGTGGTTTAATTTTATAGACATTCCCCTAAGTGCTTATCAGTACTTACAGGCACTCAGTAATATTTAAATAGTTAGAAATAGAGATTGAGTTTTAAGTCAACAGTTAGCCCATTTATGTGCAACTGTAGGGCAGGCCATTAGTCTCTAGGCTACTGTTTCACTTTGCAGTGAGGAATTTGACACAATGGTCTCTGAAGTCTCATCCCATTATAAATAATTCTTGCCAAATTTATGGGCACTTAATAGTAATTTAGTAAATCAGTTAATAATCCCTTTGACCACGAAGGATTCATGTAGCATGTGAAAGTTGTCAGTCATGTCCGACTCTTTGCAGTCCCATGGACTGTACAGTCCGTGGAATTCTTCAGGCCAGAATACTGGATGTGACAGGATAATAAATGTACATAATAAATTAATGTATAATTGTAGTTGAGAGAATTATCAAATCCAAATAAACAAATACTTTCTTCATTTCTGAATTTTTGTCCAGTGCATTTGTTGAAGAAAACCCTGCAGAGATGTGAAAAGAATGGGTGGATGGAACAAATCTCTGGTAAAGGATTCAGTGGCACCTTCCAGCTCTGTTTTCCCTATTATCCCAGGTAAGCACCCAACTGATAATGTGAAGTAGTGGTCATTGCAACTTTTAAAAATCTGACTCCAGATTACAGGTGCAGCTTCACTTATTTGCCCTTACTACCATTACGCTGAGCTGAATGTACTTGAAAATAAAGACTTCTTCAGGCAGTATTGTTTTAGAGCAGAAGGTCTTCATACAATAACAGGGCATTGATTTGGCCTATCCTGCTGGAGCCATTGTTAGCCACGTGTTCCTGAAATCAAGCAGCGAGTTCCTTAAGATCTTTGGCCAGTCATTAGCATGTTCATTCCTGCTAATAAGCAGTAAAGTACATGATGATGACAGGAAGATTATTAGAGGATTATTTAATTGTCCAGTACCAAGTAGGGGGAGCATTGGCTACTTCTAAGAATCCTAATCTGCCTTCTTCTTACTATAGAGACAGGACATTTTTTTGAAAACTTGTCTGTTAAACATGCCTTATTTTTTCATTGAACTAGAAAATTTTTTGAGCACCTCCTATGGACCAGGCTTTTTTTGGTGTGCCCAGGCTGTTGCCTTTTTGTACTTTGACTTGCAGTCAAGTGCCACGACAGTTAACACCAAAACCTGTTTTGGCAGGCATACAGTGTGCAGCTTTCTTACATTGCTCTTTGTGCATAAACATGCTGAGTCAGGTTCTACACCCTCCTGTGCAGGAGCTGCGTGCATGGAGCTCAGTCATATCCGACTCTTTGTGGCCCCATGGACTGTAGCCTGCCAGGGTCCTCTGTCCATGGGATTTCCCAGGTCAGAACACTGGAGTGAGTTGCCATTTCCTTCCCTAGGTGCATAAACATAAGTGTACAGTATTTGAATTTTTCAAATGTTTAGCTTTAAATATAATTCTTAAAATCATGTACATGCAGTGTTATGATTTAAAGATTTATTAATCAGTGGTACCAAGTTTTTTATCATTAAGGACAAAGAAAAGTTAGAAAATCCTTGCTGAATTTCACAAAAACTTTGAAGAAATTCAGGCTTTATGAGGTCTTGTATCATAAGGGCAAAAAATATATACTGCTGTGTAGACTGTTCACTGCTGTATGCACCATTCACTGCTGTATATTCAATGGCTGATACAGTGCCGAACACACATCAGGAGTTTAAATAACTTCACTAAATAAGTGATTGTCAATTTTATTAAATGGAAGGAAGTAGAGAATGAGTTATGTTTGAGGCTTTTATAGATTTGTCATAACTTCATTTGAGTGTTCAAAATAGGTTAAATTGTGACCTGGTATTTGTAACCTAACCTGACTTAATTGGGGAGTGTGGGAGGAAGTGGGTAATGTCCAAGAAAGAGCATATCTAGGTTCACATCCTTTTTCTTGTCCCGATGGGACTTCTCTTTATCTAATATTTTTTCTTACTAGCCCAGGAGTTCTGTTTCCAAAGAAGGAGCCAGATGATTCTAAAGATGAGGATGAGGATGAAGATGAAGATGACTCATCAGAGGAAGACTCTGAAGATGAAGAGCCACCACCGAAGAGAAGGTGCGAGAGTGTGGGAAACACTTCTTAGAACTGAGAACGGCCATGAGGGGAGAGGCTGTGAGAATCGTGTCAGCAACTCTGCATCCTTCTCAAGTGCTCTGAGTGACGTTTGAACTTACCCTCTCCTGAGAATTTAGAGGCTCTGAACTTGTGAAACACTGTGAATGTTTAATTACTCTTTGGTCAAACCTGTGTGTGTGTGTAGTGTGTAGTTTGGTTATTTAAGAAAAATAATTCCATGTTTTTCTGGGAAAAACATGTAGACTTCCGGAATTGGTTGAATTTTTAGGTGAATTCACAATTTTAGGTGAAAGGTTATAACCCATATATTTTTCTTAATGTAGGTGATTTTACCTGTGCTGTTTCTTTTCTGGCAAAGTATCTCGTCATCACGGTGAAGTGAATCTCTCAAGTATAAGTGATTGCCTTCTCTCTTTGGTTCTCACAGGTTGCAGAAGAAAACCCCAGTCAAGTCACCAGGGAAGGCTGCAGCCATGAAGCAAAGAGGGTCCAAGCTGGCACCCAAAGTCCCAGCTGCCCAGCGAGGGAAAACGAGGCCCCTCCCCAAGAAAGCCCCTCCTAAAGCGAAAAGTCCTGCCAAGAAAGCCAGACCCTCACCCTCAGTCATCAAGAAACCTAGTGGTAGCTCTTCCAAGAAGCCTGCAGCCAGTGTGAGAAAGGAAGTGAAATTGCCTGGCAAGGGCAAATCTACCATGAAGAAATCATTCAAAGCAAAAAAGTAAATTTTATAGGAAAAAAGGGTATCATGGTGGAATTCAAAATCTTATTTTCTAAGGTCAGTGTGCATTTGTTTTAGTTTTGATGCTTTTAAAATTACATTTTTTTTTTCCTCCCCTATCAACATTATGGGGAGGGAATATAAATAAACCAGTTTAGCCATTTGTTAGCTTTAGGTGCTGTTCTTGGTGCCTGCCCCTCCCCTCTCCCAGTCATTTTAATTTCTGCCATAATTGTGGACTTTTCCTGAATTTTATAGTCTGTTCTTGTCCTTTTTTCTCCCTCCACCCTAGCCCTCTTTCTGTTTCAATGGTCAGCTTTGGCTTTTTTTTTTTTTTTTTTCCTTCCAGTTTTATCTAAACAGTTGCAAAGATTTTTATATTTGTTAGAAACCATCAAGAATGGGATGATGGTCAGGTGCTGGATGTAGAAAGGAGGCAGTATAGCACTGACTGAATCGTAAAGCCTCCTGCCTAGAGGCTTCACTTACAGCTGTAGTAACTAATCTTATTTATAAAACCACTCCGCTAAACCTCTCTCTCTCCAGCTATAAACACAGAGATGTCTTAGCTTTGGGAACAGGCCAAAAGCACCCTGATCCCATTAGATGCTGAGGATCCATGACCCCTTTGGGCCGCTTTCCCACTGCTCCATCTCCAGGTATTTTTCAGTGGCCCCTGAGTGCCGCATCCCCACAGCAGCAAGCACAAGGCCTCTCCACCACTTGGGTTCTGGCTGAGGGGGAGATACAGGAGCGCACTGAATTTGTGATTTCTGGTGTCACCTGTGTTACCAAAAATTAAAACAAAGTCTTGATCAGATAGCTTAATATATTTTTAATATTTGGAGCATGGATTGTCACTTCCTCTTTCCCTTTTTTTATAAGGAAATGTTGGAGAGTTACACCATTGCTAATGTAGAAACGTGAAATGAAAAACATAAAATTTGCTAAAATATTTCAAATTCATCTGTGGATTTTTCCCCTCTTTTCTTTCCACAGCACTTTTGATAACAAACAAGTGGCTTCCTTTTTTGAGTTATTTAAAAAGAGAAAAGAAAACAAATGAAGCCTGACTACCTAACCCTTCCTTGTTTGTATTTGTTTTAGTATCGTGAAGTTGTGTTAAATAGTATTAGCTTCCTAAGAAATATTGATTTCCGGTTATCATTTATCCTCCCTGTGGCACTTGACATTTTAATTGTCTTAAATTTTTTGGTGTATGTCTTCTGGCCTGAGTGCTGCCAGAGGCAAAATATGTTTGTTTCATCCATTCCATTTGCATTGTCTCCTGGGATCCCGTCTGCAGCCTGAGGCGTGGCTGAGAATTGGACTTGAGAAGACTGGCTTGAGTTAGATCCAGAATCATGTGTGATCCCATCATGAGTTTATTGGAATTTGTGTTGCATGTAAGGCAATCTTTTCCTGTTGTAAATCTTCCTTTTTTTATGTACATATATTTTGAAAAATATGAATAAACATGGAATTTTAAAAGCTGCTGAACTGTAGCTTATATTTAAAAGTTTCTAGAATTCCTCAGAAGTAGTGTTTTACTCACTTTGAGCCTTCTCAGCTCCTTGTACTAGCTGTCATCCATTTTCCTTTTTAAATACAAGCTCCAACAAGCTCCAGTTTATTTGTGTTTTCGAATTTTTAAAAAGATGGTGAATGTTTTTAGTACATTGAACCTGATTATTCAGTGCATAAGGGATTTTTAAAAATCACTTTGTATTTTATCAAGGTCCTTGTTTTCAAGGTCATAAATTACAGGTTTTCATGTTTAGTGTTCAGATATGTCCTTGAATTAGAAAAAAAAGACAGCATTGCAAAAAGATTGATAAATCCTAGACCTACTTCCAGAAAGTAATCTAATTTTCTGTTATGCTATTTAGCAGGTAATAATTTATTTTTAATATTTTTATTTTAAATCATTTATTTATTTGAGTTGTAGTTGCAACATGTGGGATCTAGTTCCCCTACCAGGGATCAAACCTGGGCCCTCTGGATTGAGAGCTCAAGAGTCTTAGCCACTGAACCACCAGGGAAGTCCAATAATTCTTAATATTATAGTTGTCAGATACCTGTGCTAAGAATTCTCTACTGTTCTGGAATCGGAAGTGAGGATTTCGGTTGGTTTCTGTGTTTTGTTGTAAAGAGATTGCCTGAACGGTCATGTGGTGGCTATATCGTGTATCAGGCACTCCGGCGTAGAGTGCGAGATTGAGATTGTTTCAGGTCCCTTTCCACCCTGACATTCTGTTAAATTCACAGAATTCAGGTGAAGACAGAACTGTCCTTGATTTTAGTGTCAGGTAAAGGGAAAAGACAAAAGGGCCATCGCACTCTTCCAGGGAAAATCCCCAGCTGTCAAAGATAGGCACCTTCCTGATGTTGAGATAAAGGGGTGTTTGGGTTTTTTCCCTTCAGGCATTCTTAAGGAGCAGAATGCACGATTTTTGCTTCCATGTTACAGAAAGGTAAACAGCAAACCAAACTCAAGAGATAACCCAACAATTCCTGGCCTGGATCAGTGGCTTCAGTACTATCAGTGGCTTTTAGTGAGCTCAGCTACAGTGTTTGACATGTCCTTAAACCACCTACAAACAGCCTTTGATAGGTGAATCTCAGAAGGTGCTAGGCGAGAGAGTGAGTGCTGGCTTCTTAAAGCTCAAATGAGGAGAGACACCACTTCAGAGAAGGGTGGAGACTTTTTTTAAAAATTGTAACAGAAGCTTTAAACACAAGGAGAGCTCCATCCTAACTATCCACAGAGATTTAACTAAAGGAAGCCTGATCTGTCATGTCTATTGGCTATAACTGATGGGAAATTACATGAAAACAAGGGCTAGGTAATATGCCTGTACCTTGGACATTTTTTTTCCGTCATTCCTCTTTTGTAAAATTTTGTCAGCCTAGTCTAGGCTTGTTAACCTACCCTTATACCTTCTTTAAAGAACCTAAGAAGTTATTCTTGCTCAAGCTGAGGTACTTTGCCATCCTAAACTGTCGGGGAAAGAGGGTAAGCCAGCTTTATTCATGAACTGCTGTACTTCGCTAACTAAACACCAGCTAAAAGAAACTTTAATCCAAAAACTTAAAATTATAGTTGAAGCTTTTCATTTTTGGAACCTGATAAATCATATTTCTTTTTCTTTGGGTCAAGCAAAAATTCGAATTTTATTCATGAAGAGAAATTCTATTTATTTTTTTTAAGAAGTAGGTTTTTTTCTTAATATCTATTAATTTTATGTATTATTTAGCTGTGCCAGGTCTGAGTCGCGGTATGCAGGCCTTCGACGCTTGATGCAGTACACAGGATCTTGAGTTGTAGCGTGTGGACTCTCAGCTGCTGCATGTGGGATCTAGTTCCCTGACCAGGGATTGGACCTAGGCCCACTGCATTGGCAGCATGGAGTCTTAGCCACTGGACCGCCAGGGAAGTCCCAGAAATTCTGTTCTTAATTGTGTAAAGATCATTAATTATTTTCCCCAGAGGTTCTGACTGACATTTCTGTTCCCAACGTGTAGGGTTGCCTTTGCATTTTTGCAGTAGGACAGACGGTCAGTCACTGCTGCAGAGCTGAAGCCTGAGAACTGGAACTGTTGGAGCTCTGGGCCTGGGCCTGCTTGGCGGACGCACGCTCTGAAGCCAGTAAAGAGGCTGAATGGCACCCCGCTACTGCACTGGTTTTGTTGTCTAAGAAACTGATCCTTGCCGGTTGTATTACTATATTCTTGCCTTCTGACTGTCATTTTCCACAAGATTCTTAACCTCAATGGCCTTTTTTTTTTTTTTTCAGTTGCAACACGTTTCTGCCTTGGCTACTTAAATGTATTAACTTAGTTTTAACTTTCTGTTAATAGTTCTCAACAACTGGTATGTCAAAGGAGGTTTCTAAAGGTAACCTTCACGAGCTGTTTCCTCCAAAAATGGCAGCTCTTTCTCTTGATACTGTATGTAAATGTGTAATTAACACCATTGCTGTGGAACCTGTGCTGATTAGCAGAGTCCTTTCTCTTTGGTGCCTTGAATATGTTTGACAGTGTGTCATTATTTGACTTATTACTTAACGTAATAATAGTGATAATCATTCTGTTCAGCTCAGTCACTCAGTCGTGTCCGACTCTGCGACCCCATGAACTGCAGCACGCCAGGCCTCCCCTGTCCATCTCCAACTTGTGGAGTTCACCCAAACTCATGTCCATCGCATTGGTGATGCCATCCAACCACCTCATCCTCTGTTGTCCCCTTCTCCCGCCTTCAATCTTTCCCAGCATCAGGGTCTTTTCCAGTGTCAGTTCTTTGTATCAAGTGGCCAAAGTATTAGAGTGTCAGTACTTCAGTCCTTCCAATGAATATTCAGAACTGATTTCCTTTAGAATTGACTGGTTGGATCTCCTTGCAGTCCAAGGGAGTCTCAAGAGTCTTCGCCAACACCACAGTTCAAAAACATCAGTTCTTCGGTGCTCAGCTTTCTTTATAGTCCAACTCTCACATCCATACATGACCACGGGAAAAACCATAGCCTTGACTAGAGGGATGTTTGTTGGTAAAGTAAGGTCTCTGCTTTTTAATATGCTGTCTAGGTTAGTCATAGCTTTTCTTCCAAGGAGCAAGTGTCTTTTAATTTCATGGCTGCAGTCACCATCTGCAGTGATTTTGGAGCCCCAAAATATAAAGTCTGTCACTGTTTCCATTGTTTCCTCATCTATTTCCCATGAAGTGATGGGACCACATGCCATGATCTTAGTTTTCTGAATGTTGAGCTTTAAGCCAACTTTTTCACTCTTTCAGTTTCATCAAGAGGCTCTTTAGTTCCTCTTCACTTTCTGCCATAAGGGTAGTGTCATCTGAATATCTGAGGTTACTGATTTTTCTCCCGGCAGTCTTGATGCCAGCTTGTGCTTCCTTCAGCCCAGCATTTCTCATAATGTACTCTGCATATAAGTTAAATAAGCAGGGTTACAATATACAGCCTTGACGTACTCCTTTTCCTATTTGGAACCAGTCTCTTGTTCCATGTCCAGTTCTAACTAGTGCTTCTTGACCTGCGTACAGATTTCTCAGGTGACAATCATAGCTAACACTAACTGAATTTTTTCTACATGTCAGGCTCCATACGTACATTAACTTCATTTAACCCTAGCAATCCTATGAGATGGTCACTGTTTATTATTCCCATTGTACAGAAGAGAAATCTGGCACAGGGTGAGGTTCACAAACCTACCCGAGGACATAGTAAAAGGCAAAGCCAGAACTACACCCAGGCCCTCTGAGTGCAGAGTCATCTCCAGCGGCTCTTCTCCACCGTCTCTCTTTGACCATTGTTCAAACTTCTGAACTCTCCCCTTACCTTACAGCCCAATGAATGCAGGGGATTTAGAAATGAGATGAAATTATTAAATTTGCCAAGTAGGAGTCTGTGTGACTTTTAAGTTTGGTAACTATTCAAATTAGGTCTTGGATTACTGGGAGATTTTAGCTGGGCTGTCCTAAGGAGGTTTCTGGTTGTCTTTGTTTTTCTCCTAGGACATTGCAAGCACTTGGTCACGCTCAGATCCTAGCCATGGGGCTCTAGTCCTCACAGTTTACTTATTCCAGGCAGATGCTACTGACACTTAGGAGAGCTTTTCCTCCAAGAACCACAGCTTCTATCAGAACTTTTTTTTTTTAATTAGAACTTTTACGTTGCTTAGTGAGCAGTGCTCTCACCCTTTACAAACTATGAACTTGTGTTCTATGGGGCCTACCAAGAGAAATTCCAGAAAGGGGATTGTCTGACAACTGCATTTTTTGGACACAATACCATCTTAGTAATCATGAACTGGAATATTAGAAATTCTTGCTCTTGATTCTGGAAGAAACATTACTCATCCAGTCTCTCTCGTTATCGTCTGCTTTGTTCGCCCAACTCCAACAGGTCCTCTTCCCTAAAACCCAGAGTTACACAACATCCTTGCTCATCCATTTTACTGTTTGAGAGCTTTTGCTCTGATGAAATTCTCATGTCAAACCTAAATCCCTTACGTTGTTTGCATAACTTAAATTTGCTGGTTCAGTTTGTAGAATAGACGTTAATTTCAAATTGGGATTGACTCCTGGTTAGAGTGTATCATTCAGCCTAGCATCCTAAAAACATTCATAGCTGTGGTCTTTGGGGGCTGTGTCATTTAGCAGCTGTGAGACCTTGGCCAAGACAAGCCTCCTGAGCTGAATTTCCTCCCATAAAATAGAGGGGTTCAGATGCACAATTCTTGCTGTTTTATTAGAATAGCCACCCAAAGGCAGTGTGAGATTATCAAGTATCAAAGACGGAACATATTCACCAAGGTTATTAAGACATTTTAGGATTTTAGGACACTGATTTTTTTTTTAATAAATGAGACAAAATCCAGTGTCACGAGTTCAGCTCTGTTGCTTACGATTCATTGTAGGCTCCTGTTGTTAGACTTGTTAATCACACCATCTCAGATCCTTACAAATACGTTCTCAAAGTATGTGAAATTATGCCCAACTTTCAGAAACAGATTTTGGTAAACCTCTCCTGATTAAACAAGTGACAACTGTGGAAGTAGACACAAACCGAGGCGTAGCAGACTTGACCAGTCACCTTGCCGTCACACCTTCCCTAGCAGGCTTATACACTGACAGCTCAGGAAGCAAGATGTCTGGCAACAAGTTGCCAGATGGACATGCCATAAATGGCAGTGATGAACAGGTTTTTTTGTTTTTTTTTTCCCAATCAGGTTTTCAAACCACTGCTGCTGCTGCTAAGTCACTTTAGTCGTGTCCGACTCTGTGTGACCCCATAGACATCAGCCCACGAGGCTCCCCCATCCCTGGGATTCTCCAGGCAAGAACACTGGAGTGGGTTGCCATTTCCTTCTCCAATGCAGGAAAGTGAAAAGTGAGAGCGAAGTCACTCAGTCGTGTCCGACTCTTAGCGACCCCATGGACTGCAGCCCACCAGGCTCCTTCGTCCATGGGATTTTCCAGGCAAGAGTACTGGAGTGGGTTGCCATTGCCTTCTCCATTCAAACCACTAGGAGCTTGTTAAAAAAAAGAACAAGAAAAACATGTACAGCTTTTGAGTTACCAGGGCTGCATGCAGGTAATGCCAGGGAGCAGAAGAGAAGGGCAGCCTGCTGGGTAAGAGAAGGAAGTCCTTCCTAGGCCAGGGTCAGCATCAGCTGCCACCTGGGCCTAAGCTGGGGCCTCAGCTGGCTGTGGCTGGAGAGGAGACTGCAGGGGAGACTGCAGCTGGTCACTGCAGTCTTCTCAAAGATCTCTGCTGAATATTCTTACCAGTTTGTTTTCAGCGTAGCCCGGGTTTTGGCGAGTATTCGATATTACCTGCTTTCTTTGCTTTCTGAAGCACATCCCTCAATTCTGGTCTGTGAGGAGAGCTCTCACAAGTGTTTCGGGGAGGGGTCCTCTTTAGACTTGTACTTCTCAGGTGGAAAAGTACTTGGAACTATTCCTTGTTCTCTGCTTCTCAAATGGGGTACAGGTAGCAACAAGATTAAATACTTACTTCTGGGGCATTTGTTTTATCTCCAGTGAATCGGAGGGAGTGCTTTATGTTACTGGTAATAAGTGGAAGGAAGTACAAAGTCCATAATAGTCACTTAAGATACAGGATTACCTAGAAATAAAGCAGCAGCGGCACTAAGGCTCTACCAGGTGGTCCCCAGGGAGTGCCCGGTCCCTCTTCTCCAAAAACACGAAAGCACCACCCTAACCGTGGCTGAGAGGGTGAGTGGAGGTGCCTGCAGCCTGTGCCCCTTTGGAAGTAAAAGAGTGCAACCTCAGGCCAGCCGCGGAAACTTCTAGTTCTCAACTGGAAAGGAGAGAGTTGAACTAGATAACATTTCTCTGATCCTGGAACCTCCACAATCCCTGCTACCCAGAAAACACCAGAAGGAGGAATCTGGCCATAGAGTGCTGTGGTCTGGATCACTTTGTGATTGGATGAAAAGGAGTCTTATTTTAATCACTATTAGTCTGCTCGAGCCATAACAAAACACCACAGCCCAGGTCACATAAACAACAGCTATTTAATTTGTCAGTTGTGGAGTCTCCAAGTCCAGAATCAAAGCGTCAGCAGGTTAGTTCCTTTCGCCGAGAGGGAAGGATCTGTTGCGGGCCCCCTCCTTGGCTCGTGGAGGGCTGTCTCCACCCTGCCAGCACATTGTCTTTCCTCTCTGTCCAAATACCCTCTTTTTAAAAGGACACCAGTCGTATGGGATCAGTGCCCACCCTGATAACCTCTTTTTATTTTTTTTGAGGAGAGGCGGGTGTTTTAGTTCCATGACTAGGGATTGAACCTGCACCCCCTGCATTGGAAGCACAGACCACTGGACCACCAGGGAAGTCCCCTAATAACCTCATTTTAATGTAATTACCTCTTTATACACCCTAGCTCTAAATCCGGTCATACTCTTAGGTACCAGGTGTTAGCACTTCAACATGTTAACTTGGGGAGAGGGGACACGATTCAGCCCATAACATCTCAGAATTTAAAAAAAGAAAATAAAAGTTATAGGTCATTAGGGGGAGGCACAGTTAAGTTGCAGGGACAGACATTGGGAGACACCTGAGAGAAGGAAAGCAAGGTGCTCAAGGCTGAAAGTAGCTGCTAGTGTGGGGAGGTATTACTGAGGAAACATGGAAACACGCGCTGTAAAAACCAGATGCGTGTGAGATGCTGTGCCAAGGCCTGTCCGAGCTCACCATCTTGGCTCCCATCTCAGTCCTGCTGTTGGAGACGGGCTTGCAAATGATGTGATGTTACTTCCCACACACATCAGCTAGCAACTCCAGTACCAGATTTCTGGGATTTTTAGTGAAAAGAGAAGATTGTGACGGCAAGCTCACACCTGGTGAGGCTTAGTCATTGTCACTGACTCATCAGGAAATGCCAAGACAGGACTGTGTGCCCTCACACGTTCAGGGATCGCAACCCCACCACCTTGCCTTCTTTGTCATCCCTTCCCCTGTTTTGTATAGATGATTTCTCTGGTCTTGCTGCAAAAGTGAGTCATTTATCCGACGGTTGAGGTTCTCTACCTGATGACTCCCAAGACTTGTGCTGTCGTGAATGTAGGATTGGATTCCTGGGGCAGATAATTATGCGGTGGTGGCCATTTCATGCTGCCCTGAACGGACGTAGCTTGGCTCACCCAGGAGATGGCTGGCTCCCGCTGACACTTGTTTTCCTTGATGTAAACCTCTGAGCTGATAGACCTATTGTAGCTTCACTGAGGCTACATGCATGATAGAAGATCAGAGCTTCTGTGCTTTGGGTGGAGCTAGGTCCACTGAACTTGGTAACCTGAAGACCAGCTCAGATGGGCAGTTACATTACTCTGATACACAAAAATGAAGAAGTGAACTTCCAGTCCATAAAATGCGTTTAGTTTTGAAACGTATTCCTGAGTGAAGGAATAAGTGAAGACCAATAAGAAGAGGATCCTTGGTGGTCACAAACTCAGGAGTCAATGTCACACACATTTCCCACACGTGTATCTTCCCAGATCTGACTTTTGTGGTAAATCTCTGTATCCCTGGGACCTACCACAGCGCCTGCCACTCAGACCTTGACCCTCTGTCCCCTTCTGAGCAAGATTTAGAAGGCAAAACTCCCCCTCTGGCTTTATTGGCTTCACCATCTGAACTTAATTCCTTGGTCTTTTTTTCATTTTGACCTAAAACAAATTCCTGTCACTTTTTTTTTTTTTTTTTTTAATTGTAGGCATCAGGATGAATTGTGTGACTCCGGAACTCGTCAGAGTCAGTAATTAATAGTTTTGGTTCCTGAAGGGTCTCGAAATGGGAACTGTGGTCTAGTAATTGGCAAGGTCTCTATTTAAAATTTACGTGCCTTTTAAGAAAGCTTGTAAGAATTAACCCGTCATCCCTCGTGTACCCTGAGTTTCATAAATTGGGATTTCTGGAAAGCAGGACCAAACTGTAAACCATCTTGATCCTTCTCATCAGTGGGCTCAAGGCTGTCATGTGACCTCCATGAAGTGTTTTCCAGAGCACTTAGCATCTGCCCTTCGGTCACATGGAAAAGCAACTCAAGAGTAACAGCACTAATATCCACTGAGCACTTCACTCACTGTGGGTCAGGGAGGGTGCTGAGCAATTTGCCCACATTAACACATGGGATGAGATGGTTGGATGGCATCACCGACCCAATGGACATGAGTTTGAGTAAACCCCGGGAGTTGGTGATGGACAGGGAGGCCTGGCGTGCAGCAGTCCACGGGGTCGCAAAGAGTCGGACGTGACTGAGCGACTGAACTGAACACGTGGGAATCATCACTTCCCTAGGAGTCAGGTGTTAGTAAAACTTCCAGATGAGGTGCTAGAAGATTAAAGTGATTCAGGTCCCACATCTGTGCAATCAGAGGAAGTGTCCATATTTGGGACCAAGTCTCTAAGCACCACACCTCACCACTGCCCTTCTTGGAAAGGCATCCGGAAGCTTTGGGGAGATGAAGCGATGCCCAGCAGACCCGCAGGGCTCACGCCTGCCTCCTCCCCCACTCCCCTAAGGCACTCAGACCTCAGCGGTGCCCACCCACCTCCCTCAGGGTGCCCGCCTGCCTTTGCTGCCCCTTCTTTCCTGCCGTGTGGCAGCTACTGGCGTTACCTCTGCAGAATTCAGATGTCATACATTCCAAAGACTGGGCTCAACTGGGCTTGCTATTTATTTCTGTGGCACATACAAGGTCTGTTGAAGAAGGAAATAGCAACCCACTCCAATATTCTTGCCTGGAGAACCTCATGGACAGAGGAGCCCGGTGGGCTGTCCCAGAACAGACACAACGGAAGCGACTTAGCAGAGGGTCTGTGCTGACACTCGGCTGGATTTGCTCACCCCATTTCGGTGGATTTCCATGTAACCCAAAGGACAGGGTCATGCGCCCCACCCCACCCCCCACCTCGGCCCCGTAGAGCTAACTGCCCAGATTTCTCAGAGCCGACTGCGCAAGCTCAGTTAAATCTCTTACAAGGAACGGCCCAGGACGGCCGGCAGAAACAGGGCGAGGAAAGGCCTGCGCCACACCTCCCACCTCTCTGGGGCTGAGGGAATCAGGGCTGAGACTGGCCGGGGGGCCCCAGAGGCCGGATCCTGACGCCTTTTTCATTCACTCATCAAGACGACAAGCCCCGAACGCCTACTGCTGGCCAGGCGCACTAGGGAGAGAGGCGCCTCCGGGTCGGGGCCAAGGGCCCTCTAGTAAGAGGGGTTAGTCAGGCTGATGGGCCAGAGTGGCGAGCGCTTTAAGGAGGTGAGGTCACCGGTGGTGGTCAGGGAAGGCTTCTTGGAGGAGGTGCTGCCGCAGCCGCCACCGAGATGACGAGAAGGGAGAAAAAACTATAGCCGGGGATGGCGGGGGGTGGGGTGGGGTGGAGTTGGGGGGTGGAGGGTGAGAGGAGGGAGGGGAAAGCCGCCCCAGGAGTGGGGAACCATCGGCGGGGCCCCCAGCACTCAGGTTCCCCCACCCGCCCGGAAGGAGGCATCCTGGGCGGCCGTGAGCGCCCCCCCGGCTCTCGCTTTAAAGGCGGAGCGCCCGGGCGCGAGACGGAGGGGGCGGAGCCAGGGCCCCTCGCGGCCTCTGATTGGGCGGCGCGGGCGTGCGGAACGGTCCGCGGGCGCCGATTGGGCGGGCGAGGCCGAGGGCCGGGCGTTGCGGGAGCCGCTCGCCGCGGCCACGTGGGGGCTGCGCTGGGAGTCGGAGGAGGCAGGGGAGGGGTGCGCGGTGCAGGCTCGCGGTCGCGGCGCCGAGCGGCAGGGACGGGACACCGAGCCCGCGGTGAGTGAGCACCCGGGGAGCCGGGCGGGGGCTGGGACTGGCGGATCGGCGGGAGCGAGACTCGGTCCCGGGGCGTGGAGATTGGAGTGCGTGGGTGGCTGGGGGGGGTGGGGCGCGTGTCGGATAGGGAGACGCCTGTCTGTCCCTTTCGCTCATCACCGTCATCATCTGTCACTTCCACCATCACCGTCCATCACCTCCACCATCCCCTTGGCTAGCGTCCTGCCTCGCTCGCCCCTCTGTCGGGGAGCGGGGAGTGAGCAAGACTTTCTCCGCCCCCGGGGCCGGCCGGGGACCCTGGGCATTACAGTGATAGGGATAATTCCCCACGCTGCGGAGCGCTCTGTACCGCCGCGCATCTGGTTTCGGCCCCACTGAAAATCCTGAAAACAGCACTTTGCTCTTCATGTCGTCTGCGCGGGGAGACGAGACTGTATTTGTTGGCACCTCCCCGCCCCCCCCTCCCCGACACAGACGCACGCAGATCCTAGGTCCTCTTCGCTCTGCCGTATTTTCCTCCAAGTCGCTTCAGCCCCGCTGAAATGTTGATTTCCAGTATCCACCCCCGCCCCTCCTCAGGCCCCCTTGCTGAGGGCTGGGACTTTGTTTTGTTCACCTGGAACGTAGCGCTTGGAAATGTTCTCAGAAGGAACAGATAGATGAACAACTCCAGAAGGCAGCTGCTATCATTAAGCCCACTCTCTGTTTGAGGACATGGAAGCTGATGTTGGTTACATCAGCCAACCTCGTGGGGACCCCACCGTCCACGGTCTTGACCTTAGTCTCTCCCACCCTGTGGCCCAGGGCAAGCAGGGATGGCACGGGGCGGGGGCTTGTCCTGGGGGCAGGGGGCTGTCCTGGGGCTAGGGAGGGGGCTCTTCTGTGCTGCGCAGCCAAAGACAGTGTGGTGAGACTGGAGTGCCTCTGGCAGTCCCAGGCTGTCTGGCCCGGGAGGCAGGCAGCACGATAAAGCAGCTGATCACATCCACCCCCAGCACCATTGCTGTTGCTTCCTCACCTCACTGTCCCTGGGTAGGCTGGGACCCACCAAACTCAGGAGGTGGACACCTGCTTTCTTGGGGGTGGACACTGCCATGGCGGGGGTGAGGGGGCAGGGAGGGGGGAAGAGCCCTATAGACCCACGATGGGTTCCCACCTCCCCTTTTGCTGTGTGACTTTGGGCAGGTGGCTTCATCCTCTGAGCCACCATTTGCTAAGCACTGAGTCTGCAGGCTGAGGGGTCTCCTGTGATGCTGGAAGGTGGGCCCTCCTTAGGACGCCACTTGGCTGCAGTACAGCGCAGTAGAGGCCCCCGTCCTTGCCCCTCGAGGTAGCCAACCCATCCGGTGCCCGGTCTCTAAGCGGGACCTGGAAAACATCAGAGGAGCAAGAGAAGGGCCCCAGCCTTGTTCCAAATGTGTCCCCTTAGGATGATTCTGGCCCAGAGCCAGGCTCTTGTGCAAAACCTAAGAAAAACAGATCTGATGAAAGGGATCCGTGCATGTCTGTGCCTGGAATAGGTCAGCGGGTCTGTTTCCAGGGTTCGGTGAGCCTCTCCCCTCCCTGGTCCCTGGGCAGTCTGGGGCTGAAAGGTACTGTACCCCTCGGGTGTAGGAGGGAGAAACTTCTAGTTTTCCAAGGTAGGGGGAAGAAGGATCAGGTGATGTGGGGGTGAAGTGGGACCCATAAGAGGGCCCAGTGGCCTGGTTTCCCCCCTGCACCCCCACAGCCTACACCCCAGGGTGTCCCCAAGAAAGCTGCAGCTCTGGATGTAGGGAGGAGGCTGTTTGCAGCCTCAGACATGGCTGGCTGGCGCCTCCTTCCAGTGTCTACCCCCACCTTCTGAGGGCTGCTGCAGCGGTCAGGCTGGGTGTGAGCTGTGAGATGTGCTCCCTGCTCCCCACCTCTCCCTCCTCCTATCTCTCCCTTATCTCTCTTTCCATTGTCTTTCTTCTCACTCCTCTGTTCTTGCTGCTGCTGCTTCTTCAGTCACTAAGTCAAGTCCTACTCTTTGCAACCCCATGGACTGCAGCACGCCAGGCTTCCCTGTCCTTCACTATCTCCTGGAGTTTGCTCAAAGTCATGTCCATTGAGTCGGTGATGCCATCCAAAAATCTCATCCTCTGTCATCCCCTTCTGCTCCCACCTTCAATCTTTCCCAGCATCAGGGTCTTTTCTAGTGAGTCAGCTGTTGACATCAGCTTCAGCATCAGTCCTTCCAATGAATTTTCAGGACTGATCTCCTTTAGGATGGACTGGTTGGATCTCCTTGCAGTCCAAGGGACTCTCAAGAGTCTTCTCCAACACCACAGTTTGAAAGCAGCAGTTCTTCGGCTCTCAGCCTTCTTTATAGTCTAACTCTCACATCCGTACATAACTACTGGAAAACCATAGCTTTGACTAGACGGACCTTTGCCGGTAAAGTAATGTCTCTGCTTTTCAATACGCTGTCTGGGTGTGCCAGTCTTTTCATCCTGTTCCTTCCCTCTCTCCCTTTTGCCCCATTTGGTTTGGTTTTGGTCTCTGCCGCCTCTGTTCCCCCCCACCCCTGCCTATGGGCACCAGGCATCCCAGCCCAGGATGTGTTGAAGGTCGAGTTCCCTGGAAGCCCCATCTCCGTGCCTGGAACCAGGGCCACATAGCTTCTGTGCGTTACACCCTAACCTTGCTGTATTTGAAAGTAAAATGACAGTAGGTAATGGTCATGATGTGAAAAAGAATTAGGATCAAAAAGTGAAGAGAGGTGAGAGGGCCCAGGAAAGCAGGAGGGCAGAACCAGGAAGCCCTGGAGGGGACTGTGCAGCCTCCCTTTAAGGGCTCACTGCTGCCCTTTCATGCTGCTAGTGCCCCAAGCTGGCCTGAGCCTGGGGCTGACGGTCAGGGGCAAGGCTGAGGTAGGGGCCATTCCCGGGCTCTTGGCGATCTCCCAAACCCCTCTTGTCCAGGACTCCTGCCGGTGCTCGAGCACACCCGAGGTGCACCCATCTCCTGCCCAGCGCCTTGGCTGACCCCTGCTTTCTCCTGGCAGGAATCACGGCCCCCAGGCACGTCTGCCCTCCCGGGCCGGGTGGTCTTCTCTCAGGTGTGGCCTGCTGCAAGGAGGGTACTGACAGTAATCAGACCTCACTGTCCCCTGAGTTCCCCTTCTGAGGGGCTCCCCCATTCCCCCGTACTTTGGCCCCCTGCCGTGGAGAGCCAACTCACTGGAAAAGACCCTGATGCTGGGAAAGACTGAAGGCAGGAGAAGGGGGCGACAGAGGATGAGATGGTTGGATGGCATCACTGACTCAATGGACATGAGTTTGAGCAAACTCCGGGAGTTGGTGATGGACAGGGAGGCCTGGCGTGCTGCAGTCCATGGGGTTGCAAAGAGTCGGACACGACTGAGCGACTGAGCAACAACGACCACATTCCCCACGAGACCGCACTTGCTGGTCACAGCTCTGAGCCTGGCGGGCATCGTGCGCGGCTCTGTGCCCCCATTCAGCTCTCACCAGTGCCGCACGTTACCCCACATTTGGGGTTGAGGAAATGGGGGCTCAGTGAGGTGAAGCAGCTTATGCAACATCACACAGGATTTGGACCCGGGTTTCTCTGATCCCAAATGCACGGATTCTGAGTAGCCTGGTAAGACGCAGCCCTCCAGGATGGGGGACGGACGCGGATGTCTAAAATTGGCCCGAGGGAAGCCTGAGGGAGCCGAGTCCTGAGGCCGAGGCAGAGGCACTCAGTCCTTCCGTTTCGTGATGCGTGTGTTGTTGTTGCTGCTGTTTTTTCATCTCTGTTGTGGCCGCGCTGGGTCTTCATTCTTCATTCCCGAGAGCCGGCTCCGTGGCGGGGCGTCAGCTTCTCCAGTTGCCACATGCAGGCTCCGCGGTGGCAGGATGCGTTCATACCACATTCACCGAACACCAGCTGTGCCCTGAGCTCTGAGGGGGCAGGACGCCCCCTCCCTGCCCCTGAGAACAGTCTGGAAGGCAGCGTCCCTCCTCTCCTCCGCTGGGAGGTCCGGGAGATCCAGGAAAGACTAGCGCCGGGGTTGGGCCGGGTCCTCCCTCCCTCCCCTCTGACTCAGCACCAGTACCGGCTCTGGTTGGGGTGGGCGCTTTGGGCAGGGGCTGGGGTCAGGCTGGGCAGAAGGAGCCAGGGTCCCGTGACGCAGCCTTGGCCCCTCGTTCAGGGGCCACCGCTGCCCCGTGGACTCCCGGCCTCCTGCCTGGCACCTGCTGTGGCTCCCCGCCGCCCATAGGGCAGCGCCTCAGTCCCCTTGTGTGACGTTTTGGGCTGACCCCACCCCGGGTGCTGCTCTGGTAAGTTCTGCCTCGGGGCCCCAGCTGCCCAGCTGCTCCGGGCCTTCGCAGACCCTGTTCAGGCCGCTGTCACACGCCTCCTCTTGGGTGGTACCTCCCAGGGTCCCCCTCTCCTGGCACTCTGCACAAGCTGGCTACATGTCCGCTCCCCCTTCCTCCAACCTCACGCCTCAGCAAGGCCTTCTCGGCCGTGGTCACCCCCCCCTGCCCTTTGGCCTCCTCTCTGCTTTATCACCGTCTGTGTTAGTCCCTGTCGTGTCCGACTCTTTGCGACCCCATGGACTGTAGTCCGTGGAATTCTCCAGCCCAGAATACTGGAGTGGGTAGCCTTGCCCTTCTCCAGGGGATCTTCCCACCCCAGGGTTCGAACACAGGTCTCCTGCATTGCAGGCGGATTCTTTACCAGCTGGGCCACCAGGAAAGCCCCTTGTCACCATTTGACCTGTTCCGTATCTTACTGACGGCTTAGTTGAGTGTCGGCTCTACAGGGGCAGGCGGAAGTTTGTCGTTTTGCCCAGGGTGTGTGTCCCCCGTGTCTCAGCACACAGGATGCTTCCTGGCACACACAGCAGGCACTCAGGCAGGGTTTGCCGGATGCCATACATGGAGGGGAGCCTCTGACGGGTGCTCCGAGGCTGTGCACCAGCCTTGGGCGCCAGCCCTCCTCACCCTGCCCTTTGCAGCCTCCTCTCCATCCAAGCGGGAAGCCAGCCGCCCTGGGGACCATGCAGAAGGCAGGGGCCGGGGGCCGGAGGGCCTCCGACTGCGGCCCTGCCCCTCAGCGGCCCCGGTGCATCACCAAGTTTGCCCAGGTGGGTAGGGTGGGCCCCCTGGGGGAACTGTGAGGTGGGGCGGGGCCGGCCCTGGGGGTGGGGAGGAGCCATGGGCCCAGGGCTGCTTCCAGCCCAGCTCTGGAGTGTGTGAGCACGAATGAGGCCTTGGGGCCTCGGGGGGTGGAGCCTGGCCCCCGGGGATGCCCTCTGCCACCCACCAGCCTCCCCCACAGCGCAGTGTGTGTGAGGAGGGTCACGTGGAGAGCGGGGATGGGGCCAGGGGCCTGACTCCCCCACCCCTGCCCCCAAGCAGTACGTGGGCTCCTTCCCCGTGGACGACCTGGACCCCCAGGAGAGCGTGTGGCTGGTCCAGCAGCAGCTGTGGGCACTGAAGGTATGGGGCTGGGGCAGGGGGCACTTCCCCACTGGGCTCAGAGACCTAGAGTATCGGGCTGGGAATGACTTCTGAGCCCCTCGGGTCTACCCCAGCCCCGCATTCAGAAAGATGGAGCAAGTGAGGCCCAGGGAAGGGTGGGACCAAAGCCATTCTGGGAGGCGGCTGCCCTTGGGACTATACGCAGGCTCCTGGAGCCACATTCCTCATGCCCCGGGGCTCCCTTCCCCTGGGCAGTCGTGACCTGGGGCCCACGGGTGGGAGATATGGGGGGCGGTCATCACGGGCCGCAGGGTTCATCTGCCAGGAGCCATGCACGCTGCGCCAGCCCCCTGGGGGCTCCCCGTCCAGTGCTCTGCCCCTTGGCAGCTGCGGGGGCAGGCTGACCAGCCCAGAGGTCAGAGGCCAGGCTGGGCCTGCCCGGGCAGTGACGACGACCCCCACCACCTCTCTCCCACCCAGGACTGTCCCCGACGCCGGGCTGTCATCCTGAAATTCAGCCTTCAGGGCCTCAAGATCTACAGCGGGGAGGGTGAGGTAGGAGCCCCGGGGTGCAGATGAGGACCCCGCAGGTGTCCTCCTCCCTGGGGACACGCCTGCACCCAGTCCTGCAGCCTCCCTGGTTTCTCAGCCTGTCCTGGGCCTTTGGACGTCCTCTCTCCAAGGGCCCTCCAAGGCAGCTCGGCGGAGTTTCTCCCCAGCCCACCCCACCCCTACCTCCAGCCCTAGAATCTCCAGGGACCAGATCCTAGCTTGAGCGTCAGGCCCAGCCGACCCCATGAGGTCTGGGCCAGTCCCCAGGCTGGGTCAGGGGCCTGTGGCCAGCCTCTCATGACTGGGGAAAAGGGCCAGGGAGGCTGGAGGCCGGCTGGGAGCCCCTGTTTGGTCACCCAAACAGGGTGAAAAACCACCCCCAAAAAAAGAACTCTAACCACGTGCCAGACTGGGTGCCCCATGACTTGGCGCCACTCACCTAAGATGTGGTGCCAACACATCCAGAGCTGGCACGGGGGGGGGCCCTAGGGTCAGGACCTGTGCCAACTGCCCGAGGTCTCACCGACCCTCCAACAGCCCCATCAGAGGAGTCCTGTCCCTCCTTCACACCGATCCCAGCAAGGGCTCAGAGACCTGTACTCAGCCGCCCAAGGCACCAGAGAGGGAGTAGCACAGCGCGGATTCAAACCCTGGTCGCCTGACTCCAGAGACCAGGAGTGCGAGCCCAGGGCTGGCCCCCGCTGCCTGTCCCTGTGACCCTGCAGGCCGTGAACGCTCTGCCCCTGGGCTCCATGACTCAGCACGACCACCCCGGTCAGCTGGCTGGCAGCCCAGGGCAGGGGCCCCAAGCTCAAGGTCCGTGTAAAGGATGAGGGTGCCCCTGGGAAGTGCAGTTTGGGCAGGCCTGGAAGCAGGGCAGAGTTCTTCATCCCAGGAGCTGGGTGGGCCCCCAGCTGGGCACCCAGGCTGGAGGGCAGACCCGGGAGGCTGCCGGCTGGGGCATGGTGCCCGCGGGGCTGCGCGTGCTGGCCAGTATCTGCGGGCCACACGGTGGGTCTGATGGAGGCCGCGGGCCTGCTGCCTCCCAGGTGCTCCTGATGGCGCACGCCCTGAGGCGCATCCTCTATGCCACCTGGTGCCCGGCCGACTGCCAGTTTGCCTTCATGGCCCGAAACCCCAGGAGCCCAGCCAGCAAGCTCTTCTGCCACCTCTTTGTGGGCAGCCAGCCTGGAGAGGTACCCGGGGCCCAGGGCAGGGGCCCAGGCCTGGGGCTGGGGGGGCAGTGTGCTGTGGGTCCACGTGGGTCCCAGGGACCGAGGCCGTGGCTGGCTCAGCGAGCTGGCCTGAGCACCCCTGCCCCCCGGCTCGCCACCCTGGCTCCTTCTGTGGCTCTGCCCTTGGAGGAACCCCCCAAAGTGAGTCAGTGGACTCAGCATGCCCCAGGCTGGGAGATGGGCACCAGGCCGGGAGGCTCACACTGCCAGGCCTTTGCTCTTGCTGTTCTGTCTGCCTCCATGCCCCTCCCCCTCCCCCTGGCAAATTCCAGCTTGCCCTTTGGGGCTCAGCCACCTTGAATCCTCCAGACCACCCGGCCTTCTGCCATCCTGTAACCTGAACCGCACTCTGCCATCTGTCTGCCCCTCACTGCAGTCACTGGAACTCTTTGAGCGCAGAGGCTGGGTCCGGGTCTTGAACTGTTCTGTTGCTTGCCCCTGTGGGGAGAGAGGATGGATGGGTGGATCCTAAACGTCAAAGTCAGTGTGACCGCTGTTAACAGTGGATCCGCGGCGGCTGGCCATTTGGGCAGCAGGGCCTGGGCTTGGTTCCAGGCAGCAGGCCTCTGCCGTCACCCGTGTGTCGAGCTCTGTGTGGCTACTGGGGTGACTGGTGGCCGAGCCGTGACCCTTGAACTTTTGGAGCTCACAGTTCCATGTCGGGGCTGGATGATGCATGTGTGATGGATCGAATGTGCAGGGCCTCTCCTGGGGGAGGTTTCCCGTGGTCCATGTCATTACAGGGGCACAGAGATGCCATGTTGTACCCAGGGGTCACCCAGCAGTTTCTATCTGACAGAGCCAGGATCAGATCCCAGGTCCTGCGACTTCAGGGCCTGGACTCTGAGCCACACCTCTAAGAGGATATAGGTGGGGTTAGTAACTGAGGGCTAGCAGTGCATTTAGCCCATGCATTCCCAGCTCCAAGCATGATGCCTGGAACAAGGTAGATGCTCCCTGTTTGTTAAATGAATCAAGGAAGATGGGAGGGGAGGCTGCATGGTGGTGAGGTTTGGGGGGATAAGTATTCGTTTTCTCAGGAAGAATAGGGAAGACCACCTCAAGCCAGGGGGCTGCAGGCACCCCTGGCCCATGGGTTGATGCCCAGGGACCCCCCAGGAGCCCCCCAGCTGAGCATGCCTCCCTCTCCCTCCCCAGGTTCAGATCCTTCACCTGCTGCTCTGCCGCTCCTTCCAGCTCGCTTACCTCCTCCAGCACCCGGAGGAGCGGGCGCGGCCCGAGCCCTGCCCGGAGCCTGTGGGAGACGCTCCCCTGAAGCCCGTGCCCGGCCCCGGGGGCCCCCCTGGCCTAGTACGGGAACCCTTCGGCCGGGATCAGCTCTCACAGAACGTTAACGCACTGGTCTCCTTCCGGCGGCTGCCAGCAGAGGGGTCTGGGGGCAGCGGGGTATGCAGCACCCCAGCCAGGGAGTGGGCAGGGGACCGGGGGACCAGGGCGAGGTTTGGAGGTAGAGGGGGGCGGGTGCCGGATTTCCGTGGGAGGGGTTATGGCCGGGCCTGAGTCTGGGCGCTCCTGCGGGGCCCTCCCTAGAAGGAGCTGCTGGAGTCGGCGAGCCGCGGGGGCACCCGCCACCTGCGCCTGGGGAACCCGTACTGCTCGCCCACGCTGGTGCGCAAGAAGGCCATCCGCAGCAAGGTGCTCCGCTCCGGGGCCTACCGCGCCTGCACCTATGAGACGCAGCTGCAGCTGTCCGCCCGCGAGGCCCGTGAGTTGCCGGGCACGCGTGCACCGGCGTGGGTTGGACGAGGGTGGGCCTGAGCGGCAGGGTCTGCGGGCTGTGACTGTAGACGCCTGTGAGTGCCAGGCCTCCGCGCTCGAGGATGTGTTCGGGGCTGAGCGCCCAGGTGCTGTTTGTTGGTGGAGGCGCGGCTGAAGTGCTGTAACTGGCGAGTGAGTGTGCGTAGGCGTGTTGCCTGGGTGTGCCTGTGTCTTTGGGGAAGCACGATGTCTGCAGGCTGGGCGGAGAGTGGGGGGCTTGGTAAAGAGACAAGCCTGGGCGGTGCTGAAGCCTGTGGGCTTGAAACGGGAATGGGCGCGGGAGAGGACGACCTCCCTCCCTCTGATCGGTCTAGTTCCTGCCGCGTGGGAGGCCTGGCCCCGGGGGCCCGGGGGCCCCTCGTGCCTGGTAGAGAGCGAGGGAAGCCTGACGGAGAACATCTGGGCCTTTGCTGGCATCTCCAGGTAGGAGTGGTGCCCAGCCCTTTGGGAGGGGCGGGAAACTAGGCTGTGAGCTCCCCGGGGCCCGAGACGTGCATCCCTGCCCTTGGACAGAGGGCTCCCCGACCTTAGGCCAGAGACTTCCGCACCCTGGGCCTCAATTTTCCGTAAAATGCGGATAATAAAAGGACCTTCGGGGCTTCCCTGGTGGTCCAGTGGTTAAGACTTCCGCGCTGCTGGTGCAGGGGGCGTGGATTCGATCCTGGTGGGGGAACTAGGATCCCACATACTGTGCAGTGCAGCCAAAAGATGAAAAACTAAAATAAAACAAACAGACCTTCAGTGCAGGGCTGTGGAAGGGATCAAATAAGGTTATTCAGGTGAAGCCTGTCACAGGGCACGGCCTTCCTAAATGCCCGCTCTTTAAAACTCTCTCCCTAGTGGGTCAACGGTTAGGGTAGCCCTTGGAAACCTTTCTGAGAGGCAGTCAGAAAGCATCCTTTCATGGAAGGTGTACTCTAGGCAGGCACGGTGTTTCCGACGCTGTGGATCCGTTAGGCTGTTCAGCAGACCGAGGCTGGGTCCCGACAAGGGGGCCCGCCCTCAGCCTCTGGCCTCGGCCCTCCCAGGACCAGCGCCCTCGCCCTGCTGCGGAGAGACGTGCTTGGGGCCTTCCTGCTGTGGCCTGAGCCGGGCGCCAATGGCCAGTGGTGCCTGTCGGTGAGGACGCAGTGTGGCGTTGTGCCCCACCAGGTCTTCCGGAACCACGTGGGCCGCTACTGCGTGGAGGTGAGAGGGCTCCCAGCCCCGCCCCTCGCCGTCAGGCCCCGCCCCCTTCGCCCCTCACCCAGGCCCCTCATTGACTCCTTTTGGCCCCACCCCCTATTTAACACTCCGTCCAGCTCTTGAGTCATTGGTCCTTCGGGCTCTGGCCCCACTTCTACTCTGCGGGCTCCACTCTAAGGCCCCTCTCTCACCAGAGTAGGGTATTTCAAGTACAGTCGTGGGCTTCCTAGGTGGTGCTGGTAGTAAAGAACCTGCCTGTCAATGCAGGAGATAGAGGAGATGCAGGTTCCATCCCTGGGTCGGAAAGATCCCCCTGGAGGAGGAGATGGCAACCCACTCCAGTATTCTTGCCTGGAGAATCCCATGGACAGAGGAGCAGGGCGGGCTATAGTCCATGGGGTCTTAAAGAGTAAGACACGACTGAAGCGACTTAACACAGTGGAATCTTGGGCTAGGGGCACGCCTCGCATTTTTACATCAATCACAGCTTTTAAAAGTCATGCTTTCCCACACCCTAAGTCGTCTTTTAGCAGAGGAGGAAACTGACTCAGAGAGGGTAGAGGCTTGCGTTTAAGTTCACACAGCCTCTAGGTCTGCAGTCCTGGCCTGATCACACGTTTCCAGGGACTGGGGTGGGCTGCTGCTGCTAAGTCGCTTCAGTCGTGTCCAACTCTGTGCTACCCCATAGACGGCAGCCCACCAGGCTCCCCCGTCCCCGGGATTCTCCAGGCAAGAACACTGGAGTGGGTTGCCATTTCCTTCTCCAATGCATGAAAGTGAAAAGTGACAGTGAAGTCACTCAGTCGTGTCCGACTCTGTGCGACCCCATGGACTGCTGCCTACCAGGCTCCTCCGTCCATGGGATTTTCCAGGCAAGAGTACTGGAGTGGCAGGCGCGGCTTTTTGAATGTTCAGCCTTATTTGCACGCTAAGCGCCTCAGTCTTGTCCATGCCTCGGGTGGGGGGGTGAGGGGGGGTGGAGGGGGTGTGGAGTGAAAGGGGTGTGGTTCTGCTGGGAGCAGCAGTACAGTGTCCTTTCTGAAGTGAGGCAGCATCCAGGGTGGTGGGGTAGTTGGAGGTGTGATCCGTGGGGAAAGGGGGGCTAGAACTGAAGCCCCTGCCCTGCCCCCTCCCCAGCACCTGCCGGCCGAGTTCCCCAGCCTGGAAGCCCTGGTGGAGCACCACGCAGGAACGGAGCGGAGCCTCTTCTGCTCCCTCGACATGGGCCGCCTGAACCCCGGCTATGAGGAGCAAGACTGCGGGCCCTCGGGCCAGCCTCCTCGGACGCTCCGGCCCCTTGGCCACGCCAAGTCCGAGGCAGAGCTGCAGGGTCTGGGCTAGGAGGCGGGGCCCCACGCCCACAGGCCCCGCTGTACCCTGGCTCCCAGCCTCAGCGGGCTGCTCGGCTCTGGCCTCTTCCACCCTTCTGGGCACCAGTTCCATCTAGTCACTGCCCCTGGGACCAGTCTTCCATCACTTCCCTGCCTGTGGGGGTCCCTGAGAGTGGGGATCGCCAGGGGCTTCTCCCCAGGACATGGGCCGTCAGGATCGCAAGTGCAGCAGACCGAGTTCCAGGCTTCCAAGAACTTGCCGGGTGACTCAATGCTTGCCTTCCCTGGGTCTCACCTTGCTCCTGGGTGGGGAGCTTTCCCAGGTGGGCAGGAAGGTTGTTTCAGTGCAGGTGGGGCCCTCTCCTAAGGAGGCCAGGCCTTGGGGCCCTGACTGGGCGTCCCCAGAGAGCTCCAGACCAAGGCAGCCAGACACCTGAGGGAGAGGTGTGTGGGCAGGCAGGAGAGAAAGGTGTGGGGCCAAGTCACCCTCTCCGTGAGAGAAACAGGGACGACGTGGTGGAGCTTGGGGGCGACATCCCGGCAGACAGAGCACAGCCTGTTTCCCACGTCCTTTGAGATGAGAGGAGTCCGCCCTTGAGTTCTGAAGGGAGCGGGGTTAAGAGGCTGCAGAGAGGAGCCAAGTCACCCAGATCGCAGCTGGACAGCTGAGTGTAGAAAGCAGTGTGAGCAGGCTGATGGGGCAGAGGATCCCAGAGAACCTCAGATTAGGACGGCTGCTCTGTCTGCTCAGAACCACAGAGTTGGGCTTCCTGCTCACACAGAAGAAGTGTTGCAGACTCATCCCTTCCCGTACACCCTCCGAAAACCACCAAGACACCAGCCCCACCACCACCCAGGCTCACTTCCTTTGGCCATTTGATTCTGAGGGGCCAGCAGTGAGCTACAGGCCTACGGGGCTGACCGGGCCCTGATCCTCTCATCCTGCAGGCCACACTGGGTCTGGGTTTGGTGGCTGCCTGGGAAGTCGTCGTCCACCGCCCCCCCCCCCCCATCCCCGGCCACAATAATGGCATTTCCCTTAATGGGCATCTGTCAGGGACCACGTCACTAGGCCAGCCCCACTGGGGGTGAGGGTCAGGGAGGAGCCATCTAAAGGCAGAACCGCCATGGGCCCTGCCAGAGGACACTTGGCCTCGGCTGGCACAGGGGAGTCCATCCAGGGAAATGACCCTGTGGCGACCGACAGCTCTAGGCGTCTCCCTTTATAAATAAACTGGACAGACAAACATGAGTCTCCCAAACTAGGGAGCAAGTTCATGGTGGACGAACTTCTACTCCTGAGGCAGAGGCCTAGTCGTGAGTCTGGGGGCTGCCTTCTCCCCTCTCTGGGGACAGGATGTGACTGTGCAGTGCCTTGAAAGTAATACACTCTTGTTTCTTGGAAAAACGAGCAGCCCCAACGGAATAAAAAGAATGAGGAGCCTCAGAAGTTCAGGCCTGGTGATCCCAGTTTACAACCTCTGGCTCAGGAAAGGGTCTTGGTTGGGGCCTTTTCACAAGAGATAGGAGGAAGCTGTCCTTTAGGGGCTCATTTCACTGGAACCCTGGTGGCTCAGAGGTAAAAGCATCTGCCTCCAATGTGGGAGACCCGGGTTTGATCCCTGGGTCGGGAAGATCCCCTGGAGAAGGAAATGGTAACCCACTCCAGTATTCTTGCCTGGAGAAGCCCAAGGACGGAGAAGCCTGGTCCACGGGGTTGCAAAGAGTCAGACACAACTGAGCGACTTCACTTTCTTTCTTTTCACTGGAACCACAGCAGTGGTTTTGTACTGAATATGAGTGGGAACCCGGACTCATGTTACAGCCCTTACTACCAAAAGCCATCTCCTCCCTGGGCAAAGCCCTGTTCCCTCATAAGCCCCAGCCTCCTATTTCCCTGGCGAGGAGAGGGTGGTGGGCCCAGGATTACCGCGCCAGAGTCGCGCACATTTAAGAAGCCCAGCTAACTGGTCTTACCTCTGTGAGGGACGGATTTTGTTGCATGAGTTGTCTGTGCAGACAGGGTGTCGGGAGCGTCCCCACAGTACTTAAACATGCTTGCACACAGCACTCATGGGTCACACGGTGCGAACAAGGCTAGGTTTCTGACCCACGTGTGCAGACACCTCTGCGTCTTCATCACAGACCGCAGTCTCCTCTGTTGAACCATCGCCACCTGGGTAGCCCAGCTCTCCTTACTGTGCAGACTTGAAACAAATAAAGTGCATTCCTTCGGGTTGTCGAGTACAGACTTTTCCTTTGAAAGGTGAGGGCTTTGTCCAGTTGGCCTGCTTTGCTTTCGTTTCTCACCCATCCCTTCCGCTGAATGATGAACCAGACAGAGATCCTGTCCTCAGGGGCTCAGGAGGTCTTGAAGGAGTTGTGTGGGTAGCTTCAAACAATGACTCCTGCTTACAACCTTCGGTGGGTATTTCCTATAGGGAAGAGACTCGAGTCCTTATGTTCTGGCCATCGGATGATCCTTCTGCTCCCGCAACATGCCACAGGGCCTTTGCACAGGCCTCCTTGCCCTCCTCTCCTTCAACTGATGAACTCCTCAACCTTACCATCTCTCACTCTCAGGAAGCCTGCCCTGACTGCCCCCTGGCCCCCTGCCCAGGCTGGGTGAGGTATCCTGGCCAACTATTCAGTACATCTGGTCCTTTGGTTTGTTAATACTCTTATTTGTGGGATTTTTGTTTGTGGAGTATTTGTTTCAAATGTCAGCCTCCCCCACTAGACCATAGGTGCACTGCAGGGCAGGGGCTGGGCTATCTCCCAGCGTCTATTGCCGTGCCTGGCCCATAGCAGATAATTTCTATGCAAACAGGAGTCTAGAGGAGGTGGGGTTGGAGTGGGGCTCTTCTAGAGGAATTTGTGCTGGGGTCGGGGTGGGGTGGGGAGAGAGGCCAGGCAGCCTCTCCAGCCAAAGGACTTTGGCTCTCAAAATTTGTTTTCTGTCTTCAGCTTGAGTCTTAATACAGAGGGCAGCATTAGAGGGAAGCTTTGCTCTGGCATCGCCCGGTGTTGGGGTGCAGGGGGCGCTGTGACAGGCTCTGGGGCAGCCTTTCCGAGTCAATACAGGGATGTGGATAAAGGGCAGCAAGGTCCCTGTCGCCGTTGTCGGTAAGTCTCTAACCCCCGAGGGAGGCCACTCCTCTGATGTCTCCTGGTGGGGGCTCCCCTGGGCCACCTCTAGCAAGGTGGTTAACCTCTCAGAACTGGGGCTGTGCGGACTGGAAAAGAACGGCTGTGCAGCGTCTAGTGAAGGCTATGGTTTTTCCAGTGGTCACGTATGGATGTGCGAGCTGGACTATAAAGAAAACTGAGCGCCGAAGAATTGATGCTTTTGAACTGTGGTGTTGGAGAAGACTCTTGAGAGTCCCTTGAACTGCAAGGAGATCCAACCAGTCTATCCTAAAGGAGATCAGTCCTGAATATTCATCGGCAGGACGGATGCTGAAGCCGAAACTCCAATACTTTGGCCACCTGATGCAAAGAGCTGACTCAGCATCAGGGAAAGACTGAAGGCGGGAGGAGAAGGGGACGACAGAGGATGAGATGGTCGGATGGCATCGCCGACTCAAAGGACATGAGTTTGAGCAAACTCCGGGAGTTGGTGATGGACAGGGAAGCCTGGCGTGCTGCAGTCCCTGGGGTCGCAAAGAGTCGGACACGACTGAGCGATTGAACTGAACTGGGCAGCCCCTGGCACTGAGTCAGCAGACGCGTGGACAAAGTCAGCGCGGGTCCCCCACGAGGGCGCACCAGCCTTCAGCACGATCGCTGGGAACGTCAGCACGAGCGCTGGGAACGTCAGCACGTGCGGCTTCCTCCGGTGCGCGGGGCGCAGGCGTCAGGGAGCCGCGCGCTGTGACGCCCCCGGCGTTGCCCAGCAACCGCGGACGCCGCGGCGACGTGCGCGCGAGCGAGCGGGCGGTTGGGGCGGCTCCGGGGGCCCGGGTCCTGCGGCGGCGCCTACAGCGCGGATCCGCCACTGCCCCCCGCCCCCCGCCCCCGCCCGGGCCGGACCTCAGGGAGACGGGCGAGCCCGGCGCGGGAGGAGGCGGCGGCTCCGGCTCGGCTCCTTCGGCTCCCCCGCCGCCCAGCTTCCTCCTCGTCTCCGGGCGCCCCCCGAGGAGCCCGGTCCCCGCCGCCGCGCGGGCGCTGGCCCCGCCCCCTGGCCCGGGCTGCTGGGGGGTCCCGTGCGGGCCGCCCCTGGGGGACCCCCGCCTCCGCGGCGGCGCCATGGCCTCGGAGTCGGTGAAGGTGGTGGTGCGCTGCCGCCCCATGAACCAGCGGGAGCGGGAGCTCAACTGCCATCCGGTAGTGACAGTGGACTCCGCTCGCGGCCAGTGCTTCATCCAGAACCCGGGCGCCGCGGACCAGCCCCCCAAGCAGTTCACCTTCGACGGCGCCTACTACATGGACCACTTCACCGAGCAGATCTACAACGAGATCGCCTACCCGCTGGTGGAGGTGAGGGCCCCCGCTTCCCCAGGAGACCCTCTGGGCAGGACCTGGGGCCCCTCGGAAGGCTCCTGAGGGCCGGCGCTGCCCCCCCAGGCCGGGCGGGAAGGCTCTTCTGGAGGGGCCGCAGGTGGACAGCGGCAGGCTGAAGACTTCCGTCCCCTCAGGAGACAGCTGGAAGCCACCCGCAATGTCTGTCTGGGTCCCCCACTGCCCCTGGTGCCAAGGCTGGTTCTCACCCCATCCTTCCGCCGTTCCCCACAGGAACTCCAGCCCCCGCGACCACTTGCCTCCCACCCTCACCCAGGCAGCCTCAGGACTCCTCTGAAAACTCCGATCACTTCCCCAGCCTCCCAAGAGCCCCGGGTCCTCCTCAGCCTCCCCCTTCTCCTCTCGCCTCTGCTCTGCCCTGGCCCCCCGCTTTCTGCCCTCAGCACCCGGAGTCTTCTCCTTCATCACCCCCGCTCCAGCTTCCTGAGAGGCCCGTCAGGCTACAAGCTTATATATATGTGTGTGTGTGGAGGGAGGAATCTCAATTCTGCAGAGAGAAGGCTTTGACCAGGCCTTGGACTCGGAGGAGCGAAACCCTCGACGTTTGGTCTGACTTACCTTCCTCCCTGGCGCTGGAAGAATGGGGAGGCAACAGCAGTTCTCACCCCTTCACGGGGCTTTTGCTTGTCTTCACCCTCTCATGCTAAGGAGCTTCTTGGAGCTGCAGGGCAGGGAGGCTGCCATATCACAGAGGGGAGGCTGAGGCCCGGAGGGAGGAAACTGCTGAGCTCCCACAGAGAGTTTCTGAGGAGACGGGGCTACACCTGGTGTTTTCTGGCCAAGGGTTCTTTCCTCGCTATTGCCATCTTCCCAGTTGGACGGCAAATTCGCTAGTGAAGTGAGATGTCAGGATGTGAGGTGTTGTTCCAGGCAAAAAGAAAAGTTGAAGAATTGCTGCCTGTACCCCACTGCCCATGAGGATACCTGGGGCTCTGGGGAGTCTGGCAGCGGAGAAACTAGTTTGACTTCTCTAACCCAGTGTTTCCGAAAGGCGTTTTCCCTGGAGCCTTTCTGCTTTGGCCAGCAGGCCAGCTAACATTCCCCAGCGCACCTCCTTGGGCTATGGTCAGAACCCCTTGTGGGGGTTGAAGTGTTCCGGACCCCAGAGCCCCCCAGCAGTGAGGGTGTGACTGGAGGTGATGCCCAGGGGAAGAGGGCAAATCTCCCCAGACATTGGTCCTGGGCCCCAGGGGTGGCCAGGCTCCCCTGCCATCCTGGACTCTGAGGATCTAAGGGACCAGAATGGGTGGCCTGCTCCCGCCCCCACCCCGGGGTCCTTGAATGTCCACCTGGTGGCAGGCGCTCACTCTTCCTGGAGTAGCCCGCTCCCCCCTTTGCTTCTTAACTCCTGGAAGACCCTTCTGCACAGTGAATCAGAGCCAGACTCCCTGACACTTTCAGCTCTCTGCCCTGCCTCTGTCCCAGGGCACCCAGAACACCTCTGCTTCCTGGTCCAGGGTCGGTCCCTGAGAGATGGGAAGATTCTGAGATTGAGTTCTCCTTGGCCTTGGCTTCTCCAGGGTCTCAGCCTGCTCATACATCCCCCTCCTCACCCTGGAAATAATTCCCCTGAGCACGCCTCCCTCGTCGGGGTCCCCAAGAAGCCCACGCCCAGAGGGGGAACACCTCAGATCTCCCCTCCAGCCCCCACTCCTGTCGCGAGTGCACTGCTACAGGGATGTCTGCCTCTGGGCATCCCACGGAGCCTCAGGCTCAGCAGGACATACGTTCATTTTCATTAATTCACTCAGCTAACAAAGAGCATCTCCATACCAGGCCCCATCCAAGGCATGGAGCAATAATAACAGCACCTTCCCTCAGCGAGCTCACAATTGGGTGGAGGAGCAGCTAACCTAGTAGCTGCAAGCCAGGGTGATGAGTGGGAAGAGAAGCCATGGGGACTTTGGCAGAACAAAGAAGACTAGCAAACCTGGGCTTGGAGGGGATGGGCAGGCAGGGAGGACTTCCTGGAAGCAGTGAGGTCTAAACTGAGGCCAGAAGGATGAGAGGGTCAGCCAGGCAAGAAGGTGGAGGAGAGGGCCTTTCAGGTGGAGACCAAACCATTTGATCTTTGCCAGACTCCGTGGACATACGTAAAACTGGGATTATCATTCCTAATGAGGAAACTGAAGCCTTGAGCATCCTAGAATGAGTTAGGGGTGATTTTGACTGCAGAGCTAGGTCCCCAGGCTCCATCCTGTGAATCGTACACAAAGCACAGTGAGGAGCAACTGCAAAGGGCAAGCTGTGTGTGTCTTAGGCAAGGCAGCTGTGTGTCTGTCCTGCTGGGCTCTGACCACCTCCAGGGGGCCTCTTGCCCAGGTCCTTCCCTGCAGATCCTACTGCACGAAGCCCCAGCGCTTCAGACTGACCCTTCCTGCCCTCCCCTCCTTCCCCTCCCCTTGCCTTGCCTTCTCTCCCACTTAAATCCAGACCTGATTTCTCTGTCACTGGGTGACCTCTTCCACCTCAGACCCATCTTTCAGCCAACTCAGCACAACCTACCCTGAACTCATCCCCTCCACGCCCAGCCTTCTGCTTGGCCTCTGGTCCCTTTCCCACCCAGTCGCTATTCCCTGTCTCCATCCTCCTGCTTCACACCCATGGCCTCAGAGTCACCTCTGATGAGCCTCTGCCCAACCCACCCAGGGGCCTGGTGCTATGGACAGGCCAAGGACAGGCCTGGTTTCCAGAGACATGGACGCGGTAGAATTTGGCTCCTCGATGGAACACAGTGCTGTTTGTTCGGGAGAGGATAGGGAGCATGAGGCAATTTAGCACAGATGCTAAGTAGAAAAAATCTGACCTCTAATAGCAGCCTCACGGGAATTATTGCAGAGGATGACACCAAGTTATAAAGACGGTCAACTAACAGTTTGATTTCATGAAAATCATCCAGTAAACAGTAATATGGGGAACTTGGCAAAGCCTGGGAGGACAGAGTGGCGACACTCAGGACCCGCTCCACGCGTGTGTGTCCCTGGCAGGTCTGGAGTATCACTTAATGGGTGAAGCATTTTTGAAACTTTATGTTTTGCCTTAAGAATGCAGGTAAAGTTGTCTTCCACTTCACTCCACAGTAGCGTGGTTCTGCAGAACTTCCTGCAGTGGTGGAAATGTTCTGGATCTGAGCTGTCCAATTAGGGACCGCCAGCCATACATGACAAGTGAGCACTTGACGTGAGGTTAGTGCTTTTGAGGAACTGAATCTTAGTTTTATTTAATCGTAAGTTAAATTTAAGTAACCGCATGTGGCCAGTGGCTACCTCCGGGGATGGCACAGCTCTCGAGCCAGCCTTTCCAATATAAATGTAACATGAGCCACAGACAAAATTTAAAGTTTTCTAGTAGCCACGTTTTAAAAGGGCTTCCATGGTAGCTCAGCTGGTAAAGAATCTTCCTGCATTGCAGGAGACCCCGGTTTAATTCCTGGGTCGGGAAGATCCTCTGGGGAAGGGATAGGCTATCCACTCCAATATTCTTGGGCTTCCCTGGTGGCTCAGATGGTAAAGAATCTGCTCACAATATGAGAGACCTGGGTTCGATCTCTGGGTGGGGAAGATCCCCCAGGGGAGAGCAGGGCAACCCACTCCGGTTCTCTTGCCTGGATAATCCACATGGACAGAGGAGCCTGGCAGGCTACAGTCCATGGATGGGGTCACAAAGAGTCGGACATGACTGAGTGACTAAGCACAGCACATTTTAAAAAGTGAAAGGAAACAAGGAAAATTAATTTTAATGATACATTTTATTTGGCCCAGTAGAATCCCAAATATCATTTCAAGAAAGCCTGACAATAGATATTATCATGGCATAATAGCTATCAGAGATATCTTACATTCTTTCTTCACTGTAAGCCTTCGAAATCAGGTGTGTGTTTCACACTTACAGTGGGTCTCAATTTAGGTGCTGAAGTGTCAACAGTTCAAATGAAATGAAACACAAAAAGTAAATTCGTGTTTAATGGGAAACCATTTTACACTGCTTTGGTTTTTAAATGGAAAATTTTACATTTTTAAAATTTTAAACAATATTTTAAAGTTTTAGCCTTCCTCAGTGGCATGAAGCACCCTTCTGGTGTGCCTGGTGGCTGCCCTACCGCACCGCGCATGTGAAATATTTACTTTGGTATTGAACCCCTCCTCCAGGCCTGGGTGGCATTGGTAGTCCAGGCACTGCCGCATGTTGTCCCTGGGCTCCCGGTGCCCCCGCCTCTGGCCATCTGGTTGGGTGACTGGTCTGCCATCGCTTCTGCTCCCCCCACCACCCCACCCAGGGCCGTCTGATGAGCTGTGGATCGTGACTTCCGGTCTTCCTTCCCCCACAGCCCCTGGGGACCCCGAGCCCTGCAGTGGTCTGCAGGACGGGTCTTTGCAGATGCCAGCTGGGCCCTCGGGGCCTGGGCACAGCTCTCTGGGCCCACATTCTGGCACAGGAGTCCCCCTCCCCATGCTAAGTTCTAGAATTTGTGGTCTCATGAGCTGGGTGAGGGAGGACAGGAAGTGCGGTGTCTTCCTTGTTTGGGGCTTGGTCCCCAACCGGAACATGGTCCCCCCGCAGAGAAGAGAGACGTAACCTATGCAGTGAACAATGGCCTCAGTGAACGAGGGTCGCCCTGGGGGAATGCCACCACCCTGGTTTGCCGCCTCCTCCTTCCCAGCTTCGTCTCCATCCCCCTCGCCCCAGGTCTGCCTGCTCTCAGCCTCCCGCCTGGCCCCTCACAGCTTTGCTCCAGCCGTCACCTCAGCCCTGAAAGCCTTCCTCCTCCTCTCACCTGTCGAAATCCAAGCCATCCTTTCTGTTCCCCTGTTCTCCGCCCTCGCCCACCTGCCCGGAAAGTTTGCCTGGCTCTTCCCGCACTTTCCGTCTCTCCCTCTCCTCCCCCAGCCTGAACTCCATCATTGCATGCCCCTGCACCTCATAGAAGGACCATCCCCACACGTTCCAGCAGACACTTGGGTAGCACCTTCCTCCGTGTGCAGGGGGCACCTACCTCCATGTGCCAGCACTTCGAGTGCCAGGGCAGGAAATCATTCCCAAGCACAGCTCTCAGCGGGCTTCCCTGGTGGCTCAGCGCTAAAGAATCCGCCTGCCAGTGCAGGAGACCTGGGTTCGATCCCTGGGTCAAGAAGATCCCCTGGAGAAATAAATGGCAACCCACTCCAGTACTCTCGCCTGGAGAATCATGTACAGAAGAGCCTGGCGGGCTGTAGTCCACGGTGTCAGAAAGTCGGACACGACCGAGCGACGAAGCAGCAGCAGCCCCACCTCTCGGTGCTGTTCTGACCCTTTGGCACCGGTGAGGACACCGAGGCCCCGCGCCCCTGGATGAGAACAGGCCAAGGGCACAGGCAGCAGAGGATGGCACCAGGCTCTTAGCCAGACACAAGGACGGTCTCCTACCCCACCAGTGGAGCCACCTCCATCTCTGCACGGCCCACCCCACCCGGCGCCACCATGGTGGGAGAACTGGGCAGGGGGTGGGCGGTGCGCCCGTCCCTGCGTCAGGAGGTAGCCCTGAGCGCGGGCGTGCTGGGCCAGCTGAGCGCCCGGCGGTGTTCCCCCTCGCAGGGCGTCACTGAGGGCTACAACGGCACCATCTTTGCCTACGGCCAGACGGGCAGCGGGAAGTCCTTCACCATGCAGGGCCTGCCGGACCCGGCCTGCCAGAGAGGCATCATCCCCCGGGCCTTCGAGCACATTTTCGAGAGTGTCCAGGTAATGGGCCTGGTGGATGGCAGGGGCGGGGCTGGGCGCCCCAGGCATTACCATGGACAGTCCTGGAGCACTTCTGACCTGGGATGTGGGATGTGGTCAGAGCCGGCCTAGCCGCGGCCCAGATGGGCAGAGGCAGGCTCTAGTTTCTGAAGCAGTGATGCGAGAACTTAAAGCTGAGAAAGTTCTACCAGTTCTACGTTTTTCTCCAGCCATTTTTGGAGTTTTAACATTTCATGTGACATTTCATGTGGATATGATGACCCAGAGCGCTGGCCCGAGACATGGCTGTAAATGATCAGAGCTTCCCCTTTGCATGGTCCAGGTGCTGCAGACCAAGCACGGTGCAGAACACTTTGCATAATTATCTCACTATGACCCTAGCCCAGGAGGTAGCTGTTACCCTCATTTTTGATATAGGGAAACCGAGACCGGGAGCCCTTATGGGCTGGGCCCAGACCAGTGATCCCGGTGTCCAGATGGCAGGTGAGCCATGCCCTGCTGCCCACTCGTGAAGGCTCAGAGATTCCTGCATCTGAGAAATGACAAAGCAGGGACTAGTCAGCTGCAGAGCCCGCTGTATTGCACCTGGGACTCATTCTGATGACCGGCAAGCAACTGGAAGAGCTGCCAGGGATTGGCCCAGGGCGGGTGCTGGATCCGGGCCTTAAACCCACAGTCTCCTCTCTCTACCTTCACAGTGGGGGGCCCTCTCCTGGCTCCTTTCCCACGAGGCCTGTAGAGTGCAGAGGGAGCGTGAGTCCTTAGCAGCATGAAATGATGCCACTCTGAGACGCTTGAGGGCCCAGCCAGCCAGAGAGGAGGGGACCGCTTGCCAGGCAGGCAGGGCCAGTTGAGGTCAGGGACACCTCCCCCCTTGACGTCCCGCCTCCTGCCGCCGTGTCTTGCCATGATGTCTCCGCGTGACGACCAGGCAGCGGGTGTTCAGGTGTCTCTGTTCTTCCCGGCCGCTCCCTGCAGTGTGCAGAGAACACCAAGTTCCTGGTCCGGGCCTCCTACCTGGAGATCTACAATGAAGATGTCCGGGACCTGCTGGGCACAGACGCCAAGCAGAAGCTGGAGGTGTGTTGAGTGCAGCCCTGGCTGGGGTGGGCGAGGGGGTCCTGGAGGAGATATAGGGAAGGGTGCCCAGGGCCCGCTAGTCTGCCCAGCCCTGCCAAGATGGGCAAAGCAGGCCTGACCCCTTGGGGAGCCCAGCGAGACCAAGTCACCTGCCAGGACTGGACAGCCGGGTGGTTAGCAAGGCTGGGCCAGGTCTGGGACCTCTGGGCAAGGCTAGGCCATGTCTCCTATCTGAGACTGTAAATGCCAGACGGGCCCGGTCCAGTTCCAGGAGGAGCCTGAGGAGGGGAGACCAACCGAGATCTGTGGCCAGCATGCCAGTGACTGCTCCCAGACTCTGGGTCTTCTTATCTGAGCACTGGACCTTCCCACCGAGAGGCCCACAGCCAGCGGTGGAGGTTGACCTACCTTCCCCAGTCCAGAGTCAGCATGCCTGCGCTGGGGAGTGTCAGTCCTTAATGAGCATCAGTCTTGGGAGGTTGCTATGGAGATCCCCATCCTGTAGATGGGGAAAGGAGGCTGGGAAAGAGACGGGGACTTGCCTGAGGCCAGTGGGTTAGGAAGCTCCAGAGTCAGGGTTGGACATTTTGTGTGGCTCAAACTGCCTGAATCTCCCTGGGGCACAGGCCTTGACAGCCAGTGTGGGGTGGGGGCAGAAGCAGATAAGGGGCTGCTGATAAGGTCCAGAAGCAGTTAAGGTCCAGTCCTCTGGACCCTCCCCAGCCTCCAGACTGAACCGGACATGGCGACCTGGTTCCCGCCCCACCCCCATCCACGTGGGACAGGGCTGCTTCCCTGCTCAGCTCCAGAGCCCCCTACTTGCCTCTAGACACCCCACCACCACCCGCTCCCCGCACTTGTCCTGGCTTCATTTGGAGGGGCCGTGAGTTCCTCTGACCTGCAACCATTAAATGCCCCACCCGAACACATCTGACCCCCAAGGAGCAGCTGTTTTGGAAAAAAAACAATTTTGGGGGTACACTTTTTTGTTTGTACTGATCACATGGTGGAAAAAATAAAATTAGAGCCAGAAAGACCCTTGCTGCTGCTGCTGCTAAGTCGCTTCAGTCGTGTCCGACTCTGTGCGACCCCATAGACGGCAGCCCACCAGGCTCCCCCGTCCCTGGGATTCTCCAGGCAAGAACACTGGCGTGGGTTGCCATTTCCTTCTCCAGTGCATGAAAGTGAAAAGTGAAAGTGAAGTCACTCAGAGAGCTTCTAAATCCACAATCCTTTCGTGGTGGAGATGAGGAAACTGAGTCCCAGGGAGGGGAAGGGACTTGGCCAAGGTCACACAGCAAGTTGCTAGTAATGGTATTGGTACCAGAGCGTGCGGGATCTGAGTGGTCAGGTGCTTTTTCTTCCCAGACTTTTTGGGGTGGGCAGTATAGGAAACCTGGGGGCCATGAGAAGCCAGCAACGGGGTTCCATTCGAGGGAGGGATGTCCATGAGTCGATGCATCCATTCAGCAGATGGCTGACCTGAGAAATGCCAGCGCGCAGACCACGGCAGGTCCACCTCCTGTGTGCCAGCTCCCCCAGTCCCTGTCCAGACCAGGACCTGCCCCAGCCCCATCCTCCTCAGCTCCTCGCAGACACAGCGCTTTGCCCTTTCTGTACAGGAGCCTCCAGCCACCCGCTGTGGTCTTTCCACTGTCTTCTCTCTCCTGGAGCTTGAGCAGCCGAGTCATCACTCAGCCCCCAGACAGGGAAATGGGGACAGCAGCAGGGGGTCCGCTCCCCTTCCTCCCCACCCTGGACGCTAGGATGGGCTAGGCTAACCAGGACCTGGCGGGGGTGGTGCCCGGGCTGGCAGCTACATGCACTAGGCTAACCAGGGCCTGGCGGGGGGTGGTGCCCAGGGCTGGCAGCTACATGCACTAGGCTAACCAGGACCTGGCGGGGGGGTGCCCGGGCTGGCAGCTACAGGCACTTGGTCCAGCTGGCCTCCAGGTCTCCAGCCTGGTAAGCCAGGCTGCCTGGAGGTGGAGGGTCGCCTATAACTGATGTGCTCGGAGACACCTGCCTTGGGTGCACCGGACTCTCCCGGGAGGTGCAGCTGGGTTCTTGTGTCAGCCTGACCATAGCCTCAGGAGGAGCTGCTGTTTCTATCCTTGATTACAGGAGAGGAGCCTAAGACTCCTCGTTGCCTAGGTGCGAACCGGCCCCAGGGCACAGTCAGTAAAGGACAGAGGTGGAATTTGCCCCCAGGTGGCCAGGCTCTGCGGCACAGCGCAGGGCCTGATAATTCTGGTCATTAGAGGAGGTTGCATCGGCTGGGGTCAGCAAGGGATCTGGGGAAGCAGATTATACCCCCTCCCCCCAACCACCACGAACTGCCCTCAGAGAACCCTGCTTAGCACTGGGTAGCGAAGGAGGTGTCTGAGGGGCTGCAGGCATCCGGCCAGTGTGGCTGGACCCCCCTCCTCCACAGGGACGCATCCTGACTCTGGACCGACCTGCGTGGTCCTGCTCCTGTGCACAGCGGGAGCTCCTGCTCACCCGCCACATCCCAGCTGGTTGCCATGGCGACCGAGCCCGGCCTGGCATTTGGGAGGAGCAGTTACCAAGGAACGCAGGCCACAGCTGGCGGCTGACACTCTGGAGGAGGGTGGGGGAGGGAACAGCAGGCGCCAGGGGGAGGGCTCAAGAGATGAGGTAGGGCCTAAAAATAGGGGTGGGGGAGACCCTTATGTCAGGGTTATCTCTCTGTGGAGAGCGATGGCCTCACCTCCATATCTGGGTTCACTGAACCCCCTCCAAGCTCCCTCAGAGCTTTCTTTAGATCCACTCTCTTTTTAACCCTCCCAATAGCCCTGTTTATCATCCTCGCTTTACAGATGGACTTCCCCGGTGGCTCAGACAGTAAAGCATCTGCCTATAATGAGGGAGACCTGGGTTCAATCCCGGTCGGGAAGATCCCCTGGAGAAGGAAATGGCAACCCACTCCAGTACTCTTGTCTGGAATATCCCATGGATGGAGGAGCCTAGTGGGCTACAGTCCAAAGAGTCAGACACGACTGAGTAACTTCATTTTCACTGTAAAGATGAGACCGAGGCCAAAAGAGGCAAAGTGACTTCCCTAAAAAGTAGCAAGTCAGGACCAAGTGTCCAGCCCGGGCCTGTCTGAGTACAGATGAGAAGCTGCATTCTTCCTGAGGCTGGGAGCAGCCATCCCCTCCCCCGTGCCCACCATGTGCCCTGCTGGCGTCTAGGCTGCAGTGCGGGCACACCTCCCAGGCCTCCCTCCAGCCCTGCTAGGTGGGCTGCGACTCCCGCTTCTGGCCTTTGAGCTCCATCCTCACAGCCACCTCCAAGGTCAAGGTCTGCCCTGTGTCATCCTCCAGGGTACTGCAGTGAAAGTGAAGGTCGTTCAGTCGTGTCTGGCTCTTTGTGACCCCGTGGACTATACAGTCCGTGAAATTCTCCAGGCCAGGATCCTGGAGTCGGTAGCCTTTCCCTTCTCCAGTGGATCTTCCTGACCCAGGGATTGAACCCAGGTCTCCCGCACTGCGGGCAGATTCTTCACCCCCTGAGCCACCAGGGAAGCCGCTGCAGACTCTGTCCTAATCCCAGCCTCGTCCACTGCCGCCTCCAGCAAGTCAGTCACTTAGCCTTTCTGTGCCTCGGCGGCTTAACTGTTCCCTGAGACCCGATCCTTCAGTCTGGGTCTGGCTCCTTCTCCAGACTGGGGCTGCCAGGGCAAGCCGGTGCTGGCCACCCTCACTCACCGCCCCACCCGCCCCCTAACTCTGCAGCAGGGGTCCAACCCAACCTGGGACGCTGTAGCTGCCCTGGGGCACAGCACACGAGCCTGCCCTGGCCCAGAGCAGCAGACAGATGACTTCTGTCCCAGTTCATTCTTGCTCCTGCCAGAGTGGTTTGTATTTCCTCTCACACTGGAAAAATATTGAGTTTCACAGCTCTGTGTCAGCAACACAACAGCTTGGCTGCGTGGAGAGCGAGCGGGCAGCAGTCAGATAAATTAATTTACTCACTGCTGTCCTGCTGAGGGCTGGAGGGAGCCACGGGCCAAGCTGAGCTGTGGGCCAGCGGGGACTCTGGGCAGCAGACAGCCCTTCACACGCTGTGGTCCACGGGTTTGGGAACATTCCTGTTGCCCTGGAGCCGCGGCAGAGAGACGCGGGCAGAAGCCATGTTGGCAAGGCAGGCAAGAAGCACTCAGAGCCCTTGGGTGAACGACCACCGGGTCAGCCCCCTGGGGGCTGAATCCCCAGACGGGAAACCGCCTCCACAGCCAGGGCACCAACAGCCGCAGTGAGGCCCATGGCGGCCGTTCGTGGAGCACTGGCCAGGCGCCAGGCACTGCCTGCCGTGCATCGTACGGGCCTTAGTTTACAGTCCCCGCTGCCTCCCTAAGAAATGTCCATTTCACAGATGTGGAAACTGAGGCTCAGGGAGGTGATGTAGCTGGTGCGAGGTCGCACAGAGGAAGTGGCGGGGGTGATCTTGAGGCTGTTCTACCTGGTCTGTGACAGGAATTCGAGGTGCCAACCTGCCCCGCAGGAGGGCAGACGTGGTGGGCACTGACTGGGCCCTTCCCTGGGTTCCCTGGGGAGCCCTGACCCGAGCCTCCTGCCCGCAGCTGAAGGAGCACCCGGAGAAGGGGGTGTACGTGAAGGGGCTGTCCATGCACACGGTGCACAGCGTGGGCCAGTGCGAGCGCATCATGGAGGCGGGCTGGAAGAACCGCTCGGTGGGCTACACCCTGATGAACAAGGACTCCTCTCGCTCCCACTCCATCTTCACCATCAGCATCGAGATCTACGCCGTGGGTGCGTGAGGCCAGGCGGGGTTGGAGGGGGCGGGCCTCCCGAGCCGGGCACCCACTCCTAAGCACCCCAGACCCTTCACCTCTCGGAGCCACCAGGGCCCCAGCTGGGAGGAGATGCTGGGATCGCCCGGAGGAATCGCACGAGGCCCATCCCTGTGCCGGGACCCGTGTCTAAAGGAGAGACAGCGTTACCACCACCAGTAATAGCACCGGCAGTTGCAGTGTGCACTTGCCGCCTGCCTGGCAATGCGTGTGCGTTGGCCCATGTGCTCCTTACACCCCAGGGGGTGGACACATAGCATCCCCATCTTACAGATGAGGAAGCTGAGGTCACACAACTAGAAAGCCTCTGAGCTGGGCCCCTGTCCCAGGGGTCTGTCCCCCAGAGCATGTGCCACCCAGAACTCGTGTTGTGGTTTTTTTTTTCCACCCAGAACTTTAGAGTATTTGTTTATTTTGGCTGCATCGGGTCTTAGCTGCTGCACGCATGCTCTTTGTTGTGGGACCAGCTATCTAGTCGTGGCTCCCAGGCTTGGTTGCCTCACGGCACGTGGGATCTTATTATAACAGTTCCCCAACTGGGATCAAACCTGCGTCCCCTGCCCTGGAAGGCAGATTCCTAACCACTGGACCACCAGGGAAGTCCCCGCCGCCCAGAACTTCTGGGTTCTCCTCTTTCTGTGATGTTCTCTACTCCTGAGCCACCTCACTCTTCCTTTTTTTTTTTTCTTCTTCCTGGAAGTGTTACTGAGAAGGGGAAGAGGAAAGATAGGAAGAAGTACTCGTTTATTTCAGGTCACCTGTGGATGCTGTGCTGAGCCCTTTTCACACTTCATTCTGTTGAAGTCTCACAGCAGAGACCTAAACGCAGGCAGGCATTACAACTCCCACTGACAGGTCAGGAAGAGGAGGCTCTGAGAGATTAGGGACCTGCTGGGTTCAGGGTCCCGCTTAAGTGCTGCAAGTCACTGCTTAACTGCTAAGAGGTGGAGCTGGGACTTGAACCCAGGTTGCTTTGACATCTGGGTTTTCCCCATTCACACTGCAGCTGCCTCCGAGTGTGTGGTTCATTCATCCCAGACAGAACTTCGGAGAGCAGTGGAGCAGGGAGCAGCCTCAGCTCACGTAGGAACGTAGTTCTGGAGAGATCCCGGCCCAAGGTCAAGCCCTGGGTCGCTGGAAGTCCACGCAGCATGATGCCCAGCTGTGGGCTGACCTGGCCCCAGGCCAACACCCCTGGACCAGAGTTGCCCCCCGGGGGCAGACATGGGGTCTGGAGTGACGGTCTCATCTTCATGTGATGATGCTGTGGGTGGGGAGCTGGGACTCAGCCAGGTGAGGACAGATGAGGAGGGGAGGGGAGCGCGGCCCTGTCGGGGCTTCTCGGTCTCTGCAGATGAGTTTGCAGGACAAGGCAGGCTGCCTGCAAGCAGGTTTTTTAAAGAATTTTTAAGATGTTTATTGTTTTCATGATAAAAGAGGTTCAAATAAAGATATTTAGGAGTTAAGAGAAAAGTAGGGAAAATTACAAACACAGCCCACTGTTAACATCTAAGCATGTATTCTTTTGGTCCTTTTTTCCCTATGAAAATTTTAAACACAACTGAATCTTAAGTTTCTTCCCCATGCCGTCCTTACGAATGTCCCCACATCATTCTTGCCATGTCTTCCTGACCACGGGCGGTGGGTGGACGGTCCTCCTCTCCCCACCCCTCTGCAAGGTCTTAACGCCCATTCCCAGTTTCTGTGTGTTGTAAACATGCAGCAATGAACATTTTTGTGCACAAAGCCTTTTCTGCTCTTAGAGTCACCTCAGATTCCCTGGAGCAGGCCTCCTGGGAGGAGGGTGCAAACCTGTCTAAGGCACCTGGTACATTCTGCAAAGAGCTGTCCAGAAGGGTGTTTCCAAGTCCTTCCTGCCTGCTGCTGCTAAAAAAAAAAAAAAAAATAGCCCAAAGAATCAAGCCCTTTGCATGCCCAAGACTCCACTAGGCATCAGCCAGACCTTTTCTTCACTTCGAGTAGCTGTGTTCCTGGGCAAAGCTGGGACAGTTCTGGTTTCAACGAGCAGGAAACCAGGAAGGAAGTTCCCTCCTCTGCCCTCATCTCACTCCAAGAGCACTTGCTGTGTGGCAGGCGCGACCCTTGAGGGTGGTCTTGGGTTCCCCTGTTACCGAGAGAAAGGCTGAGACGCAGTTAGCTCCCTGAGGCCTGCAGCTCCCAAGGGATGGAACCCAGACTGGATCCCTCTGGTCTTCACAAGCGATGCTCTGGGTCCCTGCTCCCGAGGTACCCGGCACCTGGGTCCGCCTGCCAGCGCAGCTGTGGTCCCTGCGGACCTGGGCGTGTTCTCGGGGCATGAAGGCCCGCTGTGTGCCGCGCCTGGAGTGGGCTCTGTGACAGCGCTGTCCGTTTACCCGTTCCATCAGCCAGCCCAGATGGGGATTTGTCGTCAGCCTCATTTTGTCGGTGTGAGAATCAAAGATCAGGGCAGCATATGGCTCTGCCAAGGTCACACAGCAAGTAGGAGGCAGGGCTTGGATGGGAACTGGGTCCCAGGGTCTCCGAAGCCGATGCTTTTCTGCGTTGAAGGGCGGCAGCTTCCTGGAGACCCAGACCCTTACCCCATGCCCCACCTCCCACCCTCCACCGCCTTTGCCTCACAGGAAACACGAAGGAGCTGTCACAGTGGCAGCAAGAAACCCCGGACACACAGGGAAAGTGTGCACCTCCAGCCCCTGCTCCCTGGAGGGTCGGCCCTGGGTTCTGGCCTTAAATCTGCTGCTTAGCAAGCCATGACCTTGGGCGAGTCACACGCTCTTTCTGAGCTTCACTTTTCCCGCCTGTAACATGGGCACAGCCATGACCTTGGGCGAGTCACACGCTCTTTCTGAGCTTCACTTTGCCCGCCTGTAACATGGGCGCAATCCTAGTGGCCCCCTTAGTGGGGCTCCTCTGAGACCCTTGGTGGGTGGGGAGCACCCAGAGCCTCCTTCCTGCAGGGGGTCGCCGCACCCCAGGCCCCTCACCCCTCTGTCTGGTCTGGTCTGTCTGCAGACGAGCGGGGCAAGGACCACCTCCGCGCGGGCAAGCTGAACCTGGTGGACTTGGCGGGCAGCGAGCGGCAGTCCAAGACGGGCGCCACGGGGGAGCGGCTCAAGGAGGCCACCAAGATCAACCTGTCTCTGTCGGCGCTGGGCAATGTCATCTCGGCCCTGGTGGACGGGCGCTGCAGGCACATCCCCTACCGGGACTCAAAGCTGACCCGGCTGCTCCAGGACTCACTGGGCGGCAACACCAAGACGCTGATGGTGGCCTGCCTGTCGCCCGCCGACGACAACTACGACGAGACGCTCAGCACGCTGCGCTACGCCAACCGCGCCAAGAACATCCGGAACAAGCCGCGCATCAACGAGGACCCAAAGGACGCCCTGCTGCGCGAGTACCAGGAGGAGATCAAGAAACTCAAGGCCATCCTGGCTCAGCAGATGGGCCCCGGCAGCCTGTCAGGTGGGCGGTGCGGCGGCGGGGGCGCCGGCAGGGTGGCTGGAGCCAGGAGCGCTCTGCCCTGTGTCTGCCCGCCTCCGGTTCCCCATCTGAGGGTCGTGGAAGCCATGCCCCACCTCCTCCCAGCTGCGTGTGAGCGTGGATTTTGAACAGCCAGGGAGAACCCTGCCTGGGGACGGCCCCCCGGGGGTGGAGGTATGTGCCCACCAACGCCCCAGGGAGAGGCCAGTCCTTCGGGGCCTGTCCCAGCAGCTGGAGGCTCCATCCCCGTTCCCTGCCTCCAGGCCGCGCATCGGTCCTCCCACCTGTCTGCCTGCTGGCTCAGTGGCAGCTGCAGAGTCGTGATGTTGTGCTGCTGAGCAGCGGGGTGACTGACTGACATCCCCGCCCCCCTGTCCCCCGCATCCTGCCTCCACTCCCAGAGGCAGTTTGGCTGTCACCGGGCAGGTGTCAATCCAGACCTGGAGCCTGGGCCTGCAGAGCCCTTGCTTGTGGCTGAGGGGCTCCAGGGTCATCTCTGTCTAAGAATTCCTGGGAGGAAGGGAGCACCAAAGAACCTGAATCCATGGATCCATTTATCCGCCTCCTCCCTTCCTCTCTGTCCATCATTCTCGGCCTGCACTGATCTTCTCATCCCCGCCTCCATCTACCCATCCACTCAGCCAGCCAGCCCGCCAGCCCACCCCCGCCCACTCCATCATTTACCCACTACCCTTCTCTCTGCCCACCCCACCCCTTCTCTCCGCCTACCTTATCTACCCTCCTCTCTGCCTGCTCATTCACTCCATCCTGCCATCCGTCCTTGAATCTCTCTTTCCTCTCACCTCCCCCCACCCACTCACACCCCGACTGTGTGTGGCCCTGGGCCTGGCCTGGGGATCCAGACAGAGATGACTCAGATCCAGGTTCTGCCTCATGGTTAACCTAGTCTCCCGGGGGAGGGAAGGGACACTCCCGCAGAGGAGTGTGTGCCCCTCGGGCAGAGAGCTGGACAGGGCACTGCAGGGCAGAAGGGAGCGTGTGGGGCGGGGGGTGGGCCCTCAGGGAAGGCTTCGCAGAGGAGGAGGGGTGCTTGAGTCTAGCAGGTTGAGAATCTCCTTTTAGGATGAGGGTGGTCAGTCTGTGCAGGGAGGCACTAAAGTCTCAGGGGACTTTGGGGACCCACAAGGATTAATAGATCTTCTGGCTGCCTGGGAAGCTGCGTGGTGGGAGGTGCCCTGGGAAGCTGGGTGGTGGGAGGTGCCTGGGAAGCTGGGTGGTGGGAGGTGCCCAGGTGTAGGGACTGGCAGGGGCTGGCAGGGACGAAGTGAAGATGGCCTTGACTACCACGGTGAAGGCTTCCTCTTGGGCAGCCTGCCTTCTCCTCTTCCCCTCCAGCCCCAGGATCGGGGAGGGGACGCTCGATGGAGGAGGGGTGAGAGGCACCGGGAGGGAGTTGGGGCGCTCTGCTGGGCCCCCCCAACCCTGACGCAGCAGCTGCCATGCTTGCAGGCCTCCTGTGGTTACCACGGCAGACTTGGGCGGCTGTGTCCTGTCTCCCTGGATTCGGAGCATGGAGCCCAAACAAGCTGGGATGATGGTGCCTGGCAGGCAGAGAGCCGAGAGCCAGGCAGTAACCGCTGCCTCACATTCTGGCTCCTTGGGGAAGTGACTTAGACCCCTCCGAGCCTCAGTGTCCTCATCTGTGAAATGGGTCACCCGCCTTGCAATGGCTGTGGGGCAGTTGGGAGGACTGCACGAGATGGTTCATGTGTGGGCTTCGCCCGGAACTTGTCCCGTAAGGCTCCACAGACTGTACCCGATGTTTTGACGTTATAGAGTTGGGCCTCGAGACCAGCCAGAGGTGTCTGACTCGGAGCTCCAGGGGTCCCCATTGCCCGGCATGCCCCGTGAGCCGGCGCCCTCTCAGCCCTGGCCCTCCCTCTGGTCACCAGCATATTTCCCCCTCCCCTTTTTAGCAACACGGGAAACACTGGTCTGTTTTCACCGGCCCTCCACGCTCGCTTGCCCCTAGTTCAGGCAGGCCCTGTGCTCCCAGCCCGCTGAAACCGCCTCCTGGTTTTTTAAAAAAATCATTTATTTCTTTATTTTTGGCTGCACGGGGTCTTTGTCGCTGCATGGACTTTTCTCCAGTTGTCCATTCTGTAGTTGTGGTGTGCAGGCTTCTCGCTGCAGTGGCTTCTCTTGTGTAGCACAGGCTCCGGGGCACACGGGCTTCAGTAGTTGCGGTGTTAGGGCTCAGCAGTTGTGGCTCACAGGCTCAGTTGCTCTGCGGCATGTGGGATCTTCCCAGACCGAGAATCGAACCCATGCCTCCTGGTGATAAAATCCAGCGATCGGTTCTCCGGAGGTCCCACCTGCCCTCTTCGCATCCGTTGACTCAGACAATCCCCTCCCTCGTCCTTGAAGCCCTTGCTTCCTGGACACCCGCACCCCAGTCCCCCTGCCCCTCCAGCCGCTCCTCCTCAGCTCCCTTGGACGAGTCTCCCCATCTTCCTGACGTCAGGTTGTCCAGGGGCCGGTCCTCCAGCCTCTTCTCTGTCTACACTGGCTCCTCTGGTCTCACGGCTTTACCCACTCCCCGCTCACGAGTGCTCCCCGCTCACAAGTCTCACACGTGGACCTCTATCCTGGCTGTGTGATGTGTGCCCAGGTCTTAATTTACACGGCTGACTGAGTGGTGACACAGAGAGATCAATGTCATTGCAACAAAGTGTTAACATTACTCGGCTACCCCGGCGATGAGCGACAGGCCACGCAGGGCCACGGGGGTGGGGAGGAAGCACCAGGGGAGGTCAGTCTGCAGAGGAGCCAGGGGCAGCCTGAGCCAGAGCCGTGATAGAGGTTTTGGTGGAAAGACACAGCAGGCAAGAGAAAGGGCCCAGGACTGACTAGTTTGAGGAAGCCTGGCGGGATCAGGGCATAATGCTGTCCTTGCTCGCCTGCTGCTGGCCCTAGTTGATTTCAGGCAGAGGAAATACTGGCTTCTGGTGGGAGAGTTAGAAGCAGCCCTGGACTTGACGTTAATTGGTTTGCATATGAAAGGTGGGCTCCTCCAAAAGCTGTTGACCCTGGGAGGACTGTCCCCTCCAGGCCATCAAGCCCCCCAGGGTGTTAAAACATCATTAAAATGAACCTGATCGATACACCGTGTCCTCTGAATTCCAGTCTTGAACATCCTGCCATCTACCTAATCATCACTCCAAACCTAACGTATGGGACACTGAGCCCTGAATCTTCCCCAGTCCTGCAGCTGTCCCCACCCGGCTGGTGGCACCTCTCTCCTTCCAGATGTTCAAGCCAGAAACCTTGGTGTCATCATCCTTGGCTTCTCACTTTTGCCTCTTCTTTTGTTGTATCTACCTTTAGAACAGGATCTAAACCTTTAGCTGATGGCATCACCGACTCTATGGACATGACTTTGAGCAAGCTCCGGTGATGGACAGGGAGGCCTGGCATGCTGCAGTCCATGGGGTCGCAAAGAGTCGGACATACCTGAGTGACTGAACTGAACTGAAGCTTTGGAGCAGGTCCAGACTCTGTCCACTGCAACCCCGTGGCCTGAGCCACTAGCATCTCTCACCTGAATTACTGCAGAGCCCCCACCCCAGCAGGCCTCCTGGCTTGTGCTTTTGGTACCCCCAGTACAGTTCTCCACACGGCAGCCAGGGAGCTCCTGTTCAGACGCGAGTCCTGCCCTGCCCAAGCCCTCCAGTGGCCCGGTGGAACCCGGACTTGAAGCCAGAGTCCTCGCCAGGGCCGGCAGGTTCCCCTCTGCCATGCCCTTGGCTCACAGTCTCCCTCGCTCGCTCTGCTCCAGCCTCAGTGGCCTCCCGGCTGTTCCTGCAACAGTCCCGGCCCCCTGCCTGCCACAGGGCCTTTGCACTCACTGCTCCTTCTGTCTGTCCCTGGGATCTCTGCCTGACCCTCTGCCTCATTTCCTTCAGATCACTGCTTTCCGCACACCTTGTCTAAGAGGTCTTTCCTGTCCACAGGATTTAAACTACAGCCCTTCCGCCTGGTCTTCACTTCTCCTCACCCGCCCTGCTTGCTTTCTCTTAGGAAGTATCGCTTTGCCTCTTGCTGGCCTTTCCTCCCCAGATGGAAGTGATGTGTGTGGAGTCCTGTCTGTTGTGTTCAGTGCCAAACCCCCGGGTGCCCAAGAAAGGCTTGTTGGATGAGCACGTTGGCATTTTACATAGAGATGTGCTCAAAATAAGCTCAGTATTGAGGTCTTGTTTGAATGAACACATTGTTGTCATTTTATGGGTTTCTGCTTAATTTCTAGGGGCTTCCCAGGTGGATCAGTGGGAAAAAAATCTGCCTGCCAATGCAGGAGACTTGGGTTTGATCCCCGATCCAGGAAGAGCCCCTGGAAAAGGAAATGGCAACCCACTCCAGTATTCTTACCTGAGAAATCCTGTGGACAGAGGAGCCTGGCGGGCTACGGTCCCTGGGCTCGCAAAGAGCCGGCCATGACTCTGAGCACACACACACGGGCACGCTTAGTTCCGGCAGACCACGCACACCGTGGTCAGAGCCCCTTGTTTCTGCTTTTCTCCCAGCTCTGCTGAACAATCAGGTGCCCCCAAGCCCTGTCCAGATTGAGGAAAAGCCGTTGTCTCCACCTGTGATGCAGCACGCCATGGAGGCTGAGAAGCAGCTGATCCGGGAGGTGAGGCGCGGGGCGGGCAGGTGGGCCCTGCAGGAGGTGGGGCTCCAGGACTAGACCGCCTCCCCGCCGCCCTCCCCTGGGGGCTGGTCCTCCAGCCTCGCTTTTGGAGTTCAGGAAGCTGAGGCTTTTAGAGGTGCTGTGGCTTGCCCAAGGTCACACAGCGAGGTGAATCTGAGCCAGGATTTGAAGCGGGGTTCTCACCTCCAGAGCGCAGTCTGTCCCCCGTGAGTGCTGGTGTGGGGAGAAGGGAGGCGTCTGCTGCGCCGTCCGCTGTCTGTACGTCCTGCTCGAAGGGCTGGCGGTGGAGCGACGGTGGGGAGGGGCCGTCCCTGGTAGTGGGGCTGGCGGGTGCCTCACCGAGGTCAGAGTGGGAGCGCTGGGGGCCAAGAGCGGGGCATCCCGGGTGGGCCGCAGGGAGCCCTCAGTGGCACGTTTGGGCTCCGAGAAAAAGCTGTCACCTTGGGGCCCCTGGGTCCTCCCGCCTGTGTGGGGTCCTCCTGCCCACAGCCGATTGACAGACGCGGAGCTGACCCAGAGGTGCCAACAGGGCCAGACACCCAGCGGCTCCCACCCCTGCCCTTAACTCTGCCCCGACCCTAGGCTCTGTTGGTTTCTGGGGGTTCACATCCCGAGACCCCAGCATGGGGTGGGGTTTGACGTTCAGTGGTCCCTGCAGGCGGCTGGCTCTTCCCTGGTGGGAAAGCCAGCTCTGCAGGGGCTAGGGACGGAGCGTGTCTGCAACTGGGCCTCTGCCACTCAGCTGTGACCTCAGATGGGCTCAGTCCTGGGGCCCCGGGAAGCCCCCGGGCAGGCTGTGGGGGCCTGGGGCCCAGCCTCTGGGAGGCAGACTGGGTGAGGCCTGGGGAGATCTCTGTGCTGTGGGCTGGAGGTCTGGGGGTCATCGACCGAAGAACCCCCAGCTGCCCATGACGGGCAGGGGCTTGTACTGTTCGAGTAGGGGCCTGGATGTAGCCCCCAGTAGCCCCAGTGGGGCCCCCGTGAAGGCTCTGGGGGCTCAGCCGCTCACTCTACCTGTTCCCCTGCTGCCCCTGGGGCAGAGTTGGTGTCAGGCTGGCCCTGGAGCCCTGGGCCCACCTCCTGGGGGAGTCCTGGGAGGAGGGGGTCTTTGGGGATGTCTGAGCACAAGCCCACAGGATGAGAGCGGTGACACTCTGGGGTTCAGGGAGGGTTTTAGAGTCACACAGGGATGAGTAGACATTGGCCACAAAACAGTATGGGCTGGGGGGGTGACAGGGAGCGGGCTGGGGTTGGGGGTGGGGACGGGGTGTGGGCATGGGGCTGGGATGCAAGCTTCCTGCCTGGGGAAGCTGGGTTGGGCGGGTGGGGTTCCTGGCAGCGTGAGAAGCAGGGCACCGCCGCCCCCTAGTGGTCATAGGGGAGACGAGCTGCCGTTCTGGCCTGGTTGCTGGTGGAGCCAATGCTCAGAGCGTCCTCGGATGGCTTAGTATAAAGAATCTGCTTGCGAACGCAGGAGACGCTAGTTCAATCCCTAGGTCGTGAAGATCCCCTGGAGGAAATGGCAGCCCACTCCAGTATTCTTGCCTGGGAAATCCCATGGACAGGGGAGCTGGGTGGGCTGCAGTCCATGGGGTTGCAGAGAGACATGACTGAGCAACTAGACACGCAGGCATTGCAGCCGGGTTCTTTACCATCTGAGCCACCAGGGAAGCCCTTCCTCATCTCTGGGAGTGGACAAAAAGCAGCTTTTCTGCTGCTGGAAGAGGCTGGGTGGTGTAAAAGGTGCCAGCCGGGACTGTGGGGGTTCCTGGGTTTGCATTCTCTCCACCCCGCCTGCCCATTCAGCCAGCCACAGGCATCTTCTGCACGCCTGCTAGGGGCTGCAGCTGGAGGCGAGGGTGGGGCCAAGGCACGGTGGTGCTGTTTTTCATGCTGGAAGTAGCATGGCAATGTCCTGGTGGTCCCTGGAGCTCTATGCTTCCATCTCTTGGAGGCAGGTGGCTCCTGGTTCAATCCGTGGCCGGGGCCCTAAATCTCCCAAACTGCATCTCCCCCCCCCCAAAAAAAATAATAATGATTGGAAGTAGCAGAGCATGTTTTAGGGAATGGGAGGAATGATCTGGGACTGAGGGGGCAGTCCGGTGTGGGGGAGGGCAGGAACTGACAGAGTGGAGTCCGCCCGTGGGGGGGTTGGCCATGGATGACTGTCCTCTGCCCCAGGAGGATGCCAGAGGGACTTCCCTGGTGGTCCAGCGGTTGAGACTTCACCTTCCAATGCCTGGGACGCGGGTTTGATCCCTGACTGGGGAGCTGAGATCCCACCTGCCTTGTGGCCAAAAACAAAACAAAACATAAAACAGAAACAATATTGTAACAAATTCAATAAAAACTTTAAAAAGTGGCCCACATCAAAGAAAAAAATCTTAAAAAGAGGATGTTGGGGGAAGGTGACCTCTTCAGGAGTATAATCTGCAAACATACTGAATCACTTTGCTGTACAGATCAGAAAACATTTTGAAATCTGCTCTATAACTGTGCGGTGAGGATTAAGTGGTTTGATGTTGGTAAAATTTTTGTCATCAGTTCAGTTCAGTCGCTCAGTCGTGTCCAACTCTTTGTGACCCCATGGACTATAGCACGCAAGGCCTCCCTGTCCATCACCAGCTCCCGGAGTTTACTCAAACTCATGTTCGTGGAGTCGGTGATGCCATCCAGCCATCTCCTCCTCTGTCGCCCCTTCTCCCGCTCCTCCTCTGTGAAGGGACAGACGGGGAATGGAGGGAGAGGAGCGTTGAGGGAAGGGAAGATGGAGAGACCGGAAAGGGGCGCTCCCCACTTGGAGGTCCTCCTGTAATTTGGGGGTCACATGTTTACACGTGAGAATGGCGTGTGCGTGTGTGCAGATAAGTGTGTACGTCTCCAGTCAGGTCTTGCTAGGCTGTACATGCCGCTGGGCTGAGGCCTGGGTTGAACTGGGGTTGGGGCTGAAGTGCCAGCCAGGGGACCTCTGCTGGGCGAGCGTGGGTTCGAGGGCAGGAGAAGGCAGGCGGGGTGAGGGCTGCAGGTCTCAGGGGACCGCCAGGAGCTGTGTGTGGTTCTGGGCAAGGTGGGCCCTCCCTGGATCTCGGTGGCAGGTCAGCGGCACCTTGGCTGTGCTGCAGAAACCACTAGGTCTTCATGATGGTCTGTCTCGTCTCCTGCCCTGGGAGCCCAGGCTGGCTGATTGTGTCGTGCTGGGGGTCTGCGCTGGTCCCGTACTTCCCGGGGGTCGGGTGGGCGTGCGCAGGGGCTCCCACCTCTAACCCTGTCCCACCCCCTGGCTCACTGCCGCTGCAGGGCCACCCTGTCCAGAAAGCCGCGGCTCACGGGGTGTTGTGAGTTCACAGAGGCCCAGCCTTCCCCATGGGGCACGCACGAGACGCCTGGACAGTCTGCCCAGCCTTTCTGCTTCACGCACTTGCCGACTCGGTGGCACAGCACTCAGGTGCCCCTCTGTGCCCGGCATCACGGCTACAAGACAGCACGGTGCTTGCCCTCTGGCCAGGGAGCCAGGTGGTTCACCTATAATCAAACAAGGGCAGAGAACGGTGGAACTTCTGATCAAGGCTGAGAAGACGTAAGCAAAGTGCCAGAGTGGTGGTAGGCATCCTCCGAGAGGGCGCTCATGGAAGGCCTCTCTGAGCGGGTGTCGCTGAGCTGAGGCCCGAAGGGCTGAACTTGCTTCAGAGCGAGGGCAGAGGTCCTAAGGCTGGCAGGGGTCGGGGGAGTGGGTGTGTCTAGGAGTGGAAAGGGGCTGGCGTGCCCAAGTGTGACAAAGATGGGGTGGGCCGTCCAGGTCACTGGGGACTGGAGGTCGACTGGAGGAAGTAGATTTTATCCTCAACCGTGGGAAGCCCCTGAAGCATGATCCATGGACACACAGCTGCCCCGTGGAGGACGGTCTTACTCAAGAGTAGAAGTGGGGAACCAGGTCTGGGCAGGAACTGGTGGTGATGGCGAAGATGGATGGCTAAGCAGAGGTATAGTGATTTATTTTGTCTTCGATGGGTTGAGAACCATTTGGTTAAACTGTATTTGTCGATGCAGAAAGGTGTTTGTGATCTATCGCTTTGTGGAAAAATTAGATTATAGACACATATACAGGCTTCCCAAGTGGCGCTAGCAGTAAAGAGCCCACCTGCCAATGCAGGAGGCATAAGAGACGTGGGTTTGATCCCTGGATCGGGAAGATCTCCTGGAGGAGGAAATGGCAACCCACTCCAGTACTCTGGCCTGGAGAATCCCACGGACAGAGAAGTCTGGCGGGCTGCAGTCCATGGGGTCGCAAAAAGCTGGACACGACGGAAGAGATTTAGCGTGCACGCATATGTTATTAGCGTGTTAAAACACGCTTAGACAAGAGTTCAGAAGGGTCTTCCCCAGCCAGGAGTCCCCCCAGCATCGTGGAGATCATCTTAATTCTGTTCCTTGGGCTCAGCTGCGTTTCCTGGATTGTGGGACAGAGGAGGCTTCCCTAAAGCCGCGATTGGAAGCGGTCATAGAGCGCTCCCCTCCGTCCCCCGCTCACCTCTCCAGGAGTACGAGGCGCGCCTGGCCCAGCTGAGGGCCGACTACGAGGCGGAGCAGGAGTCCAGGGCCCGGCTGGAGGAGGACATCACCGCCATGCGCAACTCGTACGACGTGAAGCTGTCCACGCTGGAGCAGAACCTGCGGAAGGAGACAGGTGGGCGGGCCCGCCCGGCAGCAGGGAGCCCAGCCTGCTGCCCCCGCCCCCCGCCGACGGGCCCCAGTTCTGTTTCCTCCTCGCAACCGCCCAGCAAGGCAGGCACCTCCATCACCCTCACTTGACAGTTGAGGAAACTGAGGCCCAGAGAGGGTGAGGAAATTCCCCGAGGTCACACAGCTTTTAAAGCGGAGCCGGGATTTGACTCTAGCAGTCTGATCCCGGGGTCAGCGTTCTCACTCACGGCTCTGCGCTGGGGGCCGAAGGCTGGGTCCCCGCCCAAGGCTGACTTGAGTGGCAACAGATCACCCAAGTTTTATGGGTAAGCCCCTTCCCCCGGTTTCTGCATTTTCTACAGTCTCTCTTCCACTTTAGAGCCCATCTGTCATCAGAGCAACCACACCTCAAAGTAGGCAATCCTTAGCAAGAGATTTTTAACTTCCTGGGAATTTTTGTCTTCTGTTTGGCATTCTAGAATGTTCCATCCCACCGCTATCTTTCAAACACCCTGTGCTGCCAGGCAGCCCAGACTTCCTAGGACTCACTGTGTTAGTCGCTCAGTCGTGTCCGATTCTTTGCGACCCCATGGACTGTAGCCCACCAGGCTCCTCTGTCCATGGGGTTCTCCAGGCCAGAATAGTGGAGCGGGTAGTCATTTCCTTCTCCAGGGGATCTTCCCAACCCAGGGATTGAACCCAGGTCTCCCGCATTGTAGGCAGACACTTTACTATCTGAGCCACCAGGGAAGCCCATAAATACTATAAAATCCACGTTGTAATGATGACGGCGTTCACATCGTTGGTCCCATTTATGGGGCGTTGCTGTGTGCCAGGTACTGGGTAGGTAGGCACTTCCCCTGCCTGCCCTCGGTGAGTTGGGACTCACTGCTTCCTCACACGGCAGGTGTGCAAGCCGAGGCTGGGAGAGGTTCAGGCTGTGAGCTACGCACAGAGGTCCCCAACCTTTTTGGCACCAGGGGTCTGTTTTGTGGAAGACAGTTCTTCCACGGACGGGGCGGGTGGGTCAGGCGGTGTCGCAGGCGATGGGGTGCGGCAGGTGGAGCTCGCTCGCTGCTCTCCTTCAGCCGTGTGGTCCGGCTCCTGGGTGTCAGGGACCCCTAGGCGGGGGAGGGGGGGGGGGTGAACGACCCTAGCAAAGGGGACATCAGGGCTCTCTCGGGGAAGCCCAGGACACGGTGGATGGACCCGAAGGAGTGGGCCCGTGAGCTGGCAGCAGGAGGCCTGTGGTACTTTCCCCCCATCCCAGCTGGCAGGGAGATGCAGCCCCAGAGGAAGACCGAGGAGCAGGTTTTAGCACTTTCTGTCCTGGAGAGTGTTTCCTCCAGCCCACTTTGAGTATCAGGCCTCCGAGGGACTTTACTTGGTCTCGCTAATACTCATCTGCAGCATTCATTTAACTCCCACGGCTCTAGCTTGTCCTGTGGACAAGGGCCTGGAGCTGGTTATGCCAGGAGTGGGCCCTGAGGGTCTTGGGTGTGAAATCTTTGGGTCAGGAGCTCTCTGCTTTTGAGGCAGTAATACTGGCAGGACAGCCAGTTTATGTATAAAGAGCAGACCCAAGGCACAGAGGTAAGAGTCCAGCCCCTAATGGCTGGGGCAGTCAGAGAATGGAGACATCATGGAGCTGGTCAGGGAGGACTTCCTGGAAGAGGTGGAAGGAGATAGGACTTGAGTTCTGAGGGGCAGAGATGGAAAGTCAGCGTTTGGGGGCCCAGAGGCTCTGACTTTTAAGCTGGTCTCTTGGAGATGGTGGGCCTGCGGCCAGCTTCCAGGGAAGGGCTGCCTCCCGCCCCCCGCCACCCCAGTCCACCCTGTAAAGAGCTAAAGGAAGGTGTCTCCTGCAGAGGCTGTCCTGAAGGCGGAAGTCCTCTACAAGGCTGAGGTCCTGTCCAGGGCTGAATTTGCCAGCAGTTCGGAGTACTTGCCTCCTTTCGAGTTTAAGATGGCCGAGAGACCCGAGATCTACTCTATGCCTGAGCCCGTGCCCAGTGAGGACTCCTTCAAGGCTCAGGTCTCCTCCGGGTTTGAGGAGCTGCCCAAGATGGCGGCCTCCAAGTCCGAGGCGTCTCTGGGGTCCGATGAGTCTTCCACGCTGAGAGAGAACTCCGTCTGCACGGCCTTCTCTGGGCCAGAGGAGCCCTGCAGCCTGGAGTTCTCCGTGCCTGATTCAGACGCTGGGGGCTGCTACCCACTGCCTGACAACGTGGGCCGGGGCGCCATGGAGCCCCTGTTGGAGGAGGAGCCCCCGCTGATGGCGCTGGAGCTGCTACCCGGCCTGCACGACCCCTACGCCGAGGTGGCGGCCAAGCTGGCCAGGTTCTCCACGGTGTCCAGGCCGGAAGCGCCCCCGGTGGACGTCCCCAAGGTGACCACGCAGGTACCTGACGTCACGCGGGTTGATACGCGGAAGTTCAGGGGAGGGGGTGAGCCCGGCGGGGGCGTGGCTGTGTCTCAGGGGTCCGGGGTCCGGGAAAGGGGAGCTCTGGCTACGGCTCTGTAAACCAGTGGGAAGGTCAGGATGAGATCCCAGGCGATGCCGGGTGGGCCCTTGTTCTGCTGACACGGGGACACCCGTGGGGGGGGGGGGGCGGCTGCTGGTTGCCATGGTTACACCTCTCCTCGCCAGCCTGTTCTCCTAGGGGAGGCGAGAGTTCTGTGAGAGTCCTGCTTCCTTTCAGGGGCCGCCCAGGGGTCTAGAGGGGCTGCTTCTCCTCCATCCTGCCCCTTGGTCCAAGGCCTTCTCTCCCTTTTCAACCCTCTGTTTTATGTTTAAAAATCTTTTTTCTTCCCTCCTTTCCTTTCTCTCTCTGTCTAAAGCGTACAGGCCTTTGAATCAGAGAGACCCGGGTTCAGATCCCAGCTCTACCCCTCACTCAGCTGTGTGACCTTGTCCAGCTGTCTCTCTGGGCCTCAGTTTCCTCATCTGTTAAATGGGGATGCTGACACATGCGTCCTGTGAGGTCAGGCAGGTGGCAGGCCTGGAACAGGAGTGCCTCTCCTCTCTGCCTCACCTCCTCTCTCCTCTGTTCTCCCTGCTCCCTGCAGGAGGAGTTGGTGGGGTTGGGGAGCAGGCGGGAAGGGTGGGGCAGGGCCCCAGAGGATGATCCTGACCCAACCCCTGCTCCCCTAACTTGTTCTCCTGCAAGCACCCTTCCCTGACAGATCTGCTGGAGCCCGCTGACCTCGGGTCTGAAGCTGAGGTGGCTGAGGACCTCCCACCCAGGAATGTGAGTACCCTCTGCCCTGAGTGGTGGTGGTGGGGACCTCCAGGGGCCTGATTCTTGCTGGGATGCTCTCGCTTGTCTCCTCACTCTCTGGCCTCAGTTTCCTCACCCATAAAATGGGGACAATACCCCCAGCCCTCCCCCAGCACAAAGCAGCATGCAAATCTGAGGAGTCCTCACCTCTATTTATTGATTTTTTACCGAGAGGCCACTGTTTCAGGGTGATGTTCAGCCTTTGCTCAGCAGTGGAGCCCTGGTGTAAAGCACAGAGGCCCAGCGTGTGTGGTGGATGAGGGCCACAGAGCGGAGCTGGAGGCCCCGAGGCGCTGGCAGGGAACCCCCCAGGCGGCAGGGGGCCGTGTTGAGCTCTGCTGCTCTCAGACCCCACCTTTCCCCACCCCCACTTCTGCTTCAGAAAGCACAACCATCCGAGGGAAGCGGGAGGAAGACTTTAAATCTGCCCACATTTGTGGAGAGAGGAAGCGACCTGCTGGCCTCTGGGCCTGATCACTGGGTAGGAGCCAGCCTGCAGCTTCTCAGCAGAGGGTATCTGGGGAGGTCGGGGGTCCCCCTGGGCAGCAAGTGACCTTGAGATGTGGGACTCAAGCAGGGAGAAGGAGCCGGGGCGGCAGGGGAAAGAGCACGGAGCCGGGGTTGGGGTGGGGTGCGGGGGCAGCAGGTGCCAGAGTCCTGTGGCCGGAAAGATCTCCAAGTTCTCAGTGCCAGAAAAGGAGGTCAGGGAAGCAGTGGGGTGGGTGGGGGGTGGGGGCAGGCAGTGGGAGGAGGGGGTGGGCACCGGGGGTGCAGCAGGCCGCGGAAGAAACTGAGTTTGACTGCAGATGTGATGGGGGGGTCTGCGAAGGATCAATTTATAGTTTAAGAAAATTCCGGGAACTCCCTGGTGGTCCAGTGGTTAGGACTCTGTGCTTCCACCACAGGGGGCTTGGTTCCACGGATTCAGTCCCTGATTGTAAGTAAGATTCTGCCAACCGCACAGCAAGGCCAAAAAACAAACAAAAATTGCCCTAGCTGCTGTGTGGAGTCTAGATGGTAAGGGGCAGGAGGGAGAGTGAGCTGGGGGATGTTTTGGGGGGTGTTGGTCAGAAAGGTGGCAGGAAGTTGACTGGGTGCATGTTTTTAATGACGGGGTGTCCCCGAGCCCGTAGTGATGTCGTGGGCCGCCAGGGGCCGGCCGCCCTAGCCAGGGTTGAGGCTGCGGTGAGCTCGTGCCCAGGAGTTGGCCCCCGCCTCCACATTGGCTTCTGGTTGCACTTAGGAGGTTGACCTGGGCCCGGGGGCGACGGAGGAGCTGGTGTTGGCAGCAGAGCCCGTCGCGGAAGCCCAGGAAGCCCAGTCTGAAGCGCCGGAGGCCTTGGAGGCTCAGCCCCGCTCTCTGCTGGCCGGGGCCGGCGCGAGGAGGGAGGGCGCGGCCGCGCTCGCCAGTGACCTCCTGCCCACCGTGGACCAACAGCAAGTGCTCGCCCGGTAAGCACCTGAGCCCAGGGCAGTGGGACCTGGGGGGCGGGGGGTGGGCGCGGTGGGACCCGCGGTGGCGGTGGCGGGAGGGAGCCCAGGGCCCGGGCTGGATGGCGGGACCCAGAGATCCTTCCTGAGCCCCACCCAGCCCTCCCCAAACATGGCTACTGGGCCGGTCCTCCCCAGGAGTGGTGCGGTGCGGAGGGGCCAGTCAGCCGGGTGGCAGGGCTCTCTGCTCAGGAAGCGGCTCAGGTGCCTCCAGATCCCATCAGATGCTTGCAGGGGGAGCAGCTACTGTGGGGGGCGGGGACAGTCCCCACCTGGCTTTCTCGGGGGCCGCCCTGCAGGTTTCAGGAGCCCAGGGCAGGCGATGCAGGCTTTCCCCGGGTCTTAGATGGTCAAGAATCTGCCTACAATGTGGAGGCAGAAATCAAACGCCAGGTGGCTGAAGCACAAGCTGGAATCAAGATTGCCGGGAGAAATATCAGTAACCTCAGACATGCAGATATCACCACCCTTTTGGCAGAAAGTGAAGAGGAACTAAAGAGCCTCTTGATGAAGGTGAAAGAGGAGAGTGAAAAACCTGGCTTAAAACTCAACATTCAAAAAACAAAGATCATAGCATCTGGTCCATCACTTCATGACAAATAGATGGGGAAACAATGGAAACAGTGAGAGACTTCATTTCCTTGGGTTCCAAAATCACTGCAGATGGTGACTGCAACAGTGAAATTAAAAGACGCTTGCTCCTTGGAAGAAAAGCTATGACCAACCTAGACAGCATATTAAAAAACAGAGACATTACTTTGCCAACAAAGGTCTGTCTAGTTATGGCTATGGTTTTTCTAGTAGTCATGCATGGATGTGAGAGTTGGACCATAAAGAAAGCTGAGTGCTGAGGAATTGATGCTTTTGAACTGTGGTGTTGGAGAAGGTTCTTAAGAATCCCCTGGACTGCAAGGAGATCCAACCAGTCCATCCTAAAGGAAATCAGTCCTGAATATTCACTGGAAGGACTGATGCTGAAGCTGAAACTCCAATACTTTGGCCACTTGATGCGAAGAACTGACTCATTAGAAAAGACCCTAATGCTGGGAAAGACTGAAGGCAGGAGGAGAAGGGGATGACAGAGGATGAGATGGTTAGATGGCATCACCGACCCAACAGACATGAGTTTGAGCAAGCTCCAGGAGTTGGTGAAGGACAGGGAAGTCTGGCGTGCTGCAGTCCACGGGGTCTCAAAGAGTCAGACACGACTGAGCGACTGAACTGACCTAAACAATGTGGGAGACCCAGGTTCGATCCCTGGGTCAGGTAGATCCCCTGGAGAAGAGAATGGCTACCCACTCCAGTATTCTTGCCTGAAGAATTCCACAGACAGGAGCCTGGTGGGCTACAGTCCATGGGGTCGCAAAGAGTCAGACACCACTGGGCAACTAGCACACCAGCACCACAGCCTAGCCTCCAGTCCCTCCCTCGTGGAAGACATGCTCCCTCTAGGGACAGGCCACTCCCGACACACCCTGGGGCTGCCTGCTGACCTGGACTTTCCTCCCTTGCTGTGCGGCTTTGTGCAAGTCACTTAACATCTCTGAGCCTTGGTTCTCACTTCCGTAAATGAGATTGCAGTCAGGCCCATCTCCATGACAGAGTCAGCCCCACAGCCAGCGGTTCAGCCCCCTCCTGGCCCCACAGACTATGGTTCAAACACTAACTGAGGATCTACTATGTATCAGGCGTCAGGACGCAAGCATGGATGGGATATCACCTTGGCCTTCAAGAAGCTCTCAGTCCAGGGGGAGTCAGGTTCTGGAGCGGATAGACTGGCTGCGTTCCCATCTGCCTCCGCCATCGCCCAGCTCTGCCACCTGGGCTGAGATTACCTCTCTGTCCCTCAGTCTCTCACCTACACAGTGGGTGAGAGAGTTCCAGGCTGGGAAGCTTGTTGTGAGGGCCGCACGGCACGATGCCCCAAGAGGCAGCAGCTTGGTGAAAACTCACAGCACAGGTGGTGGTTTTCACGGTGTGGTCTGGAGTGTGGTCAGGGAGGGCTTCTCAGAAGAGGGGGCCCTTGAAGAAGGTATGCAGGACAGATGTCTCAGGGGTGGCATTCGAGGGATAGGGCACAGTGAGGTGGTGCAAAGTGGGTGCAGGGGGTGGAAACAGCCTGGGTGTTTGGAGAAGCAGCCGCCCCGGGATTAAAGCTGGAGCAAGGAAGGGGTGGTGGGGTTCCGGGGCAGATGTGTGCCCCTGGAGGCTTGGGGTCCATCCTGATGGGGACCCTAGAAGGATTTTAAGCAAAGCAGCGACTTGGACGTGGCTCACCTGTATCCTGGCTGCTGTTGAGCTCAGAGCTGAGCCTGAAGCAGGTCTGGACTGGGTGGCTGGGTTTGCATGGTTCCTTCTTTCCCTTGACTGTGGTCGCCTGTCCTGTTATGAGTCCGTGTCATGCCTTTAGTTATCCGACCCTTGCATCCCTTTGGGAAGAGGCACAGTCAAGACACTTCTGTGGTGCTTTAGTTGAGTAAGGATTTCCACCTGAGCCTTTGTAGTTATTTCAAATTTGTGCTTTTAAAAGGCAAAACTCTATAATTTTTTAAAGCATTGTAGATATAAATATTAAAAAAAAAAGAACTGTTTGTGTCCCTGATGAAACATTATGCACTGACCGTCATTCCCCACAACCTAGGGGTACTCTGATCTGCAGGTGCCCTGGGAGCACAGCCGGGAGCTTGCTCTGTGGCAGGACCACCAGCCCCGGGAAGTGGGTGGGGCAGCCCTGGGCGGAGGGAGACTCTCGCCCAGAAGGAACGCTGGGTCTGACCCCGAGCCAACAGCAGTCACCTCCCCGGGCCTCAGTGTACCTGTCTGTGAAGCGCGGTTGTTGGAAGGAGTCGGGGAGATCAGCCTGGACAGCCAGTGCTCAGTGATCGGCAGACTTTGTCACGTTTGCTTTCTCCTCCCCGCCGGCAGCTTGCAGCTGTTGGAGCAGCAGGTGGTCGGGGGGGAGCAGGCCAAGAACAAGGACCTGAAGGAGAAGCACAGGCGGCGGAAGCGGTACGCGGACGAGCGCAAGAAGCAGCTGGTGGCGGCCCTGCAGAACTCGGACGAGGACAGCGGGGACTGGGTACTGCTCAACGTCTACGACTCCATCCAGGAGGAAGTGAGGGCCAAGAGCAAGCTGCTGGAGAAGATGCAGAGGAAGGTGAGGCCGGGCTCAGGCCCCGCCCCCAGGCAGGCCCCGCCCCGCAGGTCCCGCCCCCCAGGCAGGCGCACTAGGTGGGCGTTCACACCAGGTCTTGATCCTTGCCTGTATCCCACGCCGGCTGTGTGCCACGCCCTTTTCTAGAAGCTGTCGTGGTGACAGGGTCATCTCTGCAGTAGTGGACTCGTGTGTGTGTGTGTGTGCGTGTGTGTGTAAGTAACCAATAGAGAAAGTTGCTGAGTTGTGTCTGACTCATTGCCACCCCATGGACTATACAGTCCATGGAATTCTCCAGGCCAGCATACTGAAGTGGGTAGGCATTCCCTTCTCCAAGGGTAAGTAAGCAGTAACAGCAGAGAAATAAGGAAGAGACTCTAGCCCGACAAAGAGAATGCGGGGCAGGGACGGGAGGGAGGTGAGGGGCGGCTTCATTTTGATGTTTTTTACTTTGATCAAAGTACAAACGCACAACTGAATTCATTTCCACAAAGGGAGTGCCCTGGGCCAGCTGCGCCTGGCTGGGGGCTCTGAGCCTTAGCAGGACCCCAGAAGCTCCCGGGGCCACTTCAGATGGGAGGACACGGCTGTTCCGGTGCAGGTGGTGGCTTCTGAGGTGGGGCCTGGTGGAAAGCGGTCTAGGGGAAGAGACAGGCCGGTGCCTGGAATGCGGTCTGTGGTTCAGGAACCAGAAAGGCAGCCATGTGGCTGAGCGTGGGGAGAGGGGACTGGAGGGAAACGAGGCTCTGCCACCTGTGACCCACCTGCGTGGCCTTCAGAGCATCTTCCTGGTGGCCTGGGCCTTATAGCGCCCTCCCTGGCCGCCTGCTACCCCGTCCTCATCCCCACTCAGTGTGGCAACCAAGCGATCTTGCCAGAGCATAAAGCTGATATTTTTTGGTCTTTAAATGTCTTTAGTTTAAATTTTTTTCTTGGCTATTTTTACGCCTTTTCTTACTGTGCTTCATATCTTTAATTAAATTTGGTCTTTCTTGTACTTTGGTCTACATACCTAAATTAAAAAAACCTTTGCTGCTTTTGTGTTAACGCCCCACCTGGCACCTTCTTCACTTTTGTCCAAGCTTTTGGATTTCTGACTTGAAAATCTCACACCTGCGAATATTTGAGGAGACCACTTGCACCGGGGCGTCGAGCTACATTTTAAACCTTTGGTTGCATGTGCTGGTGCTTTGGGGGGGCTTTCTTCTGCTGAAATGCTTTTCATTTTCACTTCCTGTTTCTTAATAGTGGCGTTGAATAGATACATCTGCTCTCCTCTGTTTATTGCATAACGTCATGTTTTTCTGCACTCTCAGTAACAACTGAACGCCGAAGTTGTTGGAGGATGGAGGGAACCCAAAGTACCCACCAAAATAAGGTACCCTGAGACCAAAAAACGAGGCAGGCGGCTCCATGTAGTCAGTGGGTCAGTTGATTTTAGGGTGAGGTAGTCACGGGGCGGGGCCGGACGGCTGGCGCCCGGGAAGCGTTGGCAGCGGCTCCTCCCAGCTCCGAGGGGCCGTTGGGATGCCCGTGTTGACCCAGGGTGCGGGGTAGGAGCTTTACAACAGGGAGAGCGTCCTGTTCTGGTTTTGTTTTGGCCGCACTAGGCCTCTGTTGCTACATGCAGATTTCCTCCAACTCCGGTGGCTGGGGGCTACTCTCTAGCTGCGGTGTGCGGGCCCTCCTTGTGGTGACTGCTCTTGCTCTGGAGCACGGCTCTAGGGTGCTTGGACTCTGTGCTTGTGGGGGCGCACAGGCTCAGTTGCTCTGCAGCACGTGGGATCTACCTTGCAGACCGGGGATCAAACCCGTGTCCCCTGCGTGGGCAGGTGTATTCTCCACCACTGGACCACCAGGGAAGTCCCAGGAAGAGCACTCTTAAGTCAAGATTTATGAATGGGTAACTAGTCTTGTCGGAGAAGGCAATGGCAACCGACTCCAGTACTCTTGCCTGGAAAATCCCATGGACGGAGGAGCCTGGTGGGCTGCCGTCTGTGGGATCGCACAGAGTCGGACTCGACTGAAGCGACTTAGCAGCAGCAGCAGCAGCGACTAGTCTTGTGGGCACTGGGAATATGTCAGTGAAGGTCTTCATCGTTGTTTGGCAACTATCAGGGCATAGAGACCACTGGGACTTAATCACAATTGGACAGTATCTATTAACTACAGTATGCAGATGACAGCACCCTTATGGCAGAAAGTAAACAGGAACGAAAAAGCCTCTTGATGAAAGTGAAAGAGGAGAGTGAAAAAGTTGGCTTAAAGCTCAACATTCAGAAAACGAAGATCATGGCAAACAGATGGGGAAACAGTGGAAACAGTGTCAGACTTTATTTTTCTGGGCTCCAAAATCACTGTAGATGGTGATTGCAGCCATGAAATTAAAAACGCTTACTCCTTGGAAGGAAAGCTATGACCAACCTAGATAACATATTCAAAAGCAGAGACATTATTTTGCCATCAAAGGTTTGTCTAGTCAAAGCTATGGTTTTTCCTGTGGTCATGTGTGGATGTGAGAGTTGGACTGTGAAGAAAGCTGAGCACCGAAGAATTGATAGCTTTGAACTGTGGTGTTGGAGAAGACTCTTGAGAGTCCCTTGGACTGCAAGGAGATCCAACCAGTCCATTCTGAAGGAGATCAGCCCTGGGATTTCTTTGGAAGGACTGATGCTAAAGCTGAAACTCCAGTACTTTGGCCACCTCATGTGAAGACTTGACTCATTGGAAGAGACTCTGATGCTGGGAGGGACTCGGGGCGGGAGGAGAAGGGGACGACAGAGGATGAGATGGCTGGATGGCATCACCAACTCGATGGACGTGAATTTGAGTGAATTCTGGGAGTTGGTGATGGACAGGGAGGCCTGGCGTGCTGCGATTCATGGGGTTGCAAGGAGTCGGACACGACTGAGCGACTGAACTGAACTGAAATGATCAACTACAAAGCCCTTGGCCACGCAGAAGAAATTTACTACACAGTACTTCCCAGGTGGCGCTAGTGGTAAAGAACCCTCCTGCCAATGTAGGAGACAGAAGCGGTACGGGTTCCATCCCTGGGTCAGGAAGACCCCCTGGAGGCGGGCATGGCAACCCACTCCAGTATTCTTGTCTGGAGAATCCTGTGGACAGAGGAGCCTGGTGGGCTACAGTCCACGGTGTTACAAAGAGTCGGATATGACTGAAGCGACTTAGCGCGCACACACACACAGCCCAGGGTGGGGTCAGTGGAGGGACAGCAGGAACTGAACGGGCCCAAGGTGGTGTCAGTTGTGCTAACAGCCATACAGAGCTAGAGGTTGGGGTGGCTTGCTAGGTGTTTTTATTTTTTTACTCAGTAATACACTTTTCTGTCCATACGGAGGTGTGGCTTTAAACAGAGCTCTGCATTAGTCTCCTGTGGCTGCTGTAGCAAATTGCCACACATTTTGTTGCCTAAAACAACACAAATTGACTGTTTCACAGGGGGTTTCCCTGGTGGCTCAGTGGTAAAGAATCCGCCTGCCGGTGCAGGAGACACGGGTTCAACCCCTGATCCCGGGAGGATCTCAAATGCCTCAGAGCCACTGAGCCCGTGCCTCACAACTACTGAGCTTGTGAGCTACAGCTGCTGAGCCCACGTGCCTCAACTACTGAAGCGCGAGCACCCTGGAGCCCGTGTTCCTCAACAAGAGGAGCCACGGCGACGAGAAGCCTGGGCACCACGACTGGAGAAGAGCCGGCCCAGCAAGGAAGACCCAGCGCAGCAAAACAGTAAATAAACATTTAAAAATAAACCTTCCCACAGCTCTGTAGGTCAGACTGCAGGTACGGCATGCTGGCTTCTCCACTTAGAATTCCCCAAGGCCGAACTCGAGGTGTTGTTAGGGCTGCGTTTCTTTCTGGAGATCCAAGGGGACAGTCCATTTGGGGTTGTTGACACGTGGTTGAAGGGCTGAGATTCCCATCTCCTTGCTGGCCGTCAGCCATGGTCACGCTCAGTTTCTAGAGGCAGCCTGTACTTCCTGCTGCCTGGCCCCCTCCAAAGACATCCTGGCCTGGAGTGTCTCTCTCCTGCTTCCCGTCTCTTTGGCTGTCCTGACTTACTTCTCTGAAGCCTCTCTTTATTTGTGACCGTGCCACTCTGCTTATGGAACCAGGGATTGAACGCACCCCCTCAGCAGTGAAAACGTGGAGTCCTAACCTCTGGGCCCCCAGGGAATTCCCAAGCATCTCCTTTAACAAACCTCTTCTACTCATCTCTCTCTGCTCCCTCTCCCACATGGTGGTATATAGATTACATTCAGTTCAGTTCAGTTCAGTCGATCAGTCGTGTCCGACTCTTTGCAACCCCATGAATCGCAGCACGCCAGGCCTCCCTGTCCATCACCAACTCCTGGAGTTCACTGAGACTCACGTCCATCGAGTCAGTGATGCCATCCAGCCATCTCATCCTCTGGTTTTCCCCTTCTCCTCCTGCCCCCAATCCCTCCCAGCATCAGAGTCTTTCCCAATGAGTCAACTTTTCGCATGAGGTGGCCAAAGTACTGGAGTTTAAGCTTTAGCGTCAGTCCTTCCAAAGAACACCCAGGGCTGATCTCCTTCAGAATGGACTGGTTGGATCTCCTTGCAGTCCAAGGGACTCTCAAGAGTCTTCTCCAACACCACAGTTCAAAACCGTCAATTCTTCGGCGCTTAGCCTTCTTCACAGTCCAACTCTCACATCCATACATGACCACAGGAAAAACCATAGCCTTGACTAGACGGACCTTTGTTGGAAAAGTAATGTCTCTGCTTTTTAATATGCTGTCTAGGTTGGTCATAACTTACCATAGATTACATTGGGCCCACTCAATCTCGGATAATCTCCTTATTTTTGAGTCGATTGTTGTTCCGTCGCTCAGTCGCGTCTGACTCTCTGGGACTCCAGGGACTGCAGCACGCTGGGCTTCCCTGTTCTTCACTATTTCCTGGAGATTCCTCAGATTCATGTCCATCGAGTTGCTGATGCTCTCTAACCATCTGCTTCTCTGCTATCCTCTTCTCCTTTTGCCTTCAGTCTTTCCCAGCTTTAGGGTCTTTTCCAGCGAGTTGGCTCTTTGCAACAGGTGGCCAAAATATTGGAGCTTCAGCTTCATCATCAGTCCTTTCAATGAATATTCAGGGTTTATTTCTTTTAGGATTGACTGGCTTGATCTCCTTGCTGTCAAGGGATTCTCAAGAGTCTCCTCCAGCACCACAATTCAAAAGAACCAGTTCTTCTCTCAGCCTTCTTTATGGTTCACATATCACATTTATACATGACTACTGGAAAAACCAGAGCTTTGACTGTATGACTCTGTCAGCAAAGTGATGTCTTTGCTTTTTAATACACTGTCTAGGTTTGTCATAGCTTTTGTTCCAAGGAGCAAGTGTCTTAATTGCGTGGCTGCAGTCACCATCTGCAGTGATTTTGAAGTCCAAGAAAATAGAATCTGTCACTGCTTCCTCTTTTTCCTCATCTTTTTGCCATGAAGTGATGGAACTGGATGCCATGATATTTGTTTTTTGAATGTTGAGTTTTAAGCCAACTTTTTCACTCTTCTCTTTCACTTTCATCAAGAGGCTCTTCAGTTTCTCTTCACTTTCTGCCATAAGGGTGGTCTCATCTGCATATCTGAGGTTATTGATATTTCTCCTGGAAATCTTGATTCCAGCTTGTGCTTCATCCAGCCCAGCATTTCGAATAATGTATTCTGCATATAAGTTGAATAAGCAATGTGACAATATACAGCCTTGATATACTCCTTTCCCAATTTGGAACCAGTCTGTTGTTCCATGTCCGGTTCTAACTGTTGCTTCTTGACCTGCTTACAGGTTTCTCAGGAGACAGGTGAGGCGGTCGAGCATTTCCATCTCTAAGAATTTTTCATAGTTTGTTTTGATCCACAGAATCAAACGCTTTAGTGTAGTCAATGAAGCAGAAGTAGATATTTTTCTAGAATTCCCTTGCTTTTTATACGATCCATTGGATATTGGCAATTTGATCTCTGGTTCCTCTGCCTTTTCTAAATCCAGCTTGTACATCTGGAAGTTCTCAGTTCACATACTGTTGAATCTTAGTTTGACGGATTTTGAGCATTACCTTGCTAGCATGAGAGATGATCGAAATTGTATGGCAGTTTGAACATTCTTTGGCATTGCCCTTCTTTGGAATTGGAATGAAAACTGACCTTTTCCAGTTCTGTGGCCACTGCTGAGTGTTCCAAATTTGCTGACATGTATTGAGTGCAGCACTTTCACAGCATCATCTTTTAGGATTTTAAATAGCTCAGCTGGAATTCCATGACCTCCACTAGCTTTGTTGGTAGTAATGCTACCTAAAGCCTACTTGACTTCACACTCTAGGATATCTGGCTCTAGGTGAGTGACCACACCATTGTGGTTGTCCCAGTCATGAAGATCTTTTTGTGCAGTTCTTCTATGTATTCTTGCCACCTCTTCTTAATCTCCTCTGCTTCTGTTAGGTCCATACCATTTGTGTCCTTTATTGTGCCCATCTTTATATGAAACGTTCCCTTGATATCTCCTGTTTCCTTGAAAAGATCTCTAGTCTTTCCCATCCTATTTTTCCTCTATTTCTTTGCATTGTTCACTGAAGGATGCTTTCTAACCTCTCCTTAAAAAGGGGATGACAGAGGATGAGATGGTTGGATGGCATCACCAACTCGATGGACATGAGTTTGAGTAGGCTCCAGGAGTTGGTGATGGACAGGGAGGCCTGGTGTGCTGCAGTCCATGGGGTCGCAAAGTGTCGGACACGACTGAATGACTGAACTGAACTGAACTAACCTCTCCTTGCTATTCCCTGGAACTCTGCATTCAGTTGGATATATCTTTCCCTCTCTCCTTTGCTTTTCACGTCTCTTCCTTTCTGAGCTATCTGTAAAGCCTGCTCAGACAACCATGTCGCCTTCTTGCAGTTCTTTTTCTTGGGGATGGTTTTGGTCACTGCCTCCTGTACAATGGTGTGAGCCTCCATCCATAGTTCTTCAGGCACTCTGTTTACCAGATCCAATCCCTTGATGTTATTCATCATCTCCACTGTGTAACCATAAGGGATTTGATTTAGGTCATACTTGAGTGGCCTACTGGCTTTTCCTACTTTCTTCAATTTAAGCTTGAATTTTGCAGTAAGGAGCTGATGATTTCAGCCACAGTCAGCTCCCAGTCTTACTTTTGCTGACTGTATAGAGCTTCTCCATCTCTGGCTACAAAGAACGTAATCAGTCTGATGTTGGTGTTGACCATTCGGTGCTGTCCACGTGTAAAGCTGTCTTTTGTGTTGTTGGAAAAGGGTGTTTGGTATGACCAGCGCATTCTCTTGGCAGAATGCTGTTAGCCTTTGCCCTGCTTCATTTTGTTCTCAAAGGCCAAACTTGTCTGTTACCTCAGGTATCTCGTGACTTCCTAATTTTGTATTCCAGTCCCTTATGATGAAAGAACATCTTTTTTTTTTGATGCTCTAGACGTTCTTATAGGTGTTCATAGAACTGTTAACAACATATGCAAAGGATTATACATCGTGCTGAAGTAGGATTTATCCCAGGAATGCAAGATTGGATTAGCATTCAGAAATCAATTATTCTAATATCAATAGAATAAAGGACAAAACCCACATGATCTTCTTAATAGGTGCAGAGAAAGCATTTAACAAAATTCAAAATCTGTCATAAAAATGCTCAACAAACTATGAATGGAAGGTAACTTCTTGAGCCTGATAAAGGGCAGGAAAAACTCACAGCTAACACAACATTCAACGGCGAGGGACTGACTGCTTGTCCCTTAAGTTCAGAAACAGGAAAAGGGCATTTACTGTCACCACTTATATTCCACATGAGACTGATGGTTCTAACAAGGGCAGTTAGGCAAGAAAGTGAAATAAAAGGCGTTTAGATTGGCAAAGAGTAGGCACAACTATCAGATGGCATGATCTTTATAAACAGAAAATCCTTAAAAGGAATCCACTAAAAAATCTGTTGGAATCAATAAACAAATTCAGCAGGATACAAAATCAATAAGGAAAAAGCAATTGTATGTCTATATACTTGTGATGAACAATCTGCAAATAAATTTTTTAAGAAAACAATTTTATTTGCAATACATCAAAAAAATACTTAGGAATAAATTTCACAAAAGTAGTATAAAACTTATATTCCAAAAACTATATTGTTGAAAAAGTTAAGAATACCTAAATAGAGACTTCCTGTTGGTCCAGTGCTTAAGACTCTGCACTGGTCCGGGAACTGAGATCCTGCGTGCTGCAGTGTGGCCAAAAAATGATAAAGAAGAAACAAGAAAACCTAAATAAATGGAAAGACACCCATGTTCATGGATCGGAAGACTTGATAAGATGGTGGTGGTGATGGTGGTTTAGTCGCTAAGTTGTGTCCAACTCTTGAGACCCCATGGACTGCAACCCACCAGGCTCCTCTGTCCATGAGATTTTCCCGCAAGGATACTGGAGTGGGTTGCCATTTCCTTCTCCAGGGGATCTTCCTGACCCAGGGATCGAACCTGGGTCTCCTGCATGGCAGGCAGGTTCTTTACTAACTGAGCTACAAGGGAAGCCTGATAAGATGATAGTACTTCTCAAACTGATCTACAGATTTCAAAGCAATCTTTCTTAAAGAACCAGCTGGCTTCTTTGAAGCAACTGACAAGCTGATCTTTAAGTTTGTATGAAAATTCAAGGGACTCAGAATAGCCAAGATAATCTTGAAAAGAACAAAGTTGGAGGACTCATACTTCGTGATTTCAAAGTTTACTACAAAGTTACAGTCGTCAAGGCTGTGCAGTACTGATGTAAAGATTTAAAATCAATGCAATTAGATTGGAGATCCAGAAATAACCTCACATTTACAGTTAGTTGATTTTCAACAGGGTGCCAAGATGATTCAGTGGAGAACAGATGATCTTTCTAATAAATGGCACTGGGACAGCTAGATGTTCACATGCGAAAGAATGAGGCTGGACTCCAGCCTCACACTGTATATAAAAATTAACTCAGAATGGGTCAAAAAGCCAAATATGAGGTAAAACTATTAAACATGTAAAATAAAACACAGGTTTAAATCTTTATTGCCTTGAATTATGGAGCCTATTATACAGAGTGAAGTAAGCCAGAAGGAAAAACACCAATACAGTATACTGATGCATATATATGGAATTTAGAAAGATGGTAACAATAACCCTGTGTACGAGACAGCAAAAGAGACACTGATGTATAGAACAGTCTTATGGACTCTGTGGGAGAGGGAGAGGGTGGGAAGATTTGGGAGAATGGCATTGAAACATGTAAAATATCATGCATGAAACGAGATGCCAGTCCAGGTTCGATGCACGATACTGGATGCTTGGGGCTAGTGCACTGGGACGACCCAGAGGGATGGTATGGGGAGGGAGAAGGGAGGAGGGTCCAGGATGGGGAACACATGTATACCTGTGGCGGATTCATTTTGATATTTGGCAAAACTAATACAATTATGTAAAATTTAAAAATAAAATAAAATTAAAAAAAAATCTTTATCGCCTTGAATTAGACGCTTTCTTAGGTATTACACCAAAAGCATAAACAATCAAAAGAAAAAAAAGACAAACTGGACTTAATTAGAACTGTCATGCTTTAAAGAATACTGTCAAAAAGAGAAAAGACAGCCCACAGGATGGGAGAAAATACTTTCAAAACGTATAGTATGATAAGGTGCTTGAGTCTAGAAAAAAATAAAACAATCTACTCAAGAATAAAGAGACTACCCAATTTTAAAATGGGCAAAGGATCTGAAGAGAGATTTCTGCAAAGAGGATATACAAATTGCCAACAAACATATGACCGGATGTTCGGCGTTGGCCATTCTGGCCGCGCTGTGTCCTTGCTGCTGTGCGCGGGTTTCTCTCACTGTGGTGAGCTGGGGCTCCTCTCCCGTGTGGGCTTTTCATTGTGCTGGCTCCTCTGGTTTTGGAGACAGGCTCTAGAACATGGGCTCAGCAGTTGTGGTGCATGAGCTTTAATTGCTCTGTGGCAAGTGGGATCTTCCCAGTCCAGGGATCGAACTATGTCCGCTGCGGTCTCAGGCAGATTCTTGTCCACTGTACCACCAGGGACGCCCTGTGCTTTATTTTTTTAGTTTAATTTTAGACCATGTTGCACAACTTGTGGGATTTTAGTTGCCCAACCAGGGATTGAACCTGGACCCTTGGCAGTGAGAGTGCAGAGCTCTAACCACTGGACTGCCAGGGAATTCCTGATTTGCACACTTTAAATGGGTGAATAGTTTGATGTGGGTTATAGCTCAATTAAAAATAATTGTGAGTGATGATAAAGGATAAGAGGCTTCCCAGGTGGCTCTAGTGGTAAAGAATCCACCTGCCAATGTAGGAGACGCAAGACATGCAGGTTTGATCCCTGGGTTGGGAAGATCCCCTGGAGGAGGAAATGGCACCCCACTCCAGTATTCTTGCCTGGAAAATTGTATGGACAAAGAAGCCTGGCAGCCTACAGCCCATGGGGTCAGAGTCGGACACAAGTGAGCGTCTGAGTGCATAAATGTATAAAAATACATAAAGATTGTTACCATGAATGCCACGTAACTACTATCCAACTACATACATGGAGCACAGTTAATTTAGCTGAAGGCCCTGTGTACCTGCCCCTCCCTGATGGCTCCCTGCCCACCTGAGTCCTACCAGGCATTCTCTGTTCTCAGTTGGTTACATGTGATTATCGTTCCCGTGAATTTACAACAGCCTTCTTTACTAGTCAAACTGTCCTTGCTGTGTGAGGAAACAGACTGTACACGAACGTGTCATGGGGCTGAGGGAGGGCTTGGCTGCTGTTGGCGCTGGGAGTCACTGTGCTTAGGAGGGTATGGAGGGCAAGTCTGGCAGACCTGAGCAAGAGACCAAAAAATATGAAACCTACTGTTCAATCCAGGTAGGTCTGATTCTTAAGTCTAGTATTTGTCACATCATAACAAAAAGCAGAGACATCACTTTGCCAACAAAGGTCCATATAGTCAAAGCTATGGTTTTACCAGTAGTCATGTATGGATGTGAGAGATGGACTATAAAGAAGACCGAGTGTCGAAGAATTGATGCTTTCAAAATGTGGTACTGGAGAAGGCTCTTGAAAGTCCATTGGACTGAAAGGAGATCAATCTAGTCAATCTTAAAGGAAATAAACCCTTAAAATTCACTGGGAGGACTGATGCTGAAGCTGAAGCTCCAATACTTTGGTCACCTGATTCGAAGAGCCGACTCATTGGAAAAGACCCTGATGAAAGATCGAAGGCAGGAGGAAAAGTGGGTGACAAAGGATGAGATGGTTGGGTGGCATCACTGACTCAGTGGACATGAGTTTGAGCAAACTCTGAGAGATGGTGAAGGACAGGGGAGCCTGGTGCGCTGCAGTCCATGGGGCTGTAAAGAGCTGGGCACGACTGAGCGACTGAACACCAACGAAGTGTGACAGTAGAGGGGAGCAAGGGCTATTGTCTGAGCATGTATGCCTACTGCTGCTTTCTTAAAATACTAGTTTATTACTTTTGGATGTTCTGGGTCTTCATTGCTACGCTCAGGCACCTCACTGTGGTGACTTCTCGTTGAGGAGCGCAGGCTCCAGGCGCTTAAGCTTCAGCAGGAGCAGCTTGCGGGCCCTGGGCACAGGCTTCAGTTGCTGTGGCATTCGGGCTCTTCCTGGACCAGGGATCGAACCCCTGTCCCCTGCGTTCGCAGGCAGACAGTTGTCTCCTAGCCACTGGACGAGCAGGCAAGTCCCGCCTACTGCTTCTTTTAGAAGAAAGAATTTGTACCGTTCTCTGAGATCTTGAGGACTGTGGTAACTACAGTGTTACACGTGGAGCCTTGTAAAGGGCTTCTGAATAAAACATACGAGTGCGGATAGTGACTGAGGGCTGGTGATGGGAGTGGATGACCAGCCTCTCTTCCTGCTTTCTACAGGGCTCCGGACCCTGTAGGTGCTCATCTAAGTACTGAGTGGAGGGGTGGGAGGGACAGGGAATGAATCAATGGAAGGATGACGGGATAGACGGTGGCGATCAGATTGGATGGGTGAGAGGATCAGTGGGCCGGGGCTGAGTGACTGATGGGCGGGGGGCGGGGCAGGGGGCGGGCGTGGAGGAGAGGGAAACCGCTGGATGTCTTTCCTGCTCACTGCTTGTTCATCTTTTGTTTTCAGCTCCGGGCGGCAGAGGTGGAGATCAAAGATCTGCAGTCGGAGTTTGAGCTGGAGAAGATCGATTACTTGGCCACCATCCGGCGGCAGGAACGTGACTTTCTGCTCTTGCAGCAGCTCTTGGAGCAGGTGCAGCCCCTGATTCGCCGGGACTGTAACTATAGCAACCTGGAGAAGATAAGACGAGAGTCCTGCTGGGATGAAGACAATGGTTTCTGGAAGATTCCCGAGCCCATCATCATAAAAACCAGCCTCCCAGCAGGTCAGGGGCTTTGCTGTCGCTGCCCACCTCCTTTGCCCCCCCCGCCCTTCTCCACAGTCTGCTGTCCCACAGGCTGACAGGGGGGCCCTGCACCCCTCCCAGCTGGCTCTGGGGGCAGCAGACAGTTGACCCTGGGTACCCAGAATGTCGGGGGCCTGAGTCAGACACACGTGGGTTGGAGTTTTGGCTCCAGCAGTCGCTGTCAGCTCTTGGGACTCAGTGTTTCCATCTGTGAGATGGGGACCAATAACGGCACCGTCCTTAAAGATCGCTGGGTGGCTTAACGTCTTACGACGTGTAAAATCCTTGGAAACATGCCCGGCACATTTTAAATGCCTGATGCATTTAATTACCACGATCATCATTGTCCTTACTTCAGCCTGCAACAACCCTTTGAAGGGATATTTTCACCCGTCTTCCGTATGAGAAATTTCAGAGAGTGTAAGTGACTTACCCAGAGTCACAATCAGAGCAGTGAGTTGTAGGCCAAGAACAGAAGCGAGCTGGGCAGTTGCAGGCCTGGCTCACTTTCTCCTTTTGCTGCTGATCTCCTGTGTGACCCTGTGATGATCACTGTCCCTCTCTGGGCCTCGGTCGCCTGATCTTCACAGAGAAGGGGTTGGATGAGCTACTCCTGAAAGCCACCGAGCCCTCACTGAGTCTCAGATTAGGCTCAGATTTGCAGTGGATCCTCTCCAGCGGCTCCGCCCGTCCAGGGAGCCACAGGCTCCCGGGTCTGGTGGGGCCGCACCCATCCGCCCCCTGCTCAGGGAGTGCTCACCTAGGTCCTCCATCTCTGACGACCCTGGCGGGGACCAGCGCAGCAGGCAGGGAGCAAAAGTGGGGTGACACAGTTTGGAAGAAAGAAACTAGAGACAGAATTAAAGTTTTAAAGATGGGACGGGGGACTCAAGATCTCAGGGGTCAAGAGCGCTGTTCCTCGGAGCCACATCACTTGTATTTAGTATCTCGGCTCGCAGAGAGTATCTGTGGTGCTACGATAAGGTCAGCTTCCTGTGTGCCCCGTCCCGAGTCCCACGTTACAGATGACCTTGAACTGTCGTTATTTTCTCGTGCAAAGGGTATCACCCTGCTGGAGGCCCTAAACCCGCACGTGCCTTGGGGAAAACATCTTTGTGTGTGCAGTGAACAGTATTCTGAGCTTGCACTGACCTAGTGTTGCAAGGCCCACACTGTTTTCCCCTGGCTCAGCAGGGCGTGACGACCCCAACTTATCAAGACGATGAACTTTTGTTTAGATTATACTTAATTGCTCTATCTTGCTTTCATTCTTTTCCCATGGCGTTTTATTCGTGGCTTAGCCAGAGCAACACGCGGCTGACTGTTAACCCCTGTGTGGCACCACCCCCAGTGAAATGCCAGCTGCCTCATTTCCTCGCAGGCTGCAGGTAGCGCTGGCCTGTCTCCCCAGGCTCACCTGCAGTCTTGCCTGGAGGCAGGGGAATGGCTGCTTCGGCCTAAGCCCTCCTGATGTCTCTCAGGGCCATCCCCTCTCTAGGGTTGGGCAGTGTCCTCCCCTGGCTCCAAGCCCGAGCCAGGCCTGCCTGAGCGCCCAGCCTCTCCCCCAGCCCTGCTGGCCCTCCTTCCAGGCAGCAGTGACCTCAGCTTCTGTTTTCTCATAGCAGTTTCAACAGGGCCACAGAACAGACCAGCCCGCAAAACTTCCGCAGCGGACAACGGCGAACCAGGCATGGTAGGGTCTCTGGGAGAGCCAGTGGGGAGCGGGGAGCTTGGCTCCCAAGGCGCGGTGGGCCAGGGGGGCTGTAGGAACTGGACTGTGCTTCCAGGCGACCTGAGGATTACATCAGGGGGCTGAGCGGGGGCCCTGTCTGTGTCACCCTAGACCCCATAGCTCCTCTGGCCCTCGTTCAGAGGCACTTTAGTGTGCGCAGAGACCAGCGGAGGAGCAGGGGCTCAAGGCAGCCCACCCTGCTGGTGAAGGACAGAGGTTTCAGCCACAAACCCAGAGAACAAACGCTCATCCTAGTTTCCTGGGCCCCGGCTGGTACTCTTGAACAGAAAGCGTCCTCAAAAGTTTCCATAAACAGTCACTGTGATTCTATAGTCACTTTACTTCATACTGCCTTTATTTTGTATTCCAGCAAATACACAGCCTTAAAGGAGGTCAGCCAACTTTTCTCTAAAGGGCCACACAGCAACTGTTTCAGGGCTTGGGTGCTAGGTGGTCTCTCACACAGCTCTCAGCCCTGCCAGAGAGCGCGAACCCACCCCCGCCGTATGTAGATGGCTGAGCACAGCTGTGTCCAGAGCGCTTCCAAGAACAGTCTGTGGGCCAGGTTTGACCCACAGACTGTATAATTTGCTGATCCTCACCATTAACCATTACAGATACTTTGGAAAACCTACATGGAACATACCTTTGCAGTCACGATAAGGTCACTCACAGGTTGATGAATTCCAGCCAAGCGTCTCCATCTGAGCAACTCAGGCTGGTCTAAGGCACTGATTGACTGCTTTTGATTCCCTAACGTGGTTTTAAAAAAAGGAAAAGGAAAGTTGTTTCTGAGAAAAGCCATTCTGAATCTGGGGTTATATTTGAATGCTCTAGTTCCAGGTGATGGATACCTACGCAAAGCAAACAGTCATAAGCAAAACAGGGATTTTCTTGGTCTGTGTTAAGTGGACCAGTTTCAGGCATGGCTGGATCAAGGGGCCCAACCAGTCCTGGTTCTGTGTGGCTTCTTCACCTCTTGGCTCTGCTTCACCTGGAGTCCTAGGTTTGGACGGAGGCAGGTCTCTGTGTGGCAGGAAAGATGGCTGCTAGCAATTGGTAATCCAAGAGGAAGAGAGATACGGTTTTTTGGAGCATCCTTAAACCAGTGCTTGTGGGAAGATTCTGATTGGCTCTGCCTGGGTCATGGGCCTACTCTTGGACCAATGACTATGTCCAGGAGATGGCGTTCTGTGATTGGCCCACTCCGGGCCACGTGTCCAGATGTGTAGCAAGGGGATGGGCAGGCGGCAGTGGTGGTACTGCTGCTGCAGCTGGGGTGCCCTGAATGCATAACCTACCATGATCATGTCCAGTGGGTGAAGGGTAGTTCCCTGAAGGAAGAGGTTCGGGCTGAAGAAAACAGATCCACGGCAGCAGTGAAACGCACTAGGGCTTGGTGACAAGTGTTAGAGGACCCCAGTTCTAATGATCATGCATGAGCTCGTGAGCTGCGCACTGTTATATGAGTGTGTGTCCTGGACACCAGCTCTAACGATCATGCGTGAGCTCGTGAGCTGTGCACTGTTATATGAGTGTGTGTCCTGGACTCCAGTTCTAATGATCATGTGTGAGCTGCGCACTGTTATATGAGTGTGTGTCCTGGACTCCAGCTCTAATGATCATGCATGAGCTCGTGAGATGCGCACTGTTATATGAGTGTGTGTCCTGGACTCCAGTTCTAATGATCATGCGTGAGCTGCGCACTGTTATATGAGTGTGTGTCCTGGACTCCAGCTCTAATGATCATGCATGAGCTCGTGAGCTGCACACTGTTATATGAGTGTGTGTCCTGGACTCCAGCTCTAATGATCATGCATGAGCTCGTGAGCTGCGCACTGTTATATGAGTGTGTGTCCTGGACTCCAGCTCTAATGATCATGCGTGAGCTCGTGAGCTGCGCACTGTTATATGAGTGTGTGTCCTGGACTCCAGCTCTAATGATCATGCGTGAGCTCGTGAGCTGCGCACTGTTATATGAGTGTGTGTCCTGGACTCCAGCTCTAATGATCATGCGTGAGCTGCACACTGTTATATGAGTGTGTGTCCTGGGTGTGGGGGATGTAGTATCTGCCTTGCCCTGATGCGCCTGGTTTTGAGCACTGCAGGAGGAATAAGGTGCTTCCTGTCCCAAGGTGGGGGTGGGGAGGAGCGTGTGTAGACTGGAGATGGCCAGCCTCCTTGCTGCCTGAGCTGCCTGGATCCCACCGCAGGAGTTAGGGTCTGGAGTGGAGGGTACCATAACGTGGGCAGTGAGGTTCAGGGCAGCCCGCCGCTCAGGCCGGCAGAGCCCGCAGAACCGCCTCGGGTCAGGGCACAGGGTACAGGAAGTGCACAAACAAGGGGTCCTGACCTGGAGGACTTGGAATCTCGGCAGGAAGAGGACCGCTACAGGCTGATGCTCAGTCGCAGTGACAGTGAGAACATAGCCAGTAACTACTTCCGGCCCAAGCGGGCCAGCCAGATCCTCGGCACGGACCCCATGAAGAGCCTGGGTGAGCATCCCGCCTGCCTCCTGCCCTCCAGCCCCTCCCTGAGCGCTCTGGAGTCACACAGGCCGGGCCAGGAACCCCTTTCCCTCTCTGAGCCTGTTTCCTCCACTGTAAACTGAGGGGAGCTGCCTCCTCATGTGATCGGTGAGACGAGGTGGGGAGTGCCTCCCATCTCCTGTCCCCCTCCATTTCCTGGGGGGCGAGGTGCCAAGTTGGATCCTCTATCTTCCTGACACACAGCAGGCCCTTAGCACATGGCCGGGCCCCAGCCTGGGCTTGCCCAGGACTCGGTCAGTTCCTCACCAGCTTCTTCAGATGGCAACTCATTCCCAAAGCAGGGCAATCAGGACCACAAAAGCAAAACACGATTTTACAAGCAAGAGTTGAAAGCCACTTTGCTCTTAAAACTGAAACCAAAGACACTGAGCTTCCAATCCAATACCAATTAAAAAGCAAATCTCAGATCTGTCCTGAGGTTGTTTGAGAGACAGAGTGGGTGGAGGTGAGGAGTGAGGAGAGGAAAGCTGGACTGTGAAGAAACTCACATCCCATGAGTACCTGGCATCGTGCCTATGTTGCAGATGAGAAAACCGAGGCTGAGAGAAGCAGCTCCCCAAGGTTACCCTCCCATGAAGTGACGGAGCAGGGTTTTGCAGCAGGCTTGTCTGGCTTGACACCCCAGGCTGCACAGTCTGAGGCTTGAAAATTCATGCACCCAGACCAGACCCTTTGGGCAGAGATGCAGTGCTGGGCCCAAGGCCTCAGCCAGAGCAGCTCTCAGAGCCTGGGGTCCCAGGGCCTCTGGCTGGGGTGGGGGGACCAGACTCTGTACCCCACACACAGTCTTTCCTCTCCATCCCCCGCATCCTGGCCAACAGCGTGTCTCCCTTCTGTGCTTTTCCGCAGCACACCACAGCTCCCCACCAGGCCTCAGCTCCCCGCTCGGTGGCGGCTCAGCCATCCCACCTGCCCAGGCCCCGGAAATGCCCCAGCCTCGGCCCTTCCGCCTCGAGTCCCTCGACATCCCCTTCACCAAGGCCAAGCGTAAGAAAAGCAAAAGCAGCTTTGGCGGTGAGCCTCTGTGAACACACTGCCAGCTGCCGCCCTGCCCTTGGGCTCCCGTGAGACTGCCAGGCCCCCCAGGGCAGCTCCAGCCAGGCCTCCTCCCGCCTGCCCCCAACAGTGACCGGGGCACCCAAGGGGGTCTGTCCCTGGGAAGGCTCACTCCCCTCTCTGCTACCCAGAGAGCCCACTCTGCCCAGGGTGTGAGCCCCTGGACCATCCTTGGAGATAGCTGCTCCCCACGCCACACCAGTGTTCCCATCGGCCCACCGCCGTGCCCACCAGTGCGGTTCCATGCCTCCCTGGGTTCAGAAACCTCAGCTCTGCCTCCAGGCCTTCATCAGCATCCTGCAGAGTCCGGTGGCCTCCACGTGGATCAAGATCAGCACCTTGGCAGTTGAACACTCTTCCTCTGTCCAGTAGGCCCCACTTGGTGGGGAAGCCCTGTGGGGCGGGCCCAGGGGTCCTGGAGCAGCTGGTCTGCGGCCCAGGGGAGGCCATTCCACATTAAGCTGCCCTAATAAACTGCCTTTTACCGACGACTGCTCTTCTCCGGTCCTCAGACAGCGTCCCCACGGCCCCTCCCTGGCCTTCTTGGGGAAGCTCTTTTGGAGCAGGGCTTCTTTTGTGTATGTATGTACGTTTGTGTTTACTTTTGGCTGTGCTGGGTCTTCGCACCTGCACACGGGCTTTCTCTAGTTGGGGTGAGTGGAGGCTCCTCTTCATTGCGATGCACAGGCTTACTGTGGTGACTCCTGTAGCAGAGCAGGGCTCTGGGCACACGGGCTTCAGTAGTTGTGGTTCATGGGCTTAGTGGCTCTGTGGCATGTGGCATCTTCCTGGACCAGGGATCTGTCCGGTGTCCCCTACATTGGCCGTCCAATCCTTAACCACTGAGCCACCAGGGAAGCCTGGAGCAGGGGTTCTTAACAGCCTGCAGACTCCAGGTCTCTGCAACTCCCTGCAATTTTGAGTATAAGTGCAGCTTTTTCAGCAGAGAGCATATAAATGTGAACCGGTGTTAGATTCTTGAAGGATCTGTGACCCAGGAGAGCAGACTCCTTGTTTTGGGAAATAGGGGCCACATCTGGCTGAGGTCCAGAGAAGACCCAGGTCTTGATGCCCTCAGGGGCTGTGTTGGAACCGTGCGTGCTAACATCGCTAGAAATGAATCCAGGCCATCCCAGTTGCCTAAGACTGACCCATCCCCTTGCCCATTGTATCCCAGGCCTGCTCTGTGGGAGGGGCCCAGTCTGAGGGAAAAGGCTTTGGTGCTGTCCTGAGCCTCATTTCACACTGAGCATCTGTGAAATGGGGATAATACCAACCCCACAGGGTTATTGTGAAGGTTAAATGAGATAGTGTATAGAGTTCTTTGTGCAATCTCCAGGGGATCTTCCCAACCCAGGGATCAAACCCAGGTCTCCCGCATTGCAGGCAGATTCTTTACCAGCTGAGCCACCAGGGAAGCCCAAGAATACTGGAGTGGGTAGCCTATCCCTTCTCCAGCAGGTCTTCCTGACCCAGGAATCAAACCGGGGTCTCCTGCATTGCAGGCAGATTCTTTACCAACGGAGCTATCGGGGAAGCCCTCACAGGGTTACTGTGAAGGTTAAATGAGATAGTGTGTAGAGTTCCTGCTGCATAGCAGGTGCTGTTAGTCCTCCAGTCCTCCCCTTCATATTTTGTATTAACTACTGTGGTACCTGCCCCAAGCTACTTGCCTGGGCCAAGGAGCTCATGTTCTGGAGAAGCCAGGGCAGAAGGTGCTTAGGAAACCCAGAGATCAGCCTAAGGGGAGGCAGGCTGCAGTGCACCCTTTGAGCAAGAGAATGCAAAATCAGGTTTGTATGGGGAATAGTGTCCTTGTGAAGGGAGCAGCAGTGGGTGGGGCTACCACGAAGGATGGAGAAGATCCCTTAAGATGGGAATGTGGGGAGAGGGTTCCTGGTAGAGTGGTCCTCGTGAACAAAAGGCAGGAGGTGGGAAGATCAGGGTATGTAAAAGGTGGGAGGAGACCTGTTCCATGGAAGCCCTGAGCAGGGACCGAGAGGAGATAAGGCTGCCGAGATGAGTTTAGGTGCAGACCTGCGTGAAGAGCCTCTGGATTCTGTGAGCTGTGGCCAACTGCTCAGTGACTGCCTACACCATCGGGTCTCAGTGAGAAGTGGACTGATGTGGCAATCATGGGCTGAAGGGCAGGAGGGCTGGGCTGTGGGGCAGGAGTTCCGGGAGCAGTCATTGGGGATTGAGAGCAGGATTGGTTGAAGAGAAGCGCAGAGGGAGGTTCTGACTTTTGCCCCCACGTTCTTGGTTCGGTTGACAAGTAGAATACATCAGAAAAGAATGGCTGCCTTCTCTCCACAGTTACCTTCGCCATTCACTCCAGGATTGGGGCTGAGCCCTAGAGAACAGCTAAGTCCTGGAGATGCTTGTGGTTGCTTTTACTTAGACCCGTGGTGGTCTGAGAGCTGGCTGCCCTCTGTCAGTTCAGAAGGGGTGTGGGGCCAGCCCGCCAGGCTCCTCTGTCCATGGATTCTCCAGGAAAGGTACTGGAGTGGGTTGCCATTTCCTTCTCCAGATCTTCCTGACCTAGGTTACAAACCTGGGTCTCCTGCATTGTAGGTGGATTCTTTACTGACGGAGCTACAAGGGAAGCCCCAAAAAGTTACCCTGAAAGTCGCTCAGCCAACTCTTTGCGACTCCATGGACTGCAGCCCGCCAGGTTCTTCTGTTCATGGAAACCTCCAGGCAAGAATACTAGAGTGAGTTGCAATTTCCTTCTCCAGGGGAATCTTCCCGACCCAGGGATCGAACCTAGGTATCCCGCACTGCAGGCAGATTCTACCCTCTGAGCCACCAGGAGAAGCAGCCTGGAAACCGGAGAAGCGCCCAGGTTACAGGGCTGGTGCGAGCATGCGCCCAGCTACAGGTTCTGAATGTATGCCCAGTCCACACTGCCTCCGGCCTGCGGGTGGGCCGCGCCCGCGCCAAGGCCCTGCGCCCATGAGCAGCGGGAGAGATTCCGGCCCTCTTCCCGCAGCCCCCACGCCCGCGACCCGTCCCCGGCCTTTTTCCAACCATCTCCTCCCTGGAGAGAGTGGAAGTGGGGCCTGGTTCCAGTCGAACCTGTCCCGGGCCAGCGAACCTCCAGCCCGGACCCCGACCCGAACGCCGCGGCCGAGTCCAGGACCAATCGGATGAGGAGGCGGGAGCCGGCAGGGACTCCGGCGGGAGTCGGCAATGGGCGGAACCCAAGGGCTCTCGGCCCTACTGACTGGCCGCGGCCGCACAGCTGTCTCTCTAGGATTGAGCTTTTTCCTCTCGGGGGGGCGGGACTGCGCGCCGCTTTCACCAATAGTGTGCCGAGAATCCGCCTCTCACAGGGACATTTCCGGCCGGGTTCCTCGCGCCTCGCCGTCCAAGCAGAGGTTCCGGACGCCCGGCTCCGGCGTTTTCGAACCACTTCCGGGTGACACTCCAAGACAACGAGCCACGATTGGGCGACGGTGGAAGGGGCACTTCCGGTGCCCAGGCGTCTGGTTTCTTTGGAACAGGAAGATGGCGACCCGCGCGGCCCGTGTGTGGTCCGGCTGGTGGCTGCTGCTGCTGCCTTTGCTTGGCCTGGCCGGCGCCAGCGGTCCCCGCACCTTGGTACTGCTGGACAACCTCAACCTCCGGGAGACGCATTCGCTTTTCTTCCGGAGCCTGAAGGGTGAGATTGGGGCCCGATGGATTGGCAAGGTCCCTGAGCCCGGAGACACCGACCCCTCTCCCTCCCACCCGAGCTGGCCTTCCAGGTCTGACCTGCCGCCAGGGGGCTGGTGGGGGAACGGGGGTGGGGCAGGACGGTCATGGTCTCTGCAGTGGTGGTTCCTCTTTGCCTCCTATGTGCCTCAGCTCCCTCGTTCTCTTTTTCCAGATCGCGGCTTTGTACTCACATTCAAGACCGCAGATGACCCCAGCCTGTCCCTCATTAAGTACGGGGAGTTTCTTTATGACAATCTCATCATTTTCTCCCCTTCGGTAGAAGGTAAGGGCTGCGGGTCGCCCCAGAACTCTGATTTATCAGCTGTCTTTAGGATCGTGGGCATTCCTGGGATGGAATGGGTCGCCAGCCCTGGGCGCTGCTGCTCCCAGAGAAGAGAAATGCTAACGCTCAGTTGGTAAAGAATCTGCCTGAAATGCAGAAGACGGTTCGATTCCTCGGTCAGGAAGATCTGTTGGAGAAGGGATAGACTACCGACTCCGGTATTCTTGGGCTTCCCTTGTGGCTGAGCTGGTAAAGAATCCACCTGCAATGCGGGAGACCTAGGTTGGGAGATCCCCTGGAGAAGGGAAAGGCTACCCACTCCAGTATTCTGGGCTGGAGAATTCCAGACTCTATAGTCCATGGAGTTACAAAGAGTCGGACACGATTGAGTGACTTTCATTTCACTTCACTTCACTCTGGGCTTAGGAGAGGATATGTCCTTACCAGAAGACAGAGCTAAAGACTGTGGGATCAAGTGTTGTTGCAGACCTTAGAACTCCTGGCTCTGCTACTCTGAGAAGTGGGTTTTCTCCATTAAAGGGCCTGATAAGAAAGATGAACAGTTCCTTCACCGTTGCGCCCCCCGCCCCCTTAGGTTTGCCTGTCTGGAAAGAGAAAATGGCTGTACCATAAGTATGATTTTCTGTAAAGGGGCATTGGTGGTAGTTGATCCTGAGAATTCAGATGGAGTCCTAGTTAGACTGAGAATAACCTTTAGTGATTACCTAGTCCAAACCCCTATTTGAGGCTGGGTGCATATATCCAGGGCTTAGCAGAAGACTCGTTGTTGAACCAAACGAACATCTTCACTAGATTTTCCAGTTGACATTCCTGTGACAGCTTACTATTTTAGCTTACTATTTTATTTCAATCTGCCACTGTACAACTCTGTTAAGAAGATCATGTATTAAGCTGAAATTTGTTTCCTACTTCCTGCTTTGTTTATTGGGGCAAGGAGGAAAAGGGTTTCTGATACTCCCCAGGGCCTAAGAGAATAGGTCTAATGCTTATTTTGCTTAGAGGCATAGCCTTTGCATGATCAGGTCCTGAGTTATTCGGTTGTTTCTTCTCCAGACTAAATATCCCCAGTTCTTTGGCTGTTTCCCTCTTTGTTGTGCTTTTTCAGTGAGCATCCTAGTCATTCTCTTCTTTAGTGGCTTCAGTTTATCTTTTTCTCAGAGGACACAAGTTGTCCCTGTCCGGGGTAAGTCAGGACTGCCATCTCTCTGTTCAGCTCATGAAGCTTAGGAAGGCTGCCTCTTCACTGGCATCGACTTTCTTTTCTGTGGTTCATGTGAGATTGGGATCTGCCAAACCCCTGATGTATTTTCCCCTAGGTTCCCATTACTTGATGAGGTGCTCCCAACGCCCCTGTAACATGTGCCTTTGGAATTGGCTTTTAGAGGCAAGTTCAGTTGTGCATTAAAATCTTCAAGTTGGCTAGGCAGGCGAATGATGCCTTTAGCAGGTTAAGTGGTGTTTGCTGGATTGCTGTGTTGGAACTCTGAAAGCAGTACTGAATAGTGACAGAGCCTGCCCTTGAGGAGTCTTTCAACCTGTGAGGAAATAAAAATAAGGACTTGAAATGAGTTCCCAAGCCACATGTCAGAACGTCCAAGATGGAGTGGAGGGACTGTCTGAGTTGTGCTTAGAAGGGTCACTGAGGGGGAGGGAAGTGGCAGAGGTGGGCTGAGGAGGCTGAGGTTGGCTGCTGTGAGTGGGAGAAATGGCAGAGCCTAAGATACTGCTTCAGAAATCGGGGTCATTTCCGTACCCACTTCGCGATCTTTACCACTTTCCATATTTGTGATAGTAATGTTTTTCTTCAAATTGACCTGCTTTAAAAAAAAACCCAGTTTAAAAGAAAACTAGTAATGAACCCCTTGTCACCACTGAAGATGGAAAGCCAGTACTCTACCATCGATTGATTTCTGTGGAGGAAAATATAAACAGAATGAATGCAGTGCTGTCAAGTTCTAGCTGATTCTTGACCTGCTGAAGGCTTTGGACCTGAGGCATCCTCTTAAAAGAGGAGATGAGCTGGTTGAGAGAAGTGTTAAGGCCAGTATTGAACTGTGACCATTCTTGATGGAGAAAGTAGGGAAAACAAATGGAATAATGTCTCTGAGATTCAGTGTTATTTGAAGCCCTGCCCGGCATCTCTGTGGTCAACTTTTCTGCCTCTTGCAGGGTGGGGACCGATCTTGAGGGAAACCGTCTCAGACACCCCTAGGGAAAAGGCTAGCATGTTCTGGAGGTCGGGGGTGTTCAGGATAAGTCGTGTCCAGGATAAAGGCTCTTGAGTGCCCTTCTGTGGTACTGTGACTACTAGGCCCTCTTAGGTGTGAGGACCCCAGCCTGGCTGCCTCCTCCACGTGTCAGTTGGTTCCTTGCTCTTCTGGGATCTGGAAACTCTGAAGGCACGTGCAGTAATGGCTACAGGAGAAGGATCCTTAGCCTGTCCTCGGTACCCGGGAAACACTGGATCCTTGTTTTATAGATGGGGAAACGGGCTTAGAAAGGTGAAGGGGTTGCCTGGATTTGTTGTTTTTCAATCACTCAGTCGTGTCTGACTCTCTGTGACCCCATGGACTGCAGCACGCCAGGCCTCCCTGTCCATCACCAACTCCCGGAGTTTACTCAAACTCACGTCCATCGAGTCAGTGATGCCATCTAACCATCATCCTCTGTCGTCCCCTTCTCCTCTGCCTTCAGTCTTTCCCAGCGTCAGGGCCTTTTCCAGTGAGTCGGCACTTCACATCAGGTGGCCAAAGTACTAGAGCTTCAGCTGCAGCCTCAGTCCTTCCAATGAATATTCAAGATTGATTTAAGATCAACTGGTTTGATCTCCTTGCAGTCCAAGAGACTCTTAAGAGTTTTCTCCAACACCACAGTTCAAAAGCATCAATTCTTCAGTGCCCAGCCTTCTTTATGGTCCAGCTCTCACATCTGTACACGACTAATGGAAAAACCGTTACCCTTGACTAGATGGACCTTTGTTGACGAAGTGATGTCTCTGCTTTTCAACATGCTGTCTAGGTTTGTCATACTTTTTCTTCCAAGGAGCAAGCGTCTTTTAATTGCAGGGCTGCAGTCACCATCTGCAGTGATTTGGGAGCCTAAAAAAATAAAGTCTGTCACCCTTTCCATTGTTTCCCCATCTATTTGCCATGAAGTGATGGGACCAGATGCCATGATCAGGAGTTTTTGGAATGTTGAGTTTTAAGCTAGCTTTTCACTCTCCTCTTGCACTTTCATCAAGAGGCTCTTTAGTTCCTCTTCGCATTCTGCCATAACAGTGATGTCATCTGCATATCTGAGGTTATTGCTATTTCTCCCAGCAGTCTTGATTCCAGCTTGTGCTTCATCCAGCCTGACATTTCTCATGATGTACTTTGCGTAGAAGTTAAATAAGCAGGGTGACAATATACAGCCTTGACTTAGTCCTTTCCTGATTTCGAACCAGTCTGTTGTTCCATGTCTGGATCTCACTTTTGCTTCTTGACCTGCATACAGATTTCTCAGGAGGTAGGTAAGGTGGTCTGGTATTCCCATCTCTTTAAGAATTTTCCACAGTTTGTGGTAATCCACACAGTCTTCGGCTTTAGTGTAGTCAATGAAACACAGGTAGATGTTTTTCTGGAATTTGCTTTTTCTGTTATCCAACAGATGTTGGCAATTTGACCTCTGGTTCCTCTGCCTTTTCTTCTTAATTTTATTTTATTTTTAAACTTTACATAATTGTATTAGTTTTGTCAAATATCAAAATGAATCCGCCACAGGTATACATGTGTTCCCCATCCTGAACCCTCCTCCCTCCTCCCTCCCCATACCATCCCTCTGGGTCGTCCCAGTGCACTAGCCCCAAGCATCCAGTATCGTGCATCGAACCTGGACTGGCAACTCGTTTCTTACATGATATTTTACATGTTTCAGTATTCTCCCAAATCTTCCCACCCTCTCCCTCTCCCACAGAGTCCATAAGACTGTTCTATACATCAGTGTCTCTTTTGCTGTCTCATACACCGGGTTATCGTTACCATCTTTCTAAATTCCATATATATGCGTTAGTATACTGTATTGATGTTTTTCCTTCTGGCTTACTTCACTCTGTATAATAGGCTCCAGTTTCATCCACCTCTGCCTTTTCTTAATCCACCTTGAACATTTGGAACGTCTCAGTTCACGTAATGTTGAAGCCTGGCCTGGAGAATTTTGAGCATTACTTTGGTAGCGTGTGAGGTGACTGCAATTGTGTGGTAGTTTGAGCATTCTTTGGCATTGCCTTTCTTTGGGATTGGAATGAAGACTGACCTTCTCCAGTCCTGTGGCCACTGCTGAGTTTTCCAAATTTGCTGGCATATTGAGTGCAGCACTTTCACAGCATCATCTTTTAGGATTTGAAATAACTCAGCTGGAATTCTATCACCTCCACTAGCTTTGTTGGTAGTAATGCTTTTTATTTTATTTTATTTTTTTTTTAATTTTACTTTTAAACTTTACAATATTGTATTGGTTTTGCCAAATATCAAAATGAATCTGCCACAGGTATACATGTGTTCCCCATCCTGAACCCTCCTCCCTCCTCCCTCCCCATACCATCCCTCTGGGTCGTCCCAGTGCACCAGCCCCAAGCATCCAGTATCGTGCATTGAACCTGGACTGGCGACTCGTTCCACGTATGATATTATACGTATTTCAATGCGATTCTCCCAAATCATCCCACCCTCTCCCTCTCCCACAGTGTCCAAAAGACTGTTCTATACATCAGTGTCTCTTTTGCTGTCTGGGTTATTGTTACCATCTTTTTAAATTCCGTATATATGCGTTAGTATACTGTATTGGTGTTTTTCTTTCTGGCTTACTTCACTCTGTATAATAGGCTCCAGTTTCATCCACCTCATTAGAACTGATTCAAATGTATTTTTTTAATGGCTGAGTAATACTCCATTGTGTATATGTACCACAGCTTTCTTATCCATTCATCTGTTGATGGACATGTAGGTTGCTTCCATGTCCTGGCTATTATAAACAGTGCTGTGATGAACATTGGGGTACACGTGTCTCTTTCAATTCTGGTTTCCTCAGTATGTATGCCCAGCAGTGGGATTGCTGGATCATAAGGCAGTTCTATTTCCAGTTTTTTAAGGAATCTCCACACTGTTCTCCATAGTGGCTGTACTAGTTGGCATTCCCTGTTGGTAGTAATGCTTTTTGAGACCCACTTGACTTTGGACTCCAGGATGTCTGGCTCTAGGTGAGTGATCACACCATCCTGGTTATCTGAGTCATGAAGATCTTTTTAGTATAGTTTTTCTGTGTATTTTTGTGAACTCTTTTTAATATCTTCTGCTTCCGTTGGGTCCATACCATTTCTGTCCTTTATTGTGCCCATCTTTGCATGAAATGTTCCCTTGGTGTCTCTTAATTTTCTTGACGAGATCTCTAGTCTGCATTCTATTGTTTCCTCTATCTCTTTGCATTGATCACTGAGGAAGGCTTTCTTCTCTCTCCTCGCTATTCTTTGGACTCTGCATTCAGATGGGCGTAACTTTCCTCTTCTGCTTGGACTTTTACTTTTCTTTCTCAGCTATTTGAAAGGCCTTCTTAGACAACCATTTTGCCTTTTTGCATTTCTTTTTCTTGGGGATGGTTTTGATCACCGCCTCCTGTACAGTGTCACGAACCTCCATCCATAGTTCTTCAGGCACTCTATTAGATCTAATCCCTTGAATCTGTTTGTCACTTCCACTGTATAAGTGTAAGGGATTTGATTTCGGTCATATCTGAATGGTGTAGTGGTTTTCCCTACTTTTCTTCAATTTAGGTCTGAATTTTGCAATACGTAGTTCATGAGCTCAGCTCCCAGTCTTGTTTTTGCTCACCGTATAGAGCTTCTCCAACTTCGACTGCAAAAAATATAAATTAGTCTGATTTCGGTATTGACCATCTGGTGACGTCCATGTGTAGAGTTGTCTCATGTTGTTGGAAGAGGATGTTTGCTATGAGTACTGCATTCTTTTGAGAAAACTCTGTTAGCCTTTTCCCTGCTTCATTTTGTACTCCAAGGCCAAACTTGCCTGTTACTCCTCCAAGTGTTTCTTGACTTACTACTTTTGCATTTCAGTCCCCTATGATGAAAAGGATATCATTTTTTGGTTTTAGTTTTAGAAGGTCTTGTAGATCTTCATAGAACTGTTCAGTTTCTTTGACATTAGTGGTTGGAATATAGACTTGAATTACCATGATATTGAATGGTTTGCTTTGGAAACGAACAGAGATCATTCTGTCGTTTTTGAGTTTGTACCCTAGTACTGCATTTCAGACTCTTGTTGACTATGAGGGCTACTCCACTTCTTGTAAGGGATTCTTGCCCACAGTAGTAGATATAATGGGTATCTGAGTTAAATTTGCCCATTCCTGTCCATTTTAGTTCACTGACTCCTATAATGTCGATGTTCACTCTTGTCATCTCCTGTTTAACCACTTCCAATTTACCTTGATTCATGGACCTAACATTCTAGTTCCTATGCAGTATTGCTCTTTACAGCATCGCACTTTCCTTGCACCACCAGACATATCCACAACTGGATGTTTCCACTTTGGCTCAGCCTCTTTATTCCTTCTGGAGCTATTTTCCCATTCTTCTCCAGTGGCATATTGGGCACCTCCTGACCTGGGTAGTTCATCTTTCAGTGTCATATCTTTCTGCCTTTTCATACTGTTCACTGGGTTTTCAAGGCATGATGCCTGGAGTTAAGCCCAGGTATCTCAGTTTCATTCATACGGAAGTGAGAGTTGGACCATAAAGAAAGTTGAGGTCTGAAGAATTAATGCTTTTGAACCGTGGTGTTGCAGAAGACTCTTGAGAGTCCCTTGGACTGCAAGGAGATCCAACCAGCCCATCCTAAAGGAAATCAGTCCTGAATATTCATTGGAAGGACTGATGTTGAAGCTGAAACTCCAATACTTTGGCTACGTGATGCGAAGAGCTGATTTGTTGGAAAGACCCTGATGCTGGGAAATATTGAAGAAGGGGACGACGGAGGATGAGATGGTTAGGCAGCATCACCAGCTCAAGGGACATGGATTTGAGCAAACTCTGGGAGATAGTGGAGGACAGAGGAGCCTGGTGTGCTGCAGTCCATGGGGTTGCAAAGAGTTGGACACAACTTAGTGACTAAACAACAGTAAATCATCAATTTCCTAGTCTGTCACTATGCTGGAGTTTCAGCAGCAAGCTTCCTGACACTTTGGGCTGGATGATTTTGTCTTGTGGGCACTGTCTTGGTCAGTGCAGTGTCCTGAGCCCCGACCCCCCAGGTGGCAGCAGCCTGCTTCCCCTGGTGACAAGAAACATCTGCGGGTATTGCCTTGAGTGGCGGAATCACCTTGCTGGGAACCCCTGTGCTGGACCAAGCAGCTGTTTTACGTTGTAAGGATCTGCCTGGCCTCTCTGGAGGAGGCTGGGTGGACGGCTCGGTGTGGGGTAAGGGCTTGAGCGCCCCCCACCCCTGACTAAGATGTTCTGTAGATTGGTAAGGTACTGTGCTTTTCTTTCTCCTGAAAATCAGCGCTCAGAAAAGAGGGCCGTTCTCACGTTTGCGTCGTTACAGACTTACGTGGTGAGCTCATTTCTAAGTGCCCAGTGGATGTGGTGGGCAGACTTGCGTGCCCAGCCGGCGTGAACGGCACCTCCAGCCTTCCAGTTGCTCGGGCAGAGATCTTGGCGCCGTCCTTCGTGCCTCCCTCATCAGGCTTGGCCCTTGACGTGGGGGCGCAGGGCTGCCCTGCTTCCTCCCCCTCCACTGCTGGGGTCCAGACACCACTCTTCACTGCCTGGGTGATTGCAGTGGTCCCCTGTCTCTGTGTCCATCCTCACCCCTGTTCCTGATTCCCCTCATAGCCACCAGAACCATCCTTTAAAGGTACAAGGAGATTATCTTGGTCTCCTGCTCAGAGCCCTCGGTGGCTCCCCCTGTGGCCACTGTCACAGAGCCCACAGAAGCGGCAGTGCCCGGCTCCCTCTGCTGCGCCTCACCCCTTTGTCACACTGAGCTCCTCCCTGGTGGCGAGTCGCCCACCTCGGGGCCTTGCACCTGCCGTTCTCGGTGCCCGGGTGCTCGCGTCCCAGATGCCTCGCTCGCTCACTCACACACACGTGCCTGGCGTCTCCCTGGCCAGCACACATGTACGCCAGCCCCTTGTCCTGCCTTTTCTTCTCAGCACACAGGAAGCAATTTCACATAACGAAAAGGTGAGTTACTGAGCACTCTAGCCGCTGCTTCATGTTGAGCCTCAGGGGTGCCTGTGGGGAGGGCCCTTGAGGGCGTCCCTGGCGGCTCAGACGGCAAAGAATCCGCCTGCAATGCGGGAGACCTGGGTTCCGTCCCTGGGTGGGGAAGACCCCCTGGAGGAGGGCCTGGCAGCCCACTCCAGTATCCTTGCCTGGAGAATCCCCAGGACAGAGGAGCCTGGCGGGCTGTAGACCATGGGGTCGCAGAGCATCTGACACGACTGAGCGACCCAGCACTCGAGCCTGCTGCGGCCCCCGCAGTGCCAGTTCTGGGTGCTTATGGCCGTCCCCTGACCCTCTGGCCAGAAAAGGCTGTGGTCTTACAGGTGCTGAAAGTTCATGTGCCTTTTTGGAGCTCACTTTAAAACAGTGTATGAAGTGGTCCTGTTGTGACTGCTGGACCTGGGTTAACGGGGAAACTTCTCGTGTCGGGCAGAGCACTGCCCGGGTCACGTGACTGCACATCCTGAGGCTCAGGAGCGCCCCTTCTCAGGCGGGCGCACTGAGGTGAGGTCGATGGGCTCTGGAGAGCGGCCAGGGGCCCAGGAGTGGCTCGAGTGAAGACAAAGGTACTGATGGAAAGTGCGGGTGATATGCTGCAAGTTGTTTCACGAAATGGGAGTGAAAAAACGTGGCACTTCTAGACGAATAGTTCGTGTGTGACTTGAAATGTGTATGACTGACTTGACAGCTGTAATTGGTAGGTGTTTGAGTGTTTCATTTGTACTTCTAAAGGTTTATGAATTTGAGCCATTATTCTTGGCTCTTCACACTGAGGAACTGGGAACATTGTCCTGTCGGGACGTGTATGGTAGAGGTCCCTCTTGCTTTGGGCCCCCAGAGGGTGCTATTCTGTAATTGGTTGTGCCTGGTCTCTGGTGTGACTCAGCTGGTTAAGAACTCACGTGCCAATGTTTGATCCCTGGGTGGGGAAGATCCCCTGGAGGGAGGCATGGCAGCCCACTCCAGTATTCCTGCCTGGAGAATCCAATGAACAGGGGAGCCTGGCAGGCTACAGTCCGTGGGGTCACAAAGAGTTGGACACGACTGAAGCAACTTAGCACGGGCTGTGGGTCACCCTCCCCACCCAGATGTCAGAGGAGCAGCAAGAGGAACCTTCTGGGTCCTGAGTCTGGTGCTTCTTTCAGATTTTGGAGGAAATATCAACGTGGAGACCATCAGTGCCTTTATCGACGGTGGAGGCAGTGTCCTGGTGGCTGCCAGCTCAGACATCGGTGAGTCTGGCCCGGGAGGCTGTGGCATTTCCCAGTGTTTCTCCAGGGGGCTGAGAGCTTTACACATGGAAGCTGCCAAATGGGCATTCGCGGTGGGGAGGTGGGGGGAGCCCTGCCAGGGAGGGCGGGCACTGCAGCACCCTTCAGTCCCTCCTGCGCCTCCCGTGACCAGAGCCAGGGAGGTGAGGAGCAGGTCCTGTTTCAGAGCTGGGACCCCTGTTTTTCTTTTCCTTCGTTTTGCTTTTTCCTTTTGTTCTTTTGTTTTTTTGGCGGCTCTGAAAAAAAGAAGGCAAGAGGGAAGATGAACAGATTTTTGTTTCTTATTTTGGACATTTTCAAAGACACTTAGAAGCAGGGAGAGGGGAGTGGGATCCCGAACCCCTTGTACTTAACCACCAGCTGCACTAGTGAGCACCCCCTGGCCACTCGTTTCCCTTCTTCAGTGTGGGTAGGTTTTTAAAACTGTGTTGGGTGGGGTCTTGGTTGGGTGTTGATGAAGAGGAGAGAAACCTTGTAAGTCCAGACTCACCCAGATGAAGTTTGCCCGAGGTACTTGGCTTCAAAGCAAGTTTTTGTGCAGAACCAAGATCACTGTGTACTTGTGGAGGGAGGGGTCAGCTGGTGGTGGTTTATCAGTTTAGATTCTGACTCCGCAGGCAGAACACCATGCTGTTGCCCAGGGGTCGTGGGGGCTGCGCCCGGCTTGGTGACGCCTCAGGGCCTGGGGGTGACTGGTAGTAGAGTGAGTCATGAGGATGCTGGCAGGAGGGACACTGCTCAGCCCAGGGCCCCAGCTTCAGGGCTCAGTCAGGCGTCTGTCGGGTCTGTGCAGGCGACCCTCTCCGAGAGCTGGGCAGTGAGTGTGGGATTGAGTTCGACGAGGAGAAAACAGCTGTCATCGATCATCACAACTATGACGTCTCAGACCTTGGCCAGGTAACCAGCTCAGCCTCGAAACCAGGAGGGGCTTGGGAGGGGCCCCCTGGCTGGGGGACCTTCTCCTGATCCAATTTCCCTCTGCTTGGGCAGCACACGCTCATCGTGGCCGACACAGAGAACCTGCTGAAGGCCCCCACCATTGTTGGGAAATCATCTCTGAATCCCATCCTCTTTCGGGGCGTGGGGTGAGTGAGCAGGAGAGGCTGGCAGAATCCTGGGGGAAGAAGGGGTCCCTTTTGTCGGGAGGCTTTCTTTCCCCTGGAGCACGTGGGTGAGATTAAATGTGACACTGAGTCAGATTCCATCGTCACAGCAAGAGGAGGGCTCGGGGTTTGGCTTTTAAAAGTGTGATGAATTCCTGTGAAGGAGTGGCTACTGAGGGACCCCAGTCCTTTGGGCTCAGTTCTTGGGGGTCAGAGTTGGGCAGTTCTCCTTTCCTTCTCCAGTATGGTGGCCGACCCTGACAATCCTTTGGTGCTGGACATCCTGACGGGCTCTTCCACCTCTTACTCCTTCTTCCCGGATAAACCCATCACCCAGGTGAGGGCCTTTGCAGCCTCGAGGCCTCCCGCTCCTGGGCCTGGGGCAGCACTTTTTATCTGAAAGTGAGCAGCAAGCAGGAGAGCCCCCTTGGCGGTGGGATGAGGAGTGGGTGGGCAGGGTGAGGGCAGCAGCAGGGGGTGGTCTCGGCCTTCCTGGCTGACGGCCTCATGTTGCCACCAGTACCCGCACGCCGTGGGGAAGAACACCCTTCTCATCGCGGGGCTGCAGGCCCGGAACAACGCCCGGGTCATCTTCAGCGGCTCCCTTGACTTCTTCAGCGATGCCTTCTTCAACTCAGCGGTGCAGAAGGCTGCACCCGGCTCCCAGAGGTAAACGCGGGGGCCTGGGGCCACCAAGGGGTAGGTCTGTGTGGACCGGGAGGAGGGAGCCTTTTAGCTAAAAGTGCTGGAGGCTGAGTATCTTCAGGTGCTTTTTTGAAGACTTTGTCACTTTATCGCTTCTGTTGGCAATCTAGACTGTTCATAGTAGTAATGATTTATCTGGAGACGTTTTGGTGGTGGTGGTGGTGGTGGTGGTGGTTTAGTCACTGAGTCGCGTCTGACTCTGCGGCTCCGTGGACTGCAGCACACCAGGCCTCCCTATCCTTCACTATCTCCTGTCACTGATGTTTTGGTAGCTGTGCACCTGTCGTGTAGGTGACACCCAGAGCAGCGTGTCACGCTTGTCATCCTTTCCCGTTTTCCCCTTGAGCAGGATCCCAGATGTGTGTGGCCTTCAGGCAGGGCCTGGCTGGGTGTGGTCTGTCTGGTGCCTGGTGACTGGTTTACCAGGCACCGCTGGAGGGAAGTTGGTCCCCGGCTGCAGCCTCTCCGTTTCTCCTTCTGCAGGTATTCCCAGACTGGCAACTACGAGCTGGCTGTGGCCCTTTCCCGCTGGGTGTTCAAGGAGGAGGGGGTCCTCCGGGTGGGGCCCGTGTCCCATCATCGGGTGGGCGAGACAGCGCCACCCAACGCCTACACCGTCACTGACCTAGTGGTAAGAGCCTGGCGCTGGAGGGACCCTGGGTTTGGGCCAAGTTGATTCCGCTCAAAAGCACTCAACACTTGCATGCTGGGCCTGAAGCGCCCAAACGAGGCTGAATAAGTTCATCTTCACCCTAGGAAGTCAGCTCAGGTGCAGAGAGCCTGGCATATAACTCACCGTCACAGGCGGCCTTCTGTGGAGGAGGTGTGCTTTTGCTGTGGGAACGCAGAGCGGGGAGAGGCTTTACTGGTTTACTCCGCTGGGAGTAGAATTCACATTGAGTGGGGTCTGGAGAATCAGTCAGGAAAGGCTCGCATGGCTACTGGAAGCAGGGCCGCTCAGGCGTGCCAGTGCGCTCAGGGAGAGCACTGTTCGGGGCAGGTCAGAGGGCCAGGCCAGCTGGCTGCGTCTCCACTTTGGGGGTGGGAGACTCCTGCCCGAATCACAGGGGGATTCAGTGCAGCTGAAGGCGAGGCTGTCCTGCCAGGCACTGGCCACCGGGCTTACCCCAGCTGCTTGTCTCAGGAATACAGCATCGTCATTGAACAGCTCTCAGATGGAAAGTGGGTCCCTTTTGATGGCGATGACATTCAGCTGGAGTTTGTCCGCATCGATCCTTTTGTGAGGACCTTCTTGAAGAGGAAAGGTAAGCGCAGCTCTTGCGAGAGACAGCTCTGGAAGCCCATCCCTGCCTCTGTCTGGCTCTCGAGGAGCAGCTCACCGATGGCCCAGGAAGCCCCTCCTGGCTGTATGTCTTGGCTCTTCCCCAGGTGGCAAATACAGCGTCCAGTTCAAGTTGCCTGACGTGTACGGTGTGTTCCAGTTCAAAGTGGATTACAACCGGCTAGGCTACACGCACCTGTACTCCTCCACTCAGGTAAGCCCCCTCCTGCCGCCCTCCACTCCGGGCACTCTCCGCCCCCGCGCCCCGCCCCCGCGCGGCCAGGGCCCGGCACTGCTGCCTTCGCAGGTGTCCGTGCGGCCGCTGCAGCACACGCAGTACGAGCGCTTCATCCCCTCGGCCTACCCCTACTACGCCAGCGCCTTCTCCATGATGCTCGGGCTCTTCATCTTCAGCGTCGTCTTCCTGCACATGAAGGAGAAGGAGAAGTCCGACTGAGAGGCTGGCGCCCTGCACTCCTGGCAACAGAGTCGGAGGGTTTTCATAGGATTGGTTTTCTTCTGCCTTTCTGGTGGTTTTTGGTTTTTTTTTTAAGCCACGGACAATGGTACAGCATTACCTCAGTGGGAGATGGAACATTGAGTACCAGAGGGTGGGGGTTAGGGAATAATTTGTTTTTCCACCTTTAACGCTGTGTATTTTTTCATATGTGACGTCAACTCTTATTTCTAAAATAAAGAGAAACATGGCCCTCACATTTCATCTGACCCCTGTTGTACTTTGCTGATGGGGCAGGGGGATGCTGTTGAGAAATGACGGGTACAAAGTAGTAAGTGGCCCTTTTTAGTTTTGCTGAAGTCTGGAAATGACACAGCTGCTGAATGTCAAGGGGAGTGAAGTAAGGTTAATAAAGGCCAGTGGGGACATCACAGAGATGGGAAAGCTAGGGTAACAGCACTGGACTTTAATAGAATTATAGAACTGCTTGGTTGAAAAGAACCTTACAGCATATTCAACTTGCTTTAGGCCCTAGCTGTGTTCCTAAAAAGCACACGTAAAGATGTATGATTCCGTCTCCAGTATGATTGTCTTTATAGTGTGAGGATTACTCTTACAAGCCAAGTATTCCATTTGAGGCACTTACATATTTTGCAGTTGTCAACATGCATTTAATTCGTCACAGTTCCTGTAAGAAATGCTAGTCAGAAGGGACAGTCAGCAGGTTCAGAACACTGCACTGCTAATCTCCATGTCCTCAATCACCGGCGCTCTGCTGGACTCAAGTCAGCGGCTGCACGAGCCCCACGGCGATGCGTGTCACCAGCACCCCGGGCTGCTCCGGGACAGACGACTGACTGACGGCAGCGGCTCCCGTCTCGGGCCTCACTCACGGGCTGTTCACTCTGACACCTGACTATCCTGACCTGCGTGAACTCTGGCCACAACACCGGTCTGACCTCTCAGCTCAGCCTCACCTAACAGACCCGCTCGGCCACTGACTTTTCAGAGGTCTAGGAGGACAGGACTCGGGTCAGTGGTTTACGCCCGAGCAGCCTCTCGCCTGGGACAGAGCCCATCCTTTGGATCTGTGTGCCCAGGGCTGGTCACGTGGTCAGCGCCGAAACACAAAGGAGCCTGGTGATTGGCTAGCATTTCTCTTGAGGGTTAGGCCCTTTGCGGTCATCTAGACAAGGGGTTGGCAAACTTGGTCTGTGGGCCGGTCTGGCTTGCTGCCTGATTTTTGCAGGCCTGCAAGCTAAAAATGGTTTTTACCTTTTAAGTGGTTGAAAAAATTAAGAGTAAATAGTGACACACGAAATTCCAAATCTCAGGGTCCCTAAGTGAAGCTGAACTTGTTCACACATTGAAGGCTGTCTTTGCACCACGATGGCAGAGCTGAGCAGCTGCGACAGCCTGAGCACCAGCCCTCGACAGAAGTTTGCTGACCTCTCTCGAGAGCGGTGTCTTCATTTCACAGGTAAGAGAACTTGGACGATGCATCAGAATCACACAGCTAGACAAAGCCACACAGCTAGAGCAAGTTAGTGGCTAGACCGTGACCTCGAGCTGCTCCTTCATCTGCCAAACCTGAGGCCTTCTCTTGGCTGACTCGCCCTCGCCATGCCGTCCTTCCTCCTCACCCCCGCCCCTCACCTAGGAGGCACTCGCTCAGCGTTCACAGACCATCACGACACAGATGCTGGAAAGTTCTTTTAGTGATTCACCAGCTACAGCAGCTGTCTCGGGGCTGCCCTCCAGGAGTCGAGGAGGAGGGCCGCCTGGCTCAGCGCTTCATACTCCAGGTTGGCCAGAAATAGCATCTTCATTTTTGTTTCCACACAGTTCTTCTCCGTCAGCCTGTTGGCCAGCAGCGTGGCGGCCGATTGTTGGAGGAGCCAGGCAATCATCTTGTCTAGTTTCAGGTTCTTTGGGGCGAGCGTGTGTTCACCCCAGAGGCTTAAATGAAGCACATTAGCAGCCACTCGGGCGGATGGCCTCTGCAACAGGAAGGGGAGCCAGAGCTTAGAACACCTGTGACAGTCTTCACCCACAGCCCGCTTTGTTAGCACAGCCTGTCTCAGGGTCTTCCCTTCTTTGGCCCTGAGCATACTCTTCACCCTTCCCTCCTGCAGTACTCTGCACACACACCGGCCAATTCTACCCACGCCCCAGGCTTTCACATGGGTACGAAATTTGGGGTGGGGTGGGTGGGTGGGGTAGGGGACATTGTTGGAATAGCCTCCCCATCCTGGGCCTTTCTTTTATTAAGATTTTTCACCATGCAGCATGGCATATGTGATCTTAGTTCCCCAACCAGGGATCGAACCTGTGTCCCCTGCACTGGAATCTTGGGAGGCCACCACTGGACTGTCAGGGAAGTCCGTGACAGTCCAAGGCCTTGAAGGCCCAGGAGCTGCGTCTGGGGTGAGGGGAGTTGTCCTGACTTCATGACGGCAGTGCACGCTATGTGACAGCCTGCTGCACATGGTGAGGGGCAAGCGGTAGGCGGGACTTTGAGCCCTGCTCTGTCCATGCTTTTTCCACTCCACATGCCACCCGCACTGGCCCTGCCACTCCTGTTAAGGTTTCAATATGTTAGCCTTTGGAGTAATTTCAAAATGTCCAGATCTCTCAGGAGAGTTCATCCTATCTGTCTGGCTAGATCTCAGCTGATTCTGTATCTTCATTAAACATGTCTTAAAACTGCATCTCTTTCCCTCTGAGTAACTTTAAGCAGCTAAAGCCAAGAGGAGTGACTGCTGGAGTCCTGACTCCAAGCTTGGTGGCCAGCCCCCCTGCTCCTATCTGTATTCCAGCCTGCTGTGTGTTCTGTACGTGGCCATCACCTCCGTAAGACAGAGGAGCCGTTTCACTCCAGTGCCTGCCCAGCCCTGCCCTTTACTCTGGAACGCGACCTGAGGTTCCCATCCACACAACCCCTGTAAACCTGAACCACCTCACCTTGCAGACCTCCCGCTGCAGCAGCAACCTCACCAGGCACCTCACATCCCGCGGCACCCACTCGGGCAGTGCTGGCAGCTGAGCCTCCTGGTAACTGCGGCTTTCAAGGTGGGCCCTGCCCTGGCCGTAAAAGGGATTGGGGAGCCCGAAGATTTCGTAGGCGAGTGCGCCCACCGCCCAGGCATCTGCCTTGCTGTAGTCGATCACTGCCCTGGGGCCTGGGCAGGCCGTGGACACCTGCTCGGAAAGCAACAAGTGAACAGTCACGCTGCTGGTACTTGAAACCTATTTGTGCTCCTGCACGGCACCCAATTCATGCACTAGTCTGGACTCTGTCCCAAGGAACCCAGAATTGAAATGAACTGTAGCTCAGATCCAAGCAAATGTGCTTAGGCTGCCTACTTCAGGCTGACAAAACTCATCTCTCCTGGGACATCAGTTCCAGGCAAAGAGACAGGGAAGGGACTTCTGATAAATTATGGGTCAGAAAAGATGGAAGTGTTGAGTAAACAGGGAGGAAACCTGGTGGGAGAGGCTCTGCTGGCGGCACTTGACACGCTCAGTGGGACTCACCTCGGGAGCCATCAGGCAGCCATTCCCGCCACGGTCCACGTACCAGCTGGTGAAAGGCAACTGCAGGCCGACGCGCTCATCAGCTAGGCAGCAGCCAAAGTCTGTGATCACCAACCAGGGGCAGCCATCTGTGGGGAGACTCGCAGACGTGAGAGGCCATCTCCTCCCCTCCCTGCACCTCGAGGCCCTCCGATACCTCCACTAAAGCCACCCTCAGAACACGCTGACCCAGGAACAAACCACTGCACAACTGCACTCATTTCACATGCTAGCAATGTAATGCCAAAATTCTCCAAGTGAGGCTTCAACAGTAAGTCAACTGAGAACTTCCAGATGTTCAAGCTAGATTTAGAAAAGGCAGAGGAACCAGAGATCAAATTGCCAACATCTGTTGGATCATTAAGAAAGCAAGAGGATTCCAGAAAAACATCTGCTTCACTGACTACACTAAAGCCTTTGACTGTGTGGATCACAACAAACTGTGGACAATTCTTCAAGAGATGGGAATACCAGACCACCTGACCTGCCTCCTGAGAAACCTGTATGCAGGTCAAGAAGCAACAGTGAGAACCAGACACCGAACAACAGAGTGATTCAAAATTGGGAGAGGAGTACATCAAGGCTGTATATTGTTACTGTGCTTATTTAACTTACATGCAGAGTACATCATGCGAAATGCCAAGCTGGATGAAGCACAAGCTGGAATCAAGACTGTTGGAAGAAATATCAATAACCTCAGATATGCAGATGAAACCACCCTTATGGCAGAAAGTGAAGAAGAACTAAAGAGCCTCTTGATGAAGGTAAAAGAAGAGAGTGAAAAAGCTGCCTTAAAACTCAACATTCAGAAAACTAAGATCATGGCATCTGGTCCCATCACTTCATGCAAACAGATGGGGAAACAATGGAAACCGTGACAGGCTTTATTTTCTTGGGCTTCAAAATCACTGCAGATGTTGACTGCAGCCATGCAATTAAAAGATGCTTGCTCCTTGGAAGAACAGCTATGACAAACCCAGAGAGGGTATTAAAAAGCAGAGATATTACTTGGCCAACAAATGTCCATATAGTCAAAGCTATGGTTTTTCCAGTAGTCATGTATGAATGTGAGAGTTTGACCATAAAGAAGGCTGAATGCGAGGAGCCAGCATGAGGAACTCCGCCCATGGCAAAGGTCATGAGGAAGGAGGCTCGGCAAACGCAAAGGCGGGATCGAGCATCAGGAGTCCCCCTGGATATTCTCGAGCATCTACCCCCAAAACCAGAGTCTGCCTACTTTACTGCTTTGTGCTCTCACCTCTGACTTTACGGGGGGCTGTCCCCCACCACCATCTCGCTCTCTCTCTGAAAAGGAGTTAACTTACAACTCCAGTTAATAAAGTTCCTGGGCATAATAGGAGTGTTTAAATCTAAACCCCTCAGATAGCTCTCTAACTTACCTGACAAGTTTACCCGGACTCCTACAGCTATGCATACGAGTGTTTTGTCTCCCAGCCGCGAGAGGCACGGGAAGCCTAAGATATTCAAACAGCTTAGAGCCTCTTAGAGTTAGAAGCTGTCAGAATAAAACTAGTAAAAGATTTCATTGATGAGCCAATGCTTGCTGCCAAGTTTCCACATCCCCTGTGTTGCATCCTTGAATGTGAATTAATACAGTTGGTATGTAGAAAAAATAAGTAGTGGCCTTGGTGTTAGCAACTTTAGACCCTTAAGGTAATACATTCTTTCCTTTGTTGTAAACCCACTGCACCTCTGCCCTATAGGAATGCAACTTTATCTAACACCTTCAGAGGATGGCGCCAAACTTTAAAATAACTACTCTTAGAGAAAATAAGTCTTACGGTTGACAAACCTTTGTCAGAGTCATAAAATGTTAATAGGCCTTCTGGCCAGAAGATGATGTAAATCACCTAAACCATTTGTATACAATAAATTTGCAGAAAAGAAACCCTGGTTTCGATAAGGATCAAAGACTGCTGACTTTGCATGATTTCACATCCCCTATTATCCTCTACGTGCAACTTAGGGTATAAAAGCCCTTGTTGAAAATAAAGCTACGGGCCTTGCTCACCGAAGCTTGGTCTCCCCATGTCATTCTTTCTCTCAACCTCTGGCTGAGTTTCCATCTGGAGTGCGGAGGTCCTCTGTGACCACTTATTTGCCTGGGCTTCTAAGACCCACTCGAGAAGGTGCCTAAGGTAGGGCACCCTCTGCTATTCGAGAGGGCGCCTGAGGCCTCCGTGGTCAGAGCTAACCTGATGTCACAGGTTATATTGATTTTCCGCGTAAACCAAGCTACTCAGCCTCTTCTCCGCTGAATTTTCCTACTGAGCTATCCTCATTCTATTACTCTTTATATCTTTGATTAATATTTAATTAAAGCCAAGGGTAATCGCCGATGCCGTCTCCCGTTCAAACTCCCTGGATCAGCCAGGGCTGGACCCCAGCAGCTGAACACCGAAGAATTGATGCTTTTGAACTCTGGTGTTGGAGAGGACTCATGAGAGTCCCTTGGACTGCAAGGAGATCCAACCAGTCCATCCTAAAGGAGATCAATCCTGAATATTCATTGTAAGGACTGATGCTGAAGCCCCAATACTTTGGCTACCTGATGCGAAGAACTGACTCATTAGAAAAGACCCTGATGCTGGGAAAGATTGAAGGTGGGAGGAGAAGGGGATGACGGAAGATGAGATGGTTGGATGGCATCACCGACTCGATGGACATGAGTCTGAGTAAGCTCCAGGAGTTGGTGATGGACAGGGAGGCCTGGCGTGCTGCAGTCCATGGGGTCACAAAGAGTCGGACATGACTTGAGTGACTGAACAACAACAAAAGCCACTCTCAGGACATGCTGACCCAGGAACACAGGCCAGCAAGGCCTGGACAGCTGCCCACTCACCAGAGAGCTGAGTGGGACCAGCAACACAAATACAGACATGCCTCCAGGAAATCAAGGTCCCTTAGCCAAGAACTGGCTAAAATCAGCACATTATCAATTAGTTATCTGGAAAAGGATTCATGCAGACTTCCTTTAAAAGCCAGTTCCTCTAGAATTTAATCGCATATTGAATTATCCTAAATCTTTTTAGTTCAAAATTGACCATATGAGAGAATCCGCCTGTATTGCGAACAGAAGTTCGATCCCTGGGTCAAGAAGATCCCCTGAAGAAGGAAAAGGCAACCCACTCCAGTATTCTTGCCTGGGAAATCCCATGGACAGAGGAGCCTGGTGGGCTACAGTCCAAGGGGTTGCAGAGAGTCAGACATGAGTTAGCAACTAAACAAGAAGAACAAAACAATGACTCTCCTTTACAGAACCCCCAGGCAAGTAGCCACCCAGCTTTGCTTGAATGCTTCCAATGATGGGGAGCTCATTGCCAGAGGCAGCTGGGCTGACATTCAAGCAGTACTTGCTGAAGATATTCTTACAATACAAAGACCAAAACAAAGAACAAAACCATCCATCTTGAAGGAGAGAGTGCTTATCTCTGTGGGCAGAGCTAAGACACAACTTAGAACATAGAAACCAGAAAAGACCCGAAGGCCCCAAATGTCCCCAAGCCTGAAGTGCAGGCCACCCTGGACAGCTCGGGGCGGGGCGGGCAGCTACCTGCATCCAGTTCCACCAGGATGTTGTCGGACTTCAAGTCTCTGTGCGCGACGCCCTGCTGGACCAGGTGATCCACCCCTTCCAAGAGTTGCAGAGTCATCACAGTGGCCAGCCGGGGGCTCGGGGTGTTCCCGCGAAGGTACTGGCGCAGGGTACACGGGTAGCTGGTGGAGAGCACAACAGGGCCAGTCATCACGCGCCTAGCATCCCGAGCACCTTACTTCCTGTTAGGATGATGGCCTTTCTCCTGACTCCTTTGCTCCCTAAGTAGCTGTTCTGTTTCTATCCACCATCCTGGAATTAGGAAGTAAGAGCTAGGGCCTCACACGTTAGAAGTTACAGGACAGCTGCTCGTTTCCTTAAAACACTCACACAGCAATGCCAGGGGCACAGAGATGGAGAAAAGGAGAAGAGTCTATGTTTAAAAAAAAACAAAACAACGCAGGAGAAAGGTGAGCATACAGGGGGCTATGGTCAAAGGTCCTAAGAGCACTAGATGGGAAGTATGACCTGACTGAACATGCACTTCTGTTTGCCTGGAAGGCCGTCCCAAAGGGAAACTGCGCTCCAGGGGAGACACATGCCCTCAGCCTGCCCTTGTCTCCCAAAGAGAGAGGATCCTCTGGCCCGTGATCCCAGGCTCTTGGAGGCAGCGACCAGCTCCCACTCACTCCAGGTCCCGCCACTCACTTCTTCATGACGAGGAAGAGAGTCCGCCCATGGCCCAGGCCTGCGGGGTGAAGACGCGGGGGCAGCACGTCCGGGTAGTCGACCAGGGCCCCTGGCAGCAGCGGCACCGACGAGGTGAAGGCTCGCAAGACCCGGATGATGTTGGGGTGCGGGGCCAGCTGCTTGGGACCTCCCTTGGGTCTTCTGTTTCAGCCGGGTGGGACAAACGTGAGGGAGCAGCAGATACGACACTTGGGATACAACAGTCTGAGGCCACAATCAACACTGACATTCATCTCCACCCATATCTATACCAAGTGTGTGCCAGGTGCAGAGCGGGGTGCTGGAAGGGAAGCCGCGGTGACTCATCACACTGGTGACCCCGTCCATCCCACGAGGAAGAGCAGGGGGCAGGAGGCCCTAGAAGTGGGCTGCCTGGGCTTGAACCCCACGCCTGCCACTCCAAGTCCTTGGCCACACTGCTTAACGTCTCTTGGCTCAGTCTCAAATGCAAAAGGGGAATATAGTAGTACCATACCCTGTAAGGTGGATAACAGGACCCAGAACCTCCCTGTTCCAGCCCTAGCTTAACACCTGGCACGAGCTCAGTCAGCCTCTGAGTGAACCGACACAGAGGCAGTTTGTAGAAGCGATTCCCCCGCACGTCAGGTGCTCTGCCCAGGCCTCTGCTGCTCCGGGAGCCCCATCCCACCGCCCTGCTCAGACACAGAGGCTGTAGGACTGTCCACTGGGTGTGGCCCCGCCCCTGCCCAGAGCTGCCAGGCCTAAGCGTGCGCACCTGACCCAAGGGCAACCAAGGGCCTGAAGTCATGTCTGAGACCCAATGCTTGGCAGGAAAAGGGGAGAGGCTCTCTGTGGAGTGTGAGGAAAAACTCGGCAGTAACTGCATAGGAAATGGAGCTGAGGTGTTGAAAGGATGCTGTAACGCGCTTGAGTTCGCTGAGCTGTTTTACAAATGTAAAAACCCCCACCAAATGAAGATGCTAACCACTTGATGACCATGAGCAGATAGCCCGCAGACCTCCTGGAGCCTGAGGTCAGGCTGTTAACCACTGTGACACTGCCCTGTCACCTCACCATCTACTGGAGATTTGTGCACGAGCCGGTTACATACCCTGGGACACCCCTCTCCCTTATGTGCCCTTAAAAAAATGCTTTGCTGAAACTCTTTGGGGAATTTGACATTTGGGGGCCATGAGCCACCCATCTCCTTCCATGGTCCTGTAATAAACCTTTCTCTGTTCCAAACTCTGGCATTTTGGTATTGTTTGACCTCACTGTACGTCAGGCACAGGATTTTGCTTTTTAACAGTGCCACGAGGCCTGAGGGAAGCCGGAAGTATTCCTGCGGGCAGGAAATGAGGATGCAGGGTGGCAGAGAGAGGCGGATGGAGCAGAAGCCCAGAGACATCGAGGCAACAGGGAGGGCCCCACGCCCGGCCTGTCCTCCGAGCTGCCTCAGGTCCGAGCTTTGAGCCAGGCTGTGAGTGGCTCCAACAGCTCCTCTGGGGTTCGTCCAAACGGGCCCCTGTCTTAGGTGATCAAAGGCATCAGAGCATCATTCCGGCCTGAGCCATTAGAGCCACTGGGAGAACAACGATCCCGGCACAAGGCTGTTGGTGCCGCAGCAGCAACGTGCTGCACGGCTGTCAGCAAACCCGGGGCAGCGCGTGGCCGCACCGGGAGGGGTGTTTGTGTTTGAACGGAGAATGATCCGGACAGGAGGCCTGACGGGGGTCGGACCAGCACTGACCACACCGGACTCTGCTGCCACTTCTCAGGCGCCTCTGCCACAAAGACACTCTTGGGGAAGGCCACTAAAAAAATCTCTCGGCACCATCAGGTCATGGCAGTTAGTTGTAAAGTGAGTGTTAACCTCTGCTGGGGACAGACAGAATTCAATTCGTGCAAAATTGGGGTGCTCTACCTGAGAATTACTTAGGAGTCATAAACCAGATCCGCCCAGTTCAGAAGGATGAAGGATGGTTTTAGGTGGCCTTCTCTCCCTGCTCCAGCGTGAGTCAGCCACCTGCATCTCCAGCTGGGGTCAGACTACAGTCTTTCCCAATTATCCCCCAACTGAAAGCCCATCACTGACTACACTGTTCAGTGGGCGTTTATTGTGTCTGTGGGGGTGTGTGTGTCACGTCAGACGCTGTGCCGAGGGCACAGGTGTGGGTGCTGCTCCGTGGCGAGGCGAGGTGGGGCAGATGGCTGCTTACCTGTCAGTGACCGCTCCATACTCCCCGGCCAAGGCCACTCGACTGGCTGGGACCAGCTCCTGGCTCATTGTGCTAAAGATGGCTTCGCTGGATGAGCCTGCCTGGAACATCCATAACGGTCCAGAATTACACGGGTCCGAGAAGCCCAGGCCCTCCTTGTAATCTGGACCGGGACAACTACTGCCTGGAACTGGCTTTGACTTTCAAGCTCATAACCTCTCTGAGTGGCAAGCCAAGCCTAGTTTCTCCAGGGAGAAAGGAGGCAGAGGTGCCATTCATGCCAACCCAGAGGATGCTGCCCACGCCTCAAACTCTCGGCAGCTCAGGTTCCCAGGGCCGGAGGAGATGTTGAGACGACCACGGCAGGGGCTCCTCTTCCTGCCACAGAGGCCTCCGGGCACCACCAGGCTCAGACCTGACCACCGAGCACGAACACTCACCTGTGAAGGCTCCCTTCAGCAGACAGGCTGAGCCCGACAAGCCCACCCTGGATAAACTCGCACTGAATCACAGAACAGCCCTCTATCAACCAGCAAAAAGCAACAAACAATGAGGAAAAGCCCCGTATTTTCCTCATTTCATTATGAACAGCTCTCAGGACTGGCGACACCTATAAAGAATCCTTTAAGAATTAAGTCTTTTAGCTTTTGTGAATGCATTTGCTGTCATGCCCCAACCAGTGGGAGTTTTGATGTTAAGACTGGATGTTTCCTGGCAGTGGGCGTGGGGTGAGGGGTTGGCTACTTGTTAGCTATCAGCCCAGCGTGGAAGCACAGTCTAACAAGCTTCATTCCCCAAATCAAGGCACAAACCACATCCTTCAGGGCCCAGCATGAGCTATGTGGCTGTGTCCCCCTCAGCCTTGGAGAGAGGCTCTGGGCAGCAGAAAATACCATCAAGTCTCGATGAATTTCCTAACCCTCCTCCCACCATGTAATGGCAAGATACAGAAACTACTCTAAATGGACAAAAATCTTTGTTTTTGGGTGGGAAAAATACTCAACTTGCCAAAGTCTTGAGTTCTGCAAGGGTTAAGAGCAGAGAGCTGGCACATCAGTCTTGGGTCTGGAGTGTGGTGGGAGGCGAGCTCAGAGGAAGGCACGTGGCTCCTCCTTCCCCACGAGCAGGTCACGGAGCGAGAGGACAGAGCACACTGCAGCCCTGAAATGCGCTCATCCGCCCGGACGCCCCGGGCCCTCGCCACTCAGTGTGGCTCGCAGCCCAGTGGCCTGGGAGCCCATTAGGGAGGCGGGACCTCGGGCTCCATCCCACACCGGCGCTCAGAACCTGCCTTCTAACCCACCCTCAGGTGACGCGTGGGCAGGCTACAGTCTAAGACTGTAACACCGCTTCAGACCGCCGCACGAGAGCGTGAGGCACCTGTCCTGTGGAGAATCTTCTGGTTCCTATTTACCTCCTAGGAGAAAGTGCCGTCTGGTTACCCCCCAACAAGAAGGGGATTTTGAAAAAGGATGACTTTAGAGATGGAAGGCCCCACTCTTACCGAGATGTTCCACATCATCTTGATGGCCAAGGGGAAGGCCGGGGCCCGTGGGGCTGGCGCCTCCTCTCCTCGTGGAAGGATCTCTGGGCCCTTCCCTGGAAGAAGCTGGCCCAGGCTCTCTGCCTCCTCCAGGCTCTGGGGCAACACAGGCATGGCGGCCTCATAGACGGCGGCACTGCAGCCCTTGCCAATGGACTGCCCGATCAGATACTCCTCCAGCCGGAAACCCTGCCAGCGTCGGGTGTCCAGTGGGTCTGGGAGCAGCTTGTTTTTCTGGGTGAAAATTGCCTGTGAAGAAAACCAGCAGGCACCATGAGCTTGGCAGCCCCGTGAGGCTTCAGTGAAGGGATAGAGTGGTACAGCGAGGCCAAATCTCCACTGGCAGATCGAGCGCTAATAAAACAACCAAACTGGGTGCTACTGTTGGTCCTGGGCTCAAGCCAGCCTCTGTTCTCTCCTTATTCAGAGTGGTTCTCAAACTGCCACTTCATGGCAGTCACCGCGACAGTCCAACACAGAACACTGTGTGAGTTAAGAGATCACAATTCCCCAGTTCTGCAGCTGGCACACTGCTCCTTTGCTGCCTGTCAGGCTACCAGCACAATCTTGGAGGTGTCTGATTATGGAGATGGTTCTATCTGCAAAGGCCTCGGCAGGCAGCTACTGGACGGTTACCAAGAGCTGTGGACGGGCAGGAGCATGTGGTCACAGCCACCCCTTCCGCTTGTGAATGACCTCGGGCTGCTCTTGCAAGCAAGGGGGTGAAAATCAGGAGGCTCCCTGGAGCCAGTCATCGGGTCCTGTTGTTGGCCTGAACCCCGAGGACCTGCAGGTCCTGTAGATGGCCAGCCTCCAGATGGCCGATGACGGAGCTTGGAGTCAGTGACAATGCCATCCGTGGTTTACTGGATGGGGAATCTTATATGTCTGCAGCAGGGGGTCCTGGAGCAGCATCCCGGTGTGTGTGGCAGACAGCAGGAAGGACCTGACAGCAATCTTGGCTCCTCTGGGGAGCAGGCAGCTACCATTCACAAGGGGAACTGGTCAGGTTGGCTCATTAGTTACCAGGGAAACCTGCAGGTTCATGACCATCACCAGGGCAGATGTTTCCCTTTAATACACCAGCAGGTGGAGTGGTTCTGGCCTAAGGCTTAGAGCAACCATAGCTGGGGCAGGGGGCAAACACCTCCTGTGAGGAGGCTGTAGGGGAGCAGGCACTGGTCCAGCTCCCTGGACCTGTAGGTCCAGCAGGGGATGAACAGAGAGCAAGAGAGAGGCCATCTTGAGCGCCCAGACCACACACTCCACTCCCACAGACCCTGCGCGGCCCTTACAGTCTTGGTCCAGCCCTCCCCCGTGACGTCCCTGGGGTCACATATGCAGAGGTGCGCTGCAACCAAACACCACAGATGCAATATGGACCCCAGCAGCTCAGAGTCTGGAGGGGCCCAGGGACGCAGGAGGACTGAGCATCTTGCTGGAGACCCGCTGGTCAGACTCATCTCTATAGGCTTTTCATTTTTTTGGCTGTGCTGGTCTTTGCTGCAGCATGCTAGTCTTTAGTGCTGGCTTCTTTAGTTTGGCCACAGGAGCTTCACTGCATGGCATGTGGGATTTTAGTTCCTTGACCAGGGATGTAACCCACGTCCCCTGCACTGGAAGGCGGATTCTTAACCACTGGACCATCAGGGAAATTCCCAGACTCATCTCACAGTTAGGCCACCATGGTCGCCCAGTCACTGGACAGATGCTCTCTGCTCAGATAAGGGACAAAACGTAGGATGTTTACATTTACATAATATAGGGAAGGTCGTGACCGCTAGGCAAAATACAAGTAGTACCAGCATTGTGAGAGCCCACCCATCCTGTGGTTTTCGTCCTGGCCAGCCGGTGGGACCACACCGCCGGTCCACTTTCAGTTCCCACAGCCAATGCCAGTCCGAGAGAGGCGGTGTGACAGACCCCAGGGTTAACAGAATGGTGCCTTTCTCCAGTAGAGGCCCAGACTAATTCCTTTAAGTAGTCTTAGGTAGAGCTGGGTAGAAGATCTGTAAGAAGGTGAGATCTGCAAACCCCTTTCTAATCCCCTGCCCCACAGGGTGGCAAGCCCAAACCACCAGGGTCTTATCTGCCAGTCCCGGACCGCTTTATATTTCCCCGGGGGGCGGTCCTGTGGCGAGGACCAACCTGTGAGTTACTGCCCCGGCCCACAGCTGGCAGTGGTCCTTTGGCAATCAACAGCTGAACTCAGAGGGTGTGGACAAGTGGCCTCTGGGTTAATGTGGCAGAGGCAGGGGGACGGTCACTCCTTGGACGTTCAGTTATAGCTGGTAGGTCTGGGGTTAGCCTCCTGGGTCACACATGGGCACACGGTGAGAGAGTGGGTTTCACATCTCAACTGTTGCTGAAAGAGTTCCTTTATCCCGCCCACTGGGCTTCCCTCACAGCTCAGCTGGTAAAGAATCCGCCTGCAATGCAGGTGACCCTGGTTCAATTCCTGGGTTGGGAAGATCCGCTAGAGAAGAAATAGGCTACCCACGCCAGTATTTTGGGGCTTCCTTTGTGGCTCAGCTGGTAAAGAATCTACCTGCAATGTGGGAGATCTGGGTCTGAACGCTGAGTTGGGAAGATCCCCTGGAGAAGGGAAAGGCTACCTACTGCAGTATTCTGGCCTCGAGAACTCCATGGACTGTATAGCCCATGGAGTCACAAAGATTGGACACGACTGGGCGGCCGTCGCTCTCGCTTCCATCATCCCGGAAGCCCAGGCGCAGTGGAGCTGTAAGGCAGATGGGCATGCCAGTGTGTGTTACTTGTTTTTTCGGTCCATTTCTGAACTTTGTGGCTGGTAAGGTGGGCTTTTGGTGTCACTCGAAAACACAGATAGGCCTTTTGTAACGTCCTCCGTCAGCTGTAATGCATCGTAGGCTGCGTATCACTGCTGTTCATCACACTACTATCGTTGCTCAGCTCCCTTTCAAAGCTGGGACCAGAAGCCCAAGGGTATGCTTTAATCGTTTTGCCATTGCCACAGGCCCCAAACAAGCCTTTGCAAGAAACTGGCCATGTCCAGTTCACAAGCCTGTCCCTGAGTTAATACCCTAAACCTGAGTCTACATTGCTTGGGGGGGTGGGTCAGGGGTGTGCCTGTATTTCACAGACAATCCAGGTCCTTGCATTCTGTCTGAATTCATCAGCCATCCCTGTGCGATCAGATGACCCGTGAGCACAGGGCTGCTACATGTAAACAAGAAAGAAACTCCAAGGTTAACAGGAAAGCATCAGCATAATGGACGAGAAAGACGTCTCTCACAGTAGTCAGCTGTCACAGGGCCCACAGCTGGTGGGCGACCACCCTGGGATTTCCCCAAAAGCTTTCCTTTCCCCAACCAAGCTCCCTGTCCTTTCCCAACATCTTGGTGTTTACAGGAGCTTTCTCGGCTGGCTCACCAATTGTTAGGTTGTACCCCAAAGGCCCGCAAGCCTTGTAGTTGCCCAGCCTTCAGATGACCCAAGCAAAAGCCCGGAGACAGTGACAGAGAACCTTACATGTCTGCAGAAAAAGGTCCTCGAGCAACACCCCACCATGTGCAGCAGGCAGGACCCGGCAGCAATCTTCACTACTGGGCAGGGAGTCGGGTGGAGGGGAGTGCTGCTATTTACAGAAGGAATTGAAGTCAGGTTGGCTCATTAGTTACCAGGGAAACCGGTGGCTGGGGCATGTCCCTCACAGCCCCTCAGGTTAACGACCATCACGAGGACAGATGTTTCCCTTGAACATATTATCAATTGGGGGATTTTTGCAGAAACTAACAACTGGGGCCAGCGATTTTTATATAAGTGAATATTAAAAGACGACTCTGGTCAATAACGATTAGGTAACAAAAGACGTATTATTAATGTCTCTGGTCAGTATGTTGTTAATAAACTAGCAGGTGGAGCTGCTCTGGCCCAAAGCTGAAAACAACCATAGCTGGGGCAGGGGGCAAGCATGTTCCTGTGAGGAGGATGTAGCTGAAGCAGGGACCGGTCCCACAGGGGATGTACAGAGAGCAAGAGAACCGCCATCTTGAGTGGCCTGACCATACACCTGTCTCCCTGTTTCTGCCTCTTAGGAAGCTGGGGGGCCATTCTGTTCACAGAAAGGAGACAAAGAGTACAAGAGTTCTGATGGAATTAGATGGAAGTGTAGGTGGGGGTGCACGGGGAAAGAGGCCATTTCCCCCAAATTGGTATTCTTGCCTACTTCAGGCAGGTGACATCATTCCTCCAGTTGCCCAAACTCTACCTTCCTCCTCAAATCCCATCTCATCTGCTGATCCCTCCCTTTCTATGGCTAGTCACTCGCCTCCAGACTTGCCCACTCATGTCCTTCCTTACCTGCTTCCGAGTCTAGTGAAAGCCCATTGCTTTCAAATGTTGCAGCAGAACCTAACTGATGGACTTCCCTGGTGGTCCAGGATAAGAATCTGCCTGCCAGTGCAGGGCACATGGGTTTGATCCCTGATCCGGGAAGACTCCACAAGCCTCAGAGCAACTAAGCCTGTGCCCCACAACTCCTGAGCCTGTGTACTGCAACCACTGAACCTGTGCGCCCTGGAGCCCTGCTCCGCGACAAGAGCAGTCACCAAAATGAGAAGCCTGTGCACTGCAACAAAGACTAGCCCCGCACGCAGCGAGAAAGACCAGCACCACCACCGAAAAAAAAGAACCTAACTTATGCATTACTCAGTGCCTTGTCCTGACACTTCCTATATATGAAAACTCTTTTGCAGGCTGGTCTGCACTGCCCATACTGGTCTCTCACATGCCTCTCCCTGAACCTTTGCTCAAACTCTTCCCCTCCCCTTGCCCCCTGAAATACTGTCTTTGCTCTGCCTGTTCATCCCTACTCATCCATCAAGTCCCAACTCAAGCTCCTGCTTCCCCTATAACAAGTGCTGACCACTCAGCCCGCAGTAGTCTTTCCTTCTGGAAGATTCCTAAAGCACTGGGAGTCTATAAGCTAAAACACTTCGCATGAGAACTTTTAATTTTTTTTAAAAATGAAAGTCTGTCTTGCCTTGCCAACCAGTTTCTAAATTCTGTGGAGCCAAAGAAGCATCGTGTAATCCTCAGTCAACCATAGTTTTGAGGATGAGATAAAATTTTTAAAGCTTTATTCTGAAATAAATATAGACTTACAGGAAGCTGCCAAAAAAAACCCAACAAAGTGTCCTGTGTGCCCTTCTCCCAGTTTCCCCCAGTTGACCTCTCACGAGGCACTGCTGCTGCTGCTAAGTCGCTTCAGTCGTGTCCGACTCTGTGCGACCCCATAGACGGCAGCCCACCAGGCTCCCCTGTCCCTGAGATTCTCCAGGCAAGAACACTGGAGTGGGTTGCCATTTCCTTCTCCAATGCAGGAAAGTGAAAAGTGAAAGTGAAGTCGCTCAGTCGTGTCCGACTCCCAGAAACCCCATGGACTGCAGCCCACCAGGCTCCTCCGTCCATGGGATTTTCCAGGCAAGAGGACTGGAGTGGGTGCCATTGCCTTCTCCGTCACGAGGCACTAGTACAGTATCAAACCCAGGAAAGTGACGACATACTCTACTGTCAACGAGGCTGCAGATCTTACCCAGTTCTCACCATCTTTTCTAACCCACATTCACTCGTGTGCATGCCCCTGCGGTGTAGCTCTGTGCGATTTCACCCCACCTACAGATTCATGTAATCACCAAGATACAGACCTGCTCCATCACAGAATCCCTTTGAGCTGCCTCTTTGTTTTTGCACCACCCCCGCCATGCCCCATGCAACCACGTCCCTGGCAACCACTGACCTGTTCCCCATCTCTACCATTCTGTCATTTCAAGAATGTTATATAAATAGAATCACAGGATGCAACCATTTGGAACTGACTTTTTTCACTAAGCATAATGCCCCTGAGGTTCACTGAAGTTGTTACCTGTATCAATGCTGATTCCTTGTAATTCCTTATTATTAGTATTCCACTGTATATACCAGGGTTTGTTTAACAATTCACCAGCTAAAGGATGTTTGTGTTTTTAATATTTTGCTATTATGAGGGATGCAGCCATAAATACTGGTGTACAAGATTTAACACCCATTGATGGCCACTTGGGTTGCTTCTACCTTTTGACTATTGTGAATAATGCTGCTATGAACATAGGTGTACAAATATTTGTTCAGAATCCCTGCTTTCAATTCTTTTGGCTATATACCAAGAAGTAGAATTGCTGGGATCATACAATAATTCTATTTTTAATGTTTGGGGGAACTGTTTCCCATAGCAGCTACTCAGGTACAGGTTTTTGTGTGAACATAAATTTTCAATTCTCTGGGTAAACGCCCAAGACTGCAATGGCTGGGTCATATGATAAATGTATGTTTAGTTTTGTAAGAAACTGCAGACTAATTTCCAGAGTGGCTGTACTATTTTAGATTTTCACCATTGATCCAGTTTCTCTGCATCCTCACAAGCATTCGCTATTATCACTTATTTTTAAAATGTTAGTTGCTCTAATAAGTATGCAGAGATACCACATTGTATTTTCAATTTGCATTTCCCTAATGATTCAACTATCCTTATTTGGCATCTGTATCTCCTCTTGGTGAAATATATGTTCATATCTTTGGCCTATTTTATAAAGGGTTCCCCCAACAAAATGCTTTCCAAATGCATCTAAAGGGACTGGTCTGGTCTACTCCAGTATGACACCATATGGAATTAGCATTAGAATTAGAATTTTAGCACACGGGTTGCCAAATCTGGTACTCTGATTTTCTTTCCAAAGAAGTCAAATGCAAGAATTTAAAAAATTAATTTGTAATTAATTAAAAATTTTAAGACACAGAAGAATGAAGTGTGAGGCAAGGATGTGGAGATGGTAAGCTAGGAGGATCTAGCTCCTCAGTTTAGAAACACCGGCTGTAATTTTAAGTAGGGTTTGTCAAGTTGGCCACCTTGGCTTCTGCCAGCTGAGCTGTAACAAAAGACAGGGGCAGAGAATGGGGCCTAGACCAGGTGTCACCTGTTGCCTCACAGGGGCCAGGGCGTAAACATGAGACGCTCTGGTGATGAGTAACACGACCTGGGCGGAAAGCCAGGAAACATGGGAGCTTAAAGACCAACACTGCTTGGTCTTTAACCAGCTGTGTCCTTGGGCAAATCACCCCACCTTGCACCACCTCAGCGTTCAGCTGTAAAACGCAGGGGCTGTACTAAGGCAGTGAATGGTTCCCAACCCCAGGAAGAAGGGCCTCCCTGAAGAGGAGGAAACTGTGCTAGCAGATGGTCTTCAGACTTGAACTTAACAATGTTTCTTCCCCGGGTGTCCAGCCTGCCTGTCTGCCCTGCAGTCTGAACTTGCCAGACTCCAGAACAGCAGAGCCAATTCCTTCAAATAAAGCTGCCTTTTAATAAACACATCCTATTCCTTCTGTTTCTCTGGAGAAGTAGAGATTTTGGTTGAGTAGAAACAGAATCCTCTGAGCTCTTTAAAACACTTAAAAAGCCCAAGAACTAAGCATTTTAGTCACCCCAGATAACTCTACACAGGTTGTTAACTAGGCCTGCTGTTTTCTCCTGCTGTTTGGGTTTTTACTGCGGCTTCAGCTATGTCACTAATTGGCTAAACTGTGGAGGCTGCCTGGCTGGCAAGTGGTTAACAACAGCACACACAGGTTCTGTGAAAGTCAGACTTGTGACTTCAGCAAGTTACTTCACTTTTCACCTCCCTCATCCATATATTGGGGATGACAACTACCTCTGGAATATAAGGGTTAGGATTTAGCTGTCCTTAAATTTTAGAAAATTTACAGAAGGTCATTGGCCTTGGAGACACATTGACATTGACATTGAAGTCGCTCAGTCGTGTCCGACTCTGCGACCCCATGGACTGTAGCCTACCAGGCTCCTCCGTCCATGGAATTTTCCAGGCAAGAGTACTGGAGTGGGTTGCCATTTCCTTCTCCAGGAGATCTTCCCAACCCAGGGATCGAACCAGGGTCTCCTGCATTGTAGGCAGACACTTTACTGCCTGAGCCACCAGGGAAGTCCAGGAGCTATGTAATTAGTATATCTTTCAAACCATGCAGTTTGAGAAAGTGAAAGTCTCTCAGTCCTGTCTGACTCTTTGTGACCCCATGGACTGTCCATGGAATTCTCCAGGCCAGAATACTGGAGTGCGTAGCCTATCCCTTTTCCAGTGTATCTTCTGGACCCAGGAATCGAACCAGGGTCTCTCGTATTGTAAGAGAATTCTTTACCAATTGAGCTACCTGGAAACCCCCGTTTGAGGAAGGGAAGATAGTAAAACCAAAGTGAGGTACTGGCCTGGTACCAGGAGATCAGTAACAAATGAGCCTTAATCAGTGATTGCCAAGGAATTCCCAGCTACAAGATAAATAGAATCAGTCCTGAGTATTCATTGGAAGGACTGATGCTGAAGCTGAAACTCCAATACTTTGGCCACCTGATGCAAAGAACTGGCTGATTTGAAAAGACCCTGATGCTGGCAAAGATTGAAGGCAAGAGGAGAAGGGGACGACAGAGGAGAAGATGGTTGGATGGCATCACCGACGCGACAGACATGAGTTTGAGTAAGCTCTGGGAGTTGAAGATGGACAGGGAAGCCTGGCGTGCTGCAGTCCATGGGGTCGCAGAGAGTGGGACAATACTGCGCGATTGAACAAGCTAAATCTTGACCCCAGGCCCGAAGGCAGCCGGCTCCGCTCCGCCCCGCCCCCAACTCGGACCCGGCTCCCGCACTTAGCCCCGCCCCAAGCCCGGCTCCTGCCCCAGCTCGGTCTCCCCGGCCCCGCCCCGCACCCAAGTGGGCCCCGCCCCCGCACTTGGCCCCGCCCCATCCCGGCTCCGGCCCCGCCCCTCACCCAAGTGGGGCCCCGCCCCCGCCCCATCCCGATCCTCCCCCCCGCCCCCGACCCTGCCCCGCCCGCCGCCGACACTCACCTGGATCTCCTCACAGGCTGAGGCGGCCCGCCGGCCCTCCGCTTGCTTCTCCTCGATGAGGCCCAGCCCAAGCCCGAAGGCCAGAAAGACAGCGCGGCCGCAAGGGCCCGCACCGCCCCGGGCCCGCACCACGAACTGCCGCTGGAGCCGCTCCGCCAGCCCGGCCACCGACTGGCGGAAGAAGCGGTAGCGGCCGGGAAGCCCGAGCCCGAGCCTGCACGGCTCCGTGCCGGGTCCCGCGGCCGGGCCCGGGCGCTCTCCGCGGCCCCAGCCCGCCGCGGGGCCGGGCCGCTCCGGCCGGCCCCAGCCGTAGGCCGGGCCGGGCTTGGCCGTGAAGCGCAGGAGCAGCGCTCGGCCTAGCTGCAGGCCCCGGCCCAGCGCCTGTCGCACCGCCATGGCGTCGCCGCCCGGTCCCTGGGGACCTGCCGGCGTCCGGGGCGCCTGACACAACGCCTCAACTTCGGGGCGGAGCCTCTGCACGGGCGCGGGCGCCGGTGGGCGGGGCCGTCACTCAGGCGGTTTCCCGGCTGGACGCGCGAGGGCGCTGTGGCCGTCCCTGCCGGCGCGTACTTTGTTCAGACTTTTGCCCGCAGCGTCTGCGGGGTGGCCTCTCAAGGACGTCAGGGGTGTGAACTTGGCTGCTTCTGGCGAAATCGTCATTGAGGAGGGAATATTTATTGAGTAACCCCCCTTGTGCCAGACTCTCTACATTTGTTAATTAAATTTCCCACCAATGAGATAGGAATGTCGTTTTTATAGATAAGAAAACAGGCACGGAAGGGCTGTGAGGGTCCCAGGTCATATGCGGTGTCAGTTCAGTTCAGTCGCTCAGTCGTGTCCAACCATTTGCGACTCCATGGACTGCGGCACACCAGGCCTCCCTGTCCATCACCAACTCCCAGAGTTTACTCAAACTCGTCCATTGAGTCGGTGATGCCATCCAACCATCTCATCTAATGTTGTCCCCTTCTCCTCCCACCTTCAATCTTTCCCAGCATCAGGGTCTTTTCTCAGGAGTCAGTTCTTCGCATCAGGTGGCCAAAGTATTGGAGTTTCAGCTTCATCATCAGTCCTTCTAATGAATATTCAGGACTGATTTCCTTTAGGATGGACTTGCTTATTTCCTCAACTCCTCCCCATCTCTGTTCTGTGAAAGAACCTGGCATCTAAACCCTGACACAGTTATTTTGAGACATTAGCCTGCCTTCTTCTTGGTCATTTGGCTTTCTGAATAAAGTTGTATTCCTTGCCTCCTAGTCTCTCGGTCAGTCAGTCTTCGACAAGCAAACTGAGCTTGGATTCAGTAATATTCTCCTTACAGGCCCTGGAAAAGATATAAAATGTTTTTGTAGGTGCAGCTAAGTATGTATGGCATCACCAACTCAATGGACAGGAGTCTGAGCAAACTCCAGGAGATAGTGAAGGTCAGGGAAGTCAGGAGTGCTGCAGTCCATGGGGTTGCAAAGAGTCAGACACGACCTAGCGACTAAACAGTGAAGAGCCATACCTGTGTGTGACAGGTGAGCTTCAGGGCAAGGAGACATTTGTCTGGTGTGAGAACCACCTCAGCATTGCTTGGGTAGAAAGGCACAACCTAATCCATTTAATTTTGGGGCTCATTTGTGACCTTCAGCACAACCCTGGTTCTGTGCTGTAGAGTAGTAAGTAAAAATAGAAGTAAATAAGAATAAAAATAAGGCACTGCAAAAAGATCTATCTTTGAATTGGTGAGTTTAAACACACACACACACACATATGTATAAAATGAGAAGCTGGTGATTTTACTCCTAAGTATAGACCCATAGAAATGCAAACATAATCTCCCCAAGAATGTCTATAGCAGTGCTGTTCTACATAGTGCTGTTGTAGCCACGCGTTCCGGGAAACAGACTCACTCAAGACAGTGCAGATGGTGGAGTGTCGTTTATTACACCGGCGGGCCCAAGGCAGAGTCTCCTCTTAGCCAAGGACCCCAACCAGCCTTTGTGAAAACCTTTTATACCCTGTGTATAAGGTTTCTTGAAACTAGTCTGAACAAAGGAAAAAGAAAGATACTATCAAAGTTAACCCATGATTCATATGCCTTAAACCTAGGTAGTTAACAGTGGACCATTATTAATAGGCTTGTGGTCATTTCCCAATAAGCAAAGTAGAATGTATGATTCTATTCGGTTACACAGATAATTAGGGTATTCTTTTAGGCGATGGGGAGCCCCGGGGCTCTTCCTTCCAGGGGCCTGGTTTTCCAGTTGGTATATCGTTTCCATAGATACTGGGCATATAGCTCAAAGTCCACAGTCTGCCCCAAGATGGAGTCCTGCTTTCAAGAGGGAGCCTGTTCTGTTTCCTCCTTCAGTATAAAACTGGAAACAACTCAAATGACCATCTACAGTAGACCGGATAAACTGGTATATTCAGCCAGAAGAGTGTCTACAAATATAGGCAACAACATATTATATATTTTATAAATACACTGATCAGTTTAAAAAAGCAAACATAAATAGCAATAAATAGGTACTTCTCTGACAGTCCAGTGGTTAAGAATCTGTGTTTCCAATGCAAGGGGTTTGATCCCTGGTTGGGGAACTAAGATTCCACATGCCATGGGCGGGCAGTCAAAAAAAAAAACAAGTGATAAATTCTATGTGATTCAATTTATATAAAGTTCAAAGGCAGACAAAATTAATCTACAGTGTTAGGGGCCAGGCTTTTGAGGTGCTGAGGACATGCTCTTTCCTGATTTAGGTATGTTCATTTGATGAAAATTCACCTAGATGTACACTTTGATTTGTTCAATTTTCTCTGTGTGGTGTTTTAGTAAACACTTTACATAAACCTTCTTGATATAAGGAAAGCTTTTTTGAAAAATTCAGTGTATCTTGCCCCTCTCCGCTTTGCTCTCCTCACTGGTAACCACTAATTTGTTCTCTATTTATTATATCCACTAGTTTGTTTCCACCTGCAATGTGGGAGACCTGCGTTCCATCCCTGGGTTGGGAAGATCCCCTGGAAAAGGGAAAGGCTACCCACTCCAGTATTCTGGCCTCAAGAATTCTGTGGACTATACCCATGGGGTTGCAAAGAGTTGGACACAACTGAGCGACTTTCACTTTCACTGCTGCTGCTGCTGCTAAGTCGCTTCAGTCTTGTCCGACTCTGTGCGACCCCATAGACGGCAGCCCGTCAGGCTCCCCTGTCCCTGGGATTCTCCAGGCAAGAACACTGGAGTGGGTTGCCATTTCCTTCTCCAATACATGAAAGTGAAAAGTGAAAGTGAAGTCTCTCAGTCGTATCCGACTCTTAGCGACCCCATGGACTGCAGCCCACCAGGCTCCTCCGCCCATGGGATTTTCCAGGCAACACTACTGTTTGTTTTATTTTTTAGATTCCATATATAAGTGACATCATACAGTATTTGTCTTTCTTTGTCCTACTTATTTCACTTTAGCTTAATACCCTCCAAGTCCATCCATTGCTGTTGCAGATGGCAGAATTTTTTCTTTTTTATGGCAGAGTAATATATATATATATGTATACACCACATATTCTTTATCCATTCATCTGTTGATGGACATGTAGGGGTAGGGGATTAAGAGGTACAAACCATTATGTATAAAATAAATGAGCAAAAGAGTATACTGTAAAACACACGGGATATCGGCAATATTCTATAAGCATAGTATAGGCTTTAAAAATTGTGAATCACTATGTTGTACACCTCAACTTATAATATTATACATCAGCTAGTACTCTTGCCTGGAAAATCCCATGGGCGGAGGAGCCTGGTGGGCTGCAGTCCATGGGGTCGCTAAGAGTCGGATACGACTGAGAGACTTCACTTTCACTTTTCACTTTCATGCATTGGAGAAGGAAATGGCAACCCACTCCAGTGTTCTTGCCTGGAGAGTACCAGGGACAGGGGAGCCTGGTGGGCTGCCGTCTATGGGGTTGCACAGAGTTGGACACGACTGAAGCGACTTAGCAGCCGCAGCAGCAGCATACTGCAATAAAAATTTTAAATAGATGCAAAAAAAGAAAAGTTAGAAACAAAGTAAAAAAAACATTTTGAACACATACAAAAAATTCAAACTAACTCATGAAAAACGAACTTAGCATGAATAGTCTGATAAAACTCACAAGGTTTACTTAATTGTCTTTGCACTGAGTGGTTTCAAACAGACAAACACATTTTAATAGTGAGCTTTGTCCTATCGGAGACCTTGAGTTGAACCCAGCCAGCCCTTTCCTGAATGACAAGAGGAAGGGACTCTCCCCTGCTCAGGGCCAGCCAACACTGGGGATCATCTTCACTCTGATTGATCTGATGAGGGTGTGATGGAAGTCAGGACCCCAAGAGAGAGCATGCAAAAGGCTTCACGCCCCCTCCTTCCTTCTTATGTATGAAATTAAGTAAATAGCAGCTGTTGCTGGAGGGATCTTCAGTCCTCTGAAGAGTTCTAGCCCCAGGCTTGTCTGGCCGTGGGGTGGATCCCTGGCTAGAGACAGGTGGGCAGCTGCTTTGCCAGAACAGTATGGGTGTTCTGATCTCGCCTATGGGGAGAAACAGCAGGGCCCATGTCATATGCAGTCATGTTTATTTGGGAGAGACATAAGTAGATAAACAGATACATTTCTTTCCAATTTATTTATGGAGGTGCATGGAAGTCAGATATTATCTTTAAGTTTTTGGCTGATGGGCTGCCATCTCTGGGGTCGCACAGAGTCGGACACGACTGAAGCGACTTAGCAGCAGCAGCAGCAGCAGAGAGTTTTAAACTACAATTTTAAAGTGCTCCATTGAAACTGTCCTTTGGAGAAAGGTAATGGCACCCCACTCCAGTACTCTTGCTTGGAAAATCCCATGGACGGAGGAGCCTGTTAGGCTGCAATCCATGGGGTCACTAAGAGTCGAACACGACTGAGTGACTTCACTTTCACTTTTCACTTTCATGCACTGGAGAAGGAAATGGCAGCCCACTCCAGTGTTCTTGCCTGGAGAATCCCAGGGACGGGGGAGCCTGGTGGGCTGCCGTCTATGGGGTCGCACAGCGTCGGACACGACTGAAATGACTTAGCATAGCATAGCATAGCAAGAAAGAGAAGGTTGGAGAAACTTCACCCATGGAAACTTAGTTGGGTCAAAGACCTCCTTTAAAGTTTAAGTCTGCCCATCTGATGTGTGTTCTTGTCATTACAGCTCTTCTCTTTAATGTTTACTGAAAAGGAGCGAGAGGTTCCTGAGATGTTTAATATTTTAACTAAAAGGATTTTCTTTACTCCACTAGGAATGTAACCTTTTACCATGAGGCTTGTGATGACTATGCAGCCTGTAACGCGTATTCACTAAGGAGACATTGTGTTGGTGTTTTTGAGTTAAAGAGGGTGGTTGTTATCAGCCTCCGGATTTGTTCCCCTAAGCCACAAATAAACTTGCCAGACTTGTGATGCTTAAGTTACCCACCTGCAGAAATGAAAACTTCAGGCTGATGTTAATTAACCCTCCATTGTAGACTGTGAAGTTTCTTGCCCAACAGAGAGCACCAGATGGGTTCACGTCTCCTTCTGTAGAAAATTTAAGTTGCTTGTGACAGGTCTAAACCAAGCACATCATGAAGTTCAGTTCTTCAGCAGGCCTAATTATAGAAAGGGCAAACGGGGATTTCTACACAGAGAAGCTGCCTTCAGGGTTCACGGGGTTCTGTGTTCTCCCTTCTCAGGGCAGAGATACAGCCTTATTGTTCGGGGCACAGGGGCTGTCTTTTGTAGGGATCATGGCCCTGGTTTCCTGTCTCAGGGGACTCATCCTAAGGTTCTCGCATAACATATTCTGTCTCTTTAGTGGTATCCCACACAGGTGACATCGAGGAATTGGCATGTGGTTTTCTGCGATGGTATCTGTTTATACTGCAGATTTAATACTCTGAGAGTCTCATTCATTCAGAGCATATTTATTAAACATCAAAGGCTGGCTTTGATATGCTCCGCCATGAGAATTAGAGGGGAACGGAGCGGGTTGCTGGAGAGGCCACAAGACTCTTTTCTGGTATATACTCTGCTCTGTGGGCACCGCGTGTGTTCATTGTACCCTTTTCCCTCCAGGCAGCAAGACCGCATAGTTTTGATAAAGTGCATAATATTCCTAAGAAGCATCATTTAACCTCTCCCCAAAGGACATGGCTGGGGCGGGGGGATGTGTAGTGGGGAGAAGAAAGGCTGACGCTAATGTGAAAATGGAAAAAGACTAGACTTGCAAAAAGAGAACCGTTGAGGGCTATTTGACCTTCCCTTGTGGACGATGTCCTTTGGCACCATTTCAATGCTCTTTGTCTCCTCCGGCAGGAGACAGACACGTTTTCCCAGGGCAGCCACATCCTTTTCCACAGACCATCTCAGAAGTGCTATCTGTGAATTGCCAGCGGAGGTGGAAGGAGTGTTTGCTTAAACTGTTGACAGAGCAAAGCTGCTGCTGGATCAAAATCCAGCTGCTTGGAACTCCTGGGCTGTAGTCTTTGGAGGTTAAAATCAGACAACTGTAGGCAGAGAATGAGATTTCACCGGAAAGAAGTGATTTTGTTTCGACTGGGCAAGATGGAGGCGAGTGTGATATGATGGATCGTGGAGGTGTGGTGCTGTTGAGACATTCAGACAGTCTGTGGCTTATTCATTCCAATAAATTTGCTGCCCTGCAGTGGTTATTCAAAATACAAATATGGCTATGTCACCTGCTGCTTAAGATCCTTCACAGGCTCTTTGACTTTGTCCATTGGTTTCAGGATAAAGCCTAAGCGCCTTAGTCTGGCAGAGAGTGTTCTCCGCTCTTCGGCTCCAGGCTCTTCCTTGCAGTCCCTCTTCCCTGCCCTTAGTGATCCAGCAATATCAGGAATGTTAAACAGCTCACCCCCGCTGCCAACAGAATTAACTACCGCAGCTGCTCTCTAATACACTACGTTATTGCTAAATGAACCTCCGCTCTGCAAGCTTCTTCTTCTTTTTTTTTTTTTTAAATTAAAAAGTCTTTTAAGGACTTCCATGGTGGTGCAGTGCAGAAGAATCCGCCCGCCATTGCAGGGAACATGGGTTCGATCCCTGGTTTGGGATGATTCCACATGCCGCAGAGCAACTAACCCCGTGACCACGACTTCTGAGCCCGTGCTCTAGGGCCCACAAGTCACAACTGCTGAAGCCCAAGTGCCCAGAGCCTATGCTCTGGAACAAGAAAAGCCCCCGCCCTGAGAAGCCCGAGCACCGCAACTAGAAAGCGACCCCCGTTTGCCTCAACTAGAGAAAGCCTGAGCAAAGCAACGAAGACTCAGCACAGCCAAAATTAAAGTAAATAAATACATAAAATTTAAGTTTTTTAATTAAAAGTAATATGCACATATGATTTGAAAAAGACTACCAGTATATAGAGATACACTCATCATGAAAAGCAAACAATCTGCTGTTCCAACTCCACGTAAGCCCAGAGGCATGCTATTTTCCCCGTATGGCTATTTCTTCTGTCTTCCTTCAGATCTCTAACATCTCCTGACTTGACAGACTGAGGTATTTAAGGCACAAAGCTGATCATTTCACACACATACACATACATGCACACCCCCCACACCCATCTGAAACTGAGAGCTGCCCTTTGGAACAAGGTCAACTTCTTAACAGGGTGAACCAGGCCCTCCTGCTGCCCTACTATGCTTTTCTGGTTTCTTTTCTTTGTCCACGAGCATTTTCAATTTTTACACCTTTAAAAAAAAAAATGATTTTATTTATTTGTTTTTGGCTCTGCTGGGTCTTTGCTTATGTGAGTGCTCTCCAGTTGCGGTACTTGGGCTTCTCATGGTGGGAGCTCCTCTGATTACGGACCCCGGGCTCCAGGATACAGTCTTCTGGAGTGCGGTTCCTGGACTCCAGAGCACAGGCTCGATAGTTGTGACACACAGACTTAGTTGCTCCGCTGTGTATGGGATCTTACCTGACTCTATCAAACCTGTATCCTGCATTGGCAGGCGGATCCTTTACCACTGAGCCACCAGTTCAGCTCAGTCATGTCCGACTCTTTGCGACCCCATGAACTGCAGCATGCCAGGCCTCCCTGTCCATCACCAACTCCTGGAGTCCACCCAAACCCATGTCCGTTGAGTCAGTGATGCCATCCAACCATTTCATCCTCTGTTGTCCCCTTCTCCTCCTGCCCTCAATCTTTCCCAGCATCAGGGTCTTTTCAGATGAGTCAGCTCTTCTCATCAGGTGGGCAATGTATTGGAGTTTCAGCTTCAACATCAGTCCCTCCAATGAACACCCAGGACTGATCTCCTTTAGGATGAACTGGTTGGATCTCCTTGAAGTCCAAGGGACTCTCAGGAGTCTTCTCCAACACCACAGTTCAAAAGCATCAATTCTTCTGTCCTCAGCTTTCTTTATAGTCCAATTCTCACATCCATACATGACCATTGGAAAACCATAGCCTTGACCAGACGGACCTTTGTTGACAAAGTCATGTCTCTGGTTTTCAACATGCTATCTAGGTTGGTCATAACTTTCCTTCCAAGGAGCAAGCATCTTTTAAATTCATGGCTGCAATCACCATCTGCAGTGATTTTGGAGCCCATAAAAATAAAGTCAGCCACTGATTCCACTGCTTCCCCATCTATTTGCCATGAAGTGATGGGACTGGATACCATGATCTTAGTTTTCTGAATGTTGAGCTTTAAGCCAACTTTTTCACTCTCCTTTTTCATTTTCATCAAGAGGCTCTTGAGTTCTTCTTTGCTTTCTGCCATAAGGGTGGTGTCATCTGCATGTCTAAAGTTGTTGATATTTCTACCAGCAATCTTGATTCCAGCTTGTGCTTCTTCCAGCCCAGCGTTTCTCATGATGTACTCTGCATAGAAGTTAAATAAGCAGGGTGACAATATACAGCCTTGACGTACTCCTTTTCCTATTTGGAACCAGTCTGTTGTTCCATGTCCAGTTCTAACTGTTGCTTCCTGACCTGCATATAGGTTTCTCCAGAGGCAGATCAGGTGGTCTGGTATTCCCATCTCTTTCAGAACTTTCCACAGTTTATTGTGATCCACACAGTCAAAGGCTTTGGCATAGTCAATAAAGCAGAAATAGATGTTTTTCTGGAACTCTCTTGCTTTTTCCATGATCCAGCGGATGTTGGCAATTTGATCTCTGGTTCCTCTGCTTTTCTAAAACCAGCTTGAACATCTGGAGGTTCATGGTTCATGTATTGCTGAAGTCTGGCTTGGAGAATTTTGAGCATTACTTTACTAGCATGTGAGATGAGTGCAATTGTGCAGTAGTTTGAGCATTCTTTGGCATTGCCTTTCTTTGGGATTGGAATGAAAACTGACCTTTTCCAGTCCTGTGGCCACTGCTGAGTTTTCCAAATTTGCTGGCATATTGAGTGCAGCACTTTCACAGCATCATCTTTCAGGATTTGGAATAGCTCCACTGGAATTCCATCACCTCCACTAGCTTTGTTCATAGTGATGCTTCCTAAGGCCCACTTGACTTCACATTCCAGGATGTCTGGCTCTAGGTGAGTGATCACACCATCATGATTATCTGGGTCATGAAGATCTTTTTTGTACAGTTCTTCTGTGTATTCTTGCCACCTCTTCTTAATATCTTCTGCTTCTTTTAGATCCCTACCATTTCTGTCCTTTATCGAGCCCATCTTTGCATGAAATGTTCCCTTGGTATCTCTAATTTTCTTGAAGGGGATCTCTAGTCTTTCCCCTTCTATTGTTTTCCTCTACTTTTCTGCACTGATCACTGAGGAAGGCTTTCTTATTTCTCCTTGCTATTCTTTGGAACTCTGCATTCAAATGGGTATATCTTTCCTTTTCTCCTTTGCTTTTCGCTTCCCTTCTTTTCACAGTTATTTGTAAGGCCTCCTCAGACAGCCATTTTGCGTTTTTGCATTTATTTTTCTTGGGGATGGTCTTGATTCCTATGTCCTGTACAATGTCACGAACCTCCGTCCATAGTTCATCAGGCACTCTGTCTATCAAATCTAGTCCCTTAAATCTATTTCTGAGTTCCACTGTATAGTCATAAGGGATTTGATTCAGGTCATATCTGAATGGTCTAGTGGTTTTCTCCACTTTGTTCAATTTCAGTCTGAATTTGGCAATAAGGAGTTTTATGATCTGAGCCACAGTCAGCTCCCGGTCTTGTTCTTGATGACTGTATAGAGAGAGTTTCTCCATCTTTGGCTGCCAAGAATATAATCAATCTGATTTCGGTGTCAACCATCTGGTGATGTCCGTCTGTAGAGTCTAAGCTCCAATTTTTACATCTTTAGAGTGACACCCACCCCACACCAGTATCCATGTCTTTGTGGAATCCCCTCCCCTTGACTATGGGCTGGACTTCAGGGACATCTTCTAAGGAATAGAATTTGGCAAAGTGACGGGATATTACTTTTGCAATCAGGCTAGCAAAACACTCTGGCTTCTCTCTGGCTCCCCTCATGCTTCTCCTGAGGGAAGCCAGTTGCTGTGTTGTGAATTGCCCAGTAGAGCGGCTCATGTTTCAAGGAACTGAACAGTAACAGCAACAGCCTGTAGGAGTCCTGCCAACAGCACACATGTGAGCTTTGAAGTTGATCCTTCCCCAGTCGAACCTTCAGATGAGCCTGCAGCCCCAGTGATGCCTTAACTGCAGTCTTGTATGAGACTTTGAGATGACCCAGCTCATCCCAGACTCCTGACATGCAGGAACTGTGTGATAATAAATTTCTGTTGTCCCAAGCTGCTAAATTTTGGCATAATTTGTTACACAGCCATAGGTAGCTAGCACAATCATTACGTCTTTTTTTTTTTTTTTTTTCTGTTTAGTCATAGAGCTTTTAATTTGTCCTCCCTTAACTTCCCCTTCCCATACCCCTCAACAACTATTAACAGACTAGGCATTCCTTCCAAGTATTTTCTGTGTTCACATAATTCAATAAAAAATATTATATCTGTGTGAGACTTACTGGACTTCCCAGTTAGTGTTAGTGGTGAAGAACCCGCCTGCCGATGCAGGGGATGTAAGAGATGTGGGTTTGCTCCCTGGGTCAGGAAGTTCCTCTGGAGGAGGGCACAGCAACCTACCTTCGTGCCTGGAGAATCCCATGGACAGTGGAGCCTGGCGGGCTGCAGTTAGCATGCGCTCACGTATGTGAGACTGATTAGGCCATCCATTATTTATTCTTGAACAGCATTTTCTGGCTTCATTTCAGACACAGGCACCCAAAGTACCCGGCACCTGTGAATCATATTTGTTCCCTCCTCCCTGCCAAAAGGAAATCCTAAAGAATCTTGTAGTTTACATAAGCAGTTAGCAGCAGCTGGCAAGAGCAGCAGAGACATACATGCTTCTATTTATGTCCATGGGAATCTGGGACTTAGCTTTAGGGTCCTAAAACACACAGACAGCCTTAAACAATAGAACACGTGCTGCTCGGAAATCACAGCCCTCAGAACAGCAGGACTGCAAAATGAAAGTGCTTTTATTTAAAACAAACATCCCAGCCTCTCTGCAGCCAAATGAGTGTCGTTCTTCCAAGGGGACATTGTTCGAACAATTTCTGGAATCCTTCTTTGCAAAGTGCCTTCCCCAGTCTGTTCCCATGAAGTAGTAAAGAACCTGCCTGCCGATGCAGGAGATGTAAGAGATGTGGGTTTGCTCCCTGGGTCAGGAAGATCTGCTGAAGGAGGGCATGGCAACCCACCCCAGTATTCTTGCCTGGAGAATCCCACGGACAGAGGAGCCTGATGGGCTACAGTCCATGGGGTTGCAAAGAGTCAGACACGACTGAAGCGACCTAGCATGCATGCACAGATCACTAGGCTTAGTCCTCCAGTCTTCATTCTTTGCCCCTCCTTCTATCCCACTCCTTAACTGGCTGACCTTTCTTGTGCCCCGGCTGAAATATCTCCTCCTTAGGGTTGGGTTGCCCTGCCCATTCTCAGGCTAGCTCCATTCCCCCTGCGACTTGTCCCCAGAGCACTTACTTCCCCTTGGGTGGCCCTTGTCACGATGGACAGAATCATTTATTTTTTAAAGATTTTTTTTAAATGTGGACCATTTTTTAAAGATTTTTAAAAAATGTGGACCGTTTTTTAAAGTATTTTTTGAATTTGTTACAATATTGTATTTTTTTTATGGTTTGGTTTTTTTGGCTGCAAGGCATGTGGGAATCTCAGCTCCCCGACCAAGGACTGACCTTGCACCCCTTACATTGGAAGGTAAAGCCTTAACCACTGAATCACCAGGAAAGTCCCTAGAATCATTTAGATCAGGGATCTAATGCCTAATGATCTGAGGTGAAACTGATGTAATAACAGAAATAAGTGCAGTGCGTGCGTGCTCAGTTGTATCTGACCCCGTGAACTGTAGCCCACCAAGCTCCTCTGTCCATGAGATTTTCCAGGCAAGAATACTGGAGTGGGTTGCCACTTTCTACTCCAGGGGATCTTCTCGACCTTAGGGATTGAACCGAATCTCTTGTGTCTCCTGGCAATGGCAGGCAGTTTCTTGACCACTGCGCCATCTGGGAACTCCCGACAGAAATACAGTGCACAGTGAATGTGGTGGGCGTGGCCCACCCCCAAACCACTCCTACCCCCTGGTCTAGGGAAGAACTGTCTCCCACTAAACTGGTCCCTGGTGCCCGAAAGGTTGGGAACCGCTGACTTAGATGTCTTTCCCACAGGTAGTCAGAGCCCCGTGAGGACAGCGATTTTATCTGTCTTTACTGCTGCAACCCCAGGGTGTGGCCCCAGCCCTCCAACCCAGTAGGAACTCAATTAAAAAATTATTAAAAGAGTGTAAAAGCCTGTTTGCAAAAATCACGTCCACCCGCAAAGGACCCAGATTTGTCACCCTTCATAAGAGGAACAACTGGCATGTATCAAGAGCTTACTGAGGGCCCAGCACTGGGCTCTCAATAAGGCATTCTTTCCTTTGATCCATAGACAATGCTGTTCCCTGGGAGCTGTCACCGCTGATTTACAGATGAGGAAACTGAGACTCAGAGTAATGAAATCACATGGTTAGGAGGCTGTTTAACTCCTACCATCTTTTTGTTGTTGCTGTTAAATGAAAAAGAAATATGTTGGGAATTTTAAAAATCTAGATATGTAGTAAGGAAAATAACCCACTACTCTAAATTTCCATTGATCAGAATTTTAACTGATGTTAATGTCTTGGCCCGTTTTCTTCCTGCTTCCTCTCTTTTCTTTCTTCACTTCTCCTGGTTGAGAACATTCAGAAGAGTGTGCTGAAGTTCTCGGCAACCATTTCTAGAGAAAGGCAGGGTGCAGTCTTGCATCATGCAGAATGTTGGAAATATTACTTTTCTGTCTCTCACGATGGCAGCGGGTAAGTCTGGGTGGGTAATGGAAAAGCCAGTCTTACCAGACAGTAGGGCTTCCTAGGTGGCGCTAGTGGTAAAGAACTAGCTTGCCAACATAGGCAGGTGTAAGAGACACGGGTTCGATCCCTGGATTGGGAAGATCCCCTGGAGGTGGGCATGGCAACCCACTCCAGTATTCTTGCCTGGAGAATCCCATGGACAGAGGAGCCTGGTGGGCTACAGTCCATGGGGTCACGAAGAGTCGGACACGATGGAAATGACTTAGCACGCATGCACCAGTAGTCCCTGCAGATGCTCTGATCTCAAAAGAAAGGACTCCCAGGGAAGGGGTGAAACAGGAAACCCATGCTGTATTCTTATCCCAGTGACAAAGGCTGGCCCCAAGGCCAGTTCCTCCAGGGAGGACACCCAGAGCTGCCAGCCCCCTTTACAGAGCCAGCCCAGCTCCTTCCCTTTTCAGTCCTCACCTTCCTAAGTGCACCAACGAAACAGACTCCCTCTGCGACCCTCTTCACTCCCCAGAAGGCAGCGTGCTGCCCCCCTGCACTTGCTACCAGCCTGGATCACAGTGTGTATTTCTGAGCGTGAGTCCTATTTACACCTCTCTCCCTATCAGATTGCAAATTCCTCAAAGGCAGAGACTGTTTCTTATACATCTTTCTCTGCAGTATTTGGCATATAGAAAAGACTCAGTAAATAAAAGCAGCCAGACATCAGCTGCGGGAAAAGTAGAAAAAGACACTCAAGAGTCAGACCTGGTTCAGATTCCAGGTCTGCTACATCATAGCACATGGCAAAGAGCAGGCACTGTTTCTAGATCCTGGGGGTGAAGGAAAGAAAACAACAGTCTCAAAGGCCCTTGCTGAATCATCTAACTTCGGAGAAAACAAAACAGAACTTTAGGTCCCACCCTGATGCTCCAGGCCGGTTTTATCTATCTGGGACTTATCATCCCCTGTCCAGAAACCTTCCACCCCGTACACCTGCCCAGAAGACTTATCACCCCCTGCCCAACTACAAATGCCACTCAACTAAAGAATACCCAAAACATCCCGCCTGATTAACGTTTCCCTTATCGCTTCCACAAACCTCCCTATACATATGGAGCCTCCCTGATCCCTCTTGGGGCTCAGCCTGGTCGACTGTCACCCCTTCTTGCCTGAATAAAGGTAACCTACTTCCGTTGAGGTCATCTTTCCTTTTCTGCCTCAGCCCGAACTATACCTTACAAGGGGGAAGTGATGGGACCTGGATTTTGGTTTAAACTTTGCTGTGGTCCTAAAGCAAGTTACTCAACCTCTCTGAGACCCAGGGCCCCCAGCTGTAAGAAGGGGGAGATAGCTACTTTACTGAGTACTTTAAATACAAAATAATCCAGGTAAAAACACTGGACACACAGTAGGTCCTCAGAGAGATGTCTGCTCTCCCATCTAGACAAACAGCCCCCTCCATCCCCTTTATACTTGGGGGTGACAGCATGCAGGGCCCAGGTCTGACTTAGCCCAGAACAGATTCTAGAAATGGCCGTTTGCAGTAAGACCCAGTCCAGCGGCCCCTCATCGGAAGAAGGCACAGAGACCTAAAGACTCAGCTCTCCACACCAGCTACACAGATCCAAGGTGCCTGATTCTTTTCCTGGCAGAGAGAGTCCAGGTCTTTCTATTTAATATAAAGACTGCCCCTCCTGAGAGCTCCAGCAAGGACAGAGATGGAGCTAAAAGCCTCTCTGGAATGTTTTGTGATGTTTATCATTAGAAAAGTCACCCAGAGCAGGACAGAACCTTGGGAAGGCAGATGGTGAAGCAGTCCAGACTAGGTTGGAATTTGAAAGAGGGCCCATGGGAAGGAGAGAGAAGGCCGGGGTGCCCTGAGTTCTGGGGAGGACAAGAAGGGGTTGCAAGGAAGGGCTGGAATGGAAACGCTGTATCACTTCAGGAGAAACCTGGGGCTCCAGTGTTAATTGCAAAAACAGTCTCCTCCCAGTGCCTGGGGGGTTGGGCCTGTTTGGCAGATGTCCCCCGGTTTGTGAGAATGTCTTCATGAAGTCCTCCAGGTGGTCATCCCCTTTAGCCTGTGTAGGAATGCAGGGGCTCCGGGGCAGAGGGTGCTCTCCATCCCTCACTGGATCTTCTGCAGGTCCTCGGGCCCAAAAGATTCAGGCAGCAGTTCCCGGACTGTCCTGACAACATACGTGCCGTCCAGCTTGGTCATGTAGACAGCCCAGTCGGTGCCAAACTGGAAAAGAGGCAAAGCCAGCGTGAGGGAGGCAGTGTGGCTGAGGGGAGGGCTGCCCTGGTTTGAGTCTGGCCTGGGTTGAGTGCCTCTTACTGTCTAATGTGCCTCTCTGTGCCTCGGTTTTCTCACCTGTAAAATGGGAATGATAATAATCGTACCTGGTTGATAGGGCCTGAGGGCGGAGCCAGTGAAAGATGGCATGAGCAGTTAGCACAGTGCTTGGCACATTGCTAAGGGGCAGTAAACGCTCTGTTCCGTGATGAGGACTCATCAATCCTTTGGCCACCTGATATGAAGAACTGACTCATTGGAAAAGACCCTGAAGCTGGGAAAGGCTGAAGGCAAACGGTGAAGTGGGTGGCAGAGGATGAAATGGCTAGATAGCATCACCAACTCAATGGACATGAGTTTGAGCAAACTCTGGGAGATACTGAAGGACAGGGAAGCCTGGCGTGCTACAGTCCATGGGGGTCACAAAAAGTCCGATGCAACTTAGCAACTGAACAACAATGGGGCTTTATAAGAACAATATCTAACCCCTGGGGCCAGATCCCCTCCTGTTGTGACAAAGGACAACTCATATCTTCCTCCCTTGGGGCCTCTCGATAACTTCTGAGAACCTGGAGAGATTGCGTGCCTGTCACACACTGTACAATGAACAGCAGGATTGCATCATCTGCGCTTTGAGGCAGGTGGATATTATTCCCATTTTACGGATAAGAAAACTGAGGCTTTGCAGAGAAACATGGGGCAGATGATGAAACTCTTTGGGTTTCACTGTCTTGATCTGTGAAATGGCTTTAGAGACAAAAGACTTATCAGGCAGGAAGATAGGTGTCCTGGGTGGAGAGTTAGGTCAGCAGTGTAATGGAGCATAGCCTGGGGAGTTGGAGTCAACAGCCTGAGGCTCTACCTGGCCAGATGGAGAGTACTGGAGGCAGTGGGTGGGAGGGGCCCGCACGCAGTGCCTGGCATGTAGTAAATGCCCAGTGGAAGCCATCTGTACTGACAGCTAGGGCTCCTAGTGACCGCCAGCTCTGCAGCCTGCTCTTGATGCTTCGGCCTAAACCACCACGTTATTATCGGGCACAGTCCGTCTTTTTAAAGCTAATGTTTTAAGGAAGGAAATTTCTCTGCTTGGCGGGCTCTGCCTGAGGGTGTGGGTGAAAGTTGAGTGGAGGCGAGTTTAAGTGCCAGGCCTCCAGCCCCCAAGCTTCAGCTCTTATTATTTGCATTTTGGTTTCCGTTTTGCTTCTCTCTCCTTCAGCTTTTCCATTTGCCATCTCTCATTTGCCAACATCTGATCTGCGTGGAGAAAACAGCCTTGAGCAATTAGACGGAGGCAGGGCCTGGGGAGTCAGGGAGCTGGCATCCTGATGTGCTTGCTGCCTGTGGCCTGGGACATGCCGTGGTACTGGGCGGCCATTTGTGCCCCTCTAACCAGGGGTGAATGAAGTCCCTAATGTGAATTCAGAGCCTTCCCAGTGGCATTTTTCATCTAGATTTGGGAAATGAGTCCTGCTAACTGTGCCTGATTTGCAGGCCTGGCGAGCAGCAGGAGGATGAGGATGTCTGTGTGTTCTAGAGATGCTAGTAACCCCCCAAGACTCAACAGCAAAACTGAATCCCCCCACCCGCCTCCCACCAAATTCCAGCAACTCCAAAGCAGAAGCCCCCATGGAACAAGCCACTCTGATTCTGCACAGCATCATGTTATCTCTACTGTGGCCAAAAATAATGTGTCCCTTTTGTAGGACCATGAAGGTAGGGAGGGGGCCTTTACGAGGGGAGTGTGGGCTTTGCTGTCGGCCGGAACGGCTATAGTGAGTGCCAGCTTGCCACTGACTGGCGGGCTGTGTGTCCTTCTGCAGGTCACTTGCTTCTCTGACAAACGGCCCACACTTCCCTCCAGGCGGGGCGTGGGGATTAAATGAAATGCTGTATTTAGAGGGGTCGAGGATGTCTCATCAGAGCTCAAGGCCTGGGGACCCTTCAAGTTGGTGGCTTTAGCCTTTGTGGGCTCTGGCCGGCACAGGCCCCTTTGAGAGTCCATCAGAGCTATTGACATCCCTCTTCCTCAAATGTACATGTGCATATCAAAAACCTCATTGAGCCCAGATTCAGAAGAAAGGATCGAATTCAGCCCCTTGGTTTTTAGAATTGAAGAAACTGAAGGCTTCCAACCAAGATCTTTGTAAAAAGTACATCAGATCCTTTGAGTCTCTTCTTTTTAAAAATAGCCACTGAATTCCCTTTATTCTTTTCTTCCCCCAACTTGTGTTTTAATATCACAAAATATACATAAGGTTTATCATTTTGACCATTTTTAAGTGTACGATTCAGTTCCCTTTATTCCTGGAGTGAAATATACCCTCTATCCAAGGACTACTAGACCCTGTGTGATGCGCCCCTGACCGCGTTTCTATCTTTACCCGTCACCCCCCCTCAAGCCCTGCCCGGTGTTCTAGCCTCTTTGGCTTTCAAACTGCTCATGCAAGTCACCAAGCGTGTGGGCATTAAACTTGCTGCTTCCTCCACCTGCAAATCTCGAGATCTTGGTCTGTCTCATCTTTTCTCCTTATTTATATCTCTGATCAAATGTTATCTTCAAAGAGACTCCCTTCCCGGCCATCTAAAAGCAGGGGTTGGCAAACTGTTTCCCATAAAGGGCCAGATAGTAAATATTTTATGCTTTGCGGGCCATTAGGTCCGTGTTGTAACTCTTCTCTCTCCCCTGGTAGGACCCAAGCAGCCAGAGGGAACGTGTGAATTGGTGTGTGGGACAACAACATGCAAAAGTCTGGATTTGCCTGCGGGCTGTTGTTTGCTGACCTTTGACTCTGACCTAGAGTCAGCTCCACCTTCTGTCGCTCTCAACTCCTTTCTTCTGCATTTTTTTTTCTCTGTAGCCCTCTTCACTCTCAGCAACTCTAACTGTTGATTTATTTTGCTCCTTATTTGTCTGTCTTCTACACTAGACTATAATGCCTGTGAGGCTTGGCCTGTCTTTTCACCGCTGTCTCGCCAAAGCAGGGTCAATGCCTAGCCCAGAACAGACATTCACTCAGGAAGTATTTGCTGAATGAAAGAATAATTTCCAGTGATTCATGCAAGCTTGGGAAGGCCTTAGGAGTCAGCCAACCCAGCTAATAGGACAGTCACTGTGTCTCTTCACTTGGCCTGGCTTGGCTCCCAGGGCCTGGAAGAGCAGGGAAGAGGAGGGGAGATCCATTCCAGAAAGAAAGGGAAGTTGCTTACCTCTCTCATGACCTGTCTGCAAGCCCCACAGGGTGAGATAAAATCATCTTGCAAGTCACTGGGGAAGCAGAGAAACAAAAACATGGATCAGTCTCTGGAAACTTGAGAATGATTGCTTAAATTCAAGAGTCCTGCCTGCCTGCAGATTAAGTCAAATCCCTCAAGGCAGTTCCTGGTTCACAGATGAGCCTGTCCTAGAGGGTGAGAAGAAGTGGACAGAACTTTCCACACTCACAAGAGGCAAGACCATGGCTAGGACTATTCTTTTCATTGGTGTGTTCAAAGAATGTTTAGTGAACACTTACTATCACCCACAACCCAGGGACACAAAGGTTAAAGCGAATTTGTCTCTGGCCTTCAGCCTAGTGGGTGACAAGGAAAACTAGATGAGTTATCATTTCAAACAACATACAGTAAGAACACATGGTAAGCAGGACATGATCCTTGACTAGGGAGGGAGAGAGAGTATTTCATGGAGGATGTAGCATTGACCTGGTCCTTGGAGGAAGCGTAGAGTTCATAAGTCATCAATAGTGAGAACCTGATCTGCTCCAATCTCTGGACCAGGCACTTATAGACATTGTCTCATTTAATTCTCAGTATAACCTGAGCATCCAGATGACCATTTATCATCAAGGACACAGGTTCACTAAGATGAAGTAACAGAGAGCTATTCTGAAGCTCTGGGTTTTTCTCTGTTGCAGACAAGGGATATAGTACGTGCAAAGGTCCTGAGGCATAAAAGAATAAGACACCTGTGAGTCCTTGAGAAAACTGGGTACCCTGCATCTGAGAAAGTTGGAGAAGAGAAGCTTACAGCCAAGGGGTTGTCTCTGGGGATGAAGGCACCCGCAGGCAGCCCTCCAGTTCTGAGCAGGACAAAGGATGGTGTTTAAAGAAAGAGGAAACTGTAAGAACCTCCAAGCTTGATAAAGCGTCAGAGGTTAAGCCAGTGGTCACCATCATCTTTGCGCTTCTAAGACCCACAGTTCTCTGATGTCTCTGGAAGATCACAGGATTTAAAATTCAGTTCTTGATCAGTTCCTCCTTTTGTTAATTACATGTGACTTTGACCAAGTCATTTTAACCCGTGCAAGGATCATTTCTTTGCCTATAAAATGTGGGGAATAAGGTCATCCACACTGTAGAAATGCTAGGATAAAATGAACTAAGACGTGCAAAGAACTTCCTAAGTTTTAGAATGCAATACACACATTATTACTGCCTATACCAGTCACTGGGCATTATTCCTTTAGATAGATAAGGATATCTGTCATAATTTTTGTACCTTGTCATGTACAGTTTTATTATACACGATGTGCTTTACGTGGTATAATATTATATAATTCACCTATTTTGTATTAACAATAATTATCATATTATTTAATAGATGCCTAGAATGTGCCAGACACCCTCCAAAGCATCTTACAGTGTTTCTCTCATGTTAATTGACAAACAGTTATTTACTGAGCACCCACTATACACCAGGCACTGTCTGTGCCGGGGATAGAGCCGTGAGCAAAGCAGGTGGAATTCACTGCACTCGGGAGTTTTTGACTAATCAGGTGAACCAGATAACCGGCAAACCATCAGCCTATCAGCCAACCACGTATCAATTACAGCTAGAGACAGATGCTGTGAATTGAATAAAGCAGCTGAGGGGAGAGAGAGTGGAGGGCTGCTGCTTTATTTAACCTTCATGACAACTCCCTTTTACCTCTGGAGGTCCAGTTAAAGAAAGCACCTGCTCATGGAAAGGTGGGTCCTCACTGAGCACACTCACACTCCTAGCTATAGAGGGACCGCTTGGGGACCTGAGAGGGTGGGGACCGCTGCCCAGGATGCACACTGAGCCGGATGAACCCTTCTGGTTACCAAGCGGCTGATGTTGCAGCCAGAGCCTCTCGTTAGCTCTTTGGAGGATGTGCTTGGGTTTTTTTGGCTGCACCGTACAGCATTCGGGATCTTCCCCCGACCAGGGATCGAGCCCGTGCCCCCTGCATTAGAAGCACAGAATATTAACCACTGGACTGCCAGGGAAGTCCTGGACTCTGTTATTCTGTATTTATTTATTTTTGGCCGTGCTGGGTCTTTGTTGCTGCATGGGCTTTTCTCTAGTTGTGGGGTGGGTTTCTCACTGCGAGGCTTCTCTCGTGGAGCACAGGCTCGAGGGCGCCTGGGCTTCAGTAGCTGCGGCTCCCAGGCTCTAGAACACACACTCAATAGTTTTGACGCATGTGCTCTGGGATCAGGGATCAAACCCGTGTCTCTTGCGTTGGCAAGCAGATTCTTTACCACTGAGTCACAGAGAAGTCCACCAAGTTTTTTTTTTGTTTTTTTTTTAGTTAATTACTTTGGCTGTGCAGGGTCTTAGCTGTGGCATATGGGATCTAGTTCCCTGAAAGAAAGTGAAAGTGAAGTCGCTCAGTCGTGTCCGACTCTGCGACCCCATGGACTATAGTCTGTAACCAGGCTCCTCCGCCCATGGGATTTTCCAGGCAAGAACACTGGAGTGGGTTGCCATTTCCTTCTCCAGGAGATCTTCCCAACCCAGGGATTGAACCCGGGTCTCCCGCGTTGTAGGCGGACGCTTTACGTCTGAGCCACCAGGGAAGTTCCCTTACCAGGGATCAAATCCAGGCCCCCTGCATTGGGAGCACAGAGTCTTAGTTACTAGACAACCAGGGAAGTCTCTGTTTTTTATTTCATTGCACGCATGTTGGCTGAGAGCTTGCTCTGTGCTAGGCAAGCCTGGGAGGGAGCAACAAAGACCTGTCCGAGAGTCCCGGCCTGCAGGACCTTGAAGTCTCAAAGGGAGATCAAATCTGTGTGTAAATGTCACAGCTACAGGCAGACAGTGGTTAGGCGCAGGGGAGAGGTGGGACTAGAAGCACCCCAGAAGGTGCTGGGCACACAGGGACCTTCCTTCCTCTCATCCCCCCCTCTCCCTTTCCTCTAGCCTCTGCCTCCCCTGCCTCGTGCTGGGTATTGACAGTTTCCTGTGCTTTGTGCTGACCTTGGGCACACAATGAGGCCAGCTCATCAGACCTGACGCGCTGGAAACCTATCGACTTTGATGATGACAGCGGGGACCCCAGGGGGGAAAGCTCATCTCCTCGTTAGCCAAATCCCCCCTGAGCTGCACACATTGCATTTTACAGATCTCGAGGGGGCTCTCTGAGATGATGCACGCCCATCAGCACTAACAAGAGAGCTGGCACTTCCCATTCACTCTCTAAATCCACACTCTCAATTTAACAAATCATTAGAGCAGTAATGACTGCTTTTCTGGCTTGGGGATGCCAGTGCAGGCTGAGCACCCAGAGAGGAGCGGTTGGGCGCTGGAAAAAATGTAGTTTTTGTTTAAACAAGGACATTTACTAATCATCACAAACAAAACCCAGTCATGTTGAAGAGTAGACAATGACCAAGAGAAAAAGTCTTTCAACTGGAACATTCTAAACAGAGCAGGGCCACCTAGCCATTCTCCTTTTGTTGACTTTGGCCTCCTTTTCCCCAGAATATCATTATTTTCTTGGATCAGCTTTGAAATTGAGTTATCCCCTCCACCTCTTTTTTCTCCCCTGAAGTGTAATTCACATCCTGATCTCTGCTCATCTGCACAGAATGTTCCCAGGGCGGCCTCATTTATTCCTCCCAAAGCCGGAGGGAAGCCAGGACAGACCTTGGTCCCACGGAGAGCTCTCAGAAGCTGAGGCCCTCCTCCAGAAGCGCATCCTTGGCTCTAGTTACTCAGGGGAAAAAACCTTCAATAAAGTGGATCACCTCAGGGGCGAGACCAAGCTCCTTTGAGGATCTTATTAAAGAAATGGAGGCTGGTTTCTGTCATGCAGACCCCATCATCCTTGTTCCTGGTCCTCATATTTCTGCCAGAAAAGGCCTGCATCTCCCCGACAACGAAGAGATCATTTACTCCTAGTCCATGACCCATACACCCAGATGTCTCTAAAGACCAACACCAGGTCAGCCCTGCAGTCTCTTTCTGGGTAGATTCAACATTTCCTACCTATTTTCCCTGTGCTGTTATCTTGCTAAGAGAACTCTCTCTCATAGATAATGCAACGGTACACACAAGAGTAATTTATCATTAAATCAGAAGTGTAATGGGGTCTGAATTAATAAAACAGCCCATTCATATCACTTGAATCCTGAAGCCACTGAGTCTGGGTCCGTGGCCAGAACTCAAAGAATTCCCTTTGAGGGCACACGTGGGAACTTGGATATTTATGTTTGGGGCATGTAGAGAGAGCTGATAAGTGCTCTTGTTCAGCCAGAACTCGGGCTGGAATCTGATCAGTTTAAACCATAACCTGGGTTGCCTGGCTGTCACCCCACCAGCCTGTCCTTTTATCCTGGTTCTTGCACCTAGGGGTGACTGATGCCAAGCAAAGGTGCCAGCTTGGACAGTGAAGACAGGATCCCCGGATTGGCTCAAGGAGAGCAGGGAAGAGGGTTTCATTTCCCGTCACAGCACAGCAAAGTGGAATGAGCTCTGGAGTCGGACTCTAGAGATCTATCTGTCCCAGCTTTGCCACTAATTCCTAGGAAAGCTGCTCATCCTCTCTGGGTCTCAGTTTCTTCAACTGTAAAATGGGTACAGTGGCCAGGAAGTCTAATCAGGTGCTTTTAGGTCCCTCTCACTTTAGGCTTCTTAGTGGCCTTTCTACTGTATCTTGTAGGGATGCTATTGTACTTGGGACTACTATCAGAACAAGAACACACCTCCCTTTGTCTTAGAGTTGTCCTGACTGTTTATCTGCTCTTTAGGCTTACCAAGGGCAGAGTCTGTCTCTTATTTATCTTCTACTTTTAGCCCTCAGCCCAGCGCCTAGAGTGCCTGGCACATAGGAAGTTCAGAATAAACACCACAGGTGAATGAATGAATGAGTGAGTAACAGGTGTGTGGTGGACGCTGGCTGGACAGATGAACGAGTATTGCTACGACTGGCCTTTCTCACTCACCTGGCAATAGCGATTGCCCTGAACTCTTTGTACCCTTCTGAGATGGCCTTCTGGATGGCAGTTCGTTCAGCACAGACGCTCAGCGGGTAGCAGGCATTCTCTATGTTGCACCCTGAGAAGAGAGGAGAGTCCAGTTGTGTTACCAGCAAAACCACTTCCTGTTGCATGTGTTGAGTAAGAAGCTTGCCCCATTCCAGAGCTGGGAGGGACCCGCTACTCAGAACAAGGTAGGGGAAGGAGAGGGCAATTTGACCAGAAGCACTGGGAGGCTTGTGACTCACTGGTGTGGTGGCTTTGCCCAGGGAATTCCCACTCTCCTCACTTCCGCAGTGCTGGCATCTTGAAGCAGAACCTGGGAGCAGGCGCAGCCTCACAGGGCTGATGACCCCACCCTCATTTTCCCAGCAGAGGTCAGGGCCAAGGGAGATGCTGAAGCTTAAGAAGGTGAGCAGAGCCCCCGCCTGGGTCTCAGAGACGGAAACCACAGCCTGGGACATGGTGGCGATGCTGATTCAAAGATCGGGCCTGGGTCAAATTCTTGATGTGGATACCAGCTGTCAGGGTTCTCTGTGAGTTGATTTGCAAAACAGAAGTGTCAAAAGCAACAAAATAAGAAACAAAAAGCTCCCAGGCTTTGCAAAGGGTGTCTGTGATTATACAAGCCTTAAGGCCATCCATTTCCTCCAGTGAAGGGTGGGCTGCCAAGGTGGCACAGTCCGGAGTAAGGGAGTCTTCCCCGGTGGCCCTCTGTGGAGTGTCCCTGGGGATAAATGGGCAAGGGCTCTTCCCAGGAGACAAAACACTGGCATAGCCAGAGTGGCTGACCAGCAGACTTCCCCTTTGCAGGCAGGTGAGGCCATGAACCGATGGCCACAGGAGCTGGACTCTCCCAGGACCATCAGGGTGTGATAGACAGTACGTCACTCTTCACAGCTTGCCCTTCTCCCTGAGGCAGGATATTCATTGTTCCCCAGTATTCATTTTCTCCTTCTTCCTTTAAGTAATACAGGTCATTTTCAATCCAATATGGCTGACCCCATGGCCGCTCAGAGACTACATTTCCCAGCCTCCCTTGCAGCATTTCACCTAATAGGATGTGGCACAAAGTGAGGTAGGAAACTCCGGGTCTCATCTTTTGTAAAGAGACTTGCCTCGTCCTCTCTTCTCTCCTGCAGAGACTGGGGCGGGGTGGGACAGCTTTGACCATGTGCTTTATGCTCATGAGGATGGAACGGCAACAAAACAGAAGGAACTTGGAAACCTGGTCAACTCGTGGAGCAGGGTCAAGTTGCCTGCTTGCCCCGGTGCGTGTGTGCCCAGTTGCTTCAGTCGTGTCCAACTCTTTGTGACCCCACAGACTGTAGCCTGCCAGGCTCCTCTGTCCATGGGGATTCTCCAGGCAAGAGTACTGGAGCGGGTTGCCATGCCTTCTTCCAGGGGGACTGTCCAGACCTAGAGATCGAATCCACATCTCTTCTGTCTCCTGCACTGGCTGGTGGGTTCTTTACTACTAGTGCCACCTGGGGAGCTCTAAGTTGCCCGGGACCAGCTGCCTGCTCTGAATCATTATGGGAGAGAAAAAGAATTCGAGTCTCTGCATCTTGGGATCTTTTGGTTAGAGTAACTTAATCTATATCCAACTAAAACAGAGATTTGCAGTAAAAATAAGATGTAGTTTTGACAAAAAGAACAAAACGAAACTAAGTGGCCTTGGCTCAGCAGTTGGGAATGGGACTTCCCTTGTAGCTCAGTTGGTAAAGAATCTGCCTGTAATGCAGAAAGCCCGGGCTCGATCCCTGGGTTGGGAAGATCCCCTGGAGAAGGAAATGGTGACCCACTCCAGTATTCTTCTCTGGAGCATCCCATGGACAGAGGAGCCTGCCAGGCTAAGTCCATGGGGTCACAAGAGTCGGACATGACTTAGCAACTAAATCAATGTGAAAGAAAACAAAGATATGGCAAGAAGGAAATCGGATGGCCCTTGATACTCCTGGCAGATTATTTGCTAAAGCCCCAACCTGGAATAAACTGGAAGGCAAACTATATTACTGACTCAGAGGATTTTCTACCTGGCAACGGGAGACACCCTGTGGCAAAGATCTGGTTAAGGCTGTCATTTCCACCTAGCCATTGTTTCGGGAGCTTCAAGGTAGCCACCGTTCAAAAGAGGCAGCAGGGTAGGGCTGGGCAGGGAAACCAGTTAGTAAAACAGGGGAGTTGGCAGGCTGAAGAACTGTTGCACAGAAAGGATTCTTTGGGTGTGACAGAATTGGGTAGCCAATGAAGCCAAAGGTCTGGCCTATAAAAGCCTGCAATTGTTCCATCCCTAGAAAATACAGAGCCCCCCAGACCCTACCATCAGAAGTAAGCTCAGAGAGCTGTGTGCCCTCCAGGAGGGTATTCTCTTGGACACTCACTTTGGCTGTACGGCCGAGGATGATAAATGGTCAAGGAAGAAGCTCCCAGAGGGCAAAGCCAGCAGCCTCAGTGGACAAGGGGGTTACCCCCAGGGCAGAAAAGGGAGGCAAGGTGGACTCCAGCGCACCAGAGTCTTCACACTTCTTGCCCCACAGACTTGGTAACTGCATGGACTGGTGGTCCACGGGTGTTCCGTTTGCCTAATGGGAGATTTGATGACGGTTAGTCTTTCCTACTCCACATTGCGTGGTGCCCGAGCGGGAATGAAGTGAGGGGCAGATGACTATTTTTTAGTTTTCAGGCCCCTGGATGATCAGGGCCACATCTCAACCTGAGAAGGGGGACTGTGCACCACCAAGGGATCCTGCTGCTAGGGCTGGATGCAGCAGCTGGGTGAACTTTGGGTTGTCACCCACAGAAGTTGTAAGTGGGTCCAATGTGTGTGAAGAAAGAAGTACACAGATACTCACAGGCCACAGGGGGTTTTATGGCAAAGACTTAATTGTTCTCAGTGTTCACACTTCCAGTAGAACCCACTGAAGTTTAGGGATTTCTCTTTGGCAGTCCATTGGTTAAGATTCAGCACTTCCAATGCAGAGGGGATGGGTTCAATCCCTGGCTGGGAAACTAAGATCCCACAGGCCAGGAGGTGTGGCCAAAAAAAAAAAAAAAATCCACTGGAGTTTAGCTGGGCACGTCCCTACCTAGCTAGAAACTGCTTTCCCAGCCTCCCAGGAAGCTTCGTAGAGTCCTATAGGTTTAGCCAATGGGATGTGAGTGCAAGTGTTGGATGAAACCTGACCCGCATTGGATCAATCAGAGCAGAGCAATTGACCCACACTGGGCCAATCAGAGCTGAGCACCTGACCTACCCTGGGCCAATCAGACTATCCCTCTGTGAGGGAATTTAAGTTGTTCTCTAACATTGTGAGTTGGGCCTGGGTCCTGCTGGCGGGCTAGTTTCTGTTCTTTACAGAGGAGACCAATAGGACACGGTGAAAGGAGAATCAACTCAGATGAGAGACAGTGGCAAGAGTCTGGCCTTCTGCTACCGGTTGCCCCTGAAGTACAGAAACACTCCAGCTCTGCCACCGTTTAGTTATAGGAACCGACGTACCCTCCTTTTGCCTAAAACAGTTTGCATGCCTTTGTATCATTTGCAGCCCCACAGGAATCAATTGATACAGTTGGGACACAGGACAGCCAGCAGTCAGGCAGTTGTAACCCTGAAAGGAGTGGTTGATGTTTATGGACTGCCTGCTTTGGCAAAGCACGTGTTCATATTCACATGTGAGTTACTGCAGCCTGGAAAGCGGGCGCCTGAATGCTCAGCCCCTCTGCTAGGTCAGTGAATAAATGAACGAGTCTTTCTTGCTTCCTACCTAGTCTCCCCAGCCAGGTTTCTGATCCCTGTTGGAAATGACTTCCTTTAAACATATCCTTGCCTGCTCGCACCTGCCTGCCCCTCCCACCTTTGCTGACCTGTGACCTTGTTTAAGCACCAACTCACCTTAAAACACAGCCTCACTGAAATGCCACAAAGAAAAAGAACCGCTCCTAGTGTCTGTCAGGCCGGGACGAGAGTCGGCTCCCTTGTGTTTGACTTTTGCTGCTCCCAGGAGCAGAAGAATTGCTCCCCACTCCACTTCGGTCTAGCAACCCTCCCAGCCCCTGCCTTGTCCCTGACTCAGGAACACTCTTCCCATTAGACATGATTCACATAAATATTGGGTTTTGCTGAGGTGCTCTTAAAGCAAATTGTCAGACTTCCAGAGGTCCAGACTCTGAAGACAATTGCCTGTGTCTGCTTTTGAAGTTCAGAATGACCTCTTATAGAGAACTCTTCCTTTTCTGTGTGTGAAAACGTTAACAATCCAGTAAAGGAGATGGAGAGAGTGTTTTAGAAGGGAGCGTGCTCACATACCCTACTGTTCAAATAGAATTTTGTAGAAAGAGTCCGTGGGTTCTGTTCTGCCTTGGGACCCTTTGCCCTCTGGCTCTGAGAATTTGGGAAAGGGACTGAACCTCCTTGAATGTCTCATTTTCAGTTTGTAAAACGAAAACGACAGCACCTTCCTCTCAGGCCTCTAGTGGGAATGAGTTGAGTTCACGCAAGTAAAGCAATGAGCATAAGCTCTGCGGCTGCGGCTGCTGCTGCTAAGTCGCGTCAGTCGTGTCCGACTCTGTGTGACCCCATAGACGGCAGCCACCAGGCTCCCCCGTCCCTGGGATTCTCCAGGCAAGAACACTGGAGTGGGTTGCCATTTCCTTCTCCAATGCGTGAAAGTGAAAAGCAAAAGTGAAGTCGCTCAGTCGTGTCCGACTCCTAGCGACCCCGTGGACTGCAGCCCACCAGGCTCCCCCATCCATGGGATTTGCCAGGCAAGAGGACTGCTTCTCTGGAGCACAAGCCCTGGCACAGACTAAATGTCCAGCAGCTGGAGCTGCTATTCCTAATCGCCTGAATGGCAAGGCTTTGGTGGTGGTGGGACTGAGTTTCTGCTGCTTCTACTCAAGGTGTGACAGTTACCCTGTCTCTGCCCTTCAGGCCACTTTGAAATCCTTTCCATGATTACAGAAAGTCCCTCATCATCTGGTGCCAACCTGCGTACCTCTTGGACTTCATCTCCTTTTGCTTCCAAGTATACACCTGCTACAGGACCTTTGCACTGGCTGTTCTAACTGCCCGGGACTCTCTTCCCCGCTCTAAGCACATGGCTCACTCTACCTAGGTCTCTGCTTAAATGTCACCTCCTCAGAGAAGCCTTCCCTGATTATCTAAAATTTCTTCCTCCCTCTACCACCTCCAACTCTCTCAATCCATTCCTCCTGCTTTAACACTTAACACTTTCCTGGAACGTCTCTATTCTCTAATTTCCCCATTACTCCCCAGGTATAAGTTCTTGAGGGCAGGGACTTGGTCTGTATAATGCATTACCGTATGATCAGGGCCTGGAACAGTCACTGGGCCCAGAGCCGAAAACAGTGATGCTCAGTTACTTATTATCAAAGGGCTGGATTTTTGCACTTTGATGCTAAGTCTCTGAGGTGCGAAGGAATAAGTGTATTTGAGGCCTCTAGCAAGTTCAAGTGTAATTTCCCAGTCTTGCTTTAAAAAACAGAAAGAGGAGGAAGGGAGGAAGGAAATCCTTGGCCGTGAACTGTAATCCTGAAAGGCAAGACAATATTGTTTTGCTTCCCTGAGCCCAAAGAACAAAAACATCATCTATCCAGGCAAACCAACTCCATTTCTGGTGTTCACCTCACTGACTCAAACATACAGGAGAGACGGCCTGGGATGGTGCCAAGCTAGGGATCCATAATTAGAAAAGATTGTACCAAAAATAATACTATAAAGATAGTGCTATTACTACTAATTGCTTTCTTTTAATCTTTTCTTTTATTGCTTTCCTTTGGGCTTCCCTGGTGGCTCAGCTGGTGAAGAATCCGCTTGCAATGAGGGGGACCTGGGTTCGATCCCTGGGTTAGGAAGATCCCCTGGAGAAGGGAAAGGCTACCCACTCCAGTATTTGGCCTGGAGAAAGCCATAGACTGTGTAGTCCATGGGGTTGCAAAGAGTCGGACATGACTGAGAGACTTTCAATTTCACTTTATCTGCCAGGCACTCCATGGAATTTTTAACAGTTCTGTAGGGCAAATGCTATTATAACCCCATTTTACAGAAGGTAAAAGCTGAGACTAGGGGCAGGAAGGCAACTCATGTCCTGGCCTGACAGACACACAGAGTGTTCTTTTTCTTTGTGGCATTTCAGTGAGGCTGTGTTCTGAGGTGTTTTGGTACTTAAGGTAGAGCTGGGGTTGGATATCATCAAGACAACAGCAGGGAAAGGAATTCACAAGGAGGTGACCGGGACCAGTCCCCCAGAGAAGTGAGCACTGTCCCCTGAATCTGCATCTGCTCTGCCTTCTGAGGGATCTTCAGATTAGAGCAGGGCTTCCCACATTCAAGCAAGTGGGCATCTCCTGGAGGGCTTCTTAAGAGATTTCTGAGGGACTTCCCTGGAGGTCTGGCGGCTAAGACTCTGTGCTCCCAATCCAGGGACCCGGGTTCAATCCCTGGTCAGGGAACTAGATCCCACATGTCGGGAGGAAGAGCAAAGATTCCACGAGCTGCAACTAAGACCCTGCACAGCCAAACAAATAAACTTTTTTTTTTTTTTAATTAAAAAAAAACAACAACAAGATTTCTGAGTCCTACCCCTTGAGCTTCTGCTTTAGCAGTTCTGGATCAGAGCCCATGAATGGAAACTTCTAACAAATTCCCAGGAGGTGTCAGAGGCTGTGGGTCTGGGCCACACGTGAGAACCACTGCACCAGACAGATGTCACAGCCATGTGTTTGAACACTCCCCTCTCTCCATGTTCCTGCCTCCCTGCCCGCTGCAAATGCAACTCGGCAGTTTCACTAATGAATTCTATCCTAACTCAACCAGAGAGCTGAGGGGTGTTAGCGAAGCCTGTCTTTGTGATAAGCTGCTTTTGAGTGACAGTGGAGAGGACCAGTGGATGAGGCTGGGATGGGAACGGGTGGGCAGGGCTATACGGAGAGAAAACTGGTTAGGGAACCTGGAGGCCTGCGGTATAAAGCATAAAGAGTGGTCCTGAGGTAGAAAGGGAGCCCCCGGGAGGGAATCCGGAGGGCAGGGACTGGATGGGGGAAGATAGATGAAGGATCGGGTTTAAAGGTTAAGTCAAAACAAGCTGCATTCAGCAGTTAACCAGAATGTCCTTAAGTTTTTTGTTTTTTTTTTTTTAAATATGGTTTTTCCCTCCCAAATTAATTACAGCTGATCCAGTAAAGTGACTCCATGACCTTCCCCCCTCCATCCATGGCAACGAAACATATAGAGCGCTACAATCGTTCTAAGAGAGGAGGAAAGGGAGGGGCAGATCATCATTCCAAGAGCTTGAGCTGAAGAAGAGGAAGTCCCCCATCTGTTGGGTGGTGCCCACAGGGTGGTCCTCCGTGAGTCTCCCCCAGCCCCTCCCACCTGGGCGGCCCTGGCTGGCCCCACCCCCACCCCCTTGGGTCCCATCCTAACTCTTCTCTGGGTCCTTGCTGCCCCAGTCCCCCAGCAGCTCTCTCTCCCCCACAAGCACCTCCTCTCCTCTCCCCACGGCAACGAGAGAAGGTAATTGTTGGAGTTATTAATTACCATCCTGGTGGCCCAGCTGCAAGGGGCACAAGGCCCTGGCCAGGGTCAGGGATAACAGAGGAAATAAAGCCATTATGAAGAGATCATGACGGCAAGGCTATCAGACTTGCTTTTGAGTTGGCCGAGACACCAGCTGCCCCTGAGGGTGGTAACTCCACGGAGGGCTAGTCTTTTGTGAGGCTGGAGAAAGTCACAGAACTGGGCCGACGAATCCCGCTATGAGCTATAAACTCACAGCGTCTGAGTTCAGCTGTGTCCTGTCTTCTCAGTTCAGTCACTCAGTCCTGTCTGACTCTCCGTGACCCCATGGACCGCAGCACACCGGGCTTCCCTGTCCACCACCAACTCCCAGAGCTTGCTCAAACCCATGTCCATTGAGTCGCTGATGCCATCCAACCATCTCATCTTCTGTTGTCCCCTTCTCCTCCTGCCTTTAGTCTTTCCCAGCATCAATGTCTTTTCCAAAGAGTCAGCTCCTCACATCAGGTGGCCAAAGTATTGGAGCTTAGCGTCTGTGTCCTAATCATCTCTGATTCACCCCCTGATGCCCTACCTGGTTTCCTCTGGTTGTTCAAGGTCCCCTCCTCTCCAAGCCTGGCCTTCCTGCCGTCTGCTCTCCCTTTTGCTTCTAAGTAAGGAGACCCAGGGGTTCTGGTGAATGCCCTCCATCGGTCCCCTCTCCTCAGCACAATTCTCTCTGCCCTCTTCGGCACATCCACACTGCAGTGAGGGGCAGCAGAAGGAGCAAGGAATTTGGAAACAGATGAAACTGATCCTCAGTTATCCCATTTGTAAATGTGCATTTGGCTCTTGGTTAGGTCTGCTTTTACCTCCACACTCCTTCTGGTAGTAACAGATCACTCTCTCTGCATCGAGGCGGAGCCTGTGTATGAATCCGCTGGCCCCATCATACTATTCCATTGTGCCAACAGTGATTGGCCCAGGGATGTGCATGTGACTGGAGAGGGACCAATCAGAGCCCTTCCTTGGAATTTTTCCATCTTGAGCTAGTGGGAAAGAATTCTTCCCTCTCTGCTTTTAAGGCTGGAAGAATGTAAACTAGGGATGCCTGAGCTCATGTTCCCGATGCCTGGAGAAAGCCCACCTTTAGATAAGAGGAAGGAACCGGCATCCAGGATAAGGAAGAGCATGGTGGCGCTTGAGTTCCTGAATCCAGCTGTCCCTGAGGCAGGATCTACTTTTGCCCATTACAGTGCTGGTTGGTTTCTGGTGTCTGCAACTTGAAGTGCTCTAACGCATGTGGCACCCACTGTCTCCTCTCATGTGGTGGCTATGAAATCGCAAAAGATCTTTCATAGACGTGTTTGTGTGTGAGTGTGTGTGTGTGCTCAGTCACTCAGTTGGGTCTGACTCTTTGAGACCCCATGGACTGTAGCCCACCAGGCTCCTCTGTCCATGGGATTTTCCAGGCAAGAATACTGGAGTAGGTTGCCATTTCCTCCTCTAGGGATCTTCCTGATGCAGGGATAGAACCCACCTCTCCTTTATCTCCTGCACTGGCAGGCAGATCCTTTACCCCTAAGCCACCTGGGAAGCCCCATAGAACTGCTGCTGCTGCTGCTGCTAAGTCGCTTCAGTCGTGTCCGACTCTGTGCGACCCCATGGACTGCAGCCTACCAGGCTCCCCCGTCCATGGGATTTTCCAGGCAAGAGTACTGGAGTGGGGTGCCATTGTCTTCTCCGATAGAAGTGCTTAGAGAAGGCTTAATCCATTGTAGTTATTAATATGACTGTTGGTCCCTGCCCACGATGTCCCCAGCACCATCCAACTCTGTCTCATCCTTCCCCTGGTCTCCCTGGCTGGAAACCCTAGAATGATATTCTTTCCTTTCATTCTCATATGGCCCACCCTAGGTCCAATCCATGTGTCCCATACAACCCTCCCAGATAATTCCTTCCTCTTCACCCCACTTGCCAGTGACCTAGGCCAAACCACTCTCTCATACATTCAACGAACCTGAACTATAGGCCAGGCAACATGCAGTCAGCAAGCAAGACATGCATCACCCCCTTGACACTCTTCCCTCTGCCCCCGTCCTCCCTGAGCACCTGTCAGATGCACTGTCCTCAAACCCCCTTTCATGTTACTTTTCTTGGCTCCCTACTTTCTACCTCATCAAATCTCAGTGTCTCCACTCGGCCTTCAAAAGTCCTCCACAATCTGCCTCTAAGCCATCACCATCATGCCATTAATGGGAGTGGTAGAAGCAGTCACTAGTGGTGACAGTCCTATCGTGGGCCAGAAACTGTGCGCTAAGCACTGTCGCCCCTTTAAAGGCATGAGCTCATGGAAAGCTTCACACCCAGGGTGAAATCCGACATCTTTCATGACTGAGGCGGCAGGGGCACCGCCCACCAGGGAGGACTGCTGGGCCAGGAACACCAGCTCTGCTCACAGCCATCCTGAAAGGCAGGCCCGTGATCCTCCCTTTACAGATGTGTAAGCTGAGACCCAGGAGGGTTAGCCTGGGGTCACACACAGCCAAGAAATAGCTGTGCCGATGCAAACTCAGGAGACTCTAACTCCTCCAGGGCCTGTACCCATCCCATAATGCCTCCACAAATGCCCACTGCACGACCCTTTTCCTGGTGACATCAGGTCCTTCCCTGCCATTTAAACAGGCCCCACCTCTGCTCACTTCATCTGTTCTCTCCTACAGTCGTTGGCTGAGGCTCCCACTTGGAGCCATGGCCTGTACAAGAGGAGTGGAGACCTCCGTGGGGGCAGGGACCGTCATTTCTGCTCCCAGCGGCATCTCCAGCACTTGATACATTATCTAGCACATAATTGGTGTTTGGCAAACATGTGTTGAATGAATAGATCAATGCAAGGATGCGGAGGGCCCCTCTCTGTACACCATCCATAGGAGATATGGAGGTGCTGGACGAATCAATAGCGGATTGCATGTTCAAGGCCCTGAGCCTGTGGGTTGCAGTGTTGTTTGAGGTAGTGGTTAATGTTTAATGCTCATCTGAGCCACTGGGCCAGGCCTGAATTTCCACATGATACTCAGAGATTTTTGTATCCCCCACAGGAAAGCAAATTTGGGAGTCAGGGAAACTCTAAGTTCCAATCTCAAAAGGCAAGGGATGAGATGAACATCAAGGACAGCCCAGAAGGGCCACCATAGAGGGGGAGGTGTGGGACTCCAGCCAGGCTCCCAGCTGAACAGTGGTGGGGGCAAGGGCCTCACATTTGAGCCCGGGGTGCTTGGGGTGGGTGTGAGCTACCAATGAGATTACACATGTAAGCCTCTGGTCCTTCAGATGGCTGCCGCCAGGTGGAAGGGGGATCCTGGGCGGCAGCACTGGGCAGGCTAGGGATTCGCATCTATCGTCTGGACCAGTTCTCATCTGCGTGGGGCAGCAGTGGGAATGCGGGGGGAGGGGCAATTGGCATTTCCGCGTACCGGCCACCTCCACGCCCTGTTCCCCACTGTCATTAAAGGGGATGTCCCTAAGCTTAGCAAAAACAAGTCTGAATTATTGTTCAAGTGAGCTTTTCTATGAAGCCAGCAAACCAAAGAAAAGTCGCTTAGGAACAGATTTGTGCCGGCTCAGATTCCTGTCTCTCTCTCCGCAGGAGGGCACTCAATACTGGCCACCTGAAACCCACCTGGCTCCTTTTCTGCAAGGCCCGCGCTCGACTAAGGAGTCAGCCCTGGATTACTCGATCTCACGCCCAGCCAGCCCCCTGGGTGGTGGGTGACAGGAAGAAAGCAGGGTTTGGGGCGCCCTTGCCCTGGTCACTGAAACCCGTGAGACCTCGAGCAAGCCATGTCACCTCTCTGGACCTTCTTCACTACAAAAAATGGGTGTAACTCCTAGGTTGATGGGTGGGGGGTGGGGGCGGTGAGGACTTGCACTTGTAGCCTTGAAGTCTTTGCAGGGTGCCAGACACAGAGGCGGGGCTCAGGAAGTGTTAACCCTCTCCCTCCCGGCTCCAGCGGGAGCTGCCCGAGGCTGTGCATTTGTGGCCTCCCCTTCCCCACTTCCTTCCCCATCTCGCCTCCGCTTCCCAGGCCCCCCAGGAATGGAAAGCCATGGGGCTTGAGCAGTATATTCATCCCGGCCGTCTGGAACAGCAGGCAGGGCCGGGGGGTGTGGCGGCCCTGCCCAGCGGAGAGGGGAGACGGAGCACCCCTGTTGCCCGTCCGCGTCCTCCTCTGACTTTCCGCCCAGGCTGCCGCGGAGGGGACCCCCAGGCGCCGCCCTTACCCGAGAAGATCCTGCCGTCCCCGGTGAGAAGAGCGGCCCCCACGGGGAAGCGGCTGTAGGGGCAGTAGGCGGACTTCTTGGCCTCTTGGCAGGACAGCAGCAACCGCTGGACGTGCTGGGGCTCCAGGGCGAGGCTGGGACGCTCCTGGGCCATGTCGATCCACCGGGGCCGGCGGAGAAGCGGAACGCGAGCTCGCAGCCGGTGTGGGCTGGGCCCCACCGCGACGGCAGCTCCTCCCCCCGGGGTGTGTCCTTGCCGGGAGGCGGCCAGGTGCGCGCCCCTGGGGGTGCTGGGCAGGGCGGGTGAGGGAGAGGGCTGGGGACAGAAGGTGTGTGTGTGCGCTCGTCCCAGCGTGGATGCCCAGGGTCCACGGGTGCTTTATGCGCTCCCGTGGGGACCACTCCCACTGCTGACACGCTCTGATGAGTCAGAGGGTCGGGACGGGTGCCACTGTGTCGGATGTGACTGTGGACACGGTGGCTTCAGGGAAGAGGCCTGGAGTGGTCAGCTTGTGGTCTGGGAAATCCAAGCTCCAAGTGTTGACCACCCTGTTTGTTGAATGACTCCTTCAGTGAGGGGTGTGGTGAGACTGAAAGGGCAGGGCTGGGGCAGCCCCACTGGCTTCCTGAGTCAGGGAGTGTGAGGCGCAGCCAGAAGACCAAGTTGCTGCTTTATTTACACTCATCCTCCTTCCAATTCCTCTTTGTCCCAACCCAGAAAGTAAAAAGATCTCAGCTGGAGAGAATCTCTGAGCTCATCTACTTAGGATGCCTCACTTTGTTGTTGTTGGCAGAATAGACATTGGGCTGTTGGTAAAAGAAGTGAGTTTGCATCCTGGCTCCACCACTTCCCATTTGTACCACCATTGGCAGTGACTTGACCTCTCTGAATTGGTTTCCTCATCTGTACGGTGAGGCTAGTGATCATCTCTTTCCTCCATTCTGGGATTATAGGAGAGCTCACACTTTGGAGTTGAGTTGAATTCCAGTTCTGCCATTAATTAGCTGTATGACCTTGAGAAATTAACGCCACCTCTCTAAGTCTCAGTTTTCTCTTCTGTAAAGTGGGTGCACTAACAGAATCTTGTAGAGTTGTAATGAGGATTGAATGAGATATGATGTGTTATGGTGAGCATGGCTGGAGGATCCCATGAGGTCATGATGTGAACACCCATGCAAACTGGGTTTCTATCCTTAAGTGATTTGATCAGGATGACACAGGAGGGGCAGAATACAGCTGGGGCATCCAGAGGCATCCACATGTCCCCAGACCCCCAGCAAACAGGAGTGAATCTGCGTCTTCTCTCAGCTTAGATGGGTGGTGTGGGGAAGAGGAAAAGGAAAGGGGAGGAGAGGGGGGAAATGAGGCAGCAGCTTCAGGCTCCGCCTGCTGACATCTCTGGTTCTGTGGCCCAGCATCTCTGTGTCCTGGGCCTGGGGTGCTCAGCCTCATGAAATCACAGGACCCCCGGCCACAGAGATTCCTCTCCCCCACCCTCCCTCCCCTTCTTCTGATCCCCCACCCCCTTTCCACACATCCACCTTTGTATCTAGAGTGGCTTCTAGATCTGAGGCAGGGCTGGCCCAGAGAAAAGAACAGGTGGGCTCCTGTGCCTCCCCTATTCCTATGCAGCCAAGGTACCCCAAGGCCCTGCCCTCAAGGCTCGAGGGGAGAAAGCAAAGGCTGTTCTGGGACCATGTGTGCCCACTTGACGCGGGAATAATCCTAAAGCTTTTGGTGGCCAAGTAGAATCCCAACTGGGAAAAAGAGTTATGTGCCCTGCTGGCCTGCCAGGCCTGTCAGAGACCTCACTGAGCAGTCCTGTTCCTGTCCCCTGCCCTGTCTTAACTCACCCCAGCTCAGCTTTGTGGCCCTACCCAAGCCAGGGGCTGGACTCCTAGGCTCCACAGTTCCAAGAGAACATGGATGACCTCCAGGCTACTTATGGCTCTTGGAGCCTTCCAAGCTCATTACCTACCCATGGTCATAAACGGAGACAGTGACCATTGCATACCCAGCTGTGTGGAGCTTGAGAGTCAACAGCGGTTCTAGAATTCCTTATAGAAGGGGAGAGTAGGACTGGAAATTTGCTTAGAGTTAAGTTCTAAATCAACAATATATATTTTTGACTGTGCCACGTGGGTTGCAGGATCTTTGCTTCCCAACCAGAGATCGAACCCAGGGCCCTGGCAGTGAAAATGCTGAGTCCTAACCACTGTACTTGGAAGAAAAGCTATGAACAAACTAGACAGCATATTAAAAAGTAAAGATATTACTTTGCCAACAAAGGTCCATCTAGTCAAAGCTATGGTTTTGCCAGTAGTCATGTACGGATGTGAGAGTTGGACCATAAAGAAAGCCGAGCGCCGAAGAATTGATGCTTTTGAACTGTGGTGTTGGAGAAGACTCTTGAGAGTCCCTTGGACTGCAAGGAGATCCAATCAGTCCATCCTAAAGGAAATCAGTCCTGAATATTCATTGGGAGGACTGATGCTGAAGCTGAAACTCCAGTGCTTTGGCCACCTGATGTGAAGAACTGACTCATTTGAAAAGACCGTGATGCTGGGAAAGATTGAAGGCAGGAGGAGAAGGGGACGACAGAGGATGAGATGTCTGGATGGCATCACGACTCAATGGACATGAGTTTCGGTAAACTCTGGGAGTTGGTGATGGACAGGGAGGCCTGGCGGGCTGCAGTCCATGGGGTCTTAAAGAGTTGGACACGACTGAGTGACTAAACAACAACAAGGCCATACTGGAGTAGGGTGGACTCCTAATCCCAAATGACTGGCTTTCTTTTTTTCAAATTGTATTTATTTATTTATTTTTGGCTGCACTGGGTCTTTGTTGCTGCGAGCAAGCTCTCTCTAGCTGTGGATAGCGGGGGCCACTCCTCTAGTTGTGGTGTGAGGGCTTCTCACTGTGGTGGCTTCTCTTATTGCAGATCACGGGCTCTAGAGCGCAGGCTCAGTAGTTGCTATGAGGGGGCTTAGTTGCTCTGTGGCAGGTGGAATCTTCCTGGACCAGGAATCGAACCTGTGCCCCTGCATTGACATAGGTGTATTCTTAAATCACTGGACCATTTTAGGGAAGTCCTAAAATGACTGATCTTCTTATAAGAAGCTGATCATGTGAAGATACAGAGACACATGGAGAATACTACGTATAGATGGAGACAGAGATTGGAGTAATGCTCCTACACACCAGGGATCGCTGGGCATCAGCAGAAGGTGGGAGAGAGGCATGGAACACATTCCTCCTCCTAGCCCTCAAAGGAGCCAACACTGCTGACACCTTGAGTCTGGACTTCTAGCCTCCACAAGTGTGAAGGGTTGCATTTCCATTGTTTTAAGGCGCTCAGTTTCTGGTACTTTGTTGTACTGGCCCTAGGGAACTAATAAGTGGGTATAGCAAATGCTGCCAGCGCTTCCCCTGTACCCTTAGCCACCCCAGAGGTCACCTCCAGCTTTCGTGGAGAGATCCTGGCTGCCAAGCTTAAGCATACCCTGGGCTCAGCCTATACTTAATACCTTAAGAAATGTTAGGGAATTAGCACCCTTAGAGGGATTAGGATCCATAATTTATCAAGGATCCCTAAAATCAGTAAGAAAAAGATGAATGTTTCAGGATAGTAAGATAGTATGCAGAAGACTTGAACAATTTTACAGAAGAAATGGGGGTGAAAAGAAGTCTATACATTTCTAAGATTTCAGTTCAGTTCAGTTCAGTCGCTCTGTCATGTCCAGCTCTTTGCAACCCCATGGACTGCGGCACACCAGGCCTCCCTGTCCATCACCAACTCCAGGAGCTTACTCAAACTCATGTCCATCGAGTCAGTGATGCCATCCAACCATCTCATCCTCTGTCGTCCCCTTCTCCTCCTGCTTTCAATCTTTCCCGGCATCAGGGTCTTTTCTAATGAGTCGGCTCTTCTCATCAGGTGGCCAACATATTGGAGCTTCAGTTTCATCATTGTACAAATTAACTGGAGGCTTCTCTGGTGGTCCAGAGGTTAAGGATCTGCCTGCCAGTGCAGGAGGTGCAGGTCGAACCCTGGTCCGGGAAGATTCCACGTGAGGCAGGGCAACGAAGCCAGCACACTGCAGCTACTGCGCCTGCACGCCTGGAGCCCGTGCTCCACGGCAGGAGAAGCCACGGCAACGGGAAGGCCCTGCTCACCGCGATTAGAGAAGGCCTGTGAGCAACAGCAAAGACCCAGCTCCTCCATCCGTGGGATTCTCCAGGCAAGAATACTGAAGGGGGTTGCCATTTCCTTCTCCAGGGGATCTTCCCGATGCAGGGAGCGAACCAGGGTCTCCTGCATTGCGGGCAGACGCTTTACCATCTGAGCCACCAGGGAAGCCCAGCACAGCCAAAAGCCTTCTGATAGTCTTGTCTATGAAGTTAATTGAACAAAACTCCTTAACTTAAAAAAAAAAAAAAAAGATATAAGTTTATTTTTAGCACAGCCAAAAATAATTAAACAAATCTTTTTTAAGAAATTGAGGAGTTTTTTTCAATTAATTTCATAGACAAGGCTATCAGAAGGTTAAAAAACTGGGAAAGAGAAAAAAGGTGGGAAAGAACTCTTTTCCATGGCTGCTACTAAGTTGTTAAGTCGCTTCAGTTGTGTCCGACTCTGTGCGACCCCATAGACGGCAGCCCACCAGGCTGCCCCGTCCCTGGGATTCTCCAGGCAAGAACACTGGAGTGGGTTGCCATTTCCTTCTCCAATGCATGAAAGTGAAAAGTGAAAGTGGAGTCGCCTAGTCATGTCCTACTCTTCGCCACCCCATGGACTGCAGCCCACCAGGCTCCTCCGCCCATGGGATTTTCCAGGCAAGAGTACTGGAGTGGGGTGCCATCGCCTTCTCTGTTTCCATGGCTAGATGGTAACAAATGAATAACACAGTGACTGTGTGACAAAATCATGGCAAATTAATAAGAAAAAGACAGGAAATTCTGTGGAAAGATGGACAAAGATTATGACTAGGCAATTTACAGAAAGGGAAATGCACATGGCCAGGAAGAGTTTGCTCAACCTTCTTAGAGTCACAAAAATGAAATTGACATAACAAGATGTTACTTTACATCCATCAAAATGGCAAAAAGAGAAAATAAAGTAGTAGAAGGAGACGTACTGGAAAAGACAAGGTGAGACTGGCCCTCTCTGGTACTGCTGCTGGAATTTCAAACTATTGATACTTCTGGAGAGCAACCTAGCAGGACTTAATGAAATTATGTGTGAGTTTAACCTTGAGATTCATTGATCTCACCCCTAGGTAAACTGAGACACTCTCACAGGTACTCGTAAAGGAACATGTATTAGGATATTTTCTGAAAAGTTATAAAGTGCTACTTTTCACTTTCAAGTCTTTCATTCAGCTGGAATTAAAATTGTTATTAGTTCTGTTGTGAGGTAGAGGTCCATTTTAACTTTTTTGCCATATGGATACCCAGTGATGCCAGTACCACTAATTGAATACTCCAGGTTCAATTCCTGGGTCGCAAAGTTCCCCTGGAGAAGGGATGGGCTACCCACTCCAGTATTCTTGGGCTTCCCTGGTGGCTCAGATAGTAAAGAATCCGCCTACAGTGTGGGAGACCTGGGTTTGATCCCTGGGTTGGGCAGATCCCCTGGAGGAGGACATGGCAGCCCACCCCAGATTTTTGCCTGGAGAATCCCATGGACAGAGGAGCCTGGTGGGCTACAGTCTATAGGGTCACAAAGAGTCAGACACGACTGAGTGACTAAGCACGTCCTTTCCCCAAAGAGCCACAAGGACAGCCATGTCAAATTTCAATTCTATATGTGAGTAGGAAAGGTTTTGGACTCTCTAGTACGTTCCACTGGTGAGTTTTTCCACTCCGGCTCCCATACCATACCTGTCTTTGTGTGTATTTGTTTCTCTGCACTGGGTCTTAGATGCAGGGTCTTCTGTCTCCACTGCGGCATACAGGGTCGTTTAACTGAGGCAGTCGAGCTCTTAGTTGTAGCATGTGGGATCTAGTTCCTCAGTCAGGGCTCGAACCCTGGCCCCCTGCATTGAGAGCGTGGAGTCTTATCCATTGGACCACCAGGCAAGTCCCATCATACCTGTCTTTTATAATAAAGACTGATTTCTGGAGAAGGAAATGGCAACCCACTCCAGTATTGTTGCCTGGAGAATCCCAAGGACGGAGGAGCCTGGTGGGCTGCTGTCTATGGGGTCGCACAGAGTCGGACATGACTGAAGTGACTTAGCAGCAGCAGATTTCTGGAGTCCAAATACCCTCAACTTCCTCCACACCCCCTCCACTTGGACCTTTGCTCTTCTCCATACGTTTTATAATTAATTTTTCATTATCTGCTAAAAACTCTAGCCTCTGAAGGAATTTCTAAAAAGTTGGAGTAATGTATTCTTTGACTTTTGGGAAGAATTTTCCTGTAAAACCATACTGAGCCTCATGTTTTCTTTTAAGAAAAAAAAGTAAACCATCAACTGAATTTCTTTACATATTATAGAGCTATCTGGGTTTTCTATTGCTTCTTGAGTCAGTTTTAGTAAACTGTGTGTGTTTTTTGTTTTAAAGCTTTGTCAATTTCATCTAAATTTTCAAAAGTGCTGACATAAAGTTAAACATGGTATTCTCTTATTATTGTTGAAATTTTTGATATTGTCAGTCTTTGTCTGTGATTTAGCACATAGCTGATCTTTGTGAATGTCCCATAGGTACAGGAAAGCTTGTGTATTTTAGGTTTGTTGGACATAAGTTTCTATGTGATGTTTGGGACTTATTAATCATGCTCTTAAAAAAATTATACCTTTCTTATTTGTGTTTAATTGGTTTGTCAGTTTGGGGGAGAGGTCTAACTACAACTATTCATTATATATGTGTTTACTATATATACTTTTCATATATTCCTATCAGTTTTTGCTTTATTTTTGAAGCATCTTATATCATCTTTTGGTGATATATATTTGTGATCATTATATCTTTTTGATTTATTGTATATTTATGTATAACGTCCCTTTTTGTTTCTCATGATTAAAAAAAAACCCTATATCATTTCTCCTGATATTAATGTTAACATTCTAGAAATCCTCTTTATTTTAGGAGTTTACTGTGTCATAGACGCCTCTGGCAGCCTGGTGAGTCTATAAACCTCTTCTTTTCCCCCTCCTTTGGTCATGTTGCACAGCTTTCGGGATCTCAGTTCCCTGACCAGAGACTGACCCCGGGCCATGGCAGTGAAAGCCTAGTATTCTAACCACAAGTCATCCAGGGAACTCCCCTACGAACTGTTGTGGCAATCCAAACCCAAGTTGGCAAAGAATTTCCTGACACAGACTATTTCAGAAGGGAGCGAGCTTATTAAGAGCAAGGAGCCAAGACAACGAAGGCCCTGCAAATGCAGCAGCCCAACCTCCTGATGGACCAGGGAGAGACAACAGTTTTCATGGATTAGTAGCCAATGTTTATAGCCTCAAGACCAAGAAAATTCTTGCTGGAAGGCTGGCATTAGGTGATTGGTTAGAGAGCTATAGGGTAAGTACTGGGGTGGGCATTTTTGCCTAGTATGGGGTCAGGAGAGACAAGAAAGTCTTCCTCAGTGATCACTACAAAGAAATAAAGGAAAAGAATAGAATGAGAAAGACTAGAGAGCTCTTCAAGAAAATTAGAGATACCAAGGGAACATTTCATGCAAAGATGGGCTCGATAAAGGACAGAAATGGTAGGGACCTAACAGAAGCAGAAGATATTAAGAATAGGTGGCACACAGAAGAACTGTACAAAAAAGATCTTCACAACCCAGATAATCACAATGGTGTGATCACTCACACTCACCTAGAGCCAGGCATTCTGGAACGTGAAGTCAAGTGGACCTTAGGAAGCATCACTACAAACAAAGCTAGTGGAGGTAATGGAATTCCGGTTGAGCTATTTCAAATCCTAGAAGATGATGCTGTTAAAGTGTTGCACTCAATATGCCAGCAAATTTGGAAAACTCAGCAGTGGCCACAGGACTGGAAAAGGTCAGTTTTCATTCCAATCCCAAAGAAAGTCAATGCCAAAGAATGCTCAAACTACCACAAAATTGCACTCATCTCACATGCTAGCAAAGTAATGCTGAAGTTCTGAAAGAGATGGGAATACCAGACCATCTGACCTCCCTCTTCAGAAATCTGTATGTAGGTCAGGAAGCAACAGTTAGAACTGAACATGGAACAACAGACTGGTTCCAAATTGAAAAAGGAGTACATCAAGGCTGTATATTGTCACCCTGCTTATTTAACTTATATGCAGAGTGCATCATGAGAAATGCTGGGCTGGATGAAGCACAAGCTGGAATCAAGATTTCTGGGAGAAATATCAATAACCTTAGATATGCAGATGACACCACACGTATGGCAGAAAGCAAAGAAGAACTAAAGAGCCTCTTGATGAAAGTGAAAGAGGAAAGTAAAAAGTTGGCTTAAAGTTCAACATTCAGAAAACTAAAATCATGACATCTGGTCCCATCACTTCACGGCAAATAGATGGGGAAACAGTGGAAACAGTGTCAGACTTTATTTTTGGGGGCTCCAAAATCACTGCAGATGGTGACTGCAGCCATGAAATTAAAAGACGCTTACTCCTTGAAAGGAAAGTTATGACTAACCTAGAAAGCATATTCAAAAGCAGAGATATTACTTTGCCAACAAAGGTCTGTCTAGTCAAGGCAATGGTTTTTCCAGTAGTCACGTATTAATGTGAGAGTTGGACTATAAAGAAAGCTGAGTGCCGAAGAATTGATGCTTTTGAACTGTGGTGTTGGAGAAGACTCTTGAGAGTCCCTTGGACTGCAAGGAGATCCAACCAGTCCATGCTAAAGGAAATCAGTCCTGGGTGTTCATTGGAAGGACTGATGTTGAAGCTGAAACTCCAGTACTTTGGCCACCTGGTACGAAGAGCTGACTCATTGGAAAAGACCCTGATGCTGGGAAAGACTGAAGGCAGGAGGAGAAGGGGACGACAGAGGATGAGAGGGGTGGATGGCATCACCGACTCAGTGGACATGAGTTTGAGCAAATCCAGGAGTGGTGCAGTCCATGGGGTCACAAAGAGCTGGACACGACTGAGCAGCTGAACTGAACTGAACCGATGGGGTCAGGAAGCCTGTGGGTGGTGATCAGGGAGGCTTTTGGCAGAGGTGACATAGGAGCTCAGCTTCAGAGGCAGCCTTGTTTCTGGCCTTTGTGTCCATGGCTTTGGTACAAGGCCTTGCAGGATTTGCAAGGCAGGACTCCACATAAATCTCTTTTCAAATTTTTTTAAAAAATATTTTTATTTGTTTGTTTGGCTGCCCGGGATCTTAAGTTTCAGCATGTGAGATCCTTTTAGCTGTGCTGTGTGGGATCTAGTTCCCTGACCAGGGCATTGGGAACATGAAGTCTTGGACCACCAGGCAAGTCCCTCAAAATGTTTTAAATGTTTAGAATTATAAGCAAGCTAAAAAGTGAAAGTGTTAGTTGCTCAGCCATGTCTGATTCTTTGTGACCCCATGAACCTCTCCCGCCAGGCTCCTCCGTCCATGCAATTTCCAAGGCAAGAATACTGGAGTGGGTTGGCATTTCCTTCTCCAGGGGATCTTCCTGACCCAGGGATCAAACTCAGGTCTCCTGTGTTGCAGGCAGATTCTTTACCATCTAAGCCACCAGGGAAGCCCCAAAGCAAGCTAGTTGTGAAAACAGGTACCAGAAATACAGTTACCAGAAGAGTTAAAATATTTGTTTACTTTTAAGTTAATGTATTAAATAGCAAGTTCTAACAGTAAACCTAATAACTACTGTCATTTTTGAAGTCATGATAGGAATAAAATGTATTTGGGAATATTGTAATAAAATGATGTGAAAATATATACGGTTGATATTAGTGACAAAGTCATAGGAACTGTAATACTTCCATGATTTGTTGTCTACCTTTATAAATGATGGGAGTGCTAAATTTTATTAATAGTTAGAAGTGAGTGAAAATAAGGGCAGAATTTTTCCTTCCTAGTTTAGGACCCCCTGAATTGTATCCAGTGACTCAGTGGACGGGCGGGGTGGGTCCTTGTGTCTCACAGTGAGAACCCTTGCCTGGCCTTTTAATATTTTGGTTCTTTAACAGTTGTGTGTCTGTTATCAATATCTTTTCTATAAGTCTCTGTCTCTTGATCAGACACTTCAATCCACTTATACTTACTGTAATTATTGCTATATTTTTTATTTTCCCTGCCATCTTGTTTACTATAAATATCAATTAAAATGAAGTTTGACTTATACTATAGAAAACTCCAAATGATAACGGTTTAATTAAGATATAATTTTATCTCTCTTTTAGTCTAGGACTCCACAGTCATCAGGGATTCAGTTTCCACCTTCTTAGTTGTAACTTCCATCTTCAAGTTTATCTTGTGACTCAAGATTGCCGCTGGAGCGTTAGCCTTCACAAACTCATTCCAAGCAGCAGGAAAGAAGGATGGGGGAAGATTTAAAAGAGGTACACCTCTACTTTCTACTTCATTAGCCAGGACTTAGTTATTTGGTCTTACCTAGTAGCAAAGGAGAAGAAGGAAATGGCAACCCACTCCAGTATTCTTGCCTGGAGAATCCCAGGGACAGAGGAGCCTGGTGGGCTGCCGTCTATGGGGTCACACAGAGTTGAACACGACTGAAGCGACTTAGCAGCAGCAGCAGCAGCAGCAGCAGCAGCAGTAGCAAAGGAAACTATGAAATGCTTTCATTTGGCTGGGCAGATTGATGATCCGAATGGCATTAGGATTATTTTATTAATACTAAGGAAGAAGAGGATGCTGGACATTGAGCAACTATTAGCAGTCTCTACTTTAGTCTCCCAATCACAGGCGTGTCCAGCTGTCAACAGCAGTGGCTCTGAACCTTCAAATATGGTCCTTGACCCGTAGACGCCCGGCCTGCCATCTGGTGGCAGGTTCGTTACACTGGATTCCTTTCATCACAGAAGTAGCATAGACTTGCTCTCAGTACAATAGACATTTATTCCAGCTAAGGTTTTACATTCTCTGCTGGCCGTGCTTCTGCTAGCAACTTCATTAGTAGATTTACTGAATGTCTCACTAATAACCATGGTACTGTTATGCAGAGTGAAGTAAGTCAGAAAGAAAAATACCAGTGCAGTATATTAACGCATATATATGGAATTTAGAAAGATGGTAATGATAACCTTATATGTGAGACAGCAAAAGAGACACAGATGTAAAGAACAGACTTTTGGACTCTGTGGGAGAAGGCGAGGGTGGGATGATTTAAGAGAATAGCACTGAAACATGGATATTACCATATGTAAAATAGATCTCCAGTCCAGGTTTGATGCATGAGACAGGGTGCTCCGGGCTGGTGCACTGGGACGACCCTGAGGGATGGGATGGGGAGGGAGGTGGGAGGGGGGTTCAGGATGGGGGACACATATACACCCATGGCTGATTCAGGTCAGTGTATTGGCAAAAATAACTACAATATTGTAAAGTAATTATCCTCCAATTAAAATAAATTAATTAATATAAAAAAAATCTACGGTAGTCCAAATAACATTGCTTTTGACCAGAGACCTCGTTTTTCAGCAAGAGAAGTAAAGAAATTGGCAAATGAACATGAGATTCACTGGTGTTACCACACACCCTTATCACCAGAATTATCCGGCTGTATGAGTGGGTGACGTGGCCTCCTGGGACTTGGTTAGTACTGACCAGAAGGCAACCTGTGTGAATCTGAAGTGCTGGCCCCAGTTGGCATATGCTCTGATTCAGCAGCCAACGCAAGCTGATGTTTCTTTCTTTCCCAGCATCCATGGGTCAGGGAATCTTGGGCTAGATGACTTAAAAATTTTTCCCTCCCTTTTCCCAAGAGTGTGGACTCTGCTAGTTTAGAGGTCTTGGTATGCAAAGGAAGAGTGTTTCTGTCAGGATATCACAGAAGTCCCATTGATTTGGAAATTGAGACTGAGTGCCAAGTCACTTCAGCTGTGTCCGACTCTTTTTGACCCCATGGACTGCCATGGGGTCCTCTGTCCATGGGATTCTCCAAACAAGAATACTGGAGTGGGTTGCCATCTCCTCCTCCAGGGGATCTTTCCAACCCAGGAATCGAACCAGCGTCTGCACTGGCAGGGAGGTTCTTTACCACTAGCAACACCTGGGAAGCCCAGAAATTGAGACTGACATCTGGCAGTTTCAGATTCCTCGTGCCCTGGATGAGCAGGGAGGGAAAGGTGGGTGGATGAGGATTTGTGTTGACTGGAGTGATTGACTCTAGTTATCAAGGGGGAAATACATTTGCTGTTGCACAGGAGGAACAGGGAGAAGTGTGTCCCTGGGTTCTGTGAAACCCTCTGGGGCTGCCTTCTAATTCCATGGTCAGTGGTCAAAAGTAACGGGAGATGCCAGCAACTCAGGATGAGTAGGACAACGTGGGCTCAGTTTCCTCCTGAATGAAGCTCAAGTGATTCCCCCAGGTAAACACCTTTGACACATGAGGTACTTGCTGAAGGCAAAGGAAAAATGGAATGGATAGCAGAGGAAGGATGTTATAAATGCCTCATGACCCATAGCAGAGATGAGAAGGACACCGCTCACCTACATATTCTTCCTCCTTGCTATGCCATGCGTACAGTCGGTGGTGGTGCTAACTGTCCTTCTTCTACCGTTTACTTTGTTCATTTTGGCTCTGCTGAGTCTCTGTTGCTGTACACAGGCTTTCTCTGGTTGTGGTGAGTGGGGTCTCCTCTCTGCTGCGGTGTGCAGCCTTCTCACTGACGTGGCTCTCTTGTGGAGCGCAGGCTCTAGGCACGCGGGCTTCAGTAGTTGGGGTGCACGGGCTTAGCTGCACCGAGGCATGTGGGATCTTCCTGGACCAGGGATTGAACCTGTGTCCCCTCACTGGCAGGTGGACTCTTATCCACTGTGCCATCAGGGACGTTCACTTGGACCATTTTGTAAGGCGTGGTTGTTGGTGGGAATGTTTACAGTTCAGTGCTTCTCTCGTTGCAGAGCCCAGGCTCTAGAGCTCACGCTCAGTAGTTGCCACATGTGGGCTCTGCGTGTGGGATCTTCCCGGATCAGGGATCGAACTTGTGTCTCCTGCACTGGCAGTGGATTCTTTACCGCTGAGCCACCAGGGAAGCCCCCATCTGATCCTTTCTTGAGTCCCTGTCCTTCCTAATCTTCCTATCCTGTCTTCCTGGGGCCCACGGACAACAGACCCCAAGCTCCAAACATCCCAAAGGAGCTCGCAGGCCAGGCCGTTCCCCATTGGAAGCCCAGGGACAGGGGGTTGAGGGCCGCACTGGTGCAGGAGGGACAAGTCCTCTGGAACGCTCTGCAGTGGCCTACTCCGGGTAGCACCAGGCACTTGCAGATTAATTTTTAACGTGGCCCAGGGGAGTCCAAAGGGCTGAGTTCCCGCCCCTGAGATCATGAGATCCCATTCCCTTCAGGGGTCTCTAGGAGGGGCCGAGGCTGGCCTGCGGGGTAGGCGGCAGGAGGGCAGGACCCCCCAAGATGTGCCAGATGGCGTCTGCGGTGTCTGCCTGACCTCACCAGTCACAGCCGTGAGGCCAAGGGGAGGAGGAGTCTGTCTGCCCCGGGAGGGCCACCGGGTAAAGCCCCAGAGAGGACCCAACACTGCGGCCGGATCTTGTAGGAGGCTGACACCGTGCAGGGCCCTGAGCTCAAGGCTGCTGTGCCCCCATCTCTTTGGTTATAGGAAACAGCCTTCATTCAGCCTCCATGAACCTCCCTGAGTTCCGATGGGCAGATGCAAGCAGCTGTTACTGAGGGAAGGAAGGGGATGCGAGACCAGGGAGAAAGAGTCAAGAGCAGCCTTGGGGCAAGCTCCTGTTTCCCCACCAGTGGACACACACAACAGCATCTTTGAGCTGCTTTTCAGATACTGAAAGCCCGTCCACGTGGTAGAAGTTGTGGTCTGCTGCCCACAAGCACATAGACCTCAGACCAGTTAAACCTGAGGTTGACTCCTACGAACCTCACTGCCACCCCATCAGAAGACTGTCCACGAGCTGATCACACCCTCCTTTATAATAAAACTTGTCACTATCTTCCCCAAGTTGGGCCATGGTTTTGAGGGTTTTAGCCTGCTATGTCTCCCTTTTCTCGGCAAAGCAATAAAACTATCTTTTTCTACTTCACCCAAAACTCTGTCTCTGAGAAGAGGGAACAGCTTGAACAGTGGCTCAAAGGTGGTGTCCGCCTCTGTTTCCCTACAGCGATTAATGGTAAAATCTTGTTTCTGTTCTTGGCAATGCTGCCGAGCATGTGGGATCTTCGTTCCTTGACCAGGGATGGAAACCATGTCTCCCGCAGTGGAAGCTTGGAGCCCTAACCACTGGACTGCTAGGGAATTCCTTAATGGTAAAATCTCTAAAGTGTCACGTGTGTGGCTTTGTTCTGGGGACGGCAGAAGAGGATGCTGGGGAGGGTATTCTGAACCCTGGCCAGCTGAAGATCAAACACACCCCAAATGATTGATTGAAACAGGCGACTGTGAAAGGAAACTGTCCCAGTTTGATGAGTGCCCGTCAAGTATGAGGTCCCGCGCTGCCTGCTGTGACAATCTACCGTCTTCACAGCCACCCCGCAAGGAAAGAAGGCTGCCCATTGTACAGATGAGGACACTGAGGCTCTGAGAGGTGAAATCAGTGGTGCCGGGTCCTTCAGTGAGCAACACAATGGCAGAACCAAGATTTGACCCAAGATTTTTATGACTCTAAATGCCATCCAGGGAGAGGAGAACAGGAGAGGAAAACAAAACATTTGGCAAAAATGCAGCTGCATTTTTCTCCTGCTCCTGGGCAGCTCAGTGGAGCTTGGGCCATTCCAAAGCAGGGCTGATTCTTCAAAGGGAGGGGCTTCCTGCTGTCCCTGGGGTGGGCTCTGGGGTGCAGAGGGTCCTCGTGCTACACCAGCTAAGGGACCCAGCACGCAAACTGCCTGCAGCCTCCACGCTCAGGGAGACCACATTCTGCTGGTTTTCCCCCACTTTGCTGTCCCCATTCCTGGCTTCTTTCCTGCTCATGTAACAAGCACAGTGGTCTCCGCCTGTCTACATTGACTCCTCTCCTCTCCCAGGCCATGCACCCGGGATTATGGCTTGAAATTCCCATAAGAGTCATCACTTCCAAACTTACCTGCCTTGTTCTTGGAAACAGTCTTGTACATCCAGCTGCCCACTTAGCCTCTCCACTTGGATGTTTATTAGCCTCGTGATTCGAGGAGATCTGAAATAAAACCTCTATCCTCAACCGACCCCCAACCTGTCCCTGCCTTGGCCCTGGTCTGTGCCTCAGTTAAAGGTCTAATCAGTGGCTCAGATCACAAACCTAGAAGCGACCCTTGAAGCCTTGCTTTCCTTCATCCCCCATTCACTCACCAGGCACTGGCTCTATCTTCAAAATCTGTTTTGAATCCAGCCGTGCCTCCACGTCTTCACCGCTGCGGCCCTGGTCTAAGGCACCACCGGTTCACAGCTAGACCTCTGATCAGTTCTTCTGCTTCCTCTCTGACTCCTTCTCCCAATTCTATCCTTTAAATAGTGGTCCGAGTGAGCTTTTGAAAACACAAACCACCCACTAGCTTCCGCTGCTTGGAATGGAACCCAAAGCCTTCTGCATGACTTAGGCAGCCCGCCCCGCTCTCTGGCCTCCTGCCCAGCCAGTCTCTATCACAGGCTTGTCACATCCAACACGAGAGGCATGTTCTCATCATAAAACCTTTGCCCAGGTTGTCCTCTCTCCTCGATGTCTCTTCCTGGGGGTCTTCGAACAGCATCTGCTTTGAGAGCTTGTCCTGACTGCATCTCCCCTTGACCCTCTTGTTACCCTCCTTCCCTTCAGAGGGCCTATTGCTATCTGATAGCATCTGGTATGAGCTGATTGTCCGTCTGTCTAGAATGACAGATGAATGTCTATCTTGCTTCCTGGGCACCCAGCGCCTGGTACACAGTAGAGGTTTAAAATATATATATGTGTGAAAGGGAGGAGGACGCCCCCAAAGCAGCTGCACCTATGTTCAGTCACTCATTTGTGTCTGATTCTTTGCAACCCCATGGACTGTAGTCTGCCAGCCTCCTCTATCCGTGGGATTATCCCAGTAAAGATACTCAAGTGGATTGCCTTTTCCTCCTCCAGGGGATCTTCTGGACCCAGGGGTCGAACCCACACCTCCTGTGGCTCCTGCATTGGCTGGTGGATTCTCTACCACTGAGCCACCTGGGCATCACCACCCACTCCTGCCCAAAGTACGGGTCAGGGCAAATTCTGAAGCTCCAGAAAGGACCCCAGAGTCCATAATAGATTTGTCAGTCTTGGTTACTTAACCTTAAATAACTGCCGGTTGGGGCCACCCAACCGAAATCCCTTTCTGTCCCCATTCAAGAGTGGTCAGGCTGAAGTCCACCCAAGGCAGCCCTTAACCTCGCCATCTGCCGCCACCACAGGCAGGTTTAAGGTGACCTCACAGAATTGTCCGGTGTCAGCGCACTCTACGCTTAGGTAACTAGAAAGGCCAACAGAGAGGGTTCCACGAACCAAGAAACGTGGCTCCATCATTTGATAATAACAAGGACTACATTTGACTGAGCTATCATTTCATGCCAAACACACTTTCACATGCTTTCCGGACATTTTCTCATTCAATCCTCAGAGACACAGTTTGAGGCCATTACATGAGTAGTTACCTATTGGCATGTAACAATCCACCTTAACACGGAGTGCTTTAAGGGAACAACCATTTTATTTGCTCACAATTCTGCAGGCCAGCAATTTGAACTGGACTCGGCCAGGCAGTTCATTTGCTGGTCTTGCCTGGGGTCACTCACGTGCAATCATCCAAGGGAACAAATGGGTTCAAGAGGATTGCAGCGGCCTCGCTCACATGTCTAAAGGCTGAACGGTCGACCGGGCCACGTGTCTCCAGCAGCCCAGCTTGGGCTTCTTTCAGGGGCTGGCAGAGTTCCAGGACACCAAGCCCCAGAGTGCAGCATTTTTTCGAGCCTTTGCTTGAGTCACATTTGCCATTGCCAGAGGAAGTCACACAGCCAGGCCCAGAGTCAAGATGAGAGGGGACTTACACAAGGAGAGAGAATTCATCAGAGGCCACTACTGAACCATCCATCAGAGAGGTTAGTATGTTCTTATCCATGTTTTTCAGGGGAGGAGACCGAGGTTCAGAAAGGGTAAGAAACATGCTCCAGATCACACAGCTACAAAGAGGCAGGGTGGAACATAAATCCTTGGCTCACAAGCCTCAAGCTCTTTTTGCAAAAGCCAGTTAAGTCCCCACCGTGAGGATCCAAGTTCCCACCAAGGAAAATGATGTCAAGTTCATCTTCACCAGGCTCTCAGGTATACTCCTTTTATTATCGTCAGTCAGAATCAACCCAGCTTAAGTTATTTAGCCTCTGCTCCTCAGGCTACTCAGCTGTAAAATGGGTCTAGTAACAGAACTCCCTTTTCCTTCTGTTTTATTTTCTGTTCTTGCCTGGCTAGAATGTAAGCCCCTTGAGAGGTGGGGTTGTTGTTGTTGTTTGATAGGTAAGAAGCAGATTTATTTAGAAAGAAACACACTTCACAGATAGAGTTTGGCCATCTCAGAAAGCGAGAGAGGCCAGAGGAGTGGGATCTTTGTCTGTGCTCTTCACTGCTCTAACCCCAGCACCTAGAACAGTGCCTGGAATATTCAGTTCAGTTCAGTCGCTCAGTCGTGTCTGACTCTTTGTGACTGCCATGGACTACAGCCTCCCTGTCCATCACCAACTCCTGGAGTTTACCCAAACTCATGTCCATTGAGTTGGGGATGCCATCCAACCATCTTATCCTTTGTTGTCCCCTTCTCCTCCTGCCTTCAATCCCTCCCACCATCAAGGTCTTTTCCATTGAGTCAGCTCTTTGAATCAGGTGGCCAAAGTATTGGAGTTTCAGCTTCAACATCAGTCCTTCCAATGAGTATTCAGGACTGATTTCCTTTAGAATGGACTGGATGGATCTCCTTGCAGTCCAAGGGACTCTCAAGAGTCTTCTCCAACACCACAGTTCAAAAGTATCAATTCTTTGGCACTCAGCTTTCTTTATAGGCCAACTCTCACATCCATACATGACTACTGGAAAAACCATAGCCTTGACTAGATGGACTTTTGTTGGCAAAGTAATGTCTCTGCTTTTGAATATGCTGTCTAGGTTGATCATACCTTTTCTTCTAAGGAGCAAGTGTCTTTTAATTTCACGACTTCAGTCATCACCTGCAGTGATCTTGGAGCCCAAAAACGTAAAGTCAGCCACTGATTCCACTGTTTCCCCATCTATTTGCCATGAAGTGATGGGACCAGATGCCATGATCTTCGTTTTCTGAATGTTGAGCTTTAAGCCAACTTTTTCACTCTCTTCTTTCACTTTCATCAAGAGGCTCTTGAGTTCTTCTTTGCTTTCTGCCATAAGGGTGGTGTCATCTGCATGTCTGAAGTTGTTGATATTTCTACCAGCAATCTTGATTCCAGCTTGTGCTTCTTCCAGCCCAGCGTTTCTCATGATGTACTCTGCATAGAAGTTAAATAAGCAGGGTGACAATATACAGCCTTGACGTACTCCTTTTCCTATTTGGAACCAGTCTGTTGTTCCATGTCCAGTTCTAACTGTTGCTTCCTGACCTGCACACAGGTTTCTCAAGAGGCACGTCAGGTGGTCTGGTATTCCCATCTCTTTCAGAATTTTCCACAGTTTGTGGTGATCCATGCAGTCAAAGGCTTTGGCATAGTCAATAAAGCAGAAATAGATGTTTTTCTGGAAATCTCTTGCTTTTTTGATAATCCAATGGATGTTGGCAATTTGATCTCTGGTTCCTCTGTCTTTTCTAAAACGAGCTTGAACATCTGGAAGTTTGTGGTTCATGTATTGTGAAGCCTGGCTTGGAGAATTTTGAGTATTACTTTGCTAGTGTGTGAGATGAGTGCAGTTGTGTGGTAGTCTGAGCATTCTTTGGCATTGCCTTTCTTTGGGATTGGAATGAAAACTGACCTTTTCCAGTCCTGTGGCCACTGCTGAATTTCCCAAATTTGCTGGCAATACTTTAGGAAGCATCACTACAAACAAAGCTAGTAGAGGTGATGGAATTCCAGTTGAGCTATTTCAAATCCTGAAAGATGATGCTGTGAAAGTGCTGCAGTTAATATTCCCATCTCACATGCTAGTAAAGTAATGCTCAAAATTCTCCAAGCCAGGCTTCAGCAATACGTGAACCGTGAACTTCCTGATGTTCAAGCTGGTTTTAGAAAAGGCAGAGGAACCAGAGATCAAATTACCAACATCTGCTGGATCATGGGAAAAGCAAGAGAGTTCCAGAAAAACATCTATTTCTGCTTTATTGACTATGCCAAAGCCTTTGACTGCATGGATCACCACAAACTGTGGAAAATTCTGAAAGAGATGGGAATACCAGACCACCTGACGTGCCTCTTGAGAAACCTGTGTGCAGGTCAGGAAGCAACAGTTAGAACTGGACATGGAACAACAGACTGGTTCCAAATAGGAAAAGGAGTACGTCAAGGCTGTATATTGTCACCCTGCTTATTTAACTTCTATGCAGAGTACATCATGAGAAACGCTGGGCTGGAAGAAGCACAAGCTGGAATCAAGATTGCTGGTAGAAATATCAACAACTTCAGACATGCAGATGACACCACCCTTATGGCAGAAAGCAAAGAAGAACTCAAGAGCCTCTTGATGAAAGTGAAAGAAGAGAGTGAAAAAGTTGGCTTAAAGCTCAACATTCAGAAAACGAAGATCATGGCATCTGGTCCCATCACTGTATGGGAAATAGGTGGGGAAACAGTGGAAACCGCGTCAGACTTTATTTTTTGGGGCTCCAAAATCACTGCAGATGGTGATTGCAGCCATGAAATTAAAAACGCTTACTCCTTGGAAGGAAAGTTATGACCAACCTAGATAGCATATTCAAAAGCAGAGACATTACTTTGCCAACAAAGGTCCGTCTAGTCAAGGCTATGGTTTTTCCTGTGGTCATGTATGGATGTGAGAGTTGGACTGTGAAGAAGGCTGAGTGCCGAAGAATTGATGCTTTTGAACTGTGGTGTTGGAGATGACTCTTGAGAGTCCCTTGGACTGCAAGGAGATCCAACCAGTCCATTCTGAAGGAGATCAGCCCTGGGATTTCTTTGGAAGGAATGATGCTAAAGCTGAAACTCCAGTACTTTGGCCACCTCATGCGAAGAGTTGTCTCATTGGAAAAGACTCTGATGCTGGGAGGGATTGGGGGCAGGAGGAGAAGGGGACGACAGAGGATGAGATGGCTGGATGGCATCACTGACTCGATGGATGTGAGTCTGAGTGAATTCCGGGAGTTGGTGATGGACAGGGAGGCCTGGCGTGCTGCGATTCATGGGGTCACAAAGAGTCGGACACGACTGAGCGACTGAACTGAACTGAACTGAAGTTGCTTCAGTCATGTCTGACTCTTTGTGACCCCATGTACTGTAGCCCACCAGGCTCTTCTGTCCATGGGGATTCTTTAAGCAAGAATACTGGAGTGAGTTGCCATGGCCTCTTCCAGGGGATCTTCCAGGCCTGGGGGTCGAACTGGCATTTCTTATGTTTCCTACATTGGCGGGTGGGTTCTTTACTACTGGCACCACCCAGGAAGCCCTGGAATATAGTAGCTTCCCAATAAATCTTTGTTGAGCGAATACGTGGATGGATGGATGAATGGGGGATTCAAAGAAGGATAGGTAGGAGAATATGAGGAAAGAATAGAACCATGGCTTTAAGAAAGCTTAAAAAAGTAAGACCAAAAAGCCACTGTATTCGCTTCTCTGCCTGGAAGCTTTTGCAAACCGTCTCCTTGGTCTTTAAGCCCTGCGGAGAAGCCCCTCATGGAAAGGCTAAGCAGGTGAGGCAGGAGCTTGCCTCTCTTCCGGACTGCCCAGGTTTGTGGCTCTGCCCTCTGCAGTGCTCAGTGGGCTCTGCATTCAGCTGGCAGATGGGGAAAGCAGAAACAGGGCTTGCTCAGGGCAGGAATGGTAAAGAGGCTCTCGTGCCACTGGCTAGAACACAGTCACATGGCTGCACCCAGCAGCAAGGGGAGCTGGGAAAGGTGCAGCCCCGTCCCTGCAGGGAGAGGGGACGGTTTTGGGGAGCATCTTGCCAGTCTGCCAGGACCATGTCCAGCCCAGAGATTTTATAACCTTGGAATTTTCCATTTCACGGCACCCATTTTCCTTATACCACCCTACTTTTTTTTGTCCATACAAATATCTCCTTCTAACAGAGATTTATTCATTTCCTGTTTCTTATTTCTTGTTGGCCTCTCCTCACTGGCACAGAGCTTTGGTGTTCTGTTCACCACTGTCTCCTTGGGATCCTGGATGGGGCCTGGCCTGCAGAAGGCACTTGACATTTATCAGAAGAACATTGAATGATGTGGGTCCTTGGCTTGCAGCCTGGTGGTGAGAGCATGGTCAGCCCTAGACTGATGGTCAGTTTCTGCCTACTGGGAAGCCTGTGCTGGGGGGTGGGGAGTGGCCAGGCCTGGCTGGGAAAGGGCGCTGTGAGTGAACTTTGCCAGGGTCATGGCAGGTGACCTGTGCGGGCCAGTGGCCCTGTTCCCCGACACGGTCCACACCCAGGATGCCGGACCCTTGAGTCCATTCAGGTCAAGAGGCTTACTGCTCTGAAGAAGAGGCCGTGGGGCTGAGTCACTTGTCATGCTGTCCTCATGCACAGGGCGGTCTGTACCAGTCCGTTTCCCCAGCCAGAACCTGATTTTTAGAAAATCAAATTTCCCTATTTATTTCTCTTTGGCTTTTCTCTCGTCGCTGTGAGTGGGGTCGCTCTCGAGTCTCCACGTGTGGGCTTCTCATTGTGGGGGCTGCCTTTGCTTGGAGCACAGGCTCCAGGGATGGGGGCTCAGGGCTTGGCTGAGATCCCCCTCGGCACGTCGGATCTTCCCAGACCAAAGATCGGACCCCTGTCTCTTGTATTTGCAGGTGGATTCTTTAGCACTGAGCCACCAGGGAAGATTTGATTTTTTTTTTTAATTAAAAAAATGTATTTTACTTTAAATTCTGAATTTTTTTGACCGTGTCGCACGGCTTATGGGATGTTAGGTCCCCGACCAGGGATTAAGCCTGCACCCTCTGCAGTGAAATTGCGGTGTCTTCACCACTGGACAGCCAGGGAATTCGCTAGAGCCTGATTTTTAAAAATGCAAACCACAAAAGGGAGCCCGGTTCTTCTTCTCTAATTATGAGGGACAAACATGTCCCTCGGGTGGTAACTTCAGGCCACCCGGGCGATAGAGCCGTCCAGCTTTGGGAGCCTTCCTGTGCCTCATTTTTGAGAGGAAGACACAAAGCCCAGAGAGGTGAAGAGACATGGCCAAGGTTGCCCAGTGTTCTGGGGACTGAGGACTCCCAGAGGCCAAGGTGTCCAGTTCCCCCTTCTGACCTTCCCCCTTCCCTGGGGACAGCACCAGGAATGTCCGTGAGCAGGAGAATGGGGAGCCAGGGCACAGGAGACAAAAAGAGGTGGCTTGGGAAGGGGCCACTCTGAGCTCTAGTTGGAAGCATGTGGTGGGGTCAGTGACCAAGCAGAGAGGAGGGTGGAGGAAGCAGAAAGGGGCTCTGGTCCTGGCTTTGGAAGTGGAGAAGTCATCCAGATCTGTCACCTTTTAATCCTTGCAGGATTGAAGAAAGGCAATGCCAAAGAATGCTCAAACTACTGCACAGTTGCACTCATCTCACACGCTAGTAAAGTAATGCTCAAAATTCTCCAAGCCAGGCTTCAACAATATGTGAACCATATTCAGATGTTCCAGCTGGTTTTAGAAAAAGCAGAGGAACCAGAGATCAAAATGCCAACATCCACTGGATCATTGAAAAAGCAAAAGAGTTCCAGAAAAACATCTACTTCTGTTTTATTGACTCTGCCAAAGCCTTTGACTGTGTGGATCACCACAAACTGTGGAAAATTCTGAAAGAGATGGGAATACCACACCACCTGACCTGCCTCTTGGGAAATCTGTATGCAGGTCAAGAAGCAATGTTAGAACTGGACATGGAACAACAGACTGGTTCCAAATAGGGAAAGGAATATGTCAAGGCTGTATATTGTCACCCTGCTTATTTAACTTCTATGCAGAGTACATCATGAGAAACGCTGGGCTGGATGAAGCACAAGCTAGAATCAAGATTGTTGGGAGAAATATCAATAACCTCAGATATACAGATGATACTACCCTATGGCAGAAAGCAAAGAAGAACTAAAGAGCCTCTTAATGAAAGTGAAAGAGGAGAGTGAAAAAGTTGGCTTAAACTCAACATTCAGAAAACAAAGATCATGGCATCTGGTCCCATCACTTCCTGGCAAATAGATGGGGAAACAGTGGAAACAGTGACAGGCTTTATTTTTGGGGGCTCCAAAATCACTGCAGATGGTGACTGCAGCCATGAGGTTGAAAGAAGCTTACTCCTTGGAAGAAAAGTTATGATCAAAGTAGACAGCATATTCAAAAGCAGAGACATTACTTTGCCAACAAAAGTCCGTCTAGTCAAGGCTATGGTTTTTCCAGTGGTCATGTATGGATGTGAGAGTTGGACTGTAAAGAAAGTTGAACCCTGAAGAATTGATGCTTTTGAACTGTGGTGTTGGAGAAGACTCTTGAGAGTCCCTTGGACTGCAAGGAGAGCCAACCAGTCCATCCTAAAGGACATCAGTCCTGGGTGTTCATTGGAAGGACTGATGTTGAAGCTGAAACTCCAATCCTTTGACCACCTCATGCGAAGAGCTGACTCATTTGAAAAGATCCTGATGCTGGGAAAGATTGAAGGCAGGAGGAGAAGGGGACAATAGAGGATGAAGTGGTTGGATGGCATCACCGACTCTATGGACATAAGTTTGAGCAAGTTCCAGGAGTTGGTAATGGACAGGGAGGCCTGGCATGCTACAGTCCCTGGGGTCGCAAAGAGTCGGACATGACTGAGTGACTGAACTGAATGAACTGAATCCTTATAGGATCACTGTGCCCTTCCTCATGGAAGCTGGCAGCCAGCACTCTCTCCATGAGCCAGGGCCCGTAGCCTCTGCAACCCCAATGTAGCCCAGACACCTCTGGGTGCAGTGGGAGCATCTCTGCACAAGCCACCAGGAGACTTGGGCTCCATCAATTCAAATCGTTACGAATCAACAGCCACGTGCCAGGCGTTGTCCTCTGCAGGCAAGTTCTCTGCCTCATGGGCTTCTATTCTAATAGGAGACTGTTAATGAGCAGACAAATACACGCATGCCCGAGGTCTTTACAGATGATGACAACAAGCAGGATAATGGGATACACGATGGCTGAACAGGTTGGTTAGTTGTGGGGAGGGTGGGAACAAGGAGGGCCTCCCTGAAGAAGGCATGGTGGAGCTGAGATCTATGTGTGAGAAGGCGGCAGCCAAGCAAACATCTGAGGGAAGTGTGGTCCCTCCCTGGGCAGTGGCAAGTGCAAAGGCCCTGAGGCAGAAATGAGCTTGTGTTTGGGCAAATTTGCCTGCAGAGAAGGGCAAGAGGAAGAGTATAAAAAGAGGCCCTGTCACTTTGTCATTATCTCTAAGGGATTTGAGTACATCTTATCTCCTTATTCAACCCCTAAATTTTAGGCATCTATAGCTTTGTGGTTCAGTGGTAAAGAATCCACCTGCCAATTCAGGAGACGCGGGTTTGATCCCTGGGACGGGAAGATCCCCTGGAGAAGGAAATGGAACGCACTTCAGTATTCTTGCCTGGGAAATCCCATGGAGAGATGGCCTGGTGGGCTATAGTCCCTGGGGGTCACAAAGAGTAGGACACGACTTAGAGTGTCCACCAACAAGCTTAAACAAACCTTTCTTGGCCCTATTTCAAATTTTCATTTTAATGGATTTTGTACAGAAGACAGGATATTATTGGTTTGGGAGTCAGAAGACCTAAATTGTGCCCCAGATTTTTCAGTAGTGAGCTGGTGTGACTTGGGACAAATCCCCTTTCTCATCTTTAAACCAGGAGATAGGACCACAAGGTCTAAAGGCCTTTCTGGCTGAGAGAGCCCAGCTCCGGGAATCCATGTTAACTCTCCTTGATCCTGTTTTCAGCCCACTTATGGATCTTCTCAGCACACATCTGCTCCTTCATCCAGGATCTGCACACGGCAGACATATATTAGATGTTTTTTGAAAACAGGAGACAACTTGCACAGACATTAGCAGGGAATGGTCAGATACATCGTGCAGCTATTAAAAGACGAATGAGTTAAGCCAAGAAGAGCCACTGAGCTGGAGGGAGGCGCGTGATGTAAGTGATAAAGCAGGACGTGTTAGAGAAAGACTCTGTTTTTGTGAAAACCAAACAACAAAGATCTCTGTATGTACATATGTGGGTTTGTTTGTGCTCACAAGTCAGGAGAGAGGTGGGAGAGAATAAGCTGCAGTCTGTAACATCAGTTATCTAGTGTGTGTGTGTGATCACACTTTCCCTAAAGACCGCAGCACACCTCCCAGGACCCAGCCCATCATCTGAGCCTGTGTATCACTGCGATTCTGCCCAAGGGGCGCTGTGATGCCAATCTCTGAGCTTATGTCCTTTGGAGACTGAGGCAGGTAGGGAAGGACAGGTGTGGGCGGTATCCACTTGGACCTTGGAATGTCCCTCTCCCCTCCTGGCATCTGGGCCTCTATTTCAAAGGCTGCTGATCACTCACAATCTGAGGCTGGTTTTGGTGCCCGGAGATGCACGGGAGCTGCCCAGGGCCTGTGGGATCTGAGAGCACAGGTGTGATGACACCACGAGAAGCGGATGCCTCCAGCCCGCTCTTTCCTGCTCCTTCCTGCCCCTGCTTTAGGGCTTCAGAGGCAGCTTGGGCTGTAAGGGTCTTCTGGGGCCTCCCCGGCCACCCCTCTGGTTGCAGACTGATTGAAACCAGCCATCCCTCAAGGCTTCCCTGGGGGGAGGTGCGTGCGTAGCTTATTGTCTGGGCTCCAGAAGCTGCTTCCAGGTCACGGCACTCTCTCCTTCAGGGAACCCCTGCAGATGTCTACTTTGGATCTGCTTTGCTGCGGTCTGCGTCCACCTCCTTGGCTGTGGGCTTCTCTCCCCACATAGGAGCCCTTCAGCCTGGATGTTGCGGAGTGGCCTCCCTCCAACTTGCTCGTCCTGGTGTCAGGAAGGAAGCACCCTGCCACTTGTGGGGCGCTTGATGCTTTTCAAAGCCCTCTCATGCCGCATCCCACTGGAATGGCCCCTGACAATAGTCGTCTGTGGCAGGAATGGCTGGGAGTGTTGCCTCTGTGTTACAGAGAAAATGGGGGTGCAGAGCAGTCAAGTGACTTGTCTGTGTCCCACAATGAGTAACAGGCATTTCCAGGCCTTTGACTCCAAAGATCAACCTCCTGAGACCTCACACTATCGTCAGAGATGCCCCCTCCTCGGTGGTCCAGTGGTTAAGGCTCCAAGCTTCCACTGCAGGGAATGCAGGTTCGATCCCTGGTAGGGCGACTAAGATCTCACAATCTCACAAACCGCACAGTGTGGCCAAAAAAATAGGAAAGGAACTTCCACCATTGAAAGTCCCCTGAGAGACTGGCTTAATCAGCCACACTTTCATCTGATGAGCCGACTCCCCAGTCTCAAGAGAGCGGCCCAGGGTTTGTTCGTGATCTGGGGGTGACCGTCCTGGGCTGTACCGATCAGCCTTGAGCTCTAGCGTTTGAACGAAGGCCAGAGACTGGTGAGATTGAGTGCAGTGGCACGTGGAGTCAGGGTCAGACAGGGAAGGAGGCTACTCGGGGAGAGGGGCCTGGGAGGTGCACGCGGGGCAGTCCGGATGGACGACCTGGTGACCTGAGAGGGAAAGAGCCGGGAATGTTTGGATCCGGAGAGCCGGCTGGATGTCGCACAGTCGGGCATCATGGCAGACGCTGCAGCTCTTCAGCAATCCCCTGTTTCCAGAGCTGCTGACCTGACGAGAACAGAGAACAGCTGTCAGGGCCAGAGCCATCTCAGATGCAACAGCTGAAGGCCCAGCTCACGCTGGCTTAGGCAAAAAGTAGACCTCACTGGCTCCAGGCTCGTTGGGAAAGACCCTGATGATGGGGAAGACTGAAGGCAAAAGGAGAAGGGGGCGACAGAGGATGAGGTGGCTTGATAGCATCAGTGACTCAATGGACACGAATCTGAGCACACTCCCGGAGACAGTGAAAGACAGGAGCTGTGAGTGCTGTAGTCCACGGGGTCGCAAAGACTCGGACACGACTTGATGACTGAATAACATTGACAACAATTGGCTCAAGGCACTGATATTCCAGGGGCAGACCTGGGCGGGCCTGGTGAGATCCAGGGCCTCAAACAAATGCCGTGGGGCTTGTGGCCCACTCTGCTTTTCCCTGCTGGCCTCTCTGCCTCTCTCTCTCTCCTCATGGTGGCAAGATAGCTGCCAGCACCACCAGACATTCTCCCTACCTCTCAGCAACTCCAGCAGAAAGTGAGCATTTCTCTTCCCACGAGTTTCCCACCGAAGTCCCAGGACGAAGTTCTAGTGGCTCTGACCATGTCATATGCTCATCCCAGAACCAATCTCTGGGGCTAAGGATACGGGACATTCTGATGGGTCAGGCCTGGATCACACATCCTTCTCTGGAGCCCACGTGTGTGAAGTCAAACTCCACCTGAATCCCAGGGACCAGAAGCAGAGAATGATGGTTTTACCAGAAGCATCAGGGCAGTGGGTCTCAAGAGCATGTTAGTCCAGGTAAGCCACGTGCTGCAGTAAACACTCCAACGTGCCGGCAGCTAACACAATACAATTTCATTTCTTGCTCCCATTGGTGTCAGGGCTGGGGCTCTACTTTTTATGCTCATCCAGGGACCCAGGCTGGTGGAGGCTCTGTCATCATCAACACTTAGCTTCCAAGGACAGCCTGGGTTGATGATATCCAACAGGTTGGCAGGAGAATAAAGCAAAGATTACATTTTGTTTGGTCCAGGCCCCAGGAGAGGTGCTCATCTATTGTACTGGCCACAGCTTAGTCACATAACCACATCTCAGTGCCAGGGAGAAAGGGGAGGCAGTCTGTACCTTAAAAGAGGCGTGAGTGAATCCTGGGCAGGCAAAAACAAGACCCACCTGTGCTTTCTGGCACAGTCCAAGTCCTTCAGCCTTTGTCCCCAGCATGCAGCAGGACCGGCCCAATCTTCCCGGCTGAGGTCTCCTTTATGACGGCTGGATCCACCTGCCCCCTTCATCCCTCGCCTACCCAACCTCCTTTGCGCTCTTAATTTGCGTGGTGAGGAGGCTTTCTTATCCTGGATCAGCTGCCAAGCCCATAGATTCTCTGCGGACAGGCGGGCAGTAGAACAAAGGGACAGAGAGAACGGTTTTGATCCAGAGACTCCTCAGATCCACATGTCGGCCCCTCAATCCTTTTCAGCTACCTTTACTGGTCCCTAAGCCAGCAGCACCGTCCTCTGCTCCATGCTTGCGGGCGTGCGAACTCACTTCAGTCGTGTCTGACTCTTTGTGACCCTGTGGACTGTATAACCCGCCGTGGGGTTCTCCAGGCAAGAATACTGGAGTGGGTTGCTGTGCTTTCCTCCAGGGGATCTTTCTGACCCAGGGCTCGAACCTGTGTCTCTTATTGTCTCTGCATTGGTAGGTGGGCTCTTTACCACTAGCTGCCCCCTGGGAAGCTCTCCTCTGCCCCACAGCCCATAGCTAAGGGCAGATAGGAGCTGGAGGGAAGTTGACCCATCACCACAAAGGACTGGCTTCCCAGCTTTCTTAAGACTTTAACTGGGAAGACTATGTGCCAACACTGCCCCTGGCAGCAGCTAATCATTCATTCTTTCGTTCTTTGACCTCTGACGTGCTCACTTGCGCCTGGCATTGTGCCGGGTGCTCAGGCGAGAAGCAGATGCAAAAGCATAAGACATTAGATCTAATCTAATGTTAAGGCAGTCATGCTCATGAGGCTGAACAACTGGAGATGAAAATAAGACAAGCTGAAGCTGCATCTTCTACCTTGCTTTAGAGATGATGCCACCCCAGGGCACAAACAAGCGGCATATTTAGGGCTTCAGGGACCTGATCTCCTCATCCCAGGGCTGTCAGTAAGGAGAGCGTCAGTTAAAAATGATAACAGTCAACACAAGAGCAGTAGTTACAACCTTTTGTGTGCATTGGGCACTGCGCTAAATTATTCAAATGTGCAAAGCTTTCATTCTCCCAACAACTGTATAAAATCTAGAACTCACCCACCCCTGTTTTTGCAGATGGAAAATCAAGGCACCAAAAGCTTTCAGAAACCTGCTCCAGGTTATAAAGCCATCATCAAGTGGCAGCTCTGGGACCGGCAGTCAGGTCCATCCTGTGCCCAAGCCCGGTCTGACCGCCTGTGTTAAATTAGAGACGGCATCTGTCTGGATGATCTTCCGGCTGCCCAGACTGCAAACCTGGAGGGTGGCTGGTGTCTGCCAGGAGCCGCTCTGTATTGTGAGTGGCAGCCCTCTGCCGGGGCTGGACTAGACCCGAGATGAGAAGACCCCAACTTGGGGCTTTGGAGCTCAGAGCGGACCCCAGGGACGGGCTGCAGTCTCTTCCACTGGCCTCATCTCTTGGGCCACAGTTTTCCTCCCCAAGAATAGCCATCCCTCTGAGCAGGGCATCTGAGGATAGCTCCCCTTCAGCCTCCCCAGGCAGAAGCCTGGCAGAAGGAATGCTCCTCCACCCACTTGGTTTCCTATCCCGTGATGGCTCTTCCGTCTGGCTCGTTCATTCACGTATTTATTCAACAAGTTAATATTGAGCCTCACTCTCTGCTCTGTGGTGATCAAGGTATTGAAGTTCAGTTCAGTTCAGTCGCTCAGTCGTGTCTGACTCTTTGAGACCCCATGGACTGCAGCAAGGCAGGCCTCCCTGTCCATCACCAACTCCCGGAGTTCACCCAAACTCATGTCCATTGAGTCGGTGATGCCATCCAGCCATCTCATCCTCTGGCATCCCCTTCTCCTCCTGCCCCCAATACCTCCCAGCATCAGAGTCTTTTCCAATGAGTCAACCCTTCGCATGAGGTGGCCAAAGTACTGGAATTTCAGCTTTAGCATCATTCCTTCCAAAGAAATCCCAGGGCTGATCTCCTTCAGAATGGACTGGTTGGATCTCCTTGCAGTCCAAGGGACTCTCAAGAGTCTTCTCCAACACCACAGTTCAAAAGCATCAATTCTTCAGGGTTCAACTTTCTTTACAGTCCAACTCTCACATCCATACATGACCACTGGAAAAACCATAGCCTTGACTAGACGGACCTTTGTTGGCAAAGTAACGTCTCTGCTTTTCAATATGCTGTCTGGGTTGGTCATAACTTTCCTGCCAAGGAGTACTGAAGGGGGCGGAGAAACGAATACAAATCTAGGAAGCAGTATGAGACGTGAGACGCTTCCATACAAACAGGAGCCCGAGGTGTTACCTGATGAGGACGACGAGAACAACACAGGCCCCGTTCCGCGTGAGGCCGAGAGGAGAGGTGGCCCTGGATCTGGCAGGAGTGGAGCAGGGCTGCGCATTAGGAAAAGTTCCGAGGAGGTGGGATTGGGCCTGTGAGAGGGTAGGACTGAACACATGCGGCCAAAGGAAAGGACATTCGAGGTGGTGAGAATGGCAGGGCCCGCGCCTGGACGTTGGTGCACACGGCGAGGTCTGGGGACCTGGGAGCAAGTCTGTATAAGAAGGGGAGAACAGAAGTCAGGACAGCATGGGTGGCTGGAGCTGTGAGCTGGGCCCAGTCACTCCAGTCATGGCCCAGCCCCTCCCGAGTGGGGTCAGGAGAGCAGGAGGTAAGGCCCCAGAGGTCCCGGGAAGAGGCTGGGCCCTCTGGGACATGCTGCCTGAGTTGTCCCTGGCTGCGTGTTGTTTCTGGAAAGCCCTCTGTAGCCATGTTCACATCCCAGCATCACTTCTCAGGCCCAGGTGGTTAAGACTCCATGCTTCCAATGCAGCAGACACAGGTTCCATCCCTGGTTGAGGAACTAAGATCCCGCATGCTGTGTGGTATGGCCAACCTCCACCCCCACCCCCCAAAAAAGAAAAATCTGTAGGGTTCCATGAACTTGGGCAAACTCTGGGAGATGGTGAGAGACAGGGAAGCCTGACATGCTACAGTCCACGGGGCAGCAAAGAGTCGGACGTGATGTGGCGACGTAAGCTCCCATTATTCAACTGGAACCCCATAAACCCCAAAGGGAAAACAGAGAACACGTTCCAGTTACAGCAGGTTGGGGCGCCCTCCCCATTCCATCTCCCCATCACTCCCCACAGCAGCTTCTGGGGCACACCTGGGAAGCCCAGAACTCACAGAATGCTCCCATTTTTATTTTACAGGTGGGGAAAAAGATGCCGGAAACGAGACACGGGGGCGCTGGGTGGCTTGCTCAACGGCTCAGGGATCTTCTTGAGCTTGCGTCTAAGCTCAGGGGATAAAGGCAAAGTCAGTGCAGAGGAGGAGGGGGTGTTTCCCAGGCTGGATCTCCCTCCCTTGGGAGCAATGGGGCCTGGGGCCTGGGGGCTAGAGCTGCCCCCAACACCCCCTCTGTGGGCTGGTGGCCATTGACACTGTACTGGCCAGCTTGTAGCTTATCTCATCCTCAAATGGGAGAGGGAAGGTGGCCAGGGCCTTCCTCCGTCACACACAACGAGAATGGAGGTGTGGGAGCTCCCTGGTGGTCTATGGTTAGGATTCGTGCTTTCACTGCCCTGGCCCGGGTTCAATCCCTGGTTGAGGGGAGCTGAGAAGTCACAAGCCATGCAGTGTGGCAAAGAGAGAGAGAGAAATAAAAACAGCTTATAATCACCATTGCCAGGGATGAGTGGAGTAGGGGTCGGGGGATGGGACTAAAAATCCTAACCTAAACAGAAGGATCCTATGGTGAAATAGGAAAAGATCCTAATGCTGGGACAGATTAAGGGCAGGAGGAGAAGGGGAGACAGGGAATGAGACGGTTGGATGGCATCACCCACTCAACAGACGTGAGGTGGAGCAGACTCCGGGAGACGGTGAAGGACAGGGAGGCCTGGCGTGCTGGGGGGCCTTGGGGTCTCAGAGACTCAGACACGACTTAGTGACTGAACAGCAGCAAACGGGTACAATGGCGCTTCTTCACATGGGCATTCTCTTATTTGCCAAAGCTTTTCCACAGACGTGATTCTGTTTCATTCTTACAATCAGACTGTGAAGTAGGAATCAGCCCCCTCCCGCTTTACCATCGATAAAGGCGGGGCCCAGAGAGGCTGAATAAGTTACCCAGCATCACACAGCTGGAAGGAGGCAAAGACGGTCCTTTCAGTCTGGTCCTGTAACTCCAGATCTAGAGAACAGAGCATGAGCGAGGGAAGGAAGGCAGTCGTGTGTGTGTGTGTGTGTGTGTGTCTGTCTGTCTGTCTGTCTATATTTTGGGAGGCTGCCAGCGACAAAAGGAGGAGCAGAGGCTAAGGTTGGGAGCCTGCTTGTGAATTATTACCTTGCAACTGTTCCTTTAATTATGTGCATTTCACTTGAGAATGTACGGGGGAGGGACTCCGGACTGCTAGGACCTAGCTCAGTGTCTGTCCCAAGGCAGGCGTTCAGTAAATTTCTGCTGCACACATCTGATTAAAGAGGGTGTGCTTGCGACCTTGTTTCTGGGTGAGATTGCCTCCAACACCAGAGGCTGCCTTGCAGCCCATCCTCCGCTCCCTCATCTTTCCTTTTTCTCCTTATGGGGAGAAACCCCAGCAAATCCTCAGCTGTGGATAAGAGGGAAGCAATGAACATGCAGTGAGTGGCAGCGGGCCCCTGTCTCTCCCCAAACATGTGATGAAGTCAAGCCCAGCTTGCCCCTTCAAAGTCCCCTGACCCTGCCTGCGCCCCGCCAAGCTGAAGTGACAGGGGTGCCCTCTGTTCCAGCAGCAGCGGGACACAGTACTGTCCTGACGGCGGGTGACTGCAGAGGCCGCTTGTCTCGGCTCTGGACAAGCCTGGGATCAGTGCCCAGCTCAGCACAGAAATAAAGAAGATATCCAAGCTCAGGACTCAGGCTGTCCTAAAGGTCTGGCTAGACCTCTCCAGCTCCTCTGAAAGCAAACAGAATTGCTCACCCCTCTCTTTTACATCCCCAAGGAGACCCAGCAAATACCATTTGCCTAGACACACACATACACACACGAATCTTCTCAAAGATACACAGCTCATGAGAAGGCCCCAGCCCCCTGCCCCCTCCCTGCCCAAATGCTCCAGAGACACTTGGGTTTGGTGCCCAGGCAGACAGACATTCCGGGAGGCCGAGACAGACAGCTGACACCCCTCCCAGGCTTAGCCCATGTGATTTGCAGGCAAGGCATCTGCTACTGTCTCCTCTCCTGACATGAAGGGAACAGCTTCCTGGCAGCAACTCCCTCGTCCCCTGCACTCCTGAGGGTGGGCTCCAGTGCTGCAGGGAATACTTCCTGGGACCTCTCCTGCCCTTCAAGGGTCTGATGATCATCTTTTCACCGTCAGCAGGCCTGGCATCAAGCACTACACAAGAGTGGTGACAGGCTGAAAAAGCAGGAATGGTTTATTTACAATGATCATTTGGTAACACATAGATCTTTGGGCTTTTAGTGACCTTGTTAAAAGACGTGTGGGCAGGGGCCCGCTCCCCCAGTGGCGTCACCGCACTCTCCGGCCTCATCTTGCTGTGAGCACCCAGGTGCTGTCAGGACCCTCCGGCTCTGACAAGCCTTGGCTTGGGGACATCGCTCCCCTGTCCATTTGCTGGGTGGTCAGTGCCTCAAACACCTGCCAGATGCCCTCTTACCTCCCTTGGAGGCCACGTCTTGGTCCTAGCTGTGGGGCACCGAGCGGGGACCCACACACATTTGTATGCAGAAAGACAGGGTGGGTGAGGGGTCCTGTGGGTGCCAGGACACAGGCTTGGGCAGCGGCCTGATGCAAAGAGCTGTTCCTGGGCCGTCTGTAGTTGGGGGTGGTAGGAACACCCCCGTTTTCTCCACAGGCAGAGCAGCGAAGTCCCAGAAGTCCTCCAAGGGGTGGCGAGGCCAGGCACAGAGGCTGGGCACTCTTCCTTGTGTGGGTTGGCAGTACTCAGGTGCCACCTGGGGCCTGGCCTCAGCTCTCCGGGGCCACTGTTCTTCCCGCTGTAAGAATGCCTGCCTAGGGCTGGTCTCTCCAGGAAGGCCAGCCTGGCTACGGGCAGACCCACTGTCTCCCCTGGGGGCCAAGATCCAAGGCCACCCTCCTGGTTTTCTGGAAGAGTCTCCTCCCCAAGCCCCCTTCTCTAGAGAGGATGTGTGGGGAGGTAGGGCGTGGCTTATGGGCAAAGCAACTTGGTGTTAAGCATGGGGGCAATTCCACAGTGGAGGGCGCCGGCAGGCTCTGGGGGTGGGGGGCGAACACGGAATACTGCTGCTCCCCCAGCTCGCCGCCCCGCACACTCAAGGGCATGTCAGGCGTCACCCTGAGCCAGGATGAGGCGCGGGGCGGACAGCCACAGAGACCACGAGGGAGGCAAGGGCGGGGTGGGGGGACCACGGGGGAGCCGTAGCGGGCAGGGCCGAGGCCGGAGGCTCTACGTCAGGCCGGCCGGGTCTGGGGCCGCGAGGCCTGTCCATCACCCCCGCCCGCGCCCCCCGCCTCCGGCTCTCAGCGCGCCTGGCCCGCTCGCTCCCGGGGGCCGGCCTTCCAGCGGCGGGGCTGCGAGGGCGGCGGAGGCGCCGGGGCGGCCCGCAGGCTGCACGTCCTCAGCTCGCGGGCCAGGCTGAGCACCTCCGGCCGCTCGCGCGGCCCCGCGTCCTCGTCCTGGTCCTCGTCCTCCTCCTGGATGCTGCTGAGGCGCGGCGCCCCGCGGCCGCGCTCGGCGGCGGGGGGCGGCCGGTAGGCGCACTTGGCGTTGAGGAGCCGGCGCAGCGGGGCGCGGGGCAGCGAGGCGGCGGGGGCGCCCCCGGCGCGGAGGTGCTGCTGGCGCACGTGGCGTGCGTCGCTCTGGCGCTGCAGGCGCTTGAAGTCGGTGAAGGCCGCCAGCGCGGTCTGGCGGAGCAGGCGGGCCAGGGCGCGCGCCTTGTGCGCCCGCGCCAGCAGCACGGCGTGGCAGCGCAGCACCACGGCCTTGTGGCGCGCCTGGTGGCGGTAGACCCAGGTGAAGACGCGCGGGTGGCGCGCGTCCGCCGCGCAGTAGGTGATGCGCGGCAGCAGGTAGGCGTGCGCCGGCCGGCGGCCCCCGGGGCCCCCCGAGCTGCTGCGCTCGCACGGCTGCATGCGGAGGCCGTGCGGCCCCAGCGTCAGCTTCATCTTGGTGCCCCCGCCCGGCCCGCAGCGCGCCCAGATCTTGCCCACGGCGTCGTCGGTACAGCCGTCGCCCTTGGCGTGCAGGGTGACGGCGTTGCCGAGGTACCACACGGTGTAGGTCGGGTCCTCCTTGTTGAGCTCCACTTTCTGGCGCCGGCTGCGGAACACGCGGCCCAGGCGCTCCAGCGGCCAGTCGGGCAGCAGGTCCGGGCAGGAGCGCAGGAAGCTGGAGAGCAGCGACGTGTAGGCGAGCCCCGGGCTCAGGCTCTTGGCCTTGCGCTTGGCGTCGTCCTCCACCAGCACGAATTTGTTACGCCTCCAGGGCAGCATCGCGGCGGCGGCGGCGGCCCGAGGGGCTGGGGGCGCCGGGAGCTCGCGGGCGGCCGGCCCAGCGGCCGGGGGAGGGGTGCGCGCCCAGAAGCCCGCGGCCCAGGGCGTACGAGAAGCTGGGCGGCGCCGGGGACAATCGGTGCCCGCAGATGCCCAGTGCCAGGCAGGGCTGGCTGGCTTCGCAGATGCCCGGTGCTCAGCCGGGCTGGCAGCCGAGATGCCCGGGCGACGGCCCCGAGCGTCCGGGAACAGCTTCCCCCGGGAGTCGCTCCAGCCGTCCGGGAAGCCAGGAGGGGCAGGGGCTGGGCGGGGTGGAGACGCGCCCCTCCAGATCCGAATAGGGGGGCACCCCGCGGTCCCTGCCGCCCCTGTGGCGGCAGGGAGGTCGCCGGAGCCGGGGCTGGAGGCTGGCTGCTCAGAGGGGTAGACCGAGAGCCGCGACTGCGGTGGGGACTCCTCCAGGCGTCGCGGCTCCACCTCTCCCGGCTGCCTACATCACCGGGCGGGACCGCTAGCTCTCTCGTCCCCTCCTCTGTCTCCTCCCCCCGCGCGGGCTAGCGGGGCTCTTCGCCCGAGACCCAGCACAGGCGCGGTGGATCGGGTTTAATCATTATTGTCGGAGATTAAGGAGCAGGAAGCTCTTGAAATCGACCCAAGGGCTTTGCCAGTGCAAGTTTCCCAGGTCGCCCTGGTGGTCTCTCAGCCCCTCTGGGAGGGTTCGGTACCCGCCTCCGCTCTCTCGGATGCCCACTGCCCCTCACCCTCAGCTCCTGCCTCCCCGCATCTCTGAGCGTGAGTTCGGGTGGGTTCCTCCCGGGGCCGACCTGGCTCCCTTCATCTTCTATCTGCACAGCAGAAAGCCAGCCGAGGTGGCCGAGCAGTGCAGTGGAAAAGTACTGTCTCTCGGTGAAGCTTTCTCTCCCGGGTTCCTCCAAGGTCGTGGGCCAGCCCAGTGCGCCGGAGCTGGGAGACCAGTCCCCCCGCTGCAGCGGCTGGTACTGGCCCTCGCCTGGACTAATGCCAAAGGGTACGCTTTGCGGGTGGGGAACCTTCCAGAGCCTACAGGGGTCTGTGGGGGAATTGCAGATTAAAAGCTCCTTTGGCCAAAGGGCAGCCTTTGGACCCTCCCAGGATTAAACAGATTACATTGCGGTTTGTGACACCTCTCCTGCTCCCCACCACCTGGGCAGGGCGGGGGACGTTGCATTCATGACCTCTTTATCTCAGGATAGCCTAGCCTCAGCTAAGCGACTTGCCCAAGGTCACAGGGCTGATAGCAGGTGGAACTAGAGTTCCACTCAGGCTTGACTGACCCATGTGGGGACCCTCACTCTTCTGTGAGTTCATCATATACTGGGTATGGATGGGGGGGTGTTGTATCCTGCCCTGAGACCCTCCAGTGGGGGCTCTTACTAGGGAGGGGGTTCTCCTGCACTGGGAAAGAGGCAGTGGTCCCTGGGCGTGGGGCCACATCTCCCCCTTTCCAGGATTTGTTAAACCACAACAAACTCCCTAGAACCCCAGGACTGCTCCGATGGGGGTCCAGGAGTCTCCCACACCCCTAAGGAGCCCACCCCTAAGCCCTTTCTGTGGCTTTAGAACAGGTCATTTGGGGAGTCTTCCAGGCCAGGAATGAGCCCAGAGCTTTGGGCTAGGCCCGGTCACACCAGGTGACCTCCCAGAGTGGGGACATTGGGAAGATGATATGTCCCACAGCCTGGCAACATACATCCAGGGCCAGCCGGCTGGGCTCAGCATCCGTGGGGAGAATACAAGCGTACCCCCCACCCCCCACACACAAGACTGCTTCACCAAATGCTCCTCACAGGATGTGCAAATAAAGACCAGGAAATTACTTGGAATTGCAGCATCTTAGCTTTGGAGGGGGCCTCAGAGATGGGCAGGTCTCCTGCAGCCTCGTTTTATTTTCAACTTGGAAATATCTTTATTCTTTGTTCCTCATTATAAAAGTAATATGTGCTTGTGGTTAAAAAAAAAAAAAAATCACTGAAGAAGGACATGGAAGCCTCCTACTGTCCCGCTCTGTCCTTTCTCCATGAGAGAACAGGCTCTGGGAGGCAGGAGGAGCCACCCCGTGAACCTCGCTGCCTCTGGGGTCCTCTTCCCCACAAGCATCACGAGGCAGGTGGGAGCAGCCAGCAGCAAAGTCTCCACTTGTGCGGGGAGGCTTGTGTCTCCACAGGCTTTGGGGAAGGCAGAGCCTCCTGGCGTGGCTGGAGTTCCGCTATCGTGACACGGGAAGCCCAGTTCAGTTTAGATCTCTGCTAACCAACCATTTCTTCAGCGTCAGGTGTGTCCCAAGCATGGCCTGCCTCTGATCCAGTAACTGAGCGCCCTGCCTCCCGGAGAACGGACGGGGTGCTGCGGGTGGGAGCGTGCTGCACTGGGGAGCCTAGCATAGATGCCCTCACCTAGCCCTGCTTCTGTCCCTTCTCGTTGTTTTTGGAACAGCCTCATGTGGGTGGTGGTGGTGGGGAGTCACCCGGGACGGTGTGAGATCACAGAGGCAGTGCTGTGTCTCTGTGTTAAGTCCTCGGGCCACAAAGCAGCATTTGACATCGCTAGCCACTTTGTTACCTTGTGGACAACTCACCCTGGCTCTTCTCCCTTCAGGGGCCTTCTTACACCCCTGGGCTTGGTGTCCCTGCCGCCTCCCCCCTTCAGCTCTTCCACCTCTAGACTTGTTCCTTGGAAGGGCCCAGTTGCCCAAGAACTTCCACCGTTCTTTGTATTCAGAAGGCTGGAGAGGCCAGCCTGGTCCCATTCATCCAGGCAGAGTTCAAGGCTGTCTCTCTGCCCTTAAGTCTTCCTTCCCTTCTCTCCCGTCCCTGGCTGTTGTTCTTTAGTCACTAAGTTTTGTCTGACTCTTTGCCATCCCATGGACTGCAGCGTGTCAGGCTTCCGTGTCCTTCATCATCTCTCGGGAGTTTGTTCCAACTCATGTGCATTGAGTCAGTGATGCCATCCAGCCATCTCATCCTCTGTCGTCCTCTTCTTATCCTGCCCTCAGTCTTTCTCAGCATCAGAGTCTTTTCCAGTGAGTCGACTTTTTGCATCGGGTGGCCGAAGTGTTGGAGCTTCAGCTTCAGCATCAGTCCTTCCGATGAATATTCAGGACTGATTCAGCAGACAAAACCCTGCTTGAGACTTGAACCCATGTGGCTGAGACTCGAACCCAGCCAAAACCCAGTTTGGGACTTGAACCCACCTGGCTGGGACTCGAACCCAGCCAAAACCCAGTTTGGGACTTGAACCCACCTGGCTGGGACTCGAACCCAGCCAAAACCCAGTTTGGGACTTGAACCCACGTGGCTGGGACTCGAACCCAGCCAAAACCCAGTTTGGGACTTGAACCCACCTGGCTGGGACTCAAACCCAGCCAAAAGCCACAGTACCTGATTTCAGGCCTTAATGAAGCTCAGGTTCTTGATATCTCACCACAGAAAGAATTCAGTGAGAGACAAAGTGATAGGTAAGATGTGGATTTATTCAGATTCAGAGAGAAGTACACTCCACAGACACAGTGTGGTTAGTTTTTATCAGTTCAATTCAGTCCAGTCGCTTAGTCGTGTCCGATTCTTTGCGACCCCATGGACTGCAGCACATCAGGCTTCTCTATCCATCACCAACTCCCGGAGCTTACTCAAACCCATGTCCATAGAGTTGGTGATGCCATCTAACCATCTCATCGTCTGTTGTCCCCTTCTCCTCCTGCCTCCAATCATTTCCAGCATCAGAGTCTTTTTGAGTGAGTCGGTTCTTTGCATCAGGTGGCCAAAGTATTGGAGTTTCAGCTTCAACATCAGTCCTTCCAATGATTATTCAGGACTGATTGCCTTTAAGATGGACTGGTTGGATCTCCTTGCAGTCCAAGGGACTCCCAAGAGTCTTCTCCAACACCACAGTTTTTTTTTTTTTTTTTTAATAGCCTGGGTAATTTCATATGCAAGTGAGTGGAAGGATTATTCCAACTACTCTGGGGAAGGGGTGGAGATTTCCAGGATTTGGGCCACCGCCCTCTCCTTGGTCTTTTGACAGTGCCTCGGAACTGTCAGGGCACCTCTGGGTGTGTCTTTCACTTGCTGACTGAGGATCAAGGTCTAGTCTTATCTGCCATCTTGGTCCCATTTGACCCTAATCACTTTATGTTGTGTCTCCACAGGCTTTGGGGAAGGCAGAGCCTCCTGGGGTGGCTGGAGTTCCCTATCGTGACACGGGAAGCCCAGTTCAGTTTAGATCTCTGCTAACCAACCGTTTCTTTAGCATCAGGTGTGTCGGAGAAGGCAATGGCACCCCACTCCAGTACTCTTGCCTGGAAAATCCCACGGATGGAGGAGCCTGGTGGGCTGCAGTCCATGGGGTCGCTAAGAGTCGGACACGACTGAGCAACTTCACTTTCACTTTTCACTTTCATGCTTTGGAGAAGGAAATGGCAACCCACTCCAGTGTTCTTGCCTGGAGAATCCCAGGGACGGGGGAGCCTGGTGGGCTGCCGTCTGTGGGGTCGCACAGGTCGGACACGACTGAAGCGACTTAGCAGTAGTTTATGTTGTGTCCTTGGGCTATGTCATTCTTCCAAAAGTTGTGCCCTGCCCCTTTCCCTCCTGTTACACTTCCAGTGGTGTTTTTGAACTGTGGAGCTGGAGAAGACTCTTGAGAATCCCTTGGACTGCAAGGAGATCCAACCAGTCCATCCTAAAGGAGATCAATCCTGAGTGTTCATTGGAAGGACTGATGTTGAAGCTGAAACTCCAATACTTTGGCCACCTGATGCAAAGAGCTGACTCGTCTGAAAAGACCCTGATGCTGGGAAAGATTGAAGGCAGGAGGAGAAGGGGACGACAGAGGATGAGATGGTTGGGTGGCATCACCAACTCAATGGACATGAGTTTGAGCAAACTCCAGGGGATAGTGAAGGACAGGGAAGCCTGATGTGCTGCAGTCCATGGGGGTTGCAAAAAGTTGGACATGACTGAGGGACTGAAGAACAACAGCCTTCTTTATGGTCCAACTCTCACACCCATACATGACCACTGGAAAAACCATGGCTTCAATTTATGGATCTTTGTCATCAAAGTTATGTCTCTGCTTTTTAATATGTCATCTAGGTTTGTCATAGCTTTTCTTCCAAGGAGCAAGCATCTTTTAATTTTGTGGCTGCAGTCACAGTCCAAAGTGATTTTGGAGCTCAAGAAAATAAAGCCTGTCACTGTTTCCATTATTTCCCCATCTATTTGCCTTGAAGTGATGCGACTGGATGCCATAATCTTAGTTTTTTGAATGTTGAGTTTTAAGCCAATTTTTATTACTTTCCTCTTTCACCTTCATCCAGAGGCTCTTTAGTTCCTCTTTGCTTTGTGCCATTAGGGTGGTGTCATCTGCATATCTGAGGTCATTGATATTTCTTCCAGCAATCTTGATTCCAGCTTGTGCTATATCCAACCCGGCATTTCTCATGATGTACTCTGCACAGAAGTTAAGTAAGCAGGGCGACAATATACAGCCTTGACGCATTCCTTTCCCGATTTGGAACCAGCCTGTTGTCCTTGTCTGGTTCTAACCGCTGCTTCTTGTCCTGCATACAGGTTTCAAAGCAGTACCATCACTGCGTCATAGACTTGGATGTAGTTGGGATTTTTTTTTTCTTTTTTCAGTTTAATTTTTTGTACTTAATAGGGCATAATTTTATTTTCTAAGCAATAAAAAAGTAATGTGTGCTTTTTTTTGTAAATGGATTTACAGATGACAGTGATAATCTAAGTGTTTATAGGAAAAGTAATTGTTTTTACAGCCGTCTGCTGCGTGAGCATTTAAACTTTTTACTGCTGGGAGCCACCACGGGAGATCCCACCCATGACAAAGGTCATGCGGAAGAGACCTGACAGGCAAAGGTGGATCAGGCCTCAAGGGACCCTCTGAATCTGCTCGAACATCCATCTCAAAACCAAAATCTGTCTGTCTGACTATTTTGTGTCTTTCACCAACTCTTCTGACATTAACAGGGGGCTATCCCCGACCACCTTTCTCTGGAAAAAATCAACTTAGGGATTTAGTTAATGGGCATGAAAGAAATATTTCTATTTTAACCCCTCTGTTGGCATTCTAGCTTGCCTGACAGGTTTATCCATACTCTTGCAAGTAACACACATGATTGTTCACAACTCCCCAACCTTGAAAGGCACGGGAAGCCAAAACATTCTAAAAGTCCTAATGAGCGTAGAGCCCTTTAAGGGATGAAAAATTATTAGAATAGATAGTACTGGTAAAGGGCTTCATTACTGGGCCAATGCTTGCTGCCTAGTTCCCATATCCCTTATCCACTGGGCACCTGGGAGTGCATTGGTTACCATAGTTGGAATGTAAGGAAAACAAGCAGCAGCCTTGGAATTAACCACATCAGACCTTTGAGCTGATTGGTTCTTTCTTTGTTGTGACCCACTGCACCTTTGCTCTGTGAGAATGTAATTCTGTTTAGTACTTTCTGAGCCTGGGAGAAATAAAGAAGAAACACTTTAAGGGAAAATAAGTTTTCTGGGTGATCAGCCTTTATCAAAAAAGGGTAAAAAATGTCCACAGGCCTCTGAGGCCAAAAGATACTGTACACAACATTGTTTATGGAAAAAGTATACAAAAAAAATCCTGGTTTCGATAATGACAAAAACAGATGTAATGTTTGGGCTGACTCTGTATCACTTTACATCTTTCATTTCCCTCTATGTACAAGTCAAGGTATAAAAGTTATGGGCCTCGCTCACCGAAGCTTGGTCTCCCCATGTCGTTCTTTTTTTCCTTGTCCCTCCTTTTTTCTCTCTGTTCTTCTTTCAGGATGACTCCTTGGAACACAGGAGCTTTATTGGCTTTCTGTGTTCATCAAAGAAGATCAAGCCCTACTCTCTGCTTTGCTATCCTTATCGCCTAAGCTGTCATCCTGAGGGTACCCCTGGTTCCTGCCGGGGCTGGACCCCGACATTTTACAAAGCAATCTCTACCTTCAATTTATTTCTATAATTGATTTATATTGGGCTGTGCTGGGTCTTCACTGCTGCCTGGGCTTTTTTGTCTACTTGTGGCCAGTGGGGGCTCCTCTCTAGTTGCTTGCATGGGCTGCTCATAGCGGTGGCTTCTCTCAGCGCCCAACCTCAGGCGTTGCCGCTCCAGGGCTCCGGAGCACAGGCTCAGGTGTTGTGGTCCACAGGCTTGGTTGCTCCGCCGCATGCGGGATCTTTCCAAATCAGAAGCACCATTCTGTGTCTCCTGCACTGGCGGGTGGATTCTTTATCCCTGAGCTACCAGGGAAGCCCATCTATCATATTTACACTTGTATTAGTTGAAGAAGTCAGGTAACTGACTTATCGTAGGTGTATAATTAAAAAACCAGTCGTGTGCCCCATCCGTTCCCCAATCTCAGTTCTCACTTCCAAAGACAGCCCCTCTTTTACACATTTTAGATGGCACTTCTGTCATATGCCTTCTTATCTTTAAATAACACACCTAATCCAGATTTTCCACTTTTTGAAGCTGTGTCTATTGCCTCCCTCCTATGGAAGATGAAGATGTAATCCCCTTCATCCATCTCATCCCGCACGGGATTTTGCCTCCCTGCCTCTCCGTTCCGCTGTAGCATTTTACTGCTGTTGCACCAGCATTCAGTGTTTAAGTATAATATTAATAACTACGGAACTATTGTTCATAGCTGAGCCTTGAAGTGTGTTAGGATTTCATGTTTTTCTTATTGGACAACATTTTTGCTTTTCTGGAGGTATTTAATCACCTCATTGAAAACAAACAGACAAACAGGGGCTTCCCTGGTGGTTCAGTGGCCAAGACTCCAAGCTCCCCATGCAGGGGGCTCAGGCTCCATCCCTGGCCAAGGAACTAGATCCCACGTGCTGCAATAAACAGTTCGTATGCTCCAACTAAAGACCCAGCATGCCTCAGTGAAGAATAAATTTTGCTTCCCCCCAGCCAGAATTTATTTACTTGTTTTTGGCAGAGCATGTATTCCAATAGCTTTGACTGATATTTTTGCTAGGCTAGAAATACATTGCCCCCAGAATTTGGGGGAGATGATCCATTGTTGCTGTTGAAAAGTCAGATGACATTCTGACATCTGATCCTGTGTGTGTGTGTGACTTGATTTTTCTCTCTGGGAGTTTTTAGGATCTCTCAGAGCTCTAAAGTTTCAAATGTGCATTTGTCACGGGCACTGGGTGAACCTGTCAATGTGGAAATCAATCTCTTAATCTAAAAATCAGTTTGGGGGACATTTCTGTGTGCTGATCTCCTCCATTCCATTTCTGGTTTTGTTTTTTCTGTTTTGGTTGGATGTTGGACCTCTTGGATTGATCCTCTATTTTTTCAAAATATTCTTTCCAATTTTCCCTTTTGAAAAACGTCCTGTTTTCGGGGACATTGCCTCAACTTTATTTTCCAAATTTTGTAGTTGGATTTTTATGTCTCTTTTCATAATTTTTCATTTTAAGAGCAATTTCTTATTCTTTTTTTTTTTTAAATAACAGCCTATTCTTATACATGGATGTAACATTGTCTCGTGTCTCTCAAAATATGAATTATAATTGCTTTAAAATTTTAACTGTGATGAAAGACACGTAAGATAACATTTACCATCTTAACCATTCTTCAGTGTACAGTTCAGTATTGTTAAGTATATTCATATTGTCATGCAATTGATCTTCAGAACTTTTTCATCTTGCAAAATCAAAACCCTATACTCCATTTCTTCCCCAATCCCCCCATCCCCAGCCCCTGGCAAGCATCATTTAACCCCCTGTCTTTATGAATCTGACTGCTCTAGATACCTCATATAGGTGGAATCATAGAGCATTTGTCGTTTTGTGAGTGGCTTATTTCACTTAGCATGATGTCCTTAATGCTCATCCATGATGTTGCATGTGTCAGTATTTTCATCCTTTTTAAGGCTGAACAGTGTCCATTGTACACATGTATTTTGTGTATCCATTCATCCACTGCTAGAGACTTGGGTTGCTTCCACCTTTTGCCATGAACATGGGTGTGTAAATATCTCTTAGAGACCATGCTTTCAATTCTTTGGGATGTATAATGGGATGTGAAACTGCTGGATCATATGATAATTCTATTTTTAATATTTTGAAGAATTACCATACTGTTTTCCATAATGGCTGTGCCAATTTACATTGCATAAGGGCTCTAATTTCCCATATCCTAACCAACAGTTGTTATTTTCTTCCTTCCTCTCTCAGCTCGCTCTTTCTTTCTCTTTTTTTATAGGAGCCATCCTGATGGATATGAGGTGGCATCTCATTGTGGTTTTGATTTGCATTTCCCTAATTAGTGATGATGAGCACTTTTTCATGTACTCATTAGCTATTTGTATATTTTCTTTAGAGAGATGGCTATTCAAATCTTTTGCCCGTTTAAAAATTGGATGATTCTTTTGTTATTGTTGTTGAATCATAGGAGTTCTTTATAGATTTTGGATATTAACCCCCTAGAGTTTATAGTTTGGGGTCTTGTTTTTAAGTCTTCGATCCATTTTTGTGTCAGTTTTGGTAAATGGTATAAGGTAAGGATCCAACATCATTCCTTTACATGTTGATATCTAGTTTTCCCAAATCCATTTGTTGAAAAGACCGTCCTTTTCCCATTGATTGGCTTTGGCACCCTTATTGAGAATCATCTGACCGTCCGTGCAAGCATTTGTTTCCATCTCTATTCTATTCTTGGTCTGTATGTCTGTCTTTATGCCAGTGGCACACTGTTTGGGGTACTACAGCTTTGTAATAAGTTTTGAAATAAGGAAGTATGAGACCTCCAACTTTGCTCTTTTTCAGGGTCCCTCGAGATTCCATGTGAATTTTAGGATGGATTTTCCTTTTTCTGGAAGAAAAATGCCATTGAGATTCTGATAGGGTTTGCATTAAATCTATAAATTGCTTTGGGTAGCATTGGCAGCTTAACTTCCAATCCATGAAGATGGGTGTCTTCACTGCCATGTATTTGTGTTGTCTTTAATTTTTTTTCAGAAATATTTTGTAGTTTTCACTTCCTTGGTGAAGTTTATTCCTAAGCAGTTTATTCTTGTACATGGAATTTTTTAATTAATTTTCTTTTTAGAAATTGTTCTTGGCCAGGAATGTAACAGATTTTTGTATGTTGATTTTATACCTGATTATTTTGCTGAATTTGTTTATCCCAAGGTTTTTTTGTGGAATCTTTAGAGTTTTCTAATTACAGTTGTTTCTAAAAGGTTTTTTTTTTTTTTTTTTTCAGTTTCATGCACTGCTCTGCTCCTTGAGTTCTTTCTCCCTGTTTTGTTTTTTTAATTGAAAGACATACAACTCTGTCATGCGTCCAGCTTCCCTCTAATGTCTGATAATCGCTAGTCCTATCTGAGAGGCCCACACACGGGTTGAAACACGGCACGGGAGATGGAGGGTGATGAGCAGACTGGTCACGTGTGGGCCTCCTTGTCTGATGATGTGCTCAGCCAGGCTACCCTGACAAAAGACTCCTTGAGCAGACTTGACTCAGGCTCCTCTGAATCGTTTTCTCAGCTAGACCCCATCCTTGTCCCCCATCCTTGTCTCATCCTGCATCACCCAGTTTTAGGAAGAATCTTGTTAAGTCAGTGTAGACAGAATCCTGTACCCTGGATATCTGATCACCCTTGATGATATCTGGTCAAATTCCTCGCCCTCCCGTCATCCCCCTGTTCATCGCTGACCACTCGGGTCTGCCTTTGTGGTTTAGTCAGAATCGCCTCTTAGCTCTGATTTTTCCTCTTAGTAACTTGCCTTTCACCTATACTACAACCCCCACCCCGGCCCGCCCTGAAATGCCCCTTTCTTCCTGTTGTATTTGGAATCAATGCCAGTTCCTTCCTGAGGTTTCCCTATTGCAATCATTCCTGAACAAAATCTTTTTTTTTTTTTTTTTACCACTTTTCTTAGCCCTCCCCCCCCCCCGCCCCCCAAAATCTGTTTTTACCACTTTAACCACCATCCAGCTCTGTTGAAAAAAAAATTTTTTTTTTTTCTGTTTATGGTTTCAGCGGGTCTTTGTTGCTGCACAGGGCTTTCTCTGGTTGCAGTGAACAGGGTTCACTCCTCGTTGGGGTCCCCCGGCTTCTTTTGGCCTGGAGCACGTGCTCTAGGTGCCCGGGCTCAGTAGCTGCAGCGCGCAGGCTCGGTAGCTGTGGCTTAGCGCGGGGTCTCAGTATTAGTACCTGTGAGGACCTAGTTGTTCCGCCGCGCGTGGAGTCTTCCCAGACCAAGGACCAAACCCGAGTCTCCTGCATTGGCAGGCGGACTCCTGTGCACTGTACCCCTAGGTTAGTCCCTCATTTCCTGTTTTAACAACTCTCCAGTGTTGAGGTCTGTAGGTCTCTTCTTTTGGGCTGGCCGAAGTCCCCAGGGAGAGCTCCAGGCGCCTCCTGCCAGTGGCGGCGGGGGTGTATAAACCCGGCTGCCAGGATTGTGGGGGCAGAGTGGAGACGGGGCCTCCTGGAGGTCTCACTGGTCAGTAGGTGGGCTGGCTGTTCCGGATGGAGCCTCTGCACCCTCTGTCACTCCTGGAGTCCTCAGCCCAGAGGCACCTGGGGTAGGTCTCCCCAGAGAGGAGAGCTCCGGTCTTCTGATGCGGGGGGTGAGGTGGGAATCTCCACGCTGCTGCGGAGAGGGGAGAATACCTAGGGCTTCCACTGCAGGCTCTCACTGATCCTCAGTTTTCACACCTGATCTGCTGTCACCAGAGATGTCTGGGGTGTGGGGTTCCTGGGTTTCTGGGGCTCCTAAATGGCAACCCACTCCAGTACTCTTGCCTGGAAAATTCCATGGACCGAGGAGCCTGGTAGGCTACAGTCCATGGGGCCGCAAAGAGTCGGACACGACTGAGCAACTTCACTTTCACTTTCACTTTAGCAGGGCACGACTTGACTCTCTCTGAGTTTCCATTATTTCTGCTCCACTGAGCTTGCTCCTCTTTGTCCGCGTTCCTTCCACGCTCAAACATGTCCTCAACACCACTCAGTGGCTGTCATCGTCCCCTTCCTTTTCCTTGTCAGTGTACACCACTTCCGTTCCCTTATTGTCATTTAGGGAGGCTTGGGGAAGGAACAGGGAACTTTATCTTGGTTCTCTATGTCGAATGGAAACCTCATCTCAGTGCTCTTCTCATGGTTCATCATGGTGCTCAAGATACCTAAATGCATGTCAATCGATTAATCCACATTTATTTATGTATCCATTCAGTAGGACATGGTCATGCCAGATGAAGAAGTTGGACTAATTCCTTCCGGCTTGGACATTCCCTCATCAAAGGAGTCATTTTATTGGGTGGGTGCTCCCCAGGTGGCTCAGTGGTAAAGAATCCGCCTGCTGATGCAGGAGACACAGGAGATGTAGGTTACATCTCTGGGTTGGGAAGATCCCCTGGAAGAGGAAATGGAAACCCACTGCAGTATTCTTGCCTGGAGAATCCCATGGACAGAGGATCCTGATGGGCTACAGTCCATAGGATTGCCAAGAGTCAGACACAACTGATCTACTGATTACACACGCGTGAGTTCAAAACTGGACACCGTGGGGGCACCTGGAGACAGGTAGTGCTGTGTAAGACATTTCTGGTGGAGCTGGCCTCTAAGGCGGGTCCCAGTGAACCCCACTTCCTGGTGTTCATGCCTGTGTGTGGCCCCCCTCCACCCTGAATTGGGCCGACCTGAGTAATGGAAAGGTTTTCTGGCTGTTACACCGGCTGATTTCTGAGGCTCGAACACGAAAGTTAGGGGGGCTTCTGCCTTGTTCTCTCCTGGATCACTCTTGCTGGCCGGAACCAGCTGCTGTGTCATGAGGACACAGGACGCGTGAGAACTTGGCAAGGAGCTAAGGCCTTCCACCAGGTCACCGTCCAGGTGAGGGTGCCACTGTGGAAACGGCCCCTCCTCGCCAGTCAGGCTTTCGGCTGATTGTCGCCGCGGCTGACGTCTACCTTGGGAGAGACCCTGAACCAGCATCATGCTGCCAAGCAGCTGCTCCCCAATTCCTGACTCACAAAAACTGCGAGATAATGAAGTTATTTTTGTTTCGAGCCACTACGCTATGGATTTTTGTTTTAAAATGTTTGTTGGAGTGTCGTTGCTTTACAGTGTTGCCTTAGTTTCTGCTGTACGCAAAGTGAAACAGCTGTATGTGCATATCCCATCTTTTTTGGATTTCTTTCCCACTTAGAGCACCACAGAGCACGGAGTCGAGTTCCCTGTGTTACACAGCAGGTTCTCATTGAAGTGAAGTGAAGTGAGAGTCGCTCAGTCGTGTCCAGTTCTGTGCGACCCCATGGACTGTAGTCTGCCAGGCTCTTCTGTCCATAAAATTCTCCAGGCAGAATACTGGAGTGGGTAGCCTTTCCCTTCTCCAGGGAGATCTTCCCGACCCAGGGATCGATCCCAGATCTCCCGCATTGCAAGCGGATTCTTTACCAGCTGAGCCACCAGGGACGCCCAGGTTCTCGTTAGTTGCCCGTTTTATACACAGCAGCGTGTATGTGTCAGGCCCAACCTTCTAATGCATCCCACCACCCCCTTTACCCCCTTCGTGTCCATATGTTTGTTTTCTACATCTGTGTCTCTATTTCTGCTTTGCAAATATGTTCATCTACCATTTTTCTGGATTTTTACCAAAAGGAACTGAATATAATCCCGCCTGTCACATGAGCTCCAAAGCTCAGGTTGCGCCCCCTTCTCCCCCTGCCCAGCTTCCCTACAAGGTGCCCTCTGCTCCCATCCCTGGGCCTCAGCCATGCTGTACCCAGTGCCTCTAACCTCTAAGCGCCGTCTTGCCCCCGGGTCTTTTCCACACGCTCTTCCCTCTGGTCCCCATTCTTTCTCATCTCTTCTTCCAGTCTGTTCATCTTTCAAGCCGTCTTAGAAGTCACTTCTCTTAGGAAAATAGTTCCCTGAATGAACTGTCCTGACTTCCTTGGTTGTATCTCTCATAACATGTATCAGAACAGTCATTAATTCATTATTTGTGTAATCATTTATTTAATTCCTGCCCTCCTCTACTCCTAAGGCTCCCAAGGCTTTGGGAACTCCTGGGACAGGGAATACATCTGTTTATTATTATTACTATTATTTATTATTAAAAATATTTACTTATTTGTGTGTTGGGTCTTGGTCACGGCACGCAGGATTGTTAGTTGCAGTGTGTGGACGCTGAGCTGTGGCATGGGGGATCTGGCTCCCCGAGCATGGAGTCTAACCTGGGCCCTCGGCACTGGGAGTGTGGAGCCTTAGCCACTGGACCACGAGGGAAGTCCTCCTAACTCCACACGGCCCTGACTGGCATCTGGAACATAGTAGGAACTCAAAAGATAGTTGCTGAATAGCTGAGTGAGATGTGTTCCCATCATTTGACTCAGCTTTCGTTCTCCCCAGTCTGAAAAAAACAACTTAGAGCCAACCCTTCATTGATGACAGGTCAGTACATTATTCTTAAAGGACATCACATACACTTTTTTTTTTTTAAGTCTTACTTCCATCAGTTTCTCATTTTGTGACCTTGGACTGCTTGCCTTTCCTCTCTGAAAAAGGTAGATAGCATTTGGTACAGTGCTTCTCTGGAAGGCTGGGGAACTGTTTCATTTAGAGAGAGGTTGGCAAGTTTTTCAGTGCTCTTAAAGTACAATTTTGTTAGTATCCTGGTGGTTGTAAATGATTATATAAGTGATGAATAGAAATGAACTATGATTTACCACGTGAATATATTTCAGTTATAAGGGGGTGTGTGTGTGTGTGTGTGTGCATACCTTTTGGTGCTAAATCGGTAAACATTTGTGTGTGCATATTGGGCTTCCCTGGTGGCTCAGACGGTAAACAGTCTGCCTGCAGTGCGGGAGAACTGTGTTTGATCACCGTGTTGGGAAAATTCCCTGGAAGAAGAGAAAGGCTACCCACTCCAGTGTTCTGGCCTGGAGAATTCCATGGACAGAGAAGCCTGACAGGTAATCCATGGGGTCGCAAAGCGTCAGACACGACTGAGCGACTTTCACTTTCATTTCTTTTTAAAGAATAGTTTGCTCTAGAATGCTCATGAACATCCAGAAGTCTGCTGCAGATTTGTTTGAAGCTGTAACTGTTTGACTTTTCTTGAAGCTGTTTTCATTTCTAATTCATTCGGCTCTATTCATTTCTAATAATAACAAACCAATATTTACTTAAGTGGTCAGAATTATGCAAAACCTTTTCCTTTATCAGAGCTGACCCTCATGATTACTTTTGCTAGATAGGAACTACTGATATTTACAATTCCCATTTTACAGATGAGGGAGCAGAGACTCAGAGCGGTGAAATAACTTCCCTAAGGCCACACAGCTAGTAACTGACAGATCAATGACTAAAATCTGTGTGGCGTGTTCTTAACCTTTGGAAAAATTGTGCATGTGCATTTGTGACTAAGAAATAAAGAGAGGAATCTGACCAAAATTGCTATTCATTCTGAAGGGTTTTCAGCAGAAAGGCGCCCTCAGAATAGCATTAGTCTACAATCAGATGCCTCAGTACCGAGCGGTATGAATGCAAGAGGGGAGCTAAGGTGATGGATGAAAACATTACCTTCAGCGCACCTGTATTTGTGAGATAAGCTGGTGCATCCATCAAATTACAGTCCAGTGCAAAGCGAAGTCATGTTTGCCAAACAGAGCTGCCTAAACCAAAGCTGGTATTTGGATACAGCCGGATCTCAGGAATGCAGGCAAGAGGAGACCCCTACAACTCCCCAGGCCCTGATCAGAGGATCAGGGGTCAGAGGAGGGAATGTCAAGGTCGGCTCCATCTTGTGCTGACACTAACCTCCCTGTGAATCCCTCCAGCGTGGCCTCCTTCATCTAACCACATATAGTCACTCTTTTTTAATTAAAAAATTTTTTATTGAAGTATAATTGATTTACAATGTTGTGTTAGTTTCTAGTGTACAGCAAAGTGATTCAGCTATATATATATTTATAAATATATAAATAACATATATTTATTTTTCATATTTTTCATGGAGAAGACTCTTGAGAGTCCCTTGGACTGCAAGGAGATCCAACCAGTCCATTCTGAAGGAGATCAGCCCTGGGATTTCTTTGGAAGGAATGATGCTAAAGCTGAAACTCCAGTACTTTGGCCACCTCATGCGAAGAGTTGACTCATTGGAAAAGACTCTGATGCTTGGAGGGATTGAGGGCAAGAGGAGAAGGGGACGACAGCGGATGAGATGGCTGGATGGCATCACTGACTCAATGGACATGAGTCTGAGTGAACTCCGGGAGTTGGTGATGGACAGGGAGGCCTGGCATGCTGCGATTCATGGGGTCGCAAAGAGTCGGACACGACTGAGTGACTGATCTGATCTGATCTGATTTTTCATATTCGTTTCCATTATAGGTTATTACAAGCTACAGAATATGGGTTCCTGTGCTATATCGCAGGTCCTTGTTTATCTGTTTTATATCTTCATTCACTCAATCAGCCATTCAACAAATGATTTCTGACCACTTGATATATAGGCACAGGGTATGGAGGAGAAGAAGGCATATGTGCGTCCTCTACTCTGGAGCTTACAGTCGTGCTTGGGAGAGGGCTGTATGTCATGGGATATGTGCTAAACGAACAGATGTCCTTGTTGCTCCCAAGTCAAAACCCTCTTTTCCTTCCTAAAGTCTCCTAGGCCACTAGACCACACCACCCAATGCTTCTCTTTGCTCCAATCATCTACCAGCCCCGGGGGCCATCTCTCTTAAGGTCTGAGCTCATGGCTCAGTGTTCTCTGCTCAGCCACTCCTGCTTAATTCTTGGCCACTTCAATATCCATGAAGTGGTCCTCTGACATTCCTGCCTCCCCATCCCTCCCCTGAGGATCCTGTCTTCCATCCCTCTCAGCACTCATCCTCACTGCCATACCCTTGACCTTGCCATTGTCAAAACCTGCAACCCCTACATAATGTCAGTTTTTTAGTGTATTTATTTTTACTGGAGTGCAATTGCTTTACAGAGTTGTGTTGCCTTCTGCTGTACAATGACGTGAGTCAGCTATGTGCATACATATATCCCTTCCCTTGTGGACTCCCTCTCTGCCCACTGCACCCGCCTAGGTCATCATGGAGCACTGAGCTGAGCTCTCCGTGCCACACCGCCGGTTCCCACTAGGGATCTGTTTTACACATGGGGGTGTATTTATGTCAACCCTAATCTCCACATTCACCCCTCCCTCCCCTACCCCACTCTGTGTCCACACATTCATTCTCTAGGTCTGCATCTCTATTCCTGCCTTGGGATTAGGGTCATCTTGTGTCACTTTTCGAGCTTCTACATTTTTCTAGGTTCTACATTATCTAGGGTTCATACACAGATGAGCCCTACATAATGTCAATTTAAAGCATCCCACAGGGTAAGTGGGATGAACTCCCCAGGTCAGTAGGTGCCCAATATGCTACTGGAGATCAGTGGAGAAATAACTCCAGAAAGAATGAAGGGATGGAGCCAAAGCAAAAACAACACCCAGTTGTGAATGGGACTGGTGATGGAAGCAGGGTTTGATGCTGTAAAGAGCAATATTGCATAGGAACCTGGAATGTTAGGTCCATGAATCAAGGCAAATTGTAAGTGGTCAAACAGGAGATGGCAAGAGTGAACATTGACATTCTAGGAATCAGCGAACTAAGATGGACTGGAATGGGTGAATTTAACTCAGATGACCATTATATCTACTACTGTGGGCAGGAATCCCTTAGAAGAAATGGAGTAGCCATCATAGTCAACAAAAGAGTCCAAAATGCAGTACTTGGATGCAATCTCAAAAAATGACAGAATGATCTCTGTTCGTTTCCAAGGCAAACCATTCAGTATCACAGTAATCCAAGCCTATGCCCCAACCAGTAACACTGAAGAAGCTGAAGTTGAACAGTTCTATGAAGACCTACAAGACCTTTTAGAACTAACACCCAAAAAAGATGTCCTTTTCATTATAGGGGACTGGAATGCAAAAGTAGGAAGTAAGAAACACCTGGAGTAACAGGCAGATTTGGCCTTGGAGTACAGAATGAAGCAGGGCAAAGACTGATAGAGTTTTGCCAAGAGAACACACTGGTCATAGCAAACACCCTCTTCCAACAAAACAAGAGAAGACCACACAAGATAACCTCTGATAAGCTCTCCATTCAATGAGCCATTTCATGGTCAACTGGTTACAACCTTAATTCTGTCTGCAGCCTTATTGTAATTCCCTTTTGCCACCTAGTCTAATATATTCAGAAATTCCAAGGGTGAGGATGTGGACACCTTTCAGGGGACCATTATTCTGCCTCCCACAAACCCCTCAAATGCCTTTCCCTTCCCCTGGGTTATTATTTCTAACCTGAGCAAATCTCATTCCGTCCAACTGTCTGCTTACTCCCTGTCTGCACCCGTGCAGTGCAGCCTTGTTGGAGAAAGACAGAAACCACAGCTCATTCCACATTCATGACCACCCGTCTTTTTTAAACAATTAATTAATTTTTGCTGCCCCGGGTCTTCATTGCTTTTCTCTAGATGCAGTGAGTGAGGGCTGCTCTTCATTTCGGGGCCAGATTTCTCACGGCGGGGGCTTCTCTTGTTGCAGAGTGTGGGCTCCGGAGCACGGGCTCAGTAGCTGTGGTTTATGGGCTTGGTTGCCCCCAGTCACGTAGAATCTTCCCGGACCAGGGGTCGAACCCTTGTCCCCTGCACTGGCAGGTGAATTCTTAACCACTGGACCACCAGCGAAGTCTGCTACGACCACAGTCCTGAGTAAGCCCTTAGGCTGCCAGGCAGTTCTGCTACGTTTCCCTAGCGCGTTCACTCTCTCCCTCTCCTGTTTGACGAGCTCATACCTCCTCCTCACTCTTCACATCCCCACGCTTCCTTCCTTGTCCTTACTCTCCGCTGAGGCTCTTGTTTCCTAGTTCCCCGAGAAAACTGGGGCAATGAGAAGCGGACAGACTCTGCTGCACGTCCACCCGCCCACTGGCATCTGTGCTCGTCTCCTCCCTCCCTCTCAGCCGCTATGGACCAACTGCCCAAAGCCAGTCCCCCGCTGGCGCCTGGAGCCTCTCCCTGTTGTGAGCTCGAGGCCATCACTCCAAGGGAGCCCCCCACTGCATCCTGTGCTATCATTACCCACCCCCGCTGCCTTTTGGATCGTTTTCCCATCAGCATGCCAGCGTGCTATCATTTCTCCCATCACACAAAACCAAGCTGAAGTAAAACCCTCTCTGGATTTGACATCATCTCTGCAGCTGATCCCTATCTCTTTGCTTCTTTTTTTGTACAGAAAAATGAGAAAAAGAGCTCTTTGCCTCTTGGGTCCAGTTTCTTCCCTCTTACTTTCTTGGACCTGCTCACATCCGGCTTTGGCTGCTGCCGTGCTTCTCAAGGTCACCGACAACTGCCAAGCCGCTGTCTCTAGCGGTGGATTCCTAGCGTGGACCTTGCTGGGCTCCCGGCAGCACCTGATACAGCTCACCTCTTCCTCCTGAATGCTCTGCCTTTATGTCCTCACTTGCTGTCCTTTCTCAATGACCACTCGTCTCAGCCGCCTCTGCTGAGTTCTCCCTATCTCCTGGACCTTGAGATGTGGAAATGCCTCATGCTCCCTTAGTGACCGCATCCAGGCCTTTAGCTTGAAATACCATTTTATAAGCTGTGCTTATGCTTAGTCACTCAGTCGTGCCCGACTCTCCGAGTCTCCATGGGCTATAGCCCACTAGGCTCCTCTGTCCCTGGGGAGAGGCTCCTCTGTCCCTGGGGAGAGGCTCCTCTGTCCATGGGGAGAGGCTCCTCTGTCCATGGAGAGAATACTGGAGTGTGTTGCCATGCCCCCCCTCCAGGGGATCTTCCCAACCCAGGAATCGAACCAGGGTCTCCTGCTTTGCAAGGGGATTCTTTACCAACTGAGCTATCAGTGAAGTCCCTTTTTATTAACTAACCACCTCCAAATTCTAAGGGCTTCCTGATAGCTCAGTTGGTAAAGAATCCCCCTGCAATGCAGAAGACCCTGGTTTGATTCCTGGGTCAGGAAGGTCTGCTGGTGAAGGGATAGACTACCCACTCCAGTATTCTGGCTTGGAGAATTCCATGGACTGTATAGTCCATGGGGTCGCAAAGAGTCGGACATGACTGAGTGACTTTCACTTCACTTCCAAATTCTATCTGTAGCCTGGACCATTTCTGAGTCCATTCTCTTTCCTAACCTCCACTCTTGGACGTCAAATAAACTTCTCAAAATTCAAGTGATTAAAAACTGGGATGGCCATGCCAGCCTCTCAGTTAGTTACTCAGGCCAAGAGTTTTAGCATCAATCTTGACTCCTCTCTTTCCCTCACTCCCTTCACCAGTCTGAACTGTTCATGTCAGCTCCACTGCAGATGTATCCAGGATCTGACCCTTCCTGTCCCCTCCACTTCTCCCACCCTGGTCCACCCACTTTCTTTTTCTTTTTTTTTTTAAGTGTGTCTGACTCTTTGCGACTCCATGGACTGCAGCATGCCAGGCCTCCCTGTCCATCACCAACTCCTGGAGCTTACACAAACTCATGTCCATCGAGTTGGTGATGCCATCCAACCATCTCATCCTCTGTCATCCCCTTCTCCTCCTGCCTTCAATCTCTCCCAGCATCAGGATCTTTTCAGATGAGTCAGCTCTTCGCATCGGGTGGCCAAAGGATTGGACTTTCAGCTTCAACATCAGTTCTTCCAATGAATATTCAGGACTGATTTCCTTCAGGATGGACTGGTTGGATCTCCTTGCAGTCCAAGGGACTCTCAAGAGTCTTCTCCAACACCACAGTTCAAAAGCATCAATTCTTCGGTGCTCAGCCTTCTTTATGGTCCAACTCTCACATCCATACATGACTACTGGAAAAACCATGGCTTTGACTAGATGGACCTTTGTTGGCAAAGTAATGTCTCTGCTTTTTAATATGCTGTTTAGGTTGGTCATAACTTTTCCAAGGAGCAAGCGTCTTTTAATTTCATGGCTACAGTCACCATCTGCAGTGATTTTGGAGCCCCCCAAAATAAGTCTATCACTGTTTCCACTGTTTCCCCATCTATTTGCCGTGAAGTGATGGAGCTGGATGCTATGATCTTAGTTTTCTAAATGTTGAGTTCTAAGCCAACTTTTTCACTCTCCTCTTTCAGTTTCATCAAGAGGCTCTTTAGTTCTTTTTCGCTTTCTGCGATAAGGGTGGTATCATCTGCATGTCTGAGATTATTGATATTTATCCTGGCAATCTTGATACAGTCCATGGGGTCGCAAAAGAGTTGGACCCAACTTAGCGCCTACAAAACAACAAAATCCTTAACTTGATCACATCTGCAAAATCCCTTTTGCCACATAAGGCGATGCATTCACAAATTCAGAGGGATTAGGATGTGAACAACTTTGGAGGGTGGTAGTATTAGTCCCCTCACCTAGCCACCTTCTAATAAACCACATATTAGTAATACTTCATCAGCTGTCTCCTTGAGGATCTGGGCTCCTCTGGAAGGATTTCTTTCTGTATCCTCAGTGCCTAGGGCTATTCATGGCTAATAGTGGATGCACAATAAATATTTTCTTGAAGGAACATCTGTTGTTTTGGCTCTGATTGTGTTTGCCTGTTCTTGAGATATGTGCCACCAGCAGCAGCGCCTCTGTTTGAAATCACCTGCCCCCAATGTGCCAGGCAGTGTCAGCAGTGGCCTGGGCTGGTTTTGGGGACTGTGTTGGGCAGCTCCCCAATCCAGGCAGCCTGATGGGAGCTTCATTTCCCTTCCATCAGCATTTTTTTTTTTTACCCCAGGCTGCTTCAGTGCACTTCAATTCTTTGATGTTTATCAGAGTCCCCGAGGTGGGAGGCTTGGTTCCGCCCCGCCACTCCAGGAGATGTCTAGAAAGAGCCTCATCTCTCTCAGATTTGAGCCAGAGATGCATCTTCAGTCTCGCAAATGGTATTTTGTTACCATGGCAACCGAACTTCTAAAAAAACGGATGTCAAGTAACATGCGGATCCCAGTGCTCATGGCAACCGCCATTCTGCGTATTTTGGGGAGAAAATGTGTCCCGCCTTCTTCCTGCCTGTGAGTTGAGGAGGGGGAAGGTGAGCTTAGCAGCACCAGGTTTCCTTCCAGAATTGATGGATTTTGACAATAGCAGGGCCAGAGGCCAGACCCCGCACCCCACCCAGGGTGAAAGCCTCTCCTACAAGGTCACATAACCAATGCCTCTCCCTACCCCCTGTGCTTGAAAGGAGGTCTGTCTTCCGCTCCTTCTGCCTCTGATGCTCAAACCTCTGGAGACATGCTCGGGTTCTACCAGGTGTGGTGCATACACACCCCACTGCGGGCTAGCTGTAGGGATCACTCTTCACCTGCTCTTGCCTTTACTGGCTCTTGGATTCACTCATGTGACCCATCAGGAAATGTTCGCTAAGAGCCCACCATGTGCCAGGTCCTGGGCTGGAGCACGGAGGCGACTAGGACGGGATTCAGGCTGCGAGCCTCTTTCTCCAGCCTGGAACCTTTCAGGGGAGATAAGTAAACACTCAAATTACTCCGTGGCTTGAAAGAGGCGAGCATGAGGCACAGGCAGGAAGGGAGTGATTAGCTCTGGCACAGATGTTGCTGGGGGTGGAAATCAAAGAACCCAGCTTTGTTTTAAGTTCTTTTACAGAAAAGATTGGCCACACTATGTATATTCGAGGAAGATTTAAGAAAAGATCTCTACCAAGTTTCCCAAAGACATTTTGGACTATGTACTCCATTCTCTTAACCAAAGATGCATATTTTCCCTGTTATGGTGTTTCTGAAATCAGGATGTGTTTTTATCGTCAACCATATATTCAATGAAATGTTTATTTCCCTTTGTTGTTTATTCACTAAGTCCTGTCTGACCCTTTTGTGACCCCATGGACTAGAGCCAGCTAGGCTCCTCTGTCCATGGGATTCTCCAAGCAAGAATACTGGAGTGGGTTGCCATTTCCTTCTCCAGGGGATCTTCCTGACCCAGGGATCGAACTTGATTCTCTTGTATTGGCAGGCGGGTTCTTTACCGCTGAGCCACCACGGAAACCCTTTCTTTCCCTACTTTCAATTAAATGGGTGGTGTGTCTTAGAATCAAGGAAACATGAGATTTCTCTTTTTTTCCCTGTCAATATTCATTAGTAGCTGAGCCTGAGACTTGAGAGAATCTTCCTGGCTTGGACTCCTGCTCATATTTCCTCCCTGAAGAAGTGCAGGCTTTCTCATTAGAGACACCTGGGTTTGATTCCTGCGTAGGGAAGATCCCCTGGAGAAGGGATAGGCTACCCATTCCAGTATTCTTGGGCTTCCCTGGTGACTCAGACGGTAAAGAATCCACCTGCAATGCGGGAGACCTGTGTTCGATCCCTGGGTTAGGAGGCTCCCCTGGAGGAGGGCATGACAACCCACTCCAGTATTCTTTCCTGGAGAATCCCCATGGACAGAGGAGCCTGGCGGGCTATAGTCCATGGGGTCACAAAGAGTCGGACACGACTGAGCGACTAAGCACAGCACAGCACGTGGTTCCAGACAGAAGGATTTTGAGGGGCTTCTCTGCACTGGGCAGTTAAGTTAATGAGGGTGGGTTCTGGAGTGGCATTGCCTGGGTTCAGTCCACGTCCAGGCTCCATCACTTTCCAGCTGAGTGGCCCCCACAGCCTCAGCATCCTCATCGGCATGGTTGCACAACTACATACTGTCAAGGCTGTGATCCTTCAGTGTATCCATTCTGACAAACCAAAGCCTGTCCGCTAAATACAACAAAACAGAAAGATGAGTTTACTGCAAGGCTTTCAGCCTGTGGGCTGGAAACTCAAGGCCGAGAAAGCAATGAGTTCCAACTGCTCACAGACCAAGGGATTGCTGGGTGGGAAATGCTGCAGATACCTGGCTTTTTTCAGCTGACGGGTTGCCTTAGTGGTCTTTCCCTGCCTTGTCTCTCTCAGATTTGAGCCAGAGATTTCTCTGCAGTCCTTTCTAGCACATGGGTGTGTTGCTTCTCTTCCAGCCTCGACAGCTGACGGTCACATTGGTGACTTTTCAGCAGTTTCTCTTACTCTGAAATGCCTCTGCTTACAAGCGCCTTGCTGCTTACAGAAGAGAGTTCAAACTCCACAGTTCCTGGCACCTAAGGCTTTGGACACAGATTTACTGAAATAATGAAAGGACCTCCACGATCTGGCTCTAATGTATCTTTTCAGTCTTTGTTGCCACTACCTCTTCCTGATCGGGGGTGGTATCTATTCTGTAACTCAATTGGTGCAATTTTTAGAAACCTCAGGTTATCAAGCTGTGTTGTTTAAAAATAACTGTTTAAATAGAAAAATAACAAAGACTAGAGTGTCTCAGATTTAAAATACTAAGAGTTGTCTTTGCCCATCAGACCCTCCACTCTTCTGGTCCTAACCTTCAGCCTCTAGACCACAGGGCTGAGCACATGTCCCAAATCAGGCAATTATATTATCCTTGGCCACAGTGATTGGTCTAGGCACAGACATATGACCCAGGGTAGGCAATGGGAAGTCTTCCCTGAGATTTTTTTTTTTCCTTCATGGTCCCCCTCTTTGCCTCATCTGTCCCAGTTTTTCTTGCAAAATGAAGACCTTAGTCTAATGCTGCTTGCAACTGTGATCTAACTGAAAGGAGAAAGACTAATGGTGGTGAGAGACTGAAGTGAAAAGGCAGAGAAAAGCAGAAGAAAGGAGAGGGGAGGGAGGAAAGGGAGAAAAGGAGAGAATTAGCAAATACTGGTGTGTTTGAGCCCTGGATCCATGTGTCTTAGAGACCAGCCTCACCATGTGCTTCTTCTGCTTAGAATGTTCAGTCTATAATTTTCTATTTTGGCTTAAGCTGGTTTGAATTGGGTCTGACTAGGACTGCAGCCGGGCAGGCTTGCTTGTATACTCCTGAGAATGAGCGCCCTTAAATTTGTACCCTAGACTCCTCCCGGTTGCGCCTTAGTCTTTAGCCTGAATTAAGTTTCAATGACTTGTAACTTAATGAATTATTGGCTAATAAAAACTCTGCTTATATTTTGTCATTGCAAGCTAGAAACATATCACTTGATCAAATTAGCCAAATTCATTTAAATACTAATGGGCATAGCCTGAAGAACACAGACAACTGGGTCAGTGTAGTAGGTTTCTAGGTAAGAAAGTAAACCGTGGCCCATTTCACAACTGCCAGCACCTGGCTTGGTAACACAAGCCACGAATTAGGCAACATGACTGTGTTGATTATAACTTGTCCAGATATCATTTGTGACCTCAGAGCTCCTGTCTCTCTAACTTGTCTTATGGTTGGTAGAATGGATGCCGAGAAGTCATCCCTCCTTCCTTAGGTAACGGTGCCCAGAACAGTGCTTGTTACATAGAAGGCGCTCAACTGTTATTTGTTGGATTGAACTGAACTGCACCTTGATCTCTGGGCTCCCATCTCCTCGTACATGTCTAATAGCGAGTGTGTCATTTCTTCTTGGCTTGCTCTTATTGTTCAGTTGCTAAGTCATGTCTGACTCTTTGAGACCTCATAGACTGTAGAATGCCAGGCTCCTCTGTCCTCTGCTATCTCTCCAAGTTTGCTCGAATTTATGTCCAACGAGCGGGTGATACTATCTAACATCTCATCTCTGCTGCCCTCTTCTCCTTTTGCTTTCAATCTTTCCCAGCATCGGGGTCTTTTCCAATGAGCTGGCTCCTCACATCGGGTAGCCAAAGTATTGGAGCTTCAGTGTCAATCCTTCCAATGAATATTTAGGGTTGATTTCCTTTGTGACCTCCTTGCTGTCCAAGGGACTCTCAAGAATCTTCTCTGGCACCACAGTTCAAATGCATCAGTTCTTCAGTGCTCAGCTGTCTTTATGGTCCGACCCTCACATCTGTATATGACTACTGGAAAAACCATAGCACTGACTGACTATATGGGCCTTTGTGGGCAAAGTGATGTCTCTGCTTTTTTAATATGCTGTCTAGGTTGGTCATAGTTTTCCTTCCAAGGAGCAAGGGTCTTTTCATTTCATGGCTGCAGTCACTGTCCGTCCGCAGTGATGTTGGAGCCCAAGAAAATAAAACCTGTCAACATTTCCGCTTTCCCCCCTTCTATCTGCCATGAAGTGATGGGGATGGATGCCATCATCTTAGTTTACTTAATGTGAGTTTCAAGTCAGTGTTTTGCTCTCTCCTTGACGAGCAGGTGCTTTGCCTCCCCTGGCTTCAGTGATTAGCTCAGAGAGGGACATGTGAGCCGAGGCAGTCCATGAGACTCAACTCCAGAATTTTTCTTGAAACTAGTGGGACCAGAACCAGCTGTGCCTGCCAGTAGTACTAACTCCTGCGTTTGTCAGGGGAATAAAAGGGACCATCTCTTTTAGCCTGTGATTCTTAAGAGAGGACTTCCCTGAAGCCCCTCCGCAGACCTTCTCTCCCAACTCATTGGCCAGAACGGGATCACATGTTCATTCCCAAGCCGGTCCCTGGCAAGGAGGAGACCACCATGACTGCTGGGACCGAGCCACGGCCAGCCACCCTGCCGTACAAGTCCCACAGCGGGTGCTTTATTGATCCCTTCCTCCCCAGCACCGACAGTCTGTTCTCTCTTCAGGTTCCATCTGCCTCGCACATGGACAAGTCCCTTCCACCCCTGGGAAAAGCTCTTCATTTGACCCTACACCCTTTCTAGCCACCAAACTCCTTTCCTTCCTTCCATCAGAATTAGGTAGGCTAATGACTTGCAGAACTCAAACGGTGTTGCTGAGGTGTGCAGAAGGACTCTGTATTCAGCCTCTCTCAAAATGGACAAAAGCTCAAGAAAGGAGAACCAGGGGCAAAGGAACCATTCAAGCAAAAACTGGGTGACCATCTCTGGGTCAGTGTAGAAAGGCTTCTCCTACTGGGAGTGAGCTTGGACTGATTTTATTTGTTTATTGAGCACCTACGATATACTAGGTACTGGGCTCAATACTGAGGATGTAGCAGTTAGCAAGACAGAAATATTCCTGGGGTCATTCAGCTTAGAGGTTAGCAGGGGAGACGGGCCTTGAGTGAATAATTATACAGACAAATATACAGTTACAGGCATTGTAAGATGATCCTTAAAATCCCTTCGAATCAAAGACTTATGATTTTCTATGTCAAATCCTTAGCTCAGTGCCTGGCACGTGGTAGGTAGTTCAGTAATTGCTACTATAGATGTTCCCTGCCCGCTGAGCCTACGGGGAATGCTTCTCTCCCCCAAACTCCTACACTCTTTGTGTCTGGGTACTGTGTGCGTGCATGGGTGCTGTCTCTTCAGTCGCGTCCGATTTTTTGTGACCCATGGACTGGAGCCCACCAGGCTCCTCTGTTCGTGGAATTCTTTGGGCAAGAATACTGGAGTGGGTTGCCATGCTCTCCTCCAAAGGATCTTCCCCCACCCAGGGACTGAACCCAGAGCTCCTGTGTTGCCAGCACTGCAGGCACATTCTTTACCACTGAGCCACCTGGGAAGCCCTGTCTGAGTAGTAATATTTGCTTTTCAGCAGTTGTTGTCAGTCCCTCAGGCATCTGTGACTCTTTGTGACCCCCATGGACTGCAGCATGCCAAGCTTCCCTGTCCATCACTATCTCTCGGAGTTTGCTCAAACTCATCTCCATCGAGTTGGTGATGCCACCCAACCATCTCATCCTCTGTTGTCCCCTTCTCCTCCTGCCTTCAATCTTCCCTAGCATCAGGGGCTTTTGCAATGAGTCAGCTCTTTGCATCAGGTGATCAAAGTATTGGAGCTTCAGTTTTAGCATCAGTCCCTCCAATGAACACCCAGGACTGATCTCCTTTAGTATGGACTGGTTGGATCTCCTTGCAGTCCAAGGGACTCTCAAGAGTCTTCTCCAACACCATGGTTCAAAAGCATCAATTCTTCAGTGCTCAGCCTTCTTTATGGTCCAACTCTCATGCCTGTACATGACTACTGGAAAAATCACAGCTTTGACTAGATGGACCTTTGTCAGCATTCAGCAGAAGTTTTATTATTAAATTTTGAATTTGTTTACCTGGTGCCTCTAACTATAATATTAACCTACCAAATGACCAGATTCAACTAGTTAAGAAACAAGAATTATTCATATTGATTCACTTCTTTGCCTATGTTCTGCAAGCCAAGAACACAAATAGTGATTAAAAAGAGAAGAATTCCTAATATATCTCCAGCAGTTTCCCATATATCAGCTTATCTGGGCCAACAGCAGTCCTGTGCAGAAAGCAGGAATGTTACCCTCCCTTTTCCACTGAGAAAAGTAAGGCTTAGAATATCAAATGGTTTTTCAAACTGCGGAGGAGAATGGTTCTTCCTTCATTTTTTACTTATTTTTAAAAGTTTTATAAAAAATTTATTTGCTGTTAGTTGCAGCACGTGGGATCTTCAGTGTTCCTTGCAGCAGGCGGGATCTTCTGCTGTGGCATGTGGGATCTAGTTCCCTGACCAGGGACCAAACCCCAGCGCCCTGCAGTCCGAGTCTTAGCCACTAGACCCCAGGAAGTCCCTCTTCCTGCAATTTTCAAGCCTCTTGAAAATTGGAACTCCTCTAGAACTCCTGCTGGAAGACACCAGGGGAATCATCTACTCCCATTTTCCCATTTTACAGATGTTCTCATCTGTAAAATGAGACTCAGGTAGGTGCTGGACTTGATGGCAATCACATGGTTAGTAAACCAACGAGCTGACGGAAGACTCCTAGCACCTGACTCCCAAGCCTGAATTGAGTCATCCTGTCCTTATACACTGAGCGATAGCTGCTGTTAATAATTAAGGGTGGGTGGGTGTTAAGGGTGGGTGAATGGGGGATGGGGGGGGTGAGGGTGCAGGGACGAGGATTCGGGATTTCCCAGGTGGGGCTGGAGGCAGAGGTAGTCACAGGGCCTGGGGCTTGCTTGGGCCCCTGATACAGCCCCACTGGGGCCACAGGTAGCCTCAGGGTTCCCCTTAGGTCTCCTGACCCGGGCCATTATTCCTCCATCTCCCTTCCCTAGGCCCTAGGCCCTCGTGGCGTCCTGATTGCCTTCCACATTCCGTGCTCTTGGAGCCCCGCTGTGGCTGAAAGTACCCACTGCAGCACTGATTGCACCTGTTCCTGGGGGAAATAGCAGAGCTAGAAAGAGGGAGGTGAAGGACCCTTGGCGACCATTTTACAAATGGTTTCCCCTTTTCTCGGGGGAATCCTGTCTTCTAGGCATTTCCCAAATGTACTGTTCATGACTAACTCTTCGAATAGGAGTAACGTGTGTGGTTCAGGGTCGGGAACGACTCCCACCTGTCACCAAGCAGTTTCTAGGGCCAAACACGAACGAGGGGAAAGTCGGTAGAGTTTAGTGCTTGGGCATGGAGCTCTGGAGAAAGAAAGAGTTGTGTAAGCTGCAGCTTCACCTCAGTGATCCCCATCTGTAAAGTGGGGATGGAAATAATGCCTAATGAGGTTCCCTGGCAGTCCATTGGTTAGGACTTGGTGCTCCCCATGCCGAGGACACAGGTTTGATCTGTGGTTGGGGAACTAAGATCCCACCTGCCACTCCACACGACCTAAAAAAAAGTACCTAATCAGTTTGTAGGCAGATGGGAGAATGCCATGGACAGGGCAGTGCTTGGCACACCACATACAAAAATTAACTTGTGTGATACATAGTGGTTAACATAGCAGATCCTAAGAGTTCTCATCACACAGATAATTAAAAAAAATTTTTTTAGTGTCTATATGAGATGGATGTTAACTAAATCTATTGTGGTCATCATTTCACAGCATATGTAAATCAAATCATCATGCTTTATACCTTAAACTTACACAGTAATGGATGTTTTATTTATTTCTCAATATAACTGGGAAAAAAATAACTTCAGATGGATCATAGCCCTAAATGTAAAACATAAAACTATCAAACTTTTGGGAGAAAACCTAGGAGAAAAATGACTGTAGTCTTAGATTGGGCAAAGACTTCTTAATGCAATACTGAAAGCATGATACATAAAAAAAAAAAATTGACAAACTGGATTTCATAAAAATCAAGAACTTCTGCTCTTCAAAAGACCAAGAGAATGAGAAGTCAAGCCACAATACTGAAGAAAATGTTTGCAAATCACATATTTTGTAAGGGATTTGTATCCAAAATATACAAAGAATGCTCAATAATTAGCAAACAAAACAACTCAATTTAAAAAGGGAAAAGATTTGAGCAGATACTTCTCTCGCAAAGATATGTGGGTGGCAAGCAAGCACATAAAAGATGTTTGATGTAATTAATTATTAGAAAAATGCACATTAAAACCACGATGGGGTGTCATTACACACCTACTAGAAGAGGGGTCCCCAGCTCTGGACCATGGAGTGGTGCCGGTCCACAGCCTGCTAGGCACTGGGCCACGCAGCAGAGGGGGAGCAGGAGGCCAGCAAGGGAAGCTTCATGTGTATGTACGGCCTCTCCCTGTCTCTCATTACCACCTGAGTTCTGCCTCCTGTCAGATTCTGCATTATGGTAGTGGTCTATTTCATTATACACCACCATGTAATAATCATCAGTATCAGTTATCAGTTCAGTTGCTCAGTTGTGTCCGACTCTTTGCGACCCCATGAACTACAGCCTGCCAGGCCTCCCTGTCCATCACCGACTCCCAGAGTTTACTCAGACTCATGTCCATTGAGTCAGTGATGCCATCCAGCCATCTCATCCTCTGTCGTCCCCTTCTCCTCCTGCCCCCAATCCCTCCCAGCATCAGAGTCTTTTCCAATGAGTCAACTCTTCGAATCAGGTGGACAAAGTATTGGAGTTTCAGCTTCAACATCAGCCCTGCCAATGAACACCCAGGAATGATCTCCTTTAGCATGGACTGGTTGGATCTCCTTGCAGTCCAAGGGACTCTCAAGAGTCTTCTCCAACACCACAGTTCAAAAGCATCAATTCTTCGGTGCTCAGCTTTCTTTATAGTCCAACTCTCACATCCATATGTGACTACTGGAAAAACCATAACCTTGACTAGACAGATCTTTGTTGGCAAAGTAATGTCTCTGCTTTTTAATATGCTGTCTAGGTTGGTCATAACTTTCCTTTCAAAGAGTAAGTGTCTTTTAATTTCAGGGTTTCAACCACCATCTGCAGTGATTTTGGAGCCCCAAAAAATAAACTCAGCCACTGTTTCCCCATCTATTTGCCATGAAGTGATGGGACCGGATGCCATGATCTTAGTTTTCTGAATGTTGAGCTTTAAGCCAACTTTTTCACTCTCCTCTTTCACTTTCATCAAGAGGCTTTTTAGTTCCTCTTCACTTTCTGCCATAAGGGTGGTGTAATCTGCATGTCTGAGGTTACTGATATTTCTCCTGGCAATCTTGATTCCAGTTTGTGCTTCATCCAGTCCAGCGTTTCTCATGATGTACTCTGCATAGAAGTTAAATAAGCAGGGTGACAATATACAGCCTTGACGTACTCCTTTTCTTATTTGGAACCAGTCTGTTGTTCCATGTCCAGTTCTAACAGTTGCTTCCTGACTTGCATACAGATTTCTCAGGAGGCAGGTCAGGTGGTCTGGTATTCCTATCTCTTTCAGAATTTTCCACAGTTGATTGTGATCCACACAGTCAAAGGCTTTGGCATAGTCAATACAGCAGAAATAGATGTTTTTCTGGAACTCTCTTGCTTTTTCGATGATCCAGCAGATGTTGGTAATTTGATCTCTGGTTCCTCTGCCTTTTCTAAAACCAGCTTGAATATCTGGAAGTTCATGGTTCACGTATTGCTGAAGCCTGGCTTGGAGAATTTTGAGCATTACTTTGCTAGCGTGTGAGATGAGTGCAATTGTGCAGTAGTCTGAGCATTCTTTGGCATTGCCTTTCTTTGGGATTGGAATGAAAACTGACCCTTTCCAGTCCTGTGGCCACTGCTGAGTTTTCCAAATTTGCTGGCATATTGAATGCAGCACTTTCACAGAATCATCTTTTAGGATTTGAAATAGCTCAACTGGAATTCCATCACCTCCACTAGGTTTGTTTGAAGTGATGCTTGGTAAGGCCCACTTGACTTCATATTTCAGGATGTCTGGCTCTAGGCAAATGATCACACCATTGTGATTATCTGGGTCGTGAAGATCTTTTTTGTACATAATAATGGACTTCCCTGATAGCTCAGTTGGTAAAGAATCCACCTGCAATGCAGGAGACCCTGGTTCAATTTCTGGGTTGGGAAGATCCCCTGGAGAAGGGATAGGCTACCCACTGCAGTATTCTTGGGCTTCCCTGGTGGCTCAGCTGGTAAGGAATCTGCCCACAATGTGGGAGATGTGGGTTTGATCTCTGGGTTGGGAAGATCCTCTGGCAAAGGGAATGGCTACCCACTCCAGTATTCTGGCCTGGAGAATTCCATGGACTGTAATAATAATAGAAATAAAGTGCACAATAAGTGTAATGCGTCTGAATCATCCTGAAACCATCATCCCTCCTGGGTGTGTGGAAAAATTGTTTTCCACGAACCTGGCCCCTGGTGCCAAAAAGGTTGGGGACCACTGTATCAGGATGTTTAAAATCAAAAGACTGATTATACCACATATTGCTGAGGATGTGAAGGATGTGGGGTTCTCACCCACTGCTGGCGGGAATGTGAAATGGTGCAACCGTTTTGGGGAACTTCTAGGTAGCTTCGTAAAAAGTTTGAATACACGTCTGATGCACGACCCAGCCATTCCTGTCTCAGGAGTTTACCCAGGAGAAATGAGAGCATCTGTCCACACACAGACTTAGACATGCATGTTCAAAGCAGCTTCATTTGTGATAGTTAAAAACTGGAAACAATCCAAATGTCCATTAACAGGTCAATGAATAAACAGATTGTGATATGTTTACACCATGGAACATTATTCAGCAGTAAAAAAAAAAGAAAAGGCATAAACAGTTATTGACATGCAGTAATATGGATAAATGTCAAAATAATTATTCTGAGTGAGAGAAGCCTGAGAAGACAAAGTACACAGCATGTGATTCTATTCATATGAACCTTTAGAAGATGCAGACTTACAGCGACAGAAAACAGCTCTGTGGTCACCTGGGGATGGGATGCGGTTTACTTCATTATAAAAAGGAAAAGGTCTCCCCGACACCCTGCCTGAGGTCAGAGAGCATGTCCTGCATCGTATCCCTGCGTTCCACTGTGTCTGGGGGAGTACAATGCATGGGTTAAATGGTCATGAAAAGTATGCTGACACTTGATAATTCCTAACAATGATTAAGTTAAGGGCTCTCCCATGGGAAAGCTCTGTAAGGAAAGTGAGTGACGACCTGACGTGATTGTTAACCTTTTTTAAATTTCCTTCGGCACAGCTGTGTGGCAACATTAGCGCAGGAGGTCTCATCTTTCAAATCTCCCTGGTGCCCAGACCCTGCCAGTGTCTCACCGGAATGGAGCGCCTGCAAGGGCATTTACCCAGTGACTCACGGGGAACTCAGGGACTTTGTGACATGCTTCCAGTGGTGGCACTGCCCGTAGTAAACCCCTCCCCTTCCAGCTCCTCCTAGATTCTCTGCCTGGTACCTCACTTTCCTCTTGGGAACTTAACCTCACTTTCTCTAAGTCAGAGGCTCCTGTTTAACTTGTGATTCAGTGAGGACAGTCACGCTGAGCTGAGAACGGCGCCCTGGGGACATCTGGCTGCAGCTGAAAGTGCCCGTCGTCCATCACTCCTAACAAGGTCCACATGACGGAAATCTCAAAATGTCGCAGTAGTCCAGCCTGGCTACTGAAGGATTTCAGCCTTTGGCCAAAAAAAAAAAAAAAAAAGGTAGAGCTATTTAAGACCAAACTGCTTTAAGAATGACAATCTTTTATAGAGTACAAACTTATGTAGGGGAAAGGGGGAAAGATAAATTAGGAAGAGGGATTAACAGATACACACTACTCTACATTAACAGGTAAACAGTAGCACTGGCAACTGCCGGGGTCCAGCCCCGTGGAGTCAGGGGTTTCCAAGGGGAGACGGCATGTTAATTAAAGATACAAAGAGTGGTTAAATAAGGATAGCTCAGTGAGAAAATTTAGTGGACAAAAGAGGCTGAAAAATTCAGCCAGAAGGTGAGAGAAAGAACGACATGGGGAGACCAAGTTTCAGTGAACAAGGCCCGCACTTTATTTTCCAAAGTAGTTTTTATACCTTAAGTTATGCATAGAGGATAATGGGGGAAGGGGTAGAGTCATGCAGTAAGCCAGGCTTTCTTCCTGCAAACTTATCACATGCAAAAGTTTAGGTGATTTGCATCATCTTCTGGCCCGGAGGCCTGTTAACATTTTAAGACCCTTTCTTCAGAAAACTTATTTTTCTCTAAAGGTGATTAGTCAGGCGCCACCCTCCAAAAGCATTAGATAAAGTTACACTCCTATAGGGCAAAGGTGTGGTGGGCTATAACAAGAAGAAGAATTAACTCAAGGTTACAAACATTAAAGCTACCACTTACACGAATTATATTAATCAATACACTGCCAGGGACACAGTAGGTAAGGGATATGGAAACTTAGCAGCAAACATTGGCCCAACAAGTGACAAACCCTTCACCAATACAATTTCTAATCAATCTTTTAACTGCTCAAAGGAATCTGTATTTAGACAGTTTAGAACATCTCATGCCTCTCACAGCTGGGAGGCTCTGAACAATCACATGTGGCCAGAAAAACCTATTCAGGCAGGCTAGAGGACTTCCAAAGGAGTTTGTAGGTTGAAACACTATCACACCCAGGAACTTTATTAACTGGAGCTGTAAGTTAACTCTTTTTTCAGAGAGAGGTAATTGGGGACAGCCCCCCATAAAGTCAGAGGTGTAGGTGAGAGCACAAAGCAGAAAGTAGGCAGACTCTGGTTTTGGGGGTAGATGCTCGAGAATTTCCAGGGGGACTCCTGAGGCTCGATCTGCCTTTGCATATGCCGAGCCTCCTTCCTCATGACCTTTGCCACGGGCGGAGTTCCTCACACTGGCTCCCGGCAGGCAACTACATTCAACACCTTGTAATAACCTATAATGGAAAAGAATCTTAAAAAGAATTGATACATGTGTAACTGAATAGATAAATACGTATAACTGAATACATATGGATACATGTGTACAACTGAACCACTGTGCTGTACACTGGGAACACTGGAAATCAACTACAATTTAATTAAAAAAACAAAAGGAAATCTGGTGTTGGACCCTCCCTTTTCCACCTGGCAGGTTACAGTCCACAGGGTCACAAAAGACTGAGCAACTGAGCAGGCATGCATGCCACACCACATACAAAAATAAACTCTAAACAATAAGAATGAGAACCCGTATCAATCTAGACGGGTGGGATGGGGAGGGAGATGGGAGAGAGGTTCAAAAGGGACGGAAGAGGTGACTCATTGGAAAAGACTCTGATGCTGGGAGGGATTGGGGGCAGGAGGAGAAGGGGACGACAGCGGATGAGATGGCTGGATGGCATCACTGACTCGATGGACGTGAGTCTGAGTGAACTCCGGGAGTTGGTGAGGGACAGGGAGGCCTGGCATGCTGCGATTCATGGGGTCGCAAAGAGTCGGACGACTGAGCAACTGATCTGATCTGATGGTAGATTCATGTTGAGGTTTGACAGAAAACAACAAAATTCTGTAAAGCAATTATCCTTCAATAAAAAAATAAAATTTAAAATATGGGGGAAAAAAAGAATGAGAACCATAAAACTCTTAGAAGAGAACATTGACAGAACACTCACTGACATAGTTGTGGCACTATTTTCTTGGATAAGTCTCCTACGGCAACAGAAATAAAACCAAAAATGAACACCTGGGGCCTAATTAAACTTAAAACTTGTGCACAGCAAAGAAAACCATCAACAAAATAAAAAGACAATCTATGGAATGGGAGAAAATATTTTTAAATGATGTGACCGACAAGAGGTTAATATGTAAAATATACAGACAGTTCATATAACAATATCAGTATACAATATCATCAACAACAACTACCTAATCAGAAAATGGGCAGAAGACTTGTATAGCCATTTTTCCAAAGAAGACATACAGATGGCTAACAGGCACATGAAAAGATGCTCCACACCACTAATTATTAGAGAAATGTAAATCAAAACAACAATCATATCACCTCACACCTGTCAGAATGAGTATCATCAAAAGTCTACAAATAACAAATGCTGGAGAAAATGTGGAGAAAAGGGAACTCTTGTACACTGTTGGTGGGAATGTAAATTAGTACAGCCACTGTGGAAAATAGTGGCTCCTCAAAAAATTAAAAATAAAGTTATCCAGAAATTCCACTCCTGGGTATATATTTGGAAAAAACAAAAACACTAATTTCAAAAGACAAATACACCTCAGTGTTCATAGCAGCACTATTTACAATAGTTAAGACATGGAGAAGGCAATGGCACCCCACTCCAGTACTCTTGCCTGGAAAATTCCATGGACAGAGGAGCCTGGTAGGCTGCAGTCCATGGGGTCACTAAGAGTCGGACATGACTGAGCAACTTTCCTTTCACTTTTCACTTTCATGCATTGGAGAAGGAAATGGCAACCCACTCCAGTGTTCTTGCCTGGAGAATCCCAGTGAGGGGGAGCCTGGTGGGCTGCCATCTGTGGGGTCGCACAGAGTCGGACATGACTGAAGCGACTTAGCAGCAGCAGCAGCAGCAACACGTGGAAGCAATCTGAGTGCCTAGCAACAGATGCCTGGATTAAGAAGCTGTAATATTTCACTCAGTCATTAAAAAAAAGGCTGAAATACTGCCATTTGCAGCCACTTGGATGGACCTAGAGAATATTATGCTTAGTGAAGTGAGTCAGACAGGGAAAGGCAAATTCTGTAAGATATCATTTATATGTGGAATCTAAAAACAATACAAATCAATGTCCATGCAAAACAGAAACAGACTGAGAGATGTAGAGAATGCGCTTGTGGTTACCAGAGGGGAGAGGGAAGTCAGGAGAGACAAAACAGGGGTTATGTGATGAACTGATACAAACCACCAAATATAAAGTAGATAAGCAAGGAGGATATACTGTACAGCACAGGGAACTATAGGCATTATCTTGTAATAACCTATGTGGAGTATAATCTGCAAACATATTGAATCACTGCTGTACAGATCAGAAAACATTTTGAAATCTGCTCTATAACTGTGCGGTGAGGATTAAATGGTTTGATGTTGGTAAAACTTTTTGTCACAGTTCAGTTCAGTCGGGTCTGACTCTTTGCGACCCTATGGACTGCAGCATGCCAGGCCTCCCTGTCCATCACCAACGCCCGGAGTTTACTCAAACTCATGTCCATTGAGTCAATGATGCCATCCAACCATCTCATCCTCTGTCCTCCCCTTCTCCTCCCACCTTCAATCTTTTCCAGCATCAGGGTCTTTTCAAATGAGTCAGCTCTTCGCATCAGGTGGCCAAAGTATTGGAGTTTCAGCTTCAGCATCAGTCCTGCCAATGAATATTCAGGACTGATTTCCTTTAGGATGGACTGGTTGGATCTCCTTGGAGTCCAAGGGACTCTCAAGAGTCTTCTCCAACACCACAGTTCAAAAGCATCCATTCTTCGGCGCTCAGCTTTCTTTATAGTCCAACTCTCACATCCATACATGACTACTGGAAAACAACAGTTGTAGCTATAATTATAAATTAGTAAAGTAAGTTGTTATGTGTGGTGCTGGCAGATTAAGGAGTTACTTTAGTGATCTAACCTCCTGTCTTGGAGGTAATAAGCTGTGCAGTCCGGTAAATTCCTCTCCAGTAGCAGTGTGACTTTCAGCACACGCACTAACCTCTCTGGCCTGTCTTCTCATGTGTAAAGCGGAAGAATAAAAGCCAAGACCCAAGGTTTGCCCTGAAACTTAAATGTGTACTCCCCGTAAGTGCTTACCTGACGTTCTTTCCTTCCAATCCAATGGCAGAGTCATCGAACAACTCCTGCAATAATAATAACCCCAGGAAAGCAGAAGCCCTGAAACAGTGGCACCGCAAGCGATACAATTACGGCCAGAGTTGAAGCGGTCGCGGAGCGACGAGAGATCGCTCAAGTTCCGCAAACCATTCCGCACTTCCAACTCCTGGAGACCCGACTCCAGCGGAGGCAGCTGATGCTTGTCCATTACCATGGCAACAGCACCTTCCGGTCTGTTGTGCCCGCCCTCCCCCCCCCCTTCCGGTTCCGGGTCCCCTTCCGGTTCCGGGTGCTGTGCCTTCGGCGGGCGGCTGGCTGCGGGCTTCCGGGAGGAGTCGTCTCCGGGGGTGTGGTTCCGGGTGGCGGGAGGCTGAGGGGCGAGGGGTCGCTCGAGCGCGCCAGCCTCGCCAGGGCTCGGCGCAGCCATGGAGAGCGGAGGGCGGCCCTCGCTGGGCCAGTTCATTCTCCTGGGCACCAGCTCTGTGGTCACAGCCTTCCTGTATTCCGTGTACCGGCAGAAGGCCCAGGTCGCCCAGGAGCTCAAGGTCAGTGCCCCAGCCCGCCCGGCCTCAGCCGGCCATGCCGCCCCGGGGGAACGGTGAGGCCCCCGACCTGCAGTGGGCCGCTCCACCCTCGGGAAAAGACCCCACAGAGGAACCAGGCTCTGGGACGGCGTCGCCCGGCCCCCAGGAGCCAGGATCAGAGTTCGGGTCGCGTGATAACGGCTTCCCTTCCTCCTTTCTCCCAAGTTCTTCTCGTTGCTCAGAATAAATCTTGACTTCATCACTTTATTGACGAAAAAAATCTTTATTGAACACTTGCTATGCTCCAGGCGCCGAGCCTGGGTCGAACAGACCGAAATTCCTGTCTTCATGGAGAGTGCATTCTAATCCAACCAGACAGACAGTAAAACAGTCAATCAGATGGTGTGACACGTGGGGATAAAAATACAGCCTAGTGCAGGGAAGAGAGGAAATGGGAGTGCTGGAGAAAGGGAGGTTTGCTCTTTTAAATAGGGTGGCAGTTGAGCAGAGCCCAGGAGGATTTGAGGCTAGCGTGCAGGTGCCTGGGAGGGGACAGCTCCTTGCTTCTGCAGACTCTGCCTTTTTATATTATGGCCATTTAAAAAATATTGCTCACTTTCCTAATGCAGCACCTGACGGTTTACACAACATATTCCCATCTTGGTTTTAGTTCTGCTTCACAGTAATTTGAGGTAGATGAAATGATACCTCCAACCTGCCAATCAAGAAATCGAAACTCAGAGGAAAGGTCTCTACAGGGTCAGTTTGGAGCTTAAACTTAGGTCTTTTGATTCCGAGTGTAGGGTTTTGTTGTTGTTGTTGACCACATTTCCTTATTATGAATGTGTGAGTGGCTCATGAGAGATGAACCTCATTAGCTAAGAAATGGCATCTTATCCTTCCTTCCTTCTAGGTTCTAACTCAATGGTTAACAGAGAATAGACACTCAGTAAATATTTGTGGATTTGTTTGGGGTGAAATTTCTTTTTTAAAAAGGTGAATTTCTTCGAGGCCGTGCCGGGCTTTCTCGAGCTGTGGCGAGCAGGGCCAGGGGCTACCCTCTAGCTGCGGTGTGCAGACTTGTCCTTGCAGTGGCTTCTCTAGCTGCAGAGCATAGGCTCTGGAGTGCAGGGCTTAGTTGCCTCGAGGCAAGTGGGAATCTTCACGGACAGGGGATCGAACTTTGACTCCTGCATTGGCAGGTGGATTCTTAACCACTGGACCACCAGGGAAGTCCTGGCTGGAATATTTTCATAATACAGCAGGGCTTAATTTGACATTTATTTGGAAGACGGATGCCTCAGCCTGACACGCTTCGTTATCGTCAGATGATTTGCGTTGAGAGCTTAGAATCAAGTGTGTGAGTTTTGCAGCGCACCTAGTTACCAGGGAGTTGAGTTTGGGGTGTGAATCACAGCCTGGTGAGATTCCAGCTGCCTTCTCGTCTGCTTGATTAAATTACTTCTGAAATGACTGGCTGTGGTTGTAACTTATACTTCAGTTTCTGACGCTGAATCAGAAATCGCATTGGCATCAAGCTGGCTAGAGATGGGATCCTTTGAAGCAGTGAGTGCTCAGGGATCCATCTTTGGGTGACCTTAAAAGCTTTGCCAATTAGTTCCTCAGTGAGGATGAAATAACTAGCTCCTGCCTGGAAAAACAGTTGGGACTCTGTCTTAGGCTCTATTTTCTTGATCCAATTACATAACTTGCCAGACTAGGGTTTGTGTCTTCCCCTTTTACATGTCTCACAGTGATGGGAATGCATATTTATCGCATACCTACTGTGTGACAGCCCCTGGTCTGGATTCTTTCACACCTTAAGTTTCATTTCATTCACATGAAAATCCTGTGAGATTGTTTTGCCCACCTTTTACATGTTTTGAAACTGAGACTGTGATAAATTAAGTTGCCCAGAGTCAAAATAGATGCCTTGAAGCTTGATTCAGTCACAGGCTTTCTGACTGAATTTCACCTCCTTTCCTTCTAAAAAATGTTTAGACTATCCTGTGGTGGATATTTGACTATTTAGGTGACTTAGAGCAAATTACTTCACTTCTCTGAGCCTCAGTTTCCTTATCTGTAATTGGGGGTGATAATGTCTACCGCAGAGGGATGGTATGAGCATTAAATGGGGTTATGCATTTAAAATGCCTAGCAGAGTGCCTGGAATGTAGTATATGTAAGTGCTTAGTTATTCACTAATGTCTTCATCAGAATTGTATTTAGTGCCTGCTACGGGTCAGGCACCGTCTCGGCACTGGGGGACGGCAGTGCACAAGACCAGCAAGGCCCTAGGCCTCCTGCGCTTACAGCCCAGTGGAGGGGGAGACCGACAATAAACGAATAAATGAACCTGAGTGTTAGCTGTTGTTACTGCCCGTTGTTTTTATTACCTTCGCAGTGTACGTGGGTAATAATTTTTATTGACCTTGCTCCTGTTGTTTACTGGGTAGCAATAGCTTAAACTCAGAGGGACCTTAATATGTATCCAGTACTACCCACCTCGTGTCTGGTATCCTTAAGATGGTGTTGATGAAAATACCTGAAAGCAGGAACCGTTTCCTTCATTCGTCCCTGAACCCCTGGCCCCCAGCACAGTGCCTGGTTCAGGAAATGTTCAGTGGCTTTCTTAATTTTACCTTACTTTTGATGGAGCAGTAGCAGGCTTGTTTGGTTCCCAAGTACAGCAGATTGGGATGAGAACAGGAAGGAGTGGAGAGCTGGGGTCTGTGAGGGGAAGGGAGCGGCAGAGGTGACTGTGTTTGCCTGTTTATGATGGGGAAGCGGGCAGACAGAGGAGGAGAATGTTTAGCACTGGTTCACAAAGCCGCGCCCTATAGTGCAAAGGCAGTGCTCTATTACAGTGTCTGATGCAGAGTGTGAACTGCCAAGGGCCCGGGGATAACGATAACCTACCACTGCCCGAGCCCCTACCACGTACTGGGCCCTGGTTTACGTGCTTTTCCACATAAACTTCGGATGCATGGTTCTGTGTTGTCGAGAAGAGATCAAATTACATTCAGTCTGTGGTATGCAGATTGATGAGTGCCTTTAATATTTTCGTCTTAGTAAGTGAAACTGAAAAGGGCTGTCTGGCCGGTTAACTGCAGCTGGAATGGAAGTGGCAGCCCCATTTGCAGGTGGCAGAGCGAGGTGCCTGTTGATGTGGTGAAAGTGCTGGGACACAGCTTTGGAATCTGACCGTCCTTAGTCTCTTTCCTGCCTGGTTCCCTTATTCTCTCAATGTGAAAAAAAGAGTCATTTTCTTTCTTCACTTGTTTGATTGAGCATGTCAGTATTCAACAGTCATTGCAATCTGTTGTTTCCATTTAGGGAGCTAAAAGAATCCACTTGGGTGAAGACTTAAAGAGTATTCTTTCAGAAGCTCCAGGAAAGTGTGTGCCTTATGCTGTTATTGAAGGTATGTTTATTTATTGGTAAAATGAAAAATAACTCAGTCTTTCAAAGTTTGATAAAGATCTTCCTGGCTGACATTGACGGCCTTTTGTAGCCTTGGGGTGGGGGTTCAGAATTTGGACTTTGGGGTCAGGAAGACCTGGGTTACTGCTGTATGATTGTGAGGAAATTACACAAGCTTTCGAGCCTCCATTGCCCCATCTGTAAAATATACTTTGAAAGTGCAAGTTGATCTGAAAGTGAACGTTGCTCAGTCATGTCTGACTGCAACCCCATGGACTGTAGCCTGCCAGGCTCCTCTGTCCACGGAATTCTCCAGGCAAGAATACTGGAGTGGGTAGCTATTCCCTTCTCCAGGGGATCTTCCCAACCCAGGGATCAAACTCTGGGTCTCCTGCATTGCAGGCAGATTCTTTATTGTCTGAGCCACCAGGGAAACCCAGAATATACTTTACAGGGTGGTTGTAACACTGAAACGATGTGATCCATGTAGACTGCTCATCAGAGTGCCCCCAAAGCACAACTGTTGGTGATAGCAGTGTCCTCACTTTGATTAATTAAACTAACTCAAACTAAAAACAAAATCTAAATTACTTTAAAGGAAAGGACAGAAGAGTTCTACAGAAATAAAATAATTTGTTTCCATTTAGGAGCTGTTCGATCTGTTAAAGAAACGCTTAACAGCCAGTTTGTGGAAAATTGCAAGGGGGTGATTCAGCGGCTGACGCTTCAGGAGCACAAGATGGTTTGGAACCGGACAACCCACCTCTGGTGCGTATCCTTGCTCCAGGGGCCCAAACCTCGAAGATGGTCAGCTGAAAAGCTGACGTCCTGGCCCTGTCTCCATGTCTTCAAGCTGTTCCTGAGAGAGAGCGGAGACCAGTCTCAGTGCCACTGAGATCTCTGCCACTGCAGTCTCCTAGGCGTCTTGTCCAAATGCAGATTCCTGGCCTCTCTTCCAGATCTGCCTAGATAGAATTTCCAGGATAGGGGACCTGGAGTCTGCAGATATGCACACTAAGGGTTGAGAAGCACTGACTGATGGCATGGATTGATGATTTTCAGTGCTCCATGCTGTAACATGCAGTACCATTTTTCCAAATGATCCTCGGGGGGTTGTGTTTTGGAGTTTTATCTTAATTTTTATTGTAAAAAATTAAAAATTCAATTTTAATTTTTATTAAGGCTGCTTAACCTGCAATCTCCTCTTATTAACGAAATTTTAAGTGCAGCAGTGCAGAACCATTAAGTACGGCACGAGGTTGTACAGCAGATTTCAAACTTACTCGTCTTGTAGAACCGAAACTGCACCCGGTGAACGCCAGCTCCCGTTGTCCTCTTTCCGCAGCCCCTGGCAGTCTCCGTTTTCCTCTGTTCGGACGAGTTGGGCTGCGTTAGACACTTCACACACACGGGGTCCTGTAGTCTCCATCCTTCTGTGGCCGCCTTAGTTGCTTTGCTCATGTCCCCCAGGCTCACCCGTGCTGTCGCATGTGGCAAGGTTTCCTTTTTCTTTCTTGTTTTAAAGGCTGACTAGTATCCTGTTGTATGTATGGACCGCATTTTCTAAGTTCATTCATCGATAGACATTGATGTTGTTTCCGTGTTTTGGCTGCTGTGAATAAGCAGTGAGCCAGGGAGCACAGATCTCTCTTCCAGATCCAGATTTCAGTTCTTTTAGATCCACGATCCGAAGTGGGATTGCTGGGTCATATATGGTAGTTTTTAAATTTTTTGAGGGATTTAAGATAAAAATCGATCTGTCTTAACGGGGGCAAAGGGAAATAAAAAAGAGTAGAGGTGATCTCTGATGGCATATGTTGCCCACTGAGGCGGCCAGAGAACCGGAAAACCTGCGCTTCCTCTTCTGAGGCTCTGGAAGAGGGTGGGTCTGTCGTCGTCTTCTCGTGCTCTCAGTTCACGCTTGATCCTGCCTGGCCTTGAGGTGGACTCCACCCTCGTCTGGCTGTGAGGTATTCGCGGTCCTCTGATTTACCTTGGGCCCTCATTCCTGCAGGAACGACTGTTCCAAGATCATTCACCAGAGGACGAACACGGTGCCCTTTGACCTGGTGCCCCACGAGGACGGCGCGGGCGTGGCCGTGCGCGTGCTGAAGCCCCTGGACGCGGTGGACCTGGGCCTGGAGACTGTGTACGAGAGGTTCCACCCCTCCACGCCGTCCTTCACCGACGTCGTCGGCCACTACCTCAGCGGGGAGCGGCCCAAGGGCGTCCAGGAGACGGAGGAGATGCTGAAGGTGGGGGCGCCACTCACGGGGGTGGGCGAGCTGGTGCTGGACCACAGCTGCGTGCGCCTGCAGCCCCCCAAGGGGCCGGGCATGCAGTACTACCTGAGCAGCCAGGACTTCGACAGCCTGCTGCAGCGGCAGGAGTCCAGCGTCCGGCTCTGGAAGGTCCTGGCGCTGGTCTTCGGCTTCGCCGCCTGCGCCAGCCTCTTCTTCCTCCTCCGGAAGCAGTACCTGCGGCGGCGGCGCGAGCGGCAGCGGCCGGAGGAGGAGTTCCGGGAGCGCGCGTGTCCCGAGGAGGACCGTCCCGAGGAGGACCGAGAGGGCCCGAAGGGCGCCTGCGTCGTGTGCCTGAACAACTTCCGGTCGTGTGTCTTCCTGGAGTGCGGGCACGTGTGCGCCTGCACCGAGTGCTACCGCGCGCTGCCCGAACCCCGGCGGTGCCCGATCTGCAGGCAGGAGATCAGCCGCGTGGTGCGCTTGTACAACAGCTAAGGCGGGGCGCGGGGGGACCCTGCCCCGCTTCGGGGGCGTTATCATCTCCGGGCCCTTACAAGAGCAGTGACGGGGCCGCTACCAGCTGCCGAAGGCCGCCTTTATCCAGCGTGGAGGTGGCCTTTGCCAGCCCGGAGCACAGGCGCACAACCCCATGCCCCGCCCTGGCATGGTCGACGGGGGTGCCGCGACCCTTTCCTGGAGCCAGGTGAGCCCGTGTGTGGCTGAGAAGAGCTCACCGCCCAAGCGCCAAAGTCCGTGGCCTCCAGCTTTTCTGTCCCTGTTGCCTTCTCCCCACTCCGCCCCCCTCCCCCCGGTGTGGGTCCCTGTGGACCTGAGCCTGAAAGACTGGCCGGAGGGGAGAGCAGAGTTGCCTCGAGGAGCCGCCTGAGAGCAGACTGGGGGGCAGTCTTCCTCCCGCTTGCTTACCCCACCCCCACTCCCCAAGGAAGAGCCTCCAGGCTGGTCATGTGCCCCCCGCCCCTTACCTGCCGGCCTCCCGCGTGTGCACACGTGGATCAGCATAGAAGGGAGTGAATGCAGCGGCCGCCCTCTGCCTAACGGGCCGGGACTCTGGTCGGAGAAGGGAGGCAGGTCGCTGCCAGGGGCACTTGGAACGGTGCCCGTTCATTGTTCCCCTGTGGCAGTGCGGACAGGGCCACTTGGCTGCAGCCTTCCTGGGGCCACGGGACCTAAAGAGGGCGCTGGGAGCACGCGGTCTGCCCTGACTTGGAACTCGGAGGCGTGAACCGGCTGAGGGCTGGCTCTGGTTTTCTCTGCCCAGGCTGAGCTGGAAAGGTCTTAGCCCCAAAGGAAGCAGTAAGGATGTTGCTGTCCCAGCCTGGAGTCTTCTCAGCTCCTCACGGAGGCTCCCACCAAGGAAAAGTAGCAGCCAGCATCTTGAGCTCGGGGCCTTGTCCAGGCTAACCCTAACCCCGCCACCGAAGAGCTTACGCCCCAGGGGCGTCATCACGCCACCCCTTCACTCCTCCCCCGACCCGTTTGCGTTTGTGAGAGGAGCCGCGAGCCCCTCACACTGCCTGTCAAGTGTCCAAGGTCACTAAGTCACGTGCACAGCACTTTCTTCTCTCCCTTCCCTGGCTCTGAGCATCCATGCCCCAGCCCCCTTCGTGCAGGGGAAGGGGGCGTGCTCTCGGGGCTGGCACCAGCTCTGTGCAGTGTCCAGTGTGGGCAGCACTAATAAAACTCCTTCTCACCGAGTGTGAGCATGTTGCTTTGAACAGTTCGATGGCTAGGCTGATGCTTCCCTGGGGGGATGGTGTCTGGTTTTGATAGGATGAACTGGAGACCTTGGCTGCAAGGAGGTCTGGGGCTCCCCACGGTGGGGGCAGCTTGGTGACGCTAAAAGAGGGGGGCCGAGTGGGGAGCCTCAGGGCAGCCTGGAGACTACCTGCAGGTCATGCCTGGCCTCGCCCCGAGCCGTCCTTGAAAAGTGCTGTCCTGACATCCTGAACACAGGCTGTGAGGCTTCACCTGTCGCAAGAATGGGACAGGTGGGCACTGGCGTATGTACGCAGTGCTCTTTCCGACCTCAGTTTCAAGGTAAGTTAATCCTCACAAGGCCCTGCGGGCTCGCATGACATCTCATCCTACAAGCAAAGAAACTAGTCCCGAGAGGGCATGTTCCCTGGGTCAAAAGCACACAGCTGGTGAGGCGGTGGTCCACATTGAAACTCCAAGCTGTTCAGTCTTCCTGACCCTCCTGCTCACCGGCGGTGGGCCAGTTCCCTTGGTGCTCATAGGGACGCCCCACAAGATGCTGTTCCCCATGGTGGTGGAGGAGACCATGCTCTGGAGGAGGAGGCAGATTGGTGACAGCCCACTTGCCCAGTGAGTCCTGTCCAGGGAGGTGGTACGACCCTGGCTTTATATAGAGGCGTTGGGCGGGGGTGGCATGATGGCAGGGGGACTGGTGGGGCTGACCTCGGAGCATCTCAAAAGCATCTGCTGTTCCCTTTAGTAGGCGCTTTGAAAGAGCCCAGGTTATGAGGATGAATGAACTGCTGTGTGTAGGGGTGAGTGGGGGAGGAGGGTTTGTGTTAAATCTATGAAGCGTTCAGCCCTCGGCATGGATTTCATGAGTAAATCTTATCAAGTGATTGAAAAGCAGACAAGGCAGCCTGCCCTTACCCCAGACCGACTCATATCCTGGGCAGACCAATTCTTCTGTCTCGAAGGCTCCTTTAAGGGAGTTGAGGGGCCCATCGTGGGAGACACAGGAGCAGCACACCGTCCCTGCCTCGAGGTGACAGCTGATTGGGAATGTGAGCTCACGCGCGCCCAGACTCCAGACCGGAGGTCCACTCGTGGTCCTAGCCTGGCTGGACTGAGACTGCCCCATGCTCTCCATCACCCACGCAAGTCCCTGCCTTTGGTTTAAGGAGATCCTTTCCAGCAGGCTTGAAGGGGCTTAGACTGATCTGTGGGATGGAAGCCGGTGAAGAAGTGAAAGTGAAGGTTGCTTAGTGGTTTCTGACTCTGTGACCCCATGGGCTATACAGTCCATGGAATTCTCCAGGCCGGAATTCTCCAGGCCAGAATCCTGGAGTGGGTAGCCTTTCCCTTCTCCAGGGGATCTTCCCAACCCAGGGATCAAACCCAGGTCTCCTGCATTGCAGCAGATTCTTTACCAGCTGAGCCACCAGGGAAGCCCAAGAATATGGGAGTGGGTAACCTATCCCTTCTCCAGATGATCTTCCTGACCCAGAAATCGAACTGGGGTCTCCTGCATTGCAGGCAGATTCTTTACCAACTGAGCTATCAGGGAAGCCCGTGGAAGCTGGTGGTGGGGGACTAACCATGGGATTGTGGTGAATTTCAATTCAACCCTTAGGCCCAGCCACTTGAATCCGACGCAGACAGCATTCAGCCAGGGTGGTCTTGAATAATTGCTCCTGGTGTTTTGAAGTTCTTTGCGAGATACTTGATATGGGTGGATGCTCACAGTCTGACAAAGTGAGCATTGTAAACCCCGTTGTACCAATGAGAACTTCCTGGTGGGGTTACAGTTTACCGATGGCCACACATCATCACCAGCCTGGCAGTGTTGGGCTCTCCTGGTATCAGGTGTGTTTTTCAGCTTTAGAGTGAACTGGAAGTGGAGGCTATATCACCCCTTTTTGTAGCTTATGTGATTTGCTCAAAGCTATCAAGGTCTGAGCAGAAAGCCCTTTCCCTTTAAGTCACACTGAACCTGAGAGGCTAAGAAGGAAAAGTGTCAGACAGACAAGTGGACGTTACCGGCGCACAGTGGTTTTGAAGCCGTTAGCACCCTGAGAATCACCAGTCACCCCTGGTTTTAAGACCGCAGGTTGAGGCTTATCCTGATGGAGGAGGAGCCAGAAGGCAGGTCCTCGGAGGCCTAATTCATTCAGAATTATGATGGAAAATTCAAACAGCAAGCAACGTGACAAACTGGGGTGAACTGACACCTTTTGCAACCCAGGTCCTAGCCTGGATGCGGACAGATCTGATGTGGATGAGCACCAAGGGCCTTGGGGTTGCTCAGAGGAAGAGCTGTCAAGTTTTGGTATCCTTGGTGGGCATTTATTCATCCCAGAAACATCAGCTAAATGTGTATTCTGTGCCTGGGGATTCAGAAATGAATATGGCGCAGTTTCTGCCCTCAAAGCACTCGGTGTTGTCTTTTAAAGTGGCCTGATTGTCTGAAAACGAATAAGCCCTACAGATGGATGGGTGATGGCTGTTGGAGCATTTTTGGTTCACAGAATGTTGTAGCTGGCAGGGCCTTTGAGATTGGCCTAGTTAGAGCAGATGCCCTGACGGTTCAAAATGAAGCCACCAAGGGTAGGGTATCTTTGCTGAAGGGGAGCCTAGCAGAGAACATCCATCCACAGAGCTGAGAATGATCCATGAGAAACACCAGTCTGACCACACGCCTTCTCTGCTTGGGGAGAAGCAGAGCCTGGAAGGTCCCCAGGCTCCCTGTCCCCTCCAGGCTTAAGCCCTGGGTCCCCTAAGGCACACGGAGGTGTGTGGGCCAGCCCCTGGCCATCCGTCCAGGCCTTTCCCCGGCCGTCTGTCTCTCACCTGTGGCTCAGCCACCCTGAGCCTCTGAGCGCCATTAAGCGCACTTGCTGTTCCTGCCTCCTTGCCTCTGCCATTGCTGAGTCTTGCCCCTGGCATTCTAGTCCTTTCTTCACCTTAGGTGCTTGCTTTCTTCACCTCCTCACCCTTTAAAACTCAGCCTTAGGTGTTCCCTTCAGAAAACCTCTCCTGACCCTCCCCACTTAGGTGGAGTTAGGTGCCCCTCCTCTGATATTCCATTATCCAGTCCCCCTGTTCTTTCTCTGAGCCGTCTTGCCCACGTCTTGGGCAGGAACGGTGTCTTATTTCTGCTCCAGCACGATTTTTTTTTAGGCTGTCACTCTACACTAATTAGAGCTCACATTAGGGCTTGCTCTTTGCTAAGGGCCTGCAAAGGAATGGACATGATTAATGTCACTTAATCTTCACTGTGAGCTATGTGTTTATATTATTCTTACTTTACGCAAAAGGAAATCAAGGCTCAGAGAGGTCAAGTATCTCACTCAAGCACCCAGGAAAGACAGGATTTAAGGCCAGGCACGTTGACTCCAGAACCCCAGCTCTTACTGGGGTACATGGAACGTACATGGAACGTACATGGAATGAATGAGTAAACTGGTGAATGAGATGATGGATATGGGCCCGTAATCCTGGAAGGCTGCCTGTGGGAGCTGGGTTTTGGACCAGAGGTAAGGGTCATGGCCTGGTTGTAAAGAACAAGGGCAGGGGTGTCTCTGAGTGCCTGGAGCTGCAACGCATCGTGCAAGAGAACACCACGTTCAGTGAGCTGCCCAGAGCTGTGAGGGCTCCAGACAGGAGAAGTTGGGCCGCATTGCTGCCTGCTGGCAAATGGTCTGGGCTGGGAGCTGACTTTCTCTCGGGTTCTGTGGCTCTGTGATCTCCACGGAGTGGTGCAACCTCCCTGAGCTTCAGCTGTGTCTGTAAAAGGAGCAGGCTGGATTAGAAGCTCTCCAAGGCTCCATCCAGTTCTGCTATTTGGCCTGTCTGAGACATAGCGAGTGGATGAGCGAGGCCGCAGGGTGACAGTTTCAAAGCCCTTCTCGGGGCTGCCATCTGAGGCCCGAGGGCTGCCTGCCGCGGCCCCAGGACCATGTTCCCGGAAAGCTGGGGAGATCAGCACATTTTCTCCCTAATTAGAGAGTGATAGCTGATCAATTTTGAATGAGATAAGTTTCCATGTACAATGTCCTGAATTGCTCCCCAGAGCGCTCATTAGTCATTTCTCTCGCAGCTGCTGCCTTATTGTTTTTCAGATGCCAGCCGAGGGACCTGGCATTTCCCTCTCCCGAGCGTGGGTCACATGGGGCCGAGCCAGGGACACTGGCAACGGTCCCAGGAGCTGCCCCGGCCTGGGGAGGGCCCTCCGCTCTTGACCTTTACGCTTTGCTCCTGCCAGAGCCCTGGCCTCACCTTCGGTGACTCAAATCCAGATTCCTCTTGGATTGGGCTGTGACCCTGGAGGGCCTCAGCTGAACTCCACGAGCACTTATTAAGCCCCTAGCGCACCAGACACCTTGTATCTTGAACCTGAATGGTCTCCAGGCCGGAGACGGGGTACACACCAATATAAATGTCCACATGGCCATAACGCCAGGCCTTCCACCCCGCGACGGTCTTCCCTAGTATTTAAGGTGTTTCATCAGATAGGGCTTCATTCGTGCTTGCAGTACGTTGGCCCTTAATGTGCGTTTCTTCCTGCCCTTCGCCGCCCCAGGGCTTGTGATGGGATTCCTCTCTTGCTGCGATTTCTACCATGGCCTCCAGGTGGCGCTGTGCTCCCATGGTTGCGGCTGCCAGAGGCCTTGCAGGCGACACTGAGGTGGCGCTTCCAAAGGCGGGTGCAATTTTCTCTTTTCCTGGGGGCTGGAGAAGAGGCATGAGAACAGAGCCTGAGAAGGACCTGGGGCTGCTGACACCAGACGCAGCTGGGCACAGGCTGGGAAGGGGACAAGCAGGAATGTTCTCTCTAGTTCCTTTGTCTGCCCAACACACCAGGAAGCAGGGTGCAGATGTGAAAATACTGAGAATCCCAGAAAATTCAGAGGGGGGTAAAAAATCCCACATTTCCCTCCCTATAATTTTCCAGGCATTCACATCTTTAAATATACTAACCATGATTTCTTTCAACAAAAAAATAAGACATGCATAATGCATCACATATTCTTAAAATACCCAGATGACTTCACACCAGTAAAGGATGCTGAAAAAAATTGCATGGCATAGCTTTTGATTTTCCTCCCCAGAAGCTTTTTCTCAGTGGAGAAATCCTGCTTCTCCCAGCCTGGCCTGCTCCCTTGCCATCCTCTCCTCTGTCCTGTCTCTGCCTTCTGCCCTCTTGCCTAGGTATCAAGTTTCTCTGTCTCCTCCTCTGCAAAGAGACAGAAGTGTCAACTCCTGTACTCAACAGACCCGCCTCTCGTCTACCCTGTTGCCTCTTGCCTTTGAGTGTGTGAACGAGTTTCTTCCTCTTCCCGTGGATCTGTCTTCCTCTCTGGGCTTTTTTAGTCTCTCTGCTTCTGTTGGATTCCATCTGCTTCTGTGAGTCTGTCTCTCTTTGCGTCTTTCTCACCTGCACCAGGCTCCTCCCCTCCCAGACCTGTCTCTCCTCTTCTGGATGCCCAGGGTCTGGCAGGGCAGGGTGGGGAGGGCTTCTGTGCCCAGGCCCTGGCTTCTCCAGCTGCTGCCCTTCCTACTACCCAGGAGTTCCTAGGAAGAGAAAGCCCCTCTCTCTGCCCTCGCAGGCCCTGGAGGGCTCCAGGCAGTGGGACTTACTGCGTGGAGCTGACCGCTGGGCAGCTGCCCCACTAGGTCTCGTCCTAGGGACCCAGTCAGCACCTCACCTGACCCTCAGTGTCCCCATGAGGCTTATCTGGTTACCCCCACTGTACTACTAAGAGGAAATCTGGCTAAGACAGCGAAGTGACCGCTGGGAGGCCGTGCAGGTAAGAAGGGGTGGAGCTGGGGTTGAGCTGCTGATTTCCCCTCATTTCACTCGCTCATCACCAGGTCCAGCGGACAGAGCTCTGAGCTGGTTGTCGGGAGGCCTGGGCTCTTGGCCCAGGCTCTGGTTCCAGCTGGGCAGCTCGCCTTCCTCGTTTGGGGCTGACTCCTTCCCACCGTGCAGTGGGCCAAGATCCCTCTCTGTCCTGCCAACCTCCCAGATTGTCACGGACACCAAATGACCTTGCATCCGTCGGATGGGGATGTACCTGAGTAACACCGTGTGGGAACCCGAGAGGCCAGAGCGGTACCTAGGCCCTTGCTGGGAGTCTGGGCTCAGAGGCCCATGGTCACACTGTTCTTCCCAGAGCTGAGTCCCCATAGGTCTGACCCTCGGTTTAGGGGAGAGTCAGGGTGAGGATCCTGGCTTTAAGGTATAAACAAGCTCTTCTGTTTTTACAGGACACCAGTGGGGAGAGTCATTTACAGGATCCAGTCCTGTGTTCTTTATCTGGAGGAACTTTGCGGTTCAGAAATCCCCTGGAAATTGCATACACAGTTTTCTGCATCTGGGAAGGAGAACCCATCTCTTTCAGTCGAGTCCCAGAGGGGGTCCTCCGTGTGCAAGACGTTTGGACCATAACCTCTCTCCCCTCGGTGTGTGGGTGGGACGAGGTGCAGAGACTAGAAGAGGCTTGTCCCGGGTTGCCTGACTCCCAGGCGTCCGCAGGGAGGCAGTATCACCCAGCGTCTGAGAGGCTGGCCCGGACTCAGACCCGCCGCCTCTCCAGGTCCTGTGTACTGCTCTGGGCTCCTCACTCAACTTCTTGGACCTCAGAGCCCCTAAGGATGACACAAGAGAGAGAGGGTAATCACAGCCTCCTTCTGTGATTACTGAGTGTGGATATGTGTTCCCGGGGTGTGGGAAGCTCTTCCCAGAGACCAAACTGTGGTCAGAGGCCTACCCTTTCTGAATGCAGTGGGGTCAGCGCCCCTTAGTCCCCGTTAGCAGTCACGGTTTACTCAGCTCATCCACTGGTGAGGTCAGGGGCTCTTGCGTCAGGAGACTTCAGGCCTCTCAGAAGCCTGGTTAGATATTCAGAGCCCAGGTGCTGAAGCCAGACCACGATGCCAGCCTCCTGAATCCCCACCGTCTGTCCGCTAGGCTACGGTTATCCCTGGGCTTGTCTGCAGTGCTCAGGGTCACGCAGACACGGCCACAGCTCTCCTGGCCTGTGCCTGAGCGAGGCAACTGTCCCCCAGGATGGTGCGGAGCCCCAGCACCTCCCACCTGCTGGTTCTGGGCTGGTCTCTCAGAGATCCGAGGACCTCCACCCCACCCCTGCCCCCAGCCCTCCCACCCTCTGTGTGAGGATGTACAGTGGCTGAGCAGGGAGAGTGCAGTCAGGACACCAGTAATCCACCCCCCACCCCACACCTCCTGGTGAAACTGGGCTCCTCAGCTGCCCCCACCCATCCTCACCATTTCTGACATTCTCCTGAAGAGCCCATGGGACTCTCACTTTGCCGGGTTGTTGGTATAATAAAACCTTTTAAAAAATTACCCTCTGATCTTTTTATTCTAAAGGAACACAACAGACTTCATCGTTGCAAAGAGCCCTCTTATTTTGTGACTGACTGTGTGTGTGTGGCTGGAGGTCCCCTCCGGATACTGTTCTGAGGGGCGGCGACGGGCAGGGGTGTGAGACTCGGGGCAGGAGTCCAGTCCCCACTGTGGGCCCTGGCTCCCCCGCCTGTGATGGAGGTGGTGGGACCAGACGAACTCTAGAGGCAGTTTCGTGCAGAGCCTTCTAGCACTCTGGGAGGTCTTTGGAGACCCTCTGGGGAGGCTGAAGGGCCTAAAAGGTGGGTCCTGAGCCCTTAGCTCCCCAGCAGCTTGCCCTTTATCTGCTTTGTATTTACTGAGGTTCCCTGTAGGATTTTATTTGAAGAAAGGGTCTTGGTGATTAAACAAAGCAAAGCAAAGAAGCCACTACTCTTTGAGTTTTTGCAGGGAAGGACTGTGGCTGTCACGAAAATCCTCTGCAGATATTTGCTGAATGAAGGAAAGGTGAGTGAACTCTTCCTGGGTTGTTGCTTGAGTCTAGCTCTGAGCCGCCCCCAGTAGGCTGCTGCTGCTGCTAAGTTGCTTCAGTCGCGTCCAACTCTGTGTGACCCCAGAGACAGCAGCCCACCAGGCTCCGCCGTCCCTGGGATTCTCCAGGCAAGAACACTGGAGTGGGTTGCCATTTCCTTCTCCAATGCATGAAAGTGAAAAGTGAAAGTGAAGTCGCTCAGTCGTGTCCGACTCTTTCTGACCCCGTGGACTGCAGCCTACCAGGCTCTGCCATCCACGGGATCCTCCAGGCAGGAGTACTGGAGTGGGGTCCATTGCCTTCTCCGCACAGTAGGCTACCAGGCTTTTTTTCACTGTTTGTGCACATGTGTGTGTGTCTTGGTACGCATGCACGGTGTGGGGAGGGGGATGGGCAGCAGAGGCCCAGCCTTTCAAGGTTGGTGGGGATTGGGCGGCACCAGGTTCCAGTCACCAAGGTGAGAAGGCTGGAGGCAACGTGGGTGTCTATCCAGCCTTGGCTCAGAGGGGTGGTCCCCTGCTGGGAGGGCTCTTGGCGTCTCTGGAGGTGACCCTCTGGCCTTTAGGGAGCACCACATCCCAGCCTTCCCTGATGGGCCATCAAGGGTCTTAGCTAGCCCCATCAGGCTCAGCATTCCCAGGGCTCCGCCCCACGGGAACCTGTGCTTGAGCTGCCAGGAGAGTCCCCACCCCCAGGGCTGAGGCATCCTGGAGCCTCCCTCTTCTCTAAGTCTCCCAGTTACTCTCTGATGCTGCAGACCACGCCTTGGTTTCCCCATCTGGGCAGGAGAGAGGGGAAGGGAACCAGGGAGCAAAGGCAGGCAGAGCATCTGACGCTGGGGCCTGTCTGGAGCTGGCTCTCTCTTTTTCTGTCCTGCGGACCCCAGTGCCAGGCTCAGGGCACGGCCAGGCCTTGCAAACACACATCTTTAACCGCGGAGGATTTGTGCTAAAGAAGCTCGCTGACATGGTCCCTGTCCTGTGGTTCTCAGTTTGCAGAGCCCCAGGGTTTGGTGAAGGGGCTTTCAGGTGAGGTTTGAGGGGGAAGCCCCCGCCTTGGCCTCAAGCAAGGTTTTATCTACTTTAGATTTGACAGACCTGGTTGATTTTGCAGCTGAAAAAAAAAAAAATGTGATTTTCTCCAAGTTTCCCATTTTGTGATGCAGAGTTAGAGGCCTAGAGGAGAGAATCAGCTTCTTCAGTCACAAAGAGAGTCAATAGCTAATAATTATAACTCCATTTACTGAGGACTTACTGTGTGCCAGGCACATGATACATATATAATCTCCTTCCCTGGAACAAGCCACCAAGTAGGAATAATTATTACCCCCGTTTGACAGGTGAGGAAACTGAGGCACCATGAGGTGAGATAACCATGGAGTTAGGAGATGACGAGCAGGACTTTGAACTCGGCTTGCCCCCGTGAAGGCCGCTCCCTTCACCCCAGACTGCTGCGGTAGACCAGGATTTCTTGATGGGTGGTGCACGAAGGGGCCTCCACTCCTGCCTTACTTGGTCTCTCCTCCATCTGGACCTGGCGTCTTCAACACAGCTCTGGACATCTGGCTCAGAGCCAGCCGCTCGGCTTTGGTGGGTAAGGCAGGGATGGATGGACACCCAGGGTACACGTCTGCCTCCATGTGTGGGGCTCAGGAATAAGGCAATGGCCTACGGAAGGCTGAACCAATGGAGGACCGAGCGAGGCCTTTGAAATGGAGACAGCTGGGGGAGCGGTGGCGTAGGGATGGAGGAGCTCCATACTGATTCACACTTTCTCTCGCAGAGCACGTGTGTGCTCTTGGAGGCACCACTTAACCTCCAGGAACCTTATCTGTCAAATGGGCCTGCGTGTCCTGGTCCCGCCACTTCTGAAGGCTAAAGGGAGGCTCTATGAAGGGAACTGTCATGGAAACACCTTTCTGACTGCAAAGCGCCATGTGCCTGAGAGGGATGGGTGGTTCAGTAAGGGTGTGGCAACTGAGCCGGGAAGGTGTGATGCTGCCCCCCTTCACCTTATGTGGAACAAGGCAAAGTAAACATCGGGCTTCCCAGGTGGCTCAGTGGTAAAGAACCCACCTGCTGATCGATGCAGGAGATGTGGATTCGATCCCTGGGTCGGGGAGATCTCCTGGAGAAGGAGACAATAACTCACTCTTGCCTGGGAAATGCCATGGACAGAGAAGCCTGGCAGTCTACAGTCCATGGGGATGCAAAAAGAGTCACCAGTGAGCGACTAAACATACAGACAGATGGCTTCTCTTTTTGCTCTCACCCGCTGTGCGTGCCCGGACTCACCAGCCCTCTCTGCGCCTTTCCGTGAATCTTCTGAACGGTGGGACTGTGATAGCTGCTCGGCATGGACACTGCTTTGTTATTTCTCAGCCATAAGGAAGGAACCGGGGGCATATGAGATGAGCAGGGTGGTCCCAGCCCTGCGTGCGGTCGCCACTGCGGGGTGTCCACTGTGGGGACCTGGAGTCACATCTGGGAAAAGTGGATTCTCTTGGCTCCGTCACTATAGCCTGTGACCTTGGCAAGTCACTCATGCTCTTTCTGTGAACAGTTAAACAGGGATGTACTGTCTCCTCTTTCTGTCTCAAAATGTGTTTATTTGGAGAAGCAAGGTCAATAACGACTGTGAGGATGCTTTTGGGGGGTAGGGGAGGAAGAGAAAGCCTGATACAAGACTAAGAGCTTCTTTTAACCATCATCCTACTTCTGATGCTTTTGTTTTCTCTTCCAGCGCTTGGCCTGGTGCGAACCTCGGAGCAGACGCTCAGTAAAGCCTTAATGAATGGAGACAGGCGGCTTGTGGAGCGAAGCAAAGGAGGCCAGAGACCTGCGGCTTCTTCCATTGACAAGCCGGGAAATTTGGAGCAAGTTCCTGACCCTCTCTGGGCTTCCGTTTCCCGGTCTGTAAACGAGGGGACTGGACTGGGTCCTCTCTACAGATCCTTCCAGCTCTGGGGCTCTGAAGTGGGAATGAATGAAGTGCTACTGTTCCTTCTCACTAAGTCATCTCTCAAGTGTTTGGTGCACATTCACGCTCGGCCTGGCGCTGGAAGCCTGATGTCACCTTATTTTCCTAACGGTCCTGTGAGGCACACAGGCAGCCAGTGAGCCACAGGCCCCATTTCATAGCTGAGATCATGGAAGCTCAGAGAGGGGGTGTGACGTGCCCAAAGTCACCCCGCGAGCCAATGGCAGGACAGGGATTCAAGCTCAGGCCTGAGTCCAAAGGCCATGCCTATTGCATCTTCATCCCAGGTTCTCAGCCCCCTTCCTCCCATCTCCCTGGGCGTCTGGCCTGGGGAGGCCAGCCTCTCTTTTAACACAGTTTGGGGAGGGGGCTGGTCTGGCCCCTCTCAGGAAGCCCCTTTACCCCTCTAGCACTAAAACCACCCAGAGTTCTAGATTTAAGGGGCAAGTGAAGCTGAGGCTGCCCTTTTGCTGTTGGCGGGACTCCTCGCAGTGCAGCTGGTCGAGCCAGCTGACACTCTTCGGGGGACCACAATGTGTTCCCCTGCCCTGCTCGCATCATGCTCCGTGCCCTTGGCACGGCCGCCCCTTTCGGTGGTCAGGCTGGCTCTGCTGCTAAAGGCGTCTCCCGGGGTAGGGCAGGTGTTGTTGACTCTGAGTGAGGATAACGAGCCCTTCTCACGCACCTTGCCCCCCTCGGAGTTACCATCTGCGAGGCAGGCACGCCTCCCAGGCCTCTGGGGGCTGCCCCCGTGTCTCCTTCCCGGGATCCAGGGCCCGCTCCTCAGCCCCGAAGCCGCCGTGTCTCCCCTGGCTGTTGCTGGAAGGGAGGTCCCCGAGGGCAGAGGGCTGGAGGCCCGGGACGTCCCTAGAGAAGGCAGCGGGCGCCAAGGGCCGGGCATCCCGGGCAAGCCCGGCGTAATGAGGCGCTCCCCTCTCCTCGGGGAGGCGGGGCCACCCCACCTCCGCCTCCACCCCGAGGCCCCGCGGCGGCCCCAGTCCAGAGCCCCGGCAGGGAGCGGGGCCTTCCAGGGCGAGTGCGAGGTCCAAGGGGCCGAGCCCCGAGAGTCTAAAGTGGTCCCGTGGTGATGGGGGCAAGGGGCTCCCCGGTTGGCGCCGGCGGGGGAGATGGGTCCACAGGTCGCCGGGTGCCCTCCGATTTCTGGCCCAGTCTCTGGCCTCCAGGGAGACCGGCATCCATCTGTCCTTCCCCGTGTGCGCGTCGTGGGCCCCCTGCCCCCCCGCTCCCGGAACACCCCCCCACTGCCCCCCTCCCCGGCCCCCGGCGGGAGGCAGAGCCGGGGGGTTGGTCCCGCGCGCAGCCGCCGCGCACCCGCTCGGGACCGGGTAAACACTCGCAGGAGGGGGTGCGGGGGGGCGGGCGGGGAGGAGGCTCCCGGAGGCCGCCGAGCCGGGGCGGGGCTCACCGGGGGCCCCCTCGGCGCGGGCAGGACGCGGGTGCCGGGGGCGGGGGCAGGAAGCTAGCCGCGGCCCCGTGACGTCGCCCGGCTTCCAGGGATCGCTCCCCGCGGCCCGGGTCCGCTCCTCCCCGCGCTCCCCCCCGGCCTCGCCTCCGCGCCGCGGCCGGCATATCTCGCTCGCGGGCTGACTCCGGGTCCCAGCCGCCTCCTGCTCCCTCTTCCTCTCCTCCTTCCCTTTTTCTCCCTGGCGATCCCCCTCTCCTGTCGCCCCCCGGCCTCTCGGATCCCGAGCTGGACGTTCCCTCCGCCCGTGCTTCGCCGCCTCTCTCTTTCCTTCCTCTCCTTGTCTCTTTCGGTCAGTCCCCCTGCCTCCCATTCTCTCTGCGTCTCCGCTTCTCCCCGCGTCTCCCTCCGGGTTTCTCGCTCCCCCCTCCCTCCGGGCATCCTCTCCAGCCCCCCGCCTCCCGCCCCCCGTGCCCTCCCTCCTCGTTCGCTCCCCTCCCCCTCCGCCCCTCGCAGCCCCGCCGCTCGCAGCTCCCCAGTCAGCCTCCCCGAACCGGCGCCGCCGCCGCCGCCGCCGCAGGACCGGCCCGCCCGGCTCCCCGGGGTGCGCCCTCCTCGGCCCCGCGCCCTCGGGGCTCGCCGGCACAGCCTCCCCCCCGCCTCCGGCTCTCGGCCCCGCCCGGCCCGGCCGCAGCCCCGCGCCCGAGCGCGCCGAGGATGTGAGTCCCGCTCGCCTCTCCCGGAGCAGCATTCCCCGGCGCGCCGAGCCGGAGCGCAGCGCAGCGCAGCCGCGGGCGCTGGCGGGGTCGCTCGGGCCGGCGGCGCGCTCCCGATCCAGCGGCGCCCCCACCCCACCACCACCCCACCGCCGCCCCGGGCCTCTCGCCGGCGCCGCCGCAGCCGCCGCCGCAGCTCGCGGGCCGTCCCCGGCCGGCCGGCCCCGGCCCCAGTGCCGCTGACCCTGTCCGCCGCGGGCGGGGACGCGGGCGGAGGAGGTGCCGCCGCGGAGCCCCCGGACGCGACCATGTCGGAGGTGCTGCCCTACGGCGACGAGAAGCTGAGCCCCTACGGCGACGGCGGCGACGTGGGCCAGGTCTTCTCCTGCCGCCTGCAGGACACCAACAACTTCTTCGGCGCCGGGCAGAACAAGCGGCCGCCCAAGCTGGGCCAAATCGGTCGGAGCAAGCGGGGTGAGTTCGCGCCCCATTCCCCGATACCCGTTTCTCGGGCACCCCGGCCTGGTGGCGGTTCGCTAGGGTTTCCAGCACCCGGGGGACCGTTCCGACCCACTAAAATCTCGTCGCGCAGAATTGCGGGGAGTGGGGGGTGGGGGATCCCGCACTGCGGGTCCAGCTCCGGCTGGCCTTGGGAACCCCTCCCCCTCAGCCTGATCCGCGTTTGGGGTCACCCAGGGGGCGTGGCGGCCACTCGCTGCCGCAGGGGGCCGAAAGGTTTTCCTAGGTCCCTCACCGTGCCAAAGTTTGCGTTCTGATTTCTATCCCTTGCCCCCTTTTGCGCAATGTAATTGCAGCTGCACTCCATCTACAACCCGTGTGTGTGTGTGTGTGTGTGTGTTGGGGCGGGGGGAGTCCTAGGGCTCCCCAGGGGACGGCGAGGAGACTGCGGGGGTAGGCCCAGTTCCTGCGGGGAATACGAGGGGCTTTCGGATCGCAGGGGCTTTTCATTGTTACTTGGCAGGGGGAGGGGGTTTGCGGAGCCCGGGCGCTCGGCGCGGGAGCTGGAAAAGCCCGGGAGAGACCGGGACTCGGCGAGGCTCCAAGAGGAGCTCCAGAGGCGCGGGGACCAAGAGGGAGACCGACAGTCGCCGGGAGAGACCGAGGCACAGAGACAGGGAGGGAAGCCGCGGGCGGAGGCAGGGGGAGGCCGGGAAGAGCAGAGCCCGAGACAAAGCTCGGGAGAGAGCGAGCCAGAGCCGGGGAGACCGCGAGCCGGGGACGCGAGTCTAGAGGGGACGCAGGAGCCGCTGAAACAATGAGGGCGACCGACACCCCGGACACAGAGAGAGAGGCCTGGAGACCTCGACAGGTGACCGTCGCGCTGGGAGGTGATGGAGAGACCGAGGATGGGCAGGCTAGGCAGAGATGGAGAGAGAGGCGGATGCGGAGAGGCGGGAGAGCCCCCAGCCGGCAGCGAAGAGAGGCTCTCACCTCGGGAGCGGCGAGTGCGGAGAGGACAAGTCCGCCAGCAGGCAGCGCGGAGGGGCGTGGGGGGTGGGTGGGGGGCCTGGCCCCAGCGAAGCCTGAACCCCCGACGGGCTGTGTGACCGGGCCCCTGACGTCCCCGCTGGCTCGCGCACCTCTGAACACCGCCCCCCCCCCCAACCCCGCCTTGGCTGCCCCCGCGCGGCGCTCGGGGCACCTGGGCAGGGTCCCAGCCCTCTTTCTGACCCCGGAGCCTTCTTTCGAAAGAGATGCGCCCTCCAGGATGAGTGGCGGTGGGGATGCCGTGGGGTGAGAACCAGGCCGGTGCGCGCCCGGGCTGCAGGCAGGGCTGCGGGTTTTGTGCCCTTTCGGCTTCCTGTTCTCAGAACCGTGCTGGGACGCAGCCTCGGGGTAGAGGTGGGTCAGAGGAAAGCCAGAGAGGGACCCCTGGCTGAGATGAGGAGGATGGGGCTGTTCGGCGAGCGTGGAGCCCCCTCCCTCTCTTTCCCTCCGTTTCTGCCTGTCGGAGACCCCCCGCTAGGCCCAAATAAGAGCGCTCACTTCTGCTTTTCTCCCCATTTTTTTGCAGTTGTTATTGAAGATGATAGGATTGATGACGTGCTGAAAAATATGACAGACAAGGCACCTCCTGGTGTCTAACTCCCCCAAAGACAATGAGTTAAGGGAGAGAATAAGAGTGAGACCGGCGGTTAACAGTTATTGGCAAAAGAGCATGAAAAGAGAAAGCACTTTGAAATTGATTACTAGCTTGCTACCCGCGAGGAAATCAACAACCTGTATCCGTGTCAGGCCGGGAGACAGATGAGGAGTGAGAAGGAGAAGGCTCTGGGCTCCTTTGCAAAAATAAAAGTGAAAAAAAATTTTTAAAAATTAAAGAAATCACTATATACACACATGTAAAGAAATAAAAAGAAGTCTCAGTTGCAGCTATTTGTCAAAGTTAATATCCATTTCTTTTTATATACAGTGAATATTGCGCAATTATAGATCTGGATTTTGAACCACTTAAATAATGAAGCAACACCGGGTGTTTTGGGGTGTTGGCATTCTTCGCTGATTTGGCTGTTCCCAATGTTTACATTATTTAATCTTGCAAAAATGATTCTGTGCACTTGGATGTGAAATGCTGTCCAGTTATTTTTTTTTATGTTATCTTTGGATGTACAAAACAAATCAGAAAATGATCTCTATAGATATACCATCCTATTTTGGTCATCTTTTGAAGTTATCAAGGGTGTGTTTAAAACAAGAAGAGAACTTTTTTAAGGAATCATGCATAGAAGGAATCCTTGCTTTATTTTAAAATGAATTGTAAAGCTGGTGTTTCTTTGTTGCTACAAGCTATTTGCCCAAGTTAATGCAAACGAACACATTTTATATGTCAGGAAAAAAAAAACACATAAAAAAAGCAAAGAAAAAAAAATGCTTGAGCTTTTTCTAACCTCTCCCTGCAGTCTGTTGTGTGAGCAGCCTGTTTTTTCCTCTAATATTGTGTCAGTTTATTCTCTTTAATGGACTGTAAAAAAATGTAATCACAAGAGTGCCAAATATCTTGAAATGCCAAAAGGCATTTTGGTTTCTTTTCTTTTCCCTGTGCTCTGAGTCCACGTAAAGGAATGCTTGGAGTGTCTTTTTCTGTTATTTATAGGGGTTCTCTTAAGGCACACCAGCTGCCTGTTTTGCATGGTATTTGCAAAAATGCCTCTTGCGTGAGGAAATCTTCTACCATTTTTTTTTGTTGTTGTTGCAACTTTGGACCTCAAGAGGTTTCTTCCTTACCCTACCCTGCTGTCCCCTCTTTTCTTAATTCGATATTCTGTATGTTGCACCTTTAACCAGCACACAGGGCTATTTCTCCAATGTACAATAAAAGAACTGTTCCTGTGTCTCACTGCTCTCTTTTCTCAGCTTCGGTTGGGAGGGAAGGGGGGACTTGCTTTTTGTCTCTGCTGGCTGGAGAAGGGAGGAGCGGACAGTAGCTTTGGTTGGAGAGGCAAAGAGGCGGTGTGGAGGCTACCGTGGGTTGGGCTCAAATGACAGAAAAGACGAGCTGGATTGGCAAGGCCATCCCCTAAGGGCAAGTGCATCCGATTTGGATTTGGATTTGCGTTGGGCTCTCCCCGCTTCCCTGAGGCTTCCCTGGTGGGGTGTGTTGGCTGGCAGGGAGTCAGTCTTGTGAAAGGCAAAGTTTGGAGGCGGGCAGACTTGGATTCAAATCCCAGCTCCTTCACTTCCTGGCTCTAGGCATTCAAGCAAGTCTCTTCGTTTTTGGTGGCTCAGACAGTAAAGAATCTGCCTGCAATGCAGGAGATCCAGGCCGGGTTTGACCCCTGGGTCAGGAAGATCCCCTGGAGAACGGAATGGCAACCCGCTCCAGTATTCCCTGGAAAATCCCATGGAGCCTGGCAGGCTACAGTCCATGGGGTCGCAAACAAATGGACACGACCGAGTGACTAACACACACTTCACTTCTTGGAGCCTCAGTTTTCAAATCTGTGAAATGGGGATAATGCAGCTCCCACCTCAAAGGTTGATGGGAGGATGAACACAGCACCCAGCGCACAGTAGCACTCAGCATGAGATGCCCAGACCATCCATCATGGGCCACCCCTCCTCAAAGGCGGGACTGAGGGGGAGCTGTGCTCTTTCCTGGCACCTTTGCCTTCCCAAGTCCCCAGGTCCTTGCTGGAGGGAAGAGCCTGGTCCTCTGAGGCCCACAGCCCGATTCCATTGTCTCAGGCTTCCCAGACTCTGCGGCCCTCCTCCAATTGCCGCTCAGAAAGTCTCCTTATGAAAAAAAATTCTCAGCCCCTTGTTGGACTCAGGACAGTTAATCGCAGTGGAGCAGGCCCTTAGGGGAGGAGGGGTTCGGAGAAAGATTTTGGCTGAAGAAAGGCCGGGAGAGTTTTGTTTTTTTTTCCTCCTGGGCTGTTCGGCATCCAGGAGTTCCAGTGTGGGGAGCTTTTAATGTGTTTGTTGTAAAACTGTCTGCCAGGGAGTCACAACACAGATCTTGGTGGCAGGAGCCTGAGTGTGACTCAGACTTCAGGTAAGACAGGCCTGGGGGGAGCGGGGAGGAAGAGGAGTTCCAGAGGGCCTGTGGGGAGTGGCAGGGAGGGGGGTGGCTCATCCCGCTTCTCAGGAAGTGGAGGCCCAGAGCCTGGGGAGGCGGGGGAACCCAGCGGAGTCCCTATCTGTCATCATCGGGAATGGCAGGCCAAGTGGAGCTGGCGGGGCCTTCAGGATGCCGGTGGGGGGTGGGGGTGCCAGCTTGATCTTCCCAGGGGCGAGACTCTGTTCCCAAACCTGGCCCTCGTCCCTCCTACCCCAGAGAATCCCAGGGCTCAGAGCTGATCACCTTTAGGCACCGGGGAGCCCCGCTCTGGAGAGTTAGGGGGCGGGCCCACCCTCTGAGCAGCAGCAATTTGCCAAGAGGGGTAAGAGCCAAAGGAAAAGATTCTTTCAGAAGGTAGGTCTCTGTCCGCACCCAGGAGTAATTACCACTTACGTGATCAAAGCACCATGCAATTACGAAACACCCTCCTTTCTGAGCCTCACAGAATCCAAGCCCAGCAACCCTGGAAACCTACAGCCCTTCTGTCTCTTCAGTAGGTGAGGGACTCGACACCTCAGAGGGGCGAAAAGGATGGCACAACATCTGCACTCGTTGAGCTTTTACTGTATGCCAGGCTTACCACAGCTCTATGAACCATGTCCTGATGAGACAGGAGAAACCAGGGCTGGGAGGGGCATTAGGTGTCTTGTACGAGGTCACTCACCGTGGCTCCATGGGCAAAGACTCTGCCGGCAATGCAGGAGACACAGGAGACGTGTATTCGATCCCTGGATCGGGAAGATCCCCTGGAGAAGGAAATGATAACCCACTCCAGGATTCTTGCCTGGGAAATTCCATGGACAGAGGAGCCTGGCGGGCTGCAGTCCAAAGGGCCGCAGTCAGACATGACTGAGCGAGTATGCACACATATGCACACACGAAGTCGCTCGGCTAGTAAGTCATGAAGCACACTTGAACCCAGAGTCCAGGCTCCAGGATGGGGATACAGAGTCATCTGACCCCAGGCTCAGTCCCAGCTGCAGCCATTGTCCTTCAGCCTTAAAGATTCTTTTGTTGGTTGATTCTTCTCAGCCTGGGCTCTCCTGCTATTCTGACAACAGATAACTGCATCAGGGGTCAGAGGGAGGCAGGGCTGGGATGCGGTCAGCTAAGATCTGGAGCTGCCCTCTGCTGGGGAGCGGGGAGCCCGAGAGCCCTTGGGCAAGGCTCCGGTCTTCTTGATAAGTGATGTATCAAAATGTTCCTGCTGGAGGCCTTCCCCTTTGCCAAGGCAGGATTCTCAAGCTGGGAAGGCTGAATCTGCCCTTCCCAAGCGCAAGAAGGATATAAATCTTTTAAATACACTGGAACATTGGGGCAAACATTTGTTGAGAAGGTACTTTGGGGACTGGGCAGATATCGAATTATACCAAGTGTGGGATATGTTCGAAGTATCTGGTTGGTTAGGTAGCAATAAATATAGAAAAGGCCACTCAAGGTCTGAGGTGGGGGAGGGTGTCTTGAAGCCTCCAGGCATGAATCAAACATCCGGGGTTGCATTATTCCAACTTGCTTGTAATAAGCATCCAGCTCTCTGGATTCCACCTCCTTGGCCTGTCCAGGCTGACAGCCTGAAGGAAAATCCAAAAGCACCTGTAAGGGGGAAATTGGCAAACTCAGTTTTAAAAGAAAGAGACTCAAAAATTACTGCGGGTCTGGAGGCCACGAATGAAGGGGTGAGTGAGGGTACCTCTGCAGACAGCAGGCAGCTGGTTCTTGGCCCTCAGGACCTAGCAGAAGGGGCAGACTTCGGGCTTCCCTGGTGGTCCAGGGGTTAAGAATCCACCTTCCAACGTAGGGGATGAGGATTTGATCCCTGGTTGGGGGACTAAGATCCTACATGCCTTGGGGCAACCAAGCCCGTGTGCCACAACTAGAGAATCAACCTGTGCTGCAGGGAAAGATACCACGTGCCAGGCAAAGAGCCTGTGTGCCAAGCTAAGATCTGACACAGCCAAATAAATAATTTTTTTTTTTAAAAGAAGGGGTAGATTTCAGGGTGGCTCCTGGGCACGCAGAGGGCATGAGTTTGGGACTTGGGTGACTTGAATTTGAAACCTCTCTTATATACTTTCTCGCTGAGACTCAGGGCCAGTTTCTCAAGCTCTTAGGGCCTCTGTTTCTTCTGGAAAATGGGATAGTGCCAAAGGCACAAATGATTAAACAGGAACTCCCACCCCACCCGAGCGCAGGGCCTGGGGCCTTACAAATGGCAGTCATCACATGATTGCACAAGAGATGCCTACTGCGTGCCAGGCAATGGACTTTCAAGACCTAGCAAGCAGTTCGCAGTATGTGAAGCTTCTTTGCAGATGGTTTTTGGCACCCCAGGGCTGATACTCCAAGGGGACAGAGGTGAGGGGAGGTGTCCCCGGAGTGGGTAGGGTAGAGGACTCCTCTTGCCTCTCATTACCCCATCAGTTCCCCAAAGCACCCCAATCAATACGATCCTAAGTAAACCTGTGTGCGTGCTCTCCAAAGGCAGTTGAGAAGAGTCTCCTATCCCCTTCCAACCAGACTGCCAGAAGCCTTCCTTCTCTGGATGGAGGCTAGCAGATACTGACTTCTTGCCCTGGGAAGGAAAGAGTTTAACTTTCTGCTTGGATCCCCTCCATCAACAGGTCCTCCAAGGTTTTCATTCACTTGACAAATACTGACTTAGCACCCACCTTGGGGCGGGTCCTGTGCGAGGCTAACTGAGCATCCGATGGTGAAGAAATGGGAGTTTTCCCTAGGCTTGAGAAATGATGACAGTTGCCATGGCAATGAGGTTGGGAGCCAGGAGCTTGGAGATCCCCCAAATCAGCAGCTCAGATCCTACTTGCTGGCAAAAAGAAGGAAGCTAAGAAAACTGGGTCTTGGGGACTGCCTGAAACCCAAATATGGGATCCACTTTTAAAAAATACAAACTTTTACTTTAGAATAGTTTTAGATTTACAGAGAAGTTATGAAGGTAGTAGAGAGTTGCCAAGTACCCCCAACCCAATTTGTTCTCTCCACATCTGACATTTCCATGATATGACATTTCACAACCAAGGAACCAACACGGGCACAGCACTATGAACTGTAAATCCACCCTTCGTTCGGATTTCCTTCGTTTTTACCTAATGTCCTTTCCCGTTCCAGGATTCCACCCAGGATACTACGTAACATTAAGTCATCGTGTCTCCTTAGGCTTCTCTTGGCTGTGAGCATTTCTCAGATTTTCCTTGTTTTTGATGGAGTCCTGCTCAGGTATTTTGTAGGCTGTCCCTCAGTTGCGGTTTGTTTGAGCTTTTCTCATGCTTCCACTGGGGTTATGGGTTTTGAGAGGAAGACCATGGAGGTAAATGAAGTCGTTCTCATCACATCCTCTCAAGGCTGTGCTATGTGCTCAGTCGCTCAGTGGTTTCCGACTCTTTGCAGCCCCATGGACTGTAGCCCACCAAATTCCTCTGTCCATGGGGATTCTCCAGGCAAGAATACTGGAGTGGGTTGCCATACCCTCTTCTAGGGGATCTTCCCAACCCAGGGATCAAACCCAGGTCTCTCGTATTGCAGGCAGATTCTTTACCAACTGAGCCACCAGGGAAGTCCAGGAATATTGGAGTGGGTAGCCTATCCCTTCTCCAAGGGAACTTCCCGACTCAGGAATGGAACCAGGGTCTCCTGAATTGCAGAAGGATTCTTTACCAGCTGAGCTACCCGGGAAGCCCATCAAGGGTACACGCTATCAACATAATGGATACTGTTGATGCTGACCTTGATCACCTGGCTGAGGCAGCACTTGTCAGGTATCCTCCACGGCAAAATTACTCATTTCCTTCCAGTTTCCGTACAGTGCTCTTTGGAAGGAACTCATTCTGGCCCACTTAAGGGCTGGGAAGTTATGTTCCCTCTCCTAGAGAGGGGAGTGAAAGCGAAAGTGAAAGTCGCTCAGTCGTGTCCAATTCTTGGCGACCCCATGGACTCTACAGTCCATGGAATTCTCTAGGCCAGAATCCTGGAGTGGGTAGCCTTTCCCTTCTCCAGGGGATCTTCCCAACCCAGGGATCGAACCCAGGTCTCCCGCATTGCCGGATTCTTTACCAGCTGAGCCACCAGGGAAGCCCAGAGAGGGGAGTATCTCCATAAATTATTGGGATTTTTCTGCCTAGGCGATATGCGTGACCCACTTTTCAGCTGATTGATGTTGCCCCTGTGTTGGGCAAGTCCACTGGCGTTTAGATGGAATCATGAGTTTCAGGCAAAATGGGGAAAAACAAAAGCACCACAAGACCCAAGGTGCTGCCTGATAACCGATAGATGGAGCCTTACAAAAAAAGAGAAAAAGATTCAACAAAATTAATAAAAGCAACTTCCTGTGGAGGGAGAGCTGTCACCCTGATTAGAAACTGTGCAGAATTTTCTCTTGGAAACCTTCAGGCAGCTGCTCTGGTTTATAAAATCCGCCTATTGGAGGGAAGGCGGTGGGGCGGGGGGGAAGGTTGTCATTATTCCAGAAACAGAGATTCTCCCAAACCATATGCAAAAATAAATCCTCAGCGACCGGGCTGTATCCGGGGAAACCTGGCAGCTGGGAGACAGGGCTGGAGCTTGCGGGGTGGCCCCCAGGGACAGACAGCCTGTGTCCATGGGCCCTAGTCGCTTCTCCAGAGGGACCGGGAGTCCCAGAAAGACAGTCCCACCTTGCCGGCACTGGGCCCCCACCTCGAGCCCACCCTCCCTCTCTGAGATGTGGACTTGGTTGATTGCACACACCCACGGGTTTGGAGGAAGGTCCTCGTCCCAGAAGCAGCTGTTTGAGGACAAAGGGTCACTAGAGGGGAAGGGAGGTCGGGGAGGCCAGGCGGACCTGGGAAATGGGCCATGGGAAATCCTAGCAGAGCGGTGATGGGGGCTGGGTGGGCGGGGTCAGGCAGTGATGACCAAAAGTTGTTCAGGGAAATAAATGTCTGCAGAGACAGACAGCCCCGTGGCTGAGGGCTAAAAGAGCATGGTCCAGGCGGGTGTTTGGGTAGAGGAAATTAACTAATTAATTAATTAAATCCCTATTCATTCAAGGACTGAACTGCCAGGGGTGGGGTGGGGAGGGTATTATGCTTGGCACTGGGAAGACAGGGCTGACGAAAACAAGGCTTCTTCTGGCCTTCAGAGACCTCAGAGTCTGGTCAATGACCATCTGGTGACGCCAAAGCCTCAAGAGGTTGAGAAGGGGGGTGGGTGGGCCCACAGGAAGCTTAGGAAATCCTTGGGGAACACCAAGAGCATGCCGCCAGCATCCGCAGTGGGTGTCCTGGAAAAGACTGGCAGCAGCGTCCCGACCACAAATGTGTCAGTAACACCCTGTGCTGCTCCTCGCAGGGTTCAGGCATTTTGCGGCTCTGGGGCTCCTGTACCCAATTTGGAAAGCAATATTTACCAGGTGCTGGCTCTAGGCCAGGTTCTACACTTTGTATTTAATTCATTTACTTTTCGCAACAACACTAGGAGGGAGTTACTATTATTCTTCCCATTCTCCAGATAAGGGAAATCGAGGTACAGAGCAGTGAAGTCACCTGCCTAAGGCGGCCCAGCCAGACAGTCGTGGAGCTGGCACTGACACAGGGAGGCTGAGCCCAAGAGCTCCAGTAAAAGCAGAGGGTAGAAGGCAACTTTGCATCGCTCCCGGCAGCCTGGAGAGCAGCAAGGTTCTGGGCCTACGACGCCCATCCTCCCTTGGGGGAGGGGAGGCTGATCCGGTTGGCGGTGAACCCTGGACCAGGCCAGCCGGTTGCCATGGGGACGGCTGGGCGGAGGCCGCCGGCCGAGGCCGGTCGCCCCGCGGGGCAGTTCCGGGGAGCTCCCGCCACCGACAGGGAGTGGCCTGGGCCCGGCACCTGGGGCCGCGTTTTCCCGGCAGACCGAGCCGCATTACTTCTCCCCTCTCGGACAGGGCAGACCACAAGCGCCCTGCAGCCGTCTGAGCCTCCTCCGACCTGAACTCAATCCCCCACGAAGCCGCACTTTATCTCCAGTTCATCTGCGTGAATTATTTACCGTGTCTGGCGGACTCCCCGGCGGCCTCCGCCCTCCCTGCCCCCGCGGCTTGTTCACATCCTAGTTCGCAGCAGCCCCTCTTCCTCCCCCATTCCGGGTTGGGGGTGGAGTTCGATGGTCAGGCCTCAGGGGGAACTTAGGGCAGAAACTTCCCACCTCAGGCGGCAGCCTCCCCTGGGCATCCTTGACCTGTAAACCAGAGAGAGAGAGAGAGAGAGACAGAGAGAGAGAGAGAGAGAGAGACAGAGAGAGAGAGAGAGAGAGAGAGAGAGAGAGAGAGAGAGAGCGCGCGCGCGCGGGCGCGCGAGCTAGCTCTGGGTTAGGAGTCAGGAGCATTTGATTGGCCCAGCAGTGCTGCCTATCAACATGGTACATTATTCCCATTTCACAGATGAAGAAGCTGAGGCCTGGAGGACTTTACTATCCTGTCTACAGTCAGGAAGGAGCCACAAGTAGGAGCAGTCCGAGGATGACTCTCGCCCTTAACTCTCAGCCACTGCTAAGCAGAGTGAGGTGATGCTGACCTTAGTCTGAGGGCCAGTGGCACCCGTGAGTGGCCATGCGCACAGGGCAGTGAGCCTCTCCCTTTGCCTAGCGCTGTGCTGGGTGCTGGGGACACAGAGGAGTCGGGTACAGCTCCTGCCCTCCAATTGCTTCTGTCTGGAGTGGGGTGGGGGTAGGGCCCAGGGAGCAGGCAAGCACAGACAGGTTGGTGACTGATTGTGATAGGAGTTGGAGGGCTGGGCACAGACAGCAAGGTCTAGGGCCCTGAGAGGTCTTTCTGTGAGTGGGTAGGGCTTCAGCTGGGCCTCAGATGGGCGCGAGGTGGGGAAGACCCGGAGCAGAGGGAGGGAGGCTGGCAAGTTTGAGGTTTGCCTGAGAAAGGGCGGGTTCTCTGGGAGGGTGGTTGGAACAGGGCATTTATGTTGGCGCTGGGGGGAGGAGGGGCGTTCGGGTCAGATCTGGGGCGGGGAAGAGGGGGCGGTTCTTGAAATGTGAGCTCAAGGGTCACTTTAGAGCAGGGCTTCTCCTGGGGGTTGGAAAACAATTTTGCCCTCCAGGGGCCATTTGGCGATGTCCTAAGACCTTTGTGGTTGAGACAGCGTGGGAGGAGGGTAGAGCTCTGGGGGTCCATGGGTGGGGGGCAGGGATACTGTTAAACTTCTTATGGCGCCCAGAACCATCCAGCCCCGAGCGCACCAAAGCTGAGAACTCTTGGTTTAGAATGTGCTTAAGAGCCTTGACCAGGAACCAAAGTGAGGTTTGGGGCAAGTCCCTCAGTCTCATGCCTCAGTGCCCCCCTCCCTAAAATGGGCTGATTATACTGGCTGGTGTTTGAGGAAGTAGCTGGTCACACCCTAGTACTTTACAGATATGATCTCATCTAATTCTTATAACCCAGGGAGGAGGGTATTACTCCTACTAACAGTCAGCTTCTGCAGACACTTTTAAAGCACCAACCCCTATATTAAGCTCTTTGCAGATACTCATTTATTTAATCCCCGCAACAACTCCGTGAGAAAGGCACTATTACAGTCTCCATTGAACAGAGGCATCAGAGAACAGGAGGCTCCCGAGGATGGTGTTTCGCTTGTTTCCCTCTCTCTCTCTGACCCTTGGCAATCCCGTGGACTGCAGCCCATCAGGCCCCTCTGTCCATGGGATTCTCTAGGCAAGAATATTAGAATGGGTTGCCATGCCCTTCTCCAGGGGATCTTCTCCAACCGAGAATCGAACCTGGGCCTCTTGCATTGTGGGCGGATTCCCTACCATCTGAGCCAGTAGGGAAGCCCACCAGCATCTAGAACAGCGTCTAAATAACTGTTGAGCAGGAAATACATAAATCCTCCAATGCACTTCAGTGGGCCCGTGACCCTCCTGCCCTTGTGAAGAAACCCAGGCGCAGAAAGGTTGAGGATCTCGCTTGCAGACACAGAGCAGTTCCTGCCTCCCTCGCCTTCTGGCCGAGGAAGCCGCTGGGTGGTTTCTTCTCCTCCAGGCCCCTAGAGCCTGGCTCTTGCGCTGGCAGGAAGGGAGCTTGTGTGGGAGCATTTCTGAGATGCCCAGAGGGCAAGCGGGTTGGGGTTTCCCTGGAGTCCCAGCTGAGCCGGGAAGGACTAGCTTCTTGGACTTGAACCAAACCCGGAAGGCAGTCTGTGCGAGAATGTGTCTAGGGCCTGGGATGGGGTTTGTATCACATCCCCTGGTGAGTGCGGAGAGATACTTATTTAATCTGACCCTTGTCCCCTACCTGCAGGGCCTTGGGAGAGGCAGATGTGGCGTCAGACGAGTCCCCTGCCCAAGCCGCTGTGCCGTCAGGCTCCTTGCTCGAGGTGCCAATCTCAGCCCGGCCTGGGAGCAGCCAGGTGGGGACTTGTTCAGAGGCTGCAATCTCCACCTCTGATGCCTACATCACCTTGAATCCTAAACACACTTTCATTTCACGAGTGCCTATTACTTGACTTTTCTGGCCCTCATTGGTGAAATGGGACCAGGAATCCAGGTCTCACAGGCTTGCTGGAAAGATTAAAGTGAAGTCGCTCAGTCGTGTCTGATTCTGCGACTCCATGGACTGCAGCCTGCCACGCTCCTCCGTCCATGGGATTTTCCAGGCAAGAGTACTGGAGTGGGTTGCCATTTCCTTCTCCATGGGATCGTCCTGATCCAGGGATCGAAGCCGGATCTCCCACGTTGTAGGCGGATGCTTTACCGTCTGAGCCACCAGGGAAGTCCTGGAAAGGTTTAAAGGCGATAATAATGAACACCCAGCACCTTAGTAGGTTCTTTGCCTGAACTTCTTGGGGAATCCATCAAGTTTGAGCTTTGGGGTATCCCGGGGATGTGGTGGAGCTGGTAGGTGGGGATGGGGGTCTGCGAGGGTGTGCAGAGGCTTGGGAGGAGGCCTCTAAACCCTGCCCTGTTCGGCTTGATGAGGAGTGGCACCTGTAATCCCAGACCATCTCCTCCGGGCCGGTCCCCTGATGCTCTGCGGCCTTTAGGCTGGAGAAAGGGTGGTGCTGCTTGCTGGGCGTGGGTCGTGCCGCCCCTTCTTCATCCCCTCAACGGTTACAGGATCAGCAGCAGTTAAAAGAGCAGATGCTTGGTGTGGACCACAAACCTCCTCTCCTTCCACTTCTCCAGAAACCCGCTACGCCCTGGCCACGCTGTTCTTTCCAGAATGTCATTCTTTTTCTGTCTCCGCACTTTTGCATATGCTGTTCTCTGAAGCCTCCCACCCCTTTTCATCTTGCCAAACGCATCCTCCAGATTTCAGCTGAGTTGTTACCTCCTCCAGGAAGCCTTCCCTGACTTGGGCTCCTGCAGCCCTATGCGCCTCTCTGCCCAAGCACTCACTCCTCTGTGAGTCGCTGCTGGTCAGTCTTGCCACCGTCAGACTGTGTTTCCCTCTGGGTTGGCCCTGGGCTCTCTTGCGGGTCTCCATGTCCCCAGGGCTTCACACAAATGCCTGGCACGCAGCAGCTCCTCAGGGAACACTGTCGACTTAATGCTATAATAACGACAATCTCTTGCATATGTAGAGCTCTTTTTCAGTTTCGAAAGCCTTTTTTATGGCAATTATGTCATCTGATCTCCACCAAGCACTTGCCGTTCAAGGGAGGCAGGGGTCCCACTGGTATTTCTGTTTCCAAGGAGGAGGCCGAGGCTGGGAGACTTGGGGTGTGTTGCCCAGGTGGGCAGGGGACACAGTCCACTGAGCCGTCACAGTCCATCACAGTGCCCACACCGTCTTGCCGAGGCAAGCGTGGAAATGTAATATTTTTGGTCCAGGGTGTAATATAGTCTGCACATAATTCTGATTGCAAGCTTTCTGCCTCGGGGGATGGGGTGGAGAGTTGGGGGCCAGGAGCTGTTGCTTCTAAGCCCTGGGGAGGAGCGGGGGCCAGCTTTGTGAGGCGGTGAGGGGCTGTGTGGGGATGAGCGTTCTCTGGAAGGGAAAGAGTGGGAGGCAGTGGCTCTCTTCTGTGGGGGTTCGTTCACTGCTGTGCTGGAGAGGGTTTCAGAACCCTGAAAATTTGGAGAAAAATATATATCCAAAATAGAGAAATGACTAAGTAAACTGTAGTCCATCGACTTGGAATATTTAGCAACCGTTAAAAATAATGTTTCTGTAGCTCTTGCCTTGGGAAAGTGTATATGTCATAATGCTGAAGACAAAAAGGAGACTATAAATTGGACCTGAGACAGGAGAACGGTGCACAGGAATGGTTGGAACCCCAGCTCTGCCTCTTAGTCCTGCAAACTCAGCCAACCTGATCTCTCTGTGACTCTGTTTACTCATCTGTAAAATAGGCGTAACAACAGTCCTACCTTGTAGAGCTGTAGGGAGGATTAAGTGTGTAAATAGATGTAAAGCACTTAAAGCAATGCCTGGTGTATATTGTTTTAAGATTTAGTAATTCGTTTTCTCAGAGTATCGATTTACAATGCTGTTAGTGTGCAGCAAAGGGAATCAGTGGTGTGCATACACATATCCACTCTTTTCTTTTAGATTCTTTCCCCATATTTAGTTTTTCTTTTTTATTACTTTTCGGCTGTGCTTGGTCTTCGTGTCTTCGCCCAGGCTCTCTCTAGTTGCGGTGGGTGAGTGGGAGGTGCTCTCGCTGCGATGGCTTCTCACTGTGGTGACTTCTCTTGCAGAGCATCACCTCTAGGGCTCCAGGGTTTGGTAGTTGTGGCTCCTAGGCTAGTTGCCACGGCATTTGGGGTTTTCCCGGACCGGGGATCGGATCAGTGTCCCTTGCATTGCAAGGACCATCAGAGAAGCCCTAGTTATTCTTAATAATTACTGTTATCTTCGCAGCTATGGAAAATATATACAGGAAACAAAGATGGAAGAAAAGATCAGTGCTGTATTTTTGCAGGAATGAGGTTACTGGGTGATTTTTACTTTCTTTTTTTCCCACTTCCCTGCTGCTGCTGCTGCTAAGTCGTTTCAGTCGTGTCCGACTCTGTGTGACCCCATAGACGGCAGCCCACCAGGCTCCGCCGTCCCTGGGATTCTCCAGGCAAGAACACTGGAGTGGGTTGCCATTTCCTTCTCCATTGCATCAAAGTGAAAAGTGAAAGTGAAGTCGCTCAGTCGTGTCTGACTCTTAGCGACCCCAGGAACTGTAGCCGACCAGGCTCCTCCATCCATGGGATTTTCCAGGCAAGAGTACTAGAGTGGGGTGCCACTGCCTTCTCCGCCCCACGTCCCTAAATATTCCCTAAAATGTATTGCCTAAATATTTTAAAGTAGGGATGTATTTCTTTTATTATCCTGAGAGGATAATAAACTACTTTCCCCCAAACCACAATAGTGGGGAGACAGACTCAAGAATCCTTTCCCTTTGGACTCAAGGGGCGTGATCACAAGTCACCTCCATAATTAACACCTGGGACGCCCTGAGAACACACGCATGTCAATATATTTTCCTTCTGCCCGGGTCAGCAGTTCTCAGGTAGTCTTTCCCCAGACAGATCAGGCTGACCCTTTTGTCTCTCATCTGCTTGTTTAATAATTTTATATGATGCTTATTGAAACAAGGAGCTGAGCTGTTTAATACCCGCAACCACAAGCTGTCACCACCTGATGGCAATGAGGATTCCCCAGGCAGGGTGCATCAGAGATGAGACTAAATCATTCTGACCACCCCTGTCATCATCACACGCTCCCTCCATCCAGTGAGACAAGGGCATTTACAGCAAAGGAAACACCAACTGCTGTGTAAGCTGATACGACTCCGCCAGTCGGCTGGCCGGGCCGGCAGTCTGCCAGGGCAGGCTGGCCAGCTGGCCGGCAAATGACTGTGCTGAGCACACAGTAGGCGTTCAGTAATTACTCCTGGGCAAATGCAAGTGCAGTTTTGTTAGGTCTGGCAACGTGCGTGACTCTATCCTGGACACTGTCCTGTGTCCTGGTGGAGAGAGTGGTGTGGAAAAGGACAGTCTTGACCTTTCGAGAGTAAGGGCCCATGGGTTCTTTTAGGTTCTTCTACCAAGAGTTGCATGAGTTCTAGTCTTTTGGGATGGTGGTCCCAGACCTAGCGGGTCTATGGTAGACCTTGAGTTTTCTCTGGATTCTTTTTGGGATAAGGGTTGATGTGACCATGATAACCGTTACTGCAACGTCTTACCAGTTCTCACATCCCCATCCCTCTATTTTTCATTAATCCACCCGTCCATCTCTCCATCTGTCTCTCCATCCATCCATCCGTTGTGAAGCTATTTGTGTGTGCACGTGTATGTATGTGTTAGTCACTCAGTCATATGTGACTCTTTGTGACTCCATGGACTGTAGCCCGCCAGGCTCCTCTGTGCATGAAATTCTCCAGGCAGGAATTCTGGAGTGGGTTGCCGTTCCCATCTCCAGAGGATCTTCCTGACCCAGTGATGAAACAGTGCAGCGTCTCCTGCCTTGCAGGCAGATTCTTTACCGTCGGAGCTGCCAGGAAAGCCCAGCAAGCTATTTAATGGTGGATAAATAATTAGATCCTAGGGCTTCAGATCTGCTTGTGGTCTGGGAGGCAGAGAGGCGGCCAGGCGCTGAGGCCGCAGGGCAATCTCAAAGTCCTGTGAGTAAAGAGAGGCGGAATCCAACACCCACCTGGAGCCTCAGGGGAGACTTCACTTTGGGCACCATCGTTGCCATCACCATCACCACTGAGATTCTTCTGACCAGTGATGGGGCCTCAGCCCAACAGAGTCATTGACAAAGTGAAGGTGAAAGTCATCAGTTGTGTGTCCGACTCTCTGCAACCCCATGGGCTATGCAGTCCCTGGAATTCTCCAGGCCAGAATACTGGAGTGGGTAGCCTTTCCCTTCTCTCGTGGTTCTTCCCAACCCAAGAATCAAACCCAGGTCTCCCGCATTGCAGGCGGATTCTTTCCCATCTGAGCCGCAAAGATGTCCTTAAACCTCCGCCTGGCCCCTGACATGCCTCCTTGGCCCTGCACTCTGACTTCTCCGCCAACCCCTCTGGTCCCTCCTGCCTTCTCTCCTGCCTTTCCTGGTTCTCTTCTCCACTCTCCCTGACTCCTCCATCCCTACCCACTGCCTGTCAAGAGCACCGGTCCCCAGATCCCTGATCCTTGCTAGATGACAACTAATTAGGTCGATAAACTGACTTGTGAAGATGGGCCTTTGGGTGTTGCCGTGTTCCTGTGACACTCCCTGGAAACATCTGTCATCGCCGTTGTGATCTCGCGTGTGCATTTATTGTGCACCGTGAAACGCCTGTTGTGAACAGCACCAACTGTGTGTCATTATCACGTATTCTGAGCACCAAATGTGAGCACTAACTCCATGACTGAACTTCTCATGTGGGCCTGTATTGTGAATTTCATTTGGGTCTAGATTTCAGATAGCATGTTGGAGTAGGGCGGAGGAGGAGGTCCCAGTCAGGTGGACCTGAGTTCAGATCTCATAAAACCTCTTGATAGCTCTTGGGTAAGGCATTTAACATCTCTGAGCCTCAGCTTGCTTATCTGTTAAATGGAGACAGTAACACCTACCTGTATGATGGGCCTGTTTCAAACAGTCAGGTATCGTATTAGTGGGAGAGTCACCCCCGGAGTGTTAAATGCCCTGCATGTGTTCCCCCTGCAGAGGGGTGGAGATTAGGGGAGCGTTTGGAGTCAGCTCGCATCTCGGGGTCTGTGCCATGGGCTGGCTGTGTTGTGGGGTCCAGGCAGGTGGTGTAACCAGAAAGGTCTAAGAGTGGTTAATATCTGATTGTCCTCCCCTGGGTCTAATTACACAAAGCCTTGCAGAAAGTTTTACAAGCTGAGGGTGGAGGTTTCACCCACTCAATGACCCCTGGGTCCCAGTCATCACCACTGGGGGGCCCTCTCTTGCTTTCTCCCCTGGGGATTCACATCATCCACCCATGCCTCTCTGTCCTGACTTTGGCCTCCCATGAAGTAGTCCAACCCACTTCCTTATTTTCTTTTAAAACAGGGAAAAACAGGCAAGAGTTTTACAACACATAGACCTCCTGTATACATGATGAGATACAAGGAAAGCTGAGTAACTTCCTTTTCTTCTGTTTTTTTTTTTTTAATCTATAATTTTGCTTATCAATTTATGGCTGTGCTGGTCTTCGTTGCTGCACGGACTTTTCTCTAGCTGTGGTGTGCACGCTTTCCACAGTGGTGGCTTCCCTGGCTGCTGAGCACAGGCTATAGGGCGTGCGGGCTTCAGTCCTTGCACACAGTCTTTGCACACAGGCTCTAGGGCTCCCGGGCTCCAGAGCACAGGCTCAGTCGTCGTGGCACATGGGCTTAGTTGCTCCCAGGCATGCGGGATCTTCCCCGATGAGGGATCAAACCCGTGTCTCCTGCATTGGCAGGCAGACCCTTCACCACCGAAACACCAGGGAAGACCATTCCCTGGGTTTTCAATCAGCAAAAAAGACAGTCCTCCAGGAGTGAGATCCCTCAGAGAGGCCTTGCCCTCCATGCGTTAATCCATCTTCACCTTCATTCAGCCCATGTTTTTAAAGTTCTACTGTGTGCTGAGTCCTGCGCATGAGACAGGGTGTCATGGATGGCAGGGGTGGTACTGAGCTTGGTTCCGTCTGATGAGTGGTTTGAGACATGCCCTTCCCAAGGTCTGTTCTCAAGACTCAATAGGCTTAAGGTCAGATATGTGGCTTGGGACCGCTGCTTGATAATCAGTTCAGCCACTCAGTCGCGTCCAGCTGTTTGTGACACCCTGGACTGCAGCATGCCAGGCCTCCCTGTCCATCACCAACTCCCAGAGCTTGCCCAAACTCATGTCCATCGAGTCGGTGATGCCACCCAACCATCTCATCCTCTGTCGTCCCCTTCTCCTCCTCCCTTCGATCTTTCCCAGCATCGGAGTCTTTTCTGATGAGTCAGTTCTTCGCATCAGGTGCCAAAGTATGGGAGCTTCAGCTTCACCAAAAAGCATAAACTTGCACTTGGACACATCCGCCTGCTGCATCTGAGTTCGAGACTGGGTCACAATGTCACACTTTTGGTGGATCGTTGGGAATGGGGGTGATCAAAAGAGTCGTTGTGACTGGGAGATACTACTGATTTGAGGTTATGATCCTGGAGACAAAGGGTCAGATGATGAGGGTGGGTATTACTGGGCTGGGGTCTGGAGGGGAATACGTGGCGAGACATTGGGGGAAGAAGAGAAGAGAAGGGGGAATGGAGGGGAGAGCCTTGGGAAACGGTCCCTTGAAAGCCTGGGAGGCCAGAAGCCTCTGTTCTCAGAGACGGGATGAGAGCTTGAGGAAAGGGCAGTGGGGATAGGGTTAGGGGAGATCCAGGCCTGGTGGTACCCGGCACAGTGGCCTTGGGGCTGGTCACCTCTGTGACCTTGAGGCCGGAAGCAGAACGTAGGAGGCTGGGAGCCAGGAGAGGTGGGCGGGGGAGGTGGAGAGCCTTGGCCATTCTTTGGAGGAGGTGGGCAGTGAGGTGGAGGGGTGCTCATGAGTTGGGGGCCATCTTTGGGCAGGACGCAGTTAGAGGCAGAGGGAAGGGTCTCCTTAGTGCTGTGCATATATGGGGTTGGCCAAAAAGTTCGGGTTTTCCATACCATCTTATAGAAAAAGCTCAAGTGAACTTTTTTTGCCAATCCAATACCTTGGTGTAGACATGGTGTTGACCAGTCACCTTTTTAGGTCAATGGTGCCTTTGTCTAATGGCAGCTATTCCATCCCTCAGTAACCACTAAGCACCTGTTATGTGCCAGAATTGGTTCCACGTGCTGAGGGTACAGCTGAGAGCAGGTGGGCAGGATCCTAGCCTTCAAGGATCTTCCCATCTAGTGGGGACGAAGACAGTGAGCACATTATAACTCAACTAGCTTTCAGCGCTGATGAGATCAAACGGAGATAAGAGCCACCAGACTTTAATCAGAGACGAAGCACTGTTATTAATGGTCCAGAACAAGGCTTTATTAACACACACAGACCTTATTCAAGTGGGGCCATGTGGGGCCATGTGTGCGGGCTGCTCCTCTGCTTCTGAGGTCCGGTCTGGGGGTTGGGAAGGAGGGAAGGACAGACTGGAACCCACGTGTCTCCCCACCACCCACCTTGATGCTGGGGTGACCTCCTGGGTGAGCTGGCCCCTGTCACTGTGGAGCTGCACACTCACCTGGTCCAGGACTCCAAGAGGCTGAAGGGGGCGATCGGGGGAGGCAGAAGGGCTGCAGGGTTGGGGGCTGCTCCTTGCCGAGGGTGGGCCATAGACCAGTGGTCAGGGTGCGCCCCTCCCTGCCCTTCAGACTGTGATACACACTTCCAGCTGCTGCCTCTTCACGCTTGCCTCCCACACCCTGCGCAGGCTGACTTTCGCTGCCCATGCCACCCCAGCACCATCCAGGGGAGGGACTTTCGGGAGAGGGCACATGATCTCAGTCACACGGGGTTAGCTCCACAGACACAGCACAAAGCTAACTCAGTGATGACGGGGGATGATGAGGTAGGGAGGACAGGGCATGATGAGGTGGGAAGAGAGGGGCAAGGGTTTCTTGAGCTCAAGTGGGCGGGGGAGGCCCCTCTGAGGGGGAGGCATGCGTGACAAGACCTGGGGGAGAGAACCTGGCACCTTCCAGGGACAGAGAGAAGGACAGGGAGGCTGGGGCCTGGAGATGAGCCTGGAGGAGCCCTAGCGCCCAGAGCCTCGCAGGCCGTGCTGGATTTGGTTCTGGTCACAGTGAGAAGGGGGTTTCCCAGGCAGCATTAGGGGGTAAAGAATCCGCCTGCCAATTCAGGAGAGATAGGGAGCTGGTGATGGACAGGGAAACCTGGCGTGCTGCAGTCCAGGGGGTCGAAAAGAGTTGGACACGACTGAGCGACTGAACTGATTGAGGAGACTCAGGTTCGATCCCTGGGTCGGGAAGATCCCCCAGAGAAGGAAATGGTAAGCCCACTCTGGTATTCTTGATGGGGAATCCCATGGACAGAGGAGCCTGGCGGGCTACAGTCCATGAGGTCGCAGAGTCAGACACGACTGAGCATCTGGGCACACAGTGCGAAGGGCTTTAAGCAGGGTGGTGACGTGGCTTGCTTTCAGCTTCTGAATGCTCACTGGTGCCACTGGATGGAAGAGGGCCTTCGGGATGGGGTGGGAAAGACTTGGAGTGGGGGGCAAGTGGGGCTGCTACAGTGCTTAACAAGGACGTGATGACAGCCGGGACTGGGTGCTGGCTGGGAGGGGAGATACAGGTGGTTAGACTGTGTGTCCGATCTGGGGACGGAGATAGCATTAAAATGCATTTTTTTGGTTGTTGTTGTTATTTTATTTTTTGGCCACGTGGCAAGGCATGTGGAATCTTGGTTCCCCAACCAGGGATCAACCTGTGCCCTCTGCACTGGAAGAAGAGTCTTCTTAAGCACGGACCCCTCCCTCCCGCCCACACCTACCCTGGGAACTTTCTTAAGTGTTTTTTTTTTTTTTAAATAATATTCTTAAAGATTTTTTTTTTAATTTATTTTGGGCTGCACTGGGTCTTCGTTGCCGTGAGTGCTTTTCTCTGGTGCTGGGTGGCGATTGCTCTCTAGTTGCATTGCTGAGGCCTCTTGCGGCTTCTCTCGTCGTGGAGCGTGGGCTCTAGGGCAGGCGGGCTTCAGTACTTGCCTCTCGGGTTTAGTTGCCCTGAGGCAGCCGGAATCTTCCCAGACCAGGAATCGAACCCCTGTGTCTACAGACAGATTCTTAACCACCGGGCCACCCAGGAAGTCTTCTGGGACTTCCTCCAGGGAGGTGGGTTTTGGGTTAAAGGGTAGAGAGGCTTTAGGGCTTCCTAGGTGGCACTACTGGTAAAGAATCTGCCTGCCAGTGCAGGAGACATAAGGGACATAGGTTCAATCCCTGGGTTGGGAAGATCCCCTGGAGGAGGACATGGCAACCTACTCCAGCGTTCTTGCCTGGAGAATCCCATGGACAGAGGAGCCTGGCGGGCTACAGTCCACGGGGTCCCAAAGAGTCGGACACGACTGAGCGACTTGGCACAGCACAGCACAGAGAGGCTTTAAGGTCCCCTTGAACAGCAGAGTTATTATCCTGCGCTCCTTTGGTCCTTGCCTCTGAGAAAGGCTATCCTTTCCCCAGTGAGTTCCTTGCTCTTCGTGGCCCCTGCCGTCGTCAGCCACGAGAATCCATCCCCTGCTATCCCCTCCTGTCTCCTCCTTGTAACAGGTAGGGCTGCCTCTCCCCCATTTCACCCTTCCCGACCTTGGCATTTCTCTGCCTTTGGGTTCCAGTCAGTTGTGAGCACCCCCGCCGTCCTGTGCCTTTAAGATGGGAAGAGAAGGGCCAGATGAAATCTATCTGCTCAAAGTCCTGCCTTAATGAGAGGCAGAGAGAGAAGATAATAAAAGCAAGAGCCAGCCTGGGGGGAAAAAAAGAAAAGATTTTTATCCTCCCAACCCTGCAAGTTCCCCTCTGGCTCTGAGAAAGCCTCAAAAGATTTCTCTCTGAACATATGAGTAATACCCGGTAAAAAACGCTGTCCTCGGAGCAGAGGGAGAAGATGGAATGATTCTGTGTTTGATTAGAATTTATTTCCAACCTGCAGCCTCCCTGGTGCCAACCTCCCACGCTCCCCGCCCCTGCAGAGCTTGGCAGCCAGAGAAACACAGAGAGGAGGGAGACAGGAAAGTGGGGATGAGGGGAGGCAGGGGTCTCTGGACTCTAGAGAACTTTCCGGGACAGAGAGGAGAGAGGTGTCCTCCGCTTGATGCCTCCAGAGGCAGTGGCCAGCAGGGCTGCAGGTCTCTCAGGACTTTGTGAAAGAGGCCGCTTGGATTTCCAGGGGTCCTGGGAGGGATGGTTGACTGCTGCAGCCAGTCAGGCTGGGCTGCTAGCTTGCTGTGTGATCTTGGAGAGCTCACTTACCCTCTTTCCTAATCGGCCGTCGGTAAGTGTTTAAGGATCTTCAGTTCAGTTCAGTCGCTCAGTCGTGTCCGAGTCTTTGCGACCCCATGGACTGCAGCACGCCAGGCCCCCCTGTCCATCACCGACTCTTAGTGGCTATGATTTTAGGACAATTGCAACATGTCTGTCTGGGAGCCAGTTTGGTTCTCACTGGGTTGGGTTCCAGGGAGATTCCCTCGATGTCAGACTGGGGAGTGATGTGGGGCAGGGGACGGGGTCAGGAATCCTGAGACTTTGGGGCAAGGGCTCTCTCCTGTCTTGGGTCGTCTCTAGGCAGTAAGGGTAAATCTCACCGAGTGACTCTCCTTCCGCCATCCTTCATTCATTCACCCTTTATTCATCATGGGCTACATGCGGGTTACTGGCTGCATGCGGTCAACAAAATACAGCCCCCATCCGCACAAGGCTCTCGGTGTGGTGGGCGAAGAGCAGGCACAGGGCCCTGGGGATGTGGAGGAAAGGTCCCGGATCTGGGCTTTGGAGGTCACGGCTGCCTGGGGAAGCTGACGTCTAAGCTGGGGCCCACAGAGTGAATGGAGGGAAGGCAGGAGAGGAACTGGGTAAGGGGGCACCCACAAGAGGCAAGGGGCTGGCAGAGGGGCAGGGTGAGAACGGCCGGGGTGTGTGGGGAGGACTGGAGGCTGCTGTGATGGGAGGTGGGAAGCAGGGGGTCAGGGATGGGGCCCTGGGGGCCCCTCAGCAGGGTCTCTCCAGGAAGGAGTCTGGCCAAGTGCATCTCAGGGACATGTGGGAAGACACGGGGGTAGGCTTATGACTCTGAGCTCTTTCAAAGCGCCACCCCCTGGGGCTCCCTTCTCTCACCCTGGAAGCGGACAGTTCTGGTTGAAACACGTGTAAGAGGGAGCCAGACTTCTTCAGCATGGATCTAGGGCTTCAGTGGGTAAAGGCTTTGGAGAGCCGACCTTGGCTCCATCACTCAGGGCTCAGTGCTGGATCTGGCCGCCCTGGTGGGAGTGCACTCCCATTCTTGGCATAGGGGGCTATCTGTCCAGCTCTGGGAGGAAGGGTGATTGGGATGGACAGACTTCATCCTGGGGTAGAGAGGCATGAGCACTGGAATGAGCCTAGACAGGTCTGGTTTCCCAGTATTGACTCTGTCACGCACAGCTGTGCATCCTTGGGTAGGTCAGTTCACCTCTCTGAGTCTCGGTTTTCTTCTCTGTAAAATGATGTTAGCAGCATCCACTTCCCAGGGTGGTTTTAAAGGAAGGTTAAACAAGATGATGATGGGGGTGTCACTGACGGTGAGGACAATGGTATTAACAGTGTTGTTTGAGTCCTAAAATCTGTTAGTGGGTGATGCAATGCACTGTTGAGGTTCCCCCTTCAGGACTAAGACACTCATCTCCCAGTTTCCAGGAGTGTTGCCCTCAGCCCAAGTCAAGGTCACACCTGTTCCTGGAGCACAGCGGCCTGGCCTCGGTGTAGAAGAATGCAAAGCGGGAGTTCTCCCACACCCCTTGGAGCTTCAGATGGTGGCAGCTGTGGAGTGGGTCCTCTTTCCACTCTGCCCAGACCTGCTTGCTCCACCCACTCCTCTGCCAAGAGCCTTCCCTGACAAACCTCCTGCATCCAGACCTTCCATCTCAGAGGATGCTTCTCAGGAGTCTGATGTCAGACAGCCCTTTGGACTGTCGCATGTCATCCTCCCCATACCACGATTAAACTCTTTTAACACCCAGGGAAACTGGAGTAAAGAGGTGAAATTTCTGCTTGCAGCTGCATAGATCGGAAGTGGTAGAACTTGGACTTGAACACAGGTAAAACTTGGGACCTGATTCCAAAACACAGCTTCCAACCATCACCTGGAGCCTGGCCCGTCACAGGCAGCCAGCAAAGGGCAGTAAGGGGCCAACGCCCCTTTCCACAGGGCGGCTCTAGACTGCTGCCACTCGCTTCAAGACCCCCGTCTCCTGTCCCCCACCCCGTTTTCCCCACGCCGAGACAGCAGCAGCGGCAGCAAGCTTCACGAGCCTCGCCAGCGTGCCTGTATCACAAGGAGAAAACACCACCTTTCTCGGCTACCCACTCCCCAGCTGCCGAGGGAACACCATTGTTCCCGCCGCCAGGGTGGGTGTCTTCGCCTGCCCCCACCCTCCATGTGTGGTTCGTGTCTCTGGGGAAGCTGCTGGGAGGAGAGACGTGGAATCCGATGTTGCCTCACCCCGAGATCTGAGACCACAGAGGAGGAAGCCCCCCCACTGGCCACACCTGGACCTGTGATAGCAGCATCCTGGTCGTGAGGAGATCTGGGTCTAGTCCAGGCACGCACTGACGCGGGAGCGGGGCACGGGGCTCTCTGGGCCTCAGTTGCCCACCTAAAGGATCTCCAAGGGTCCTTCTGAGCTGGCGTGCCGTGACGCACCTCCACAGGGATGCTCCCCCGGCTTCTGCCTCTTCCTCCCTCGAATGGCCAGAACACCACCTCCTTCTTCACTGGGGTGGAGCTCTACCGTTCAGTCCCTTCACGGGGACTGTCCCTTTCATGGGGACATGGTCGCACTGGAGGCTGGAGGTCACCGTGAGGCTGGACGACGATGGCCTTCTCTCATCAGATGACAGACAGGGGCTCCTAGAGGAGCGGCGACTCGCCTCAGGCCATTTGATCTTTCGAAAACTCTTGATATTCTCTCATTTTAAACCTACAAATAAAAATTATATGCTGCTGAATGTGAGACCTGAGAGCTTAGAAGTCACCCCCCGTCAGATCCTCCTGTTTGACAGAAGGGGACATCAGGTGCCCCCCACGCCCCCGCCACCTGGTTGCACAGTGACCTGTGGCAGAGCTGGGTTCAAGACGGAGTCTGGGCTGCCGGGAGGAGAGATGTGGAATCCTCGACGCGTGTGTGTGTGCTCAGTTGCCCCAGTCGTGTCCAACTCTGCACCCCGTGGACTGTAGCCTGCCAGGCTTCTCCGTCCATGGGATTCTCCAGGCACGAATCTTGGAGCGGGTTGCCATTTCCTTTCCCAGGGGATCTTCCTGACCCAGGGATTGAACCCTGAGTTTGCCGCATCTTCTGCCTTGCAAGCAGATTCTTTACCGCTGAGCCACCGGGGCAGCCTTCCATGACCCTTAGTTGCGTATTTTTCAAATTTCATGCCATGAATTATTTCCCTTTTGAAGCCTGAAGCCTAACCCACTAATGGGAAGTCATGCATCACACCTGTTTGTGGACGTGTGGCCCCTGTTCCGGGGGTGGGTGCAGCGTGCTCCCTGTGATGATTGGTCCTATCCCACCCTGCAGCACGCAGCCGGGGACGTGCCCGGTGGAGGAGGCTTCGTGTATTTATTTTCCTATCACGGTAGCACAGGAGGCCCAGAGAGGAGGTGACGCCGAGCAGCAGGGACAAAGAAATGTGTGTGTTCTGGCAAATTTGGGGAATTAACTCTGAGGTTGTTCCAAGGAGAAAATGATGTTTTGAATTGGGAGTTATTATACATTTGAGCTCACTGCTTTTTAAAGAACACCTTGTTTACTTAACTGTTCTGTTTACAGATTTATTTATACCTGGCTCACTTTGAAAAAGAATGTGAAGGGGCAAATTATTTAATTAGATCGTGAGTTTCTTAAGGGCAGAAACTACCCTCACTATCTCCCCTCTTCTGACAGGCTAACTCCTGATTGTTGCTGCCCTCTGCCCTTCCTAGCTGCATTTTCTGCCTCTCTATCGTTGTAATAATCTGTCTCTGTGTCTTTGTTTTCCAGTGAACTATGATGTATTAGACATTTTGGTGTCTCATCCAACTACCTATCCATCCAACAAGCAAACATGCATCCGTGTGTGTGTGTGTGTGTGTGTGTGTGTGTGTGTGCTTAGTCACTCCGTCGTGTCCGACTCTTTGTGACCCCACGGACTATGGTCCGCCAGGCTCCTCTGTCCGTGGGGATTCTCCAGGCAAGAATACTGGAGTGGGTTGCCATGCCCTCCTCCAGGGGATCTTCCCAACCCAGGGATCAAACTCAGGTCTCCCACATTGCAGGCAGACTCTTAACCAGCTGAGCCGCCATGGAGTTCCTCTCTGGGAATTCCACATGGCTTCCCGTGAACTTGGAAGAGCTTCACCTCCTTTCCCCAAAGCCCCAGGGACTTCTGGGGCCAAACGCTCTCCGCCTTGATTGGTCCTCCCTGGCCCGTTAGACACACTGACTCATCACTGCCCACTCACAGCTGAGTTGCACACCTCATGCGTCTCTGATCCTCCCCAGGGGACAGGATGGGAGAGGATGGCTCTGGCTGCCTGTGGAGAGTCTGTCTTCCTCCTCACCTCTGACCTGGGAAGCCCATCCATCCATCCACCCAACAGGCGGACATCGTCCATGCATCTTTACAGTCATCCATTCATGTAGCTGCTTATCTACCATCATCCGTCCATTTATCTATCCATCGTATATCCATTTGACCATGCATCTATTCTTCCAAAACCCAAGAGAGTTGCACAAGTGAAGCCAACCTGGATGAACTACAAGCAAACATCCTTTTCCCGGGGCTCCTTTTCTCCTAAGCTCTAAGTGTGCACGCATGCTCAGTCCCTTCAGGCGTGTCTGCCTCTTTGTGATCCCAGGGACTGCAGCCCACCAGGCTCCTCTGTCCATAGGAATTCTCCAGGCAAGAATACTGGAGTGGGTTGCCATGCCCGGCTCCAGGGGATCTTCCCGACCCAGGGATCCAACCCTCATCTCTTACATCTCCTGCATTGGCAGGTGGGTTCTTTACTGCTAGCGCTGCCCAGGAAGCCCAAACGCTAATGTAGCACATGTATTAACTAATTGAGTAAATGAAGCCGCAGTCTCCCCAAGACTCCATGAGGCAGGATCACTATCACCGTATTTCAGATGAGGAAAGTAACATGGAGAGAGTTTTAGGAACCTGCCCAAGGTCGCACAGTTGGTCAGTGTGAGTGAGCTGACCCTGGTCACCTGGGTGCAGCGCCCATGGTCTCTTGCTTCCCCGTGGTGGAGGATATTTCTGGCGGAATGCTTTAAGCTGTCTTGTAGTTCCTCCCCAAAACGTGCTAATCTCTCTCAGCCCCAGTCTTCATATTTATAAGTTCTGGCCCTCTCCCTGTCGTGTTCCCCTTTCCTTTCTAGTAAGAACAGAGGCTCCCGATCTTAGCCCCTGGGGAGAGAGGGGAAGAGAAAGAGAGAGAGACGTGAGGGCCTTCTGTCTGGGCCAGGTCAGAGGTGAGGAGGAAGACAGACTCTCCACAGGCAGCCAGAGCCATCCTCTCCCATCCTGTCCCCTGGGGAGGATCAGAGACGCATGAGGTGTGCAACTCAGCTGCGAGTGGGCAGTGATGAGTCAGTGTGTCTAACGGGCCAGGGAGGACCAATCAAGGCGGAGAGCGTTTGGCCCCAGAAGTCCCTGGGGCTTTGGGGAAAGGAGGTGCAGCTCTTCCAAGTTCACGGGAAGCCATGTGGAATTCCCAGAGAGGAACTCCATTCCTCCTGAGGTGTGGGGGTTTCCACCTAATGCTATTCGGGCACCTTAAACTCCCCCGAGCCAGAACGAAACCCGTTTGCTTTCTGCGTCATCTCCTCCACTTGGTTTTTCCCTGCCCTTCTCTCTTGCTCCGGAAATGACAGCACCATCTAATCCTTTTGCCTGTCTGTTCCATTCTTCTTTCCCCGTTTCTTTAGGTAACAGCACCTCTCTCTTTGCATAACTGTTCTTGCATTTTAGTTTTTTTATCTATTTATTTATCATATTTTATTTTTGGCCGGGCTGGGTCTTTGTTGCGGTTCCGTGGGCTTTCTCTGGCTGCAGAGTGGGGCTACTCTTCACTGCGGTGCACGGGCTTCCCCTCGGTGGCTCCTCTTGTGGCGGAGCACAGGCTCTAGGCACGAGGGCTGCAGTAGCTGTGTCTTTCCCGGGTTCTAGAGCGCAGGCTTGGCAGTTGTGGAGCACGGGCTTAGTTAGTCCGCGCATGTGGGATCTTCCCAGGCCAGGGATCGAACCAGCGTCCCTTGCATTGCAAGGCAGATTCTTAACCACTGAACGCCCAGGGATGCCCCCTCCCTCCCCCCATTTTAGTTTCTGGTAGAACCAGCCTGTTATCATTCTGCCTGTTCTGCCTGTGGGGGTGGGAAGCATCCCGATTAGGCCAGTCATATTTGCCCAGGCCTCAGGCCACAGCACCAAGTGCAGATACGGACCTGGGGCCACGCCTGACCAGTCGAGCTCTTCCTTGGGATTTTTCTAATGGCAACTGGTAGGGAAAGTGTCCTTCCCTGGATGACAATAGGGCTCTAACGATAAGAGTCCTGAGCTCTTTGCAGTTGGGTAGAGGGTGGTACCAAGACAGAAGAGGGCATCCTGAAGGTACCTGAGGCCCGGGCTCCAGTTGCTTCTAAGGCAGCTCCACCTCTGGCCTCTTCTCAGTTGGTTTCAGGGCGGGGTGAGTGGGTGGGTAATGCATTTGCCCTTTTGCCCAGGTTCTGTTTCTGTCACTTGCCATCCAAGAATCCTCGTGATCACATTGCTCAAATCAGCAACTCAAGCGTCTTCCTTGTTCAGCCCTCCCCACTACCTCCCCATCCAATCGAAGCCAGATCTCTTAAACTCTACCTTTTAATGAGTTCTCATGTCTGCTCACTTCTCTCCACCCCCACAGCCTCCTGGGTTATTCACTACTCTCTTTGGGTCTAGGCTCACCCACTCCAGTCTCTCACTTTAGCCAAAGTAAATTTTCATTTAAAAAAACCTTTTGTTTTGTACTGGAGTATAGCTGATTAACAGTGTGGTGACAGTGTCAGGTGGACAGTGAAGGGACTCAGTATATAGCATGTATCCATTCTCCTCCAAACTCTCCTCCCATCCAGGCTGCCACATAACATTGAGCAGAGTTTCATGTGCTATATGGTAGATCCTTGGTTATCCATTTAAAATACAGCAGTGTGTACATGCTTATCCCAAATTCCCTAACTATCCCTTTCACCCATCCTTCCCCCTGGCAACCGTTAGTTCGTTCCAGCCAGAGTAATCTTTATAGCACCCTAGTCTGACCTGGTTATTCCATAGCTATAAACTCTTCAACAGCTACCCCATTACTCTCAAGATTAAGCCTTAGCTCTGAAAATAAACTTTTTATTTTGAAATAATTTTCTTTTTCATAGGAGAGTTGTAAAAAACCACACAGTTTCTGTGCATCCTTTACTCATTTTCTTCTAATGTCAGCATCTCATATAACCACAGTATGTCTGTTAAATGCAGGAAATTAGCATTAGGACAACACTATTAACTGAATTATAGACTTCCTTCAGATTTCACCTGTTTTTCCAGTATCGTCCTTTTTCTGGATACCAGGTTGCCCCCAGAAGTCCTAGTTTTTAAACAGGGCGTAAGGAACCTTTTGTGATCTTGGTGTCTTTTTACCTCCAAGCCTATCTCGAGCCCATCACTCCATCCCTGTCTGCTCTGGCCACCCTGAGTTGCCTGCAGTTCCTCCAACAGGCCAGGCCTTTGCTGTTCTGTCTGCGGAGACCCGTTTCTCCTTCTCGACCTTCAACTTATTCATCTTTTAAGCTTCCCTGCAGTCAGCTCACCTAGGAAGACTTTTTTTTTAAAGTGTGGATCTGGTTCTTTTTCTGTTCTATTGATCTCTTTATCATTTTGCTGATTCCACACTATCTTTTTAAAATAAGTATTTATTTTTCTGGCTGTGCCGGGTCTTAGTTTCAGCCTGCAGCCATCTTCGCTGTGTGGCTTATGGGATCTAGTTCCCTGACCAGGGAACAAAAGCCCAGGCACTCTGCATTGGAAGCACAGAGTGTTAGCCTCTGGACCACCAGGGAAGCCTGCATCCCCATTGTCTTTACCCCAGATGTCGATGATCTGTTTCCCTGTCCTCCCAAGTGGGGTGAAGAACCTTGGGATCCGTGCCCTGCTTTATTTTTCTCTGCAAGAGCTCAATGAGTGCTTACAAAATGGATGAAGTCAGGAAAAAGCCAATATCCACACAAGTGTCAGCAATAGCTCAGAGAGCGGCTGGCCAGGGGAGGTTTCTTGACTTGACTTTTGCAAAATGAACGAGTAAACTAACATTTACTGAGCACAGGCTCTGTGCCAGGCACTGTTCTAAGCGCTCTGTACGTGCTAATTGAGTTCTCACAGAAGCCCGGGGAGGTGTGTCTCGCTCTCCCCGTCTGACAGATGAAGGGACGAAGCTGCAGCAATTCACCAGGAAGCGCCGGTATCGGAGGTAGACCTGGGGTGTGCCGTGAACCGCTGCTTCTCCGCTAGACCTTGGTGTGTGTGTGTGTGTCCTATGGAGGGGAGTAGGAGGCAGAATTCCAGGCCAGGGCAACTGGTAAATCAAAAGCATTTTGGAAGGTAAGCACTGGCTTCCCAAGTGGTGCTAGTGGTGAAGAAGCCACTTGCCAATTCAGGAGATGTAAGAGACAAGGGTTCTATGCCTGGGTTGGGAAGATGCCCTGGAGGAGCGCACGGCAACCCACTTCAGTATTCTTGCCTGGAGCATCCCATGGACAGAGGAGCCTGGAGGGCTGTGCTCTATAGGACTGCAAAGAGTGACTGAAGCGACTTAGCACACGTGGGTGACCCAGGTTCTTGAAAAGTTTCCGTTGTGGGGGACGTGTTGTTAGTTACCCTGGAGGGGGACAGACGGGGGGGACAGCTGCTTGGAGATTGGCTGGAGGCGGGGTGACTACATCCTGGTAAGAGAGGCCACAGATGATGCTCTCTGGAGTGTGAGCTGGCCAGAAGCTAATTAATTAGAACGCTCTGAGAACTGGGAGCAACCCAAAAGGAGAATGCTCAAGGAAGGAAGAACTTACAGGCCCAGAGAAAGCAGCGCCATCTGGACGAGGGTGGGCATGGAGTCAGGAAGAGCCTGCTAAAGTGAGGTCCTCTAACGACATTCCGGCGAGATGGATGAGGGGTTCAGCTGTGCACCTGTGAATTTCCACTGTGTTTATCACTTGCAGCCTGGAATTTCCTCTGGTTGAATTGTGTAGCTTTGTACTCTAAATGGAGGTGTACCGCCTCACGTGAGTAATAGCTACTATTTGTGCAGTGTTTATGAAATAGGCCTTTTATACTCTGCTGTTTTCTTCTTCCTCTTCAAAAATATTTATTCTGGGGGGCTGCATAAGGTCTTATTTGTGGCGCGTGGGCTTAGTTGCTCCGCAGCAAATGGGATCTTAGTTCCCCAACCGGGGACTGAACCCATATCTCCTGCATTGCAAGGCAGATTCTTAACCACTGGACCACCAGGGAAGCCCCTACTCTGTTGTTTTTAATTCGTCCTTCCAAAGCACAGACAAGGTGGGCATCATTTCCATGTCCTGGTTACAGATTAAGAAACGGAGACTTAGAAGGAAGAGGACCCGCCTGAGGTCAGACAGCTAGAAAGGGACACAGTAAATATTCGATGAATGAATGAATACATAAGAACTGAAGCCAGGCTCTGAGTCTGGTTTCTGTTCCTTTTCTATCACCTTTGAGAAAAGGTATTTTGTGTCTAAAGCGCCTGGCACATGATGGGGTTTCAGTAAAGTGTGGAATGAATGAATGAAAGTGGTGTCAGCAAAAACAGGAGAAAAAGACCCTAATACATAAAAACCTGCCATCGGTTTGTAACGGGAACAGTGCTCACAGTACATCATTCAGTCAGTTGTCACCGCAACTTAGATGCCGAGAGGACCACTCGCTCCGTTTCACGGGGGACGGAAGGAGACTCAAAGAGTTAAGCGACTTGAGGAATCCCACGGCCAGTGAATTGTATAGACAGAACCAGAGCCCAGGACCCACAGGGAATATCTGTGCCATTAGAGGGTCACCTGCGCGTACAGACACACAGACTCACACTAAGACACATATACACAGATACTCACACATGCCCACAGACACACCTGGACACACGTAGACGGACACAGATTTGCACATAGAAATACAGACTCACAGAGACACACTCAGAGGCAAGCGCCTCGACACACGCACACACAGACACTCACAGCTTGTAGGCTTGGGAGAAGATTCCTTGATGCCGTGGCTACTGGTTCCACTTGAGTAAATCCTGGGGAACCTTCTTTTTGCTGTTCCCTGGCTGGTTCCATATTTAATCTCTTCAAAGAATACAAAGAGCCAAGCTTCCTGGAAGGAAGAACCTCCCTTCCCTCACTTACTTGTGGCTTTTCTGAGAGGAGGATGGAGAATTCAAGGTGCTGGAGGAAGATAAGGGTGGTGAAATCCCAGGGAATCGGGAGGCTGTTCCCACAGGAGTCAGTGGCTCTGCATAGCCTCTAATTCTTTCTAAAAAGGGCCATGGTGATGCTCTAGCTGGCTGGGCTGTGGGCTTGCGGTCCTCAGGGGCAAACGGCTCCCTTTGCTATGGAATACAACCATCTTCCAACCTCCACTGGCACCGCAGGAAGACTCCCATGCCCTGTGGAAGCAGAAAGAACCCTGGGTTTGGAGTCACATCCAGTTTCAAGTCAAGCTCAACCTCTTTCTGACTGTGCATTGCCGTTGTTCACTCCTTAAGTCGTGCCCGATTCTCTGCGACCCATGGAATGCAGCATGCACAGGCTTTCTGACTGCGTAATCTTGGACAGCTCACTTGGAGCCTCACTTTTCCCATCTGTAAAAGGGGGCAGCAGTGCCTCTCTCATGGGTTGCTGGGAGGATTAACCGAGGTCATTGCCATGAAATGCCCAGGACTCAGTCTAGCATAGAGCAGATGCTCCCTTTGCCTTCTCCTCTCTTGTCTTCCCCTTTCGGGGTAGCTGTTTCCTTGACAGTCACACTGGGGACATGGTCATTTCCCCAGCTCCTGGTCGAGGCCTGGCACGCAGTACATGATCAGCAGATACATGTTGAATGAATCTTTCCAAAATCCAGATCTGCTCTTGACCCTCCTGAGTCCCCAGAACTCATCAGTGGAGGTCTATGACTTTCAGAAGAGTAGGCTAAGCCCATCAGCCTGGCATTCGAAGCCTCTTGTGACCTGACCCCAGAGTCGCAACCCCCCAGGACTGCCCTTAGCCCTTAGACCTGGGGCCACTATCCAGGGCCTGTGCTTTACGTGTTTCCTTTTTGGGCTGTACTGCAGGGCTTGCAGGACCTTAGTTCCCAGACCAGGAGTCAAACCCCAGCAGACAGCGGCAGTGCAGAGTCCAAACCATGGGCCTGCCCGGGCCTTCCCTCCAAGGCGTTCCCTCCAGGGCCTGTGCTTTAGAAGGTCTGGATCTGGCTTCTGTCGGGCCAGGTCCATTAGCGCAGGGCCAGCAGCCTGCAAAGTCAAGGGGGCGTGTCCACCAGAAGCCACACCTCCTCCTTGACTCAGGCTCTGAGTTTGCTTTCAGGGCCTGCAGGGGCCTCTTGCCCCAGTCCTTCTGTTGTTGGACCGAACTTCCCGTGTGTGTGTCCCTAAGTCTAAGGGGTGACCGGAGGGTGGCCCCTTGGCAGACCTGTGGGTGGGCCTTGGCCACATGCACATAGGCCCCACCTGTGCAGGTGAGGAACGTGCGGAGACGGGACCTCTCATGGGAAGAGGAGGGGTGGGGGATGCTCCTGATGCAGACCTCCATTTGTGTGTGGGCCTCGGGCCCAGGATGTGTTAAGGGTGGGCCTGGTACCCCCACCCTTCTTACCTCCTGAAGGGTGCTCAGGTGCGGGGGGAGGGAGGTGAGTGTGGGTTCAGAGACCTCTGCATCCGGGACTCGCCTGATCTCTGGGCCTGGAGGCAGCTGTGACCTGGCTGGGCCCCTCACGGGGCTCCCACCTCTGGGAGGGAGTATCCAGACTTGGAGGACAGAGCTTCCGTGAGTGACGCCAGGAGGTCCCCAGGAGGGACTGTGATGCCGCCCGTGTCTCTGGTCTGGTTTTTGTTCAGTGTCTGGGGAAGCAGAAAGGAGATGAGGAGTGCAGGCAGTCCCCAAACCCACCCCGGGCCTGCTGGGTGCTTATCGGGGGGGCACCCGGAGCAGCCCCTTGAGGGGCCCAGCCAGGTCACAGCTGCCCCCAGCCAGGCTTTCCTTACGAGGCTGGACAAAGACTGATGTCCAGGAGGCCCAGACTCAGTCCTCAGGTAGATTCGAAGCAAGAGAATGGCTTGGCAAAGCTGGTACCTAAACCCAGGACTCCTCTTTTTCCCTTGCTCGGTCACTTCATCGAGGTGTCATTTGTATACAAGAAAATGCACCAATTTCCAGTACACAATTTGGTGAATAATGACAGATGTATGGAGTTGTGCTGCCGTGCCCGCAGTCATGACACAGACCATTTTCATCAGCCCATGCCCCTCTGCAGTTGCCCCCAGGCCCAGGTAACGTGATCTGTGTTCTTGTTGCTGTAGCCTTGCCCTTTGCAGAATTTCACGTAGACGGAGTCACACGATGCGTGTCCTCTGGGTCTAGTTTCTTTCGTTCAGCACAATTATTTTAAGACTCAGCCCTGTTGTTGCTGTAGCAGGACCTCATCCCTTTCCACCACCGAGTAGTACCCCACCGGATAGTGGCATCACGTTTTGTGCATTCACCCGCTGCCGGGCATTGGGGTTGTTTCCAGTTTTTGGCTGTTACAGATAAAGCTTCTGTGATCACACAGAGGTCTTTTGCGTGGACACTTGTTTTCATTTCTCTTGAGTGAAATCACTGGCTCATATGGTAAGTGGATGTCAAGGATGTGGCAAAGCGGATCTGCTGCTTTGCATTTTCACCAGCCGTGAGTGAGAGTTCCACTTCTTCGTCACCCTTGTCAGCGCTCCAACCCAAGACTCATGCCCCCGCAGCGCAGGCAGCAGTGAGATGTGGACTGAAGAGGACAGCTGGGTCTTGGTTGGGCTGCTCACCTCTGGGAGGATCTTAGGCTGTCAGAGTAGCAGGAACCTCTAGGGATGTTAAACTCTGTGCTGCCATTTTACAGACGGGAAAACAGAGGCCCGGAAGGGGAAGGGACCTATCCTTCGCCGAGTGCCAACAGAGCTGGGAGGAGGCAGTGGAGTGACGGTAAGAGCAGGGTTTTGGAGGTTGGGTTAGCCCCAGATTCTAGCTCGGGTTTAATCAACTACTAACCTCTCTGAACTTCCCCTCTTCTTTCTGTAAAATGGGGACAAAAACATCCTCCTCAGATAGATGGAACTTGAGAAGTTCCAGAAACATTTACTGGGCGCTTAGCAGGCACCAGGCACTGTTCTTGGTGCTGGGGATGTAGCAGAGAGTGAGACAGACACAGGCTCCGTGTTTGGGAGCTTCCAGACAGTGGGGGGTGGGTGGGGAGGCAGACTATAAGTCAGAAAACAAAATCAATCATAAACTGTGACAAGTGCTGTCTGAGGGAGCCAAACTGATGTGCTTCAGAGTCTCTCCAAAGAGAACTATTTAAGGTAGGATCTCAAGGATGGGAAAGGGCTGACCATGGACAGAGGGCAGGTGGTGGGGTTCCCAGGTGTGGGGATAGCATATGTGGACACAGAGGAACTGGAAAGGTGGGCTGTCACAAGTCGGGCAGTGTGATCCTGCTGCAGAGGTTCAGGACAGAGTACTCAGGAGACAGCAGTGAGCTGGCTCAGGGCTGGGTCTTCCTGGGCCTTGCTGGAGTTTAGATTTTAGATGAAGAGCAGATTTATTTTAGACACAGTGGGTGTTGCTTGTTATTATTTTTCCTTTTATTTTCCAGCGCTCCAGGGTCTTCATTCCCAGTTCAAGCCTCTTTCCAAAATCCCAGTGTAGGCAGGTGTGCGGCTGGGGTCTGCAGCCAGCTGGGCCCGGGCCCCGACTCCGACCTCCCGGAGAGCCCTGGCACGCTGAGCAGCACCAGCTGGTGGGGCAGGGGGTGGGGGAGACCATCTGCTGGTCCCTATTGTCCGTCACCCCATTGTCTGGTCCACGCCCTCTGCTCTGAGGACAGCGGGGGACAATGGGGGGAATGTGATCCCCGGGTTCTTGTTTCCCGGCCTGGCCCCTCGCCCCCACAGTGACACCAAGAGAATGCCCCCCCTGGGGTGGAGGTGGGGGCTCTGCCAAGTGGGGTTGGTGGTGCACGCATCCCTCATCATCTCCCTGGCAACCGCAGCTGCCAAATTGTTGGTTGGAGGGTTTTTTTTAGCCTTCTGGGTGGGGGTTTTCTTCTTGCATCCCCCTGGAGGTGGGGTGCTCTTGGGGGAGGATCTGTTCCTTGCTTCCTGAGGGTCCTAGCTCCTGGGGTCTGTGGATTCCTCAGGCCCCCCTGGAGCCCAGTTTAGAAACATGCCAAGTCAGACCACACACACACTTAGATGCCAGCTCTCGGAGGCACTGAAATAAACTCAGGTTTTATTTGGGGAAAAGCATCAACGTTGTCATCGCCCAAAGAATCAGAATGTTGTTAAACCTTGTGCTCATTTTATGGTTTAGCATTGGTTTTATTTGGACTTATAAGGCGGCGGAGGGGGTGGGTTGGGGGCCACATTCCCATCGCTTAGTCTCTAAAAGCATGGACCCAGCCCTCAGGGGACGTGAAGGCAGGATGCAGACCCGCAGACCGCTCCTTGCTCATCCCTCTGGTGGACAGATTCACATCTTGCAGGGCAGCTTTGAGAGCCGACTTCTTAGCAGCTGGTGAGGTCTGCACGCTGGTGTTCCAGAAATCAAAAGGGTGATAACATTAGAAGAGAGATCATAAAAGAAGCCAGACAGCAATAATGATAGCCAGTGTTTACGGAGCCTTCACTGCGCGCCAGTAATTGCCTTGTATCTGTCAACTCGTTTAATCATCACAATAAATGCAGGAGGTCAGTACTGTTAGTACCATTCCCATTTTACAGATTGTGACACAGAGGTGCAGACAGGTGAAATATACTGCCCAATGTCACACAGCTACTGGGTGACAGAATCAGGGTATGAACCGGGCAGCTCCGTGTGATGGAGGGCAGGAGGAGAAGAGGGTGACAGAGGATGAGATGGTTGGATGGCATCATTGACTCAATGGACAAGAGTCTGAGCAAACACAGAGAGATAGTGAAGGATGGGAAACCTGGCGTGCTGCAGTCCATGGGGTTGGAGGGTTGGAGATGACTGAGCGACTGAACAAGAACAGGCTACATGCAAGGAGCTCTGACATCCTTTCTCTCTGATTCCTGGCGGGCTCATGCACAGCTCTTCCAGGAGACGAGCCCCAGCCCCAGCGCATCCTTCCAGGCCTGAGCTCTGGGGACATGAACACAAAGAGCCCAGGCACCCCCTCTCCAGACTGTCCCCGTGACTTGGTGTAGCCTGGGGGTGGGAGCTGGACTGACCCAGGCTTGTGTCCCCAGTCTGATACTGATTCGCTCCGTGTTCTTCACCTCTTGGAACCCCACTCTTCCTGTCTGTAGTTGGGGTTGGTGTGAGCACTGCATGAGTTAATGCATGTCAAGCGCCTAGAACAATGTGCTCAGTAAAAGCTAAGGCTGGTTGTTATAATAGCTTTGCTTCTGCTCCCCTTTGGGGTGATCTGGGGCTTGAATAATAGGTGAAGGCAATTTGTATGGGAAAGGCAAGTGCACAAAGCTCAGGGCGCCGGTGTGACTCGTGTAGGCGTGGCGTGTTCAGTCTGGAGAGCAGGAGGGGCGGGGGGTTGAGAGGAGAGCCTTCATCCTGGGGCTCCGTGCGAGGTGCCCCCTCGGGGGCTGGTTGTGAGGAGACCAGCAGGTCCAAGGCAGGGGATGCAGCCAGGCTGCGTGTCCCGGGCTGGGGTCCTGGGGCACCTTCCTGTCCCACTCTGGGCCTCAGGCCCCATCTGTAGAATGGGTGACTAGGGGACTGGCCGCTTCGAGGCCCCGCTTGGCCTAGCCCCGATTTTCTGTGAGTTGAGAATAAGAGGAGGTGTGAAAATGAAAGTGGAAATAGACACATGGTGTGGTGGATGGATGGCAAAAATACGCCCAGTTCTCCCCTTTCCTCTGTCATCACACCATTTACCAAATGACTTCACAGCTTCTGCCCCTGAGAGGTGGAGTCTATTTCCCTGGTACTTGAGCCTGGTTGTTCTGGCAATTTGCTTTGGTCAGTGCAGCCTGGAGGAGGTGACCATGCATCTCAACAATTCTGGGCTGGCCTGCCAGAGGAGAAGAGACCCAGGGCCGGGTCACTTCTTTCATCCCAGCTGATAATCAGCTACTTGTCAGACAGGTCAGCGTGAGAGCAACCTCAGGCCCAGCCTACCTGCCCACCATCAGCCGACCTGTGAGCTGGACAAACTGAGATCTGCTGAACCCGAGTCCAGAGCAGCCAAACCACCCCCTGCCTTGCAGACTGGTGGGAAAATGAATGTTTATTGCTGTGTGCCATTGAGGTTTGTGGTTGTCACACAGTATCAGTGAGTCAGGAGATGACTGATACACAAAGTCAGTGGCCAAGAGTGTGGCTGTGACCACGATCTGACCCCGGCTGGGGATTATCTAGTGCCCACCTGGGGGGGTGGGGTGGGGGTGGGGAACCAGGCAGGGGGGTTTAGTGTCATGGTTGGGAGCTTGAGTTCTGGATGGAGACTGCCCGCCCCGCTTCAGAGCCCAGCTTGCCTCTAACTGTGTGGCTTTGGGCAAGTTGTTTAACACAGAGGTCTCTGCTTTCTCTAAAATCTGGATAATCAGAGAACCCCTTTTGGGGCTTTTTATGTGGATTGTGTTAATACGTATAAAGCACTTAGAAAAGCATTGCCATGTGTAGTTTTCACTGCAGCCATGAAACTAAAAGACGCTCGCTCCTTGGAAGAAAAGCTGCGACCAAGCTAGACAGCCTATTAAAAAGCAGAGACATTACTTTGCCCACAAAAGTCCTTCTAGTCGAAACTATGGTCTTTCCTTCAGTCATGTATGGATGTGAGCGTTGGACTATAAAGAAAGCTGAGCACCAAAGAACTGACGCTTTTGCACTGTGGTGTTGGAGAAGACTCTTGAGAGTCCCTTGGACTGCAAGGAGATCCAACCAGTCCACCCTAAAGGAGATCAGTCCTGTGTGTTCACTGGAAGGACTGATGTTGAAGCTGAAACTCCAACACTTTGGCCACCTGATGTGAAGAGCTGACTCATTGGAAAGGACCCTGATGCTGGGAAAGATTGAAGGTGGGAGGAGAAGGGGACGACAGAGGATGAGATGGCTGGATGGCATCCCTGACTTGAGGGACATGAGTTTGAGTAAACTCTGGGAGTTGGTGATGGACAGGGAGGCCTGGTGTACTGCGGTCCATGGGGTCACAAAGAGTCGGACACGACTGAGTAACTGAACTGAGCTGAAGATCAAAGATAAATATGAGATTGTGTCTTTTTAAAAAAATAATTTTATTTATTTATTTGTGTATTTCTTTTCGGCTGTGTTGGGTCTCCATCGCTGTGTGGGTTTCCCTCTAGCTGTGGAGAGCGGGGGCCAGCCCCTGGTCGCGGTGCTTGAGCCTCTCGTTGCGGTGGCCTCTCTTGTGGAGCGCGGGCTCTAGGGCGTGTGAGCCTAAGCAGTTATGTCCCGCGGGCCTCTGCAGTCGCCTTTCCCGGGCTCTCAGTGCAGGCGCAGTAGTTGAGGCCCACGGGCTTAGTTGCTCTGCGGCACGTGAGATCTTCCCATGTCAGGGATCGAACTCGTGTCTCCTACACTGGCAGCTGGATTCTTTACTACTGAGCCACCAGGGAAGCCAGAGATTGAGTCTTGATTCTACCATTGACCTGGGGGGGGGGGGGGATGGCCTTGGGTCCTTGCTAAGCTGCCATGTCTGCAACTATAACTTGGGGATCCTACTGGCCTCTACCTTATGGTGGAGATTGTGTGACCCAGAGGGTGCTCAGGAAATCTCAAGCCTTCCCTTGCAGATCCTCCCCCTCCAGCTTGGCTTACCTGCTGCTTCTGGTGACCTGGACTCTCAGAACTGGATGTGCCCTGGAGACCAGCTCTTGTTCAACTTCCTCATTAGGTAGGGAGAAACTGAGGCCCGGAGTGGGACTTGCCCAAGGCCACACAGAGTCAGTGGCTAGAACCTGTGCATTCTGACCTCCAGCCGGGTGCTTCTTTCATGATGCTGGGGCAGTTGGATCCCCAAGAGGTACGTATGTAGAGCAGACCCAGCAGGACCCTGTACCTTGTTCTACATAGATGGGATGGGCGGGGGGTGGGGACCAGTCTCTCCAGGGGGTAGTGAAGCCTTACTGATTTTTCCTATGCGCCCATCCAGTGCTGGTGCTGGAGAGTTCCTGGAGGCGTGGGGCTAGGATGCTGACCATGGAACGTTCCACCTGTGGGTCAGATGACTAGGGAGCCAGGCCTCCATATGAGCGCAAAGGGCAGCTGGCCAAGGTTGTTCCCCCGGGCACTTCAGGGAGCGCCAGCGCTCAGCTTGGTGGGTCCTGCCCGGGCTGCACATTTGGGCAGAGGCAGAGTCAAGCCCGGAGAAGGCGATGGCACCCCACTCCAGTACTCTTGCCTGGAAAATCCCATGGATGGAGGAGCCCTGTAGGCTGCAGTCCATGGGGTCGCTCAGAGTTGGACACGACTGAACGACTTCACTTTCACTTTTCACCTTCATGCATTGGAGAAGGAAATGGCAACCTACTCCAGTATTCTTGCATGGAGAATCCCAGGGACAGGGGAGCCTGGTGGGCTGCTGTCTACGGGGTTGCACAGAGTCAGACACGACTGAAGCAACTTAGCAGCAGCAGCAGCAGCAGAGTTAAGCCCAGGCCTCCTGACCCCCAACCTCGGTTGTCTGCTCAGCTTCCTCCGCACCAGCTTGGCTCCTGGCCCGGTGAATGTAACCGAGAGAAGGCAGGAGCCAGGAGGGCACAGCCCGGCCCAGCCCGGGTCTCAGCCTGGCTCCTGGGGCTTCCCTGGGGCTGGTCTCTAGCCCCACCATTGTCCCCAGTGATTACAGGGCTGCCAGGCCTGGCTGCGGCCCAGACACTCCTCCTGGGCCCTCCCAGGGGCATGGGTCCCTGACCTCATCATCCTAAGGAGCTGAGTCAGGAATTCCCCAGGCCCCAGCCTGTCTCTGTGGATGACTCTCCAGGCCTTAGCTTGTCCCCGAAGGGACAAGGGGCGGCCAAGGGCTTCCCTGCCTCTCTCTGCCCCTTCCCGGGCAGCCTGGCGGGGCTGAGGGTGCTGTGTGTGCACTGCGTGTGCACAGCTGTGCGTGTGCAGGGTGGGCTTCCTCTCCTGGCATACCTCCTGGACATGATTCACACGCATGCAGTGCTCGTTCTGAGCGCTCACTGTGTGCGGCAGGCAGGCGTGTGGGTGTGTTTGCCTAAGTTCTTGCTGGGCCCTTTGTCTGCCCAGGGTAGGGATCGCCCATGTGTGTGTTGTGTGCATGAGCTATGCACAGCATGTGTGCATGAGCACTGGTGGGTAAAGCAACCCATGGGGCAGATACACTCACCCTGAGCACCCACTGAATATGCTGGTGCACTGCATGTGGCATCTAAGTGTGTGCCTGTGTGCACGTGTGTGTATACTTTGTGTGTGTTCACGTTGCACGTGCACATTGTATGTACACATGTGTGAGCACACTGTGTGTACAGGTAGTGTGTGTATCCACTTTGTGTACACTTTTGTGTATACATGTGTGCATACTCTGTGTGTGCAAATTTTATGTACACTTTTTGTGTGTCCATGTTGCATGTGCACATGGGCATGTACACAGTGTGATGCACATATGTGTGTACAGATTGTATGTGCATGGTGTGTGTGCACACACTGTGTGTGCAAGTGTGTGTGCATGTTGGGGGGAGTGCACACAGCGGTAGGTCCTCTGAGGTCCAGGGTGGTCTCTGGTGTGCGTAGGGGAAGGGCTTCTGGTTCAACGTGTGTTCCCTGCTGAGTCTCGGCTCAGCGCAGGCAGGCCCAGGGCGAGAGTTGCCTGTAGGGACCTGGAGGCAGCTGGATCAGCGTGGACGCTGGTACCACTCAGACACCTCAGCATGGACATCTCCTGTAGAGACAAAGGAGACAGTCCCAGGGGGCCTCTCTTGCCCTTTGATATTGCCTCTGGGACCCCTGCTATTTTTGAGGATCCTGTGCATAGTAGGTCCTTGAACCTCTGTGCAGGGATTGCTGGCCTGGAAGCTCCTCAGTTGCACCTGACTTCACAGCTGGGTGGACATCCAGATCCTGGGATGGAAAGAGGGAAGGATAACATCTGAAACTCACATCCATCCTCCGATGTGCCCTCCTGTAATCTCGGCATAAGACACAGTGCTGTCTCCTCTCCCCCCTTCCCCGTTTCGAGGCTGCCATGGCAACGCAGGAGTTGGCTCACCATCTGCTGCCTGTGGGACCTCAGTCAGGCCTTTCCCATGCTAGGAATTAGTGTGCAGAGGCACCTGACCTGCTCGGGGGCAGCCATTGGCCACATCTGGTGCCTCTCAGTCCTGGAGTGTTTGGAGGCAAGGCAGCCTGGAGTCCCTCTGGCTGCTGGAGAAGTGTGGACGTGGAGAGAGCCCATGGTTCTCCCTGGGGCTAACTTCTCTTAGTAACATCCTAACACCCTCTCTCAGGGAAGGGTCGAGACTTATTTACACTAGAGTGCAAATGACTGACCCCTTTTGGGAGTGCAATGGTTGGGTATGCAGAAACCTCAACTTTAACAGAAACTGGAAGCTTAAACGATCAGATTATCAACAGGGGAGATTTTAGGCATGACAGGGAAGTGTGGGATATTAATTTAAGACCCAGTTGCTAAGGTGGTTCTGGTTATGCCTCGGAGCTACTGCAAATCTAACTTGTCCTTGGGTGTCAGTGGGAGTTGGGGAGGGGCAGGCCTCATCTGGCCTGGATCTCTGAGGTCGTTGCCTCCACTGGGAGCTGAGTTTTTCCTCCTGGACTCAGAGGTTCCCCTACCCCCACTGCTGGCTCCTCTGCATTTGTTTTCTTTGGAAGAATGTTCTCCCTTGGATGCTCAGTGCTTAGTGTAAAGAGAACAGTGGAGAGGAGGAGGGAGTCAGGATTCCAGCGGAGCAGTGAAGTAGGGGGTACGAAGGGGTGACTGGGAGTGGTGGGTGGGAGAAGCAGAGAGAGAGGGAGGCAGAGAAGGGAGGTCTTAAGGAACATGGGGACAGTTACAGGGTCACCTTGAACCCCTGATCTGCTGTTAGAGGGTGCATGACTGTGAATGAGTGACTTCCCCGCCTGGTGACTCAGTTTCCTTATCTGTGAAACGGGTACAGTAACCTCCCAGGGTGACTGTGAGGGCTGGGGAAGATGCATGTGGAGGCCTGGCATGGTGAGAGCACGTGGCGGCCGCTTCTGCCCACCCCTTTTCTTCCTTTAATTCTGTGTCAGAGAAGGAAGTTTCTAGACCCTGTCCCAGGCCCTCAACTCTTAGAGGGAAGATGCTTTGGCATCTGAGCCCATCTCCTGCTGACCTGGGTCCCACGGTCTGCCTGAGCGAGGAAGCACCTCCCTCAGGCCCTGGGCAGGTCCCACCGGCCTCCTCACCAGGCAACAGGTCCACAGGCTGGGAGTAACCCACATAAATCCAGGTCGGTGTACTGGGCTCCACCTCAGGGGCCCCCAGCCCAATCCCAGGCCCAGGAACTGGGACAACCCGGGAGATAAACAGAGGAGTCTTTCTCAGAGGTGGAGCCCGTCTCCTCCCCACCCCCAACGTCAGGCCCAGCAAGGCCCCAACAGCACCCAGCTTGTTGTGGTAGGCAAGATAAAGGGTGCAGATGAGGGAGGGAAGGGGGGAGCAGGGCAGGCTAACAAACCCTCTCCATCAACCAGCTCCTCTCTCTGAAATCCTAGCATCTGCAAACTTATTTCTGCCAGCAATTTACCTTTTCTGCAAGCAAGAGAAATCTGTTCTTGTTTATGAGTCACTGCTTTTTCAGAAACATTAGAAAAAGCAGCATCTGCAGTTGGGAATAAGACAGTGGCAGGGCCAGTCAAAATGAGCCCTGGCATGAAGTCTAATGTGGTCTCACTCCCATTCAACCAGAGGCGATTATTTTGTTGGCTTGAAGTGCATAGCTTTATTAATATCCACCCAGCCTCCTTTTTGGATGAAGCAAGCATTTTTTTTTTTTCTTTTACGTAAATAAACGTTGAAGCTTACATCCAAAGCTTTATTTGACATGATGTAATAAACTGGAAAATATGCTCTCCATAGAAACCTTTAAGAATTGTTAAGTTAGAATAGTCTGGGTTGGGGTTTAGTATTAGATCCACAGCTGGGGCTGCAGAAGGGTGGCTGGACCCTGTTTTGGGGGAGGAAGGCTGGCCTACCGTTTGGTCCTCTGTGAGGACACCACCACCAGGCAACCCCCTGGGGGTCCTTCCAGGGGCTGCCCTCCTCCCCCTGGGTGCCTCGGTCAGGCACCTCAGGGCACCACCTCAGGTGGTGCAGAGCTTGCCAGTTGTCCCCTATACATGTGACTCTCCAGCTCAAGACTACATTTCCCAGTCTCCTTTGCAGTTAACCTGACCATGTGACTGAGATCAACCAATAGGATGTGAATAAAAAAAATGATGCCAGCAATTTCTAGGTTGGCCCATTAAAAGGACAGGACTGGACTTTCCTTTCCCCTTCCCTTTTCCCCATGGCTGGAGCAGACCCCTTGGAACCCAGCATGGAGGCCTATGTGAAGGCTGGCAGAGGTGCCCTGGTTATGGATCTTTGGACTATCATGTGAGAGAGATGTGAATTTGTATCTCATTAAGTCAATGTATTTTGAGGTCTGTTTGTTACAACAGGTCATCTTGCAAAGGTACCTTCTTCATGTGGCAAACACAGCTTGATAACTCTTCCAAATCCTGTAGTGATTTACTTGTGTGTTCAGTTACAATCAGTATAGCATTATGGTTCGAAGTCTGTGGTTAGACCTGCTTTCAAAGCCCTGTTCCCTCACCTAGCAGCTTGTGACTTTTGATTACTTAATCTCATGGCACTGTGGTAATTTCAGTAAGAAATGTCTTTTCACATAGTGACCTTGTCCATGCTCACATGCATATGTCACTGGAACTAAGGTTCCATGGGACAAAGCACTCTCATTATCAGGGGTACACTCTGATAGTTTCCATTCCAGTGGTTCTCGAAGTGTGGTCCCTGGACCGGCAGCATCAGCATGACCTGGGAACTTGCAATTTCTTGAGACCCATCCCAGACCTGCTGAACTGGAGATTCTGGGGGTAGTGCCTAGAAATTTGTTTCAACAGGCCTTCTGGGTGATTCCAATGAGACTAGAGTTTGAAAACCACTGTTTTACTCTATTTTAAAAAATGGAGATTATTCATCACCTAAATTGATCTCATCACCCACAAATCAGAATCATGAGTCATGCAGACTTTGTGGACGTCTGTTTCCCTGCTGGCATCCCTTTCTTCTTCTCCTTCCCCCTCCTTCCCCTCCCCTTCCCTTCTCTCCCCTCATTTCCCTCCTTCCTTCTCTTTTTCCTCCTCCTCTTCCTCTCTTCCTCCGCCACCTTCTTCCTTTCCTTCCCTTTCTTCTCCTCTTCCTCCTCCTCCTTCTTTTTTTTCCTTCTTCTCAAAATTTCAGTACAGGAACTAACTCTGGTCTATGACTCCACAGAGAGGTCCAGACAGTCCTGGCCAACTGATGCAGTGGTTGGTTCAGGGATGAGCTCATGATCTTTGTTGTCCAGTTCAGTTCAGTTTGGTTCGGTTCAGTTGCTCAGTCGTGTCCGACTCTTTGTGACCCCATGGACTGCAGCACGCCAGGCCTCCCTGTCCATCACCAACTCCTGGAGCTTAAACTCATGTACCATTGTGTCGGGGATGCCATCCAACCATCTCATCCTCTGTTGTCCCCTTCTCCTCCTGCGTTCAATCTTTCCCAGTATTGGGGTCTTTTCCAATGAGTCAGTTCTTTGCATCAGGTGGCCACAGTCCTGGAGTTTCAGCTTCAATATCAGTCCTTCCAGTGAACACTCAGGACTGATCTCCTTTAGGATGGACTGGTTGGATCTCCTTGCAGTCCAAGGGACTCTTTGTTGCCCAATGAAATGCAAATAAGGGACAGTGGCTGGAACTACTGAGAAAGAGGAGCTTTCTTCCCAGGGGTCGCTGAGTTGTTGGAAAAGAACCCCAGGCCACAGGCTGCCTGATGCTACAGGCATCTCAGAGGAGAGAAGCTGAGAGATGGAGGGATGTGCTGAGGCCTTTGGCATTCTGCATCGTTTTATGCTTGATCCCAGGCACAGCTGACTCTCAGAGGTTCTAGAGGAGTCCGGCTCATGTTGCTTATGGCAAGAAAATTGAAAACACAGCCTTTATTACTCTTTGGTCCTTCTTGTCTCAGTCTTCCCATTCTCTCATTGTAATCCCTTCCCAAATAAATAATCTATACCCAGGTCCTTGTGCCAGGCTCTGTTCCCACGGAAACCCAAGCAAAGACAGACAGATCCCTGTCGATCTTTGAGCATTTGGATCCAGCCAGACCTGAAACAAACTCTACTCTTGGGCTTTTCAGTTAAGTGAGCCCCAAATTCCCCTGCCCCCATTTTTGGCTATGTGTATTAGTGACCCACTACTGTGTAACAGTAACCACTAATAGGGATTCCCTGGTGCCTCAGATGGTAAAGAGTCTGCCTGCAATGCAGGAGACCTGGTTCGATCCCTGGAGAAGGGAATGACAACCCACTCCGGTATTCTTGCCTGGAAGATTCCATGGGCAGCGGAGCCCGGCGGGCTATAGTCGGACACAACTGTGACTGACACTCTCACTCTCACTGTGTAACAGATGATCTCCGAGCTCTGTGGCTTTAAACAACAACGTTTAGTATCACGGTTTCTGTGGGTGAGGAGTCCAGGAGTGGTGTTCCTGGGGCCCCTGGCTCAGGGTCCCTCGTGAGACTGCAATAAAGATGTCAGCTTAAATGGCTTAGCTCAGAGCTTGACTGAGAAAGGATCTGCTTGCAAGCTCACCTCTGGTGGCAGAACTCGGTTCCTCATGGGTTGTTGGATTGAGGTCCTCAGATGTTTGCTCTCTGTTAGTCAAAGGTGGCCCTCAGCTCCTTGCCGCGTGGGCCTCTCCCCAGGGCAGCTCACAACACAGCAGAGCAAGCAGCACAGACACCAGAGTCATTGATCCCCTGGTTTTTCAAGTGACAGCCTAACACTTTTTGTAGTGTTCTGCTTGTTAGAAGCAAGTCTCTAGGTGACCCTAATCCTAACCCTAACCCTAGCACACATGCAAGGGGAGGGGATTACACAAGGACACGGCTACCAGGGAGTGGGGACCTTCGGGAGTCAGCTTGTTATTAATAATAGAAGCTACCTACCTCGAGCTACAAGAAGTAAGAGACCCAGGTCCAAGGCAGAGCTGGAGAGGCCTTGAGGATGGAGCTTGACCTTCCAAACCCACCTTTGATTGGTCCCAAGGTAAGGAGAGGTTACAGGCATCTTGGGGACACTTGGAGAATGGAGAGTCCACAAAGGTTCTGGTGGGGAGGAAATGAAAGGAGGAAATGAAAAAAGAAATGGAATGTGGGGGTTGCCCTTATGGTTCAGGCAAAACCCACAGAAGATCATTGCTGTTTTCTTCTTTAAGGGCTACTCTCTCTGTTGGATCTTCACTGTGGTATTATAGTACTAGCTAACATTATTTTATATTTATTCTGTGTCCATTCCTGGATGAGGAACTTCACTTGCGTGATCTCATTTAATACTCGTCCTGTAAGATCAGACTTGAAAGTATCCTCACTTTGCAATATGAGGAACCTGAGGTACAGAGGAGTTACGTAACTTGCCTGAGAACACACAGCTATTAAAGTGGTGTCACTGGAATTCATCAGAGACCGTCTTTACCAGCAAGGTGATAAAAAACATCTCAGTACAGTAGCATAAAAGCATTCATGGAGGCTTGAACACATTCATTCATTCAGAGCCTTAATCCTCCTTCTCTTTCATACACGGTCTTTATTTCCTGACTTCCCAGGCGGAGCAAGTGGTAAAGAATCTGCCTGCCGATGCAGGAGATGCAAGAGACGCGGGTTAGATCCCTGGATGGGGAAGATCCCCTGAAGGATGAAAAATGACAACCATTTCAGTATTTCTTCCCTGGAAAACTCTATGGACAGAGCAGACTGGCGGGCTACATACAGTCCATGGGGTCGTGAAGAGTTGGATGTGAGTGAGTATGCACATGCTAAGCTCCTCATGCTTAGCTTTCCTGTTACTGGGTTTTCATTATTGCCAGCATTTCTAAACAGGTCACTAAGAGTCGGATACAACTGAGCGTCTTCACTTTCACTTTTCACTTTCATGTATTGGAGAAGGAAATGGCAACCTACTCCAGCGTTCTTGCCTGGAGAATCCCAGGACAGGGGAGCCTCATGGGCTGCCCTCTATGGGGTCGCACAGAGTTGGACACGACTGATGCGACTTAGCAGCAGCAGCAGCTAAACCTTCTTTGGGTCATGGAGGCTTCAGAGAAAGCATTGAAAACTACGGACCTTCCCTTCCACCAAAAATGCCTTCATGCACTCAAACCCACATTAGCCGTAGGATTTTAGGTGGTGATTGACTTTGTGAAGGAGCCTTTCTCATTGGCTCAGCTTGGGTCTTGTGGCCATACTGGAACCAATCACTGTGGTGTAGGGGGTCTGGTGCTCTGATTGGCCAGTTACTAAGGGACCGTGGCATCCCATCCTCTCATTTTACTGATGGAGAAATTAGAGCCTACAGGGGAGAGTGACTGTCTTACAGTCACGCAGCTTTGGTGCCCAGGTCAGACTCGGGCAAGAAGGCATGACTGTCCCTTGGCCTGCAGGTTCATCCCAGGCTGATGTGACTGACTTGCTGAAGTGTTCACAGCCACCTGTTCTGAGCCTGGCACACAGTAGGCATTTAATAAGCAGTAGAGACATTGATCTGCAAGCCCCCATGAAAGAAACAATGAGAATAAAGTATGTTTACCCAGGGAGAGCCTGGAGCACTGTTCCACAGAATGTTATTAGACATTCCATGAAAAAGACATTGCTTCATGAGGATGTAAATTTGTGAAACACTGGACTAAACAAAGCGAATTGGCTTCCTTACTTTAGAACGTCTCAAAATTCTTAATAGGCTCAATGCAGAGAATCCCCTCAAGGGAGGATATAGCATGCAGTGTTTTCCAAACTGGTTTGATCATGCAATCCTCCTTATTAAATGAGATTTTTGAAGAATCAGTGATTAGAGAATCATATTTTGGGGAATTCCAGGAACACAGGATCGGCGTGGACCAGGGCGGTCAGGGAAGGCTTATTGGAGAAGGAGGTGCTTCAGTTACATTCAAAGTCAGGAGGATTAGGAGAATTAGATGAGAGCAGGGAAGCCATCCCAAATGAATTGCAGGAGAAAGCACTAAATAATAATATTATAGCGCATATGAGTGAGAAGACTTATATTGGTCAAGACTCCATTGGAGACAAGCATCAGAAGTGTAATTCAGGCTGGTTTAGGCAAAAAAAGGGAATTTATTGGTCCATGTAACTGATTTCAGGTGTGGCTGGATCTAGGTGCTTGAACCATGCCCTTGGGGATAAGTATTGACTTTGTTCACAGACAGGCTCTTTTCTGGAGGAGGAGGGCCTGGCATGTCCAGGCTCCCACAGTGCCAGCTAGCAACCTCAGCAGGAAGTGAGATGCTTCCGTACAACTGTTTCCACCAAAGTCCCAGGATGGACTCTCATTAGCTCTTCTTGGGTCATGTGCTTACTCTGGCACTGATCACCACAGCCGAGGGCATTTGGTGCCCTGATGGCCAGCTCCTTAGAAACCATAGCACCCCATCTTCTCACTGACAGATGGAGAGATGGGAGCCCAGAGAGGGCAGATGACTTCCCCAAGGTCTCAGAGCTTTCAGTTCAGGGATCTTTCTGCCACAACTGGTGCCTGGGGGCTGCTTAGATCAGCATGGGCCACACCAGATGCCTGCTGGCTTCCTCATACTGAATGAGGTGGTGGGATCCTGCCTGGAGAAGAGGCTACCAAGGACCAGAGTTCCAAGGCCTTGAAGGAGCAGACAGGCTATAGGAACAGCCGGGTGACTGAGTTGGCTGTGAACATGTGCAGGGTGGGCTGTGGTCAGGGAAGACAAAGAGAAGCCAGGTCTCCCTGGCTCCTAGCGGCAATGAGTGGGAGAGAGGGATGGTTTGGGACCATCTGTCCATATGGGGTCTGTCTGAGGCCTGGGGTGTCTGGCCAACTCTTCCTTCTCCCTGAATTTCCATAGGCGCTTGATTCTACCTTCTCAACATCTCTAAACAATCCACTTCTCTCTGCTTCTACTGACCCCATTCTAGCCCGAGTTATCGTCAGTCTTAGCCTGATCCCAAGGGGAGGCCTGGAGCATGACTCAGTGAGAGAAGGGGGTCAGCCCTTGCCTGCCAGTCATTGACTGTGTCCCCCCTCACCCTCCACCTGGAGGAGGAAGTAACCCCCAGGCCTTTTCTGGTGAGACAGCTTGGGTTGGCTGAGGGCGGTAATCCAGAGACTGGGTAGATGTGAGCTGCTGGGAGCCCACGTCCCAGCAGCTGGGGGCTAGTGTGCCCATAGCCCTCTCAAAACGAGGTCCTGGGAGCCCCTGGCATCAGCCTCCTTGAGGAACTTGCTAGAATGCCCTGGCCCCCACCTGCTGACTCAGATTCTGCAACAGGATCCCCAGCCCTTGAGCACCTGAAAGTTCAAGAAGCAACCTATGAAATGGCCTCAGGGGACTGCTGTGAGGCTTGAGTGAGATTAAGGCGCAGAAGGCAGCACGTGAAAGAGCGTCCGGTCCACAGTAGTTGCTGTTATTCTGATTTGCATCCAGGTGTGTTGCGTGTGCTTGCTTACCCAGATTCTTAAATGTGCAATTACACGAGTGCCGGGAGGAGAGGCTGTGTCATTGGCAGAATTCAGTGCACAACGAGATGTGGGCCCTTTGTTCACAACTCAGACAGCAGACAGAGTCTTGGATCAGGCTCCCAGGCCCTTGTGAACTCAGGACGGCTGGTGACCGCCTCGCGGGCAGGAGGAGGAAGAGGGCAGGATGCGGCGCGGATGCGCCTGTTTGAGGCCCTGCTGCTTCCCGAGTTTCCTTCCTCCCGTGATTTGGCCCATCCTTCAGGTTTTACAGGTGAGACACGCCTGGGGGAGGGGTGCCGGACAGGGGATTGGACCCCCATCTTCCGTTTCCCCGTTCCTCAGGCCACGCTCCAGCAGCATGAGTCTGAATGAACTTGACTCCGGGGAATGGCTGAGAACTCGCAGCCCAGAAATGCTCTCTCACGTTTGTACACTGTGAAGAGACTTTTGAGTACGTTCCCCCGTGCATCGTGGGTCTCCATTCCCAGGGAGCGCTCTCCGCTCGGGAAGGGGTGTGAAATTTAATTTGCACTAATTATCCCGAAGTGAGAGGAGCGGGAAATGAGTTGGCTCTGCACGTTCGGCCTCTTCCAGCAGCTCCAGTTCCCCGGGCGGCAGTTTATTTATGTGCGAGGGGTGGGGGCTGGGGTGGGGTGGGGTGCTGTTACCAAGGCAACGGCAGCTGCTGGGATTGGGGAGGGGAGTGGTTCTGGGTGGGGAAACCAGATGGAGGAAGGGGAGGGAGTCAGTGAGGGCTGCAGCGGGATTGGGGAGCGTGTCCTTCCTGGCGATGGTGTGGGGGGTCTTCTGCCTAGCCCCCTCCTCACCCTCCATCTCTGATAGGGGAGGGGAGAGGAGGGGCAGAGAGGGAAGGAGGTCTTTTCCTGCCTTACGTGGGGGAGGCCTTTGGCAGCTCCATCCCAGGAGACAGACGGATGACCCAGTCTGGAGGGTGAGAAGCTCTCAGTGATTCTCTGGGGGCAGGGCAGTCCTTCTGAGGCCCCCAGGGTCAGGGTTGAGCCCGAGGGCAGAAACCCAAAGAGGCGGCTAGCTGAGGGCTCCCTGGACAGGGAGAAGGTGGGACCCTGGAGCCAAGGACAAAATGCCCAGCGGGTCTCCTCTGGCTCCTTTCCACCTCCTTCCTCTGCTCCAACCCTCGCCCTTCTCCCTGCCCCCTTCTCCCCGCCCCTTCCCCCAATCTCCCTCCTCCCCCCTCGCACCCCCAACCTCCCCTCCCCCCATCCCCCTCCTCCCCCTTTTGTCTCTCCCTAGAGACTCTCTTTCCTGCCACCACTAGAGGGCGCCGAGGCGCCACGGTCGCCCCCAGTCCATCAGCCTTAGGACTGGTTGGGGGGCGCCTTGATTGGGGGGCTTGGTGGGTGGGGCAGGGGGCGGAGGCCCCGCAGCAACTGGGTTCTCAGTACAACTGGGCTGATTCTGGCTTGTTCGCATCCTGGGGCAGGTCTGGGTTGGCCCTCCAGGGCAAAGGATGTTACAAAACCCAACCCCCTAATAGCTGTTAAGGGAAGGAGTTTGGAGGGGAGAGCATGCGCCTGGGTTTCCTTCCCCTCCCTCTCGCTCCTGGCCTGCTGTGTGAGCTGGGGCAAGTCTCATCATCTCTCCGAGTTCCGGGAAATGGGGCAACCAGCCCACTTCAGTGGGGGAGTGGATAGAAGAACATACAGGAGGAGAGGCATGGCAGGCCGTCCAATGGGAGCTCAAAGTGAAGTGACTTTCCCAAGATCATACTAGTACGGAAGATCAGATCCGGAACTGGACCCCAAATCTGCCTGAATCCAAACCTGACGTCCTAACAGGTAATGATGCCTGCGGACCTGCTACCACTTTTCCTAGTTGTTTGGAAGTAACGGTTTTCTAGCGGTCATGTACGGATGTGAGCGCTGGGCCGTAAAGAAGACTGAGCGCTGAAGAATTGATGCTTGTAAACTGTGGTGCTGGAGAAGACTCTTGAGAGTCCCTTGGACTGCAAGGAGATCCAGTCAGTCTATCCTAAAGGAGATCAGTCCTGAGTGTTCATTGGAAGGACTGATGCTGAAGCTGAAATTCCAATACTTTGGCCACCTGATGTGAAGAGCTGACTCATCTGAAAAGACCATGATGCTGGGAAAGATTGAGGGCAGGAGGAGAAGGGGAGGATGAGACGGTTGGATGGCATCACTGACTCAATGGGCATGAGTTTGTGTAAACTCCAAGAGTTGGCGATGGACAGGGAGGCCTGGCGTGCTGCAGTCCGTGGGGCCACAAAGAGTTGGACACAACTGAGCGACTGAACTGAACTGAATTGGAGTAATAACTGGGCAGCAGCTGAGTAGCATGTGGGAAGAGGAGAGGGAAACGGATTCTCTGTCTCCTTTAAAACATAAAAATTGTGAGAAGTGGGTGCCTGTCAGTCACTCACTCTTTAGAGAAACTTAGTAGCATCTTTCCTGGCCGTGAGACGGAGTGTAAGAGTGCATGTATGGCAGCAGCAGGAGGGCATCGGCCCCACCAGCGGGTTAGAGAACTGGAGCTGCTACTAGCCCACTGTGTGACCTCAGCCAGTCCCTTCCGCTTTGACGGTGTTGTCTCCCGCTTGTCCAGTAAGGGTACTGAACCGAATGTACTACCACAGTCTCTTCCAGATTAGAGAACTGATGTAGACTTCTTTCTCCTGGGGCTCTGGTGTGGGGCAGCAGTTCTTTACTCACTCAGTTGTGTCCAACTCCTTGTGACCCCATGGACTGCGGCATACCAGGCTCCCCTGTCCTTCACTATCTCCCAGAGTTTGCTCAAACTCGTGTCCATTGAGTCGTTGATGCCCTCAAACCACCTCATCTTCTGTTACCCCCTTCTCCTCCTGTCCTCAATCTTTCCCAGCATCAGGGTCTTTTCCAATGAGTCAGCTCTTTGCATCAGGTGGCCAAAGTATTGGAGCTTCAGCTTCAGCATCAATCCTTCCAATGAATATTCAGGACTGATTTCCTTCAGGATTAACTGGTTTGATCTCCTTACTGTCCAAGGGACTCTCAAGAGTCTTCCCCAGTACCACAGTATGAAAGCATCAGTTTTTCAGCGCTCAGTCTTCTTTATGGTCCAACTCTCACACCCGTACATAACTACAGGGAAAAACCATAACTTTGACAGGATGGACCTTTGTTGGCAAAGTGTGTCTCTGCTGATTGGTTTGTCATAACTTTTCCCCAAGGGGACTTCCCGTGTGGTGCGTGATGATGCTGTTATGAGCATTTGTGTACAAGTTTTTGTGTGGACATATGTTTTCATTTCTTTTGGTGTATTGTACCCAGGAGTGGAATTACTGGGTGGGCTCCCGGGTGGGGTTAGTGGTAAAGAGCCTTGTCTGACAATGCAGGAGATATAAGAGATGTGGGTTCTATCCTTGGGTTAGGAAGATCCCCTTGAGGAAGGTATGGTAACCCACTCCAGTATTCTCTGCAGAAGGGAATGGCTACCCACTCCAGTATTCTTGCCTGGAGAATTCCATGGACAGAAGAGCCTGGCGGGCTACAGTCCATGGGGTCGCAAAGAGTTGGACACGGCTGAGCGATTTTCAGGGTAACTTTACGGGCCTTCCCTTATAGCTCAGTTGGTAAAGAATCAACCTACAATGCAGGAGACCGAGGTTTATAACTTGTGTCAGGAAGATCTCCTGGAGCAGGAAAGGGCAACCTGCTCCAGTATTCTTGCCTGGGAAATCCCATGGACAGAGGAGCCTGGTGGGCTACAGTCCATGGTGTTGCAACAGTCAGACACAACTTGGTGAATAAACCACCACCAGGGTAACTTCATGTTTAGGCTTTTGAGGAAACGCAAGACTTTTTCCGTAGCAGGGTGTGCCATTTTACATTCCCACTGGCAATGTATAAGCTTTCCAGTTTTTTCATATCTTTGTCAGTGTTCATTATATTCTGACTCTTTGATTACAGCCATTCTAGTGGGTTTTGTCACATCATAGTTTCATTTTGTGTTTCCCTGATTGCTAATTATGTTGATTATATTTTGTGTGTCTTTGGATATTTGTGTATTTTCTTGGGAGAAATGTCTATTCAGATCCTTTGATAGTGAAAGTGAAAGTTGCTCAGTCATGTCCAACTCTTTGCGACCCCATGGATTGTATAGTCCCTGGAATTCTCCCGGCCAGAATAATGGATTGGGTAGCCTTTCCCTTCTCCAGGGGATCTTCCCAACCCAGGGATAGAACCCAGGTCTCCCGTATTGCAGGCAGATTCTTTACAAGCTGAGCCACAAGGAAAGCCCAAGAATACTGGAGTGGGTAGTCTACCCCTTCTCCAGGGGATCTTCCCGACCCAGGAATTGAACCAAGGTCTCCTGCATTACAGGTGGATTCTTTATCAACTGAGCTGTGAGGGAAGCTTCTTCCCTTTAATTTGGATTATTTACTCTTTTATTATTGAGTTGTAGTGGGAGACCTGGGTTCGATCCCTGGATTGGGAAGATCCCCTGGAGAAGGGAAAGGCTACGCACTGCAGAAGTGTTCTTTATATATTCTAGATATAAGTCCCTTATCAGACAGATAGTTTACAAAGATTTTCTCCCAAGGAGGTGAAGGGTTTTTTCGCTTCCTCGATAGTGTCCTTTGAACACGAAAGGTTTTAATTTCGATGAAGTCCAGCTTACTTGCTCTTTTTCTTGTTGTTGCTTTTGGTGTCACATCTAAGAATCTATTGCCAAATTCAGGTCATGAAGATTTACCCCAAGAGTTTTTTCTAGGAGTTATATAATTTTGGGTCTTACATTTAGATCTTTGATCCACTTTGAGTTGACTTCTTTGTGTGTATGTTGTGAGGTGTGAGCCAAGCTTCGTTCTTTTCCGTGTGGCTCTCCAGTTGTCCCAGCACTGTTTGCTGATGAGACAATTCTTTCCACACTGAACGGTCCCAGTATTCTTGTCAAAAGTCAGCTGACCATGTGGGACTTCTCTGATGGTCCAGTGGTTAGGACTTTGCACTTCCACTGCAGGGGGCCTGGGTTTGATCCCTGATAGGGAACTCAGGTCCCACATGCTGTGCTGTGTGGCCAAAAAAGAAAGAAAGAAAGAAAAATCAATGGACCATAGACGTATGAGTTTTTTCCTGAACCCTCAGTTCCTTTCTACTGGCATGTATGTCTATCCTCTATCAATATCACACTTTTGATTTCTGTAGCTTTGAAGTAAGTTTTGAAATTGGAAACTGTAATTCCTCCAACAAAGTTCAGAACTTTGTTCTTCTTTTTTCAAGATAGTTTACTGTCCCTGGTGGTCTCATGGTTAGGATTTGGTATTCTCTCTCAAGATAGTTTGACTCTTTGAGGTCTCTTGCAATTCCACATGAATTTTTGGATTGGGTTTTCCATTTCTGCCATTTCAAGAAATGCCATTGAAATTCTGATAGGCATTACACTGAGTTCAGAGGTCAGTTTGGGTAGTAATGCCATCTTAATAATTTTTAATTTTATGGTCCATGAACGTATGACATCTCGAGATTTATGTAGGTCTCCTCTATTTTCAAACAATGCTTTATGGTTTTCAGATGGTAAATTTTGCCTTTATTTTGTTAAATTTATTCCTAAGTATTCTATTCTTTTAGATGCTAATGAAAATGGAACTGTGTCTTAATTTTATTTTTGGATTTTTCACTGCAAGTGTATAAAAATACAGATTTTGGGTGGTCATTTTGTATCCTGTGACTGTGCTGAACTGGTTAGTTCTTTTAGTTTTTAGCAGGTTCCTTAGGGTTTTCTTTATACATGATCATGTCATCTGTGAATAGAGGTGTTTTACTCCTGCCTTCTTCCCTCCCTTCCCCCTTTCCTTCCTTCCTCCTCTCTCTCCTTCCTTCCTACCTTTCTCTTTCCTTTTCCTGGACTAATTACTCTGGATTGATTAGATTCTCTAGTACAATGTTGAATAGAAGTGGTGAGAGTGGATAGTCCTGTCTTGTTCCTGATATTAAGGGAAAAACATCCAGTATTTCACCATTAAGTATTATGTTAACTGTGGATTTTTCACAGATCTCCTTCAGCAGGTTGAAGAAGTTCCCTTCTATTCCCAGTTTTTTGAAAATATTTTTTTGGCATAAAAAGATGTTGGATTTTGTTAAGTGCCTTTTCTGTGTTTATTGAAATGATCATGTAATTTTTTTTTGCATTTTCAACATCATTGGTTTTTAAATTTGAAGTATAATTGATATAAATATTATATAGTTTACAGGTGTACGATGCAGTGATTCAGAGTTTTTAAAGGTTATACACCCTTTATGGTTATCATGATATATTGACATATATATGGGATATATGATATATTGATATCGTATATGATATGACGTCATAGGGATATACACTATATTCCCTGTGTTGTACAATATGTCCTTGTAGCTTATTTTATGCGTACTAGTTTGTACCTCTTAATCCCTGTGCCTTTATCACCCCTCTGCCCTTCCCTTTCCCCTCTGGTAAGGATTAGCTTATATCTGTGAGTTTGTTTCTTTTTTGGTATATTCACTACTTTGTGTTTTTAGATTATACATATTAGTGATATCATACAGTATTTGTCTTTCTCTGTCTGACTTATTTCACATAGCACAATACCCTCCAAGTCCAGATAATCATGTGATTTTTAAAATATTTTTATTGACATGATATATTACATTAATTGATTTTTCAGATGTTATACCAACCTTGCATTCCTCAAATAACTTTTACTTGGTCATGGTGTATACTACTTTTTATACACTGTTGGATTTAGTTTGTTAGCATTTTATTGAGGATTTTGAATCTATGCATAAGAGATATTGGTCTGTAGTTTTATTTTTTGTGGTGTCTTTGGTTTTGGTATCAGAGTAACATTGGGGATATCTTTATTTTTCCTCCCTTTTTAAACGGTAGTTTTTCTGGGTGTGGGGTATGAAATTCTTGGTTGGCAGTTTTTTTTTTTAAAGCTCATTGAATACATTATCCCAATGCCTTCTGATCCCCATTGTGTCTAATGAGAATTCACCTGTTCATCTTATTGGATTCCATTGTAGTAATGGTTTGTTTTTCTCTTGCTGTTTTGCAGATTTTCTCAATATATTTGGCTTTCAGTATTTTTGCTACTTTGCATTTGTCCAGCTTAGAGTTTTTTGAGCTTTTTAAATCTGTAGATAAGGTTTTTCATCAAATTTTGGAAGTTTTCAGCCATTATTTCTTTCTACTTATTTGTTTCCTTTCCCTCTGATGCTCCCACTACGGATATGTTGCACTTGATGGTGTTCCCAGCATCTCTGAGGAGCTTCGTTTTCTTTCATTCTTTTTTCTGTTTGTTCTTCACATTGCATAATCTCTATCAATCTGTCATTAAGTTTGCTAATTACATCTTCTGCCAGTTCACATCTACTATTGAGCTCATCTAGTGAATTTTTCATTTCAGTTATACTTTTCACTTCCAAAATTTTCATTAAAGACATTTCTGTTTATCTTCTCTATTCAATAAGGCATTGCTATAAACCTCTCTTTACTTCTTTAAGAATGGTTTTTAGCTCTTTGATAATATTTATAATAGCTACCTTGAGTTCTTTGTTAAATCTGACATCTGGTCATTCAGATGCAAGTTTCTGTTGCTGGCTTTTTTTTCCATGTGTGGATCAAACTTTCTAGTTTCTATGCACATCTTGGTTTTTTGTTTTCTTGTTTTTGGAAATTGTACTTTTAAAATAGTGTAGTGATTCTGGCCTCCTTTTGGGTATAGCTTTTCAGGTCATCACTTGATACTTGTTCTGACCAGGAGGACTTTTCTCATCTATCTTCCTCCTGATTCTTCCTGGTAAACTAGTCAGTTTCTGGTTCAGTCTGTTTGGAATGAACATACTGCTGCCCTCTGAGCTGTGTAGAGTCTCCAGCCAGGGCCATGGAGCTGGGGGTGGGGACAGCGGCATCTTTCTTTCATCCCTGCTTCAGCAGCTGAACGTTTGGTGAGGGGGTGTGGCTGTAGCCTTTGGTCTTCTCCGCTTGCCTTTCCTCACATGGAACATCTGCTTTATGAATAAGCCAGAATGAAGGTGATTGTGGTCCCAGTATTTCTCAGCATCCCACTACCAAGGTAGCTTCTCCATCCCACTGGTGAGTCTGGGGAGAAGAAGGGAGCTCTCATCTCTCAGCTGTGGTCACCCAGATCATAGCCTTTGCAACAGTAATCTGGGAAAGAAGAGAAATACTGACATCCTACCCTTTCTGGGAAGATATTGCAGGCCTCCATTGGGAGCAAAGAGGAGAGAGTCCTGTGCTAATTGCTGTACTCAGCTAGTGTGGAGTTTCCATAATGCTGAGCTGGGAGGGCAGAGGGAGGGAGTAGGTCATGGTTCAAATGCCATAGACTCTTACTGTTCTTATGAAGTTTTATTAGGTTTTCTTGAATAAATGTTTCTTCATTTTCTGTAAGCCCTTAGGACCATTTCCAGAGACTTTAAATGGTTCCAGAGACTTTAAATAATTTTCAGCAGTTTCACTGGGGAACAAATCTGCAGAACTCTTCACACTGCTATGCCAGAAGTACAACTCAAGCTATTTGACTTTATGCTAAGGAAGATGAGGGTTTATCTTTCTTTGCTCTCTTCCCCATCCTTACCTTACTCTTCCCACTCCCCTCTTCTCCCAATAACTCTATGAATATTTCCTTTTCTGAGCCAGTTTTTGTTTTCCTTAACTGCATTTTAAAAAAGTATCTTTGCTTGTCTGTAGTTATACAAAGAAAAACCTCCAACTCTTGGTTAATAGTGTGACTCTCCTCTTAAGATATTTGGATGCATCAGGTTTACTATCAGTTTCATCTTCTTGGGGAAGTCTTCCAGGGCCTTCCACTCTGCTTCCAGTTGGACAACTTGCTTTTGACCCCTGGTACACAGATGTCACCCTGGATCCATCACTGTCAGCCTGCAGGAGATCTCTGTCTCTCTCAGCTTCCTGGATCTCACTTCTTCCTTTTTCTTGGCTTATTCCTTTGTTTCAGTGGAGCACATCCTCCAGTCATTACTGAGAAAAGATATGTGGGGTGAATTTCTTGAGGCTTTGCACATCTGAAAATGTCTCATCCCTGATTGGCTTATTAGTCTAGGTATAGAATTCCAGGTTGGGAATTATTTTCCTCCAGAAACTTTGAGTGTTTTTTTTTCTATTGCCTTCTGGCTTCCAGAATTGCTGTGAAGAGAAGGAAGCGGTTTTCATTTCTTATCCTTTCAGACTGGAAGCTGAGAGAATCTTCTTTTGGTTCTCAGAGTAGTGACATTTCTTGACAGTGTGCCTTGGCGTGAGCCTATTTTTATTTATTGTGCTGGGCCCGCTGTGAGTCCTGGAAATCTAGAAAGCTCTTCACGTCTGTGATATTTTCTAAAATTATCCTATTGATGATCTCTTACACCCTCACATCTTTCTTTTCTTTCTGGGACTATAATTACTTAAAAATGGAACTCTTAGACAAGTCCTCTGGTTTTTATTTCTTTTTCTCTCCTATTGTCCTTATCTGTCACTTTGGAAGAATAAACCTTATCTCCCAAGTTTTGCTTTTTAATTTCTGCTATTATATTTTTAGTTTTTAAAAGCTTTTTTACTTTGTGCTGAGTCTTTTTTTTTTTTTAATGAGAACCCTATTTTAATTTCACCTGTGCATGCCTTGTGTTATCTCCTTGATGATATTAAGACAGGTTTTTTTCTTTTCCTTTTTTTTTTTTCCTCCCTATTCTCTGTTATCTTAAAGTTGGTCCTTTTTGTTTGGTTTATTTTTATCTTTCAGGTTTAAAGCATTCTTCTGATGTCTGGTAAACCTCAGCTATCTGTGCATATTTAGCAATAGCCAAGTAGCAGCAGAGTGGATGCTCTGACTACATGGATGTGTCTTGTAGGCTGTGGGCTTCTTTGCATGGGGATCTAGCCAGGCTGTTTAGTTGGAAAATCTCCAGTGTGGATGTCTCTAGGGTTTTTTCCTTGTTCCACATCATGTTCCTCAGAGAAAGCTCTTCCAGTTGTCTGCCCAGAGGGTATAAGCCTGGCTGCTGATGTCCTGAGAGCAGAGTGGTGGGAGATGATTGGGGTCTTGACATCAGCTTACTCATTCTCCCTGAATCTCCCTGTCATCAGTAGACCACCATCCCAAGTATTAACACTATGCCTTGAGCCCCCATCTATAGATGTCTAATCTGTGATAACCAGTTCTAAAAACTGCCTCTCAAATAATCCTCTTTGTTTGAGTTGCCCTTTACCTCAACTTCCAGGGGTACCTGATGCTGCCAATTCCTGAATCTTTGGGGATTTTTTTTTCTCAATTCATTTTTCTCAATTGTCCATTTATTTTCCAACTCTCGAATTTTTCTTCCTGTGGTTTCATCTCCCATTCTCCCCATCCTTCTAGGCGCCTACCTTCAAACAGTTAAGAAATCCCTTTACTGTTTTAACATTCAAGGGGTGGGGAGAAGCAAAGTGGTTTTGCGTGTCCAATCTGTCACCTTTACATGGATGTCTTCTCTTCGTGTTGCCTTTCCCATCTAGTAAAATGGAGACTCCATGCCTTCAGTTGCTGATGCCCAAACTTCGGAGCCATTCTTCACTCTTTCCCCTATGCGCCACATCCAATCTCTCAGCAACTGCCTGAACTTTACCTTTGAAATATATCCAGGACTTTCCTGGTGGTCCAGGTGTTTAGGAGTCCATCTGCCAGTGCAGGGGACGCGGGTTTGATCCCTGGTTCGGGAAGATTCCACATGCCACGGAACTAAGCCCGTGTGCCACAACTACTGAGCCTGTGCTCTGCAACAAGAGGAGCCCCTGTGATGAGAAGCCTGGGCCCTACGCTAGAGAGTAGCCCCCACCACTGCAATTAGAGAAAGCCGTGCACAGCAACGAAGACCCAGCACAACCAGTTATATATTATATAAACCAGAATTCACCACCTGCACTGCTGCTACCCAGGGCCAAGCCACATTTCCCTCACCTGGACGCGGCAGGACTCTCCATGCTGGCCCCTCTTTTTGTCTGTCTTTGCATCCCCTACAGCCCGCTCTCCATACAGCAGCTTTTTTATCTGTCATATCCATCACTCCTCTTTCTAAAGCTCTCCTGTGGCTCCCATTTCACTCTGAAATAAGAGCCCAAATCCCACAAGGCCAACAGGAGCTTACCCAATCGAGCCCCACACACCTTCCCAATCATACTGGCCACTTGGGCATCTCACAACATGCAAGAAGGCTCTTTCCCTGCCTCTTGCTTCTGCCTGGGTCTTTCTCTAGGTATGTTCCTCCAGATCCCTGCAGGGCTCACTCCCCCACTTCCTTCAGGCCACCTGTGACTTTCCCTGACCTTTCTATTTAAAAATCAGTCCCTCTTCCTCTCTGGGCCCTCTCCATCTTTGTTATCCCATTTTATCTTTCTGTATTTGGGCTTCCCTGGTGGCTCAGCTGGTGAAGAATCCGCCCACAATGCGGGAGACCTGGGCTTGATTGCTGGGTTGGGAAAATCCCCTGGAGAAGGGAAAAGCTACCCACTCCCTGGCCTAGAGAATTCCGTCTCAAAGAGTCAGACACGACTGAGTGACTTTCACTTTCATAGCAACTCTTGAGATTGCATATACTTATATTTCCTTGTTTAGTTATTTATAGTTATCTTCCCGTCTCTAGAATGGATGGTCTCTTGAAGGCAGGGATTTGGGCTTATTTTGTTCACTGCTGTATCCTCACCACCCACAACAGTGCCAGGCCTGTACCAGGTGCTCAACAAATCCGTGTTACATACGTGAATGAATGCTTGACCCCAGCCCTGACTTGGGACTGACCTTATACTAGGCAGGAGATGTGAGGAGCTCTGGGTCTATAGTCCTTTCTGCCCTTCATTTATTTATTAATCTGCTTATCTATCCATGCATTATTATTGCTGTTGTATTAATATTTAACATGAGACTTCCCTAGTGGCTCAGTGGTAAAGAATCCGCCTGCCAATGCAGGAGATGCAAGTTCTATCTCTGAGTCAGTAAGGTCACCTGGAGAAGGAAATGGCAAACCACTCCAGTATTCTTGCCTGGGAAATCACATGGGCAGAAGGAGCCTGGAGGTCTAGAGTCCATGGGGTTGCAGAAGAGTTGGACATGACTTAGTGACTAAACAACAACAACAATTAATATTTAAGAGCTATAAAGTGGCAGAAGGGGGATGTGGTCCCAGCCTGTCTGACTTCAAAGCCTTGGCTCCCGAGGATGCTGCTGAGGCAGGCCCTCCACAAGGTTGAGGGAATGATTAAGACCCAGTTCCTCATCTTTGGGGAAGAAGTTAGAACAGAGCCTGGTTCCAGGCTGTCTGTGCTCATGAGCATCTCCCTGCTGGGTGGACAGTCCCTTGAGAGAGGCCAGCAAGGTCCAGCTCCAATGATGCTGTCTCTCGGAAGCCCCCGAGCACCGCCCGAGGTGGGTCAGCTGCTCCTTGATTGCTTCATCAGGGCTGAGCACATCCTTCTATCAGGGTGAGCACTTCTTGTAATTGGCTGCCATGCTCTGTCTACCCTCAACTGTGAGCTCTTCTGAGACAGAGGCTGGGTCTTGTTGAACTCAGTGTCCCCAAAGCCCAGAGTGAGGCCTGCAGCCGGGAAGGCACCAAAGGAGCAGCTGATGAATGATAAATGATGCAGAACAGGGACGTGGTTGAAATGGGGGCCTGAGCCCAATGTCAAGCTCTGCCACTCACTAACTGTGAGTGTGATCTGGGGAACTTCCTCAATGCTCCGGGCCTCGATTCCTTATATATATGGGGGGAAAATAGTCCCCCGTTCCGTGAGGACTCAGAGTTAATGGATGAAATTGCTTTGTATAGTGCCTGGCTTGGAATAGGCCGATGGTTAGAAATTACTGCTCTTGGGAACCGAGCCTCTCTGGCTCCGGTCCACCAGCTCTGAGCACCCCCTTCCCCTACAGCAGGTGCCCGCACCTGACTTCTTTCTGGTGCTCAGGGCAGCTGCTGGGTTCTTGGTCCACCGGCTTGGCGCTCTGCCGTTGAGGGATTGGCCTTTCTGCACTTGGTGGTTGGCTTCCAAACAGCCTGGGCCAGAAACATCACGTCCTTGTTTGCTGGCCAAACTGGAGACTGTCATACATGGAGCACCTGAGGCCACCCTTGGGGTAGCGACAGGGCAGCGGGGCACTGGGTGAGGAGCGGCGCCTGGACACGCAGGACCAGGGCTGCAGGAAGTGCCGAGGCAGGCAGGGGTGGAAGGGGTGGGGGATAGGTTGATGGCAGGGCAGAGACTGCCTCGAGGACTTAGGCAAGTCTCTATTTGTGCTGTCTTTATGAAAAAGCCAAAAAGAGTCTGATTAACTGAGGCACGCAGATTTCCAAAGCCGGTTTTCTTTGGCAGATCATCAACTCCCACTGAAGTCAGGGTCCTTAAACTTTTGGGGAGGAGACCCTGTGATTCCTTCTCTGAAGCCTTGAGCTCTGGGGCTAGGGGCCCGAAGCAGGCTTTCTGACGTTCCGAGTAGTGCTCTTCTGTGTTATTAATTGTTAAATTCCTGAACTCCCTCCAGAGACACACCAGGGTCAAGTCTATTGCACTCCGTGTCCCTTTGGTGTCTAGCGCAATGCTTGCCACATAAGCATCATTGCTACAGCTATCTTTTTCTCTCATTTTTGTGAAGAAATAATTGACATACACCACTGTATACATTTAAGGCATCCAGTGTCAGGGTTTGATTTACATTTAGTTATTTTAGGAAGTACTTACCCCAATCCTGAAGTGCGTGCTCCTTTCTTCCTCATTTAGGGATGGGAAAATTAGGTTCAGAGAGGTTGAGAGGCCCCGCTGAGGTCGCACAGCTGGAGGTGGCCCAGCTGGGATCTGACCCCTCCGAGAGCTGTCTTATGAACTGTGTCAGCCTCCCTCTGTCATACTGAGCAAGCGTTTGTTGAGTGACTGGCAGGGTTGACGTGCGGTGATGGGTGGATGCGTTTGAACAGCTGGCCTTTACCAGCTACAGCTGTTCATCAGGGACCCGAAGAGAGAAGGTAATCCTATCTGGGGGTTGGGGTCAGGCGTGGAGATCTACCAGAGATTTAGATATTCTGGTGGGGTCTGGAGCCACCCAGGGGTGTTTGCAGCCTTTGAATGACACGGCAGAATCTGGTTTCCAAGGCAGAGGGTTCTCCAAGCCCTTACCGTGATGGGAAGTACCTTTCTCAGGGATACCTGGCAAGAGTATGCAGCTGACAAGTTCTTGTCTCAGCACCCTGGTTCAAGAGCCCGTCTTAATCACTGCTCAGTGTGTCTCCCTGTCTGAGTGCTCTTACTGGCCACCTGACTCCTGAGATGCCTCTTCTTGCTGCCCCTCGGGCCTCATCTGTTACCCCACACCGCTTGGTCTCTCTGCTCCGTCCAGCCGCATTAGCCTCCTTGCTGCTCCTTGAGCGTGCCAAGTGCACTCCCACCCCAGGACCTTTGCACACGCTTCTGCAGTGTCCAGAATGCTCTGTGTCACCCAGGTGCTTTGCCTGACTTGCCTCCCCTCCTTCAGGCCTTTGCTGAAATATTGTCTTCTCAAGAAGGCCTTTTCAGATCATCTTTTTAAAAATTCAAACCCCACTTCTCAGCAGTTTCTAGACCCCCCCTACTTAATTTTTCCATAGCACTTACCAGCACCTGTCATTCTTTTTATTTTACTTATTTTTTGGTTGATTCTCTGTCTCCCTCGACTAGAATATAAATCCCATGAGGGCAAGAGATTTTGGTCTGTCTTGTTCATGGCTGTGTCTCTACTGCCTAGAACAGTGCCTGGCACAGACTTAGTGTTTTGTAAACATCTGTGTATGGATTCCCTCAAGCTTGCTTGAATCCAGGATCTCTCCATCATCGTATCTTTGATGAGCAGCTCCAAAGACAGATCCCGTGATACACCATCAGAGACCTCCTGCAGGCTGACATTGATTCATTTATCAACATCCCTCAAATTGGGTCACTTGACAGATTATGAATCTACTTAACCATCCAATCCCTCAGCCCTGACACATAAGCTCCCAGAGGAAAGAAGGTGCATCCGATCTGTTTGATTTTATGAGCAAAATACATTTAATACTTTGCTTTGTACACTCTAATGTCTAATACATATTTGTTGGAAAAACAAAAACAAACATCAAGAAGAGCAGCAGGGAAGAGGTCTCCTCCAGAGTAATCTGCAAACTCTCAGTCTCTTATTTCCCTATGATGCTTGTCAATTCCCACGGGCCCCTTCCCACTCCAGTCCCCATACTCCAGCCTCGGTGGGGGAACATCATCTGTTTACATATAGATAGGATGCGACTGAGCGACCAACATGCTTTCTTAGGGGCCTGACGGCTCTGAAAGGAATGAACAGAGAGAAATCAGCTGATACTCTTTAGGGGAATCAGGGAAAATTTTATGCAGTTTAATGTATTTAAACACAAATTGTTTGCTCTGACGAGAGGCCCTGGGGAAACTGGAGAGAGCCTGGCGGGTTGAGTGCGGAGTAGAAACACAGAGAGATTCCACCCTCTCGCTTCATGGAGGTCACGTGGAAAAACTGGGGCTCCAAGCACCTTTAAACACGTTATTTGTTTGGTGCCCACGAAGCACACGTACTTTATACCAAAATATCTCATTGTGTCCTTGTGACAGTCATTTCCTTTCACGTCAGGAGAAACAGAGGCACACAGCAGGCCGGGGACTTGCCCAGGGCTGCGGAGAGCGCTGGGGAAGGGCGGGAGGAAGCCCCAGGCTCGCTGGTCCCCACAGCGGCCCAGTCCTAACCTTCACCTAAGCTGCCCAGTTCCGGGTTTGGGATTTGCCCTTTCCTTTGTGGGGAGGCAGTCAAGCCCTGAGGCAGTGGGATGGACTTGACGACCTCTCACACACCTGCTTCATGTCCCCAGAATCCCTTCCGGATGCTTGGTTACTGGGCCAGGTGGCCCACAATTCCTGCATCGCTGTATGAGCTGTGACCCCCAGTCAGTGGGGCCGCGCCAGCCACGGAGGCCAGGGAGGTAGGAGCGGGGAGGGGTAAAAGCAGGGAGAGACCCGGTCTCGCTCTGCAGCGTCGGCCTGGGCTCTGGAAATGAAATGCCTTTTAATTTCATCGTCCGCTTTTCTTTTCTCCTCTCCATCATGCTGTCTGGTGCCAGGAGGCCGTTGGCCACAGGATGAGTGTTTAACAAATCCGATAAAGCCTTTATTTGGCTGGCTGCGTGCTCCCTGGAGCTGGGCTGGCCTGGGAGACATTACTTCCCTCAGGCTTCGCACCTGTGCCCAGGGTGGGGTGGGGGAGAGATGATGCCTGGGACACAGTCCCGAGACCTGAGTGCTGGTCCCAGCTCTGCCACCCACTCTCGTTTTGGCTTCAGGCAATCCCTGGAAACCTCGGATCTTCTGTGCAGCGTCAGGATTAGACGAGGTTAGTGGCTTTATAGTTTTTTAAGCGGTGAAACCCAGTTTCCCCAAGTGGAAGGCACTACGGAAGTCTCCCCGTGGAAGGATCTGGCCCTTGGTGGCTCCGCCCCTGAATCGTGTCTGTGTGTTTGAAAGATGGCGGGCTTGTTTCTGCTGTGGGGCCTTTGCACTGACTTTCCCTTTTGTGCAACTAGACTACCCTCCCTCTGGCGTGATCTGGGTGGCGCGGCTGGCCCTTCTGCTGTCATTCATTCAGGAGTTAGCTGGGATGTTACTCCCTTAGAGAAGCTTCTCTAAGCAGCTAATGATGTCCCACACCCCAGCCACTCTGCACCTGGTTTCCATTTTACCGTGTCCTCAAGGCTCCTTGAAACTTCCTTGTGTCTTTATCTGTTAAAATGTGTATGGGCTCTTTTCCCTACCAGCTTACAAGTTCCGTGAGGATAACTTGGTCTATTCACCGTTCCCTTCATAGCAGCAAATACAGTGAAGGTGCTCAGTCTTTCCGTGATGAATGAATAAATGATGATGACCTAAAACAGCTGAGGGTGATGTTGATCTGGGTGTGGAGGGCTGTGTAACCCCACTGGTTGGATCATCCCCTCACAATCTCCATCCTCCGTCTTTGAGGCCCCCTGCCAAATGGCAGCCCACTCCAGTGTTCTTGCCTGGAGAATCCCAGGGACGGGGGAGCCTGGTGGGCTGCTGTCTATGGGGTCGCACAAGAGTCAGACATGACTGAAGTGACTTAGCAGCCCTCTGTTGGGGGCTTCGCTTGTGGCTCAGCTGGTAAAGAATCCACTTGCAATGCGGGAGACCTGGGTTCAACCCCTGGGTTGGGAAGATCCTCTGAAGAAGGGAAAAGGCTACCCACTCCAGTATTCTTGCCTGGAGAATTCCATGGACTGTGTAGTTCATGGGGTCGCAAAGAGTCGGACATGAGTGAGCAACTTTCATTTTCATTTGCCTCCTATTGGGGTGCCACACAGCCCTGTTTGAAAACCGTTTGGGCTTCTAGCAGCTCTGACAATCTGTAGCCAACGCCAAAAGCCTGGTACAGCCAGGAAACGCTGGGGCTTCAGAGAAGGGCAAGGTGAGGGCTGGTTTCCTCTCCGAGAAGATGGCCCTTATCTTGGTTTGGAAATTTAGAGCTGGTGGAGAGAGCCTTTGAGGAGGAAGACAAGCAGGCCTGGGAGTGGGGAGGAAGCGGGCTCGTGGGCCTTCTCCAGACAACCATGAGCCAGCTGGGTTGGCAGGAGGCGGGGAGACTATGGGAAATGTTGGATGCGGCCAGCTACCTGAGGGTCTTGAGTGTTAAGGTGGGATGCTTGTGCCAGATGTGTGATGTGTGGGGGTCCGCCCTGAGGTCCTGAGAGGGGTGGTGGAATCATCAGGGCCTTGCCTGTGGGCTGTTGAAAAGGGAGAGGGGGAAAGTGGAGGCAGGAAGACTGGGAAGGAGGCTGAAAGATGAGGCCTGGGGGTGGGATGGAACAGGAGTGGGATTCAGGAGAGAAAGGGAATGAAGACGGGAGCTGACTGGGCAGTGAGCTTATTATGGAGGGAAAGGAAGAGGGAAGAGGCTAAGATCGTCTGCAGTTCCCCATCAGCTTATGATGCTCTGGTCCAGGAATCACCCAGGAGGACTGTGTTGGCAGGGATGGTGGGGGAGGGGCCAGGCTTGTAAACAGCCCCTCCCCGAATCCCGAGCCTAGAGGGAGGCAGTTGCTAAGGCTTCGCAGCCCAGCGGGGCGCCCCCCCTAGCCCCCCTGGCAATCCCCCACCTTGAGCTGCCTGGGCAAAGAGAAGCCTCTGGGGCAGCCCTCTGCTTTGGCTCCCTCCCTGCACCCTCAGGATTAGGTCACCCACGGACCTCAGGAGCGGGTGGGGATGACTCAGTGTCGACTCACCCGCACCACAGAGGACAGGGCACACCATGGAATACGCTGGGAGTGCCGGCTGGGGGTGGTGGTGGGGGTCTCCTTTGGCTTATGAGGACTGCAATGTCACGGGCACGTCTGCGGAGGTCTGCATTTCCCAAGCGACAAGGACAAGGTCATGTTCACTATCCCAAGGGTCGTTCCCTGAACCCTCTTCTCCAACAGGAGCCCTGAGCACCCCATAGTCCTTGCTGTTCAGAAAGAAAAGGGGTCAGAATTTAAGGGCACATTCTCTTCAGGGGCCCGTTTTAGAGTCTGGGGGAGCTTCCTGGAGTGTGTGCCCTGACCGTCAGAAATGGAGGATATTCTTTGATGTCGAGAGTCAGTTCTGGATCTTGGGGAAAACTTACTCTGGAATTGGAAGACAGATTTCAGAATTCTAGGCTTGTTCCAAAACTCTGGGCTCCGTTTCAGAATTCTTGGGAATGTTTTGGAAGCCTGGGGTGTATTCTGGAATTCTGGGATATATTTCTGAACTCTGGGGACCTGCTAGAGTCCTGGGCTGGCTCCCCGTCATTCTCCTTGCACTTGTCTTATCTGCTGTGATCTGCCTGTACAGTTGGTTGCAGAGAGGCAGTTGCTATGGCAACAGTAACCGTGGGGTGTATCAACTCCTAGCATTTACTCTGAGTCTCTGACATTTTAGCTGGTGGAAAACCACAGTGAGCTCCCGAGAGCCTGATGAGCAGGGATTCCTGCTAAACCTGTCTTTGAGCTTCCCTCCCCGCCCCAACCTCAAATAACCTCCCTCTGGGTCCTGGAACTGGCCGCCCCGACACTCCCTTGGGCAAATGAATATTCAAAAGCAGCCAAAAGTGTATTCAAATCTCATAAACTTCCGCCTGCCTTGCTCCATTTAAATGCAACAGCATCTTCTGTTTTGCCCCATTTATCTGCCAGGAAAGGGAAGGGTAATTCCAGGAGCTGAGAATAAGTGTTTTTTCCCAAGTTGCTTTAACCTCCTAAGTGGGCTAACAGAGGGGCGGGGCTGGGCTTCTGGCGCTACAGACTGGGCGAGGCAAATCTCCTAGAATCCTAAGATGATGGACCAGGGAGGGGGAGTGACAGCACATGAGCAGCAGAGGCTGAAAACTAGGTGTCCTGACCCTCAGGTTAGGCAAGCCCCCACAGTGGCTGAGTTCCTGACCACTAGGCCCCCTGTCGTCAACTTCTTTCCTCCCCTCTCCTCTCTTGGGGGCACTACCTGGGTCAGCCTTCTTGCCTGAGCCCCTGCTTCCATCTACAAGATCATAGACTCTCACATGTGGGAGACCCTTGAGAATCATCTGGGTTCTGTGGATGGAGAAACTGAGGCCCAGTTCAGTTCAGTTCAGTCGCTCAGTTGTGTTCGACTCTTTGTGATGCCATGGACACATGGCCTGGCACATTAGGCCTCCCTGTCCATCACCAACTCCCGGAGCTTGCTCAAACTCATGTCCATAAACCATCTCATCCTCTGTCATCCCCTTCTTCTCCTGCCTTCAATCTTCCCCAGCATCAGGGTCTTTTCTAAGGAGTCAGTACTTTGTATCAGGTGGCCAAAGTATTGGGGTTTCAGATTCAGCATCAGTTCTTCCAATGAATATTCAGGATTGATTTCCTTCAGGATGGACTGGTTTCATCTCCTTGCGTCCAAGGGACTCTCAAGAGTCTTCTCCAACACCACAGTTCAAAAGCATCAATTCTTTGGCACTAGGCTTTCTTTATGGTCCAGCTCTCACATCCATACATGACTACTGGAAAAACCATAGCTTTGACTAGACAGACCTTTGCTGGCAAAGTAATGTCTCTGCTTTTTAATATGCTGTCTAGGTTGATCATAGCTTTTCTTCCAAGGAGCAAGCATCCTTTAATTTCATGGCTGCAGTCACCATCTGCAGGGATTTTGGAGCCCAGAAAATTAAGTCTGTCACTGTCTCCATTGTTTCTCCATCTATCCTCCGTGAGGGCCAGAGACATCTTCAGATGGTTGATCAGTGGCAGACCAGGGACCTTCTGAATTTCAGGCTCTCAAATCCCAGCACAGAGCCCTTGCAGTCACACTTAGCTCTCCCATATTATTAGTTATTACCTCATTATTATTATCACCTCATATTATTAGTTCAGCATTTGTCTCTCCATCATCCATGCATCATCTGTCCATCCACGCACCCATCGTCCACCTATCCATCCAGCCATCCTTCATCTGTCATCCATCCATCCATTCAGAGAGATTTTAAGTACCTACTGAATGTCCTGTACAACCTTGGGCCTGAGCAGTACAGGAAGCTCACAGCTGTCTCACCTATGTCTTTTAAGATTGGGGCCATCCAGTCTATGTCACCTCACTCTTTGCTTCTGCCAAAAAGAAATTCTCCCATTGAGATCAGCAAGTGCCCATCCCTGCCCCTATGCCCACTTCCAACACACCAAGCTCCTTCTAGTCTCTGCCCTTTGGCTAGTGATGTCCTTCCTGCCTGGGGCTGCCATGTATGTGTGTGTTTTTAGTGGCTCAGTCTTGTCTGACTCTTTGCAGTCCCATGGACTGCAGCCTTCCAGGCTCTTCTGTCCATGGGATTCTCCAGGCAAGAATACTAGAGTGGGTTACTTTGCCCTCCTCCAGAGGATTTTCCTGACCCAGGGATCAAACCCACGTCTCTTACATCCCTTGCATTGTAGGCAGATTCTTTACCAGTAGTGCCACCTAGGAAGCCCCTCATCCTCCACAAAGTATTTCTTCACCTTCCTAAGCCACCTGAGCTGTCTCTCTCTTACAATCCTTGGACAATGAGCCCCTATTTCCTGCCATTTGGTTTTGTCCCAGTTCACTCTTTGAGACCCGGCTCCATGCTATTTTGCAGCTAATGTTGCTGTTGGCATATTACATTTGGGCAATGCTGTGATGTAAAGATATGCCAGGAGATGAGGAGTCAGACAAGGGATCAATCTTAATGTTATGGGTGAAATACTGTGTGATCTTGAGCAAGTCGCCGGACCTCTCTGAACCGCTGAGGTCTGCAGTGTGGGTTCCTGAAATGATGCCTGTGAGAGTCTGGAGTGCTGAATGGACAGGAGGGGGCCTTCCTCGGCTCAGGCTCTGCCGTCCTGTGTGCTGCCTGGCCTGGTGGTCCTGAATGACTGCTGCCAGCTTAGGGCACAGACATTCTTCCCTATTCCGCATCCCCTTTGGGGAGCAGAGTTTCAGGGCTGTTTCCCTAGAGAGGTCTTGCTAAGCAGCCTTTTCTTTCTAGTCCCTTCTCTCCAGGTGAGATCCAAGGCAGTGGTGCGGGGTGGGAGGGATATCTCTTTTCTCCCAAGAAGACTCATTTCCTCTATCGGTTGAAGGTGAACGGAGTCCGGACTGGCCTTTGAGTGTTTCTGAGGGGCTGTGGCTTCCTTGGGGACTACCTCCTGTCTGTGAAAACAGGAAAGCACCTGGCGGTGCCTTGATTTCCACCCTGTGGGTTCCCGACTTTAATCTTCATCATGTTTTTCTTTCCTGAAGTGTGGCTTTAACACTCTCTGGGGGCCTGTGGGAGGAGGTTTGTGCCTTAAGCAGCTTTTTTTCCCCTCTCCCTAGTGATTGATCTCTGCTTTCCAGAGCTGAGATGTCTTCCGTCACTGTGGTTCAAGGAGATGAAGCAGCCAGTTCCTTCCCCGCTGCAACATAAATCAAAACAGGGGTAAGAACCATGCATCGGCCTCAACCGTGCATGCACGTGTGCCCATGGCATACGCAGGGCCGGGTGTGCACACAGGAAGGCGTGTGTTCACGCGGGGATGGGTGTGCCAAGCTGACACCTGTGCTCACCTCCCTACAGGCACACAGGAAATGTTCGTGTCCCAAGCCTGTGGGCTTAGCTGCATCTCCCTTTCCCACTCAGGGGGTGTCCACTCGACCGGGTAGATTCACACGCGTGGGCGTTCTCCATGTGCACGGGCTTGCACACCCACAGGCCCCTATCTGTGTAAAAATGCAGACCCGTGTGCATCTACATGCTACAGAGGTAATCATGATAGTGATGGTCACACACACCTTTGCGCCAGGCACTGTGAACTTAAGAGTATGAACAGTTGAGCCCTTGCAATGACACTACGATTGTATACCTGTGGCTGTGTTATTAGCCCCATTTCCCTGGATGTGGAAACTGAGGCTCAGGTTACCTGACTTGCCCAGGTTCCCGCAGCTAGGGCGTAGGAGGGCTGGGGTTTGAACCTAGGCAATCAGCTGCACAGTCCATACGCATAACCACTCTGCAGACAGGCACTGCCAGGATTAAGCCAGGCCCTAGCCTGGTCCTTCCCTCTCACAGGACGGGAAGCACAGGCGAGTATGCGCGGGGCATAAATATCGGCAGGTGGTGGGAAGCCGCCCTCTTGGGAACCGCTGGGAGCGTTTCAGGTTTCTCAGGGGGCCAGTGCCGCGAGGCTCCAGAGCTAGCCTGTCTAAAACTTTACTTGAGTTTTCTTTTCTCAAATCATGTGCCCCAAGGCCCAGCTGAGCCCCATCAGGCGGGAAGTGGAGAACCAGACCTCGCCCCCCAGTACTGGGTCTTTGCCAGCAGTCTGGCAGCTCTTAGGGCCCCTGTCCCATCTTGTTCCCATCCCCAGCCTCATCTCCTCCTGTTGAGATCACTTTTAAGGGCCCCTTTCTCCCACGTTGTACGGTGCAGCTGAGGATCTCCCTTGGGTCCTACTTCCTGCTCTGCTGCATTTCAGCTATGTGACGTTGGGCAAGCTTCTTAACCTCTCTGAGCCTCAGCTTTCTCATCTGTAAAGTGAAGATCGAATTGACACCTTCCCCAAGAGGTAACGGGAAGATTACAGGAGTTAATCTGTGGAAAGGGCTTAGAACTGCCCCGAGCACTTAGCCACTCTCACCACTGTCCCCGTTGCTCTAGCTCTCACTGTGCTTGTGCCGGTGACCGTCAGCCTTCCCGGGCACGTCATGTGCTCCAGAAGGGCAAGGCCACGGCTTCTGTCTCCTGTCCCAGGGCCTGGCTGGGTCCCTGGGCCATTGGATCTGCTCGTCGTTGATTACATGTCTGAACAAGAAAGCCTGTTCTTCTCCCTGGTGGGACCAGTTCTCTCCACAAGTGAGATAAAGCCCATCTCTCTGTCTTAGGAGGTGGGGTGAGGCTGCCGGCTCTATGCCAGGGATGCAAAGTAGGGCAGGCCTCCCCAGGGGGGTTGCTGTGGCAACAGGAAAAGTTGTGCTCAGAGGCAGACACACACACGCAGGTTGGGCTGGGAGGCATGGCGGTGTTGCCTGCCTGGAGTAGGGAGACAGGCTGTTGAAATGGCTTTGGAGCCTCAGTGACTCATCTGTACCATCTGTAAAATGGGGACTAAGCTGCCAGCTCACGACTGGGTCATGTTTAAGGGAGTCATGATGGGGAAGCCTGTTGAGCGCTGCAGCAGGCCGGGCTGGTCTGCTGTGACTCTGTTCCCCACAGCACGGACGCACTCCGGGAGAAAGGACGTTGCTTTACTCACTGCTATTCCCCCAGCGCCTAAAAATGTCGCTGGCACATCATCGCTGCTAATAGGTATTCGCTAAATGAGGAATGAGTCAACTAAGTTTGGGGACATCTCAAGTTTCTGCCCCAACCTACATCTAGAATTCTCCCAGGCCGTGATTCTAAGCTGTGGTCCACAGTGGAGACCCCTCCATAGCAGCCCTGACCTACCTCAGATGCCGATGGACCTCTGAGTACCAGCTCCCACCCTAAAGGAGACCTCTGTGAGGGCAGGCAGGGGCCTGGGGCCCATCCAGCCTTAGGAAAATTGCCCTAGACTGGGATTCTTGGTCTTGGCTGATGATGGAAGCTTGGGGTGGCGGGCGGCGGGGGGGAAGTGGTCCTGGTGGATTTAATGAATTCTGGTCCCCAGGCCCCTTCCCTGTCCTATGAAATTAACTCTTTAGGGTGTGGCTCGGCATTTGGGGGTTGTACCACACTCCCAGGGGATTCTAGGGACTTCGGCTCAGGACACAGCCTCCTGCAGTTGTGGGGGTTTTCAGGGGTCTCCCTGACCAAACCAGGGTCTGGCACTTCTTGGACACTTGGGGAGACTGAGGTCCAGAGAGGGATATAACTTGGCCCGGCACTAACTCTGGTGCTCCTTTGCCCTGTACATGGCCAAGCTGCTTCCCCATCAACCCGCATGGGGTCCACCCAGCCTGGCTTCTCCTGTGGGCTGCCTGATATAGCTCCCACCTGGGTATCATCCCTGAGTGACAGGGAAGGAGCAAGGAGGCCCTGGGTGTGCAGCCTAGGTCTTCTTTGGGGCTTCTTGGGCAGCTGCTTAACTCTCTTGAGCATCTTCCTCTGCAAAATGGGGATAACACGACCCATTTCATGGAGAAGTGGGTTAGCGAGGCAGTTCAGAGTGTGGACTTTTGCAGCCACGGAGTACTGTTTGTGAATCCTGGCTCCACGGGGTTGACAGCTGTGTGACCTCAGGCTAATGACTACCTCTCTGAGCTTTAGCTTCCTCATCTGTAAAATGGGCGAGACGGATCCCAGCTTCCTGGAGGTCATTGTGAAGATTGTGAGGGTACCCGTGAAGCACATAGTTGGGGGCTTAGCTGAAATGAAGGCTTTTTTTTAAAAGAAGGGCAAGAAGGTGGTGACTCAGATGTCCAGCCTGATCCATTTCAGCACTATGGAGAAGCTAGAGAGAAGACCGGAAGCTTTCCAAAGGGCGGCCCAGAGCAGGGGTGGTGGAGAGGAGAGGTGTTTGTTTGAATAGCCAGAAATGCTTAGAGGCCCCTGGTGTGTGTCCATTAGCTGTTCCTGCTGAATCGGAGGGAGTTGGAGGCTGGGGGAGTGATGAGCCGTCACAGCTGTGCAGGACTTTTCTCTGCTGAAAAGCAGTTTCCAACTCGTTATCTTAATGCGTCCTCACAATAACCCTGGTAATTGTTAACCTAGGGATCAGGCTTCCTGTGTCAGATGGGGAGATGAGAGCCCAGGAGGTCAACTGGCTCCGCCAAGGTCACATAGCTCAGCGGCAGCTGGAGACAGGGAGAGGGGAGGGTGACTGTCGGTTTAAAGGGTGGTGACGGGCACAGGGGTGTCCCTCCTGACTTGGGGCCAGCTTGACTGCTCCTGGCTGCAGTGCTCTGAAGCCAGATGTCTGAGTTCACGTCCTGGCCCCGCCCTTCCTACAGGCGTGCCTTGAGGATGTCACTTAACCCCTGTTAGCCTGAGTTCTTCATCTGTCAACATGGACTGCAGCATGTCAGGGTTCCCTGTCCTTCACTGTCTTCCAGAGTTTGCGCAAACTCATGTCCATTGAGTCGATGATGCCGTCCAACCGTCTCATCCTCTGCTGCCAGATATATGCCCCTAAAGTCACATCCCTAGTCTGGACCTCAGTGTTTCATCTGCCAATTGGGCACTTACCTGGGGCCAGGCATTGCACTAGGCCCCCGCGAGTCAGGATTTTATGTAATGTTAGCAGCAGTCAATGAGGCTGGTCCGTTTAGTCATCACATTCTTCAGATAAGAAAACCAAGATGTGGAGTAGAGTGATGTGTCTGTAGTCACTTGATTAGTGACCAGCATAAGCCAACTCAAACTCAGACCTGAGATTCTAGGCTCCACGGCCCCTCAGTGGGCCTGCCCCTAGGTTTCCCTCTGGGGAACCCTTTAGGACTGCTGAACTTGCCTGGGACTTTGGAGTCTGGGGGCCGGTATCCGCCTGGCTGCTGGGGCAGTAGATTCCAGCCTCACCCCTGCAGGCAGTGACCTCTCTCTGCACCCTGCCCTGGCACAGGGCTCCAGTCCTAACCAGATCTTTCCGCTTCCCTGGGGCCTGGGGGTGGGCTGGCAGGCCCCCGGCCCCTGCGGGAAGGCCGGCGCTGGAGTCCAAGAGCTAGTAATGACCCTGTTTTCATATGGACGCAGCTCGTGGTCTCTCCCCATGCTCGAATCTGCTCCCGGAGCTCCCATTCTGGGAAGAGGCAGCAGCAGGTTATGTAACTGGATGTGGGTTATGTAAGGATGTCGCAGGCCCTGGTGGGATTGGGGTATGGGAGCCGCACCCCCCACTCCCTAGCCCCTGCTCCCAGCCCCCAGCAGAAGCTTTGGGAGGGGAGTCCAGGCTCAGCCACCTGTCCTGCCAAATGAGGTGGCACCGGTCAGGGAGTTGGAATCCTCGCCTCAGTCCTGCTGTCCTGCGAATGGGACAAATCCCTTCACTGTCCTGGGCTTGGGTATCTTCTTCTGGAAAACCGAGGGCTGCCTTGGGTCGTCTCTCGGGGTCCTCTCAGCTCTAGGGGTGCGGTCTCTCACACCCGAGAGAGCGAGCTTCCGATTTCTAGGTTCTGACTCTCGCGTGAGCCAGGCACATGCTCTCTCTGGGCCCCCATCTGCCTGTTTGTCCAACAAGAAAATGGGCTCCACTTCCAGTTGCACTGGTGCCCGATGTGCCTGGTCCTTGGCGGTTTCGGAGGTGGGCAGCAGGGTGACGCCAGGACATCGCATCCCTGACTCTTTCCTGTGCCCCCTGATTGAGTCCCAGCAGCCCCCCACATGATAACAGTGGCAAGGAAGACAGCTACCGTTGCTGGGTCAGGCTCTGTGATAAAGAGCCCTCGGAGGTGTGTACTTCTATTATCCTTATTTTACATGTAGTGGCTGAGGCTCAGAGAGGGCCAGTGATCTGCGCCGACTCACACGGCCAATTCAGGGACCAAACCAGGATCTGATTCCAGGCTTGTCCACCTCCAGAGCCCCTGACTCTGTGAGTCTGCACAGAACTGGCCTAGTTCTCTGCGGAGTCCGGAGAACCAGCTATAGCCAGATGGCGTAAACAGCCCTGCTCTGCAGTCTAGAATCCAAGGAATGTCCGCCCCCCTCACCAGCCACCCCCAGGCCTCTCTGGACTCCCCACCCCCTGGTGTTCCCTTGGTACCACCCACGGTGGCCACAACGGCATCTGTGTGGTGGGCAGCACCGCCTGCAGGCTGAGTGGGCAGTTGGCACTGGGGGGTTCATGGGCACTTGTATTTTTAAGCCCCAGCTCAGGCCAACCTCTGAAGTCAGCTCAGGGGTTTTCTTTAGGCACTGCTGGCCCTGAGTAGGAAGGCAGGGTGGCTTTCTTGGTGCTGGGAGGTGCCCTGCCAATAAGTAGGGCTCTTACCAGCCAGGGAGATGCTCGGCTCCTGCTGGGGGCTGTGTCCGTTGGACCCTGGGAGCCCCAGAGAGGCTGAGCACAGATCGTGGGAGCAGGGGGCAGGGTGGAAGCTTGAAAAGAGAAAACCAGGGTGAGCAGCGGAGAAAGGATGGTGGGATGCCGCCAGAAGGAGTTCCAGGAGGTAGGTGGGCAGGCCCTTCGAAGGCTTAGAGTCCAACCCACTCACTCTGAGAAGGGGAAGCTGAGGTCCCAAGAAGGGAAATATCCAGGTCACACTGAGTTAGAGGCAGAGTCAGGACTTGAACCCAGAGCTCTTGATCACCAAGCAAGAGTAGTCGTAGACCAAATTTTCAGCCTGGCTCCTGGGGAAGTCTTGCTCCTGGGCAGGAGAGTTTTATCTGCCCTGGAGGAAGGTGAGGGCGGAGGGGGCCCCTCCTGTGCCCACCGAACGCTGCTGTGTTGAAGGAGCCCAGGCAGGGTTTGAGGATCAAGGCCAGATGGCATCGGAGGATGTGATGGGCTGTGGAGGAGGGTTTGGGGGCACCCCTGGTCCATCAACTCCGGGAGTTGGTGATGGACAGGGAGGCCGGGCGTGCTGCAATTCATAGGGTTGCAAAGAGTCGGACATGACTGAGCGACTGAACTGACTGAACTGCTCCATCCCTTCTGACGCTTGGGGCGTTGGCCAATTTTCTTGCCGCTGAGCCCTGGTACCACGAGGGTCCCTCATGCCCTCAGCTGGACACTGAGGGCACCGGGAGCGGGGGCATACGGTGAAAGGGAGGCACAGAGTGGGAAGAGCCAGTCTGCGCCCCGGCTTGGAGGCTCTCAAGCTGCATAACGTTGTCACAGCATCTTTCTGGGCTTCAGTTTCTTCATTTATCCAGTGGGGACACTCACTGGCATTTACCATGTACAGTAAGTCCCCTACCTACCAACGAGTTCCGTTCTGAGAGTGTGTTCATATGTTCACTTTGTATGTAAGTCCAACGAAGCTAGCCTGGGTAGCCAACAAACGTGGTTGGCTGTATGCACTGTGCTGTGCTGAGTTGCTTCCGACCCTTTGTGACCCTGTGGACCGTAGCCCGCTAGGTTTCTCTGTCCATGGGGTTCTCTGGGCAAGAATACAGGGGTGGGTTGTCATGCCCTCCTCCTGGGGATCTTCCCAACCCAGGGATCAAACCTGTGACTGTTTTGCCTCCTGCACTGGCAGGCATGTTCTTTACCACCAGTGCCACCTGGGAAAACCCCAGTATTTTCACACAAATAACACATAAACAACCCCCCACCAAAAAAAATAACATTTTAAATCTTAGAGTACAGTAATCTTACAAACACGTGGACTAATGTAGTGGACATGTAAACCCACGCTCACATCTTTGAAAGTTTGCAACTTGAAGATCTATACGTAGGGGCCTAAACAGTTTGATATGTTATTTTATTCAACTTTATTTTTTTAAATGTATTTATTTTTAGTTGAAGGATAATTGCTTTACAATGTTGTGTTGGTTTCTGCCATACATCAATATGAATCAGCCATAGGTACACACATGTCCCCTCCTTCTTGACCCTCCCTCCCACTGCCCATTCCATCCCACCCCTCTAGGTTGTCACAGACCTCCAGTCTGAGTTCCCCGAGTCATACAGTTTCCTCAGCTTTGTGATGATCCACCTTTCTGGTGAGGAAACTGAGGCTCTGAGAGGTTACGTGACCTGTCCAGGCTCACTCAGTTGCTAAGTGGCAGAACCTATGTCTGCCTTTAGAATGCAGGCACCTAACCAGCATCCAGAGCGTCCACCTGGGTTGCTCAAATGCAGGAGAAGAGCACAGGAACACGCAGCTTGTACGTCTCCAGCCGGCCTCTCCGGCTCGCTTTCTCTTGCCTCCCCCCAGGGAAAGGAGGCCCAGACCCATTCCAGGCCTCTCTCCAGACTTCTTCTTGCCCACCCTGCCTAATCCATTCTCCATACTGTTGCCAACAGGGCTGGCCTTCTGAAGACACGAGCCTGATCCTCTCATTGTCCAGCTTGACATGCTTCCATGGCTCTCTTCTGCCTCTGCGGAAAGTCTAAATGGCCTAGTTTGGCATTCAGGGCCCTTTTAAATCCAGTCCCTCCCCACCTCTCCGGGGACCCTCTGCTCTGGCCACATCCTTCCCTGGACTGATTTTCTTCTCCTCCCTTATGCCTTTGCTGTGACAGCTCTCTCTGCCATCTTTACCGTAACCTCAAACTCCTACTCATCCCTTGAAACCAGTCCAGAGTCACTTGTCCTGTGAAGCTCTCTGTGCCCGCCCCTGGTGGAATGCCCCTGTCTCTTGGTGCTCCCATCAGCTGGAGACTGGTTCTCAGCACCGAGTTCTGTCGTAAATTGTTTGTGTGGCCCTCTCCCCAACTCACCCGACAGCACCTGAGGGCCCCTGGCGGGAAGGGCCTCTGTGGGCCACTCCAGTGTGCCAACCCCACAGCTGGGCACAGTGAACATTTGTTGCTGAGTGAATGAGTCAAGGGCATGGATCGGGAAGCTGCAGAGGGTGGTAGACCAGAAGTGGTTCTTTCTGGGTAGAAGCCACGTCTTGGGTTCTGGCACAGCTCCGTCTGCATCCCACTCACCAAGGATGGTTCAGGTTGAGAGCTAAGGACCCAGCGTCGGACAGATGTGGAACCGAGCCATGTGATGTTGGGTAGGTCGCTTAACCTATTTGAGCCTCTGGTTTCTTATCTGTGAGCTGTGAGTATTCAGATCAATAGTGCCTGGGAAATGGCTAGATCAGAGTTTAATCTTCAGTGGGGCAGGTGCTCAGTACAGGCTTTGTCTCTTCTCCTGCTCCCTTCCCCTTCAACTTCACATCATTGCCGTCATCATCGTCATCTCCAGCCTTATGACCATCATCGTCACATCACCTTCTTCCCAACACCACTGTAATCCTTATCATCATTATCACCACTCCCAGCACCACCGTCATCCACGAACCACCACCTTGCCAACATGAGAGTGCTGTGTGCATGACTCATGTGGTCTGTGACCTTTGGAGGGTGCCTTTTTTCCCCACTCAGCATAATGCCCTTGAGGTTCATCCAAGTTGCTGTATACATCAATAGTTTTTTTTTTTAACTGCTAATTGTATTTCATTGCATGGATATACGGGATTCCCTGATACTTCAATTGATAAAGAATCCACCTGTAATGCAGGAGACCCTGGTTCATTTCCTGGGTCGGGAAGATCCGCTGGAAAAGGGACAGGCTACCCACTCCAGTATTCTTGGGCTTCCCTTGTGGCTCAGCTGGTAAAGAATCTGCCTGCAATGTGGGAGACCTGGGCTTGATCCCTGGGTTGGGAAGAGCCCCTGGAGAAGGGAAAGGCTAACCACTCCAGTATTCTGGCCTGGAGAATTCCATGGACTGTATAGTTACGAGCAATGGCACCCCACTCCAGTACTCTTGCCTGGAAAATCCCATGGGCGGAGGAGCCTGGCAGGCTGCAGTCCATGGGGTCTCAGAGTCAGACATGACTGAGCGACTTCACTTTCACTTTTCACTTTCATGCACTGGAGAAGGAAATGGCAACCCACTCCAGTGTTCTTGCCTGGAAAATCCCAGGGACAGGGGAGCCCGGTGGGCTGCCATCTATGGGGTTGCACAGAGTGGGACACGACTGAAGCGACTTAGCAGCAGCAGCAGCATAGTTACGAGAGTGTTGTGCAAATGAAATCATGTAGTTTGTGACCTTTGGAGACTGTTTTTTTTTTTTTTCCCCCCACTCAGCATAATGCCCTCGAGGTTCATCCAAGTTGCTGCATATATCAATCATTGGTTTCTTTTTACTGCTGACTTGTATTTCATTGTATGGGTATACCAGTTTGCTTAACCATCTGCCTATGGAAAGACATTTGGGTTTTTTCCCCCTGTTTTTGGCTATTACAAATAAAGCTAGTATGCTACCATGATATTAATGTAGCCACTCCTTTTTTAAAAAAATAATTGTTTGCACGGTATATTCTTTTCCACTCTTTTTTTCAAACTGTCTGTATCATTATATTTGAAGTTGATTTCTTATAGATTGTGTATGGTTGGATCATGTTTGCTTTTGAAAAAATCCATTATGCTCATCTCTGTCTTTTAATTGTTCTATCAATGTTAAAAACTTGAACACTTTTTAGAATTCTATTTTGATTGACCTAGAGTGTATTTGAATGTATCTCTTTTTATAGATGGATTTTTAGTGGTTTTTCTCGATGTTACATTATACATACATGACTTATCACAGCCTACTGGTATTTATACTTTACTGGTTTGCACAAAATCTTCCCTCCTTTAAAGTTCCTTTCCCTCCTTGTTTTAAATATAATTGTTTTAAATATATTCTCAGCATACATTGAGAACCACATCAGAAAATGTGGTGTGGGTCTTCTGTCCCTTCTACTGAGCTTGGTCATGTTACTGAAGCCAATAAGTGGTTGGCTTATCACTCTGTCCCACAGAGTACCTGGGACATAGAGAAAGTCACTCATTCGTGCCCAACTCTGCAATTCCATGGACGGTAGCCCACCAGGCTCCTCTCTTCATGGGATTCTCCAGGCAAGAATACTGGAGTGGGTTGCCATTCCTTTCTCCAGGGGATCTTCCTGACCCAGGGATCGAACCCAGGTCTCCTGCATTGTAGGCAGATTCTTTACCTGAGCCACCAGGGAAGCCTCAGTAAATATTTGTTGACAGAATGAGTGGATGAATGAATGAGCGAGCGAGTGAGTGAACGAGTGTGTATTTGTATCGCCTCACTCATTTCACTAGGTGTTGTTGCTGACTAGAGATTCCTTACTGATGGAGAAAAGTTGGAGTCCTACTCCGCTGGGGCTCTGGGCAAGTGGCCTGTGGGGAACCCTTGAGGCATAGGCTTTCACTCTTAGGGGGCAGGCCAACTGAGAGGGAAGAGGAGATCAAGGAGTCAGCAATTCATACAGTCGCTGACCCATCGATTCACCTACTCATCCACAGTTGGGGCCAGATGTAGGTTTTCATGCCCAGAGGAGTGGGCCCATGAGAAGGGAGAGATGGGGAGCAGGCTGTCATTTTATCCATCCATCCGTCTATCTACCTATCTGTTCATGTATCTATTTATCCATCCATTCCCGATGACTCAGCAGGTAAAGAATCTGCCGTCTATGTAGAAGACACAAGAAACGTGAGTTTGATCCCTGGGTCAGGAAGGTCCCCTGGAGAAGGAAATGGCAACCCACTCCAGTATTCTTGCCTGGAGAATCCCATGAACAGAGAAGCCTGGTGTGCTACAGTCCATGGGGGTCACGAAGAGTCAGACACAACTGAATGACTAACAATTTCACTTTCATCCATCCATCTATCCACCCATGCGTGCATTCACATATCATCCATCCATCCAGGATTTGGACAAGACTGTTCATGGTCCTTAAATGCCAGTTTAGGGCTTTAGATTTAAAGCTTTTTTTTTTTTTTGGTGACAGCTGTCAAAGAGAGGAAGTTAATTTGCATGAACAGCCCAAGTGCATGCTGGAAGCTAACTGGGGCTTAAGCAGGGATAGTCTGCGGATCTTGGAGCAAGTGGAACATCGGCGTTTCAGAACGGGACCTCTTCACTCCTCGTGACAGTTTTAGAGAAAGATGAGGACCAGATGGGACACAGTTACTCTCAATGAACCAAACACCTGGATTATGTCCTCATTAACCATTTTATACTGACTCTAGAATACAGGGCAACAGATGGAGTGGTCTGGTTGTTCTCAAAAGTCCTTGAAAAGAAGAGCACCCGGTTAGGCTTTCTGGCATCATTGTTGGGTTCAAAATAAATTTTGAATGAGTAAATAATCTGGGAGAGGGTGACTTTCAAATGCCCCTGCCTTTCAGTAGAGACCACAAGTATCTTCCCAAGGTCAAAGCTGAGACTGGGGCTGTGAGAGGGACCAGGTCTCTTGGAGGAACCAACTTTCATTTTATCTTTGCCCCTGTGCCCCCCTGCACAGGCCACGCGTGGTTTCTCCCTGTGATGAGTGCTTGAAACGTATGTGTGCCAAGTCTCTTCAGTCGGGTCCGACTCTGTGACCCTATGGACTGCAGCCTGCCGGGCTCGTCTGTCCATGGGACTTTTCCAGGCAAGAATACTGGAGTGGGTTGCCATGCCCTCATCCAGGGGATCTTGCCAACCCAGGGATCAAACCCGTGTCTCTTACGTCTCCTGCGTTGGCAGGTGGGTTCTTTACCACTAGACCTGGGAATCCCCCGTCTGAAGCATAGTCAGTACCAATAATTCAAGAATGAGCGAGTGGACAAAGACGTCCATTAGTCAGCACATATCTGTGTGCCTACTCAGCGCCAGGTATTGTCTTAGGAGCTGAAGGTACAACAGTAGATTAAAAAATGTTTAGACTCAGTGTATTTAAAAAACACAGGTGAGTCCTAACGACTTACGGGACATAAGCCACTGCTGTTGTTTGCTGAGAGTCTGTGCCAAGTGGTGCCGGCAGGTGCCAGGGGGTGGTGGTATCTTGGTGCCAAGGCCCAGGTGTCACTTGTGGGGAGAAAAAGGTGAAGAGAGGGCAGTACCTACCAAGGAGTCAAAATTGGTGGTAAGTTTTAAGGGCTGTTTATTGAACATGTTCCATGCCAATATATGGATTATTTCTCTGAGGTCTCCATCCCAGGAAGTAGGCTTTTTTAATTTGCTCTGCTTTACAGAAAAGAAATTGAGGCCCCAGCAATTGCTATGACTCACTCAAGGCCACTGGGGGAGAGGGTGGTGGAGCCAGGATTGAATCCAGGTGTGTTTGGCTCCAAAGGCCATGTTCCTAACCACTTGGCTCCACTTCCAGAAGGAAGTGGAAGGGGGTGGTAAGAGGGACCACAGGAGCTGGGGCCTGGCCTGGAGAACTCCGGAGGCCTATCTTGGATGCTGTCTTGACCCTAACACCCTGTCGTCCTTGGGCATAAAATGATCACGCGTGACTTCAGGCAGACCATCAAGCCAGCTTCCCTGTTGCTGGTCCACTGAGAAAGCCACTCTGCAGTGCAAATCATGTCTGCCTGTGCCCAATACAGATCCTACACATTTACACAAATCACTGAATAAAAGTTACGTATTGCTGCAATTTCTAAACACCACTCGTTATCCACCACTTGTAGCTGCAGGAGATGGGAGTGCTTGGCGAAAGCTGACAATGGCTCTCAGCCCTGCTGGGTGTACTGCAGCTCTGGTGGGTAGACTAGCTTAGAACTCGGCCACAAGTGGCAGGAGGGAGAGCCTGATTCTGCTCTGGCTTCGAGGGTTATTCCAGTCCTGGCTATTTGTCTAAATCTGCATTGATCCCCCCCGCCCACCCGCCATGTCTGGAGAAACTAGAGATGAGTTGGGGGCAATGCTCAAATGCCTGACCCCTAGTGTAGCCCCTCTTCCTGGCTGCCCTGTCCCAACAAGGTGACTCCAGGTGTTACCTCCCAGCCCTCAACGGTCAGTGCTCTCTGGAGGGCAGTAGAAGGCTGACCCTTAAAGTTGCTGTAGTGTTTCCAAATGCAGGTCCATGAGTTCAACGCACAGTGAGGCCAAATGATACAGAAACTTCGGAGTCTGCATCAGAGAAAGGTTTATTGCAGGGCCATGCAAGAAGACAGGTGGCTCATGCCATCAACCCCCCGAACTCCTCAAAGGCTTTCAGCAAAGCCCTTTTATAGGAAAGGTGGGAGAGGAGTGTGGTTAGTTGTGGTAAACTTCTTGGTATTGAGTCCTTTGTTCTTGTAGCTGTCTACTAGGTCAGATGAGGGCCAGGTCACAATGTTGCTGTCAACTTTCATCAAAACAAATGTTATCGTATGTTCTGCAACTCTTTTTATCTAAAGGTATAATGGAGAAGGCAGTGGCACCCACTCCAGTACTCTTGCCTGGAAAATCCCATGGGCGGAGGAGCCTGGTAAGCTGCAGTCCTTGGGGTCGCTAAGAGTCGGATGCGACTGAGCGATTTCACTTTCACTTTTCACTTCCATGCATTGGAGAAGGAAATGGCAACCCACTCCATTGTTCTTGCCTGGAGAATCCCGGGGACGGGGGAGCCTGGTGGGCTGCCGTCTGTGGGGTCACACAGAGTCGGATATGACTGAAGTGACTTAGCAGTAGCAGTAATGATACTCTAAAAGGTCATAGCCTTGAGAATTATACAAAAAATGGAAGGGGAGGCACTGAATTCTGTCTCCTCGCAGCTTTTCAGTTCAGTTCAGTCGCTCAGTCGTGTCCGACTCTTTGCGACCCCATGAATCGCAGCACGCCAGGCCTCCCTGTCCATCACCAACTCCTGGAGTTCACTCAGACTCCATCGAGTCCATCGAGTCGGTGATGCCATCCAGCCATCTCATTCTCTGTCGTCCCCTTCTCCTCCTGCCCCCAATCCCTCTCAGCATCAGAGTCTTTTCCAATGAGACAACTCTTCACATGAGGTGGCCAAAGTACTGGAGTTTCAGCTTTAGCATCATTCCTTCCAAAGAAATCCCAGGGCTGATCTCCTTCAGAATGGACTGGTTGGATCTCCTTGCAGTTCAAGGGACTCTCAAGAGTCTTCTCCAAACCACGGTTCAAAAGCATCAATCCTTGCAGCTTTTAACACTTAACAAATCCTGTAGGTAAAGCAACATTTCACTTGTTCAAGGTCCAAATGATTGATTTTCTCCCTCCGAGGTCCAGGCCCTGGCCGAGAGGAGGGGTTCTTGCTTGGGCTGGTCACCCCTCCCAGGAGTGTCCATGTAACACCTAGTCCAGCTCATCCCACCAGTGCCCAGACCCTGGTGAAGAGGCAGATCTCAGCTGGTGGCACCCTTAGCATCAGGCCCCCAGACCCTGCCCAGCCATCATCTCTGAGGGAGCCAGGTGCCCAGGACCCAGTCAGCCCCAGGCTCCTCGGGTTGTGCAAACGAGGGCTGGGTCCCACAGACTAGGCCCCAGGGTGACCGCCGCCTCTGGGCCGGGACTCCTGTGCTGCCAACTGTTGGCGGGTTAGGACCCTGGAGGGTCTCGCTCCCGCCCCTGCCCTGTTACAGTTGTGGCTCCCAGCGTGGGGGCCCAGGGGTAAGCCTTTCTCTGCTCCAAACTCAGACCTGTCTGTCTTGTTTGGCCTCACCGTGCATCGGGCACGTGGACCTGCATTTGGTAACAGCCGTATTTCTCTTCCGGGCATCACTGTTGAGAGGGGCGGCACACTTCCCGAGATGGGGTGACACGCTGATCTGTAACTCCCCACCACGGGCTCGGGCACTTTAGTCACGTGGGGACTTTCTGATGAGGCTCCTTGGCCTTTCTAAGTCAAGCAGAGCTTCCTTCTGCCAGGCCCCCTATGCAGCTGCTGCTGGGCCTCCTCGTTAGTGATGCCTGGATCCTCAGGTTGGAGACAGGCTGAGGTCAGAGGCTGAGGATGGGCAGTGGTCATGTCCATCTCCTTCCTTCCTTGTTTGAGGGATGGGGCTAGCCAGAGGCCATTTTCTTCGGCCGCAGCTTGCCCAGCTAGCGAGCCTCTGCTTCCTGCTTCCGGCCCCAGCCTGACCAGCTTCTCTCTGCTGTCTGTGGTCACCCCCATGGTTCTCCCTTGATCTTGCCCACCGCCCCCTCCACTCTCAGCCTTCCCATATCTCCTAGTTCAAAGTCTCACCCTCCTCATCTCCCCAGATCCAGTCATTCTGTTTCCTGATCTCAGGTTCATCACATGTCCCCAGTCTCCTCCATCTGCCTCGGTACGACCTCTCACTGTGTCTCCCGGCCACCCCAGCTCACACCCGCTTGCTCCAGGGTACCCGTGATTGCGGGCTTTCCCCTCTTCCCGGGCTCTCCTGATTCCTCTGTCCTCTCTGAATCTCCCTCCTTCCATCATCTCCCTGCCTCAGGCAGCAGCTTCACACCTGTCTCTCCCTCCTCCCTCCCTTTCCTCCAGGTGGCCCACTGCCAGTCGGGTACCAGTTGGGTTGCCATGGGAACCGCTGAGCTGCTTAGGAAGCTGTCATAGATCTAATCATGGCTGTGAGGTTTCAAGGAACAGCTCAGTTTCTGGGCAAAAGAAGGTGCTGACAGCCGATTAGGCTGATGCTGGGGCCAGGGGGAGGGTGAACAGGAGCCACAGAAAATCTCAGCTGAGGCAGAGCCAGGCCCTGGGGCACCTGGAGGCGGGAGGCCAAATACCCCTAGCCCAAGCTGCACCGTTGGCTGCCTCACTGGCTCTCTCAGACCTTCTGGGATTTTCCTTAAGAGATCACTGATGCTCCATTTATTCTTTCCTCCCCCATCACTCTCACCCATTCATTCACTCACCAAGCCTCTCCCGTCTCTGATCAAGTGTTCCTAAGGCCTTTCGAGAGCAGTGGGAGAGACTGATCACTACACAGGAAAATTCCCCAAGGGGCCAGGCTCTGCTGGAGGGCTTCCGGGGGCTAAGGGCGGGGGGAGGTCCATGCCAAAGGGGAAAAGTGAGGAGACTAAGGAGTAATCTTCACAGCAGATCCTTGAGTTGAGTCTCAAGGCAGAACAGGAGTGTGTTCAGCTCAGCAAAAGGTGAGGACTCTTCCGGACCCACAAGTTCTCTCTCTGAGGTTGGGCCATGGAACCTCTTTTTGAGAATGCTTGAGTGAGGCCGTGAGGACACACTACCTACTGACTGAGCCATTTCCAGCAGGGTTCTGGACATGGTCCCTTCAGAGCAGACTCTGCTTATAACTGTGCCAAGGATGGGTGGGCAGGGGGCATGACTTTACTCCTGGAAAAAGAACCCAAAGTTCACCGTACCCAGCTCCCCTGGGGTTGGTGGTCTGTGTTTAGGGAGGGCAGGAGGATGGGGGTTACTGGGGAGAGATGTTCCCACCTGCAAATCCCCCCTCCATCTCTTTCAACTGTGTAGCCAACAGGGTTGCGTCAGAGCTTTACGGCCAGAAGGGCCTGCCAGCTTGGTCTAGTCTCAGATGGCTCCTCCTGTACCAGGCCTTTGGTTTCTTTCATCTGAGCCAGAGACTGTGTTTGCTCATAATTTGCATACATTTGCATGTGGTGAAAGCAGGGCCTGGAATAACATGGGAAAACATTCTTTTGGTCTCTAGGGTGCCTGTATTCTGAATAGATAGAGCTCAGGTGCACAGAGACCAGGGCTATAAAATTCTTTCTTCCTTTGGCCCTCAAGCCTCCTCTGGGGAATCCCTTCCTGCATCCCTGCCCACCCCCGACCGCCCCAGGTGGCACTTGGACCCCAAGTCAGGAAGTGGGAGGGCGTCCCAGTCAGGAAGCCTGGGCTCTCCTGGGCGCAGCTGCATACTGGCTGTGCGGCTTCACATTTCCTCTCCCTGTCTCCATCTGTCTTTTGTTTACAGAAGTTCAAGAAGTGGAGGGTGTGTCCTTGAAGAAGCATCACTTCATTCATTCACTGGGTTCAAGTCATTGTGTGCTTGTAATGTACCAATACCATCTGTTCTGAAATGAACAAAAGCAGCCGTGATCCATACCTCTGGGGAGTTTCAGGGAGACCGACATTAATCAAATGACCACACAAATCAACGTTCAATTGCGACCATGATAAGTGCTGTGTATTATAGAGACATGCGGTGCTTTATGGGAGCCCAGAATTAGTCTGGAAAGTCACAGAAGATTTCCTGGGTGAAGTATCCTTTGGCTGAGCTGTTAAGTGTAAGGTGTTATTTATGTAAAGAGAGGCTGGAAGAACCTTCCTGGGCGAAGGGAAAGCATATGCAAAGGCCCTGCGGTGGGAAGCAGCAGAGTGGCTGCAGAAGGGCGAGGAAGGTGCTGTGTCTCAGCGAGGGGACTGTGGAGTGAAAACCGACGGGAGGGTGGGGCCAACCCACAGGGCCTTTCTGATCTTTTAGGGAAGGTTCCTTTTTTTTTTTCGCCTATTAAGCTTTTTATTTTGTATTGAGGTATAGCTGATACTTCCCTGGTGGCTCAGATGGTGAAGAGTCTGCCTGCAACACAGGGACCCAGGTTCAGTCTCTGGGTCGGGAAGATCCCCTGGAGAAGGGAATGGCTAACCGCTCCAGTATTCTGGCCTGGAGGCTTCCATGGACAGAGGAGCCTACAGTCCCTGGGGTTACAGAGAGTCAGACACAACTGAGTGACTAACACTTTGGCTTTCACAGCCGATTAACTAAACAATGTTGTGACAGTTTCAGGCGAACAGCTGAGGGACTCAGCCATACATATCCATGTATCCATTCTCCGTCAAACTCCTCTCCATCCAGGCTTCCACATACCATTGAGCAGAGTTCCCTGTGCTATAAAGTAAATCTTTGTTGGTTATCCATTTTAAATATAGCAGTGTCTGTATGTCCATCCCAAACTCCCTAATTATCAGTTCCCCTCATCCCTGGTGGCTCAGACAGTAAAGCGTCTTGCTTACAATGCGGGAGACCTGGGTTCGATCCCTGGGTCTGGAAGATCCTCTGGACAAGGAAATGGCAACCCACTCCAGTACTCTTGCCTGGAAAATCCCATGGATGGAGAAGCATGATGGGCTATGGTCCATGGGGTCACAAAGAGTCGGACACGACTGAGCAACTTCACTTCACTTCTCATCTAGAAAAGGTTGTTTTTAAAGCAGTGAAGTCTTTATTCTAAGAGCAATACCATTAAGCCATTAAGCAAGGCAGTGGGACAATCAGACTTGCATTTTACAAATGTGGCCTGGACTGTGAAGAATGGGTGGTGTGAGAGCAGGAACACTGGTCAGGAGGCTGTGGGATTGTCCAGGTAAGAGGAGCTGGAGTTAGGTCCTGAAGGTGGGGATGGAAGGAAGGGGATGAAGCTGTGAGATCCTCAGGTGGCACCCTGGACAAGGCATGGTGATGGATGGTGTATAGGGGACCGGGGTGAGAAGGGGTGTAGACAGCGACCTCTAGGGTTCTAAACAGCCTTTGAGCCATTGACAAGAGACATACATGGGGCTGGGGAAAGCCCAGGTCTGGGGATGAAGAGCAGGACTGAGTCGTGATCACGTTGAGTTTGCATTGCCTTTGAGGCCTCCGGAGGCAATGGCACCCCACTCCAGTACTCTTGCCTGGAAAATCCCATGGATGGAGGAGCCTGGTAGGCTGCAGTCCATGGGGTCGCTAAAAGTTGGGCACGACTGAGCGACTTCACTTTCACTTTTCACTTTCATGCATTGGAGAAGGAAATGGCAACCCACTCCAGTGTTCTTGCCTGGAGAATCCCAGGGACAGGGGAGCCTGGTGGGCTGCCGTCTATGGGGTCGCACAGAGTTGAACACGACTGAAGTGACTTAGCAGCAGTGGCAGATGGGCAGAGGGTCTAGAGCTCAGGGAAGAGATGGATAGGGGGTGCTGTGTCCTCCCAGCCCCCAGCCCCAGGAGGACAGACCCTCAGGAGCCCCCCTGCATCTAGCACCTTCCAGAAGCAACCAACCTCACCTGTCTTCTCTAAGTCATGTCTGACTTTTTTGCGACACCTTGGGCTGTAGCCTGCCAGGCTCCTCTGTTCATGGGATTTCCCAGGCAAGAATACTGGAGTGGGTTGCCATTTTCTTCTCTAGGGGATTTTCCCGACCCAGAGATGGAACCCGGGTCTCCAGCACTGCACATGGATTTTTTACCACTGAGCCACTTGGGAAGCCCCCTTGAGATCAGTTGTTGCTGTTCAATTGTTAAGTCCGACTCTTTGCGACCCCGTGGAGCACACCAGGCTCCTCTGTCCTCCACTATCTCCAGGAGTCTGTTCAAATTCATGTACATTAAGTCAGTGATGTTATCTAACCATCTCATTCTCGGCCACCCCCTTCTCCTTTTGTCTTCAGTCTTTCCTAGCATCAGGATCTTTTCCAATGAGAGCATTTCTTTGGGCCTATTTCTAATCCTAGGGTGGGCAGAGCATTGGGGAATGTGATAAGCACCTTCCACCATCATATGTATTAAATGTGCATCTTCCCTATGTAGGGATGGAATCTTTTGAATCCCAAGTCAGCACCTGCAAAGGAATTCCAGGCTGATTCCAGGACCAGTGCACATTCTGAAGGACATGATGTAGATGTAGAAGCTTTACAATTTGGGGGATCTTTTCATGGCTTGTGGGGGTGAGGAGAAGACAGTATATTTGAAATAAGGACAGTCTCAGAAAACTGAGGTTATGTGGTTTCCACCAGAAGGGAAGGAAGAGGAAGGTAGGGAAAGGAGTAGAGGATCTGTCATATAGGAACATCTGCGGCATGCCAGACTTTATGTTAGTTTTTTTTCCCTTTTAGTACTATATACTATTCTCACAAAAGTGAGGTAGGTATTAATGAGCCCATTTTACAGGTGAGAAAACCGATGCTCAGCAAGGTTAGACAACTTGCCCCAAATCGCTCAGAGAGTGTGGACTGGAGCTGGAATTCTAATCCAGGCTCGTGTTCTTTCTGCCACATTGGTATCTGAAATTGGAAGCTTAATCCGGAGCCCAGGAGAGGTCTGGACCAGGTGGCAGGAGTGCAGGGAGTCACGCTTCACTCACACGCTGCCTGGCAGGAGCCTAGAGCTTCGTTGCTGGCAGCTTCAGTCTCCTGATGGGCCTGCTCTCGGCCCAGTAGTCTGTTTGGGGCTCCCTTCCATTAGTGGTCTCGTTCCCGCTTCACCTGCAGGAACTTTCCACTCAGGCACCCTGCTCTGCTCACTGTGCCCAGGGAGTGCCCCGTGCTTTCTCGCCTCCAGTCACGGTCCTGCTGTGACCCCTTTTAGGATGCCTGGTTCTGCCCACGCCCTGCCCACCACAACCCAGCTCCTGGCATTCTTCCTCCTGCTTTGTGACCCAGCTCAGGGGTCTCCTCTGAACCCTCCCTGATTCTCCCAGCAGAGGTGAGATCCTCCTTCTCCTGCATCAGGAGGGTGCCTAAAATCACACACACATACAAAAGAAGTCACTCAGTCGTGTCTGACTCTTTGCGACCCCGTGGACAGTAGCCCACCAGGCTCCTTCGTCCATGGGATTTTCCAGGCAAGAATCCTGGAGTAGGCTGCCATTGTCCTTCTTCTTGTGCCTAAAAGCACAAGTCAGGTTCAAATCCTGACTCTTCCACTTAGGAGCTCTGTGACTTAGGGCAGGTTGCTTAAGCTCTTGGGGGTCCCAGTCTGCTCCTGTATAAAATGGGCATCATAATGGCCCTGACTTCATAGACTCATGGTAAGATAATTGAGATGAAAATAAGACCTTTATCCCAGTGGGAGGCCCAGTGTGAGCCTGCATAAGCCTCAGTGAGTGATGGTTATTGAATGGCTCAGGGTCCACTTTTTGTATTTATTTACTTGTCTTCACCACCGGGCTGGGAACTTCTTGAAGGATGGAGCCCTTCACCCCCCACCCCTCCCCAGTATTCCCAGGATCTATGACAGCCCTGATACATAATAGGTGTTCAGTGGACATTTGTTGAATGAATGGACATATACTAATGTCCTTTTTCTATATGTCTTGCCTCCCTTCCCTGCAGCTGGCTTTTTAAGGTAACGGTTGGATTTCATGCTCAGTCGTACCCTTCACAAAGCCCAGCCTACACACAGGAGGAGCTCAGCAAAGGTCTGGGCTTGATTTTGTAGTCAGCCTTTTCCCAGACAAATGGAATCCAGCCCCTGATCCACACATGCGGTGGCCGTGCTCTGGGTGTAATGGATACGGATCTCTCATGGCCCACGTGTCTTGCCTTCCCTGCTGAGTACTCTATTAAGTGGCTGTTCAGCGGCTCAAGTGCACAAATATCCTTTTCAAAATTATTACACTCACCTTTTGTTGGCAGAACATGCCATATGAAACATCACAGCCTCCTATTGACCGTGGGTGGGTGCTTTCTGCTTCCGTCTCAGTGGCAGTGCTTGGGGCCAAAAGGCCTTGTCTGTGTTCCAAGCGCCCGCTTGCCAGGTATTGGCTGGACCCGGGGGCCGGTGGGGGAGCTGATTCTGGGCTCACCTGAGCTGACCTAGGTGAGGCTGGCATCAGCATCATACTGCCTTCACCACCAGCTTTTCCATCACGATCACATCGCCGCCCGCACGGCCACTGCTGCCACCACCACAATCACTGTTGCCACCGTCGTCGTCGCCATTGCCACCGTCATCGCTACCAATCAGTATCAACGTTTTTTGAGATCTTTATCTGTGATAGATGTAGAGCTAAGCACCTTGTGTGCATAATTTTATTTAATCCTCAAAAGGACCCTGCAGGCACATATATTTTTTTATTCTCATCTTACAGATGAGAAAACTGAATTCAGAGAGGTTAAGACACTTGCCTGACGTCACACAGCCAGAAACTGCGAAATCAATTAAAAAAAATCTCAAGCCAGCAAACATTTAATGAGCGTCCACTGGCACACAAGATCCAGTATGTCTTGTTACCAAGGACACACATATAAGTGTATTCCTGACTACAGGGGATGTTTAGACCTCTCGGAGGGTGCTGGACACGTCAGTAATACAATGCTGCCTAAAGGTGCATCTCAGAGAACATAGGCAAACTTACCCACAGGAGAGAAAGATCCTGTGTGGTTAAGATTCATACCTAGAGGCACTGCTCCACTACAGTGTTTTGATAAAAGCCATCCTAGGCTTTCTGGTCACTAAGAGCCTGGTGGTCTTTATGACTGCCCTAGGAGGATGCCCAACTTGACGGAAGACTTAGCTGCCTGACTCCGTGTGCCAAAGCCCTGGACCAATTTCTCTTGCTGCTCCAGGTTGGCTGGGCCACCTTGGTTTCCAGTAAGGGAGCTTAGTCGCCCCCATGTAGGTGGACAGAACAAACTCTGAGAAGGGAAAGGACTTACTGAACTTGTGTTAATCGCTCAGTCGTGTCTGACTCTTTGTGACCCATGTAGCCCACCAGGCTCTCCTGTCCATGGGATTCTCCAGGCGAGAATACTGGAGTGGGTAGCCTTTCCCTTCTCCAGGGGATCTTCCCGACCCAGGGATCGAACCCGGGTCTCCCGCATTTACAGTCTGAACCCCCCAGGGCTTACTGAAGGCTCAGAGGGAATGTTTTTTTCTGTCAAGGTCCCTCCCAGCTCCCAGGACTGTATGGACTCTAAGTTTATCAATAATGAAAGCGGAAGCACCCACGTGAAGACTGTCTTCCATCATCTGCTGGTTTACGCAGGCAGTTGAAGGTGGGGGAGAGGGGGCCCCTCCCTCAGTTCCTTCGAGGGGACCTCGAGACAAGCTGGCTGGGCCTGGGCAAAGGGGGCTGAGGGCTCTTTGTTCACCAGTCCTTCAAGGGTTCATAATCCCCAAGTCGGTCAGGGAATCCTTCCCTCCCTTGGGGAAGGAAGGCTCCAGAAATCATGGTGAGGTCTCCATTGGAGGAACTATGTGCTTCCTTCCCAGAGTAGCAGCCTGGCGGCTTCTCCTGAGGGGCTGAGCTGGCCAGAGGGGGAGCTGAAGGGGTTTAAAGATGTTGGGTCTGGCTGATTACTGTATTTCCACACTTTTGTCATTCTCTCAAGAGACATTAAAAAAAAAAAAAGGAAATTAAAAGGCGCTTGCTCCTTGGAAGAAAAGGTGCGACAAACCTAGACAGCATATTAAAAAGCAGAGACATCGCTTTGCCGACAAGTGTCCATATATTCAAAGCTATGGGTTTTTTTTCCCCCAGTAGTCATATATGGATGTGAGAGTTTGATCATAAAGAAGGCTGAGCACTGAAGAACCGATGCTTTTGAACTATGGTGTTGGAGAAGACTCTTGAGAGTCCCTTGGACTGCAAAGAGATCCAACCAGTCCATCCTAAAGGAAATCAGTCCTGAATGTTCATTGGAAGGACTGATGCTGAAGCTGAAACTCCAATACTTTATCCACCTGATGCAAAGAACTGACTCATTGGAAAAGACCCTGATGCTGGGAAAGATTGAGGGCAGGAGGAGAAGGGGACGACAGAGGATGAGATGGTTGGATGGCATCACTGACTCGATGGACATGAGTTTGAGCAAACTCTGGGACATGAAGGATGTGAAGGACAGGGAAGGCTGGAGGGCTGCAGTCCATGGGTCACAAAGACTCAGACATGGCTTGGCGACTGAACAATAAGAGAGGGCAGTAAAGCCTTCAAGTGGCCTTTGGGCAATTTCTGGGTATAAGACTGATGTTGCTTTGACTTGTAACTCATGCTGAGATTGACTCAGAGGAACCGGGATGGCCTGGCTTGAAGAGAGTTACACTTGATTCCTTCATTTGCTCAGACAACAAATATTTTTTAAACTCCCAGGAAGCATCAGGCCTTGTGCTGGGAATGGGATTCAGCAGTGAGGACAGAATAGAAGCAGTCCTTGCCCTCCTGGGGAGAACAGACACGACTCCAATAATTATGAATGGAAGGAAATGACAGATCGAAGCACTACTCCACCAAAGTAGGGTCGGCTAAGAAAACACAAAACTCGGAATGAGGAGTGGTTTTGGGAGCTGGGGCTCTTTGAGGGTGATTATCATTATTTTACACATGGGGAAACTGAGGCACAGAAAGTAAATTGTCCAATGTATACAGTTAGTAAGTAGCAGGGTAGAGATTTGAAACCAGGCTCCCTGGCTTTGGAGTCCAGTGTCTTAGTCACTTTTCTCCGTTTGTTTCTGGTGGACGAGGGGCTTTAACGAGGCAGTGATGGGGCGGGCAGACGGAACAGAGCTACGTGGGAAGTGCCTGGCGGTCTGAGGGGTACAGAGCATCCCAGGAGCTGGCTGAGGTCACGTGCAGCTGGCATGAGGGACCATGGCAGGGGAGACACGGGCAGCACCAGATTGCTCAGGGCCTGGTGGGCATGCTAGGGTTTAGATCAGGACCCTGGTAGAATGAGCCCCCCCAGGGCAGGCGCTGTGCCTGTTTTCGTCACCCATGAACACACAGCTCTGAGCACACTGCCTGGCACGGAGTGGGTGGTGGTGAAAGAATGAACAGCCCCGCCCTGCTTGGCTTCCTCCAGTCTCACTGTCCATCAGAATCCCCAGGGATCTTATTAAAAATATAAATGCTGCGGCTCCAGCCTGAAAAACCCAGTTTAGCAATTCTTGCTTGGGCCTTTGGATCTGTACTTTCAACAAGTTCCCCGGGTGATTCTGACTTCGCTTGGCAGTCCCCTGGGTACCCCCAGAAGCCAACAGTTCAGCCTGTAATGGGTGGCGTGCAGGGCGCTGCTGACCTGCAGAGACTTGCCGGGGCGCCTGCCTGGAACTCACTGCCTCGCACCACAGTCTTCATCTACAGCACTGTGGAGAGGAACCCTCTTGGGAGAGGGTCTTCCAAGGGCCAGCAGTCCTCTCTCCCTTTGGTGATGAAGATCTTAGTTTCCAGACAGAGCCTGGCCAGCGGACCCCCCGAGAACATTGACTTGATCCTTGTTGTATTTCTGGTTTATAAACTCCTACAAACTCCCTGGAAGTCTGCTGAAAATTGGGAGAGTGCGCGTGCAAGAGAACAATCAATCAACTAACCAACAATTTGTTAACTCAGAAAAGAGGAACAAGAGAGAAGGGTGGAGACAAGGGGATTTGTGTGTGTGTGTGTGAGTTGCTCAGTTGTGTCCAATTCGTTGTGACCCTATGGACTGTAGCCCACCAGGCTCCTCTGTCCATGGGATTCTCCAGGCAAGAATACTGGAGTGGGTTGCCATTTTCTTCTCCAGGGGATCTCCCTTACCCAGGGACTGAACCCAGGTCTCCTGCACTGCAGGCAGACTCTTTACCATCTGAGCTAGGAGGAAGGTGCAATAGGAGAAGAGTTGGAGACAGGTTGAGGATGGAGATGAGAGTGAGGGGAGAGAGGGGGAGGGTCCAGAGAGACCCAGAGAGGGGGAGGGTCTAGACGGGGAGAGGCTGGGGGTGGCGGGTAGAGAACACAGCGGACGGGGATGGGGGTCCTGGGAGGACTGTCTGAGCAGCAGCAGGTCTGGGCCCCTGACAGCCAGGCCGTTATTGGCGGGACTCTGCGGAGGTCGCCAAGCTGAGTGCAGCTCACAGGTGTTGAGGGAGGTTGTGGGAAACCTTCTCCTCACCCCAGCTCATCCCGCCTGCCTCCTGGGGTTCAGGGCTTCAGCTGCTGCGAAAGGGTCCCTTCCCTTCAGCTTCACAGACCTCAGCCAATTCAGGGTGAATTCTCTGCCTAATTGAGCAGGCTTGGCTGGTCCCAAGGGCTCATCTGGATGCAAGGGCCACCGCTTCCTGGTGTCCATCACTCTTTGGCTTCCCTGGTGGCTCAGACGGTAAAGCGTGTGCCTGCAATGCTGGAGACCTGGGTTTGATCCCTGGGTTGGGAAAATCCCCTGGAGAAGGGAATGGTGCCCCAGTCTAATATTCTGGCCTGGAGAATTTCAGGGACAGAGGAGCCTGGCAGGCTGCCATCCCTGGGGTCGCAAAGAGTCAGACACGACTGAGCAACCAACAGTGTTAAAAGTGCATGAAACAGATGAGGCTGGAGGTGACTGGGAAGGGTGCTCACCCCAGGGCCCCCCTTTATTTTATTCAGAACTCAAGACCTGATGTTTGGTGGCCCAGAGGCCCTCTGCGTCAGGACAGACCACTAGGATATGAGCAGATGGACTGGCAGTCACTGAGGCCAGAGAGAGCCCCCATAGGCGAATGGTGAGGCCTGTCTCCCCAGTTACTAAAGGAGGGCGTGGAACCAGAGATCTTACAGCTACTGACATGGAGCACCCACCATGTGTCCAGCTCCTTTTGCACACATTCCAGGGCCCCACCCTGACCTGGCTATACTTACCACCTCAACCAATCCCTGTCTTCACCCACACCAGCCTCATAGACAACAAGCCTGTTGCTTCCTCAGGGCCTTTGCACATGCTGTCCCCTCTGCAGAATGTCTCTGCAGGTCTTGGCATGACCGGCTCCTTCTCGTCATTCGTCCCTTCAGAGAAGCCTTGCATGTCACCCTGCCTCAAGCAGCTTCCCAGTCACATGCCATCACGTCAGCCAGCGTCATTTGTCACCACTGTGTTCTCCCCACCCCCCAGCATGTGCTGACCATTAAGGAGGGGACCTTGTTCTTTTTGGACTCCGGGGTATTCCAACCCCACCCCATGTCGACCTCAGTGCCTGGAGTACATAGACCCTGTGTATCTTCTGAATAAAATGAATGAATGCACGCAGCTCGAGTAGTTGGTATTTGATTTGTGAGATTTTATGTAGGTATCAGGAATACCTACTTTCATCAGCTGTTGCAGGCACGCTAAGTGGACTCACTCGTGTCTGACTTTGTGTGACCCCATGGACTGTTGCCCGCCAGGCTCCTCTGTCCATGGAATTCTCCAGGCAAGAATACTGCAGTGGCTTGCCATGCCCTCCTCCAGGGGATCTTCCCAGCCCAGGGATTGGACCCGCATCTCTTATGCCTTTCGCATTGGTAGGTGGGTTCTTTACCGAAGCGAGATGTTATTGTTAGCGGTCTACACCTGAGGACACTGAGGTTCTGAGTGGTGAGGTCCCACAGCTGAGGCCCGGACCCAGGATTCTGCCTCTAAAGCTCTTAGTCTTTCCTCATCCAAGGCCCTCTTTTGCTGAGCCAGAAGGCGACACCAGCAGTGGGAGGTGGGGGTTATGATTTGTGTTGAGAAGTGGGGAGGTGGTGGCTCAGGCTTAAGTCGGGGCCTCCTGGCCGGTGGCAGTCAGCACCTCCAGGCCTTTGGTGGAGTGAGCTTCCACCTGTTCCCTGTTGTTCAGTCTCGAAGTTGTGTCCCATTCTTTTTGACCCCATGGACTGCAACACACCAGACTCCCTGTCTTTCATTCTCTCCTGGAGTTGGTTCAAACTCATGTCCATTAAATTGATGATGCCATCCAACCATCTCATCCTCTGTCATCCCCTTCTTCTCCTGCCTTCAATCTTTCCCAGCATCAGAGTCTTTTCCAATGAGTCAGCTCTTCACATCTGGTGGCCAAAGTATTGGAGCTTCAGCTTCAGCATATTCAGGGTTGAATCCTTTAGGATGGACTGCTTTGACCTCTTTGCTTTCCAAGGGACTCTCAAGAGTCTTCCCCAACACCACAGTCCGAAAGCATCAATTCTTCAGTGCTTAGCCTTCTTTATGGCCTGTTCCTAGTTCTCACCTTTGGCAACTCTGTGATTCCGGGAGGCTCAGGGCAGGGTTGAGGGGAAGCAGCTGCTGCCTCCTCCTGCTCCTCACTCCTGGAGGTGTCAGGGAGGATGCCCAGCCTGAAGGGGGTGAAAGTGCTTAGGATAGGGCACTGCCCTTCAAAGCCATTTGGGCTTACCTTCCAGCCAGACCCTGCTCCATGTTCCAAATGGGGAGATCTGCTTTCTCCCCAGTGGTTGAAGGTGGCAGGAGGGCTCCTGCCTGCAGGGCACAGGCTCCTTACCTCTGTGGACAGCAGAAAAGTACCATGTGTGCCCCAAGGCTGCAGAAGCGGGCTTCACCAGTCACCCGATGGCTGTCACTGGCACCTTTGAGAACTACTGAGCTGAGGTTTGTCATGGTCAAGAGGCACGGTCATGGCCTTCTGAACCACCCAGGTCTGAATTCAAGTCCCGGCTCTACCATTCACTGGCTGTGTGATGTTAAGCAAGTCCCACGACTCTCTGAGCCTCAGTTTCCCCATTGCACAAGGGGCAGTGCTTACCGACATGCCCAGCCCACAGGAAGTAACTCGAGCGGCATCATTTCCTCGCCATGAGGCCACACTCTCACGTCTGGCCACGCCCGGGCAGTTCCTCCTCTGTGCCTTTGCACAGGCTGTTCTCTGCCCGGGTGCCTTGCCCTGGCTTGCCCGCTGGCAGAGGCCTCATGGCTCTCCACGATGGGCACCTCCTCAGGGAAGCCTTTCCAGATACATTGGTCCAGGCTTTTCTGCTGCCGCCCTCCCCGGTGCTCTGGAGTGGTGGGGTTGTTGGGCTCTGTGTCCTTCAGGACCTGGGCTCTGTTTGGTTGATCTGTGTCCCCAGCGCCCAGCAACAGGACTCAGCACGGAGCAGGAGCAGAAGGAATGTCCTTTTAACAGACAGAGGGAAGAGGAGTGAAAGTAGGGATGAGTCCAGGGAGCTCTGCTCAATGTGATGTGGCAGCCTGGATGGGAGGGGAGTTTAGGGAGAGTGGGCACACGTGTATGTGCGGCTGAGTCCCTTTGCTGTCCACCTGAAACCATCACAACATAATCAGCTATGCTCCAATGTAAAATAAAAAGTTTAAAAAAAATAAAAATAGGAATGAGTGAATGAGCAAAAGAAGGGATGAAGGAAAGAAAGAAGGAGGAAAAGAGGGAAGGGGAAGGGAAGGAAAAGGAGAAGGAAAGACGGGAGGGAAGAAAACAGAAGGAGAAAAGAAGGAGTGAAAGGGGGGAAAGGCAGGTGGGGAGGATGGGTTTCAGGCTCATGTCCCGCGGGGACCCCTTCTTCCCCACCCCGCAGCGCCGACACGTCTCCCCAGCCTGCTCCTGTCTGCCATCAGCAGAGATCTTCAGTCGCCTCCGGCTCCCACAAAATATTCACTGTTCTCTTGCCTGCTCTGCTCCGTCTCTCCCTGCCTCATAGGTGCCAAAAAGCGGTGGAATTATCAGAGGTAAAACAGTCTGTCACCAGGCATGGTGGGTGGGGTGCTGCTCCCGGCTGGTTCATCGGAAGATGCTTATCTGCCCCGGGCTCGGGGTGACTCAGGCCCGACTGCGTCTTCCCCAGAGGCCCCGGAGAAAGCGCCAAAGGCTATGAGAAGAGTCCCCAGGGCTGGAGAATTTCTCTGGAGCAGCTGGGTTGGGGAATCCTTGGCCAGGCGGCAGACCCCAGCCCACCAGGCTGGAGACGGCTGGGGAGTGGTCTGGCGGGCAGCAGGAGGCTGGGGGAGTGTTGGACTCAGCTGGGCATCCTGGAGGAACCCTTAGAGCAGCTCCTTGAGCAGGATCTGGGGTGGCTGGCATCTTGGAATGGCCTTGAGCCAGGGGGCAGGGGCAGAATCTCCAAATGGGGCCAGAGATGGAGCCAGGAGAGCATGAGCAAATCCAGACAGCAGCCTGAGCGGCAGAGGCCAAGATTCAGAACGGCTGCGAGGCCTCAGCCAGCCTGGGTCTGGGGCGACGGCCACACGGCACCCAGCTATTTTCCTGTGCACTCACTGCGTGTCCAGTCCCGCGCTAGGTGCCCTAGGGGGTGCTGTCTCATCCCAGCTTCACGCTGGGTGTCATCCCCGTGCATAGAGGTCAAGGAAGTCACGGCTGGAGGGTGTCAGAGTTAGGGTGTGAACCAAGAGCTGTCAAACCCTGTTGTCTCTCGGTCAAGGCCCATTTAAACATGATTTATGAATCTTTCTAGAACATAATAATGCATGCTAGCTGTAGAGATTTGGAAAGTAGAGTTCAAGAAATAAAATTTACCCTAAACCAATTTTTTTTTTCTATGCCCTTAAAAAAAATCATACAACACACTCTGCTGGCATCTTATTTTTTCTGCTTAACATTAGAGAGAAAGCAATTTCCTGTGAGTGAAAACTCTCAGTAAGGGTAATTGCCAATGATAGTCACAATATTCCGGTTGGGGATACGTACCCTAATTTTCTTCACCATTCCCTTCTGCTGTTGTGTGTTAGTTGCTCAGTCATGTCTGACTCTTTGCAACCCCATGGACTGTAGCCCGCCAGGCTCCTCTGTCCATGGAATTCTCCAGGCAAGAATACGGGAGTGGGTTGCCATGCCTTCCTCCAGGGGATCTTCCCAACTCAGAGATTGAACCCACGTCTCCTGCATTGCAGGCAGATTCTTTACCATCTAAGCCTCCAGGGAAGTTATTCTCTTACATTTGGACATTTGAATAGACTCTAAGTTTTCTCTGTAGCAAGCATCAGAGTGATGCATTTCTTTGTGTTCAAGCTTTTTTTCCCTATACTTTAAGTGATTTTCTGAGCATAGATTTCTGGAAGAGGGGTTACTGACTCAAAGGATGGACTGCTTTTAGGGCTGGGTTGATGGGAAGAGGACCAAAGCTTCCTAGCACCACAAGGGAGGTAGTTGTTTTCTGAGAGAGACCAACTCATGAGGGTCGTTGGCTTCCTTTGGACTAATACTATCCTGATCTCTAGTTGAGGAAATTAGAATAGAAACAGGGCTTTAAAATTATTATTATTTTTTGGCCACACTTTGGGGCAGTTGGGACCATAGTTCACCAACCAGGGATGAAACCTGTGTCCCCTGCATTGAAAGGCAGAATATTAACCCCTGGGTCACCTGGGGAATCCCCAAATCAGAGCTTTTGATAATATACTTTGGACTGTTTTTTCACCCTCTCCTGGGAACTGGTCATGCAGTCACTTAGCTATAGGAGGCAGCCAGCAGTTTTATCCAGCTTGGGGATCATCTCACCCAACCCTCCCCACATGCACACAGATAGGCATTTGACAGGTGGGCATCCGAGTCCCGGCCAGGACAGGGAACTCGTCAGAGTCACTTTGCTTGGTGATGACTTTGCTCCTGCCAGAGGTGGGCTTCCTGACTCCCAGTCCATGGCTCTTTCCGCAACGTTAGCTGCTTCTCATCTTAAATTCCAGGTCATATAATTCTATAAGCTGAGCATAGTGAGCACCAATTGCTGGTACCATGGTTACCATGGCAACATTGGCCCTGAATTTCCTCCCAGAGGTGCCCTGGGCTGCGAGAGGCCTAAGACTGGGTGGGGGCCTGACCTGGACGGGGCTGGAATCCACCCGTGTCTCAGGCTGTGGAGATGACATCACCCCATGCCCTCGAGGATGCTCCAGGGCTGGGCCCTGAGCAGGGACTGTCACCAATAATGCTCCAATTTGGTGCTGATGCTCCGGGTGAGAAGAGAAACAGGATCCGTGTTTTGGGTTTTTTTTTAAGATCGGAAAATGAGCAGCACAGCTGAGTCCTGGAGCCAGCTGAGCCACCTTAGCAGGGAAGAGCTGCTGGAGAGAAAGCATGTCAGGCCCTTTTGAAGTTCCAGGGGGACAGCAAGGGAGCGGCGGTTCCTGGTGGTGGTGGGTGACAGGCAGGCTGGTTTGCTCTGGGGAAACTGTGCAGAAAGTGCCTGGAGAGAGGACTGGGCCCAGAATGGGGCTGGGGGAATGGAGGGGTTCCCAAGACACAGTGCTGAGGTCCGCAGGCTGGGCTAGCCCCAGATCCTGCTTCCCAGGTGCCCGGAAAGGGGGGCTCACCTGGGCTGTGGAGAAGGGAGGTGCTCTCACGGGAGAGCATGGGGGAGAGTGACGGCCTTGGAGGGAGTGGTGGGGGGACACCGCACTGGAGCCGAGGGGAGGGGGTCTTTTTCTGCTCCCCTCTTTTCGCCCTTCCATCTCCCTCTAGTCCTCGGTGTGCTTTCTTCCTTCTCTCTCACCCCCGTTCTGTCTCTGCTTTCCCCCTCTTTCCTTCTCCTTCACCTCCTCTCTTCTCTTTTCCTTTTTCCTCCAGCCACTCTCCCCATCTCTCCTTTCCCCTACCACTGTTTGCTCAGGCAATCAAAACGTCAGCCCAAAGCCAGCAAAATTGAAAAGGAAACTCTATTGCTAAAATTTTCCAAAGCTAATAGACACGCGCTTCCCAAACTGTGGCCTGTGAACTCCAGGTCCTCAAGATGGGAGATGCCATTCAGAGATGTGGTTAAAACACCGGCACTGGGGCCTGTCTGCCTCGGTGCCAACCCCTGCTTGGCAGCACACGAGCCATGACCTTGGATAAGTATTTGATCCCTTTGTGCCTGGGTTTCCCTTTCTGGAAAATGCTAACAACAATAACATCTGCTCAATAGGTTGTTGTGAAGAATAAATGCCTTAGAATGCAAAGGTCTTAGAGCAGTGCCTAGCACATAATAAGTGCTGAATGACTCTTAGCTATTCCTATAGGCATTCCATGAGAGAAAGTCTGAGAAACACTGAGCTCCTCTGTAATAACCCATCATCTTGGAAGTCATCAACACACAACAGCACAGGAGAGGCCCCAGGAGCCCTACAGCGAGAAGATCTGTTGGCTTTTGCTTACCTTTGGACTTCTCAGAGTACTCCCCCTTCCTTTTTCGTAAGCACAGAACACCTGTCTCTTAGAACACACCCACTTTTGAAGGTCATAGTCTGAGACATACTAATTTGAGATTAGTCACTGTTTTGAGACCATGGTGACTGAGGTAGAGGGAGAAAGCACTATCTGAGTCATCCGAGAGATCTGAGGTCACCCCCAGCTTTACCCTGCCAGCCACAGGGCTCAATAAATGTCACAGTGAGGCTCAGAGAGGACAAGTGGGCTGCCCAAGGCCATACAGTTGGCTGGAGGGAGACCCGAGGCTCACACGCAGGACTCCCAGCCCAGGACTCCTCCACTTCTCCCCTCCCTTCTTCCTGACTGTCAAGCAGAAGCGTGAGATCCTTTCTAGGGGGAAGAGTGAGTGTCCCTCATCTCTGAGACTGACGTGGTCCCCTCTGCCCCACTTCCATTCTTTTTTCATGCTCTGCAAGTGGCCATAAAGAATACATGCTTTCCTCCCCCCGCCAAGGGAGAGGGAGGAGGTGAGAAATTCCCACTCTTCTCCCTGCTACCAAAGAAAGTATAAGAGCTAAACTTACCGCCACCCCGCCCACCCCCAACAGGCAGGGTGACCGGGAACTTCTGGGAGAGCCAATGCGTGTGTCACTGTCCCTGGTGCTGAAATACGGCTGGCACCTGGGTGGGGGTCCTCAACTCCAGACCTGGCTGGAGAATGGCTGTTGCAAAATCTCCCGGGGAGAATCCATCATTATTGTGATTCCCAGGCCTTGCCTCTCACTCACTGAATCAGAATCTCCCGGGGTCAGTGCTCAGCTTCTGTACATTTGAGAATCTTCCATGAGTGTGGTTTCGTACCCCACTTCTTTGGGGAATGTTTGCGTATCCCAATCCTAGCCCACCTCTCTCATGGATCATTGCTTTTCAGTTATATTATCTTCCGATTTTTCTTAATAAATTTGTAATTTTAATGCTCTCAGAGAAAAGCAAATCGTTTTTATATGTTTCATATTAATAGAGCAGATTTTATGGGTATTGGCCATTCAATTACTTTTATAGCAGTGGCAACCATTTTCTACTCTGGGAGTTTGAGGGTGCACACTTCTTCCAGATCCAATACTTGCAGTCCTCTGAACTCCACTCCACTCTTTCCCTCTGCCTCTAGGCCTGGAGATTCAGGGAGCTGGAGTGGCTTTAATTATGTTCGTGTGCTCTCCATCCCCACACTGAACTGCTCCAGGCAGAGATGAGATGCCTTTATTGTGGTATTTACTCTTCTAGATACTTCTCTTTCCCTGTGAGACCCTGAAGAGAAAATTGTCGGTGGAGGAATAGTCACAATGGACATTCTACCAAAACGGATGCCAGCAGGATGGGGCCAGAGAGCTTCACTAGCCTCTGACTGCCCCCTCGGGGAGGAGGGTGGGTTGGACCCTTGTAAGCTGCATTACCCTCTTATTTGATTTCCAGATTCCAGAGCAGCTGGCTTTGAGGTTGTCAGGAGGTACAGAATAGTGATTGCAAGCACAGGCTTTGGTGTCACGTCCAGATTCAAAAGTTGGTTCTGCTTTTTGCTAGCTGTGCCATCTTGGACAAGCTGCTCCTACTTCCTGACCCTCATCTGCCTGGTGTGTGAAATATGGACAGTGCTATCCATGCCTCGACAGGGCTGATGGAGAGATCGCATGAGAAAATGGACATCAAAGTGTCATCCTGTAAGTCACCATGGAAAGTCAGAATCTCAGTCACTCAGTCGTGTCCAACTTTTTGCGACCCTATGGACTATAGCCCTCCAGGCTCCTCTTTCCATGAATTTCTCCAGGCAAGAATACTGGAGTGAGTTGCTATTCCCTTCTTCAGGGGGTCTTCCTGACCCGAGAATCAAACCTGTATCTCCTGCATTGCAGGCAGATTCTTTACCATCTGAGCCCCCAGGGAAGCCCCCCATAAGTTATTATAATCATACAGAGGAATCTGAACCCAGATGATGGCTGAAAACTTAAGGGGGGCATTTATTTGCATTTTATTATGATATTCTTCATGTCTTGCTAACTTCCATTTCTCTCCCCTTTCTCTGGAGACAAAAGTCTAAAGATGAAGTTGAAGGTAGATGTTTGGGGTAGTGGAAGGGCAAGGTTGTGTGTCCAGAGCAGTGTTGCTCATTGTCCCTTCTCAGGCATCTTCTTGAGTTGCCTCCAAAGGGTAATTCAACCCAGAGGAGGAAAGGGAACTGTCCCAGGTATTGGAGGAAGTCGCTGAGTCTTCCCAGGCACCTGGTGTGGAAGCCTTGTGCAAGTGGGGGCCTGGAGCTGCTCAGGTCTTAGGGTTGACCTGGAGGAGCAGAATCAAATCAGCAGTGGGGGGCCCATCCCCACATTGTGCACGTGGCAAAATGACCTGACCCATACAGGCCAGCTGACCTGTCCCAGGCCTCAGTCAGTGGGCAGCAGAACCAATGGAAAGAATCAAGTTTCCTTTCAGTGTGCCACACGGCCTCCTGGGCACAGTGCCACAAGTCCAGCCGCTGCTTCAGTCCAGAGTGAAAAAAGGAAAGATTTGAAGGGCTGTGGGTTAGCTTCTGGGAAGATGGGTTGGTTCTGTGTTGTTCCCGGGGGGAGCAGTAAAAGTTAGGTGTTAGGAACATAGATTTTGGCATCAGACAGGCTGAAATACGAGTTCTGACTCTGCTATTCACCGTTGCTAAGAGCTTGGCCTCCAAGAGGCTGGATTTCTTCACCTGCACAGTGGGGCTAATAGGGAACGCTGCCTCAGTGATGTTGTGAGTCAATTAGCTAGGAGCGATATGGACTTCGCTCCTTTTGCAATTAGTTCTTCTGTTCTTTGTCTCTGCACATGCTAAGATGTTGAATGAGAAAGTGAAGAGCCAGGAACAGCCAAAACTGTATGCAAAATGAAGGTGCAGGCCTCCAGTGATGAAGCTACCTGTGCGACAGTGGGCTCCCCATCACCAGAGGGGAGCAAGCTCCTGCGGTGGGTGCCCCCAAGAGGATTCAGGCATCTGCTGGAGAAACGGACCAGCGCCTCTGTGGTTCCATGATGCCCACTCTCCCCCTTCCCACGTCTCTGGCTCCAGCTCACCGGGGGCCTCTGTTTTCCAAAGCAGCAAGCAGCCTGCATGGTAATTACTTTTGGACTTATTAAGCATAATTATCCCCTAATCGCATACAACCAGTAATTACTGTGGCTGTTACCAGGGGCCTACCCATGCAGTACCGCCCGAAACCCTGGGGTCCAACACCCAGCTGGGGCTTGAGGTGGGGCTGGTGCTGCTTGCCACGGGGCTGGGGGCTCAGCAGAGATGGGGCCGCCGTGTCCCCCACCGGTGCTTCTCCAGCCGAAGATCAGGCTGGTGAGGAAGCCGCTCAGATGTAGCAGCCCCAGGGCTTTCCGTCCAAGTGTCTCCCCAGGCTGCTGTGCCTGCCCAGGCCACCCGGCCTTCACAGGCAGTGCTCCCTCCTCCCGGGACTGTCTCTCCTCTTTTATTCCCCTTCCTTCCCTCCCACCAACTCTACACGGTTCTTGCTTTCCTTCAAATACTTTTGAGTCTCTTTTAGGTACCTGGCCCTTTGCAAGATACTGGAGACATAGCAGTGGGGGAGGGGAAAGGGCCGAATCCATGCTTTCGTGAAGCTGACTTTCTACCTGGGAGGGAGAGAGAGGCCAAGAACAAGATAATTCAGTTACATGGCACATTAGAAGGGGCTGAGTGCTCTGGAGGAATCAAGCAGAGTGTTGAGGACGGGGAGCTGTTCTTTGTGGTGAGGGAGAGAGAAATTCACAGTTCTAATGGAATGGCTGGCCTCATGCAGAATGGGAGATTTGAACAAAGACTTGAAGGCTAAAGCCTTGAAGACCTGCAGGTGATGGCTAATCTCTGATGGTGTGTGGGGAAAGAATTTTCCAGGACGAGGGAAGAGGTAGTGCAAAGATCCTAAGGTAGGAACAAGTTTGGTGTGTCCCAGATACAGAGAGGAGGCCGGCCGCTAGTGCAGAGGGAGTGAGTGGGGAGAAGTCAGGGAAGAGGTCAGTGCCAGGATGGGGAGTTGGAGGGTTCGAGGTGCTTAGGCCTGGTGTGCCCATGTTAAGGATGTTGACTTTTCCTCCGAATGAAACATTCAAGCAGAGGAGGGGCTTAATTTGACACACACACTCATATACATATTTTAAAAATTTTATTAATTTTTTGATAGCAGCCATTCTGACTGGCGTGAGATGGTACCTCATTGTGGTTTTGATTTGTATTTCTCTAATGAGTGATGTTGAGCATCTTTTCATGTATTTGTTAGCCATATGTATGTCTTCTTTGGAGAAATGTCTGTTTAGTTCTTTGGAGGGTGGGATGATCTGAGAGAATAGCATTGAAACATGTATATTACCATATGTGAAATAGATCACCAGTCCAAGTTCGATGCATGAAACAGGGCACTCAAAGCCGGTACCTTGAGACGACCCTGAGGGGTGGGATGGGGAGGGAGGTGGGAGGGGGGTTCAGGATGGGGGACACATGTACACCCATGGCTGATTCATGTCAATGTATGGCAAAAACCACCACAATATTATAAAGTAGTTAGCCTCCAATTAAAATAAATTAATAAAAAATTTATTTATTTGGCTGCACTGGGTCTTCGCTGTGGCACGTGAGATCTTTAATTGTGGCAAGTGAACTCTCATTGCAGCTTGTGGAATCTAGCTCCCTGACCAGAGACCCAACCTGGACCCCTGCACTGGGAGCGCGGAATCTTAGCCATTGGACCACTAAGTAAATCCTGTATGTTTATTTTTAAATCTCCATTCTGTCTGCAGAGAGGCTGTTGGGGTTGAGGGAGCCCCACAAGGAGAGATTGTTACAGCAATTGGGTGAGAAGCGTTGGGAGTTTGGGCTACAGGGCACCGGGAGCTGGGCGGTGTGGAAAGATTTCAGAACCCTTTTCAAGGTAGAGAGGACAGGATTCCCTGATGGGCTAGAGGAGGTGGGAGGGAGAGGCAGCCAGAATGACTGCAAGGTTTTTGTCCCAGCAACAGGGAAAGAGGGAGCTGCCCCCACCCACCTGGGGAGAATTTGAGGGCAAAGGGGAGGGAGGGCAGTTTGCCGGACCGGCCATGTGAAGGTCTGGACATCTAAGAGGCAGGTGAGCCAGGGGCTCGGAGGAGACAGGTCTGGCTGGAGTGTGTCCGTGGGAGGCCTTCACCCACGATGGCAGTTAGCGAGCAAGTGAGGAAGGGTAAGAGGCCCTGGAATTGAGCGCTGGGGGGCCCCAAGGTTGAGACGTTTGCGGCCAGCAGAGGACTGAGGAGGAGCCATCAGAGGGAGGAGGAGAATCCAAGGGGAGAAGGCGCTCACCTTTCTATTCTGGGGCGCTCGACCCTGCCTGTGACTTCTGTCCTCACTGCCCTTTGCCTGGTTTATGTCCTTTCTCTCTCCCCGCCCTGCTCAGCCTCTGGGGCGCGGGCGTCCCCTCGCAGCCGCCGGCACGTGCCAATCTCCCCGCGTCTCGTCTGGGAACCGCTCGTGGGCCCCCGCGCCGCGCCTCCTGCCCGCGTAATGCGCTCTAATATTTATTTACATGCCTTTCAGACTATTATTTATTAAGGTATCGCTGCCAACTGTGCGCGGGCTAATTGCTCTTAATGTGCCCCCTCCTGGTTCCCACGGCGACGCCTTTGTGGCGGCGGCGGAGTCAGCGCCGCAGCAGCGGGGAAACCGAGGACCGGCGCGCGGAGGGGGCGGCGGGTGGGCCCCGCGTGGGCGCGGGCGAGGCGCAGAGGGTGCTTAGGGTGCGCGCGTTTGAAGGGCTGGGGACCTGGGGAGCGCGGGGTGGGGGTCCCCGAGCCAGAGCGAGAGAGGCCTGCCTGAGCGCAGTTTGGAGTCTTGGGAGTGCGGTGGGGGTTGCGGGGGACCCAGCTGGGGGTTCTTGGAGCAGGTGGGGGATCACGGGATGGAGGCACGGTGCAGAGGGCCCCAGCCGGGGGGTCTTGGAGCAGGTGGGTACTCTGAGCACGAGGCTGGATGGGACTAAGGTTTGGACGGGCGGCGCTTGGACCTTGGAGGCTCACCTGGCTGTGGGCTGACTGACAGACGGCGGGGGCCGCGGGGGCGGCATCGCCTCCCCGCGCCCCACCCGCGTAGGCGGCCGCCTCGCATCGCCTGGTTCTCCCGACGTCAGCAGCAGCCGCCGAAGCCGGAGGGAGCGGTTTAATTGGCAGGATTTTGGGTTAAGGACAGATGTGGCTTCCCTGGGTCTGGAGGCTGGGCGCGCGGGGGCGGGGGCGGGCGCTGGTCGGAGTGGGGAAGGGGAGCGGGCGGAACGGACTGGGAGAGACCCCGGCTGGGCGCCCCTGGAGAGAGGAGATAAGACAAGGGGAGGCGACGACTGGGAGACAGAGGCAGAGGAAGGGGACAGAAGATACAGCTGGGCCCAAACTGGCGAGCTGGAGGCTGGAGAGGCAGCCAGGAGAGGGGGCTGCCGGCGGCCGGCTTCTGCCCGGGACCACCCCCTCCCTGATCAGCCCAGCCCCACCCCAGGCAGCAGACTTAATGCGGAGGCCAGCTACTTTGAGGACCTTTATTCGTTTAATTTTATTACCGGTACTGTGGGTACTGTGCTTAATCGGGCTTCCCTGGTAGCTTAGCTGGTAAAGAATCCACTTGCAAGGCAGGAGACCTCCGGGTGGTTCCTGGGTCGGGAAGATCCCCTGCAGAAGGGATAGGCTACCCACTCCAGTATTCATGGGCTTCCCTGGTGGCTCAGACAGTGAAGAATCCACCTACAATGCCAGAGACCTGGGTTCGATCTCTGGGTTGGGAAGATCCCCTGAAGGAGGGAGTGGCAACCCACTCCAGTATGCGTGCCTGGAGAATTCCATGGACAGAGGAGCCGGGCAGGCTACAGTCCATGGGGGTCGTAATATGGTGTTTGCCAACTCTCAGGCCTGGTTGGTGTCACCCTGAAACTGTGTCTGCTGGATGGGAACTGCAGTTTAATAAAGCCCAGGATACTGTGCCCCACCCCCACCCGACCCCAAAGACTGATTTAAAGGGGCGGTGCAGGGATCTCGGGTCCCTCTTCTGAGCTGCAGCGGGCCAAGTGCATTTCCCTCTGTGAACACCGCGCAGGTAGGCGTGATGGTTTTCCAGAAGTACACACAGCGTCTCTGAGAGGTGATGTGACTCCCACAGCTAGTGACAGGCAGAGGCTGGATGGAGCGGCCAGCCTAGAAGCTCACGTTTTTTTCCACTACCCAGGGCCAAACCTCTGATTGATGGTGGCTGTAATTTCATCAGGCTTCTGGCCTTGAGGGATGTTGGGGTGGCCGCAGAGCCTTCTGGAACCGAAGCTGGTCGATCTGCCTGGTTGGTGGTTGCGGGAGGCTCTGGGGGGTGCTGTGTACACTGGACATTCCCCAGGTCCCCAGAGCGCGTTTCTCCACGCCTGGACCAGACGAGGCCATGCTGGGTGCTGCTGCCTGAATGCTGGGGGCCTTGTGGTCCATGGGGAGGAATCCTCATCCCCAGGAGAGCTGACCCAACCTCACGGGGGCTGAGAGTCCAGGGCGGGGCGGAGGGGGGTGGAATATCCGTACCATCCTTTCATCCTGGAAAGTTCTGGAGTCTGGGATCAGGATGTTAAACTAAGGCCTCAGAGGTGAAGGGAACCTTGGAGCATATCCAGTCCTCTGGCACTGAATGATTGCTGGGAGGTGCAGATGGCCCTGGGGCTTCCCCAGTGACTCAAAGGTTAAAAAATCCACCCGCAGTGCAGGAGATGTAAGAGATGGGAGTTCGATCCCTGGTTTGGGAAGATCCCCTGGAGGAGGGCATGGCAACCTACTCTAGTATTCTTGCCTGTGGAGCCTGGCAGGCTATAGTCCATGGGGTCACAGAGGGTCTGACACAACTGAGCTCACACGTGGATGGCCCCTCCCCCATCTTATTTCAGCCTCGGGGATCTGGGTTTTACTACAGAATGGGGCAGGCCGCAAGATTTCTTTCCTGTATTTCCCAGTCTTCTTTCCAGCCCTTGCTCCCCTTCACCCAGTCCTCTCAGCGGCCTAGGACCCGTCCTCACTGGCCTAGGTTTCTAGCTTGCGGGTACTGCCCCTCTGAAATCACCTGTCTCTAGCTCTGACCTACACATACATGTTTTCCCACACCCAACAGGGGCAGATTTTGCAGGACCTGAGTGACTTTGGTCCAGGCTCTGTCCCTCTCTGGGCCTCAGTGTGTCCGTCTGTAAAGTGGGGGTGCTGAGGACATTTGGGGGTTCGTAAGCACCCTTTGCAGCTCTTCCTTCTCAGGACTGACCACCAGAGGAGCAGCTGGGATCTGGGTCCCAGGCCCAGGCCCATCTGCTGCTTCCCGTCCTGGGGTATAAACAGTGGAGAAAAGACAAGGGCCTCTGAGCCCCAGGAAGCAGCATGAAGAGCAGGGAGAGGCAGGAGCTGTTACCCATCCTGCTCTTGTGTCTTGAGCTTCCTGGCTCCTAGCTGCCTCCTGGTAACAGACAGCAAGAGCTGGGCTATGGTGGCCTTCGAGGGATGGTGTGGGCAAGAGAGGACTCAGTGGGCAAAGGGGTAGTGAGCCTGCAGTCCCAGGACCCGAACTCGGAAGGGCAGTTCTTCATCTAATGCGGAGGAAGTGAAGCACTCTCAAACACTTCCCTCTCCTACTTGGCTGGGTTAGCCTGGCCTTGGGGTAGCCGGCACTCAGTAGACATGGCGGAGTGAATGAATGAATGGGTGTCTTAGAGTAAAGAGACCTGGCCCTAGAGTTGGGCAGACTTGGGTTTGGTCCAGAAACTGGTGGGTGACCTTGAGCAGATTCCTTCGTGTCTCTGAGCCTCGGTTTCCTTATCTATAACACGGAAATGGTACTTCCTAGGGTTGTGAGGAGCGAACAAGATGAATCAATGGGAAGGTCTTAGAATCAGGTCTTAGAATCCTTCTGACATTTAGGATTCCCCAAATCAGAGCTTCTATTTATTTTCACTAAAGAGAGAATGACTGGGTTGCCCTCTAACCTTGCACTTCAGTCTGCAGTTACTGCGCCTGTAAGATGTTCCAGGCACTGCAGAGGATGTAGGCGTGGCTGAGGCCCCATCTCTGCTCTCAGATTGCTTATAGTCTGAGAAAGGAGACATCTGAACACATAGTCTGGAAATATCCCCTGAGAAGTGCACATAATAGCTGCTACCTGGAGTCCAGAGGGCTGTGGGAGAGGCTGAGTCTGCTCTGGGGTGGGGGAGTACAGGTCAGGGAAGGCTTCCTGGAGGAGCTGTGCTCCGCATTGAGCTCAGAAGAACTTTGCTTTTGGTAAACCTCCATCATAGGCAGAGAAAACGTGGTGGACATGAATGGCTTGCTTGGGGGACACTCAGAATCCAGCCTTCGCTCTTATGCCACTTTCCCAGGAGGACTTCTCTAATTGCGCTTGAATACACAGCACCCTCCCTTCCCTGTTATTCCCTTCCCCCATACGGCTTCATTTTTCTGCCTTACCTTTTGCTCCAGCCTATATTTATTTGATTTTGTGTTTCTTGTGTCTCTTGGCACTAGGACATCAACCCCATGAGCACAGTGCTATGGATTTAATTGAGTCTCCTCCCACCAAAAACATTTTTAGATATTGAATTCCTAACCCCTACTACCTAAAAAATGTGACCATATTTGGAGACGGGCTCTTTACAGAGGTAATCAGGTTAACATGAGGTCATCGTGGTGGGCCCTGATCCGGTATGATGGGTGTCCTTATTCAAAGGGGAAATTTGGAGGCAGGCATGTACACAGGGAGGATGCCGTTTGAGGATGGGGATCATGCTGCCCCAAGCCGAGGAACCACCAGATGCCGGGAGAGGGGCCTGGAAGAGATCCTTCCCTCAGCCCTGAGAAGGAGTCAGTGCTGCAGACACCTTGATGTTGGACTTATAGCCTGCGGAGCTGTGGGACAACACTTCTGTTATTTAAGCTCCTTGTCTATACTGCCTTTAGGACAGCCTGAGTTCTTCCCCGACTGTATCCCCAGTCTAGAGTGCTGCTGTTCAGTTGCTCGTTTGTGTCTGACTCTGCAACCCCATGAACTGCAGCACGCCAGGCCTCCCTGTCCATCACCATCTCCTGGAGCTTACCCAAACTCATGTCCGTTGAGTCGGTGATGCCATCCAACCATCTCATCCTCTGTCGTCCCTTTCTCCTCCTGCCCTCAATCTTTCCCAGCATCAGTGTCTTTTCCAATGAGTCTGGTCTTCACATTGGGGGCTTCCCTAGTGGCTCAGATGGTAGAGAGTCTGCCTGAAGTGTGGGAGACCTGGGTTCGATCCCTGGGTCGGAAAGATCCCCTGGAGAAGGAAATGGCAACTCATTCCAGTATTCTTGCCTGGAAAATCCCATGAATGGTGGAGCCTGGTAGGCTACAGTCCATGGGGTCACAAAGAGTCTGACACGACTGAGCGACTTCACTTTCTCCACATCAGGTGGCCAAAGTATTGGTTTTCCAGTTTCAGCCTCAGTCCTCCCAGTGAAATTTGGGATTGATTTCCTTTAGGATTGACTGGTTGATCTCTTTGCAGTCCAAGAGTCTCAAGAGTCTTCTCCAGCACTGCAGCTCAAAAGCACCAGTTCTAGTCCAGAATGGGCTCAGCATTTAGTAACACAGTTGCTTGTGGCTCTCGAATGAACGAACCTTGCTGGTGACATGCAGTGAGGAGGACCAGGTCCCGGATGACCATGTAGCTGGAGGAGAGGACCTTCAGGACAGGACAGAGGTGCAGGGCAGACCATGGGCTGGTGGCTCCATCCCTTACAAAGCCCATCTGCCCGCCTTCTGTTCTGCTTTCCAAAGAGGTGAGCTCTTACCGATCAGATTCCATCTGTCTCTTGCCCAGTGTGCCAAGCTCATGGGACTTGAGGGCAGCTCGGATGCCCCCACCTTGGGGGCGTGGGGGAAGAGAACTGGCCCCGGTCTGCTCACCGTCTGTGAACAGAGTCCCGAAACAGGGGCCATGGGCTACACAGGAGTTGCCTCAGAGAGTGCACCATCCAAGGGCGGAGACAGAGCCCTGTTTGGGAAACACCCTGGTCTGATGGAGGAAATGAGATCTGTGCCCTTGGAGAGCCTCCCACCTGATGTGGGTGCACAGCCGCTGCCCCAGGGGAAGAGATTTTCAAGGACGATGGGGGAGACATACACGCATAGGTGCACTAATAAAGTAGCCCATTAGAAGCTGCTCCCGGGAGGCCTGGAAAGGTGTCCTGAAGGAAATGGGTTTGCACAGAGTTGGGGTGGGCAGGAGGGGGTTCTCCGTGGTGGGGAGGGGGAGGCGTGGGCAGGGCAGGGAGGGACCAGGTTGTTACCTCTCCTTTGCAGTCCCAGGTGAGCTGGTCTGGTGTCTGGACACACGGGTGAATACGTGGCCTGCACAGCCTTTCAGTGGGCTTCTTGGCCATCACGAATCACCCATTTTTAGGAGAGAAAAAAAGACTGTTGGCAGGGGACAGGAATAGCTTCTAAAGCCTCCCTTCATCCCTGCTGCTCCTCTTTTCCCAGATGTCTCCGCAGGCCTGGGGTCTGGAAGGCAGTGCATGCCCACAGCACCCTCTGCTGGACAGCCAGCCTCCTGGTTTCCGGCTCTGGGGGAGAAATTCTGAAGTCAGGTAGGAAGGACAGACAGGCCCTGGGTCCATGTCTGGGAGGATCTTGGGGGCTTGCGAGTAGTGAAGGGAGAGGCTAGTTTGGCTTGGGATGACTGCAGGAGCCATCGGGGTACCTTGTCCCCCAGATCTCGGAGGGGGGCGTTCAGGAGCTGGGGTGGCCACCACCCTGGGTATCCAGGACTCCTTCTCCACCCCAGATCATGAGAGAGGATCCCCTCCCAGCAGATCCCCTATGTCTCGTTATATCCCAGGGGACGTGTGTCCCCTTCTTCCTCCAACCTGGCATCTGGGGTGGGTGGACTTTGGGTGGGTGGTCGGGGTGCTTCCAGGAGGGACTGATGGTAGGGGGACTCAGACGGGAATGAGAGCAAGTGTGCTGGATGGAAGAGCAAGAGAGCTTGGCAGAGCCAGGCTGGGACTCAGTGTTTTCTCTCCGTTTCAGGAGAATGGAGCCTAGAGGAGCTCAGGTGGTTTCCCTGGTGGGAACCCCTTGGGGTTTCCCAGGTGGCGCTAGTGGTAAAGAACCCTCCTGCCAATGCAGGAGACATCAGAGACATGGATTCAATGCTGGGGTTGGGAAGATCCCCTGGAGGAGTGCATGGCAACCCACTGCAGTATTCTTGCCTGGAGAATCCCATGGACAGAGGAGGCCGGTGGGCTACGGTCCATGGGGGTGCAGAGTCAGACACGACTGAAGCAACTTAGCACACAGCACAAGGGAGCTCAGTGCCTTGGAGTGGGACGGAGGACTTCAGAGGCTCAGAGACCACAGGTTCACTTTATTCTCTCCTTATACAGAGCTCCTGGGGAGACCCTGAGTCCCTGCTTCCCTGCACATGTCTTTCCCTGTGGGAGGGACCAGGAGACCCGTACAACCATCCCAGCAGGACGTGCATGTTCACACACACACCTGGCTTTTGCAGGGTGAAGAGGACCAAGCAGCCAACTGCAAGTTTCCTACAAAGGTAGATGGTGCCTGGCTCGTGTTAAGTCAGTGAGGTCTGAAAGGACTGTGCGTCCTCCAGCAGCGTGGAGCTGTGGTGGTGATCGGAGAAAAGGGCTGGTCTGTCTCAGTGAAAGCCATTAACCTGGTTGAGAAATCACCCATGGGGGCTGCCCGTGAACAGTGTTTCGGCTGACTGTTTAAGCTCAGCCTCTTGGCTCCTGGAATTGTTTCCACGAGGGGCTGTTGGCATGCTGTTTCTGGCCCATTGGGAGTTCCTGTTTTAATCAACTGTTCTCCCTGGACTCTGCCAAGCGATGACTGATTTTGAAGAAACGAGGCCAGCTGCTAGAGGACTTCCGAAGGAGCCTCAGTGTCCTGACTCGGGGGTCAGTGTGGGTGGCTTCCCAGGCAACACGGTGGCCCTCTAAGGACCATATTTTGTGGGATCACTGGTGACCACTGCGAAAAAGCAGAGATGGAAGCAGCTCGGCAGAGAGGCCACAGCAGGTGTCACCAGCACCTCTCAGGGCCAGCACCCTCTCAGCTCCGTTCAGCTCGGCGCACCAGGGCTGAAGCCCTGCCGGCACCTGCCCTTTGCCAGGTGGCTTTCTCTAGCTGCAGAAGTCAGCTCGGCCAGTGCACCCGTGGCTGGCCATGGATGCCGAGGGGTGAAGGTCCCTGGGAGGGACCCTCAAGCAGTGGCCGAGTGGAGCTGGTGCGCCGCCCCCCATTCCATCCCTGTGAGCGCTGAGATGGGCATCCACTCTCCTTCCTAGAGAGTTTGAAACTCAAAGTCCCACATCCTGGGAAGATTCCCACCCCATGCCCAAGTTCCAGGCAACCTAGGGGACAGTTGGTCATCTGAGAGAGAGAACCCAGATCAAGACAAATGTAACCGTACTAAGTGAGGCAGAAAGGTCACTGAACCTAGTTTGAAAGCCAAGCATGAGCTCTGAGAACAAAAGAGGGTCCACACCCAGAGTCACAAGCTGGTTAGCACCAATCCTTCTATGGGTGTCCTCTGCGCTATTATTTTAATTCTTCACGTGCCTAGGAAGTGAAGTGCTTCACGTTCCTGGAAGCACACGAATACACTATTTACAATGAATCCTCATCTCAGACTCTGCATCTGGGGGAACTACAGTGACCAACTTGTCCTGATTTTCCTGGGATTGTCACAGTTTTGAAACTCAAAGTCCCACATCCTGGGAGCCCCGCCCCCCCCGCCCCCCACCAACTCCTAAGTTCCAGGCAACCTGGAGGGACAGTTGGTCACCCAAGAGAGAACCCACATCAAGAGTGATGCAAGCACACTGAGGCGGAAAGACCACTCGATTCTAGTTTGAAAGCCAAGTGTGAGCTTCGAGAACAAAAGAGCAGACTCGAGTATAATTTTTGTCACATCGTCAACAGTTTTTATGAGCTAAAAGCCTTTAAGAGAACAGTAGCCACTGTGTAATATACAAAGAAGCCATTCTGCTGGGAACAGGCACAGGCATACAGCTCCAGGGTGGGATGCACTAACTGTTGGTGGACGTTAGACGCTGGTGTCCAGGATTCCACAGTGTCTACAGAACTGGCTACCAGGCAGAAAGGTGAGACGTGGTCCAAGATTGAGAAGTGTGGGGATATTACAGGTGAGCAGGCAGGGGTGGGGTGGTGCGCGGTAGGCACTTGAGGCTCTGGGGTCGGGGGGACAAGCACCGGCCATGCCACTTGAGCTGAAGCCGTCTGGGCGATTAGTGACTGGACTGCAGTGCACCTGTGTTCAGCCGCAGTGAGACGAGGCGCTTGGCCTTGGGAAGCGGCTGTAGGCTCCAGACAGCTGGCTCCTAGCCAGGGAGATTTGCAGCATGAACAGGAGAAATCCCACTTTGTCAGGTCACCTGGAAGGCAGTGCTGTGGAGAGGCTGGGGGCTGGGTGAACACGTGGGTCAGGGAGCTCCATTGTGGGGGCTGGAGGCCTGGCCGGGAGATGCTGCCAAGTTTCTGACCTTGGGGTGGATCTCTGTAGATCAGACTATCCAGCTGCAAAGTGCTGCACCCGCCCCTGCCCTGGTTATTTTTACGCTGGCTCCGCAGAGTGTGGCACAGCTGAGCCATGTGCCCATTTTTTTGTTTTCTCTAGTCCCTGCTAGGTTGGTGGGGGGGGGGGTGGTAAAAAAAGATCTTCCAAATGCCATAGCAGTGAACACACAACCTACTTCCTGGGGTAGCGGCTGCCTTCTCTTTCCCTCCCCAGGGCACCATAAGGGCAAAGAATGCATTTGTGTCTGGGGACCACCTACATTCCAATATGCAAATATCTTGAGGCAGTATTTGGACCCCACAGTGGAAGTTGCCAGAGTGTCACGAAGGTTCCAGCTAGGCAGGTGAGCTGGGTGGCTGGTCCCCTGGGGTAGGCTGCACTCAGATCTCAGGAGACCCCTCCAAATAAGGGTAGGGACAAAACCTGGGGCAAGTCAGGATTTAGAGGAAACTTCCAGAGGACTTTCCGAAAGCAGGAAGAAAGGAGGAGGAACCTGGCTTTCTCAAACATCTGAGAAGCGGAAGAAAACCCACCAGCAGCTAGTTTGGGAATCAACTCCTCTTTTCATCAGTCACAGTAGCAGAGCACAGTCGGTGACATTGGTTTGGTCCACAGGTAAGGGACAGGTTGGGAAGCATGAGTGCTGGCTGGAAACCGATGCTACTTATCTCCAAGTCCAGTGTAAGTCTGCCTACGTGAGGGGCCCAGTTTTCCTGGGATCTGGAGTTGGTTTCCTCGGATGAGGGGTTCTCAGAGAGAGGGCTCTGCCTCTGTGTGTAGCAGCAGGTTGGGCCCTTGAGGCCGGGACAAGGAGGCCCCAGCTGTTACAGCTGGGGGCTGTTACCGTCAGTTTTACCCACACACACACACCAATGAAAAAGCAAGTTTAGGGCCGTCTTCAGGGCCGATGGGGCCTGAGGCCACACCCACAGGTGGCAGGACCACAGGGAGGGGGCGTGGCCCGTCAAGACACACCCACCTGGATTGCCAGGAAGTGAGGAAATGTGTGCAGAGGAGACACCCTTCAAATGCTTCTCCCCAACCTCCAAAAAGAACAGGAACACCACACCGCCCCAGTGTGTCTGGCAAACAGTAGGCTCTCAATAAAGGCTTTTTATGGTGACTGCAGCCATGAAATTAAAAGATGCTTGCTCCTTGGAAAAAAAGTTATGATCAACTTAGACAGAATATTAAAAATAGAGACATTACTTTGCCAACAAAGGTCCATCTAGTCAGAGCTATGGTTTTTCCAGTAGTCATGTATGGATGTGAGAGTTGGACTATAAAGAAAGCTGAGTGCCAAAGAATTGATGCTTTTGAACTGTGGTGTTGGAGAAGACTCTTGAGAGTCCCATGGACTGCAAGGAGATCCAACCAGTCCATCCTAAAGGAAATCAGTCCTGAATATTCATTGGAAGGACTGATGCTGAAGCTGAAATTCCAATACTTTGGCCACCTGATGTGAAGAACTGACTCATTTGAAAAGACCCTGATGCTGGGAAAGATTGAAGGCGGGAGAAGAAGGGGTCGACAGAGGATGAGATGGTTGGATGGCATCACCGACTTGATGGACATGAGTATGAGCAAGCTCTGGAAGTTGGTGATGGACAGGAAGGCCTGGCATGCTGCAGTCCATGGGGTCGCAAAGAGTCAGACAAGACTGAGCGACTGAACTGAACTGAAAGGCTTTTTGAATGTCAGCGCCTGAAGAACCTGAATGGAGATCTAGCAGCATGTTCCCAACTGAATAACCTGGGGAGAGAGACTCACATCACCTCCTGGAGACGGACGATGCGTATGTATGCATTCATGGGACTGGTTGTCCTGACTTCAGGAAATCTGTTTCCTTAGTGTTTCCCCAGCATATTTGCCTGCTGGACAGATTCTCATGAATGGCTGACTCACCTGTCCACCAAGAAACAGTGCTGGAAATGCTGAGCTAGCGTCACCTCCTCCTCCTGCAAAAGATGAAATGGGGCCCAGAGGAGGTGGGCGACTTGCCAGAAGTCATACAGCACGCTACCGGCGGAGTTTAGAATGGCACTTAAATTCCCCAGCTTTCAACTCTGCATTCTTTTGAGCGGTGCCATTAAGCATTTGTATCCTCCTGATTCTTGAGCCAGGCAGGACATAAACGACCTTATGCATGACCTAGAAAGCAGGGGCCAGGTTAACAAAGAATCCAGATGAGTCCACATCAATCCTGATTACAGGGGCAGTGGTTCATCTACACAAGACCTTTTGTACTATTTACCTAGGGTGCTTCCCTCTTCCTTAGAACTAGTCCCTCTGGTCCTTTGCTTGGCAACCCTGGGGGCAGATTTCTGAGACCCGTGTCCTGTCAATACCACCAGAGTTCTTTAAACAAAGTCTCTTATCCAGATGTCCCCCAAAGCCCTTGGGTTATCTGAAGTCAAGGAGGATCTGTTCCTCTGCACCTTTGGGTGCTGGGTAGGGGAACCGCTCCCTGGAGAAGGGGGTGGTATGCCCACCACCCTGCTGGGCTTCTCAGTTCCTCCTTCGAGGAGTCTTACAGCACTGGTTTCGTACTGGGCAGGTACTGGACCGCCTGAGCCCAGGTCATTGTCTGCACTGAGCTTAGAGACCCAGAAGCAGCCGAACACAGGAAGTTGGACAGCCCAGTCCCAAGCTGGTCATGGTAGAGGGGGAGAGAGGCCTAGAAAGCATGTGGGACTTGTTCAAGGTCACACAGACAAGCACGCCGCGGTCACCATCTCAGAGATGGAGGATCCGGGACTGTTGGAGCAGGAGAAAGCCCCTGCTTCTCAGCTCCGGGGCACCCCGAGAGGGGAAGCCACTTGCCCAAACTAGTGCCAGGCGTTTCAGCTCTCAGCCTGACAGTAGTTCCATTCATGGGGATGGCACGCCCCATCCTGAGCGGACTGCCTTTTCTCCATGTGTGATGGGCGTCCTGCTGACCCCGCCCTCTCTCTCACCCCTTGAAGACCGGGCACTGAGTCTTCTTGGGGCTTCATGAAGGCGTTTGATCCGTGGGGTCCCCCTGAAGGGGACATCTGGCAGAGGCAGGCTTCATGCCAGGGTCCTGGGCCAGAAGGGACCACCTGGTGAGGAGAGATTAAGGCCTTGGGGAGCGGGGTGGGCAAGGGTGTGGACTCAGCCTGGGGTCCCAAGCTGGTGGGCTTCCCAGGTGAGGTCCAGACCCACCCCAAGGGAGTCTGCAGGGCAGAGGTGACCGGGCACCGGCCATGAGGGAATCCTAGGCTGGGACACACCTGTCCCCAACACGGCGGGCCTGAGAGAGGGAAGTCCCCAGGGGCTCTCTGCTTTGACGCTTCAAGAGTCTTTCACTTCATTGACTAAATCACAGCCCCCAGCTGAAGCCACCATCCCCAAATGCACTGCAGCCAAGCATGGGGCTCTGTTGCCAAGAAGGCCCCTTTCTTTCTCTCACCGTGTGCTATGGCAAGAGAAGGCCTCCACTATCCCAGAGTGCAGCCAACACCGGGAGCCTCTCTAGCCCCTCAAGACAAGTGGATAGAGCTTGCATTACGTAATTCTGGAAAGTGTATATCAATTACTTAAGGAGTCCTCTCATTTCTCCACTGACTTCTGTGACCATGGCTCTTCTTTTGGGACTGGTTTTGCACAGAATGTGGCTTTATGCTAAACCTCACCTTGCAGGGAGTCTTCCCTAGTCCTCTTTTTGAATAGGAAATCACAATCTGCAAACCAACACTGAAATATAGGAAGGGCTTCCAAGCCAAAATAAAAGTTCCCCAGGTGACTGTCGTAAAGTGCTGGGGAGGATGGTTCTCCAGGCAGTTTGTGGGTGGGATTTAGGGTCCTGGACTGTCACCGTGGAGTCAAGGGCCTGTCCCAGAATGCAACTGGCGGAGGTGGTCTCCCCCTGCCTAGATGCAAGCTTGCAGGTCTGGTTACTTTCAGCTTTGGGGTCTGTTCATCCATCCTTTATCTGGGTCGGGGTGGGGGGTGGTCTGCCCATGTGCTCCTCCTCCAGAGAGAACTGAGATTTAAACTGTATATTTCTCCAACCCCCAGTGGCAGTCAGTTCCGTGGCTCCCCAGAAGTCCAGGCAGAAAGGAATCTGGACATTCTCGAGACCTAGTCCAACTCTCTCACCTCACACATTTCTTTTACGGGTGGGGACACTGAGGCCCAGAAAGGAGGCAGGGGCTGGCCTAAAGTCGCACAGGTAGGTGGTAGCAAAGTTGGTGTTGAATTCAGGCCTCCTGATTGCCAGTCTAGGACTCTTTCTAGCAACAGTATATTGGCTATAGTTTTCAAGAGTGCCGCTTACAAGGCCCACGGGGTTCCCCTCACTCTCCCACGCCTCCCCAGCCTCCCCACCGCCCCCCTACACATAATTCGGGTTATAGCAGAGCATATTGAACTCCAGGTTCTCGTCCCAGTGCCGCAGGAGTACGAACAGCTGGCGGGCGGCAGCCTTGAGTGTGCCCTGCGTGCGGCCCTCAGGTACCTCCTGCTGTTCCAGCCATGAGCTGGCCTTGGCAGCCACCAGCTCCCACTCGACGAAGTAGGAGGCAGAGCTGTGCTCCAGCCACGCCAGCGCCACCACGGTGGCCCACATCTTCCCCATGTGCTCCACCACGGCCCTGGGCTCCTGGCCCGGCCTGCCCTCGGCCAGCGGCTCCTGGGAAAGGCCGTCGCGGGAGGGGTGCAGGGGCGCGGGGCTGGTGCACGGCTGGGGACTGGGGGGCTGGCGGGTGGTGAGTGACACCCGGTGGCAGGTGAAGGGCGAGGTCCACTTGAGCTTCTCCATGGGGACGTGGATGGCCTCACAGAAGGCTTGGTTGAGCAGGAAGGCCCCGGAAGCCAGCTGCAGAGACACCTGTGTGTGTGTGAGGGGAAGCCCCTCAGTGGGCATCACGCTTTTCAGCCCACAGAGCCCCAGGCCACGGCCAAGCCTGGGCACACAAGCACACCCGTTCACCTCCCCCAGCCAGCTCGCCCTGCCCACCCGTGGGATTTGTGGGACCCCCAGACCAGCTGAGCATCGCCGCACCTTATCCCACTGGTGCTCACACTGATGGCTCTTCCAAGTGCAGCTCAACGTCTTCACTCTAAACCTGCCTCTTGTCCTGGGCAGCTGGACCCACCTCAGCCCCTGGGACCATCCACTGTGGTTCAGGCAGCTCACCACCTGCTTCCTCCCTCTGCCTCCACTGGTTTCTGAGTCCCAGTGAGCCCACTCTCTAGTCAGCTCTGCAATCCGCCATCTGCCACTTCACATTATCCCTAACCCTCCTTACCTTCCCTGTCCCCCCACCTCCCCCCATCCTTTCTGTGTCCTGAGGGGTCTCTGCAAGGCATAGGGCACGTCACTCTTTGGAGGCCATCCACTCAGTAGTTTCAATTTTCTTCTGGGATAAATCCAAGCTATAATCCCCAGAGCTCTGGTTTGTGCTTGACTCTTTCCCCTCCCCGCTGTTCTCTAGCCCCCAGGTGCTCTCTCTCCTCTGTAAACTGTCACCACAACTCCTCGCCCTTTAGGTCTTGGCTTAACCATTCGCATCCTTCCAGAAGCCATGCCTCATGTCTCCCCATCCTCAAGCCTGGAGTTGGTGTCTCCTCCTTCCCTCATTAGTGAGTGAAGTCGCTCAGTCGTGTCCGACTCTTTGCGACCCCATAGACTGTAGCCTACCAGGCTCCTCTGTCCATGGGATTTTTCAGGCAATAGTACTGGAGTGGATTGCCATTTCCTTCTCCAGGGGATCTTCCCAACCCTTCCCTCATTCTCCCCCACCAAACCTGGTGTCTCCCATCACAGCACCTGGCGATCAGAGCTGCCTGGTTCCTTTGAGGTGTCCCCACTGGACACTGAGCGACTGGAGCTCAGAGACAACACTCACCTGGTCCAAGGTCATCTCCCAGGGTCTAGCACCGTGCCTGACTCAACAGACCCTTGTGACTACATGACTCCTGCTCTGTTGTCCGGGGTGTTTGGAGACTCCAAGTGACCGTAAGCACTTGGGTGTTCAGGGGCTGGGACAGGGCAGGGAAGCTCCCACCCTGTCCATCCTTCCAGCACCTTCTTTCCCCAACTTTTCTGAGCCCCAGATGTGGCAAGATCAGGCCCCCTTGCTCCTCAGTTCAGAGACACTCATTCCTGGCTGGGGCTCCTCACCCTGCCCCGCAGGCTGGCGTGTCTGCAGAGCCACTTGCTAAACACAGTACACGTCCCCAGGGTGTTCTTTTCACTTGCTGGTGACTCATTTCAAGGCTTTGTTTTTATGTATTGAAAAACAGACACACACATGGCACCAGTGTGGCCCCTCTGCTGCGTGTGGGACTGAGGCCTGGGGTCTAGGGCACTCACCAGCGGGATGTAGTCGGAGCTCTGGTTCCCCTGGGCTGAGTCTGGAGTCTTGGTCAGCGGTTTGCCCAGGAAGCCCTTGGCTGCTCTTGTCAACAGCCTAGACTTGTTGAGGCTCAGCCTGTGTGGGCAGAACCGAGGAGGAGTGACCACCGCCATCCCGGGGGTGTCCCTGGTCCACCCCCCCCTTCCCAGAGGCCCCTCGACAGCCTCTGAAAGTCCCGGCCAGAAGGGGTCTGACAGATGATCTCCTCCTTGGACAGCGGGGGAAACTGAGGCCCAGGGAGTGTGTCTCCCCAAGGCACTCACTCGAGCAGCAGCTCGAGTGAGGGGCGAGGTAGTACTCTTTTTAGGACCCTCTTTATTTAAAAAAAAAAAAGTTTTTAATTGGAGGATAATTGCTCTACAATGCTGTGCTTGTTTCTGCCACAGGTCAACATGAATTAGCCACAGGTATCCATCTGTCCCCTCCCACGAGAGGGCTTCCCACCTGGTAGCACAAGTGGTAGAGAACCTGCCTGCCAATGCAGGATCGTGAGATGTGGGTTCGATCCCTGGGTGGGGAAGATCCTTTACTGGAGGAAATGGCAACCCACTCCAGTGTTCCTGCCTGGAGAATCCTCATGGACAGGGGAGACTGGTGGGCGTCAGCTCATGGGGTCGCAAAGAGTCAGACACGACAGAGCGCACGCACACCTCTCTCTTGACCCTCCATCCCATCCCGGGACCCTCTTTTGACACCATGTTCTTGGTCAGCCCAGTGTCAGACAGTCATGTGCCAGCCCTCCCGGGGGGACCTGCACTTGTAAAGAGACCGTGGAGGTGTGGGAAGGGGATGTGGGGCGGGGGAAGGTTTCCGCAGTGTGACACCTGAAGACGATGCTGTCTCTGGGCAAGGGTCCTTCCTGCCACCTTCAAAGTGTTCACATTTGTGCAGCTGTCAGGCTGGGCCTACCTCTGGCCCCCAAGCCAGGGGCAGTGCCCTGAAAATGGATGGCAGTAGAGGGATCCCCCAGTGGAAATCCCCACGTACCTGGATCCAAAGAGAGTGTCTGAGGCCTTCAAGGAAGAAACGGTGTTGGTGGCCAAACCTCGCAGGGGACCTGGAGAGCCATAGAGTGCAAGTTAGGACCTGAGAGATGACCTTGTCCCACTGCTCACCACCCCGCTGGGGAAACAGTCCCAGAGAGGGGCAGGGGGCTTGCCTGTATGCCTACGGATCCAAGCTAATGATGAGGCTGTTTCTGAGCCAGTGGGTGTGGGGAGGGGTGAAAGATGTGGGTTCCTGGGGAAAGAAGCAGCCCTCCAAGTCCCCTTGGCTGGCAGCCCTTGCATTTTCTGGAAGTTTCCCTGTGGGGACAGTGACAGCTGCAGCCCAATCCCCCTCAGCCCCAAGCAGGGACACTGACTTTCTTCTGTGGGCACACTGATAGAAGATTCTGGGCAAAGGGAGGTGGGAGATTGGTCCTTCAGCTGGGAATTGGGATGCCTGATTCCTGGCCTAGCTCTGTCACCAACTTGCCGTGTGACCTTGGGCAAGTCATTTCACCTGCTCTGAATCTCAGTCTCCTTCCTTTAAAGCTTTAATTCCAAATAGGAACAGGAGTCCATCAAGGCTGTATATTGTCACCCTGTTTATTTAATTTATATGCAGAGTACATCATGAGAAACGCTGGACTGGAAGAAGCACAAGCTGGAATCAAGATTGCCTGGAGAAATATCAATAACCTCAGATATGCAGATGACACCACCCTTAGGGCAGAAAGTGAAGAGGAACTAAAAAGCCTCTTGATGAAAGTGAAAGTGGAAAGTGTAAAAGTTGGCTTAAAGCTCAACATTCAGAAAACGAAGATCATGGCATCTGGTTCTATCACTTCATGGTTAATAGATGGGGAAACAGTGTCAGACTTTATTTTTTGGGGCTCCAAAATCACTGCAGATGGTGATTGCAGCCATGAAATTAAAAGACGCTTACTCCTTGGAAGGAAAGTTATGACCAACCTAGATAGCATATTCAAAAGCAGAGACATTACTTTGCCAACAAAGGGTCATCTAGTCAAGGTTATGGTTTTTCCTGTGGTCATGTATGGATGTGAGAGTTGGACTGTGAAGAAAGCTGAGCGCCAAAGAATTGATGCTTTTGAACTGTGGTGTTGGAGAAGACTCTTGAGAGTCCCTTGGACTGCAAGGAGATCCAACCAGTCCATTCTGAAGGAGATCAGCCCTGGGATTTCTTTGGAAGGAATGATGCTAAAGCTGAAACTCCAGTACTTTGGCCACCTCATGCGAAGAGTTGACTCATTGGAAAAGACTCTGATGCTGGGAGGGATTGGGGGCAGGAGGAGAAGGGGACGACAGAGGATGAGATGGCTGGATGGCATCACTGACTCGATGGACGTGAGTCTAAGTGAACTGCGGGAGTTGGTGATGGACAGGGAGGCCTGGTGTGCTGCGGTTCATGGGGTTGCAAAGAGTCAGACACGACTGAGCGACTGATCTGATCTGGTCTGATTATGCATGGAGCTGTTTGGAGACTAAAAGAACCACCAAGGACTTTGTTGGGTTAAGACACTCTCTCGGCCCAAAGATCAATTACTATTTTAACTCAAGGGAGAGCTGGCAGGGACTTTGCTGGTGGTCCAGTGGCTAAGACTCTGCACTCCCAATGCAAGGGGCCCTGGGTTCCATCCTTGGTCGGGGAACTAGATCCCATGGGCCGCGACTAAGTGTTCACATGCTGTGACGATTGAAGATTCCAGGTCCTGCAGCTAAGACCTGGCACAGCCAAATAAGTAAAAAAATATCAAAATGAAAAACAGGAGCACTGGCAGACTGCGCTCACCTTCAAGAGTAGCGTACTTCTCACGGGCCATGCTCTCACTGAAGGGCGTCAGGGTGCTTTCCTCCACGTCTACAACAGAGGGAGCCAGTGAGGCCTGAGCTACCCGGCCCTCCCCTTCGCACCTCCCAGACCCCCCAGGAGGATGCTGGTCTGAATTCACGGTACCTAGGGGGGCAGGGGGAGAGCAATGTCCAGGTTCCTGTCCCTGCTTGGATGGGTCTTCACCTCCCAGAGACACCACCACGGCTCCACCACAAGAGTTGGACACGTCTGGGTTCAAATCCCAGCCGTCCCAATGGATAGCTGTGTGACCCCAGGGAAAGTTACTTCCTTTATAAGCTTCGATTGCAAACCAGGGCTAATAGTACTGCTTGGTGGTGTTGTAAGGATTAGATGAGATAATACACAGATAGTGCTCAGTGCCTGGCCTGTGGTATGTAATCTGCAAAGCTCCGAGCTATGCACTCAGCAGGGTAGTGGGAGCATGTTAGAGGCCTGAACGTGGTGGTTGGAGGTGGTGGGGGGGGGAGGGGTTGGTTCATGTCAGTTCTCCAGGAGGCACCAGAACATGGCACTGACTTGTCAGAGGGCTCTGAGCCTCAGTTTCCCCATCTGTAAAATGGGGATAATAATTACACATATGTGTACTGTGGTGATTATTCTTATGATTATTATTTAACAGCTGGAGAGTGATGGGCAATGTACTGTTCAGGAATGATCGAAATTATGGGAAAAACTTCACACACAGAAATGTTATGCTGAGCCTCTGTCTCCCCTCTGAGACTGTTAGCAGCTCTTTGAGGGCAAGAAGCTCTGTCTACTGCTGGGTGCCTATGTGGGGTGGGGTAAGGTGAGCACAAAAGTGAACCAGTGGCTGAATGACTGAAGCAACCAGAACATGGTGGTTAATCAATCTCATGGGCTCTGGAGCCGACAGGGCTTGTTCGCATCTTGGCTCTACTGTGCCTCTGCTGCGTGCCCTCGTGTAAGCCACTTATCCCCTCTGAGCCTCACTTTCCTCATCTCTTAATGTGGAAAATGAAAGAAACTCTCTCAGATGGGGGTGAAGAGTCATGGGTAATGAGAGTAGTGCTGAGCACCTAGAAAACCCTCTGTCAGTGTTAGGCATTCCCTCCTTGGGGAAGGAAAGGGAGGGAAGGGCCTGGGGTACACAAAGAGTTTAGCAGTCATGCACACCGGGTATGAATTAGGAGACAATTAGAAAAGGAGGGATTTGTGATTTTGATGGGAGTCATGGGCCACCAAGAGCTGAGCTACAGAGGATGGAAAGGGTAGACCAGAAGTTTCTTCTAGACTGGGAGCCCAGCTTGACTCAGGGGTAGAGCAGGTTCCCCTTGGAGGCTCTGAGGAACCAAGGAGTGGGCAAAACTCCTTAATCTCTGAGGAAATGCTCGGATTTTCACCCCCTCTCACACTATTCCTTTTTGAACCCATCAGTGTCCGTGAGTACTTTCTAATCCCTCAGGTACAATAGGGCTGTTGTCTGGATGTTGGGGCTGGCAGCCAGGTGGGACTCTGATGCCCTTTCCACACGCAGAGGAAGGCAGGAGATGCTCAGGGTACACGTGAGGGCACGGACGAAGGGGCTGGGATGGGTGCAGTGGTCAGGCTGTCTGTAGCAGGACAGAAAGACACGCAGACTTCCAGGACACAGGCTGTCCTATGAATGTGAGCAAGGTCGCCAAATGACCAAATCGTGGATCTTCAGGGACCCAAGCTTCAGGCACAATGGAATTTGGTGATGGTCGAGAGGAAGCTTTGGGGAATCCTAGAGTAAGCAGACGGTGGGACCCGAACAGATGGAGCTGCCTTTTCCCTGGACTTTTAGGTTTCCTGACATTCAGTGCCTGGGAGGACTCGGACGTTGGAAGCAGGGAACAGCCTGGGGTCACTGGACCTTGAAAAGGGAGAGCTGGGGTGTGGTGTGGGCACGTGGGCAGGGAGGCCAGTCTGCTCTCTGGTCCTGGCAGCATACCTGGGCCATGCTCAGCCCCTCTGCCTGTCTCAGGCCTCAGAGAATTCAGGAAGCCTGACCTTGCTCTGGCTCTGGCTCTGTAAGGCCCGGACTGGAGATTCAGAGAGAATCCGTCATGGCTTCGGACACGAGGGTGCAGGAACCCAGAGGCCCAGACTCCAGAACACACTGAGGCAGTTCTTACTTAGATTCTGATATTTGCTGTCCCCTGCAGCTGAGTCTTCTCCGAGCATGGTCTGGGACCGCCCGAATCCAGAAGTGCCCTTCCACTGTCGAGTCAGGACCCGAGAGCTGACCATCCGCAACGCAGCACCTTCACGAGGACGAGGAGAAGGTGGTCAGGTGGGTACAACTGTGCTAGGCTTTTGCCTTGTCCCCAGGGTCTCCCTGGTGGGCCAGATGGGAAAGAATCTGCCTGCAATGTAGGAGACCTGGGCTTGGTCCCTGGGTTGGGAAGATCCCCTGGAGGAGGAAATGGCAACCCTTTCCAGTATTCTTGCCTGGAAAATCCCATGGACAGAGCCTGGCGGGCTACAGTCCACGGGGGTCTCAAAAAGTCAGACATGACTGAGCGACCGACACGTTCAAGGCTGGCAGGAATGGTTCTAGCTTCAGCCTGTCAATTATCTAAAAGGAGGAAGGCATTGCAGAAGGCAAGACTGAGATTTGGAGCCAGAATGACCTCGGCTTGAACCCCAGCCCCATCTCTTACTAGCTGGGTGGAGTGCTGACCACTCTGAGCCTCAGTGTCTTTACCTGGAAAATGGGGATAATAATACTCACCTTGCCAGGTAAGTAGTATTGCTGAGATAATGTTCAGAAAGCACAGTGTTAGTTAGAAAAGGTTGGTTTTCTCAGAAGCACCCCATTTCCCTTCCTCCCAGTCTGCCACCTCAGAAACTGAGGTCCCAGTTTCCGCCTCCCCAGAGCATCACCAGAACGTCCCAGAGCATCACCATCAGAGATGAAGCTACAACACCCAACAGTGCGTTCTGGGGAACTCCGTTCTTGGAGAAAACTAATTTGTAAGTTGTTCCTAAAAGTGAAGAGTTCTACTGAAGAATAAATTTTGAAGATGTTTCATACTGTTAATTGCTCAGTTGTGTCTGACTCTTTGCAACCCCATGGATTGCAGCCCACCATGCTCCTCTGTCCATGGGATTTTCCAGGCAAGAGTATCGGGGTGGGTTGCCATTCCCTTCTCCAGGGGATCTTCCCAACCCAGGGATCAAACTGAGGTCTCCCACATTGGAGGCAGACTTTTCACCATCAGAGCCACTAGGGAAGCTTTATTGACTATGGCAAAGCCTTTGACTGTGTGGATCACAACAAGCTGTGGAAAATTCTTAAAGAGATGGGAATACCAGACCACCTGACCTGCCTCCTGAGAAATCTGTATGCAGGTCAAGAAGCAACAGTTAGTATTGGACATGGAACAATGGACTGGTTCCAAATTGGGAAAGGAGTACGACAAGGCTGCATATTATTACTCTGCTTATTTAACTTCTATGCAAAATGCGAGGCTGGATGAAGCACAAGCTGGAATCAAGATTGAGGGGAGAAATATCAATAACCTCAGATATGCAGATGACACCAACCTTATGGCAGAAAGCAAAAAGGAACAAAAGAGTGTTTTGATGAAAGTGAAAGAGGAGTGAAAAAGCTGGCTTAAAACTCAATATTCAAAAAATGAAGATCATGACATCCAGTCCCATCACTTCATGGCAAATAGAAGGGGAAACAGTGAGAGACTTAATTTTCTTAGGCTCCAAAATCACTGCAGATGGGGATTGCAGCCATGAAATTAAAGGACACTTGCTCCTTGGAAGAAAAGCTATGACCAACCTAGACAGCATATTAAAAAGCAGAGACATTACTTTGCCAACAAAGATCTGTCTAGTCAAAGCTGTGGTTTTTCCAGTAGTCATGTATGAATGTGAGAGTTGGACTATAAAGAAAGCTGAGTGCCAAAGAATTGATGCTTTTAAAGTGTGGTGTTGGAGAAGACTCTTGAGAGTCCTTTGGACTGCAAGAAGATCCAATCAGTCCATCCTAAAGGAAATCAGTCCTGAATATTCATTGGAAGGACTGATGCTGAAGCTGAAGCTCCAATCCTTTGGCCACCTGATGTGAAGAACTGATTCCTCAGAAAAGACTCTGATGCTGGGAAAGATTGAAGGCAGGAGGAGAAGGGGACACTAGAGGATGAGATGGTTGGATGGCATCATCGACTCAATGGACATGAGTTTGAGCAGGCTCTGGGAGTTGGTGATGGACAGGGAAGCCTGGCGTGCTGCAGTCCATGGGAAAGAGTTGGACATGACCGAGTGACTGAACTGAACTCGTCCTGTAGTCCATTCTCTGGGCCTCTTGATGTATACTAGCACCCTAAAGGCTCTGAGAAGTCCTACAGTAAAGAAAGCTTTTGAGCTTTATTTAATCCAGTGGTTGGGAAATGTTTTCCCCCAATCTGGTATTTCCTGTTTTTTTTTTGTGCTGAATGGCCATTAACAGGACATGAAACTGGGGTTCCAGTCTGCTAGAACACACTTTGGGAAGTGTTGATCCAGACCTCAGGGGGCTATGAGACTTCGGTTAAGACACAGGCCTGGTCCCTAAAACTCCCAGACTGTTTTTTCAGCTACAGGGGCTAAAATGATCAGAGACGAGTGGGAGGGGGTGAGCATCATTCAGGGTGACAGTGCCCAGTGGGTGAGAAGGCCAGTGGAGTGACAGCTTGGGCAGCTGGTCAGAATCTGAAATCAGAGGAGGTGAGGCAGAGAGAGGGAGTGGAATAATGAAAATTTTGGTGCCGTAGATTTTTAGAAAGTAGGGCAGAGGGGCAAGAGGAATGAGAAAAGGCGTATTTTATTTCCAAATACAATTCTGTCAAGAGGTCTGCTTTAAAAAGAAAAAGCTGCTGCAAGGGACAGAAAATGAAATTTAGGAAAGAAAAAGTACATAGAGTTTATAAACCTATGAAAAGTTTTCAACAAAGAAGCTAAAGAAATTCCCCAAAGATACTTTCTTCCCCTCTCAGATTGTAGGTTTAGAAAGATAAACAATTTTCAGTGTTGGCGAGAGTGGATAACACAGGATAACCTCTGAAGGCAGGGCTAGTTTGATAGCTTACGTTACAACAATTTAAGATGAGTCAGGACTTCCCTGGTGGTTCAGTGGTTAATCCATGCTTCCACTGTAGGGGGCATGGGTTTGATCCCTGGTTGATGGGCCAAAAGATTTTGTTTTTTTTAAAGGGCCAATCTTTTGATATGCAATCTTAATTCTGAATGTCAATTAACCCTGAGGAGATAACCAGACCATGTACAAAGATGTCCTTTGCAGCATAATTTACAATAATCAAAAGGGGGAACAAACAGACGGTTTAATAATAATAGTGTTAGTCGCGCAGTCGTGTCTGACTGTTTGTGACCCCATGGATGGTAGCCCACCAGGCTCCTCTGTCCATGGAATTCTCCAGGCCAGAATACTGGAGTGGGTTGCCATTCCCTTCTCCAGGGGATCTTCCTGACCCAGGGATCAAACCTGGGGGCTGGTTAAATAGGTTGAGATAAACCTTAAGAGGCAGTGGAGTGGGATCGCAGAGGGTGCAGACTCTGAAACCGGGTCGCTGCGAATTAAAGCCTGACTGCCCTTTGTGCTGCGTGACTGTGGACATGACTCACCCCCTTTGCCTCTGCTTCTGCATCTGTAAAGCGAGGGTAATGGTATCTTCTCTGCAGAGCTGTTTGAGGACTAAATGATTTAATATATATAAAGTGCTTGGAACACTGTCTAATTGGCTGTTATGATGATTGCTCCCTGCCGTGTGCTTAGTCATGTCTGACTCTTTGTGACCCCATGGACTGTAGCCCACGAGGCTCCTCTGTCCATGGAATTTCCCAGGCAAGAATACTGGAGTCGGTGGATCTTCCTGACCCAAGGATTGAACCCCCGTCCCTTGCATCTCCTGCATTAGCCAACAGCTTCTTTACCACTGGAATTGTTACTATTAAAATGAACAGTGGAAACATATTTCCCACACCCAGAGTTTGTAAGATATAGCACATATTGATATGATTCAATTCACACAAAATGATCTATCTTTTGATTTCTCTACATATAGATACTCATAGAAGTCTGGAAGGATGATCACACCAAGGGGGTAATTAGTACTCATTTCGGGATGACTGTCAGTTCCAGTCACTTTTACGTGCTTAATGTCTTCCTATATTTTATTTTTATTTATTTTCCATTGAAGTGTAGTTGGTTTACAATGTTGTGCTAGTTTCGGGTATGCAGCAAAGTGATTCAGTTATACACATTGTATCTATTGCATTTAGGTTATTACGACGTATTGAATATAGTTCCCTATGCTATACAGTAGGTCCTTACTGTTCACCTATTTTATATACAGTAGTGTGTATCTCTGAGAAGGAAATGGCACCCCACTCCAGTACTCTTGCCTGGAAAATCCCATGGATGGAGGAGCCTGGTAGGTTGCAGTCCATGGGGTTGAAAAGAGTCGGACACGACTGAGCGACTTCACTTTCACTTTTCACTTTCATGCATTGGAGAAGGAAACGGCAACCCGCTCCAGTGTTTTTGCCTGGAGAATCCCAGGGACGGGGGAGCCTGGTGGGCTACCGTCTATGGGGTCGCACAGAGTCAGACACGACTGAAATGACTTAGCATAGCATAGCATAGCATAGTGTGTATCTCTGAGAAGGCAATGGCACCCCACTCCCGTACTCTTGCCTGGAAAATCCCATGGACGGAGGAGCCTGGTAGGCTGCAGTCCATGGGGTCGCTAAGAGTCGGGCACGACTGAGTGACTTCACTTTGACTTTTCACTTTCATGCATTGGAGAAGGAAATGACAACCCGCTCCAGTGTTTTTGCCTGGAAAATCCCATGGACCGAGGAGCCTAATGGGCTGCCTGCGGTCTATGGGGTCGCACAGAGTTGGACACGACTGAAGCGACTTAGCAGCAGCAGCAGCAGCAGCAGCAGCAATGTGTATCTGTTAATCCTCAACTCCTAATTTATCCTTCCCCCACTTCCCTCTTTGATAACCACAAGTTTGTTTTCTCTGTCTGTGGGTCTGTTTCTGTTTTGAAAGTAAGTTCATATGTATCATTTTTTTGTAGATTCTACATATAAGTGACAGCCTATGAAATATTTGCCTTTCTCTGTCTGGCTTACTTCACTTAGTATGATCACCTCGAGGTCCATCTGCATCTTTCAATATTTTAGAATTTTCTACAGTGACACATGCCAAATGGAAATAGGACAATAAAGTCAAATTCATTTAGTAGGAAAAAAGGGAGCAGGATAGTTTCACAGCCCTCTGCAGAACAGTAGGCTGGGGACTCGTGAGCCTCCCACACCCTGGAGGTCAGACCCTCTCTGCCTGGGGCTTTTTCACTTCTAGGCCTTTCTCTGCACCCGTTCCCACCGGTCTAGGCTCCTTTGCACCCCAGACCCCCCTCCGGCCCACTGGGAGGACCCTGCCTCTGCCTTACCGGAGTTGGGGTATCCCACCACGGTGGGCAGGTAACGACTCTTGTTTATGTCCACGGGCACAAAGGCTGTGTACTTGCTGATGACGTTGCAGGCCTTGCTGGTGTGCACGGCATTCACCTGGTAGCGGCGGCTGGACCCTGCAGAGGGAGGAGCCGAGGGCACTGTGTGGACTCGGAAAGTCCTACCTCCACAGGTGCTAAAAGGAGGGCTAGGTCAGTGGCCCCATCTTCAGAATTCAATCAGGCCTTACAATTAAGGGGTTACCAACTTGCCATTCAGATCAGATCAGATCAGTCACTCAGTGGTGTCCGACTCTTTGTGACCCCATGAATCGCAGCACACCAGGCCTCCCTGTCCATCACCAACTCCCGGAGTTCACTCAGACTCACGTCCATCGAGTCAGTGATGCCATCCAGCCATCTCATCCTCTGTCGTCCCCTTCTCCTCCTGTCCCCAATCCCTCCCAGCATCAGAGTCTTTTCCAATGAGACAACTCTTCGCATGAGGTGGCCAAAGTATTGGAGTTTCAGCTTTAGCATCATTCCTTCCAAAGAAATCCCAGGGCTGATCTCCTTCAGAATGGACTTGGTTGGATCTCCTTGCAGTCCAAGGGACTCTCAAGAGTCTTCTCCAACACCACAGTTCAAAAGCATCAATTCTTCGGCGCTCAGCCTTCTTCACAGTCCAACTCTCACATCGATACATGACCACAGGAAAAACCATAGCCTTGACTAGACGAACCTTTGTTGGCAAAGTAATGTCTCTGCTTGCCATTAAGGATGTTAAAAAAATAAACTCTCAAAATTATTAAAAACTCCACCATCATTTCATAAAATAAGGCTATTTTAATGTAAAAGAGGTAAGATAGCTAATAAAAATGACAGTTACTTTCCTTAAATAACTTTAGTGTTATTAAAAAAACCCAAATCTCTGTGTTGGCAGTATTTTCTATTTTCATTTTGCAGCTGTGTGCTGAGAATCTTTCTGCAGGTCTCCTGGCTGCATGGGGACCATAGATCCGCCTCATAGAGACAAACCAGAAAGGGGGAGTGGGGCACACAGGGTCACACAGCAACTTAGGAATGGACCTGAGATCAGGACACAGGATGGCCTGACCCCAAAGTCCAGACTCTTCCTACTGAACAGGTGAGGAGGCTTCTTGGCATGAATGATGGACAAATGTCCTGTAAACCATAAGGAAAAGTGCTCATGGGAAGAAAAAAATAACATATACAAAACTACAAATAATATAAAACAAAAACCATGTAGTATTATTATATAAATAAGGCATAAATTATAACAAACAATAGAACTATTCTCGATGTATATCCGTATCTGTTCTCCAAATATGCTTCATCAAGAGCTCACCGATCACTTTCTTGAAAGTTTGCCCCAGTTCCTGGAGTAAATGAGCCTCCCCACCATCCCTGTTACACAATTGCTTGAATTCCTAAGTTTCTTCTTAATAGCATTAGGACAAATGCACTCAATTAATGGTGTGCAGCCATGAAATTAAAAGACGTTTACTCCTTGAAAGAAAAGTTATGACCAACCTAGATAGCATATTGAAAAGCAGAGATATTACTTTGCCAACAAAGGTCCGTCTAGTTAAGGCGATGGTTTTTCCAGTGGTTATGTATGGATGTGAGAGTTGGACTGTGAAGAAGGCTGAGCGCCGAAGAATTGATGCTTTTGAACTGTGGTGCTGGAGAAGAGTCCCTTGGACTGCAAGGAGATCCAACCAGTCCATTCTGAAGGAGATCAGCCCTGGGATTTCTTTGGAAGGAATGATGCTAAAGCTGAAACTCCAGTACTTTGGCCACCTCATGCGAATAGTTGACTCATTGGAAAAGACTCTGATGCTGGGAGGGATTGGGGGCAGGAGGAGAAGGGGACGACAGAGGATGAGATGGCTGGATGGCATCACTGACTTGATGGACGTGAGTCTGAGTGAACTCCAGGAGTTGGTGATGGACAGGGAGGCCTGGTGTGCTGCGATTCATGGGGTTGCAAAGAGTCGGACACGACTGAGCGACTGAACTGAACTGAACTGATAATTATTTGATTTATATTGGTTGGCCCCCCAGCTAGTCTGTGTCAAGCACTCATAAGTAAGGACGGGGATGACGGTGGTCACTACGCTGTTCAGCCTGACCCCCAGCTGATCCGTACTCAATAAATGGCCTCGAAAGGTGACGGGTGGACCGATTGGACCTAGAGGGTTCTGTGGGAGGAGAGGTGTGGTCCAAGAGGAGCTAGGGAGGTGGAATAGGGTGGTCCTCATGGTACTGTCTCCAGAGTCCTACAGTCCAGTTCAGTTCAGTTCAGTCGCTCAGTCGTGTCCAACTCTTTGCAACTGCATGGACTGCAACATGCCAGGCCTCCCTGTTCATCACCAACTCCTGGAGCTTACTCAAACTCATGTGCATATAGTCAGTGGTGCCATCCAACCATCTCGTCCTCTGTCATCCCCTTCTCCTTCTGCCTTCAATCTTTCCCAGCATCAGGGTCTTTTCCAATGGGTCAGTGCTTCACATCAGGTGGCTAAAGGATTGGAGTTTCAGCTTTAGCATCAGTCCTTTTCAATGAATATTCAGAACTGATTTCCCTTAGGATGGACTGGTTGGATCTTGCAGTCCAAGGGACTCTCAAGAGTTTTCTCCAACACCACGGTTCAAAAGCATCAATTCTTCAGCACTCAACTTTCTTTATGGTCCAAGTTTCACATCCATACATGACTACTGGGAAAACCATAGCTTTGACTTCTGCTGTTGCTGCTGCTAAGTCGCTTCAATCATGTCTGACTCTGTGCCACCCCATAGACGGCAGCCCACCAGGCTCCTCGGTCCCTGGGATTCTCCAGGCAAGAATACTGGAGTAGGTTGCCATTTCCTTCTCCATAGCTTCGACTAGATGGACCTTTGTTGGCAAAGTAATGTCTCTGCTTTTTAATATGCTGTCTAGGTTGGTCATAACTTTTCTTTCAGGGAGCAAGCGTCTTTTTATTTCATGGATGCAGTCACCATCTGCAGTGATTTTGGAGCCCAAGAAAATAAAGTCTGCTACTGTTTCCCCATCTATTTGCCATGAAGTGATGGGACGGGAGGCCATGATCTTAGTTTTCTGAATGTTGAGTTTTAAGCCAACTTTTTCACTCTCCTCTTTCACTTTCATCAAGAGGCTCTTTAGTCCTTCACTTTCTGCCATAAGGGTGGTGTCACCTGCATATCTGAGGTTATTGAGGGACCCATAGCAGGGGGGAAGGAGGGAAGAGAGAACAGGTCACCGGGCAGATCAAGCAGGAGGTGGAGCCCTCGGCTGTGTGTGTCGGTGTGTGTGTGTGTGTGTGTGTGTGTGTGTGTGTGTGTGTGTGTGTGTGTGTTGGGAGGGGGACAGTGGGGGTCAAGGGATGCAACTGGAGGCAGCGATGGGGAAAGGAGGTGGAGCGCTGGGCGGTGGCAGGGCTGCTGAGAGAAGTAAGGGGTGGGGCCGGGAAACAGGGCGGCCCCTGGGGGAGAGGCAAGGGGCGGGGATTATCGGAGGGGCGGGGCCGCTGTGAGGGGCAGGGCTGTGGTGGGGGGCGGGTGCCACGCGGCTGGGGGGGGGGGGTGGTCCTGTGATGAGGGAGTGGGGCCGCGTGGAGGGGCGGGCCCGCTGCGCTCACCTTGCTCAATCTCACCCTCTCGCTCCGCCAGCTGCTCGAAATCCCGGATGATGGCGCGCGCCGCCAGGTGGTGGAAGGTCTCGCTCCACAGGTCGGGCTCTTGCGCGCCGCCCCTCTCGGGGCCGGGAGGCCCCAGCTCGAAGCTCACTTCCCACTGCAAATGCTGGCTGTCCCGCAGGCCCTTGACCACGGCCTTGCCCAGCACGGGGCCTGGGGTGGCGGGCCTGCTGGGGCTGGCCCGCTCCTCAGACTCGGCCAGGGGCTCCCAGTCGGAGGACGTCTCCGTCGCGAAGGCAGAGGGGTGATGGGACGGCTCTGCGGGCGGAGGAACAAGCAGGCTGAGAGCTGAGCTGCAGGACAGAGGGTCCACTCCCAGGGGACATTACATACCTCCCCGGGATGCAGACACTAGGCAAGGACAGTCCCGCCTCGCTCCTCCCGCCCCAGGGAACCCACAATGTTCCTTAGGAGAACAGGGGTAGCACGGGCTTGTCCCCAAGAGTAGGGCAGACCCCCCTCCCCGGAAGTCAGTACCTGAGGGGGCCAGAGAGTGGGGAGCACTCTGCGGGGAGGACATCTGGGACCCTCGCAGGTAGCCCAAAGACCAGGTTGATTGGGAAGGAGGGGTTGGTGAGGTCCCTGGCAGGGATGGGCCATATCAGACACCGCCCCACCTCCCCCAGGATGGGCTCCAGCTTAGGATTCCTCCATGTCCCCAATCAGATCTTGGACCCTGTGGACACTTACCCAGGTCCCCAGGGCTGCGGCTCTCTGAGGAAGGCTTCAAATTGGACCCAAGATCCAACTCTTTCATGGGGCTCCAGGCCTGGGTCTCCTGGTTGGAGGGCAGGAAGGGCTGGCAGCCTTGGGGCAGCAGAGAGGGCCTGCGGGCCCCTGGACCCCGGAGTTTGGGACCCTGGCTCAGGTCCGGGCCACCGTTCAGCAAGGGCTAAGAACGCAAGAGGAAGAGGAGAAAGCTGAGCTCCTGGTGGTGGGCCCCCTCGCCTCTGCCCCCAGCCACAGCTCTTTCCCTGGCACATCACAGCTCCTCCCTGGTACTGCCCCCATAGCGCCCAAGGACACGTGACCTGCTCTCCACTACCCATGAGAAACATCGACACAAGTAATCCCAAATCGTGGATAAAGTCCAAACCACAGAAAACCATGGGAAAATCATGTACCATGGATAATATTCGAAACCCACTTTTTTGTTTGTTTTGTTTTTGGCCGTAAAGTTTAAAACTTTGTGTGTGTGGTTATAATTATCAACCTTTCCCCTTATGTCTTCCCATTTGTCATGCTAAAAAGTCTTTCCGAATAGGAAAAAAAAATTCTAGAATTTTTGTGATTCTGTTTTTGTTTAAATCTTTGATTCACACAAAAATAAAAATTATTTTGGTGTGAGGAAATAGAAAACAGCCTTTTCTTTGATTTTCCGAATAGTACAAATGTCATCACCGTTTACCGATGACAGTTCATTCATCGAGTCCCTGCAGTTTATCAGTTCTCCATCTCTATCCTAACAAAGCTGTCATGAACATTTGGTTTTATTTCTGGACTTCTGTTTTGTGGATTTAATCTGTCCAATGCTAGTACAAAACACTTCAAAAGGCAAGAAGTCAACTGGGAAATGTATTTGCAGCATGCATGACAAACATCATTTTCAACAAAATGCTTTTATGAGAAAAGTATTATATAAGCCTGTGAAAAAATGCTCAGTCTCAGGAGCATATTCTAAATTGAAATAAGTTATGATTTTTCCATCTATGGATTAGCAAATATTTAAATGTTTGACGACACCCTTGTTGCCAAGGAGGAGACAGGAGTTCTCATGGACTGTTGATGGGCCACTGCGCTGAAGCACTCCTGCAGGAGAACGATTTAGCAATGTGCCATCTGTCAGCATTGAAAATGCACAAGCTCCTTTGACCCAGCGATTCCACTTTTAGGAATTGAATTCTGTGGCAACACACAAGGATGAAAATATCCATGTGCATGTGCTGTATATTTGTTGTGGGACTGTTTGAGAAAGTGAAAATCTGGAAACTTTCTAAAAGGCCATTGATAGGGGATAGTGTATACATCATGGTGGTTGTAGTTCAGTCGCTAAGTTATGCTGGACTCTTGCGACCCCGTGGACTGTAGCCCACCAGGCTCCTCTGTCTGTGAGGTTTCCCAGGCAAGAATACTGGAGTGGGTTGCCATTTCCTCCTCTAGGAAATCTCTCCAACCCAGGGACTGACCCTGAGCCTCCTACATTGCAGGCAGACTCTTTACCACTGAGTCACCTAGAAAGCCAAAATATGTTACGGTACCTCTGTGCAGTGGAGCATCACACAACGCTGAAATGAAAGTCGTGGGTTTTTTCCACACCAAGACGCGAAGATATCCAAGATAAAATGTATATTTTAAAAAATTTCAGCTGTTCCATATTTTGATTGTGGAGAGAGTTACATGACTATATGTATTTGTCAAAACTCAGAGAGATGTTCACCAAACAGAGTAATTTTTACTGGATATAAGAAGTGAATTAAAAAGACATTAAAAAAGTAAATTGGAGAGCAGTTTGTATATGTGATTATTCAAAACATATACGTGTGTTGCATATGTGTGTTTTTGAGTGTGTGTAGTATTTTTGGAAGGAAATGGCCCAAACCAAGGGGGCACAAGGCACAAGAGAGGGGTACTTTGACTTTATATTCAACCGAACTGTTTGAGGGTTTTTCTTTATTGAGAACACTAGTATGCAGGTCAGGAAGCAACAGTTAGAACTGGACATAGAACAACAGACTGGTTCCAAATAGGAAAAGGAGTATGTCAAGGCTGTATATTGTCACCCTGCTTATTTAACTTATATGCAGAGTACATCATGAGAAACGCTGGACTGGAAGAAACACAAGCTGGAATCAAGATTGCCGGGAGAAATATCAGTCACCTCAGATATGCAGATGACTCCACCCTTAGGGCAGAAAGAGAAGAGGAACTCAAAAGCCTCTTGATGAAAGTGAAAGTGGAGAGTGAAAAAGTTGGCTTAAAGCTCAACATTCAGAAAACAAAGATCATGGCATCTGGTCCCATCACTTCATGGGAAATAGATGGGGAAACAGTGGAAACAGTGTCAGACTTTATTTTGGGGGGCTCTAAAATCACTGCAGATGGTGACTGCAGCTATGAAATTAAAAGACACTTACTCCTTGGAAGGAAAGTTATGACCAACCTAGATCAGATCAGCTCAGATCAGATCAGTCACTCAGTCGTGTCTGACTCTTTGCGACCCCATGAATTGCAGCACGCCAGGCCTCCCTGTCCATCACCAACTCCCAGAGTTCACTCAGACTCACATCCATCGAGTCAGTGATGCCATCCAGCCATCTCATCCTCTGTCGTCCCCTTCTCCTCCTGCCCCCAATCCCTCCCAGCATCAGAGTCTTTTCCAATGAGACAACTCTTCGCATGAGGTGGCCAAATGATTGGAGTTTCAGCTTTAGCATCATTCCTTCCAAAGAAATCTCAGGGCTGATCTCCTTCAGAATGGACTTGGTTGGATCTCCTTGCAGTCCAAGGGACTCTCAAGAGTCTTTTCCAACACCACAGTTCAAAAGCATCAATTCTTCGGCGCTCAGCCTTCTTCACAGTCCAACTCTCACATCCATACATGACCACAGGAAAAACCATAGCCTTGACTAGACAAAGCAGAGACATTACTTTGCCAACAAAGGTCCGTCTAGTCAAGACTATGGTTTTTCCTGTGGTCATGTATGGATGTGAGAGTTGGACTGTGAAGAAGGCTGAGCGCCGAAGAATTGATGCTTTTGAACTGTGGTGTTGGAGAAGACTCTTGAGAGTCCCTTGGACTGCAAGGAGATCCAACCAGTCCATTCTGAAGGAGATCAGCCCTGGGATTTCTTTGGAAGGAATGATGCTAAAGCTGAAACTCCAGTACTTTGGCCACCTCATGCGAAGAGTTGTCTCATTGGAAAAGACTCTGATGCTGGGAGGGATTGGGGGCAGGAGGAGAAGGGGACGACAGAGGATGAGATGGCTGGATGGCATCACTGACAATGGACGTGAGTCTGAGTGAACTCCGGGAGTTGGTGATGGACAGGGAGGCCTGGCATGCTGCGATTCATGGGGTCGCAAAGAGTTGGACACGACTGAGCGACTGAACTGAACTGAAGTATGTATTACTTTTGTAATTAAAGAATATTAAATTAGTTAAAAAAGAAGTTGTACCTCTGGGAACATGTACACCTGCCTGGAAGGAGGAGGGTGTAGGGGAACAAAGACACTTGGGTGTAACAGAGAGAAACTGCCCCTTAGTTTTTAGACTAATGGTTAACTACAGAGTCTTTCTCATCTCTATCAAATATTTACTGGAAAGAGGACTGTACTTCCCCAGTAGAGGGGGCTTCTTGGGGGCAGGGGTTAGAGATGGCCTTCCTGTTTCCTCTGGGCCTGAGGTCCTGGCGATGATACAAGGGTCTGGGAGATGAAAGAGACTGGTCCCTTTTAGGATGGCCTCAGTGGGAACTGGTACCCAGACAAGGCTGCTGAGTCCCGGGAGGTCCTTAACGCCTTTATCGCCACCAGAGACTGGGAGTCCCCTCACTCCTGCTCCACGATCACCACCACACTGAAAAACAGAGACTCCTACAGGTTCCACAGCAACAAATTAGTCTAAGACTCAGCCCTTCACCCATCCACAGGCTGCAGGGAGTGTGTACGTGTGTGTGTGTGCATACATATGCATTCGTGTAAGGATACTGGGAATTATCACGTTGTGGAAGAAATCAAGAAGGGGATAGGGAACAGTAAACAAAGATGGGTCAGAAGTGAGCAGGAGAGAAGCCAAACTGTCCAGAGCTCTCACCAAGCAGAACTGTGCGTAAAGGATACCATTTCACCCAACGGTCTCACCACGGGGCATATACCCTGAGAAAACCACAACTTAAAAAGACACATGTACCCCAACCTTCACTGCAACACCATTTGCAATAGCTAGGACATGGAAGCAATCTAGATGTCCATTGACAGATGAATGGATAAAGAACTGTGTTACATATACAAAATGGAATATTACTCAGCTGTAAAGAGGAATACATTTGAGTCAGTTCTAATGAGGTGGATGAACCTAGAGCCTATTATACATAGTGAAGTAAGTCAGAAAGAGAAAAACAAATGTTACATATTAACGTGTGTGTGTATGGAATCTAGAAAGATGGTACTGATAAACTTATTTGCAGGGTAGCAATGGAAACGCAGATGTAGAAAACAGACTTGTTGACACAGGCAGGGAAGGAGAGAGAGGGACGAGTGGAGAGAGTAGCCTGGAAACGTACTCACTACCGCATGTCAAATAGAAGCCAGTGGGAATTTGCTGGGTGACTCAGGGAGCTCAAACCAGTGCTCTATGACAGACTAGAGGGGTAGGCTGGGCTGAGAAGTGGGAGAGAGGCTCGAGAGGGAGGGACATACGTTTACCTATGGCTGACTCGTGTTGGTGCGCCGGAGAGACACACACAACATTGCAAAGCAATTGCCCTTCAGTTACAAACAAATGCATTAAAAAAGAAACCAAAAAATAAAGGACACCTACTGTGTGCCAGGCGCTGCACTAGCTACTTTATCTCTTATCAGCAGATGCTGCAAGAGTCTTCCACCTATGGTTGGCTCCCAGTAAACATCTGTTGGTGACTCTTAGTCCAGTCGTCTGACAAGCTAGTCTCTCCTTTGCAGAGATGAAAAGGTGGGACTCAGAGAGGTTAGGCAACGTCTGTCTGACTCCAAAGTCAGTGTCTTCTAACCACATCGAATGGTTCCTGGCTAAGCACAGAGAAGCACCTTCAGGGACAAGGTGGCAGTGTTTCCATCGCTGGGGAGTGCAGAGAGCTTATGTATATGTGCAGATAGGGGAGGATGGGGTTATTGGGGGGAATGGGAGGATGAAAGGCTACTTTTATGGAACCACAGACTCACAATGACAATGCTATGCAAAGCCCATTTGTAAGAAAATGGGCTGAGGCATACAGATCATAGCAAACATCCATCCGGGTTACCACGGTGTTTCTCAAACCCGGTGATTTTGCTGCCCTGCCCTGGGGACAGTTGGCAGTGTCTGCAGACATGTTTGGTTGTCCCAACTGGGGATGGTAGTGTTACTGGCAACCAGTGGATAGATGCCAAGGAAGCTGCCCAACATTCTACAGTACATAGGACAGCCCCACAACCAAGAGTTACTGCTTCAATAGTGTGGGGGCTGAGGAACCCTAGTCGAGCTGGACACTGGATAATTGGTCCTGCTGTGCCTCTGACTCTGAGATGATCTCTGCCCCAGATGAATGTACAACCCTTGAGGTTTGCAGAGGGTGCAGAAAGGGATGAAGAGGGGAAAGCAAGGGCTTTGCAGGCAAAAGGTCCTGGGTTGCAATCCCCTGACTGGCTGAGTGACCCTAGGTAAGTCACTTTACCTCTGTGACCCTCACTTTCCACACCTGTACAGAGTGGGGGTGGCTAGCTCCTACATTCCCTCCTTTCCAAGGGGTACTGTAAAATCAAATGAGAGTGCAAATGCGGTGCTGTTTGACAACTGGGAAGTTCTATGAGAAGAGAATATGTGATGTCGTTGACCGGTGAGTACCATTATTAGGAAGGTGTCAATTGGAGGTCAGGTAGGTAAAGATTTGGAAACAGGAGGAAGTGACTCATGTTGGTGTAAATTGCAGTCAAGCTCCATCCTTCTGACTGAAGCAGGAGACACAGCTCCTCCCATCTATGGTGAGCCCTAACTCCAAAATTCCCTGCTAGGGTACCTGCAAATCAATCTGCCACCAAGGAGCATCCAGGCTGGTCTGGTTGGTGAGGTCCTGCAGCTTGGTTTTCCGCAGCGGGTATCTCCTGGTAGCCGTTGTAGGGTCACTGGCTATGAGGGTCCTTGGGGTGGGCTTATGGTTGGTGATCTGGTTGGTGCTATATGCCCGCCGTCGCTGGGAGAGGTCTAGACCTGGGCAGGAGTGGTGACAGAGAAGCAAGCCATCAGGGTGGAGAAAGAGAGAGTGGCTTATAGACCCCTTGCCTGCTTGGATGCTTCTTGAGGTTTCTACTGCTTACCTAATGGGTTGGGAAGATCCCCTGGAGAAGGGAAATGCTACCCCTCCTGTATTCTGGCCTAGAGAATTCCATGGACTGTATAGTCAATGGGGTTGCAAAGAGTTGGACACGTCTGAGTGACTTTCATGTTCACTTACCTACTGAAACATAGGTGGGTGTCTCACCTCACCTGGCATCCAAAGCCTTGCCTAACCCAGCTCTAAACTATCTGCCCAGCCACTCTTTCTACTCCTTTTCCAGGCATCTGTGCTCCAAACATACTGGCCGTGTGTGTGTTCTCTAGCCACAACACCTCGACGTCTTAGCTCAGGCAGTCCCTGCTGCCTGGAATCTCCTCTCCCCACTTCTAAGAACTGGTGCCCTCTTTATGTCTTTGCTAATATCCTCTGCCAGATGTCCTTTTCCCTGGGATTCCTACAGTTTGTTAAGCTTTCCTATGGTCCTTGTCACTCTGCTTTCTAACAGAATTAAGGACAATTGTGTCTTTCTCAAAGTCGGAAGGCTTCTGAGGGACAGGTGCCACGTTTGAGCCATCTTTGCTTCCCATTCTGTGCTCAGGACCTAGCCTTAGTAGGTGACCAGTAAATACCCTATGGATGGAAACTAATGCCATAAAGAAGTTTTGGAGGAAGATGGATACAGACTCTTTATCTGTACTGTACCTCTTTCAGGTTCCATGAGCTTAGTTAGCTGAGTTGCTAAAATTCTCCAAGTTTCGGTTTCCTCATTTGTAAAGTGGATGTAATAGCAACCCGCCTCTGCAGCTGCTAACCATTCACTGAGATTGTTAATAAGTACTTAGCACATAGTAGGTACTCAGTAAAAATGTAGCAGTCATGGCTTCCCTGAAGCTGAAGTACAAACAGCAGCCAACTAACCGGGATTGGGGGTGGCGTCTCCGCTGGACGGCTGGGCGTCTTTGGCCTGTCTCGGGTTGAACGGTGCCCCCACGCTCCTGACACAGTCCCCGCTGTCTGGGTTGGGCTCCTCATCCTGTGAGTGGTAGAAGACAGAGCTGCCGGACTCCTGAGAGTGCAGCATGCTGTATCGTCTTCTCTTGTCCTGGAGGGAGGGAGAGAAAAGAGGACTTAGAGTGAAGCTAGGTGTCAAGAAGGACATCCAAAGGGCAGCAAGGGGTGTGAGAGGAGATGGTAGAGGCTCCACCTTTGAAGAACCAGAATAATAGGCAACGGTTTTGCTTGCTCGGGGAATTTAGGCAGACTGCTGTTTAAGGGCGGAGAAGGCAATGGCACCCCACTCCAGTACTCTTGCCTGGAAAATCCCATGGATGGAGGAGCCTGGTAGGCTGCAGTCCATGGGGTCGCTAAGAGTAGGACATCACTGAGCGACTTCCCTTTCACTTTTCACTTTCATGCATTGGAGAAGGCAATGGCAACCCACTCCAGTGTTCTTGCCTGGAGAATCCCAGGGACAGGGGAGCCTGGTGGGCTTTTGTCTATGGGGTTGTACAGAGTCGGACATGACTGAAGCAACTTAGCAGCAGCAGCTGTTTAAGGGATGATGAATGGAAATGGCTTTTCATATCGCTTATGCTGTTAATTGGAGATCAGCCCTGGGATTTCTTTGGAAGGAATGATGCTAAAGCTGAAACTCCAGTACTTTGGCCACCTCATGCGAAGAGTTGTCTCATTGGAAAAGACTCTGATGCTGGGAGGGATTGGGGGCAGGAGGAGAAGGGGACGACAGAGGATGAGATGGCTGGATGGCATCACTGACTCGATGGATGTGAGTCTGAGTGAACTCTGGGAGTTGGTGATGGACAGGGAGGCCTGGTGTGCTGCGATTCATGGGGTCACAAAGAGTCAGACACGACTGAGCGACTGATCTGATCTAATCTGATGCTGTTAATATTTATAATTATATTCTTTGTTAAATTAAAAGTGTAATTCTAAATGTATTGCTGTCTCCAAATAGATGAACAAAAACAGCAGTGTGAACTATCTGCTGCCCTCATTCCATTCCCCACGTTATAAACTATAAAAAATATAAAGGTTTTTGTGGCCACCTTGTATTACAAAATCTGGACCATATTACTTACATTTTGTCAGTAGCTTGAATTTCACACTTAAAACATTTTGGAAATCTTTCATATCAACTACTCTTTTAAACATTTGACTGTATGATACTGTACCACCCCTTATTATAAAGCATTTGCTTTGTGGCCATTTATGTTTTTGCCACCATAAAAAATACTACAATAAATTCTTGGCCATAAATCTATTATATCACTTTTGTTTCTATGTATTTGACTCTTAGGAGGTTTTGCTGGGTTGAATAGTTATATATGTCTAATTTTATTAGTTATTTCTAGAAGGCAATGGCACCCCACTCCAGTATTCTTGCCTGGAAAATCCCATGGATGGAGGAGCCTGGTAGGCTGCAGTCCATGGGGTCGCTAAGAGTCAGACACGACTGAGCGACTTCACTTTCACTTTTCACTTTCATGCATTGGAGAAGGAAATGGCAACCCACTCCAGTGTTTTTGCCTGGAGAATCCCAGGGACGGGGGAGCCTGGTGGGCTGCCATCTCTGGGGTCGCAGAGAGTTGGACATGACTGAAGCGACTTAGCAGCAGATTGCCTTTCAGGAGGGTAAGTCATAATCACACTCTTTACCCAACAACTGTTCTAGTAGGAGGAGAAAGCATTGCTCGTCTCATGCATTAGGACAAAAGAATGGACTTGATAATCCCTGCTAGTAGTAGTAGTCTGGGGATGACCTACTACCTCCCAGGCCTCCAAGAAGGGTCTAGTCTGTGCAAAGTCTTGACCAGCGTTTGGTTTAGCATGTTTTCTCTGCAGTTGAACACCCTACTCTCCAGAATACACTTAATATTACTGACCATGGTTCTTAAGAGATTCCATATCTTTATAACATCTGAAAATTTCAAATGAAATCCTAACTTTTCTTGAAAGATTGGAAATACATTTAACACAAGGTCTACATTCTTCCATGGCAATGCTTTGTTAGACCTGAGTAGGGGCTGACAATTTAGACAGATGTGTGAATTGATGCTTTTGAGCTGTGGTGTTGGAGAAGACTCTTGAGAGTCTCCTTGGACGGCAAGGAGATCCAACCAGTCCATCCTAAAGGAGATCAGTTCTGAGTGTTCATTGGCAGGACTGATTTTGAAGCTGTGATTTCAATACTTTGTCCACCTGATGTGAAGAGCTCACTCATTTGAAAAGACCCTGATGCTGGGAAAGATTGAAGGCGGGAGGAGAAGGGGACAACAGAGGATGAGATGGTTGGATGGCATCACTGACTCAATGGACATGAGTTTGGGTGAACTCCAGGAGTTGGTGATAGACAGGGAGGCCTGGCGTGCTGTGGTTCTTGGTGTCACAGAGAGTCAGACACGACTGAGCGACTGAACTGAACGGAACTGTGTGATCCAGTTTGCTATATTCCTCACCACCACTCATTTCCTCTCTGTCAGGAATGTCTGCCATCCTTCATGATATTTTCCCCTTCAATTTTTATAACAAGTTCATTTCATTCATTTTATACCTGCCCAGTCCCTCTGGGCATTGAGTTTGTGACTCTGGTTTAAAAAGAAAATAAGATGACAAATCCTTTAAAGGGGAGTTGAGAGACTTACTAAAGAGTAAAGAGGGAAGCTAAGTGAGAAAATAGCTTTTGGGCAATCTTCTACATTTTAGCATTTAGGGTTTCACCTCCTTTGATAAGCTCCTCGCTTTTATCCCACTTATGCCACCACATACAACAGAATTATCCATGTTAAGAAATAAAACACAAATTCTTCTAAGGATATATGGCTGGATTAGAGTGTTTGGGGGAAGGAAACATAAGTGCTGTTCTGAACTGAATTGTTCATCAAATATACCCATAACCTACTTTGGGTCAATTATGTAAAATGTATGTTCTTGGGCCTTAGCCACTAAGTTTTATTCAGTAGACCTGGGTTGGAGCAAGGGCTCTACATTTTAAACATGTTCCCCAAGTTCTTCAGCTGCAGGGGGCCTAGAGAACCACAGACTGAGATAGTAGCATTTATCCAAGCGGTGTCACCACTTGACTGAATGCCTATGGCCTAACAACTATACCCCACAGCAGTAAACCCAAATCCAATTGGCTCCTGGCTGCCACAAATAAACAGTCTTTCCAGCCAAGGATGGCCTTGTGGGCAGGGTTCTGGACCCCCACCGACTCCTGGAATTTCTAAAATACTTACAGTTCTAGGATTGGAGATGTATAAAGAGGCATCACAGACAATGCCATACCCCACCAGCCGTTCTCCAGGGAAGAGGGAGCTGGTGCTGACAGGTGAGATCAGGACCTCGGTGGTCTCAGGAAAGACCCACTCCACAGTCACATCACTCAGGACTGGGGCCATAGCCTTCTTCAGGGATTTGACCATCTGTTGGGCAAGGTCAGAACACAGGTTGCAGGGGATGTGTGCGTGGGGATATGCACACGTGAGGAGCATGAAGACCATGTGAGCGTGAGCATGAGGAGGAGTAGCAGACAGGAAGTGACGAGAGACCTTGGGGCGGCCTGTTCAGCAGTGAACATGCATCTGAGCATCTCAGACTCCTAGAATGTCAGAGCTGGAGCAGATCTTTGCTGTCACCTCTAAGCTTAGCATTTTATAAATGAGAAAAACCCAAGACTCAAAGTAGGATTATGATGAGTCAGGGGCATACAGCAAGTTGTGTCAAAACATGGCCCGAATAGTGATTTTGAGCAAGTCAATTTGTCTTCCTGGGCCACAGACCTTCCTGGGCCCCTTTCTGTTAAAGGGAGTTGGTAATTCTCCACTCTCAGTGTAGTTGAGAGGACTACTTGGGATACTGCATTTCAAGTATCTGCCACAAGACAGGTGTTCAATAAATGACAGCTAGTTTAGCACTTAGTGGCTTAGCATCCCCTAGAGTGATTTCCTCAAATGTACTACAAAGGTGGAGAAAAAATAATCTGGGGAGTATGGCAGCCGTAGAGATGCACTTTCAATCTTTCCTTTGAGACAGACTGTGCTCTTTTGCTGCAAGGAATGCAGTTAGATGGCAGTCTCCACATGCAATGCCTCATCTTTCAAACCAAGACCGCACAGCTCCCTGGAAGCCCCGAGGCAACAGATGAGCAGTGCCTGGCCTTTCCACCCAACACAGATGACCTAATGGGCAACTCTTGCTCCAGAGATCCCTGGTGGGTTGGTTAAGACCTTGCCAGACCCGCGCTGACGTCTGAGGCTCTCCCTGCTCAATTCTGTTTCCCTCCTTCCCTTTCACAAGTGCTGCATCTGCACATGGACTCAAGAGTTTTCCTTCCTGTTTCCTCTTCCCTTCCACAGATTTTAATCCCTCAAGAAACCTCTTGCTCTTCAGCTTTCTTGTTTCTTGTCCCTGGAGGATATGGACCAACACAGAGACTCTCTAAGGGCTGGATTACTTGTGCCAATTATACAGGACATGGAGAGAAGACTAATGGCCTTGACTTCTTCTGGGCCCTTTAGATTCTTCTGAGCCATCATTTATCATCATCAGGAACACGTCCAGAAAGGACCCCAGACACAACTCATATCCAAGAGGCAGTGATTCCTTTGGCAGCCCCAATCCAACCCACCCAGGATGAATGGAACATATGACCCAGTGGATGGAGACAAGGGCATCTAGTGTCCTGCACTAACTCCAGAAATTGCCCACTCTGTGCCTCCACCTGTGATTCTCCCTGAGGTGCAATGTGGCCTAGTGGAGAGCTCAGATTTGGGGTGAAATCCCAGTTCCACCACTGAGTTGCTGTGTGGCCAGTCTGGGCTTCTGAGGTTCCAGCACCAGAAAAGACTGAGGTCCTTCTGCCTACCTTGGGTTGCAGCCGCTCCCCCTCCTCCAGGAACTCAGCACTGCCCTTGGACACAGTTGCCAACCCTTTCACCAGTCTGTGGCAGACGTTGGGTCCAATTCCAAAGCTATAGCACCTGGGAGAGGAGGAGAAAAGAGACTGGTACTTCCCACCCTCTCTGCTATTTTGTCCCCTGATAGGAAAGGGGCAGATCATGAGCTATCTCAGAGCTGGCCCTGGCTTCAGGCAGAGGGTGAGGGAGAAGGAAGAAGGGCATCCATGGACACTCATTCACACATGGACAGCCCATCACCTCCCACCCCAGTGCAGAGCCAAAGCAGGAAGGGCTTCCTCTGTTGAGGCTACTCTTTGGGACCTGGATGCAAGGTCGTGAGCATCTTATCCTTCCTGAACTGTTGTGGGGAAAAGGCAAACTTTGAAGTCAGCCACACCACCAAAAAAGGTCCATCTAGTCCAGGCTATGGTTTTTCCTGTGGTCATGTATGGATGTGAGAGCTGGACCATAAAGAAAGCTGAGTGCTGAAGAATTTATGCTTTTGAACTATGGTGTTGGAGAAGACTCTTGAGAGTCCCTTGGACTGCAAGGAGATCCAACCAGTCCATCCTAAAGGAGATCAGTCCTGAATAATCATTGGAAGGACTGATGTTGAAGCTGAAACTCCAGTACTTTGGTCACCTGATGCGAAGAACTGACTCATTTGAAAAGACCCTGATGCTGAGAAAGATTGAAGGCAGGAGGAAAAGGGGATGACAGAGGATTAGATGGTTGGATGGCAACACAGACTCAGTGGACATGAGTTTGAATAAAGTCTGGGAGATGGTGATGGACAGGGTGGCCTGGCCTGCTGCAGTCCATGGGGTCACAAAGAGTTGGACACGACTGAGCAACTGAACTGAACTGAACTGGACACCACCCTGGAAGCAAAGCACTGGAGGAATGTGGGTCCTTGCTTTTCCTTCTGGCATTTTCCACGTTACCCCAGGTCTGGCATCCCCAGCCCAGGGCAGCCCAGAAAAGCCGAGCCCTAGACCTTCAGCCTGTGCCCACCTGGTGGAGAAGGCGTGGTTTCGCACCAGCTCCAGCACCTTCCCGGTGTTGTTGACGGCGCCGTCTGTGATCAGGAAGAGAAGCCTCGGGCAGCCTCGGAGCACTGGCTGCCGGGTGACCCACTTGAGCGGGGAGAGGATGTTGGTGCCACCCATGTCAGCTCGCATTTTCTGGATGCTATCGCAGGCCATGGCCAAGTTCTCCTACAGAGGAAGGTGGAGGGCAGGGAGGTGGTCCCCAGGGCTGTCATGTGGCATGGAGACGCCCAGAACCCGGAGGATGAGTGCTTTGTTGCCCTGAATTTTAGTTCAGCCTCACTAGACTTGACTCCTCTTCCCGGTTTCATCTCTGCCTCACGTGCAGGAGGAACAGGTGGTCATTTTCTGGTGTGAGGTGCCTAATAACACCATCTACCAATGCCCCAGATGCCACCACTCACGATGTATTAACTCGCTGTTGCCCTTTCTTTGTTCCTCTTTAAAAATGTAAACATCCCTGGAAAAGGTAGCACATTAGATCCTGATTGCTCAGCACAGAGGAGGTTTCCTTTTCTGATGAGTGAGGCAGGAGGTGTGGTGGAAAGACCAGTAGTCTAGAAATCTTAAGACTCAAGTCCTGGCTTGACTGTGGCACTAAATTCCTAGGATCCTTTGAGGAAACCATTTCCCTCATCTGGGCTTCAGATCTCCACCCTTGTGGACCAGTACTGCGAGGCACAGTTGGCCAAGGGTTCTGGCACTGGATGGATGCCACTGGGCACGGACAGATTCCTGCTGGATGTTGCATCCTCCTGATCCTGACTCAGGAAGAAGCTCTTCCAACACGCACACTCGGAGCGATGGAATATATCAAAAGTCCTCAAATGCATATGTACCCTTTGAACTAGCAAGACTAGAAATTTATTCCAAGGGAATCATTAAGGATGGATGCAAGGCCTTTGCTGCAAAGATGACTAAATCGAAAAAAATGGGGACGACTTAAATGCTCAACTGGAGGGGCTTAGTTAAATAAGTCACAGTCTGTCTGTGTAGCGAGATACTAGGCAACTATTGAAATTATGTTGCAGATTAATACTCACTGGCATGGACATACGCTCAGGATAGGCTGTTCTCTTAGAAAAATAGGTTATACAGACAGTATGGGAGGTCTAATCCTATCTTTATTGAAAATGTGTGCAAATGCTTAGAACAAGAAGGGATTTATACTAAGCTGTTAATAGTGGTTTTTTTTTTTTTCTCTTTTTTCTGACTAATGATGGGTGATTTTCAAATTTTTCTTTTCAACCATCTCTAGATTTAAAAATCATGGGACAATCAATATATATTATTTCTGTATTGAAGAAACCCATAAAGAAGTTATTTTTAATTGAAAAGGGGTTCCTATGTCCCTCTTTTCTCATTTCCTACACCTTTTCTCCCCCTTTCTCTCTCCTTCCCTCCCTTCATTTCTTCCTTCCTTTTCCCCTTCTTCCATCCACCCCTCCATCCCTCTGTTCCTTCTTCCCTGTGTCTAGACCTGTACAGGGACACACCCTCCTCCCCCTTCTTTTTGGCCTTGCTGGACAGCTTGTGGGATCTCAGTTCTCCAACCAGGGATGGGACCTGGGCCACAGCACTGGAAACCCAGAGTCCTAACCACTAGGTCACCATGGAATCCCCTAGGATACTCCTGTTCTGAACATCCTGCTGGGGCCAAGGTCTTCTTGTTCCAAATTGTGCCTTGTCGTTTGGAAATCTTCAGAAATCTTAAGATTTCTAGACTAGTGGTCTTTCTGCCACACCTCCTGCCTCACTCATCAGAAAAGGAAACCTCCTCTGTGCTGAGCAATCAGGATCTGATGTGCTACCTTTTCCAGGGATGTTTACATTTTTAAAGAGGAACAAAGAAAGGGCAACAGCAAGTTGGCACGTCGTGAGTGGTGGCTGTGGAGCTGTGTGGAGCACCACGCTCAGCCCCCTTGCCCACCTATTCACTCCTCTGCCCCTTGCCATTCACGCCTTCACTCAACCTTGCGTGAGTCCATCATTCTTATGAGAGGGAGGCTTCAGCGGGTGGGAGGCCTAAGGTACCCTCTTCCCTGTGCTCCCTCACTGAGCACACCCATACTTTGCCCCACATGTTCCTTATTTTGGGGAGGGGAGGTCAGCGGATGGCCTGCAAGGGGAGAAACTCCCCTATGGTTCTCTGCTCCTGGCCTCACCAGCTAGGTTCTACACGGGGTTAGGGTCCTCTGAGGGCAGGCCTTGAGGTTACCTCCTTTTTCCTTTTCTTCCCTTGCCTCTGCTCCTCACCACCCAACGCCTCTTTGTCCCAACCATGCCCCCTCCTTACCTCATTGTAGGTCTGACTGGAAGGGAAGAGGGTTTTAAACGTGGATCCAAACCCAATGACATTGAAGAGGCAGGTTGGCACGAGGCTCTTAAGAGCCACCAGCATGGCATCCTAATAGGGAAGGAAGGGACTTTTAGGATTCCAGAAGGGGTTCTTCCTTTGGTCATTACACAGCAGTGTTCTCATACCAGCAGAGAGGCAGCCTCCAAGGGAACCTTTCGCCCTCTGCCTGCACCCGATCACGCTTCCTCCCCCAGAGCAAGAAATTCACTGATGCTGACCAGAGGCTGGGCCAAAGCCATCATCATAAAACTCCTCATCCATGTAGCAAGTCTGATTTCTCAAAGCCATTCTATTATAGTTTGCCAGTTCCATTTCACCTCCTACTGACCCTGAGCGGTAAGGAGAGCCGGAAGTATGCATTCCTTTCCGCCAAAACAAAATTGACATCTAAGGGAGACACATGGCCTGGTCTCGCTGGCCATGGAACAGGCTTCTGTCTGGCTGTCATCCAGGGCCTCATCAGAAACTGCCCCCCACCACTGTCATGAGCTAGGGATACATTTCTTAGGGAGAGTCTCTTTAGCTCATCTGTTGAATGCCCAGAATGTACTTTACATGCATTATCTCACATAATCTTCACAATAATGCTTTGAGGCAGGCACAACATCATCCTCATTTTATTCAAGAGAAAACTGAGGCACAGAGAGGTGGAGTGACTTGTTTGCGAGCATCTGGATTGTAAATTAGTGGAGCCAGGACTCAAATGTGTCACTCTGACTCCAAGCCTGTGAACATTAAAGGGTCTGACCCTATTTGACTAGGCAACACCAGGAGACCTTCATCAAGGTATATTCTAAAAATAATGACGCAGAGAGAAGGTGGTGATGACAAGTGGGAAAATGATGGTATTGATGATGAGGAGGATGTAATGCAATGATCAATGTCAAGCAATCACTATGTGCTAAGCACTTTACATTATCTCTTTTCATCTCTATAATATATATTACAGCATAGTGGTTAAGAAGATACACTTGGAAGTTAAACATATCTGGGTTTCAATCTCACCTTTACTAACCTGACCTTGGGTTAGTTATGTTATTTTTCTGAACTTCAGCATGCCACACAGTAGAATATTCAGTAAATGGTTATTATTACTTACCCTATCTAATACATATTAATAAAAATACCTCTATTTTACAGATAAGGAAACTGAGGAATTGCACTGGGTCATAAAACCTAAGAACAGGGCTGAGGCTTTCAAAGCACAGCACTGAGATCTTCAGTCATGTTGGTTCTGGCTTGGCACAGAACTCGGGAATGAGGGGCTTTTCCCCACCCTCACAGAGTTTATTGATGGCATCCCAGGGATCTCGGCATAGCTTCACAGAAACAAACTGTTATACTCCAAAATCTAGAAGCAAACAGTTGCAAGTAGATCCTGGCAACTTTCACACCATATGGTCTTTCAGGCTCCACAGCCCTGCAGCCCCTCCCCCACCCCGCTTTGTAAATATTAACATCACTGTTCTGTCCCTCTCCTTTTATTACTTGTGTCAATACATCTTGTTTTTCTGCAAAAGAAGTCAATATCTGTTTATTTTTTCATTGGCTGCTAATGTGTATTGCTGCTAGCAGGAGATTCTGCTGATCCATATAGACTGTCTCTGCTCACACCTATTACAATTTTTAAAGCCATGTTTTTGGCAGCAGTTGGTAGCTGAAGAAGGAGACCAGCTGCAGGAAATTAAATTGGCTGAACTTTGCCTTTTGGCGTGACTGTTTAGATTTCTATTCTCCCTTATATCCCAAAGCCTAGCTTTTCCTAAAACTTCAACCTAATGGGCCACCTAAAGACTTCAGCAACCCCAAAATGGCCTCATTGTCAATGGGGAAAGGGACATGTGGCTTGAGTAATTTCTGTGACTTTTTCTAACAGGGGCACATTTAGCAGAATGGGTTGTGCCAACACAAAGCCATTTGGGAAAGGATGACCTTGAGCTCCCTGAGCTGAACTGGAAAAGAAAGCATGAGCGACTCCAAGGGGAAAGGGACTGAGACACAAATCAGAGCTAGAGAAAGCTATTGTCAGGGAATTCTGACAATAGGTCTTTAATTCAGGAACTGGATTTCCACTCATCAATAAACTCCATCGAACTGGTAGTAACTGCCTGGAACACCAAGCTAAGAAGGATATACAGATTGAGACCAGGCTCAGCATTGAAAAAAATGTCATGGTCAATTATATTTTTATTTTTAAATGAAACAGAGATTAATATTCTTTAATGATAAAAGGTATAATTCACAAAGAAGATGGACATCATAAACCGTTAGACATCATGGTCAATTATTGATGTCTGTCTGGACTTGGGAGAGGGGAATGGAATGATGTGTGACATATGCTTGCCCTCCCTGAATGAATCCTCCCTTCTCATCGAGAATAAATAAAGCCCAGAGTTGAGAATCAACTTGTCCAAAACCACATAGCAAGTCTGTGGCAGAAGTGACCCTGCAACCCAGGCATTGCTTTTCCCACAGAGCTATGAAGCAAGAATAATAATCAGAGAAGAGAGGTTTTCTTAGTGGAAGAGTCTGTATAATCCCCTGCCAGCAAGGTAAGGAAAATGAGCACCAAGTCAAGATCCAGAAGGCTTAGGTTCTTGAACCAGCTCTGTGATGTTGGGAAGAACACTTAGCCTTCTGTGAACTCAATTTCTTTACTTGGAAAATGGTGGGGAAAGGGGATTAAATGATCTCTAAGCGATGTTTTAGGTATGTGATCCCATGATACTCTAGAGTAACTGAAGAGATGTCTTACAAATTGGTACAGCTGTGGAATGGAATATACATGGCCACACAGGCCTGCCGTGTGCTTCAGCACTCTAGCACTGTGGACAGCTCCCCATCTTGCTGCTTGCCTTTGATGGTGGGCAGGGGTAGTCCTGCACCTGAATGTCAAGAGGCCTCAAACAGGAACTTGGATCTGATGTATGACTGCTCTGTCATACTTCAAGAGCAAACCCAGTCATGGCAAGGCCGAGGAGACAGCTGCCATCATGGATCCCACTTAACCCCATCCCTCCCTGCTGGTCCTGTTGCCCTGGAAACAAGAGGTTGCTCCAAGGACAAGCTAGGGGGAGGGATAAACTTTCAGGCAACAGCAGAGCCCTCTCCTTGGTCACTCACCCCTTGCTCTCTTGAACTGTAATCCTTTACCCAGTTCAGTAAACAGTGACCAAGGGCTCTTTATGCACAAACACAGAGCTAGACCCAATGGGGAGAGAGACGAGGAAGATCTGCTCTTTCCCCTCAATAAGGGAATAATTCCAGAGAAGGAGGCAGACATCTGCACAACTGAAAACACACAGAAGAGTTGGGTAATGCCATAATTGAGGTGAATGATCTTCTGAAGGAGCCGGGCTGCTTCTGGATGTGTGTGTGTGTGGGGTTATTCTTCTTTCACCTGCTCTCCTTCGGAACTCCCAAAGCATCAAGACCACACTCCCAGGAGCGCTGGGTTAACAGGGCTGTGCACCTCACTGGACTGTGAGCTTCTGGGTTTTTCGTTTGGTTTGGCCATGCCACATGCTGTGTAGGGTCTTTGTTCTCCAACCAGGGATTGAAACCCAAATCCTCGGCACTGAAAGCATGAAGTCCTGACCACTGGACCACCAGGGAGTTCCCCACTGTGAGCTCCTTGAGGGCAGAACTGTATTTACAACCTGCCCTCTTTCCAGACAGTAAAGAATCTTCCTGCAGTGCAGGAGACCTGGGTTCCATCCCTGGGTCAGGAAGATCCCCTGGAGAAGGGAATGGCTACCCACTCTGGTATTCTTGCCTGGAGAATTCCATGGACAGAGGAGCCTGGTGAGCTACAGTCTGTGAGGTTGCCTGGACATGACAGAGCAATTAACACTTTCACTCTTTCTGGATTTCCAAGCATCGGGGCTTTGCACATATTAGGCATTTGAAAAAAAAGAGAAAAGATGAATCAAATCATTTCACTGGATTTGACACATTCCTTGATGGCAGGGGCCATATCTAATGAATCTCTGATGTCACATGGTAGAAACAGACAGACAGGGGTTTAATTTTAGACCGTGACCTTGGGTACATTACCGAAACCCTCAGGATGGGTTTTCCCATTTGGAAAACGGGGACAACTGGACCAGCCTCACAGGATTACTGTCCGGATTAAACACCAAGCTGTGCACTAAGTGGCTGCACAGAGCCTGACTCATAGCAGGTCCTCAGCCAATGCTAATTTCCTTCCTCTCTGCTCTACATCCCTCTCCACTGAGTACTTAGTGAGGCGTTTTAGCCAGAGCAGGCACACAACAGAGCTGTGGAGAATTCCAAGGGGAGTTGCTGATGACTTCATTCCTTGAAAATAGACAGCAGTTAACCTCCGCTCATATCACTGAGCAGAGAGATCTCTGTCTAAACTGATACAAAAGAAATTGCTCGTCATGTCTCTTAGCCAGAGATAGTCACTTAAGGAAGTGGCTCAGGTGTGGAAGGAGAAAGTGCTGAGAAGCTGGTTACCCTGGAACCCTAGATCCTGGGGGTGGGGTCCTCGTAAATGTACCTTGACACATTGGATGTTGGTCCCATTCATACTGCCACTCCTGTCGACAAGGAAGATAAACTCCCCACGGGTCTTCCTCAGGTTCGGCTGGACTGATTGGAGGTCGGGGCAGAAATTGAGCATGATGACAGAATGGTGGGGGATGTCCTTGTGAAGGCGTTTCCGGATGATTTCTGTCTGGAGGAGAAAGGAAAACTCTCACTTGAGCATTCAAGGGGCCCAGAGCTGGGGGCTCACCCTGGTGGCCCCCATCACTCTCCAAGTTTAATCAGAATCCCACTCATCCTCTGAGTATAAGACTTCCAGGTTGACCCTACCTGGCTCTTCTGCTAGATGTTCACAGGTTGCAATAGCAACAGGGACTTTGGAGGCGGGAAGACCCGGGTTTGAATCTCAGCTATCACTGTCCAGTCGTGTGATGTTGGGTCAGTCCCTCCTCAGGGTCTGTTGCTTCTTTGGAAAATGGGACAGATAAAGTCCATTTCTCAGGGTGGTTCTGAGGATGAACTGGGCTGGCCTGCAGATGGGAAGGCCCTGACACGCGTGCAGGCCCTCAGCTGAGTAGCCGTTTCTTTCCCTTTCACATCCAGGGATAAGCCACTCTCGGGCTCACCTTGGCTTCTCTGGTTTACCGATTCTCTCCCTCTGATAAACTTCCTACTCACGCTTCAAGTTTTACCTCTTTGGAAATCCTGCCCCCATCTTACATGAACTTAATTACCTAGTTTCCTTGCCCATGAAATGAGGACAAGAGTACATACTTCACTGAGTTGTATGGCCTAAATGCAACACTTGTAGGGCATCGCTCAGCAGAGTAATTGTTGCTGAACAGCAACCATCGCTGCTCTTGCTATTTGCCGCAGGGACCCAGGCATTTCTCACACTGAGTTTTTTGCTCATCTCTCTGTCTCCCCTCTAATTTGGGGGCTACTTGAAGGCAGACCATGCTTGAGTCTCTTGCATCTCCAGGGTTCCACATAAAGCTTGGTATAAAGATGGGCTCAGGAAATATTAAAGGAAGGATACCACCACAATTCTGTACTTTTCATGGATCCTCTTAGCTGGCCTTGTCATGCTGCTACTGAACTGTCTTAGACTCTTGCAGTCATCTCTGCACCAAATCTCATTTTCTCCATCCTCACCGCCACCCTCCCTCACCACCCCATCTTTCTCTGTCTCTGACTGTCTCTGTGTGTACACGTCTTTCTTTGTCTATTTCTCAGTCTGTCTGGGTCCCTTCCTCAGTTCAATAGATGACATCATCACCTGCCCAGTGGGTTAAAGCAAAGATCCAGGAGTCGTCCTTGACCCCTCCCTCTTCCTCATTCTGTGTATCTACTCCCTCAATAGAGAACCGCCAGTTCTGTAGCTCAAATACCTTCTGAACGTGTCCTCTTCCCTGTCCCTACTGTAAACACCCAACTTGGGCTTCCCTGGTGGCTCAGATGGTAAAGAATCCACCTGCAATGCAGGAGACTTGGGTCTGATTCCTGAGTCGGGAAGATCCCCTGGAGAAGGGAATGGTAACCCACTCCAGTATTCTTGCCTGGAAAATCCCATGGACAGAGGAGCCTGGTGGGCTGCAGTCCATGGAGTTGCATAGAGTCAGACATGACTGAGGGACTAATACTTTCACGTCACTTTCTTTTTTTCAGGACCTTTGCCTGGACCTGTGCAGTAGCCCCTTCCTGGCCTCTTTCCTTTTCTCTCCCTGTGATCTGTTCCATACAGAGCAGGCAGTGTGATCATTCCTGTTACTCTCATGCTTAAGCAACAGCGTCCTCTCATTCCCGAACCAGGGCTCATGAAGCCCCTTATGGATTGACCCCTGCCTGCCTGTCCACCTCGTGTTTGCCCCACATTTCAGGCCACAGGGGGCACATTTCTGTCTTCCAAGCACATCACCATTGTTCTGCCTCCAGTTCTTTGTACCTCCTCCCAGGGTTTCACAACCCACCAGGTCTCGTTTTGAGATAAGCTTCCTCCAACATTTGGCTTCAGCACCCAGGCCTCATCACTCATCCTGTCACTCTGTTTCAGGTCTTTCACAGACCCTGGTCCTTGCGTAACTGATCTTGCTCGTATGTTTGCTTCTTGTCTGTTTCCCTGGGCTAGAATGTAAGCGCCAGAAGGAAAGGATGTGACATTTTCAGTCCTCCCAGTGCCTAGAACAGAGCCTGATGCCTAACAGGGCACTTACTGTTTGCTGAATGAATAAATGAGAAGATGAATCTCGTGGGTTTTTCTGTCTGCAACTGACCTGTGTACATCATTTAAAAATTTTTTTCAGTCTCTCTCTCTTTCGTCTCTGCTTCTCTCTGCATCTCCATCTGTGTCTCCCTCTGTGTCATTTGCCCCCACTTTGTTAAATCACAGTTTTTGACAGCTCAGCCCACCCAGCTCTCCCTGGCTGATGCTTCTGGGTGCTCACCTCTCTCCCTGGTGAGGGATCAGGTCCTCCCTCCCACAGCGAGGTCCTTAGCCAAAAGCTACTGCCCAACAGAGCTCTCTAGATGACAGAGCCCGAGGCAGCAATGGCCACGTCAGTGACAGGAGCCTGATTTTCGCCTCTCGGAGGGTTGGGGTGGGGGCCTCGGGCTCAGGATTCTCTGATGTCTCCTTGAGCTGCCATTATCCAATTACAATAAACTCATCACTTCTTAGCAGCTGCGGGTTGATGGCTGTCATCCCTGAAGCTCATGAGAATACAGGGTATTTGCATAACCAACCCAAGGTGGCAAATTAATTCTCATTTGCTCCGGTGGTCCCAGAGCTAATTGATTTAAGGCTTGGCAGGCGGGCAGGCAGGGAGGCTCACTGCTGATCCCCCCTGCCTGCACGCTGCAGTTCTCGGAGCCCAGTGGCACCCCGGCATTGCCACCCCTACTCTGAGAACCTGGCTCCAGCCTCTTCTCCCAACTGACTCATCTGGGGGCACCTCTGGGAGGGCAGATGTTTACAGCAGGGTCTCCAAGGTGGGGGTGGGCACTGAGCCATCTGTACCTTCCCTGCGCCATCCCCTACCTCCCTCCAAGTAGGGGCCTTCGGGTGGGATCTCTACCAAAGGGAAGGATATCAGCTGTAGGTTTTCTCTGCATTCCTGTCTGTTCCTCTCCACCGTCCTCTGTCCGTCAGACCAGCAGGGGCCAGAGAGGCCCTTAAATTCAGCACAACCACCCCACATGAGCGGGGTGATGTCCTTAGCCTCAGTGTCACGAAAGCCAACTCCCTTTTCCCAGCTCACCGGTTATTGTGGGTGCTAAGCTGCAGTTTTCTCACCTAAAAAGGGAGATGATAGAAAGCAGTGTGCCCTGATTCTTGAGCCTACCTTGGCACTCAGGACCCAGGGCGGTGTGCGGTGACACCAGCAGGAGGGAGACTGTGGGGGTGGCTTGTGGCTGAGGCTCAGCATCCTCTTACCCCCCCTTCCCCACCCCCAGCCCCTGCTGAGGACCCCCTTATCCTTGAACTTCATGGGGGAGGGGCGGGCTGAGGGAGAGGGTTTCTCTGGCTTCCCCGGCTCTGCCTTTATTCTTTACCTAATAGCAAGCAATGACCCCAAAGGAAGGCAAATCAAGAGACCCATTCAGCAGGTGGGTAAAGGGAGACCCAGAAGTAGAGATGGAGCCTGGAGGGCACCCAGCCGTAGGGCCGTTGGTACCTTTTGGGGGAAGACTATCCTGAAGAAGACCAAGGTCGTTTCTGCCACCAGCCTAAAATTTTTCTAGCTTAGGCACCTTGAAGGGCTTCCCTGATAGCTCATCGGTAAAGAATCTGCCTGCAATGCAGGAGACCCCGGTTCAATTCCTGGGTCAGGAAGATCCTCTGGAGAAGGGATAGGCTACCCACTCCAGTATTCTTGGGCTTCCCTGGTGGCTCAGCTGGTAAAGAATCCACCTGCCATGCGGGAGACCTGGGTTCGACCCTTGGGTTGGGAAGATCCCCTGGGGAAGGGAAAGGCTACCCATTCCAGTATTCTGGCTTGGAGAATCCCATGGACTGTACAATCCAAGGGGTCGCAAAGGGTTGAACACGACTGAGCGACTTACATGCTTTCAGGCACCTGGATGGCACTGGGAGCAGGTGACCTGGCAGGAGGTGGGATTGTCAGCTTGCTGTGTGACCTCAGGCGAGTCACCCCCACCCCTGCCCTGAGGCTCAGGCTTCTCCCTGGCCCGGCGCAGACCCAGTGCCCAGAGCCACCCCAGTTCTGCCACCGCTGACGCTGCTCAGCCACCCTCACCTTTCGCTCTGCACTGCTGTCCTTCTTCATCCCTTTGATGAAATCTGCTCTTCCCTTCAGGTGCTGGTCAAACTCCCCCAGGGTCATGTCCCCTTTCTCCATCAGGACATGTGGCAGGTGGGGCTCTGTAGAGATGAGACAGTACTGTCCGAGCGTGAAGGCAACGTAGGGGACCTTGGTTGAGGGGTGGATCTTCGCTGTGGGGGGACTCCCAGTTGGAAGAGGGGGATGGGAACCCTGGACGCTTGAGGCATGTGGGGCCATGAAGACTCCTTAGCTGGGAGTCAGGAGAGTGCATGACTCGACTTTACCCATCTGTAAAACGGGAGTGATCCTGGGCTCCAATCTTTTTGCATCTTGACATTCTAACAATTCTTAAAGAGATAAAAGAGTTGCTCCCTGGGGGTAAAGAACTGTTGGGGTCTCACCAAGCAAGCTTAGGTGTTCAGCTGGCCTGAGAGCAAAGTGCAGCAATGGGTGGATGAGACAGTGGGGCCTCAGGAGCTGAAATGGGGCAGGAGACACTCAACTCTGCTAATCAGAGCCACGTTTACACGGAAGCCAGTAGTTGGTCTCCTCTCCTCTGCCACATAGCCTACCCTCTCCCTGGCTATGGGGTGGGCAAGGGGCAGTCTGTGTGCCCTGGGATCAGCACCTCCTCCCTCCCACCAGCAGCCCCGGGGGCCCCCGCTGGTGCACAGTACCGCTGGGGTGGATGAGGATCTCCACGGGCCGGTCGAAGGTGTGCCTGTTGGCCAGGGTGACGATGATGCTCTCGGCCGAGCTTGCAGAAGGGGCGGCATCGGCTCGGATCTCATGGGTGGGACTCTCTACCCCTGAGTGGCGCAGAAAGATGGGATAGGTTCAGGGGTCCCCAGAGAGAGAGGGCCTTGGTGGGGGGACCCGGAGACCCAGGCCGGAGGTGACTGCCACTCCAGCCCCATCAGGGGCTCCTGGCCTGCCGGGGTGCAAAACTGTGGACAGCCCTTCTCAGTCTTCCCATCTGTAAAATGGGAGCTTAGCTAGACAGGGTCGGATAACCTCTCCTGCCCTGACCCCGGGACCCAGTGGGGGTTAAAGGGGTGGCTTCCTCTCAGGCCACAGAGACAAAAGGAGCTTCACGCTCCATCGGAGGGCACTCCATAAACGCCTCTCGTGCTGAATGTCGGCTTGCTCTGGGAGAACTTACTCATGGACCGAAACCACATTCTTTTAAAACCTTGACTGGGAGGGGGAGGGGAACCATCAGAACAGTGGTGCCTGACTCTGGCTCCCAGTTAGAATCACCTGGGAGCTTTTCAATGTTTCTGGTGTCCAGGGCTCTCGCCCCCAGACCAGTGTCATCATCAGAAGCTCTAGGGTGGGATCTAGGTGGCTGGATTTGGAAAGTTACCCCACTGAGAGGACCCCCACTTCCACCCCAGGGGAGGACCCGAGAAGCATCTCTGTGGCTGTGGCCTCCCGGAGAGGACCTTGGACCTCCGACCTCGGACTTTGGACTGCTAGGCCCATGTGGACATTTCCCCAGGGAAGCCATGGCGGGGAGGGGAGCGGACAGTCTTGAAATCTGTCCTTGGGAAAGAGTCCTGTTGGGCAGCAGGTTGGCTGCAGGCTGTCATCCACCTGGGCCGGCCAGCTTTCCCTCCTTCCCTTCCTCTCCCCACCCCGGGACCTGGAATCTTCGTTCCAGCCCCATCAGGGTCTAGGCAGCTCCGCTCACCTGCGAGCAGGCAGGGCCCACGAATCTCCAGCTGGAAGTTGAACTCGTATTCCATGGGATTGGACACGTCGGTGTCCAGTAGAGTCGACAGGCACAGTCTGTTCCAGGAGTCCAGGCTGCCAAAGCAGTGCTTGTCTCTGCTGGGAAAGGGGCCGGGAGGAGGGGAGGGGGGAGGAGACTCAGCAAGATGGGAGCACTGGCCTCAGTTCCCACACTCGCACTGGGCAGAGCGTACATCCTCACCTGGGTCTCTCGGACTCAGCCGTGGGACAGTTTACATAGCATCACATCACATCTGGAATCCCTGCTCTGTCTCTGTGAGCTGGGGACCCCTGCCTGAGCCACTCCTCCTCTGAGTCTCGGTTTTCTCGTTGAATAGGGATCATGGCAACACAGCTGTCTCTCGTGAGTGCTTAGCAGAGTCATCTGCTGCTCAATCGTCTCTGGCCCTCTGTCTGTTGTCCCCACCTGGGCTCTCATCCCGCTCTATTTCCCTCCCCTCCACAGCCTTGGCCTCTGAGGTTTTTGTTCTGAATATGCACAGAGCGTTGTAAGGCACCATGACATTTGGTTGAAAAGATGGCACTGTGTTAGGAATCTCATTCAGCAGCTTCCCTTTTTTTTCACCCAATGCTGCATTTTAAAGGTCTGAAAACCAAAGTCTTTGCTGCTGCTGTGATTCAGCTTGTTTCCATGATGGCTCATCGGTAAAGAATTTGACTGCCAATTCAGGAGACTCGGTTTGATCCCTGGGTGGGGAAGATCCCCTGGAGGAGGAAACGGCAACCCACTCTAGTATTCTTGCCTGGGAAATCCCATGGACACAGGAGTCTGGCAGGCTACACTTCACAGGGTCGCAAAAAGTCGGATGTGACTTAGCGACTAAATAACAGCAACAATGGTCCGACTTGAGGGCCTGTGACATTGTCCTGGTTTCTTCCTGCCTCCACCTCCCGGCGTCCACAGGCCACCCCCATGAAGACCCTCATCTGTGTTCCCTTTTTGAACGTATGAAAGGATTTCTCTGGGATCCCTGGGTCAAAGGGCACACATCAAATTCCGCCAGACTGCACTGCAAGGTGTCTGGGCCAGTGTTCACTTCCACCGGCAGTGAGCCAGAGTTTCCCTCCTCACCCTCACTAACATTTGGAATGGTCTGTTTTTCTTACTTTTTCTCATGTCACTCTATCTAAGCCACTTTTTCATCGGAATTTGATGCAGGCAGCTGTCTGCATCCCCTGCAGTCCCAAGGGTGCCTCTGTTAACTCTTTCCTGCTGGAATGGGCAGGAATCAAAAATTTATCAGGGCCACCTCAGGGGAGCTGTGTACTCCCAAGCCTCTTGTTCCTTGATCCACCGAGGTCTGAATGTCCTCAGCTCTGCTAGTCCTGCCTCTCAAATGTACCAGGCTTGCATTTACCAAGTGTTTTGCATTTACAAATGCACGATGGCAGCGTTTACACAGCTGACACACGAGCTGGTGCTCCCTGGCCTGACCCTGGATGGTGCCAGCAGCTTCTCTGTTGTGCCAGCAAGTGTCCTCACTCTAGATTTCGAGGCCCTCCATGATCTGACTCCAGCACTCCTCTCCTGTTTGCTATGTTCATACGAGCCTTCCTGCTGCTCTTCAAACACACCAAGCCTGGCACTGCCTCAGGGCCTTTGCACTTCCTGCCTGCTCTACTCCCGGCTCAGGATGTTCTTCCTCCAGATGATTTCCATGGCTTGCTCCCTTCATTCAGATCAGGCCTCAGATGTTGCCTCAGTTCAGCTCAGTTGCTCAGTTGTGTCCGACTCTTTGTGACCCCATGGACTGCAGCACGCCAGGCCTCCCTGTCCATCACTAACTCCTGGAGCTTACTCAAACTCATGTCCATCAAATCAGTGATGCCATCCAACCATGTCATCTTCAGTCGCCCCCTTCTCCTCCTGCCCTCCATCTTTCCCAGCATCAGTCTTTTCAATTAGTCAACTCTTTGCATGAGGTGGCCAAAGTACTGGAGTTTCAGCTTTAGCATCATTCCTTCCAAAGAACACCCAGGACTGATCTTTAGAATGGACTGCTTGGATCTCCTTGCAGTCCAAGGGACTCTCAGGAGTCTTTAACACCACAGCTCAGAAGCATCAGTTCTTTGGCGCTCAGTGTTGGGGGCCAGAGTGAGGTACTCCGCCCGTGGCAAAGGTCATGAGGAAGGAGGCTCGACATATGCAAAGGCGGGATCGAGCCTCAGGAGTCCCCCTGGAAATCCTCGAGCATCTACCCTCATAACCAGAGCCTGCCTACTTTACTACTTTGTGCTCTCACCTACACCTCTGACTTTACGGGTGGCTGTCCCCCACCACCTCTTTCAGAGAAGGAGTTAACCTAGAGCTCCAGTTAATAAAAACTCCTGGGCGTGACAAGAGTGTTTTAACCTACAAACTCCTCTGAAGGTTCTCTGGCCTGCCTGACAGGCTTGTCCGGCCACATGTGATTGCTCACAGCCTCCCAACCATGAGAGGCACGAGATGCTTTAAACCTTCTAAAAACAGGTTCCTTAGAAAAGTTAGAAAACTATTAGTATAAGTATAATGGGCTGATTAGAAATTGTATTGGTGAAGGGTTTTTCATTTGTTGAGCCAATGTTTGTTGCTAAGTCTCCATATCCCCTGCCCTTACACACATTAATGAATATATAGAAGAAATAAGTATTAACCTTTGATATTAATCATGTTAGACCTTAGGCTAAGTAAATTCTTTCCTTAACTAAAACCCACTACACCCTCACCCTATAGGAATGTAACTTTATTTGGGTGGCGTCTGTTTTAAGAATAATCACCCCTGGAGAAATAAGTGTCCTGGTTGACTAATCGCTGTCACAAGGAGAGGGTCATAAATTGTCAGCAGGCCCCCCTGGCCAGAAGATGATGTAACACCCCTAAGACCTCTGTATACATTTGTATGAAGCACCTGACTTTGATAAAAGTCAGGACTGCTGACCCCGTGTGACTTTTGCATAACATCTCAGTGTATAAAAGTAGACCATGGAAAATAAAGAATTGGGATCAGTTCCTTGAAAGACTGGTCTCCCCATGTCTCTCTCTCTCTCACTCAGGCTGAGTCTCCATCTGGAGCGAGGAACCCGCCATGCTTACTAATTATGCCTGGGCTTCTAAGATCCGACCGGGGAGGCCTCAGTGTCTCCTCTTCTTTGGGAGAACAGAAGGATGCCTGCGGCCTCCGTAAGTGGTGCAAACTTCTTGTCTTCAAGTTTTATTGGTCTCCCGCGTAAACCAAGCTACTCAGCCTCTTTTCTCCACTGAATTTTCCTACTGAGCTATCCTCATTCTATTACTCGTTACATCTCTAATTAATGTCTAATTGAAGCTATTGTATCCTGATCCTCGCCGACGCCATCCCCGCTTTGAATACCCTGGATCAGCCGGGGCTGGACCCCGGCAGCTCAGCTTTCATTATGGTCCGAGTCTCAGATGGTGCCTAAGCCTCGTCTCTTCTAATGAGCACCTGCCGCATCCTGTCCCTCTCCAGCCTCAGTAGTATTTATCTCCATAGACCTCATCACCTAATGTCTGACATATCTATGAGCCTGTTTCTTTATTGTCTGCCGCCTTCATTAGCATGCTAGCTCCTTAAAGGCAGGGACCTTGCCACTCTGGTTTACTGCTGTATTCCCAGCACCCAAAACAGTGCCCGGCCCATGTGTGTGCTTGGTCCTGGCCCACAGTAAGTGTTTAATCTGTGGAATGACTAAGGAGTGCCCTCCAGGCTGGCCCCTTATGGGAGGCTGCAGTAACCCCCTCCTCGCCAGCCTGGCCATCAGTTCAGTTCAGTCACTCCATCGTATCCGACTCTTTGCAACCCCATGGACTGTAGCACGCCAGGCCTCCCTGTCCATCACTAACTCTTGGAGCTTACCCAAACTCATGTCCATTGAGTCAGTGATGCCATCCAACCATCTCATCCTCTGTCATCCCCTTCTCCTTCTCCCCTTTCCCAGCCTAGTCACAGATCATCCCTTTAACCTGCAGTGTCCAGGAGACTATTGACATGGCCCTCTGTGATCCAGTGGGCACGTGCCTCCAGCTGTCCCCAGAGCCCTACAGAGTATGTGTATGAAGCTCCTGGATATGGACAGTGTTTATATCTTCCCGTATTTCAACTTGACTCAAAGATTCAGAACGAGAGTAGGGGAGGGGGAGTTAAGGAGTTTGTTGTTTAGTCACTAAATCATGTCTGATTCTTTGAGACCCCAGGGACTGTAACCCACCAGGCTCCTCTGTCCATGGGATTTCCCAGGCAAGAATACTGGAGTGGGTTGCCATTTCCTTCTCCAGGGGATCTTCTGACCCAAGGATTGAACCCGCGTCTCCTGCATTGGCAGGCGGGTTCTTTACTGCTGAGCCACCAGGGGAGACCAAATGATAAGATGCATCAAAAGGTACCTCCCGTACGCAGCAGGCTTCTTAAACCGGGCTTCCTCTCTCCCTGTGGAGGAGACGCTAGTCCCCTGGGTCCACGGTGGGGAAATAGGAGGATCCCTGATCTCAGCTGCAGGTGCCTCAGGCTGTGACCCCTTTGCCCTCCTCCCTACCCCTGGGGAGAGTACAGAGAAACTGTGCTGCAATGTCCTACCCGACCCTGTTGAAAACCCTTGTTAATGGCTCCTTATTGCTCTGGGGAGCAATCCAGAGTTGGCCAGGGCCGCAGGGTGTCCTGTATGTCTGCAGCCTCATCTCATGTCACCTGTGCTTCCGGTCCTCTGGGGCCCCGTCCTTGCTGCCTCAGGGCCTTTGCCCCTGCCATTCCCACCTATAGGAACGTTTCTCCCTGTGCCTTATCTGTCTGCCTCCTGGCTCAGCCCTCAGCTGAAATATCACTCCTCAGAGAAGACTGACCTGGCCCCTGGACCTCCCAGGGGTTGGGTCCCTCTTTTATATTCTTAGCCAATGAACGTCTCTTCCATTGCACTTTCACGTAATTAATTATGCATGCAAGTTCACAAACAGTTCACCTTAGCCGTGTTATTGGCTGGATAATGATCTCTTCCACCAAGTTCCGGAAAGTTCTGGAACCGTGTGCGTTTGTTCCCTCTGTGTTCCTGACACCCACCCCAGTGACTAGACACAGTGTGTGCTAAGCCGTGTCAGTCATGTCTGACGCTCTGTGACCCCATGGACTGTAGCCCGCCAGTCTCCTCTGTCCGTGGGACTCTCCAAGCGAGAATACTGGAATGGGTTGCCATTTCCTTCTCCACTAGCACATAGTAGGTGCTCCAAAAATGCCTCTTGGGTGCATTAAAGTATCAAGCCTGGATATTCTGATCCCAACTCCAACACTTCTGATCAGTACCAACATCAGCCATTTCAGGGAGATTCTTTGACAGTCTTCAAGAGGTGGCAGCTACAGAGCTTAGCATCACTGCCTATCCTTCATCTTCCCCCACACCCTGACCCCCGACTCCATGACCCTGGCCTTGTCTGGCAGGGGCTCCTCACCCGTGGACCTGCTGGCTGGGGGCGCCGGTGCTCTCCGTGCAGAACTGGGGCACGGTCGGGGCGCAGACAGCGGGCAGCTGGACCCGCACAGCCCCACTGGGCAGCGTCGGGAGCTCCGAGGAGGTGCTGATGAACACGAAGACATTCTCCATTGGGGCGATGGTCCCCAGGTTGACCACAAAGAGGATCCGCTCCAAATCCTCGTCCAGAGCCACCTTTCCTGGTTGGCAGGAAGGAGGGATAATGGAACGTTTGCAGAATGGTTCCTACATGCCAGGCCTGGAGTCAGGGGCCGTGAGCTGCTTCTCTCTCATCCCCTCTAAGCTTGCTGTGTGTTGGGTTAGAGGAGCTTGTGCGCTGATGGGAAAACTGAGGCTTAGCGTGGGGGTGCAATGAGTTCAAGTTATTCAACAAATAACTAATTTCGGAACCAGGACCTGAACCTACGTGGGTCTGACGCCAGGCCTGTGTACTTTACACTGTGCCCTGCCGGGAGTGGGAGGCTGGGACCCATTCACCCCTGATGGAGGGTCACATCTCCATCTTCAGACTCTATGTCCCCCTAGGATTTACACTGGAGCTCTCACCTCTCTCAGAATCTGTGCTGTTTCTTTTCATTGGAAAGGCCCATCCCTCATTATTTCTTAGCCCATCTTATCCACCCACCCAGCCCCTCCACGAAAACCTCCCTGGTCCCAATGTGGCCCCTTCTTTTCCCCCTCTGATATGATCTGGACCGTTTTTGGCATGGCCACGTTCAACTTCCTATCGTAGTCACTCCCTGGCATGCCCTAGCTGTTCTTCCAGGCTGGGATAAATCCTAAACTCTTGGGGGGCAACTTTGCATCTTACATAGCATGGGTGTTCAAAGATTCTTGAACATCAATGATCAGGTGAACAAACTTCATTTCCATCACAGATCCAATGGTGAGAATCTTTTATATCATATGATCCTTGGTCTGGACTCAAGCCTTGGCTCTGCCACTAATATGCTCTGTGGCCTTGGGCTGGGCACTCCCGCTCTGAGCCTCAGTATCGTCCATAGCAGGAACCCACAGCCGTTGTGTGAGTACTGACTCTGCACCAGTGACAGGGATGAGCGTTCTGCACGCTCTTTGTGAGATTTCGATGGATTATTAGTTACATTTTACAAAGCAAGTCTTCATTTCTTATCTAAGCTTGCAAGCGACAGGACTGGAAGTCAAATCCTGGTATGACTCATTCTACAACCTCTGAGCTTAAATGATAATATGCTTTTCTGGTGTTTAGAGATGTCTTAAATACCCTTCAGTTGCCTCCTTTGACCCTTACCACTCTTCCCAAGTGAGAGGAGAAACAATTGCCTGTTTTACAGACAGTAAGGTGAAGTTCAGAGAGGTTAATTATTGGGCCACGGTCGCACAGGATTCCCGACTCTTAGTACAGTGCTCTCTCTACCTGATCCCACTGCTCCCCTTTCGGTCTGCACGAGACGTCAGCCACGCCCAGGTCCCGCCACAGCCCCTCCAGCCCTCTTACCTGTGACAGTCGCAGCTCGAATGCCGGTGGCCTCAAAGTGGCCACCCTCTATTTTGGCTTTGTCCTTGATCTGTACCGTCACGACACGGTCCCCAATGACCGCCTCAAAGCCGATCACCGTGGTGTGCTCGTCCAGGGGGTACACGAAGAGACCTGGCGGAGCAGGGCCCGGGGTCACGGGGTGACCCAGCGCCGCTCGGCGTGCCCGCCCCCCGGATGGAACTAGAGCCCCTGGTCTGCCGTTTGAGCACACCATGGCGCTCACTGCCACTTAGAGGGCTCCCGAGGGGACTCGGGCTGGCTGCCCCCTGATAGGATGCGTAGAGTGGCAGGCTCCGCGTCAGCGGCGGGTTAGTAAAGGGACCGCTGCTCCCCTGTCCCAGCCATTTCTTACTCTGTGCCATGCTGCAAGCTCACCACGACCACCCAGCACTCTGCCCACCTCCCCACCCTCGCGGCCCCAGGGAGTAGAAAAGAGAATGAAGAGACCGAACCTCTAAAACAGGCAGCCTCATCCACCCGCTTCAGGGAGGAACTGCACTCACCGCGGGGCAGGTGCCAAGATCCGCCCCCCGGTGGCCCTGGCCTGGGGCTGGTCTCTGCTGAGTCTTTGGGAGAAGGGGGCGCTCATGCCTACGTGGACCCTGAGCCTCTGAGAAACGTCCTGACCACCTTCTCCCCAGAGCATCTGCCTCCTCCTTCCTCCCAGGTTTTAGATTCCCCCATCCTCCTGGCTCCACTGGTGTGGCCAGGGTTTCTGATTTTTCAAGAGAGAGCGGCAATCTGGATTTCTATGTGAGCTGTTGTGTGGGTCTAACGAGACACTCCTGTGTGGTGGATTATCACCCGTGGTGCCCAGGAGCTGGTCTTTGGAGGAAGAGGACTAGGGTTCTAATCTGAGCCCTGCCCTCTGCCCCAGTCTGGTGACGTTCAGCATCTCGAAACCTCAGAGCCCTGTCTGAAAACGGGGATGATAGAGTCAAACTCAGGGTCATTGTGAAAATGGGAGAAAGAGCCACCATTCACTAAGCTCCACCCCCCATAGTGTGCGTCCTACATTTTTATGTCTCAGGGCAGCGCTTCTCAGACTTTAAGAAAACACGAGTCACCTGGGGGAGGGGGGCGGGTCTGGTTAAAATGCAGATTCTGATTTAGTAGTTCTGGGGCAGGCCGAGATTCTGCGTTTCTAACCAGCCCTGGGTGATGCCGATGGCTGGGGGAGCACGCTCGGAGGACAGAGGTCCTATCTCATTTAATCAGCCCACTAACCCAGGGGCAGCACAGTGGCAGGACCATGGCGAGCTCTCCATAAATCCCAGTTTCCCATCCCTCTGAGCCTCAGTCTCCTCATCTATAAAATGGGGGCACTGGTTTTTCCACACATGGAAAGCTAAAGGACTGTCTTAAAGCTGTTCAAGTAATACAGTCTCTTTGGTTCCCCGTCAGTCTCACATTAAGCTGTCCTCTGTAGGCTTCCTGAAACAGAGGGACAGGATCTTTGTTCTGCCTGCAAGATTTCTGTGGGGAGGAAAGTTTCCCTTGTAGGTTTCTTTTGGGAACTCAAAGGATTTCAGACACTCAGGTCAGGTTGGAGGGTGGGTGCCCCAAGAGGTGAAGTTTGGGAGTTAGGAGGCCCCCATCACTGTGAATGAGAAGGGATGCGAAGCATAACTATCCTTTATACAGGACCTTCCTGGCCAGGCTTCTGGTAACTCCCTTCCTTACATGCAAAGACTAGAGCACAATTTACAAACAGCCCTTGCAGGGGAACGTCGGTGCACACTCCTGACTTCCGAACACTGATGATTCACATTCGCAGACTGTTTTCCATTCCACGCTGCCCTTCCTCACGCATTACCTCATCTGCTTTTCCCTCAAACCCTGGCATCCAGAGAGACACAGGAGCATCCTGACATCGAGGAGGACTGCGGCTTCCCCAAGGTCACGGGGACGAGAGCTATGCTTAGCACTGGGAGCTCCGGGCCTCCAGTGAGTCCACACACCTCTCCTCCTGTGAGACTCCCTGGGGGATGTGGAGGACTGACTATCTGACCGGTGGGCATGATCTGTGGACATCAATAGGGCTGGGACAGGGCTGGGGCAGAGCCCAAAGCTGGCTTCAAATCCTGACATGACTTGCCCCCAGCTTTAAGACCTGTTGGGCAGAAATGGTATTCCTACTTTGCAGGTGGGTAAACCGAGGCTCAGAAAGGTGACGTGACTTGTCTGATGTCAGCTGGCTGATGCATGTCAGGACGGGGGATTAAGCATGCCCGTGGCCCTGGGGAAGCCCCCGCAGGGACCCTTACCCTGGAAGGGCTGGGCTTCCAGGTTTCCATAGGTGAGGGAGGCGGTGAGCCCCAGAGCGTAGCCGCTGACGAAGGAGGTGACGTCGGACGCGGTGAGGGGCAGGGCCGCCCCTGTGATCTGGTTCAGCAGACCCGGCATCTCGCGGGCTACTCGGCCTTCAGGACCTGCAAGAGGTGGCAAGGCAAGAAGTGGGGAGAGGCCCCCCGCGCCACCATGCCGCCCTGCTCAGTTATCCCCCTTCAGCCTCCACAGGCAAGCAGAGCCTCATTCTCTCCATTTCCCCCCAACCACTTCCCACAGTGATGCTGGACCACCCCTTGGAAGAAAAGGCGTGATTATGCCCTCTGTTTTCACCTCCCAGTAGAGGAAATGAGGCCTGCAGTCACGAGGCCTTGCTGGATTCACGTTGTGGGTCTCCCACTTCCACCTCATCCCTCAGATATGACCTGTGTGCTCTCAAACCTTTGTCCTTGCCACACTCTACCTGGAAGGCTCAGTCCATGAGCCAAAATAAACGAGCCACGTCCCACTGCCCTTAGGTGTCAACTCAGGGCTCCCTTTGCAGGGAAGCCAGTCCACCGTGCCAGGCTTCTCACAGAGCATAGCTTCTCTCCTTCCAGCAGTCTGTCAGGATTCATCCTGTCTCCATGAGATTACGTTATTCACGTCTATCCTCCCCTTTAGGAGAAGGAAATGGCAACCCACTCCAGGATTCTTGCCTGGAAAATCCTGTGGACAGAGGAGCCTGGGGGCCACAGTCCACAGGGCCGCAAAGAGTCGGCCACACTGAGGGACCAAGCAGCAGAAGCATCATCTCCTTTGGAGAGCGCGCTCCTGGTCTCTTGGTGCTTTGCATGGCATCCTAAGTGCTGACTGAATAAGTAAAAGCGTGGTTGGGAACTTCCCTGGCGGTCCAGGGGTTAAGAATCTGCCTGCCAATACCGGGGACACAGGTTCGATCTCTGGGCCAGGAAGATCCCACGTGCTGGGGAACAACCAGGCCCACGGGCCACAGCTACTGATGCCCACCTGCTCAACAGCTTGTGCTCCACCACTAGAGAAGCCGCCGCAGTGAGAAGCCCCTGCAAACTGCACCAAAGAGGAACCCCGCCCTCGCTGCAGCTGGAGAAAGCCCGTGTGCAGCAAAGAAGACCCAGCACAGCCAGAAACAACAAAAAGATGACTGTGATCACGCCAACACCAGTGACTGCCGAGCGCATTTCAGGGCAGGTGCCGATTCTCTGAGGTTCCTGAGACCCTCCCAAGCAATCACCTGCCTTCGAGAGGTGGGGGAAGGAATGGGAAGAGAAGCCGACCAAAGGTTGCGGATACAAACTTGAGGTCCTTTTTGGGTCTTCTTCTGGGTGATGGCTGCGGAAGCCGCAGTGGGCTGGTAGCCTGTTGCCGTTTATTTGCAAGGCTGTTCTGTGACTGCTGATGACCCTGTCTTTTCTCTGAGAAGGGAACTCTGTGCTTTTCCATCCTCCTTGTGTTCCCAAGCAAGGATCCTCAGGTGCTCCCACCCTCTCTGCCGGCCCAGGAGTATTGATTTAATTATGTGGCTCCAGCCCAGACAGCTCTCAGCCCCCCGGCATATCTGCAGCATGCTGACTGACAGCAGGAGGCAGATAAGGAGCCAGGAGAGAGGGCTGGATTCCCAGCCGCCTTCTCCCGGGAGTTCTGTCTCAAAGCCCAGGGCAAAGCCAGGGGCAGAACCAGATGGTGGGGCTCCTTTCCTGAGAGAATCACCTCCCTGGCCCTCCACACTCCTTCCCTCCACCTCCTCTTCCTGGTTCCCTCCTGTCCAGAAGGTTGGCAAGCCAGCCCCCAGATGTGTGGGGAACTTGAACTTCAGCTTGGGTTCATCCTGGGGTTGGGGGTGGGCTTCCCCGATGGCTCCGTGAGTAAAGAATCAGCCTGCAATGCAGGAGACACAGGAGACTTGGGTTCAGTCCCTGGGTCGGGAAGATCCCCTGGAGGAGGAAAAGGCAACCCACTCCAGTATTCTTGCCTGGAGAATCCCATCAGAGGAGCTGGCGGCCTACAGTCCATGGGGTCACAAAGCATTGGACTCGACTGGGAGACAAAGCACGCATGCATGGGGTGGAGTTTTGCCAAGGGTGCCCCAACCAGCCCAGTCATGCCACACCGCCCTGTGCCCACCCAGTTTCCTGGGGCCACTCTCCCCCAGGGAGTGGGGCTTGGGTGACAGATGTCACTAATGCAGGCAGACTCACTGAGCGCTGATTGTTTCCCGTTTGCCCTCTTGGAAAGAGTGCACTTGAAATTCTGCGGGGTCTACTTCATGCGTCATCTTTATCAATTCCTCCAGCACTGATAGGAATCTACTGTATTCTGGGTCCTGAATTAGCCACTGGGGATGCAAAGATAAGACACGGCTCCATCCTTAAGGAACTTACAATCCTCAGTTAGAGGGGACGAGGAGTGGGGGAAGTAATAGTAATAGTATCAGTGGCTGGAATTTGTTGAAAATTGAAACTGTGCCAGGCACACCTATTATCTCATCTAATTCTCACAACCTTATAAAGTGCATTGCTTTGCAAGTGAGGACATCAAGGTCCCAAAGAGGTGTGTTTGTTTTTTGCACAAGAGTTTGGGGCCCCCCAAGGACATATGGGTGCCAGGGATGCGTGGGTGGGACTTTCTCCTGGAGGACCCCAGGGGCATCCCTGCAAGAGATGCGGACCAGCGCCAGGAACGCTGAGCATCATCCCTCCAACCATCCCAGCCTGGGGCTCCGGTGGGCATCACCCAGGAGACACCTTGTGGGGAGGAAGGCACCAGCGTCCCCTGGACAGTGTGAGAAGCCAGGCTCGACTTCAGGAGCAGAGCAGTGTGAATTGGTCCAGAGAGTGACAGGGGCTGATCTCAGTGGGTCAGCGTGTAGCCAGGCCTTTACCCTCCTCATCTTCTTCCTGATTGGCCAGAGCACCTGTCTTTCCCCAAACTGCTGGGATGCAGGATCTGGAAAATGGGCTGGTGAGGTGAGAGGGAAGGGAAAAGGGGATGAATGGACTGGCAGAAGGAATGGGAGGGGCCCCTGGACCTTAGAGGAGCCATGAAGAGAGCAGCGGGTGCAGAGAGGGTAACAAAGAGGATTTCTAAGCGAGGAGCCACTTTAATCCCTGGCTATTCATTCCTTCTTTTATAAAACCAGGTGAGGACTTCCCTGGTGAACCTGTGGTTAAGACTCCGTGTTTCCAATGCAGGGGGTGTGGGTTTGATTCCTGGTTGGGGAAGTTCCCTGTGCTGTGCAGCACAGCCACACACACAAAAAGGAAAAACAACAACAACAAATCCCAAGTGAGTGGAAGGGCCAATAGGTCCTATTTCCCTGGCACTGAAGGTTAAACCGAGTAAGCATAAAGTACGCAGCACAGTGCCTGGCATGTAGCAGGCACTCAATAAATACTTGTAAAGTGAAATGAACGAATGAATGCGGGCAGTCTCCCAGGGACACTAACCTTTAGTGCTCATCTACGTGCTGGGCAGACGGTGGAGAACAAGGCAGATGAGGGATATGAACTAACAGAGGATACAGATCCCAAATACAGCTGCAAGCCAACAGATTCAAAACCCAACTCCTTGTCTCTGTCACAGCTGCCTCCGGCTTGTCCCACAGTGATGTCCACTCCCAGTAAAGCCGCCAGAGCAGTCCTCAGAAGCCATGGATCCAGTCATGTGGTCCCAGAGTTCGCCGCCCTGCCAGCTCTCCACGCCCCTGGAGACCCCCGATCCAGGCCCCGCACCGGTTTCCTCTCTGGTTTCCCCACTGGTGACTCTGCTTGGCTGTTCCCCCACTGGAGAGCTTTCCAGCTGGGTGTTTCCACTTCTAGGGATGCTTTTCCCCTAGCTCCCTCCCTCCTTCAAGTCTTTGCTCAAAGGACAGCTTCTTCTTAATCCTGGGTTTAAACTTGTAACCTGTTCCCCCAGCTTCACTTCCAAACCCTCATCCTGCTGTCTTATTTTCCCCAAAGCACATATTACTAACGTACTCCATGTAAAGCATTATTATGTTTATTGCTTATCGTCCGTCTCCCCGCACGAGGGCGAATCCTGGGGCCTGTGTTTCTCACCGATACTTCCCGAGCGCCTTAAGGAGTGCTTATGCTGTTAGTAGGTGGTGAATAAATATCGTCGAGTGAATCAATCGATACATATGGTCACAGGGCAAAGCCGGCCATTTCCGAGTTTCCCATTTTTCCAGGGGACGGAGAGATATCCCCTGACCACCAGGTCCAGGGCAGCTCTTCAGGGAAAATGTTGGAATTAAATCCATCGTTTAGGCTTCCCTCCCAGAGCTTATCAGTCAGGGGCCCAGATACACCCTCCCAGCCAGCACGGCGGTCCCGCCCGTCTTTGAACAGACCATCCACCCAACCGCAGAGGGTGCTCTGTTGTCCTGCCCTTGAACCAACCCCCGGCCAGCTTCTTCCTCTCCTAACCGCCCACCACTTGGCTGCCGGCAGGCTCCTTGACAGGCTGTCTGTGTCCTTGTCCGAGGACCTGCTTCCCTCCTTCCAGCAGGGGCTGCTTATTTCTTGCACCCCCAAGGTTGGGAGGCTGACATCTCTTGGCTACATCCCACCCGCTCTGTGTTGCTTGCCATCCTCAAGGCTCCAACCATGCCCTCCTTTTAGCAAACACTTGGCCCCAGGCTCCTGGCTTCCCTGCTCCCCAAGCCCTGCCATCACCCAGGGGGACTTCAGCTGCTGTGGGAACTGTGCATGCAGCATCTCGGGCTTTTATCCTCCAAACCCCACATCTCAGGAGCCTCTGCTGCCACTCCAGCTCAGCCTCCCATTGCCATGCAGCCCTTGAACTTGAGGCACAGCCTGTGGTCACTCCATCTCTAGAACCTGAGTCACTCGGCACTTTTAAGAGCAGCTTCTCAACACGTCCCAGCTCTCTCTTCTTATTTGTTTTTTTCCTTTGCAGTCATCACCCTCGGATAGACTGTATCTTCTGCTTCTGTATTTGTTTAATGTGTCTCCCCAACTCTCTAGATGATGTATAACCTCCAGTGAGGGCAAGAATTTTTAGCTTGTTTCTTGGCTCTGTCTGCCACCCAAAGAATATTATGGGGTATAGTAGATATTCAATAAATATTTGTCAAGTAGCTGAAGTATCATTGCGAGTGCTTTATGTATACTGCTTGGCAAAAAAATTCATTCGAGTTTTTCTGTATGAAAACTTGAATGAACTTTCTGGTCAACCCAATACAATGAGTGCAGCACCCCACAGACAGCGGGCTATAGTCCATCAGATCAGTCGCTCAGTCGTGTCTGACTCTTTGCGACCCCATGAATCGCAGCACGCCAGGCCTCCCTGTCCATCACCAACTCCTGGAGTTCACTCAGACTCACGTCCATTGAGTTGGTGATGCCATCCAGCCATCTCATCCTCTGTCATCCCCTCTCCTCCTGCCCCTAATCCCTCCCAGCATCAGAGTCTTTTCCAATGAGTCAACTCTTTGCATGAGGTGGCCAGTGTACTGGAGTTTCAGCTTCAGCATTATTTCTTCCAAAGAACACAGTCACCAAGAGTTGGTTGGACATGACTGGGAGGCTAAAACACCACCACCAGTTCAGAAGCAGGTACTCTTACCATCCATGTGCTACAGATCGAAAACACCGAAGCTCAGAGAGGTGAGGCAACTTCCTTAAGCCCACCCAACCTTGGGCTGGGCGTTAACCAAAGCAGAAGGACCACAGAGCCCAGGTCCTTAACTGTGAGGCTACCCTGCCTCCTGCAGGAAGCGTCTCCCCGAGTCTTGGCACTTCTGCCCACATCCTCCTGACATCCTCTGCTCTCCACCCCCATGGGGGCAGCAGCTTCAGTGTTCTCTCCTGGACCATCTCTACCAGCTCCTACCTGCTCCTTCAACCTCCAGGCTGATTTCCTCCTAGTCCCCTCTACCATCTCATAGGTACACATGCAAGTGTGAACACACACACAAGTGCACATGCACACACGTGCCTTCCCTTTCCCCTGAGCTTCATGGCTCCCCGTTGTGTCTGTCCTGCAGGTTAAACTCCCTGAGCAGCACTCAAGGCTCCTCCCCACCAGCTCCCTGCCACCACCCGAGTCAGCTCCTATTACGTCCCGCGTGTTCCCTTTGCTCCAAACACACTGACCTTCTCACCGTGCCCTTCCTGCACTGGAGCCTTTTCCGGCAATGATCGTGACCTTCCTCTCTGCCTTTCAGAGTCCTCTTCACCACTCAAGACCCACTTCCCCTGTCACCTCCTCCCCAAAGCCTTCCCTGACAACCCAGCCCATCAGACATGCCCTCCTCGGGGTCTCCACAGTCTCTGGGCATTGTCTGCCACCTCGCACATCGTGGAGCTCTGTAACTACCCATCTGCAATGGCTTGTCTCCCCCTGAGGGTCGTGGGCACAGGAAGAACAGGGGTGCCCCTCCCCTTTCCTGCGCCCCAGCTCCCTGCAGAGGAAGGGTCTGAAATGGAATCATCTCCTAGGGTCATCAAGTGCTTTGCGATCATCGCTAATGCTCACACACACCCTCACATTACAGGTAGGGAAGCTGAGGGTTAGGGATCTGGAAGTCAGGACCACATGGCTGGTGAGGGGTCAGGATGGCTGAGATAGGAAGCAGCCTTCCTTGAAAGCCTGTACTTCAGGATTTCCCTGGTGGTCCAGTGGCTGAAACACCATGCTCCCAATGCAGGCGCCTGGGTGCGATCCTGGTCAGGGAACTAGATTCCACGTGCCTCAACCAAGAGTTCAAAAGCGAAAGTCAATATATGAGTTGCTCAGTCGTGTCCAAATCGTTGTGACCCTGTGGACTGTGGCCCTCCTCTGTCCACGTGATTCTCCCGGCAAGAACACTGGAGTGGGTAGCCATTCTCTTCTCCAGGGGATCTTCCTGATCCAGGGATCAAACCCGGGGCTCCTGTCTTGCAGGCAGATTCTTTAATCTGAGCCACCTGGGAAGCCCTGAGTTCGCACACTGCAACAAAAGGTCCTGAATGCCGCAATGAAGATTAAAAATCCTGCCTGCCGCAAGTAAGACCCATCACAGCTAAATAATTCAGTAAATATTAAAAAAAAGTGCACCTGTGCTTTCCCTTCCCCAGCTGCTTCACGGTCCATGCTGAGCACAGGGAAGGGGAAAGGAAGAAGGGAGGGAGGGGGAGAAGGAGTGAAGTCCAGGACTCCGGTGAGCTAGGGTTGTGAGTGCCGGGGACCCTGGGCTTCCTCTGCTCTGATGCCTCTCAAGATGCAGCCGGGACCCCAATTGGATCGTGAGCCCCACTAGCGGCCCCCCCCCCCCCACCTCCAGGTTGTCCTGGAACAGCCTGGGGTGCAGGGTTCTAGGCGGAGCGCAGAGGCTGGCTGACAGATGACTGCAGCGGTGTGACTTGATTCAGATGAGATGTGAGAAGGCTGCGTGGGGAAGGAGCTGGGAAAAGGTGCTGGGCCCCGCCTGGCCTCAGTCGTGATGATGGCCTGCACTGGGCTCCTGGGTCAAGAAGTGGCTGCATGCCTTCCCTGCCAGGGGGCATTGACTTTCTTCAGTTTCAGAAAGAAATTGGAAAGCAAGACGCTTGTGGGGCTGCAGCGAGGTCCCAGGAGCTAACCTACTGCCTGGGGGTAGAGTCCCTGGACAGCTACTTCTGGGCAACCTTGGACCAGTTACTCAACTGTGCCCTGCCAAGGACCTCCTGTGTAACCTCAAGCAAGTGACTTAACAGTTTGGTGCCTTAGTGTCTACATCTGTAAAATGGGCCCATGCCGGTTCCCCTGCCCCACTCCTAGGAGACTGGGACGATAAAGGAGAGAATGCCTATCAAGTGAATGGGTGCGAGCAGGCAGGTCCTGGTGGGGCTGGGGGCTTCTCCTGTCTCCCCTCCTCCATCAGCCCTCCCCGAGGGGCCACTTCCTGACCCCTGGGCAGACCGCTCCACTGGAAATGTCCTTCCGTCTCTGCCCGAGTGCTCATCTCAGTAACTCCTCTGCTTCTGCCCTTGGAGCGGTTCAGTTCAGTTCAGTCGCTCAGTCATGTCCGACTCCTTGTGACCCCATCGACTGCAGCACTCCAGGCCTCCCTGTCCATCACCAACTCCCGGAGTTACTCAAACTCATGTCCATTGAGTTGGTGATAGCATCCAACCATCTCATCCTCTATTGTCCCCTTCTCCTCCCACCTTCAATCTTTCCCAGCATCACAGTCTTTTCAAATGAGTCAGCTCTTCCCATCAAGTGGCCAAAGTATTGGAGTTTCAGCTTCAGCATCAGTCCTTAAAGGGAGGCCTCCTCCCTCCACCTGGAAAGTCATTCTGGAGGCCTCTCACCCCTCACCCCAGTCAGATCGCCTCCAGATTATGTCCACAGAGTTGGAGGCCCCCAGCCGAGGGGCCTCAGCCAGACCTAGGAGAGGTGCAGATGGTGAGCTGGCCCACTCACCTTGGGCTCGGGGGTACGCCTCCTCTGCCCTGCGGTCGACGCCTCTCGGAAGTCCATGCCATAATGCCCTCACTCAGGGTCTGTCCCCCAAGGACCCCCACACCCACTGACCAACACTGACACTCCCATCAAAGTGGGGGCAGAATTGATGGGTTCCTAGGATCCGATCTGATTGTTCTAAGCTTCTAGAATTCTGGGGCTCTCAAATTCTGGTCCCACTTCATCTAAACCTTCCACCATGGGTTCATATCCCCCCGGTGTGGGTAAACAAATTGGTGCTTCTGGCATCCCCTCTCCCCACCTTATTCACCCCACGCTCCAACCAGTTAAGACCCCTTGAATTCGTCCAAATGAGCCAGACTTTTCCAGCTTCCATATCTCTTCTGAGGCTGCCAGTTTCTGCCAGGAATGCCATCCCCACGCCAACCGCCTCCTCTAGAGGAGATCTGACTCATCCTTTAAGACCCAGCTCAAATACCACCACCTCCATGAAGCCTTCTCGGGGGTCCTGTGCTGAACAGAACTACCCCACTCCCACCCCCAGCGCAGTCAGCCCCTGTCGCAACAGCCATCTCATTATCCGTGTGCTGCGTGTCCTTTCAGCCAATGCGTGTGGGACACGGTGCGGGCCTGGGCAGGCAAGGGCTGCACCCCCAGGCAGAGACGCCACCCTCCTGAGCAGGGAGGTGGTCAGCTCCTAGAACTCAGGGCAGGCACTCTCTCTCCCCATTGTGCATCTGGCACATAAACTGCTCGACAAGGAACTCAGGGAAGCGAACAGCAAGCGCTCCGTTTGTGGACTCAGTGCATGAGTGGGTGAGTGAATGGCTAGGGGCGATGAGCGAGGGGTGGGAAGAGGCCTTGGCGATGGGAGGAATCCCTCTATCTCAGCCCAGCGCCGGGAGGATTCCATCCCAAACACAGCTGCAGTCCCATTGTGGGAGAGGGCCCGGGGGACGGTCGGGTCACTTGGGTCGGAGCAGCGCTCGGTGTGCCTGTGCGGCCCGAGGGACCTGGAGTGCTGCCAGGACGGGCGTCCAGGGCGGCCAGCCGTGCATGTGGCTGAGGCCTGAGCCGCCCACACCTTGGGAGACTTCCAGCTAAGAGGCTGCGTCCAGACCTGCTGGAGGAGGGAGAAAGGGGCATATTCGGATCTGAAACCTCCAGGTTCGTGAGTGCCAGTGGGTAGAGTTACTGATGAGAATCTTTGCCGTGTGACATTCAGGAGAAGTAAAAGTGGAGGTATGAGTCACTCGGTCCTGTCTGACGCTCTGTGACCCCGTGGACTGCAGCCCACCAGGCTCCTCTGTCCATGGGATTTTGCAGACAAGGATACCCTAGTGGGTTGCCATTTCCTTCTCCAGAGGATCTTCCCGACCCAGGAATCGAACCCAGACCTCCTGCATTGCAGGCAGACGCTTTACCTTCTGAGCCACCAGGGAAGCCCACAAGGATACCCGAGCAGGTTGCTATTTTCTCATCCATGGGATCATCCTGACTTAGGGATCAAACCCGCGTCTCCTGTGTCTCCTGCATTGGCAGGTGGGTTCCTTACCACTGAGCCACCAGCCAGGGATGCCCACTGTGAGGGTTACAAGCAAGTTCTTGCTCACCCCAGTGTCTTGTTCTCCATGAATGCTGATGACTGCTTTCATGTCCTTCTTCCATTGGGATTTCCTCCTAGTCTTACTTTTCCCCCAAACTCAGACTGCTTCTGGGCACCTATGTTTTTTGGCATTTCCCATTTAAAGGAGTACGTCAAGGCTGTATATTGTCACCCTGCTTATTTAACTTCTATGCAGAGTACATCATGAGAAATGCTGGTCTGGAGGAAGCACAAGCTGGAATCAAGATTGCCAGGAGAAATATCCATAACCTCAGATATGCAGATGACACCACCCTTGTGGCAGAAAGTAAAGAAGAGCCTCTTGATGAAAGTGGAAGAGGAGAGTGTAAAAGTTGGCTTAAAGCTCAACATTCAGAAAACGAAGATCATGCCATCCAGTCCCATCACTTCATGGCAAATAGATGGGGAAACAGTGGCTGACTTTACTTTTCTGGGCTCCAAAATCACTGCAGATGGTGATTGCAACCATGAAATTAAAAGACGTTTACTCCTTGGAAGGAAAGTTATGACCAACCTAGACAGCATATTAAAAAGCAGAGACATTACTTTGTCAACAAAGGTGCTTCTAGTCAAGGCTATGGTTTTTCCAGTGGTCATGTATGGATGTGACAGTTAGACTATGAAGAAAGCTGAGCGCTGAAGAATTGATGCTTTTGAACTGTGGTGTTGGAGAAGACCCTTGAGAGTCCCTTGGACTGCACGGAGATCCAACCAGTCCATCCTAAAGGAGATCAGTCCTGGGTGTTCATTGGTAGGACTGATGCTGAAGCTGAAACTCCAACCCTTTGTCCACCTGATGGGAAAAGCTGACTCATTTGAAAAGACCCTGATGCTGGGAAAGATTGAGGGCAGGAAGAGAAGGGGACGACAGAGGATGAGATGGTTGGATGGCATCACAGACTCAGTTGACATGGGTTTGGGTGGACTCCAGGAGTTTGACAGGTAGGCCTGGTGTGTTGTGGTTCATGGGGTCAAAAAGAGTTGGACAAGACTGAGTGACTGAACTTAACAGTTGTGGCCATGGCCACCCCTAGCCCCCATCCCTGCCATTCAGCCACCCCAAGGACCCCCTTTCCCAAGGCACCCAGTCAAGGTGTGGACTGAAGAATATATTCATTGCCTCAGTTTCCCTTTGAGGTCCAAGGCCGGTTGATGCCAAGCTGTGAGGCTGCAACTTCACACATGAGAGAGGCTGTGTAGACTGAGGCCACTGGACAGGTCAAGGCTCCCAGGCCTGAGTGCCAGCTCTGCCAACCGCTCCACGTGGGCCCTGGACTGGGGCCCTGCTGTCACACATACAGCCTGTGCCCACGTCTCAGCTCTGGCACCACAGGTGGCTGCTGGCTTAGTGTCTGTCTTTGTCCAGCACCCCTGAGGGTGGACGCCTTGAGGGTAGGGACCAAAGTTGTCTGGTTCCTTGTTCTATCCCCTAGCATGCACAGCAGTGGCTGCAACAGTTATTCAAAAAAGAATAAAGATACTAAAGATACTGAGCAATGAAGACCTACCAGGCATCGTTCTAAATACTTCTCATGAATTAGCTTAGGTAACCCTCCGGACAACTCTGTAAAGTAAGGCATGGATATTATCCCCATTTTGCAGATGAGAAAACTGAGGCCCAGAGTGGTTAGATCCCTTGTCCAAGGTGATATATTTATAAGTGGAGCTGGAATTAGGACTCTAGCTTCAGAGATAGATGTCTTAACCATAAGGCTACATCATTCCCTCAATATTTGCAGAAGGAAATAAGAAGTCACTTTCCAACTCCACCCAAGTCTTGGCATCTTCATTTAACATCACGAAGAGATGGGCCTGGCGAATGAATCCCGTACCCCTTTCCCAAATTGACAGTCCACGGTTCTCTCTAGAAAGAAGAGAGTTCTCTGCTTTTTTAAGGCAGCTGAAGCCTGGGCATTGGTCCCTCACTTGAAGATTCCTTTTTTAAGGGGGCCATACGTCTAACTTCCCTGGTGGCTCAGATGGTAAAGCATCTGCCTACAATGCAGGAGACCCAGGTTCAATCCTTGGGTCAGGAAGATCTCCTGGAGAAGGAAATGGCAACCCGCTCCAGTATCCTTGCCTGGAAAATCCTGTGGATGGAGGAGCCTTGTAGGCTACAGTCCATGGGGTCTCAGAGTCGGACACGAGTGAGCGACTTCACTTTCACTTTCATGTCTGACTGTTGAGTCCCTGCCCAGAGGCAGTCCTGAGTGTTTCTGCCCAACCTGGGGGCACATCTCATTTAATCCCCATAAAGACCCTATGGGGACTTCCCAGTGGTCCAGTGGTTAAGAATTGGCCTTCCAGTGCAGGGGACATAGAATTGATCCCTTGTCAGGAAACTGAGATCCCACGTGTGGCAGAGCTACTAAGCCCGGGCATTGCAAATAGAGAAAGCTCCCACACCGCCGCAACAAGCACCCAACACAGCCAAAACAATAATAATAAAAAAAGACCCTATGAGGAAGATCAGCTTCACTTCACAGCAGAGGAAACCAAAACACAGAGAGGTGAAGTAAGTCTCAAGGTCACACAGCAAGTCATGGTAGAGTCAGGATTTGAATCCAAGCAGTCTGGTTCCAAAACCTGGGTTGCCCATGGAGTCTCCCTGCGGTCTGCTGGTCAGGTCCACGTGCCAAGGCCCAGTCAGTGCCCCCCAGGGACCCTGCTTGCTCTGACTCGGTGCCTGCGATCCTTTGGCTCAGATTGGGGCAAAACCCATAGGTCCCACATCCCACTGGCTCCTGCCCCTCTGACGTTCCTTCCAGCAGTAGGGGGCAGAGATGGGAGTGGGGCTGGGCACATCTTTCCCCACGCTTCAGGCACAGATGCTGGATCCGCCCCTCGGCTCTCTTCCTGCAGCATCAGCACCATTGAGGTGACTCCCACAGGAAGTCATCTGAACCAAGAGGTGAATGGACCATAGAGGATGCAGGCAGCAGCCTCAAAATGGATCTCAAGGGGCAGCTTACTTGCAGGAGAACCTTGGAAGAGGTCTGCGGTGTCTTTTTTTTGTTAGGACTCCATGTGGTAAAGTGCCAGCTGACAGTTGGCAGGGAGTGGGGAGCCAGTTGAATGATCTGGATATTCCCGACCCTTGTAGCAAGCTGTCCCTGGGTCAAGCACTATGCTAAGTAATTCATGTCGATTACCACACTGATTCCTCCTAACCCTATATTATTATTATTATTTTTTAAACAGATGATCCGAGTGAAGCTGAAACTCCAATACTTTGGCCACCTGATGCAAAGAACTGACTCATTGGAAAAGACCCTGATGCTGAGAAAGATTGAAGGCTAGAGGAGAAGGGGATGACAGAGGATGAGATGGTCAGATGGCATCACCGAGTCAATGGACATGAGTTTGAGTAGACTCCGGGAGTTGGTGATGGACAGGGAGGCCTAGCATGCCGCAGTCCATGGGGTCACAAAGAGTTGGATACGACTGAGCGACTGAACTGAACTGAACTGAACTGAGTGAACCTAAGAGAGGTTAAAAAACTTGCCCAAAGTCACAGAGCTAGTAAGTGGTACGTCTGGGACTTGAACTGGCAGTCTCACTCCAGTGCCTCGGCATTTACTACACTGCTGGAGCTAAATCCACAGAAGCAAGAGAAAAGCCTTCCTGATGTAGAGTGGGGCTGTCAGCAACAGAGATGAAACCAACCAGAGGCAAGTGAGTAGGAGACCCCAGCCTGAGGGTCAAGAGCTCAGGCTCTGCAGTCCCAACAGAGTTGGGTTGGAAGCCTGCCTCTGACTTATATCTCTGAGTCACATGGACAAGTGACTTCACCTCTCTGAGCCTCAGGTTTCTGATCTGTAAAACGGGTACATTAGAGGCCTACCTCCTGGCATCGTTATGACAAAACGAAGTGATGAGCCAAGCACAGTACCTGGCCTGGAGTAAGGGGTCCTCAAGTCTGGACAGTGTGTCTGATTCAGCAACAGGGTGTCAGGGGCCAAGCTAAAGGTGTGTGAACAAAACAGGGCTGAGTGTTAAAGGTGAGTGGGCAGCTTTGGCCTGTGTTGGGGAAGATGGGATGAGGAACAAAGTAGGTCAAGGCCAGACCTCCCAATAGGCTTGTGAGGAATCTCTTAGAAAGGGGATATATTAGGAAAGGCTTCAAGGTCCAAAGAATTGAAAGGACAGAAGTAAACGTAGTGAGGGGTTCCCATCCCTGACCAGCTCATCCTCTCAACTCCACCACTGAGCCTTAGAAGAATGATTAAGAGTATCCACACCTCATAGGAAGCAATGTATAATCAAAGCGTGTTCACATCCATAAATTAATTGGAGCTTTCTAAATAGGGGCAAAATAAATTCTTATCCCCATTTAAAGGATCAGGAGCCTGATGCTAGGAAAGATTGAGGGCAGGAGGAGAAGGGGACGACAGGATGAGATGGTTGGATGGCATCACTGACTCGATGGACATAAGTTTGAGCAAGCTCCGGGAGTTGGTGGTGGACAGGGAGGCCTGGCGTGCTGCAGTCCATGGGATTGCAAAGAGTCAGACACGACTGAGCGACTGAGCTGAACTGAACTGAAGGATCAGGAGACTGAGGCTCAAAGGGAAAGTAACACAACAGAATTGGAGTTCCTGTAGCACAGCCTCCTCTATGCTGTGGACTGAATGTGTCCCCTTTAAGTTCATATTTTGAAGCCTTGATGCCCAGTGGGATTGTGTTTGGAGGTGGGGCCTCCCAGGGATAACTAGATTTTGATGAGGTCATGATTATGGAGCCCCCATGATGGGTTCTGCAGGGTGCAGGAGGGCCGAGAGGAACTACTCCACATTCAAGGTCAGGAGGGGTGGTCGTGAGGAGATACCCCTCATCCAAGGTAAGCACCAGCGGCTGCGCTTTGCTGGAGTAGCAATGAAGAGATATCCCATGACCAAGGTAAGATAAACCCAAGTAAGATGGTAGGTGTTGTGAGAGGCATCAGGGGGCAGACACACAAACCATAATCACAGAAAACTAGTCAATCTAATCACACTAGGACCACAGCCTTGTCTAACTCAATGAAACTAAGCCATGCCCGTGGGGCCACCCAAGACGGGCAGGTCATGGTAGAGAGGTCTGACAGAATGTGGTCCACTGGAGAAGAGAATGGCAAACCACTTCAGTATTCTTGCCTTGAGAACCCCATGAACAGTATGAAAAGGCAAAATGATAGGATATTGAAAGAGGAACTCCCCAGGTCGGTAGGTGCCCAATATGCTACTGGAGATCAGTGGAGAAATAACTCCAGAAAGAATGAAGGGATGGAGCCAAAGCAAAAACAATACCCAGTTGTGGATGGGACTGGTGATAGAAGCAAGGTCTGATGCTGTAAAGAGCAATATTGCATAGGAACCTGGAATGTCAGGTCCATGAATCAAGGCAAATTGGAAGTGGTCAAACAGGAGATAGCAAGAGTGAACATCGACATTCTAGGAATCAGCGAACTGAAATGGGCTGAAATGGGTGAATTTAACTCAGATGACCATTATACCTACTACTGTGGGCAGGAATCCCTTAGAAGAAATGGAGTAGCCATCATGGTCAACAAAAGAGTCTGAAATGCAGCACTTGGATGCAATCTCAAAAATGACAGAATGATCTCTGTTCGTTTCCAAGGCAAACCATTCAATATCACAGTAATCCAAGTCTATGCCCCAACCAGTAACGCTGAGGAAGCTGAAGTTGAATGGTTTTATGAAGACCTACAAGACCTTTTAGAACTAACACCCAAAAGAGATGTCCTTTTCATTATAGGGAACTGGAATGCAAAAGTAGGAAGTCAAGAAACACCTAGGGTAACAGGCAAATTTGGCCTTGGAATACGAAATGAAGCAGGGCAAAGGCTAATAGAGTTTTGCCAAGAGAACGCACTGGTCATAGCAAACACCCTCTTCCAACAACACAAGAGAAGACTCTACACATGGACATCACCAGATGATCAACACCGAAATCAGATTGATTATATTCTTTGCAGCCAAATATGGAGGAGCTCTATAGAGTCAGCAAAAACAAGACTGGGAGCTGACTGTGGCTCAGATCATGAACTCCTTATTGCCAAATTCAGACTTAAATTGAAGACAGTAGGGAAAACCACTAGACCATTCAGGTATGACCTAAATAAAATTCCTTATGATTATACAGTGAAAGTGAGAAATAGATTTAAGGGACTAGATCTGATAGACAGAGTGCCTGATGAACTATGGACGGAGGTTTGTGACATTGTACAGGAGACAGGGATCAAGACCATCCCCATGGAAAAGAAATGCAAAAAAGCAAAATGGCTCTCTGGGGAGGGCTTACAAATAGCTGTGAAAAGAAGAGAATCGAAAAGCAAAGGAGAAAAGGAAAGATACAAGCATCTGAATGCAGAGTTCCAAAGAATAACAAGGAGTGATAAGAAAGCCTTCTTCAGAGATCAGTGCAAAGAAATAGAGGAAAACAACAGAATGGGAAAGACTAGAGATCTCTTCAAGAAAATTAGAGATACCAAGGGAACATTTCATGCAAAGATGGCTCAATAAAGGACAGAAATGGTAGAGATCTAACAGAAGCAGAAGATATTAAGAAGAGGTGGCAAGACTACACAGAAGAACTGTATAAAAAAGATCTTCACGACCAAGATAATCACGATGGTGTGATCACTCACCTAGAGCCAGATATCTTGGAATATGAAGTCAAGTGGGCCTTAGAAAGCATCACTACGAACAAAGCTCGTGTGATGGAATTCCAATTGAGCTATTTCAAATCCTTAAAAATGATGCTGTGAAAGTGTTGCACTCAATATGCCAGCAAATCTGGAAAACTCTGCAGTAGCCACAGGACTGGAAAAGGTCAGTTTTCATTCCAATCCCAAAGAAAGGCAATGCCAAATGAATGCTCAAACTACTGCACAATTGCACTCATCTCACACGCCAGTAAAGTAAGTCTCAAAATTCTCCAAGCCAGGCTTCAGCAATATGTGAACTGTGAACTTCCAGGTGTTCAAGCTGGTTTTAGAAAAAGCAGAGGAACAAGAGATCAAATTGCCAACATCCTCTGGATCATCGAAAAAGCAAGAGAGTTCCAGAAAAACATCTATTTCTGCTTTATTGACTATGCCAAAGCCTTTGATTGTGTGGATCACAACAAACTGTGGAAAGTTCTGAAAGAGATGGGAATACCAGAGCACCTGACCTGCCTCTTGAGAAATTTGTACACAAGTCAGGAAGCAACAGTTAGAACTGGACATGGAACAACAGACTGGTTCCAAATAGGAAAAGGAGTACATCAAGGCTGTATATTGTCACCCTGCTTATTTAACTTCTATGCAGAGTACATCATGAGAAACAGACGGGAAGAAGCACAAGCTGGAATCAAGATTGCCTGGAGAAATATCAATAAACTCAGATATTCAGATGACACTACCCTTATGGCAGAGAGTGAAGAGGAACTAAAGAGCCTCTTGATGAAAGTGAAAGAGGAGAGTGAAAAAGTTGGCTTAAAGCTCAACATTCAGAAAACGAAGATCATGGCGTCTGGTCCCATCACTTCATGGGAAATAGATGGGGAAACAGTGGAAACAGTGTCAGACTTTAATTTTTGGGGCTCCAAAATCACTGCAGATGGTGATTGCAACCAGGAAATTAAAAGACGCTTACTCCTTGGAAGGAAAGTTATGACCAACCTAGATAACATATTAAAAAACAGAGACATTAGTTTGTCAACAAAGGTCCATCTAGTCAAGGCTATGGTTTTTCCTATGGTCATGTATGAATGTGAGAGTTGGACTGTGAAGAAAGCTGAGCACGAAAGAATTGATGCTTTTGAACTGTGGTATTGGAGAAGACTCATGAGAGTCCCTTGGACTGCAAGGAGATCCAACCAGTCCATTCTAAAGGAGATCAGTCCTGGGTGTTCTTTGGAAGGAATGATGTTAAATTGAAACTCCAATCATTTGGCCACCTCATGCGAAGAGTTGACTCACTGGAAAAGACTTTGATGCTGGGAGGGATTGGGGGCAGGAGGAGAAGGGGACAACAGAGGATGAGATGGCTGGATGGCATCACCAACTCGATCGACATGAGTTTGGGTGAACTCCGGGAGTTGGTGACAGACAGGGAGGCCTGGTGTGCCGCAATTCGTGGGGTTGCAAAGAGTCAGGCACAACTGAGCGACTAAACTGACTGATGATGTGTTTATACAAGAAGAGGAAGAAACCAGAGCTGTCTTTCTCCACCTTGCGAGGAAACAGCAAGAAGGCACCCAGCTGTCTGTAAAGCAGTAAGTATTTCTCCCTCAAGAACTTGACCTTGCTGGCCCCCTGATCTCAGACTTCTGGCCTCCAAAACTATGTGAAGTAAATTGTTTAAGTCACTCAGTTGACAGTATTTTTGTTACAGCGGCACAAGCTAAGACGGTGTTAAAACCAACCTACTGCTTCACTCAGCTGGGGCTTGAGAGTTGCAGAAGCCAGCTCCACTGGCCACAGGTATTCAGATCTGCTGATCAGAGTTAGTGACCAGGGCTGGGGGTGAAGATGCTCAAAGGGATCCAGCCCAAGATCACCTTTTCTCTTCCCCCAATTTGCTGTCAACATCCTCCCAAAGGCTCTGCTGCCCCCCCCTCGGGGAAACCAGAGCGTGTCCTTCGTGTTGTTGGGCAGGTCTTTCTCATCCCCCTCCTCTGGACACAAGGCACATTACACTTCTCCGCCCCTCTGAAGGTGTGGTTGTGTGTCTTGTTTGGCCAATGAACAGAGTGGAAGTGAAGTGGGTCACTTCCAGGTGGAAGCTGTAATAGCCAGTGTGCAATTGGCCAGATCTTATTCCCTGCTATGGTGATCACAGAGACACGTGTCCGCAAGGAGCCTCTGTTATCCTGGACCTAAAAGTGAGAGCGTGCACGATCCCCAGATGTGTGGCTCAAGCCAGAATGAAAACACTGCTGCTTGTTACTGCACCATCACCTCATCTACTAGCGAGTCAGTCCATGGATGGGTCTCTGAGTAATTATGGTCCCAAGGACAGAAGCCACACTCCTGAGCAGAGAGTAAGAGGTGGGGAAAGGGGAGATTGGCCGGTGAGTCCGCTAGAATACAAGCTCCAGGAAGGCAGAGTCTTGCATATTTTGTAGACGGTTGTATGCCCAGTACCTGGCAATCAACAGATACTCATTATATGTTAAATAAATGAAAGAATGCCCTAAGGCGAGGCAGGCATTGCAGAAGCAAAAGACTTGAGCAAAGTGCATGGCCCTTGCAGGGATAGTCATTCACTCATTCATTGGTAAACTTTACAAATACTAAACACTGACCACAAAAGATCTCTAAATCTTCCCAATAATTTGACCAGAAAGAGGCCAAGTTAATCCACTTAAGACACGGTAGAAAATGTCATAGGAAATGGTGGAAAAAAGTTTTCAGCATGGATTTCATTTTAAGAAATGAAACTAAAAATATAAAAATAAAATCTTGAATTATTAAAATAAGATTGCAAGTGTAACCGCATGCTAAAATTTTCAATGATCATGGGAACTTCCTGGTGGTCCAGTTCTTAAGACTCTGCCCTTACACTGCAGGGACACAAGTTTGAGCCCTAGTCAGGGAATTAAGATTTCACAAACCATGTGGCCAAAAAAAAAAAAAAATTTACAAAGAATAAAACAAGTGTGGTTGGGGCAGTAACATTTTTGAACGTTATATGCTAGAATGATGTGACTTTTTTTCATTTCATATTTCACTGTCTCAGCAGAGTGCTTGACGTTGCCTATCATAAACTCAGTGTGACCAATTTTCTCTTGTGTTATTAACTGGCCTACCCCTGTCAACTTCTCATTTGTCTATGAATTTGGGTGGGATTAAAAGACTCCTACAAGGGGCTTCCCTTGTAGCTCAGTCAGTAAAGACTCTGCCTGCAGTGCAGGAGACCTGGGTTTGGTTCTGGGGTCAGGAAGATCCCCTGGAGAAGGAAACGGCAACCCGCTCCAGTATCCTTGTCTGGAGAATCTCGTGGACAGAGGAGCCTGGTGGGCTGCAGTCCATGGGGTCACAAAGAGTTGGGCACGACTGAGCGACTAACACTTACTTAAAAGAGTCCTCCATCTTCCGCTTTGATTGGAGTCATTAAAACCCACAACTTTCACAGGACGGCAGTTTCACCATGCAATGTGTGGCATTGTATGGTCAGCTGCTGACCCCACCCACCAACCAAAGAGGGTCTGGCGGACATAGATGTTACGTGATGGGCAGGGACAATGCTGGCGAGGAGAGACCGTCACACAGGGACTACAACGCAAGTGGCTGTTACATTAACGTTCTTCTGTTATGACTTTTTGGGTAACTTACAGCCTCACATTTGTGGGGTCTCAGATGGTGACTACTCAGATCCCTGCAAAGGGTCTGCACACACGCATCAGGAAGACCCCTCCTCCAGGCTCCTTTTGTGTCTGTGCTGGAGAATCCCCTGCAGCTGCCATCCTGACTCTGCACCTCACTGTCTCCAGAGGGGCACCCATGGAAGGAACCACTCGGCCGATGCCCTGCGTCCTGGAGTTTGACCCCTAGTATGGTTAGAGGAGAGGGGAGAAGAATCCAGCGAAGGGTTTTCAAACTGGGGACTGGAATCCCCCTCCCCTCCCCACCCAGATCCTGGTGAGGATTAGAGCTGTGAAATTTCAACTCCTCGGAGCAAAGAAATGGAGGCAACTGAGCACCTGAGCCTGAACTCACTCCCCGAGGTCCAGACCTGATCACCATGCTCTCTGCTCCTTCAACAGTCTGAACTGCATGTCGGATCCAGCCTCCCTGATGGTCACCCCCAGCTGCCTCTGAAGCCTGGTCTGGTGTCATTCCTCCACTCTTGCCCTCTGTCCCTGACAAGATAGAATATATGCCCCCCACAACCTCATGTCCTTGCCATGTTCTTCCCTCAACTCAGAGCACGCTTGAGCTGTCTACATGTTTCTAAACCTGCTGATCCTTCTGACCCTTTCAAGTCCCACCTCCTCCCTGAAGCCTCCCCCGATGCTGTATCTGGGGGTGATTGCTCCCCGCTCTGAGCCCCTGGGACGCAGGTTGGCTCAGCCACATCCTGCTGTGATCATCGCCATCGGCAGAGTGGTCCTAACATCTCTTCTGAAGAAGCAAGAGGGCCTGTGCCTGTTGCTTCCTCTCTGGGCACCCAGCACCTACTCAGGAGCTGTCTGCGGGATGTGCCCACCTCCTCACTTCATTCCTGCTGAAATGTCTCTGCCGTCTGCTATGTGACCTCCAACCAAGCTCTTGGACGTCTCCAAGGCTCAGTTTCATCATCTGTAAAATGAGAATGAAATAAAACCCCACAGGGAAGATGCCCGGTACGGAGACATCACAGACGGGGAGGACCCTCTGTACTGGCCCTCTTCCTCCAGCTGCTTCTCTGTTTCTCTGGGAGGTCATCGCTCAGGGCCAGGACTAAAGTGAGGCAAGGGACTGGTCAGTGGAGGCAAAAATTCCTCAGGGTCCAGCCTCTGGCCTTCTCCTTTCTTCTCTCTCAAAGTGGCTGACTCCTGCCCTGCTCCAAGCTGTGAGCAGATGGCTCCCACCTGCCTGTCTCCACTCGGCCTTAAGCTCTGGGCTTCAGGTTCTTATAAGCCTCCTCGGGGTCTCCTCATGGCTAGCTCGAAGAGACCTCAAACTGAAGAAGTCATGTCATGGGCACTGCTTTGTCTCATCCCGGATAACGGATGCATCTTGCTCTCCACAATTGAGACTGCAGTGCCCAGCAAAGAGCCTGGTGTAAAGCGGGCCCCCAGTGATGAAGGGTTTTCATTCCTTTCCCTCTTTGCACCCTAGGTGGTTCTCTTCATGCCGACTGATTTACTTAAAACGAGCCGACCAAGACTCCTGCTCCTCCCAGCTCTGCCTGTCCTCACACCTCCCGCCACGTGTGAATGCTCCCCTGCCTCTCTTCATTCACCCATGTATCCACATCCCCCCACCATTTCCTTCAGGTCCCCACCCGAATGTCACCTCCTCCAGGAAGCCTTCTCAGCTCCACACGGAACACCCCGAGTCCCAGCCCCCTTTCTTAGAGGGTCTCATGGGCCAGCCATTCTGCTGGCTAAGTAACCCCAGAGAACACAGGTTAGGGAAAGGATCCAGCTGGATTTTCATCAGGCAGTGCCCCATGGACACATGCTTTTCAAGAAGTTTGAAAGTGAAAGTCGCTCAGTCGTGTCCGACTCTTTGCGACCCCATGGACTGTCCACGGAATTCTCCAGGCCAGAATACTGGAGTGGGTAGCCTTTCCCTTCTCCAGGATATCTTCCCAACCCAGGAATAGATCTGGGGTCTCCTGCCTTGCAGGCAGATTGTTTACCAACTGAGCTACCAGGGAAGCCCTTAAGGAGTTTAACACGGGGTGAAAAGATTTGCGCATCTCTGGTGACTTGGAGCCGTATTTTGTCTGCTGATCCCACTGGACTGTTCCCCAGGCCCTGAGGGAAGTCTGTGGACTTCTCATGTCTGGTGACCCTCTGCTTGGCCTGGCCCAAGCCACCTTCCCAGTGTCGCTGAACTGGGAACGTCCATGAGACCACAAACAACCTAAGTCAGCTTGGCCACGGGTTACTCGGGTCATGTAGTTGGAGGGGTTTGGCCAGGGCGTGCTAAGAGAGACCTGCTCACCCAGGAGAGAGGACAATTTGAACCTGAGCAGGAACCCGAGGCCAGGATCCTGGAGGGGCAGGGTGCCTCCCCCGGGTGCCTCTTTCGCTGTCCCCATTCCCTTAGAGGTGCCCTTTCCCCCAGAAAAGCATCAGCATCTTCTATCAGGTGAGGGGAGGCCAGCGAGCAAGCGAGTCCCGCTCAGGGAGGGAAATGCTGCTCTTGCCTCCGGGCCAGGACCACCAGCAGCACCCACCCTCCAGGCAACAAACCCATGGCCAATGGCTGGAGTCCCTTAGGCAGCTATCTGGCTGGGATTTGGGGCTGGTTTCCTAGACCTGGAGTTGCCTAAGGCTGGGGAGGGAGCATCCCTGTCCCCCTAAGCCCAGGACCCTTGGCCTGTCTCACGTCAAAAGAGCAGTGGGGTGTGCAGGCCAGCCATCAGGGCACAGTGCCGCCTCCCCAGTGCCCGGGATCACCACCTGAGGGGGCGGTGGGGAGGCTTTGGTTGGAATCAGGGGAAGCTCTGTCCCTGCGAAGGGATGCTGACTGAGGCTGGGTGACAAGTACTGCCTGCAGCCAACCTGTCAGGTCTTGGGAATCCTGGAAGACAGCCTCTGGGTCAAGTTCAGTCCACAGCTGCCTGCACGTGTGCATGTGCGGGCACGCGCACATACACACACACACACACAGATACACCCCACACTGTCCCTGCACACCAGCAGACACAGGGATCCCACACACGTGCCCCTCAACACACGCACCATGCCCCCACCTTACCAACCCCTGAGGCTCCCTCCCTACCCTTCACACCTTCTAGGGACGCACAGCCCCCCCACAGGTGTCTAGAGCAGACATTCTGCGGGCACCACGCCCCCCCCCCCGCGCCCCACCCCCGCCCCCGTCCCTCTACACCCCCCCCCACCCGCCCCCCCGCGCTCAGGTCCCCTCCCCTACAGCCAGGCCCCCTCCCCCAATTCCAGCTAAGCGAGGGAGCCTCGGGTGGCTTCTGCCCTCCACCCTCGGGCAGGACGTCAGGATTCATCCAGCGCCCCTGAGCCTCTGCCCAGATCCCAGCGGCCGGGGAATCCAGGGAAGAGGAGAGGAGGAAGGACGCTTAACCCGCTCTTAAATCTTCAAAAAAAAAAAAAAAAAGGAAAAGACAGGAAGGAAGGGGAGCAGGAAGAGAGACAGGAAGGTGCCTGCGGCTCTGGGAGGAGAGGTGGGGAGGGTCTAGCATCCCCCCTCCCCCGCCCCCACTCCGGGGCCCACCGAGCCTGGGTCTGAGCCGCGGGGCGGGCGGGGCCAAGGGAGCCTCGGGCTCGGGCTGTTGGCAACGCTGCTGGAGATGCGGGAGATGTTATGACGGGACTTCCAGCCCCGGCTTGACGTGTTGGCAGACGCCACTGCTGCGCGAGGGTGCCAGGCTCCCCTCCCCTCCCCCAGCCTGCCGCGGACCCCTGCTCCCTCCCAGAACCCCACTTACCTGGCAGGAGCCTGGGGTTTCCGGGCTCTGAGAAGGGCTCTCGGATCAGCTAGCGGCTGGCTTTGGGGACAGTCACACGCCCGGTACCCGGAGGGCAGCGGGCACAAGCCCAGCAGCCAGGGGAGGACAGCCCGCAGAGCTCCTGATGGCCCCAGGGCCCTGGAGACTGGGGGCGGGGGGGGGGGGAGCGGGCAGGAGACGGTGGAACAGGTGTCAGGGCGGGTGGGCGGGGGAAGAGGGCGAAGAAACACATAGGGGGTGGGAGAAGGTGAGATTCATCCACAGGATAAGAAAAAGAGAACTAATCACACACACACACACCCGGAGCGCTCCAGAAAGAGAGGGGGAGTGGAGGAGGTGGGGAGGAAAGGGGAGGGGACCTGGCAGCAACATGTGGTCCGGTAAGCTCTCACTTCTATCGCTGGAGCATCCTGAGCCCTGTGTCCGGCGGGTCCATCCCACTAGTGCCCGCACACAATGTACACACGCTGATGTAGGCACACGCTCACACACACGCACACACTGGGGACAGCCCAGCGGCCCCGTCCTCATCCTCACACAAACAGGGCCAGCCCTTACCTCACCCCCGAAGCAACAGGTGGCTGGGTAAACGCTCCCTGTTGTCCGCAGCCCCAGCCGCTGCCTCTCGGAGCCCAGAGCTGCTGGAGGGGCACCCAGGGCAGGGCTCCGGTGCCGAGCCCAGTGCCCGTGGCCCTGGCAGTGGCTTGATTGATGCCCACATGCAGTGGCTGTTTGGTGGCCTGCAGGAAGCAGGGCTGTTTGTTTTGTCAGAGCGTAACCATGACAATCACCCCATGCGCACCGCTGGTGCGGCTCCCCCTCGCCCTCTCCCTCCCCCCTTCTCGGGAGCACAGGAGAAGGCCGAGGCCACTTAGCAGCCTCTGCTAATTCCTGCTGGGACTGATGGAAAGGGCCTGGCCAGCAGTCACAGGCCTGCGGGCAGCCCCTCCCTGGGGAACAGGGCTGCCTCGGGTCAGCACTTGACGGGGCCTGTCTGGGCCCTGGGGGGCCCTCTGCCCGAGATCAGAGCCAGGCTGGCCTCATCTGTATCTCCTTGACCCCCAGCAAGTGTCCCCCAGCATTCTAGGACCGAGTGATAGACCCTGACCATTTGTTTCCATGCTCTGCCCCTGCCCTGCTGTGGCCACGATCAGCCAAGCAGATGGCTCTGGTCATCTTGCTGACCACAGGCACGTTATTGCCGAGACCTTTGGCTGTGCCCATCCAGCCTTAGAGTCCTGAGATGTTACCTCCTACCTCTGGTCATGCCAAAGCCACAAAGGAAGCATCTAGGCTTTCAGGTAAATTCTAGGAGGCATCAGACTGAAGACCTGAGCTCTGAGTACAAAGTTGGGTGGCCCAGTGAGTCAGAGGCTTATGATCAACGACAGCAGATCTGGAAGCCAAGAGGTCTGCTAGCTGGGGTTGTGAAGCCTAGCTTTGGAGTCTGGAGTTAGGTACAGGATGACACTAAACAATCAAAAACCTATGTTGTTGTTGTTCAGTCGCTCGGTCATGTCTGACTCTTTGTGACCCCATGGACTGCAGCACGCCAGGCTTCCTGTCCTTCACCCTCTGCTGGAGTTGGCTCACACTTATGAACATTGAGTCGATGATGCCGTGCAACCGTCTCATCCTCTGTCGTCCCCTTCTCCTTCTGTTCTCATAGAGAAACAGCAGATCAGAGAGGTCTGGAGTGATTTAACCCAAGGCTGCACAGCTAGGAGGTGGCGGAATAGGAATTCAAATTTCTGCCTGTCAGATGCCAACGCCTGGGAACCCCCCCATCACACCCCAAAGGCCTTTTATAGCTCTCACTGTGTGCCAGGCCCTGGCAAGCAAGGCCTGAAAGAGGTGCATGCTGCTGTTCTGCACGAAACCCTGGGAGAAAGATGCTGTGATCTTCATTTCAGAATGATTGACATAATCACATTACTATATTTAAAATAGATAACCAACAAGAGCCTATTGCATAGCCACAGAACTCTGCTCAATATCCTGTAATCATCTACATGGAAAAAGAATTTTTAAAAAGAATAGATGTATGTATGTGTATAACAATCACTTTTCTGTACATCTGAAACTAACACAACATTGTGTATCAACCACAGTCCAATATAAAACAAAGATTTTTAAAAATGAGCTCGGAGAGGCGAAGCAGTTTGCCCAAGGCCACAGAACAAGTAAAAGAGATGAAATTCAAGGCCAGGTCTGTCTGATTCCATCTTTCCACCCTGTCTCCTTCACTACACATCCAGGGCAGAGGACCCATCCCTTTTCTGAACTCTGCCTAAGGAGAGAGACATCTGAGGATGGAATGGGGCCAGTGGTGGGCGCAGTGGGGTAGAAAGGTCTGAAGGGAGCAGAGACACAGAGTTGGATGCAGGAGCTCCCTGCTAGTGTGACACGCGATCTTAGCCAGGAGTCTGATAGTCAGTGATTCCACCACTAAGAAGTCATGTCTTAGGATCCTCAAGTGCTCTGAGTCCCATCAGACGTTCACTGAATGTCTGCCTGAAACCCTGGTAGACATCTGTGTAGGTGTCAGCCAGCTGAGAGCGTAGCCCCAGCAAGAGAATTCTGGAGAAGAGTTTGGAGGGAGCAATTCTGTGTGTGTGGTGTGTTGGGGGGTAGGTATTGCTGGGCAGAGGGCATGGAGAAGGGGCAGAGAGGACAGGAAGCTAGCTTGTAGGCAAACAAACTTCTCCAAGTTGGTTGTTTTGCCTGGGTCACCTCTGAATGCCTGCTGGGGTGTAAGATCGGTCCTGAGTAGAAAATGATGGTTTTGGGAATGGAATGCTGCCTTCGTCAAAATGGAGACTCACCATGATTCACTTCAGTTTGAAACTGAAATTTGAAACCCATGATGAGCTAGGCTTTGGGTTCAGGGCTTAAAGAACAGAGTGATGAGCAAGACTCAGATTGCAGCAGCTTGGTCAGGTGGGACGAGGCACAAGCAATCCCAACCAGCTTTTGTTCCACTCAACCGTCCCCTAAAGCCTTTCCACACACACCATCTGTTTCATCCCACCATCGCTGGTGCAGTAGGCAGGATCAGCCTTGCCCTAGACAGCCTGGGAGACTGAGGCGGAGAAGTGATAGCACTGGTACCTGCAGTGGCTTTGAGCCAATTTTCGGCTCAAAGAGTCCCAGTTTCCTGGAGGTTAGGTACTGGGCTCACAGAGCATCAGTTCAGTTCAGTCGCTCAGTCGTGTCCGACTCTCTGTGACCCCATGGACTGCGGCACACCAGGCCTCCCTGTCCATCACCAACTCCCAGAGCTTACTCAAACTCAGGTCCATTGACTTGGTGATGCCATCCGACCATCTCATCCTCTGTCATCCCCTTCTCCTCCCACTTTCACTCTTTGCCAGCATCAGGGTCTTTTCCAGTGAGTCAGTTCTTCACATCAGGTGACCAAAGGATTGGAGTTTCAGCTTCAGCATCAGTCCTTCCAATGAATATTCAGGACTGATTTCCTTTAGGATGGACTGGTGGGATCTCCTCACAGTCCAGGGGACTCTCAAGAATCTTGTCCAACACCACAGTTCAAAAGCATCAATTCTTTGGCGCTCAGCTTTCCTTATAGTCCAACTCTCACATCCATACATGACTACTGGAAAAAGAATTCCAAGCCTCCCTACTCCTGAGGTTCCCAAAGTCCAATTCTCAGCCCCTACATAGTTCAAAGTCTCTGTTCTCCTACCATTCAGGTTCCATATTCTCTGGCCATCCTTTCCCCTCAGCCTTCCCCAGCCTAGAGTTTGCATTTTGGGATTAAAGTTCTCTGGGAATCAAGGTCAGCCAGGTTGAGTGACTCCATGAGAGGTGGTGGGAGACAGAAGATCTTGGATGTGCCCTAGGAGGTAGAGAAGGAGGCCAGCTTGGAGTTACTCTCTGGAGCTGCCTCTGCTTGAAACCTTCAAGACTTTACCCATTGCATTGGTTTCCCAGCACCTGCTGACCCAGGGATTGAACCTGCATCTCTTGGGTTGACGAGTGGATTATTCACCACTGCACCACCTGGCTGAGTAATATGTGGTTAAATGTGGACTCTGGGGTTGGATTGCCTGGGCTGAAGCCCTGACTCTGTCATTCCCTGGCTCTCTGCCCCTCAGTTTCCCACTGTAAAATAGAGATGACTTGAAGTGTCATTATGATAATTAAATGAGCAAATATTTGCAAAGCACTTAAGATAGCGGGACACTTAGTAAGCATTGTATGAGTGTCTGTTAAACATTAAATGTCTGCTAAAAGACTCTGATGCTGGAGGGATTGCAGGAGAAAGGGACGACAGAGGATGAGATGGCTGGATGGCATCACCGACTCGATGGACGTGAGTCTGAGTGAACTCCAGGAGTTGGTGATAGACAGGGAGGCCTGGCGTGCTGCGATTCATGGGGTTGCAAAGAGTCAGACACGACTGAGCGACTGAACTGAACTGAACTAAACTGAAACCAATGTTACTGTTTTATAGGTGTGAAAACTAAGATCCTTGGGCTTTCCTGGTGGTTCAGCAGTAAAGAACCCGTCTGCCAATGCAGGAGACACAGGTTCGATCCCTGGGCTGGGAAGGTCCCCTGGAGAAGGAAATGGCAACGCAGTCCAGTACTCTTGCCTGGGAAATCTCGTGGACAGAGGAGGCTGCAGGCGGGCTGTCATTCATGGGGGTGCAGAGACTCAGACATGACTTAGCAACTAAACAACGACAAACTAGGATCCAGAAGAGGGAAATGACACCCCTCAGGTTCCCCAGGGTATAGGCCACTTCTGCTTCTTTCCTTTAGAGTCACTCTCAGGGGAGAGTAACTCTTCCTCGTATTTGCTGTGCAATTGGAGGAAGCAGGCGGATGGCCTGGAGGGGCAGCGGGAGAGGAGGGCAAGAGTGCAAAGGGGAAGGGAGGATCCCAGTGAGATGGAGAGCAGCAGCAGCAGATTTCACCTGCCCCAAACACAGACCTCTTTTCCTACCTGCCCCTCTGTTTGCAGGATTGGAGTGGTTGTGCGACGATTTCTGCCCACACAGAGGAAAACAAGGCTCCAGAATGTGTAATCAACACAGTCTGAGTGAGAAGGGATGCCAGTCCTCCAGGAGGTAAGCAGTAGGGGAGTGCTCAGGGCAGGGCTGGCAGAAAGATCAGAGAAAGTCTGGATGGGTTATGAGGCTGAGGGTTGGTTCTTCCCCTGGAACATTCTGTGCAGGGTGGGCAGGCTGCAAAGACGTTGCATCTGATACAATCCCTGTCTCACACTTAATTCTTGATGCAGCTTTGAGGTCTAGAGGGCAACAAGTCCAAGCTTTGGAGACTGACATGGGTCCCATTCTTGGCAAAAGAATTTATGAATGTTCTTCCTCTCCTCCCAGGCTTTGTAGTGGACAGGAAACAGCTTGAATGACCCAGTTCCTCACCTTCCCTTGAATCCTTGCTTTGTGCCATGTGACTTGACAATTCGTCCTCCAAAAAGATGGAATATAGCTCCCATCCCTTCATCTTGGGCTCAGCTCCTTGACTTACACAATGGGATATTGGTGGATATAACATAACTAACGGCTTACAAAAGTCTTGCCTGGTTAGGCTTGTTCTTTTGTGCCTTGACCTCATTGCCATGTGATGAGCGTGCCCGTTGGTGCCAGGAGGGGGATGAGGAACCCACAGAGCAGGACCAAACTGCTCCGAGCAAGCCCAGCTGATATCACCCAACGGCAGATGCATGCACAAGTCCAGTCAAGCCTGATCAAGCCTGGGCAAGATCAGCCAGCTCTCAGTTGATCTGGGATCAATGGTTTTTTAAGTCACTGAGTTTGGAGTGGTTGGGTTTGCAGCATTTTCTGACAGGAGTTGATTGATAAGCCACCTCTTGTAGATTTCCTCTTCCTGATGTCTTTGGAACACACCCCTGCTCTCCATCCCACTTGCCTCAGTACCGGCCTCCTCACAGACTTGGGCTCCCTGTCTTGAGTGTCCTGTGCTCCCCTCCATCCCCTGGCTGCAGCCAGGTCTCTGTGATATCTGATGGGGGCTGTCCCTACCTGTTATCCCCTTTCTCCACCCAGCCTGAGACCCTTCAGTGACTCTGCCATGGCTTCTTAGTAAAAAGTTCCCCTTCTTGCCTTAGCATTCAAGGCTCTTTATGATCTTTCCCTTTTTCTGGCCCTGCTCCTGCCCAGTCCCCATGTGAACTTTTCCTCCAGCCACGTAGAACTGCTGTGGTTCCCTGAACCTCAAGTTGCTTCATACCTTTGGGGTTTTTAGCCAGTGTCGATCCCTCCATCTGGTGGATGAGTTTTCCCTTCATCTAGCTGTTTTCCACTTTTCCTGAAAAGGAGAGCTGAAGCACCCTTGGAAGGCACCTCCTTGAGAAAGTCTAACCATCCCAGTTAGATAATCTGCCTGAGGGGCCTCAGTTCCCATGCTGGGCACGGTTGGTGCTCAATTAATATCACATTGGAGGAATGCATGAATGGGGAAATGAATGAATAAGCCCTTCTCAGGGGCAGTATCATGTCTAACAGATACCTGTATTTCCAGCATCTAATGATCAACCTGACACATAGCAGGGCTTCATGAATATTTGTTGAATAAGTGAGTAAACAAGCACATGACCCTACATGTGTGTGTCCCAAAGAGTCACATATGCTTCTCCCCGCCTCCCCAGAGAAGATGGCAGTGGGTGAGGGGGCCTTGGCATCCGTCATTGTGGGGGCAAGTGTGGCGGGAATCATCTCCTCTGAGTCTGGCCAAGAAGAGTTACTTTGTGTGTAGAGAGTTTAAAAACAATAAAGGTAAAATCAGTTTGCATTTAATTATCACTATGCATTGGAACGGAGAAGGCAATGGCACCCCACTCTAGTACTTTGGCCTGGAAGATCCCATGGACGGAGAAGCCTGGTAGGCTGCAGTCCATGGGGTACCTAGGAGTTGGACACGACTGAGCGACTTCACTTTCACTTTTCACTTTCATGCATTGGAGAAGGAAATGGCAACCCACTCCAGTGTTGTTGCCTGGAGAATCCCAGGGACGGGGAAGCCTAGTGGGCTGCCATCTATGGGGTCGCACAGAGTCGGACACGACTGAAGCAACTTAAGAGCATGCATTGGAAAGTTCAATGTCGTGATCAAAAGGTCCTCCCACACTGAGCAGACCCTTCCATCTGCCTCCGCCTTGATGTCCTGCCATGGGGAAGATACCCTCCCTTTATCCCTGGTGCTCTCATCCCCACGAGAGTCTGCCGCATCAGAGGATGTCCTTGGAGAGAGGGGGAAGTTGTGTCTCTGGTGAGCCCAGCCTGGGTTTTCACGAAGGCTGACAGTCTTGGTGCAATGCTCTCTAGTTCTGGTCAGATGCCAGGAAGCCACTGGCAGCATCAGGGGGCACATAGGTGGCAGGTGGCAAAAATAGGATTGGTACCCAGGTCTGCATGCCTCCAGAGCCTGTCATCTTCACCTCCCCGGGGTCCTGTCTCCAGCTGGCCCTCAGGCTTGCTCTCTTCCTACTGCTATGGCTGACACCCTTGGGTTTGGCTGAGGACCCAGCATTTGCTGAGGGTGGGACTGGGTCAGCCTGGACACTGCCCTCCTCACCTTTGGCAGCCAGAACTTTGAGGCAGAGGCCAGCCCTGGCCATGGGGACCAGTCTTTAGTCACTTGGCACTCGCCCAATCATGGTACCTGTTACTGGTCTCCTGGAAGACTGGCTGTGAGCTTGGTCCCATCACTTGCTATTTTGGGGGACCATTTCCCCTTTCTGAGGCTTGATTCTCCTATCTCTAAAGTAGAGATGGTAATTTTTGTTTCCCCCAGTGAATGGCAGCCCTCTCCATCCTCACCTTCCCGCACCCTTCCCACTCCACTCCTCCCCCCAGCGCCATGCAACCAGCTACCTGGACTTTTTTTCCAGCTCTGCAGCCACTGTCATTACTAAACCACCCTCGTCTTCCTCCAGGTTGCCTTCAACAGACTTCAGGCTCCTGCTTTCCCTCAGCATCCCCCTCATGCCAGTCTACTCTCCACTCAGCAGCCAGAGTGAACCTTGAAAGCACTAAACTTGATCTCAAGACACCCTGATGAAACCAGCAAATGTTTCCCATTGCTCTCAGAATGGAGACACAATTCCTCTTTACCTCTGACAACAAGGACCACCACGTCTGGTCCCTGGCGATTTTCCCACTTCATTTCCACTCTGCAGCCCCAGAAAGATCAGATTCCTTGCAAGTCCTCACAGTCTCTGAGCTACTCCTGACCCATGTTTTGTCCAAGCTGTTCCCCTTTCCCAGGCCATTCTTCCCTCCTTTCTTAGTTAACATCTCTACTTCTTCTGATGTCAGTTCAAGCATCACTTCCTCAGGGGACCCTCAAGATCAAATTTTCCAGTTACAGGCTCTCGTTGCCCCAAGTACCTGTCCATTGTAGACTTTTTAGAACCTGTCACAGCTGTAACTTAGCATTTAATTATGGGAGAACCGAGTGCATGTCTTTCTTCCCTGCAATACAAGCCCAGTGAAGGCCGATACCTTATCTCTTTGGGCAACCGTATCTTCCATGCCTAGTGTAGTGCCTGGCACAGAATAGGCACCTAGTAAATAAGCTTCACTGAACAAGTGAAATAAAAACATTAGAAGGAAAGATTTTTGTCAAAAATGTAAATCCTAGGTACCAATTTGGGAGTATTCCTCTACCCACTGTACAGATAAGGAAACTGACAGAAAAGCGAAGGGACTTAATCCTGTCTCCTGGCTTAGCAGTAGAGCCAGGACTGGAACCCAGACATAGCTCCCAACACAGGGAGGGGTTTGACTCCTGCCTGCTGAGCTCAGGTGGCTTCTGCCTCCATCTCTGGTGCTTACTGCCTGCACCTTGCTGCCTCTCCAGGAGCTGGGCTGCCTGGAGTTTGCAGATGCTTCTGGGCGGGGGACAGTTAGTGCTGGCGGGAGATGTCTGCTCTGCCATCAGGGTCTTATTTCTTATTCATGATCTGTTACCGTACAAGGAGCTTAGCTGCAAACAAACAGGCAGACACAGCTCCTTGCTTCAAAGCCATCCTGGGGGCAGGAACAGAGCCTGGTCTGGCCAGGGTCCCCAGGGTGTAGTTGAGTGGGCCAGGAAGAGGCGCGGGCTGGGCTCGATGCGGATGGCATGGAACAGGTGGCTACTTGAGAGCCAGTGGAAGGCAACGAGGGAGGGCCACATCTCTGGAGCGATCGTCTTGCAGCGACCTTCCAGCTCTTTAAAAATAGACACACAGCAAAGAGGGGGAAGAGGCAAACAAAGAAAATAAATTCTTTCAAGTGTGGTCAGAAGCACTTTTTTATGTTGCTTGCCGTCTCATCTCTCATGCTTTCTTCCCCCTGGGAAATGAGGATAATGCATTTCTGGTGCCTGAAATCTACAGGCCAGCCTGGGACCCTGAGTGAGCCTGTGGAAGCCTGCAATGAACCTGGCCCTGTGGCAGGGGCTTTCAGTTTCACGTAATCCTCAGAATAGCCCTGGGAAGCTTTTTGTGGCTCTTCTGTTTGGATTCAACAAATATTTGAGCATCTTTTCGGGGCCCCAGGGCCTCCATAGTGAATCCCTGCTGTCATGAGTCCCACATTCTACGTCCCTGAAACCATGAGAGAGTTGATGCTATAAAGGGAAGAGTTTGAGTGATGGGACACAGAGTCATCAGGGTAGGGGGTGGTGTGTTGGATTGGGAAGTCAGGGGAGGCTTCTCGGAAGAGTTGATATCTGAGCTGAAGCCTGAAGGATGAGGAGGAATCCAGCTGTTGAAAGAACCGGGTTGCAGAGGAGCAGTCAGTGATAGAGCAGCAGGTGCAAAGGATGGGAAAGGTTATCAAGGACCCAAGGAAGAGAGGAGATGAGACAGGCTGGAGCAAAGTGAGAGGGACCCACGCAAAGGAGAGGGAAGCTGAGAGGTGACGAGGACCAGTGGGGTTGGAATTTTACTCTGAAAGCAACGGACCATCCCTGCAAGGCTACAAGAAGATATGCTTCTGTCTACTTTTATGAGATTGACCTAGGCACTGTGTAATGAATGGATTCAAAGCTGAGAGAGGGTCAGCGGGAAGCTATGGTGGTAACAGAAGTCCAAGATGGCAGCAGCCAGTGGTGGGGACAGAGGTGATGGGAAGCAGGGCATGGCTGGGTGTGGGAGTCCAGGGAGAGGGAAGAGTCAAGGGCGCTTCCTAGGTTATGGGTTTGTGCAATAGATGGTGATGGTGCCATTCACAGCGGTAGGAAAGGTGCAGGGAGAACCAGGCAGGAGTTGGCATCGGTGGGAATCTAGATTTTGTTTTGAATATAAAGGTTTCAGGGCAAATCATGTAACCAGGCAGAGTTTATGGTTGGATGTATGAGTTTGGAGCTCAGATAACACTCGGCGGAAGATAAGATTTAGGAGGCACAAAGTTGTAGATGGTACAACCCAGCAGGACCCTTCATGGACTGAGCTGGTTAATGGCCAGTTGCAAGTTCCGTGATGGCGGGGACCATGCCTGTCTTTGTCTCTGCTTTCTGCTCCCTCCCCACTACAAACTAGCATTACGGAAGACTGAAAGGTGAATACGCTGAAAAAGCAAAGGTGTGATCCTGTTTTATAAGAGACCGTTCAGAAGCAAACACAGCTTCAAAAGCACAGAACAGAAAAGCTGCAGGATCAGTTTGGAATCCAGGGCCATTCAGATGAGCCAGGGTCAGCAATTGCCTTAGCCTCACAGAGCCTGCCCTGCTGGGTGGTCCAAACTAAGAGGCTAAGTGCACTTGTGAGGCAAACATTTGAAGAACTCGAGAACAAGCAACTTCTAAGCCTTTTGGAAGGATCTGCTGTGTGCTCAGGGGGTTTGTGCACCGTTCGTTTTGCTTTCCTGAGCACGTCTGTGTCTTTGCTACTGCACTTGTCTTATTGCCCTGCAGGCCTTTACACCGGAGACACCCTTACATCCTCCGACCCAACACCCTCTCTGTCCGCAAAACCAAAAGCTTCACAAGGGTAGAGGGCTTTATCTGATTGATTTCATAACCTCAGAGGCTGGCTGGGTGCTGGGCACGTGACAGACGACAGATAACCAATACTCACAATAGCTCAGTGGGGTTATTGAATAAATGAATTCTTAGCTATTTATTGAAGCAAATTCCTTAAGGATCTCTCTTAGGTGATAACTTTCTAAAATTACTATGTAGGATCCAATGGCAACAGAATATATTGAGGGTTTTAAAACGTATTATGTGGTAGCTGTGTGATCTGGAATAAGTCTCTGAGCCTCTCTGGGTTTTGGTTTCTTCTAAACAGCCTAGAAAGGGTTGGCAACATCTGTAGCATGCACGAGTTTATACGTGTTCATTAAAAAGCAGAGACATTACTTTGCCAACAAAGGTCCCTCTAGTCAAGGGTATGGTTTTTCCAGTAGTCATGTATGGATGTGAGAGTTGGACTGTAAAGAAAGCTGAGCACTGAAGAATTGATGCTTTTGAAGTGTGGTGTTGGAGAAGACTTGAGAGTCTCTTGGACTGCAAGGAGATCCAACCAGTCCATCCTAAAGGAAGTTAGTCCTGAGTATTCATTGGAAGGACTGATGTTGAAGCTGAAACTCCAATACTTTGGCCGCCTAATGCGAAAAACTGACTCATTTGAAAAGGCCCTGATGTTGGGAAAGATTGAAGGCAGGAGGAGAAGGGGACGACAGAGGATGAGATGGTTGGATGGCATCACCGACTCGATGGACATGAGTTTGAGTCAAGTCTGGGAGTTGGTGATGGACAGGGAGGCCTGATATGCTGCAGTCCATGGGGACGCAGAGTCAGACACGACTGAGTGACTGAACTGAATTGATTTGGGTGGCGAGGGGGGTCCTGGCTGAGTGAAGGCTAAGGCAGGGTACTTAGGGTACCTCTTCTTGGGGAAGGCAGACTGAGCTTTGAGTCAAGGCCCAAGGTTAGAAGTAGAAAGAGGTAGAAAGATCGGTAAAGTGCCTGGTGGAGAAAAATGCTGAGACAAAGACTATATGTTATTTTTACAGTAAAAATTAATCAAGGGACTTCCCTGGTGGTCCAATGGTTATAAATACTCCTTCCAAGGCAGGGGACGTGGATTTGATTTTCTGTTGCGGAAGTAAAGTTCCACATGCTGCAGGGCAACTAAGTCAGCTAGCAAACATGAGCCCCTGCTCTCCAGAGCCCACGCGTGCTGCACAGCCAAAATTAAAAAAAAATCAGGATATCCATGGACATCAGCAAGCATAGCTGATTCTCCCTCCAAAATATCCCTCAAGTCCACCCACCTCTCCCCCTCCCCCTCTGACCCTCCAGTCCTTCTCCCCCCCAACCCCCTCCCCTGGCCATTCCCCCAGACTCTGCAGCAGTCTCCTCACTGCTCTCTGCCTCCTTTCTTGCTTTGCGAAACAGGATGACATTTTAAAAATATAAATTAACTCACATCCCTGCCTTGCTTAGAACCCTCTGGGGATTGCATCATGCTCAAAATAAAATCCAAACGCCTCACTTTGGTCTTGAATGACCTGGCCCAGCCTCCATCTCTAATCTCACCCCCACCTCTCTCTCTTCAGCGGGAGTCCCACCCGTTTCTCCTCTTCTCAACTCCTCAGGCCCAGCCTTCAGGCCTCACCCCATCATGTTCCCTCTGCCTGGAATGCTCCATCCCTCACTTTGGGCAGGATGGCTCTCAGGTCTCAGCATAAATGTCACCTCCTCAGAGAGGTCCTCCGTGACTACCTGATCCCAAAATACAACCTCCAATGAGTTTATATCATTGAATGGCATCCTTTAGTAGCTCTCCTTGCAATTTTTTGTCTGTTCATGTGTTTATCATCAGCTGCTAGACCATGAACTACACAAAGAACAAATACCATGCCACATTTATTCCCCAGTGAATCTTCTGGCACATAGCAGATGCTCAGTAAATGGTCCTTACATGAATAAATCCTCCCCAGTTGGAACGGACCCCAGCATGGCTCCAACACAGTGAAGACAGAGGGAGGAGGAAGGCCATTTGGGTATCTTGAGGCGTCAGTGTGGGGCCCACAGGACCACAGTGCTCTCGAGGGCAGCGTTTCAAGCACGCACAGAAACTGCATCCAGCCCTCGGGCGACCACAAATGGTCTTGCATGGAGTGTGCTGGACTACGCCTTCCCCGAGACTTCCAGAAACACTTAAGGGAAGGCACTCTGTGGGGTTCTGAGGTCCCACCCAGTCGGTGGCGCTCCACGCCTGTGGGTTTTGTATATTTCTGTTGATGACACTTGTTAGTTGCTCCCCTTCTTGATGGCCCTTGGCTCTCCGTGGTAAATTCAGCGCCATCTGGATTTATTAATTACATCTGTATTCCAACCCAAGGTGCATCCTCTAACAGGGAGTCAAGCTGAGCATGCCCTTTGAAAGCTGGCTCTTCCAGAGGCCAAGGGCCTTCACGAAACAAAATGACTTATTTCTGGGAAAAGGCATAAGCAGAATCGTCTCTCACAACTTGTGCATCGTTCCTGTCTTCTGCAGGTATTCACTGGCCAGTGTAACATAAGCAAAAAGCATGAATTTAAACTGGCTTCTGCAGGAAGTTTCTGGCCTATGCTGAACCTGCTATTTCAAGGTGAAAAAGGAGGGCGTGATGCTTAAGAACCAAAAGATACCCATTCACCTATTTAGCTCCTGGATGCCCCAGACATCCCCAAGGTGAGTGCCTGTCTGCTCCAGTTCCTGAATCCCTGCTATGGAATCAGATGGAACAGCTCACGTTGGCAAAGGTACCCAGGGTCCAGGTCCAGCTAGGAGCGTGGTCCAGATAAAACAATTTCTAGTCTTCCTCCTTATCAAGAAGCATTTCTCTTTTTTTTTAAGTTTATTTTATTGAAGTATAGTTCATTTACAATGTTGTGTTATTCTCCTGGATGGCAAAGTGATTCAGATATATATACCAGATACATAAATTCTTTTCCATACTCTTTTCCATTATGGTTTATTACAAGATGTGTGTGTGTGTATGTGTGTGTGTGTGTGTGTGTGTGTGTATGTGTGTGTGTGTTAGTTGCTCAGTCGTGTCCAACTCTTTGCAACGCCGTAGACTGTAGCCCACCAGGCTCCTCTGTCCATGGGATTCTCTGGGCAAGAATACTGGAGCGGGTTGCCAGTTCCTCCTCCAGGGGATCTTCCCGATCCAGGGATCCAACCCGAGTCTCCCACAGCGCAGGCAGCTTCTTTATCATCTGAGCCACCAGGGACGCCCTATATTGAATTTATTTCTAGTCCCCTGTGCTATACAGCAAGACCTTATTTTTTAGCCACTTTATGTACAATAGTTTGCATCTGCCAATCTCAGACTTCCATCCATGCTTCTCCCACTCCTGCTCCCTGGCAAGCACGGGTCTATTCTCTATGTATAGGAATCATAGATAAGTTCATCCGTGTCATACTTTAGAGTCCACATATAAGTAGCATTTTGTCTTCCTCTTTCTGGCTTACTTCACTTAGTATGATAGTCTCTAGGTCCATGCACGTTGCTGAAACTGGCATGACTTTGTTCTTTTCTTGACTGACTAATATTCCCGTGTGTGTGTGTGTGTGTGTGAGAGAGAGAGAGAGAGAGAGAGAGACCTTCTTTACCCTTTCACCTGTCAATGGACGTTCAGGTTGCTTCCACGTCTTGGCTACAGTGAATGGTGATGCTATGAACATATGGGGCGCGTGCATCTTTTTGAATGGTACTTTTGTCTGGATATATGCCCAGGAGTGGGATTGCTGGATGATATGGCAACTCTATTTTTAGTTTTTTGAAGAATTTCCATACTGTTCTTCATAGTGGCTGCACCAACTTGCATCCCCACCAACAGTGTCAGAGCACTCCCTTTTCTCAAGGAGCACTTCTGTTTGGGGTGGGAAGGGGCTTGAGGCAGAGGCTAGAGGCGCCCCCAGGGGTCTTCTATGTCCCGCGGGGCTAGCGGCTACTACTGTTCCTTCTCAGCTTCATTTGTGAGAATCCACAAACTCATTCCATGATGGGACTTGGGCAAATTACGTGGCTCTCTGGACCTGGAAATCCCTTTCTGGAAGTAGGAGCAGTGATCCCTGCCCCACAGGTGGTGGTGAAGACAGGTGAGATCAGGTAGACCAAGGGCTCCCAGTCAAGGACTCCCCCTACCTTGGTCTCAACCCCTGTATCAGAATCAGGACCTTGGCAGGTCGCTCTAACAGGCTGCCAGCCCAGTTCACTGAGTAGCCACCTGAGAGCGCATCACACGTCTCGACAGCGTCCTGTTTACAGAGTCCAAGGTGACGCTAACGAAGACAGCTGTGATTTAGTGTGCGCTCTCTGTGTCCCAGGGAACTTCCGTCTCTCAGCAGACCTGGTCCTCACAATAGCCCTGCAAGGTAAGTCTTATTACCATCCCTGCTTTGTAAGTGAGGATGCAGGGACTCAGAGAAGTGGAGACATTTAGGAGGCAGAGCCAAGACTTGAAGCCAGGATGCTCACCTGTTTCCTCAGCGCCATGCTGGCTCTCTCTCCCCTGCACGAGAACTTTTCATGACCTTCTCCCTCATCTTGCCCCAATCTTATTTATTTTTAATTGAAAGGAAATTGCTTCACAATATTGTGTTGGCCTCTGCCATGCTTCAACACGAAGCAGCCACAGGTTTACACGTGTCCCCTCTGTCTTAAGCCTCCCTCCTGCCCACTCCTCCTTCCCGCCCCTCTGGGTTGTTGCAGAGCCCTGGTTTGAGCTCACTGGGTCGTACAGCAGATCCCCACTGGCTATCCATTTCACACGTGGTAGTGCATATGCTTCCACGTTTCTCTCTCCATTCGTCCTGCCCTCCCCTTCCTCCATCACCTGCTTTAATGGTGACTCCTCTTCCCCACCTAGGAGCCTTGTGCTCACCATGACAATCACACCACAGACATGTGGTCAGGCCTCTAGGTGGGACTGATTGATCCATGGCTCCCCTGAACTCTCAGAGACAACTGGTTGCCGTGATGCATCTCTGGCCAGCTTGAACGTGGCTTTTCTCCCTCAAAGACTTTGTCTCTTTCAGGCTGGACCCTGGGCTCAGTCCCCAGAGAACAGAGAAGCCTGATTTGGCATCCCCAAAGAGCAGTCCAGGGTCTCCTGGGAGCTAGGCGTTGCCATGGCATCTACCTTAGCTTCCCTGAGGCTGGGCTCAGCCGGCAAGGTCCAGCTAAAGCATCTCATCATGCCAGGCTGGTGGCCACGTTGCCAAGGGAATGTCAGCTTCTGAGCGGCTCCGGGGCTGTGGACCCTGGGGAGGAGGAGCAGGGAGCAGGGACAGGATTCAGGAGGACAGCTCCCTCCTCGGGCTGGCTCTCTGCTCCTGAATGGTCCCTGCCTGTGGACGTCTCCCTGAGAGCCCGGCATGGTGCTGGTGGACGGCGCACGCTCATTCCCTCACTCCTTGGCTCAGCCCATGTTCACTGAGCACGCTCTGTGCCGACTACTGGGGGTGCACAGAGGGAGTGAACACACACACAGGGCTGACCCTTGTGGAGCTTATATGTTAGTGGAAAAGGGAGCTACTCATGATTGTGAAAGAACAGCTGGGACAAAGGCCACCAAGACAGTGACGTGGTGCTTGCCCGACATAGGAGAATTTAACCGAACCCTGGAGGTCAGGAAGTCTACTTGAGTTGAGACCTGAATAGGTGTTAACCTGGAGGAGGAGGAAGATGGGGAGCGGAGGCAGAGAACAGGGAGGGCCTGCAGACCGGGCTGAAGACTCTGGCTTTAACCTCCAGGGCAATAAGACGCCGTCAAGAAGCCTTAAAGCAGGGGGTGGTGCAATCTGATCCACTATGAAATTATCACATAGCTGCCGATGAAGATTTGGAAGGATGGCTCCAAGCAGACATGGTGAGATCAGAGGTCATGAAAAAAGTGCTCAAGAAATATTTTGAACTTGTTTTCCAAATCTGTCACCTGTCTCCCTTCCCCACCACCACCACCTGGGTTCAAGCATCTTGATTGCGTTCATGCAGCTCTAACCAACCCCACCCGTGCCCTCCACTGTCTCCCACCTGTTACTCAACTTGCTGCAGGGAGTGCAAAATTTCCATTCAGATTTCTAAATCCAGCTGTGCCCTGTAGAGACTCCGTGGTGGCTCTCTGTGTCTTCCTTCCTTCAGCCTGATATATGTGGGGGATGTCTTTCGTTGTAGTAATATTCCCTACCCTCCCAAAGCTTCCCTCAGCTTCTGGAACATTGTTGTTTTTGTTCAGTAGCTGAGTCGTGTCCAACTCTTTGCAGCCCCATGGACTGCAGCACACCCAGCTTCCCTGTTCTTCACTATCTCCCGGAGTTTGCTCAAATTCATATCCATTGCATCTGGAACACAGGGTGACTTTTATCCCCAGGCAGACTCTCTGCCTGGAATGTCATTTCCTCCTTCCAGTCTGTAGCATCTCTGCCTCATCCTTCAAGAGAGTCCAAGAGGTCCCAGCCCACTATCTTTCCTGTACCTCTGTCCAGATTCTGATTTATTTCCATGCTGCTTCTTTAGGTTAACGGGAGAACAGATGTCTTGGAGCATCACCTAGATCAGGCTCTCAAAAGTATATACATTCATTTAATCCTGGAAACAATTGTTATGTAAAGAAACCATTGTTATTTACACTTTTAAAGATGAGAAAACCAAGCCTCAAAGAAGGGAAAGAAATCACCCAAGGATATACTGCAAGTAAGGAGAAGAATTGGGGGTCTGTCTGCAGTCTGGGATGAAGGTGGGGAAGGCATCATTTGGCCTCCTGGTGTTCACTGCAGTAGGGAAGGGAAGGAATTGGGAAATGATGCAACTAAATGAAGATAAATCTTGTCTCCCTCTGTATCTGTTCCCTGCTTGAGGTCCCTCTGTCTCAGACATTATTAATACTGGTGTCTTATGTTATAAACATTTGCCTTGGAAACAAACAGAGATCATTCTGTCATTTTTGAGATTGTATCCAAGTACTGCATTTCAGACCCTCTTGTTGACTATGATGGCTACTCCATTTCTTCTAAGGGATTCTGGCCTGCAGTAGTAGATATACTCTTGAGAGTCCCTTGGACTGCAAGGGGATCCAACCAGTCCATTCTGAAGGAGATCAGCCCTGGGATCTCTTTGGAAGGAATGATGCTGAAGCTGAAACTCCAGTACTTTGGCCACCTCATGTGAAGAGTTGACTCATTGGAAAAGACTCTGATGCTGGGAGGGATTGGGGGCAGGAGGAGGAGGGGACAACAGAGGATGAGATGGCTGGATGGTATCATTGACTCAATAGACGTTGAGTCTCAGTGAACTCCAGGAGTTGGTGATGGACAGGGAGGCCTGGTGTGCTGCAATTCATGGGATCGCAAAGAGTCGGACACAACTGAGCGACTGATCTGATCTGATCTAATCTGATTTGACCACTCCCAATTTTCCTTGATTCATGGAGCTAACATTCCAGGTACCTATGCAATATTGCTCTTTACAACATTGGATTTTACTTCCATCACCAGCCATCCACAACTGGATGTTGTTTTTGCTTTGGCTCCATCCCTTCATTCTTTCTGGAGTTATTTCTCCACTGATCTCCAGTAGCATATTGGGCACCTACCGACCTGGGGAGTTCCTCTTTCAGTGTCCTACCTTTTTGCCTTTTCATACTGTTCATGGGGTTCTCAAGGCAAGAACACTGAAGTGGTTTGCCATTCCCTTCTCCAGTGGACCACGTTTTGTCAGAACTCTCCACCATGACCTGTCCATCTGGGGTGGCCCTACACAGCATGGCTCATAGTTTCACTTAGACAAGGCTGTGGTCCATGTGATCAGTTTGGTTAGTTTTCTGTGGTTGTGGTTTTCAGTCTGTCTGTCCTCTGATGGAGAAGGATAAGAAGCTTATGGAAGCTTCCTGATGGGAGAGACTGACTGAGGGGGGAACTGGGTCTTGTTCTCATGGGCATAAAAACATGCACACACACACAAAATAACGTGAACAAGTGTACTGCACATGCGTATGTGTCTGGTTCTATGTAGACTACTTGGTCAGCATTATCTCAGTGAAAACTTTCCAAGAACCGGAAAAGGAGGTGCCATCATTATGCCCTCCCCTGGAGGGGAAACTGAGGCCCATGCCCTCATCCACAGGAAGAGAGTCTGGACTGGGCTGGCCCCCAAGCCCACAGTCCCTCCCTCTATGAAATACACTTTGCACATCCACAAGGAATGATTTACCCTGGGTCTCAAGGTCATTAGGAGCTTAACCACTTCTGTGGTCCTCCTAGCTTTTCCCAGAGCCTGAACCCCACTGCTTTTTCAGCCTCAGATCTTCTTGAGCTTCTGGAATTCTGCAGCCAGAAAGACGCGATCTTGATTTCAGTTGACAGCACTCCATATATGCCTCCATGCATCTATCCAGCCAGTTTCATTAGCATCTGCCATTGCCATGCCCTCACATGTGCAGGAACTCTGCAGATTGGAGAGCCTGGCCCTGAAGGAACTCATGGGCCAGTGCTGTGCCCTGCCCACCGAAGCTGTCAGTGGCATTGCAGAGGCCAGTTGGAAAATCTAATTTCTGAAAGGACCCGGTGATTATCGAAGGTTGGCAGCCTGAAGGCTTGCCCAGAAAATCCTTACTTTTCCCACCGCCACTGAAGTCTGGGGCAGATGCTGCAAATCAATGGGAAAGGAATGAGCTCAGCTGTGGCTTCTCCCTCAGGAGCATCAATGATGAAGAAGCATCTTGCGGAGTCTCGGCAATGTTGTCATGGTTGGATTTCCCCTGCCTGGGCCGCTTGCGGAGGTTTTTCTTCGGGCAGATTGTCACTGCTTCTCCATCCGCACCAGCTCAGGAGGCATCTCTCAACATCTTGCTCTCTCTGTTGACGTTCCTGCCAGTGGGGTGCTGTACGGCAAGCTCTGCCCTCCTAAAGAAGCTGCTGTAACAGCTCGCATTTTTTCCATGTGTTCTATATGCCAGACTCTTTGCAGGTGACGCTACAGCTACAGTGTGTACCCCCTCCACGATCCTGTAACGTAGCAGGTGTTGTCCCCATTCTACCGATGAAAACACTGAGGCTCATCGAGGGAGGGCGCCTGGGTCAAGACCAGACGGCCAGGCAGTGGAGGGCTGGGCCAGGAGCCCTCGTCCCTCTGATGCATGCCTACGTTGAGTGTATTGGTTCATGGCCAGGTAGCCCTGCCCGCAGGGTAAGCACTAGACAAAACCGTGAGGTTTTCTAAATTTTTGATCCCTTTGCTTTGGGGGATTAAGGAGGTCTGAGTACCTCAGAGAAGCCCAGGGAGGGGAAATGAGTGTCCACTAGATACAGTTCTCAGCTTCCATGAAGATAGTATCTAAAAGCTGGGGATGTGGAATGCATTTGTGTAGGTAAGATGGGGGTTGGATTTCCAGATGGACCCACAAAATCCCATTTGACCCTTAACTATTTGGAGGATTACTAGTCGTATTTCAGCTTCACCCAAATGACACTTAATCAACCCTGTTGCTGCAAGAAGGCACGTCCCAATATCTCACTCATGATACCAGCAACGTGTTTCAATGTCCACCCCCGAGCGACAGCCTCAGAGCTCCACCAAAAGGGCAAGTATGTGTGCTAAGTCACTTCAGTCGTGTCCGACTCTGCGGCTGTATGGACTGTAGCCTGCCAGGTTCCTCTGTCCATGGGATTCTCCAGGTAAGAATACTGGAGTGGGTTGCCATTTCCTTCTCTAGGGGATCTTCCCGACCCAGGGATGGAACCTATGTCTCTTATGTCTCCTGCATTGGCAGGCGGGTTCTTTACCACTAGTGCCACCACAAGGATGGGGCTTAATTCCTTTATCTATAAAGGAAAGACCCCTCTGGGCACTGGTGAACATGCCACATCTGTTTAAGATATGGACTAACACACAGCAGGTTCTTAGTACAAGCTGACTGAAAAAAAAAAAAAAAAGGCAGAAAGTGGGGCGGGGGCAGTGGGGAAGGTGGGCGGGAGGGGCTGTAAGAAATCAGGAAGGGAAAGACAATGGGCAGACGGGAAAACAATTGCTTTGGTCGTTGTGCAGGTGTTTGGGGATGAAGGGCAGATGCTGCAGGTAAGTCAGCCAGACACGCCTGAGCTAAACTTGGCCTCCACCTACACGATGTTGCTTCTGGCTGGCTGGCCTGTCTCAAAGACAGAGCTCTTCAGTGGCAGGGAAGATGGTCCTGGCTGCCCTCCGTAGGGACACTGCCCTGTTAGACACAGCTCCCACAGGTCCTGGCTGCCAGTGCAGGGCTGTGAGGCTGGCTCTCGTACCTTGCAAATGACTCCTTCCCATCCTGGTGCCCATTTGCCCTTTCCTGACGGAAGAGACTTTGTCTGGCAGAGAAGCATCACTGGGTGTTGCCATGGTGATGACTGTGCTATCACTCGGCAGTAAATCAGATTGCAAGTCTCACAGTGGAACCGTTCTACATCGGGAGGGTTGTAAGAAACGAGGAAGGGGTTGATATGTCAAGGGGTCTGCACTAGAAACGGGATTGCTGGATCACATGGCGACTCTACTTTTAGTTTTATAGATAACTTCTAGACTGTTCTCCATGGTGGCTGCTCCAGTTTACATTCCCACCAACGGTTCAGAAGGGTTCCCCCTCTCCCTTCGGAGAGTCTTCCAACGCTCTCCCTGCTTTGTCACCTGAGATGAGGCTCATCGGTTCGTTCATTCATGCAAGTCATTTCTTGAGCACCTACACTGTATCAAGCACCAAGCTAGCTTCTGGGGATGGAACCGCAGATACGAGAACGTGGTCCCTGTGTGGCTGCACAGTTTAAAGTCTAGTGGGAGGCGCAGGCACATAAGAAATTGTACCATAATGTTTAGAGGAGGCAGCCCTTCTGAACCGTTGGTGGGAATGTAAATTGGTGCAGCCACTATGGAGAACAGTATGAAAGCTCTTATAAAACTAAAAATAGACTTGCCATATGATCCAGCAATCCCATTGCTAGGCATATATCCAGACAAAACTAATTCAAAAAGGTGCACACATCCTTATCTTCATAGCAACACTGTTTACAATAACCAAGACATGGAGACAACCTAATGTCCGTTGACAGATGAATGGATAAAGAAAATGTGGTACATACACACATTGGAACATTACTCAACCATAAAAAGTGAAATAATGCCTTTTGCAGCCACATGGATGCAGGCGGTGCTAGTGGTAAAGAATCTGCCTGTCAATGCAGGAGATGCAAGAGACATCGCTCTTGGGTGTTCGCTCCCTGGGTGGGGAAGATGCCTTGGAGTAGGAAGTAGCAACCCCTCCGGTATTCTTGCCTGGAAAATCCCATGGACAGATGAACCTGGTAGGCTACAGTCCATAGGGTTGCACAGAGTAGGACACGACTGAGCACACACACACACACACACACACTCACACTTCCCAGCCACAAGGATAGAACTCAAGAGAACTTACTAAGAGAAGTGAGAAGGAGAAAGAGACACCGTATGATATCTCTTAAATGTGGAATCTCAAATATGGCAGAAACGAACCTGTCTACAAAAACAGCAACAGACTCACAGGCATAGAGAACAGCTTTGTGATTGCTGAAGAGGGGGATGGTGGGTAAGGAGGGTTGGATTGGAAGTTTGGGACTAGCAGATGAAAACTACTATATATCGAATGGATAAACAGCAAGGTCCTACCGTATAGCACAGGGACCTATATTCAATATCCTGTAATGAACCCTAAAGGAAAAGAAAGAGAAATCACACCATAATTATCGCTACCATTGTGATTCATGCTGTGAAGGAACATACCGGGAACGTACTAGTTTGCTTAGGCTCCCATAACAAAGTATGGCACATACCAGCCATACCATCACAGGTTAGGGTGGCTTAAACAACAGGAATTTATTTTCTCAATTCTGGAGGCTAGAAGTCCCAGATCAAGGTGTTGGACAGGGGTTGGTTTCGTCTTTGGTCCCTCCTTGGCTTGTAGTTGGCTGTATTCTCTCTGTGTCTTAAATAGCTTTCCTTCTACACTTTTCTTATAAGGACACCAATCATGTTGGATTAGGGCTCAGCCTTCCCATCTCCTGTGAGCAATAAGAAGCCACCAGTGGGCTGTAAACAGAAGAGCACCTTAATCAGCAAGTTCTTGCGAAAGATGGTTCTTCCAACGATTTGGGAAGGATGCCCATTACAGAGGCTATAAGAGTAGCTTAGGTGGACTGTTATTTGCCTCCAAATCTTTCTCCCTTCCTGGCCCTTGTCATGGTTTCCTTTCTATGGAAGGAACACACATTTCTCCCCTATCGTCTTGGGCCTTAACTATATAATTTGCTTTAACTAATAGAGTGTTCGCAGATGTAATGCAAACAAGGGCTTTACAAGCAGCTGCACGGTTTGGCTTCTACTCTTATTCATCACCTGCCTTGAGAAGAGAATGCCCTGGGTAGCTACCGGTCCATGAAGAATAACGAAACCTAGAGAGGAAACCAGAACTGACCTGTCGCCTAAAGAAGTGGTCTCCCAAACGACCCATACACCTATCCTCAAGAAATGTAGTGGAAAGTCATCGGGATTTGGAGGGGGTTGTTTGTTATGTGGCATTATCATACCAACATCTAACAAATAGACTAAGCAGGAGATGGGGTTGACTTGAATTAAGGTGATGGCAATAGGTCTGGCAGAAGTGGGCAGGTTCTAGATGTATTTTGTAGTTGACAACATATCAGTGGCATTTACAGGGCTGGACAATGGGAGTTAGATTTCAACATGTGAATTTTGAGGGGATGCTATTCAATCCATAAGATGTAGCAGGTACTGGGAACAAAAAGTTGTATTGCCTCTTAAGATTTAGATGGAGAAGTCATAGAGCCTCATACCCACTGCATTTGATTTATTAGTGACATCAAGTCACATGGCCAGCTCAGATTCAAGGCGACGGGAGAAGCAGATTCCACATCTTGGTGGGAGGAGTTGCAGAGCCACACCTACAAAAGGGCACGCAGATAGGAGGGACCATGTGTCTATTGTTGGAAGCAAGCATCCCAGAGGCTTTGAGGATGAGTGAGTAGGAAACTTTAGAATTCTTCCTGGTCCCCACCAAACGACTTGGCAGTTATCTGGGGACAGAAACATTTGAAAACCAACATATCCCCAGGAAATTCTCTTCTCACTCCTCTTCTCAGTCTAGCTAGTTATTTGAGGATATCCATTCTGGAATGATTTCATTTTACAGCTCGATAATGACAGAATTGCTTTGAGTGTGAAAATGATGAAGCCCTCAACATCCAGAGGCAATGGGCTGATGACACGGGAAGCTTGTGTTTTGCTCGCCCATCCCATCCCTTCCCATCCTTCCTTCTTATGATAAGTAAACTCTGGTGCTCCTTTTGTGAGCTCCACCTCCTCCACCAGAGGCAGGAGTGTTTGGACTGTCAATCAAGGTGTCCTGCTCATCACCTAGCAGAGAGGTGGACCCAGGACCCAGGGCTGCTCCCAGAATTTGCGTCTAAAGAGAAGTCATGTGAAGACAGGGTGAATATGATTCACCCACGGGGCCTGGCTGGGATTATGGTTTGGTTTCCTGCTCGCTGGATTTTTGGTTTCTTGTTCTTCCTGAGACTTGGTTTGTGTGTTTATTCCAATTTTCCCTTTGATTTGTAAGCTTTCCCACATCTTCCCAAAGCTCTTCATTGCATTGCTTAAGTGAGCCAGTGGATTTCTTCTTTTTAAATTAATTTTTATTGGAGTATAGCTGCTTTGACAAACCTAGATAGTGTATTAAAAAGCAGAGCTATCACTTTGCCAACAAAGGTCCATATAGTCAAAGCTATGGTTTTTCAAGTAGTCATATACGGTTGTGAGAGTTGGACCATAAAGAAGACAAACACAGAAGAATTGATGCTTCTGATTTGTGTTGCTGGAGAAGACTCTTGAAAGTCCCTTGGACTGTAAGGAGATCAAAACAGTCAGTCCTAAAGAAAATCAACCGTGAATATTCATTGAAAGGACTGACGCTGAAGCTGAAACTCCAATACTATGGCCACCTGATGTGAAGAGCGGACTCTTTGGAAAAGACCCCAATGCTGGGAAAGATTGAAGGCAGGAAGAGAAGGGGACAACAGAGGGTGAGATGCTTGGATGGCATCATCAACTTAATGGACATGAGTTTGAGCAAACCCCGGGAGATAGTAAAGGACAGGGAAGCCTGGTGGGCTGCAGTCCGTGGGGTCGCAAAGAGTCAGACACGATTGGGCAATTGAACAGTAACAAATACAAACAGCAAATTTTATTTTTAGTTGTTGTGTGTTTACTTCTATGGACATCAATATGAATAGTGAGCACCTCATGGCTGAAACTTTGTGGCTATTATTTTTTATGTGCTTGGATGCTCAGTCGTGTTCAACTCTTTGTGACCCCCCTGGACTGAAACCCTCCAGGCTCCTCTGCCCATGGAATCTTCCAGGCAAGAATACTTGAGTGGGGTGCCATTTCCTACTCCAGGGGATCTTTCCAACTGAAGGATGGAACCTGCGTCTCCTACATTGGGTGGCAGACTTTTTACCACTGAGCCACCAGGGGAGTCCTGGATAGATGGTAAAGGATTCGGCAATCATCAGACAAGTGCAGCTTTAGACACAGGGCTTACCAAGGAGGCATCAGAAAGAGGGTTGTGGACAGTGGGGGAAGCAGGGCAAAGGGAAGCAAGGCCAGGTGGGCTGGACCTGGGGCCAGGAGGGTCAGAGATCCCTGCAGAACATTCCACCTCAGGAGTGGTGAGGCAGTGTCTGAAGCTCCCTCCAAGCAGGGCTCTGTGGACTGGATCCCTGTCTGCCTTGCCATGTCCTAAGCCTGGTGCCTGCTCTGCTTTGGGAAGATGAACTCAAGCCCCACCTCCGGGGATGAGCTGTGCTGTGACCACAGGGGCAGGCGAGGGCGGCCTCCGTCTCTTCTCCCCTGCCTTGGAGTCGATCCCTTGCTAAATTCTTTCAAGTCGGGAAGTGGCAGAAGCCACAGGTCTGGGGGATTAGACAGGGCTGAACTTAAACCCTGGCCCTGAGGAGTCACCAGCTTTGAGACCTTAGCTCAGTCCCCTCCTACTCTGAGCCTCAGTTCCTCATCTGTAAAATGGGAGTGATAAAATTTTGGGGAAAATGTGTTCCTCATCTAATTTCCCCGGAGATTTGGAATGGCAGCAGACAGGGACAATAATGGCCAGTGACTCATGCAGCTGCAGAGAGAACAGATGCGTGTTCTGCAAGGGCACCCAGCGCGGGGCTCTGTGAATACACGCTGCTTTACTCGCTCAGATGAGGCCCCACGAAACCTACCCCCAGCCCCTTGTGGGAGGGAGGGAGGAAGTGGCCGGGGAGGGCTGGCCCTCTCCAAGAGTCTCCCTAACTCAAACACAGCTGCTTCTGGGAGCCAGGCTTTGTTCTGGGAGGCGGGGTGCGTTTCTGCCTGTCTTCCCATTTCGCTTTCTCTCCCGTGTGTCTCAGTTAGTGGGTTTAAAATCAGAGAGATCCGTTCCAGGAATCTCAGCTCTATCACCAAACAGCCTGGTGACTTTCATCTCTATGGGCCTCTGTTTCCTCATCTATAAAACGGGAATGAGAATAATGGCTTCTTATGGATTCTTACAAGGAATAAATAGGTTGGAGAATGTGAAAGGGTCCCAGAGGGCTCCCAGAACATAGCAGGTGCCCTGACACTCTGTGGCTTTCCTTTCTGGCAGGAACTCAGCATCTCATGCTCCAAAAACCCATTCCACGACCTCAGTCCCTCTCGGGGAGGAGTCCAGGTCCACGCCCTCCCCTCTCTCTGTGTCTCTCTGCTATGGCTCCTGCACGAGGTGATGGAGGATGGGAAGCTACTGTGTCCGTGTGTCCAGGGCGCTGGCTGGGAGTGGAGCTGGGGCATGAGCAGCCGGCTGAGGGACAGCAGCCTGGGGAGAGGGCCTTTGTGTTGGCGAGTGCACACAGTCAGGACTGACAAGGCTCAGGGTTCCCTCTCCATACAGGCCTATTAGCTGAGTCACTGCATTCCTCTTAATAAACTCTGATGAGCAGCGTTTAAGCAGGGCGCTGGCCCCAGGTGAGTGGGTGGGAAGGTAGGGATGGGCCACAAAGAGCAGCGACAACAGCCATTCCTTACTGAGTGCTCAGCGTGATTATTCTTTTTATTTCCACTTTATTTTTTTATTGAAGTATAGTTGATTTACAGTGTTGCATAAATTACAGCAAAGTAATGCAGTTATACATAAATATACGTTCTTTCCGCTCCAGTATTCTTGCCTGCAGAATCCCCATGGAGAGAGAAGCCTGGTGGGCTACGGTCCGTGGTGTCTCAGAAAGTTGGACATGACTGAGCAACCGAGCACGTACCTTCTTTTTTATCTTCTTTCCATTGTGGTTTGTTACCAGATATTGAATGTGGCTCCCTGTGCTATACAGTAGGATCTTGTTGTTTATCCATTCTATATATAATAGCTTGCATCTGGTAACCCCGGCCTCCCAGTCCCTCCCTCCCCAGCCCCTTGGAAACCACAAATCCATTCTCCATGTCTGTGTTTTTCTGTTTCACAGATAAATTCGTTAGTGCCATATTTTAGATTCTATGTATAAGTGATATAATACATTTGTCTTTCTCTTCTGACTTGCTTCTCTTAGTATGATCATCTCTAGGTCCATTCATGTGGCTGGTTCTTTTCGTGGCTGAGTAATATTCCATTGTATATACACACTGCACCTTTAGCTACGCATGCGTTGACGGATATTTAGGTCATTTCCATGTCTTGGCTCCAGTGAATAGCACTGCTGTGAACACAGGGATGCCTGTATCTTTTTGAATTACGGTTTTGTCTGGATATGTGCCTAGGAGTGGACTTGCTGGATTATACAGCATGGTTATTCCAAGAGCTTTATGTATGCTCCTTTATTTAATCGTGATCTTTGCTCTTTAAGAGTTTATACTAATATTAATAATGCTTATAACTACCATTATTTAGTCCTTACTCTGCTCCAGGCTTCCCTGATAGCTCAGTTGGTAAAGAATCTGCCTGGAATGCTGGAGACCCCGGTTCGATTCCTGGGTTGGGAAAATCTGCTGGAGAAGGGAAAGGCTACCCATTCCAGTATTCTTGTGCTTTCCTGGTGGCTCAGCTGGTAAAGAATCAGCAGGTAAAGAATCTGCCTGCAATGCGGGAGACCTGAGTTGGATCCCTGGGATCAAACCAGTCAATTGTAAAGGAAATCAGCCCTGAATATTCACTGGAAGAACTGCTGGAGAAGGAATAGGCTACCCACTGCAGTATTCTTGGGCTTCCCTTGTGGCTCAGATAGTAAAGAATCCACCTGCAATGTGGGAGACCTGGGTTGGATCCCTGGGTTGGGAAAATCCCCTGGAGAAGGGAAAGGCTACCCACTCCAGTATTCTGGCCTGAAGAATTCCATGGACTGTGTAGTCCATGGGGTGGCAAAGAGTCAGACACAACTGAGTGACCTTCATTTTCACTGCTCCAGGAGCTTCCCTGGCAGCTCAACTGGTTAAGGATCCACCTGCAATGCAGGAGACCCTGGTTGGATACCTGGGTTGGGAAGATCAGCTGGAGAAGTAATAGGCTACCCACTCCAGTATTCTTGGGCTTCCCTGGTGGCTCAGCTGCTAAAGAATCTGCCTGCAATGTGGGTGACCTGGGTTCAATACCTGGGATCAAACCAGTCAATTGTAAAGGAAATCAGCTCTGAATATTCATTGGAAGAACAGATGCTGAAGCTGAAGCTCCAATACTTTGGCCACCTGATGCGAAGCACTGACTCATTGGAAAAGACCCTAATGCTGGGAAAGATTGAAGGTAGGAGGAGAAGAGGGCAACAGAGGATAAGATGGTTGGATGGCATCACTGACTTGATGGACATGAGTTTGAGCAAGCTCCAGGAGTTGGTGATGGACAGGAAAGCCTGATGTGCTGCAGTCTACGGGGTCGCAAAGAGTCAGACATGACTGAGCGCCTGAACTGAACTGACTGAACCTGCTCCAGGCACTGGGCTAAGCGTTTTCCACACATGTTCTCAGTTATTCCCTTGCTGCCCTATAAGCCAGGTACCTTTACTCTGCCCATTTTACAGATGAGGGAACTGAGACTCCAGTAAATTCCTGGGCTAAGTCGGAGCGTCTCTTGTGTTAGCATGCATGTAAAACAGCTGACGATCCTATTCAATCCCAGAAGGTCTGGGTTGGGGCCTGAGTTCTGCATTTCTAACAGGCCCCTGGTGATGTTGGTGCTACTCATTTGGGGACCATGCTGGAGGTGGGAGGTCCTAGATCACCCAGCTGAAGGAAGACCCATTCGGAACTGAGGATGCCCCATCACATGGTTAAATCAAGTGTGGGACCAACTTTGAAAAACACTGTAATGATAGTAAAAAGAGAACATATGAAAGGGCATGGGAGGAAAAGGCCATTTCTGATTGGAGGGTTGAAGGAAGGCTGCCTGGAGGAGGTGGTCTGAGTAGGGCCACAGAGATGGAAGGGAAGGGGCATCTCAGGTTCAGGGAACCCATGAATAAGACCATGGAGAAGGAAAAGGGTGGATGTGTTTGGGGGATACGATTGCTGAAGCGTAGGGTATGTTATGGAGTGAATTATATCCCCCCAAATTTGTATATTGAAGCCCTAACCCCTAGTATTTCAGAATGTGACTTTGTGTTCAAATAGGGTCGGTGTAGATGCTAACATGTCAAGATAAAAGAGGTGGTATTGGAGTAGAGTGGACCTCTAATCCCAGAGGACCAGAGTCCTTGCAAAAAGGGGAGATGTGGACACAGAGACATGTGATCGCCAAGGCGCTTCCAGACTCCTGAGAGGTGCCTGGAACAGACCCTCCCCGAGCTCATTCCGAGGGAATGCGATGCTCCCCGAGCTCATTCCGAGGGAATGCGATGCTCCCCGAGCTCATTCCGAGGGAATGCGATGCTCCCCGAGCTCATTCCGAGGGAATGCGATGCTGCCGGCACTTGATCTCGGCTTCGCACCTCCAGAGCTGTGAGACGATACATTTCTGTTGTTTAAACTGCTCAGGATGTGGCATTTTGTTGCGGCAGTCCTAACAGGGTGTCTGTTGGGTGCCTGGCATGTGTATGTTGGCAGATGGCCTTGAGGGAGAAAAACCCTCTTTGGTGCCTGGAAATAGCACTTTTAGCCCCAAGAAGGTACCTTGTTAGAGGGAAAATCGGTAAAAGAACGGCTAGCTCATTCGAAAGGAGCCCCGTTCCCTGCCTGGGACCTGCATGAAAGCAGATGTAAATGAGACATCTTTCTGCTTCTAGAGAAAAATAAACCCAGCGCTAAGGCAGACATCAAAGATTTCTAAGAACTGATTCAAGTTTCTCTCCTTATGTGAGAAGGTCATAGAGAAGAAGATGGGACAAGAACTACCAGATGTTGAGTCCTGCTCGGGGTCAAAGACTGTCCTGGACACTCTCCGTGCTTTAATTTCATCCCACCGCACTCTTAGAAGGAAGGTCTTGTTATCCTCATTTCACAGAAGATGAGGCTGAGGGTCAGAGAGTTTAGGTCACTTGCTTGAGGACCCGCAGATAAGAAATAGCACGACAGACATTGCAATCCAGTGGTCTAATTTCTCCCATCCTTTCTACCACAGGAGAACACATCATGATGGGAAAAGTGACCCAGAGCCAGGCCACCATTCATGGACGGGAATGAACCCAAGACCAGGAGGCTGGCAAAGAGATCTGCCTGCAGAATTCTTCCCACGTGAGAGAACACTCCCTTTATTGTTTGAGCTACTTTTAGTCGGGCCGTATGTTTGCCACTGAAAGCATCCGAGCAGAATCGGCTGTGTAACATAGGCCAGGTCTTGAGATACATCCCCAGGGACGCATGCCAAGAGGAGCTAATAAACAGTGCCCCTGCGTCCGCACCCAAATTCTGGTCCAACTGAGAAAGAAGAGCAAGAGAAAGGCAGATGGAGCCCCCAGCGTCACCTTTACTAAAGATAAAGTGGCGGCTGCAGAGCGCGGCTCTCTCTGCGGGGAAGTGGGCTGCCTTCTGCTGCAGCCAGAATGGGCAGGCTCGCCCACCCGGCTGTGGGCAGCCTGGGGCCGCGGCGGGGACTGGGAGAGCCAAGCAGAACCTGGCTCCTCGTGGGCAGCTCACTCCCGAGGGAGAGCGGGGAGGAACGTGCTGGGCTCCTCTTGCCAGTTCCTTACCCCAGACTCACCTAGGAGCTAGGTCACTCTGCGGGGAGGGCATGTGACGGGGAAGAACCATCAGAGAATCTTGAGAGCGTCGCTTCTAGAGGATTCATGGAGAATGAGAAAGATATTTTTTTTTCTGGAAATATAAAATTAAAGGAAAGAAAAAGTAAGAGACAAAGCGGAGTGATTATTGTGTGTTAGTAACACATAATAATCTATTATAGATAATTTTTGGTTACAAAAATGGGAAAAGTCTTACACTCGTGCAGTCTATGTTTGAGCACAGACAGGCATGGAAGTGTATACAGCCAGGTTTCCCTGAGGGGTGTGGGTCGAGGAAGCAGGGAATGGTGGTGAAGTGTGTTTGAAGGGGTGGAGGCACTGAGGCTCACGGTTCTTGCCCGCTAGGAGCTGCCGGTCCTGTGGGGAAGCTCAGATGACCTTCTGGATCCCATCCAGAACATGAGGTAGAGCAGATGACCTTCTGGATCCCATCCAGAACATGAGGTAGAGTTGTGGGTTCAAGCTGGTATCGGACTGTGCAGACTGCTCGCGGGAGATGGAAGCAGAGGAGGGCACACAGAGGAGATGAACACGGACTAGGAGGCCAAGCATGCAGACCTGAGGTTCTCAGAGTGGCCCCCAGGCCAGCAGCATCCACACCGCCCTGTGGTAAGTGCCCTCGTGTCTGGCTACAGTGGGCCTCCTAGTGGCTGCTCCTCTCTGTGGCCCCAGTTCTGGCCCTTTGCCCCTGTCCTTCCAGGTCTGGGATGGTAGTAGCTTTTTTTTTTTCTTTTTTAATGTGCAGGGTCTTAGCTGCGGCGCCCAGGAGCCTCCATCTTCGTTACAGCATGTGGAGGTCTAGTTTCCCAACCAGGGGTGGAACCCGGGCCCCCCTGCACTGGGAGCTCTGAGTCTCAGCCACTGGACCAGGGAAGTCCCCTGGAATAGTAGTAGCCTACTGCTCCTGTGGTCCCTTACCATCCTTCATGGTTTTCCTTGACCCTGCCCACATCTCATAAACATAGTCTCTTCATTACAGTTTCTTCCTGGTATGAATGAATGAATTCCATTCAACTCTTGAGTGAGATCCTTGATGATAAAGACACCAGCATCAATAATGGTTAGCATTTATGGGGTGCTTTCCTATGTGTGACTTTTTTTCCAAGAGTGTTACATGCTTTAACTCATTTAACCCTCCATGTATGGTAGGTGTTGTTTGGCCTTATTCTTGAATGAATGCTTGTCACCTTTGGCCTGTGAACTTTGGTGGCGTTAGTGGTAAAGAACCCACCTGCCAGGGCAGCGGACATGAGATGCAGGTTTGAAGCCTGGGTTGGGAAGATCCCCTGGAGGAGGGCATGGCAACCTACTCCAGTATTCTTGCCTGGACAATCTCAGGGACAGGGCAGCCTGGCGGGCTATAGTCCATGGGGTCACACAGAGTCAGACACGACTGAAGTGACTTAGCACGCAGGCATGCATGAACTTCAGTCTTGGCTTCAGATGAAAGAAACAGAGCCAGACATCAAACGGAAGCTCCTGGGATGGTATATGACTTTTCTGGCCATGCTGATGGAAACTGATGTTGCAGAGGCCTGGTGACAGTCAGTGACAGCCTCGCTCCCCACCCAAGCTCGCTGAGTGCTGGAACTGTTTCCTAGGCTGCCAGGTCCTCCAAGCGTCCAGCGCGGGCTGAGAGGCTGGCAGCGGATGCTCCCTGAGCTCCTATAGACTGATTGATTGGCTGCTACTGTGTGGCTGAATGAGTAGATGCTTTCAGAGCAGCTGCTGCCGGGGGGAAAATTCCAAGTGCAAAATATTATTATTAATTGTCACGATTGCTCATTCGGCTGCAGGCACTGTGTCTGCTTAGAAGAAAGAGATAAGGCATCCCTGCCAAAGTAAAAGGGCTGATTAATGCTGGTGGATTTTGTCCTCTGAGAGGAGGCTATAGACTGTTATGATTTTCTTTTCCATGACTTCTAGACCAAATTAAAAAAAAAAACCCAAAACATCTGGATTTTGAGGCCTGGCTAGGCCCAAGGCTGTTTGACCTTGGGTGGATTACTTAACCTCTCTGCCTAGCGTCTTCATTGATTAAATTGAGAAGTTAGGACTAGGTGCTAAGAGCTCTTCTAGGGACTTTCCTGGTCATCCGGTGGTTAAAGATTGTGATTCCAGTGCAGGGGGTACAGGTTCGATCCCTGGTCAGGAAACTAAGATCTCACATCATGAGTGGCCAATATTAAAAAGATATATTAAGAAATCTTTTGAAAAATCTATTAAAAAGTAAGCTTAACAAAATAAGATGCCTTCTAGCAGTCCCCCAAAAATGCTGGGCAATGCAACATCGAGGCCTGCTGATCGACTCTGTGTTTGTCCATCCTTTGTCCTAATGAAAGTGAAGCCGCTCAGTCGTGTCTGACTCTTTTCGACCCCGTGCACTGTAGCTGGCCCAGCTCCTCCATCCATGGGATTTTCTAGGCAAGAATACTGGAGTGGGTTGCCATTTCCTTCTCCAGGGGATCTTCCCAGCCCAGGGATCGAACCTGGGTCCCCCACATTGTTAGCAGACCCCTTACTGTCTGAGCCACCAGGGAAGTCTTGTCCTAATGGGGCAACCTTAAATGCTATGTCTCTTGTCTCCTGGGTCCCTTAGGATGTGAAAGTCAAATGTATTTTCCCTCTGTTGCTGAGAGCCATGGGCATAGTGGGGAAGGAAGCAGACACAGAGTCCCGTCTTCCTTCTCCTCCCTTTTCCTCCTCCTCCTCCTCCTCTGCCTCCATCATGGTCACAACAGGATCAAGAACAAGAAGGGCAACCGCTACCCCCAGCTGGTACTGCTGGAGGCTTTACACGGCGCCCAATCACTGTTATCAGTGCTCCAAAGAAATGAATCCTTTCAGTCCTCCTAACACCTCCAGAGGGATGTGCGTTATTACCCTTTACTGATGAGGAAATGGAAACACAAGGAAACACAAAAGTTTCCACCCACTTCTCTGAGGTCACACAGCTGGAAGTGAGAGCTGGAAGGAGGCCATCTAGCCCCCTGCATCTCAACCTGACTCCACCTGAGAATCCCAGGGGAGCTTGAAAAATACTGAGTTCCATTCAAAGATTCTGACTGTACCTTGGTTTGGGGTGCAGCTGGGTGTCTGGGTTTTTTAATTCCCCCCCCCCCCCATGATTCTGACATGTGGCAAAATTTGAGAACCACTAATTTCACCTAACTACCTATTTCACAGGTGAGGGAATTGACCCTCGAAGTAGGGAGGTGGGTTTACCTGAGCTTCTCCAGCATGCGTGGCCCTGGCGCACAGCCCTTAGGGATGAGCGCCAAGGAAGGGATGCTGAAGCTTGAGGAGGTGCTTCTCCTCTTCATGGCCCCCTCACAGCCCAGCATCTCTGAATCTCCCCCAGGTAGCACTGGGACTGGTCTTCACTATGCCCCCCATGCCTCTGCCAAAACTGGCATCAGTCAAGCCTTGAGGCCTCCAGGGACCCCAAGGATGGGGCTGACGAGAGGAGATCAGGGATGGAGGCCTTGCTGGGTCAGCCCTGGGGACCTGATTATCATTCACCTTGGCCTGAGCTTGGTTCTCATCTTCCCCCAGCACATGATTTACTGAACTGAGACCTCATAGGTTTGAACTGGTGGAGATCAACAGTGTCTGTTCAGTCGTGAGCACTGACGCTGAGCACATTGGCCCGAGGCAGAAACAGCCTGGGGGCTTGGACTAAACAGACTTCTAACAGCAACTTCCTAAGAAGTGCTTCCTGTGGGCCAGGCACTATGAGTATTATTCCCTTTGAGCCTAACAAATAAAAGTGGTAAATCCTATGAATCCTGTGTTTTCACTGTGGAAACAGCGGCCTAGAAGGAGTAAATGATTCGCCCAGGATATGTCAACTGGTAAATGACAGGATTGAAATTTGAATCCAGGTGACCTGTGCTGTCAGCCGAAATGCCACCTCTTCCAGGAAGTCTTCCCTGAACATCAAGACAGGGTAGAATAGATCTTTGTATTATGCTCCAGCATTCACTAGCGCTACTAATCTCCCTTAATTATTAAGTATTCATCAGTGCTGTTATTCAATGAGGCTCTGTCTCTCCCACTAGACTGTAAGTTCCTTGGGACGAGGGCATGTTTTTGCTCAATCCTCGCCTCCATATCCTTCCCTCATTTCCTCAGTTCTCCCACAGTGGCAGACCAGTTGCTCAAAAAATGTTGAAAGAAAGAAAAAATAAATGGTCCAACTGATCCCAAAGTCAGTGTTTATACCCATCCCACAGTCTGACAGATTTCCCCCAAGTTTACATCAACTAGTGGGCAGTGGTCTCCAAAATTAGCGTCTTCTAAGAAGGGAGGGTGCTCCAGAGCAGAAAGGCCTGGGGTCCTTGTCGTACGAAGGATACGGGGAATCGCTGAGAATTTTGTACCCGAGAAGAAAAAGGATTCCATCACAGCTGTGCCCTCATGCAGCCAGCATTGCTGGTCCAGAGGGGGCCAAGGGGCCTGGGCTGGGCAGGAACAGATATGGCCATTTGGTTGCAGCATCAGAATTCACTAAACATGTGCCAGGATATAACCTGTAGAATTGCATTTAGCCATATGTTGCAGAATCCTGGCTTCCCACCTACCAATGCAGGAGACATAAGAGACGTGGGTTTGATCCCTGAGTCGGGAAGATCCCCTGTAGGAGGGCATGGCAACCCACTCCAGTATTCTTGCCTGGAGAATCCCATGGACCCTGCAGCCTGGCGGGCTATAGTTCATAGGATCGCAAAGAGTCGGACACGACTGAAACGACTTAGCACAGAACAACAGAATCCCAGCCGATAGATCAAACAAACTGGGCTTTGATTTTTACATCTGACAACCAGTCCTAACAAGTAAAGTCCCAGGCTGTCGCAGCTGTTCAAGGAAGTCCTTGATGACTCAAGATCCTTCCAGACGCTCGCTAAGCTTTCCCCAGTGTGATTTTTTTTTCATCTTCTTTGTCACAGGATGGTTGCTCCACCTCATGGTGTAGAGTCTGAAGTTCCAGGTGGGAAGAGAGGATAAGGGCAGTTGAAAATGAAAGGCCAAAGGCCAACAGTCACCTGGGACCCTTTATCAGGAAAGCAACGGCTTTTTCTAGAAAACCATCCAGTAGAATTTGACTTGGATCTCATTGGTCCAAGCCAAGTCACATGGCACCTGAGCTTCAAAGGAAATCAAGCCTGGGGAGGTGAATGCTTTTCAAAAATTGGGATTCTGTTAGAAAGAAAGATGGGAAAATGAGTAGGTCCTTGGTAATGCCTGCCAGACAGGCTTTGTGTTAGGCACGCAGAATATGAGGATGAGGGACACAGCCCCCTCTTACCGTGGGACATATTTCCTGGGAGAGGAGCCAGACACAAAAATCACCTCTCACCGTATGATGTGTATATCATTAGAAGAGTGGTGAGGGCAGAGAAAAGAGACAGTAGGTAGATGACCTGGGAAAGCTGGGGTAGGTATCACGAAGATGAAGTTTTGCCATTTGGGAGAGATGACAGGGGGGTATAGCAAACTCTAGGAGATAGTGGAGGACAGAGGAGCCTGGCGTTCTGCAGTCCCCGGGGTTGCAAAGAGCTGGACATGACTTAGCGACTGAAAAATAACAATAATTTGTCATTTAAATAACGTGAGCATCTGATCTTTCAAAAGCTGGTCGCAAACTCCCTGTTAACTCCAGCCCTTGGGATGACTCCATTCTGAATACTTCAGATTCACATGTAACTAGCTCTGTCTTTTATTCTTTAGATTGGGTCTGGGAGGGTTTGGCAGATAAACAATGAGAGCCTGACCATTCGAAACCAGATTCCGATCTATCTTTCAGCCTCAGCTCTTGGGTTTGCTGTATTCTGCAGGCTCCAGAGCCCCTCAGACCACTTGCCCTCCCCCTTATTCCATAGTCCGTCACTTCTCTTTGCTCTTTCTTCTGAACATGGGCTATTTTTTCTTCCTGGGAAGCTCTTCCATCTTTATCCTCTGAGATACACTCTCCTCTGCCAGTGACTCATCTTTGGCCAGCTGTTTAGAGGGCAAGAAAGGACTTCACGGGAGTGAGATGTCCTTCAGGGAGAAGGACAGCAGTCACACGGCTGGCAGAACTTGGCTTTGCTGGTCTTAGGAATGAGGGAAAAGCAGAAATGAGCCCAAATCACATAAGGGAACGAATCACTGAATCCCTGAAACACTCCCGTGTGGTAGATAATTTTATGTTCCTCTGATAGCCTGGGACGCTGAAACTCTTTGAGCTGAAGCAGTTTGTTCACTATTGTAGTAAATGGTACACCTGGATTTGAATCCCGCCCGTCCAGTGCCAAAGGCCACTCCCCTTCCACCAAACTGTAGCGTCTTTTGGCAGCCGTCCTTGTCCTGGGCTCCGCCTTGTTTCTGCCGGTCAGCCCTCCCGCTGAGAGGTTTTATTTCTGGGTATTCCAGACAAAGAGTTTCTACCTCGAGTTTCCCCCTGACTCTTCACCCTCATTCGGAGATGGAATAACGGTTCTCAGCTGGGCGGTGTGTGATTTGACACTCCAGATGGCGTCTGAAAGGCCTGGAGACATTTTTGATTGCCACGCTGCGCAGGTGAGCTGCTCCTGGCATCTGGCAGGGAGAGGTCAGGGGTACTGCTCAACGTCCTCCAGGTCCAGAACATTCCCTGACAACAAAAAAGATATCCCGCCCCAAATGTCAGATGTGCTGAGGATGAGCACAGGAGCTAATCTCCTTTCATTGTTCAGTTGCTAAGTCGGGTCCAACTCTTTGCAACCCCTTGAACTGCAACACGCCAGGCTCCTCTGTCCTCCACTATCTCTTGCAGTTTGCTCAAACTTAAGTTGGTGATGCTATCTAGCCATCTCATCCTCTGTCATCCCCTTCTCCTCCTGCCCTCAATCTTTCCCAACATCAGGGTCTTTTCCAATGAGTCAGTTCTTCACATTAGGTGGCCAAAGTATTGGAGCTTCAGCTTCGGCATCAGTCCTTCCAATGAATATCTTTTAGTCTTCCTGAAAACTGAGATAACAGTTCTTTCTCGAAGGTTCCCTGAGCAACTGTTGCTTCACTTTCCCTTCCTGCTCTTACTCTATGCAAAGCAGCAAGATTACCCTGTGCAGGTTGCATTTTCTATGCACTGAGGGGCCTTCCTTTTCCAACCATTTCCTAAGTCTTTGTGCATCAACTTCCATTATTTATAGTTATAATTCTCATGAAGAGCTTGGCCTCCAGATTTGGGCCTCCTGGGGTTTGGATGGTGAGCCATGACTCACCTGAGTCAGCTCCTCAAAGGTCCAACTTCAACACGGACATAATAGCACACACCCTGTGAGGATGGTTTTGAGGATTTAATGGGATAATTCACGTGAATTGGAGCACCAGGGTAGATGGGAAATAGTATGTGTCTGGCATTATTGTTATTCTGAGCTTTTTATCTCACCTCTTCGCTCTTTTTGGAGCCATTTCATTCGATTGGAAAGCATCTGGTATAGTGCGAAGGATACAGAATATGGGAAGACCCATTCCAGAGTTCTGATCCCAGCTCTGCTGACTTGCTGGCTGTGTGACCTTGCATGAGTTACTCTTCTGAGTCTATTTCTTCATCTTTAAAGAAGGGATAAATAACACGACTTCATAATTCTTGCAAGTAAAGTAGGGATAAATAACACTACTTCGTAAGTCTTTCAAGGATTAAGCAAGTTAACCGTCTGACATCTAATAGGTTGTCAGTAAATACGAGCCACCCACTCGATCTATTTCTGAGTCTTCCTGGGCATTGACAAATGAGTATTTTGAAGTATCTTACACCAAACTTGCAGAAGAAGAAATCTCACCTGAGAAAGATTTGGGAGGATGATCTTCTCAGTGGGGATATCAAGAAGACTCAGCTCAGTGTGATGCAGGGGCTAAGACTGTGCTGCCCTTTTTGAGGTTGAGTTCTCAAGTTCTCAAGAACGTGTGGATAAAACTCAATATATAGACTCATTTGGGGGTTGTCCATGGAATTCAATATTGAAAACATTGTTCAGAAATGACATTCCTTGTATAACTGAATCATTTTGCTATACAGCAGAAATTAACAAACTGTAAGTCAACATTGTAAGTCAGCTGGTTCCAAATCGGAAAAGGAGTAAGTCAAGGCTGCATATTGTCACCCTGCTTATTTAACTTCTATGCACAGTACTTCATGCAAAATGCCTGGCTGGATGAAGCACAGTCTGGAATCAAGATTGCAAGGAGAAATATCAATAACCCCAGATATGCAGATGATACCACCCTTACGGCAGAAAGCAAAGAACTAAAGAGCCTCCTGATGAAAGTGAAAGAGGAGGGTGAAAAAGTTGGCTTAAAACTCAACATTCAGAAAACTAAGATCACGGCATCTGGTCCCATCACTTCGTGGCAAATAGATGGAGAAACAGTGGAAACAGTGGCAGATTTTATTTTCTTGGCCTCCAAAATCACTGCAGATGGTGACTGCGGGCATGAAATTAAAAGACACACTCCTTGGAAGGAAAGTTATGACCAACGTAGACAGCATATTAAAAAGCAGAGATGTTACTTTGGCAACAAAGGTCTGTCTAGTCAAAGCTATGGTTTTTCCAGTGGTCATGTATGGATGTGAGAGTTGGACTATAAAGAAAGCTGTGTGCCGAAGAATTGATGCTTTTGAACTGTGGTGTTGGAAAAGACTCTTGAGAGTCCCTTGGATTGCAAGAAGATCCAACCAGTCCATCCTAAAGGAGATCAGTCCTGGGTGTTCATTGGAGGGACTGATGCTGAAGCTGAAACTCTAAGACTTTGGTTACCTGATGCGAAGAATTGACTCATTTGAAAAGACCCTGATGCTGGGAAAGATTGAAGGTGGGAGGAGAAGGGGTCAACAGAGGATGAGATGGTTGGATGGCATCACTGATGCGATGAACATGAGTTTGAGTAAACTCTGGGAGTTGGTGATGGACAGGGAGGCTTGGCATGTTGCAGTCCTTGGGGTCGCAAAGAGTTGGACACGACTGAGTGACTGAACTGAAGCCAACTATAATTCAATAAATTAAATTTTAAAAAATAACATTCTTAGCCTGCAGGAGGTGAAGATAAAAGTGGCTTTGCTTCATTTCTCTACGGGAGTTAATGAGTAGATAACTTTCCTCTCACCAGCAAGAGAGGAAAGAGGGTGTGATGCTGGAATCCTCCGTTTGGCCCTCCAGACCTTCTCTCCACGTGGCCTCCTCCGTGAGTACTGCCATTTTTATGCCTGAGCTGCCTAGCGAGGGGAGGGGGTAGAGACATCTGTTTCCCACCCCCTCTAGGCAGCTTCACGCCAGCTGGCTGGTTTCCAAAGGTCACAGCTTTGATCCAGACAACTGTCTGCATGCAATGTTCTCTCTCTCTGGGCTCCTGCTAACCGTTCCCTGCCCTCTCCTTGGCAGCCTACGGGTTCTGGCCCCAGCATAAGTCTCCCTTATGCTGCTTCCTACCCTGCCCATATCTCTACAAACAGTCCTTTAATTTTTTAAAAAAAGTTTTATTATTTATTTGGCTTCACTGGGTCTTAGTTGCAGTACATGAGATCCTTTAATTGTGATGTATAGCATCTAGATCCCCAACCAGGGATTGAACCCGGGGCCCCTATGTTGGGAGTGTGGTGTCTTGGCCATTAGACCACCAGGGAGGCCCCCAAATAGTCCTTTTCCTAAATTCACCTCCAGTTATCCAGTGGGAGTGTGCTGCATATTTCCTGCTGGCAACTTAACTGATCAAAAGCACCTTGTCACAGACACTCCATCCAGCATTTTCTTGCAAGTTCCTGATTCTCTTTGTGGTGACACGTATTAGTGTCCTCCAGCTGCTGTAATAGAGGAACGCACACCAGGTGACTGAACGATTGAAATTTCTTTCCCCTCACAATTCTGAAGACTAGAAGGTCAGGGTGAGGCCAGGGTATTGGCAGGGGCCGTCGGGGGCCAGGGAGGAAGGGTCTGCTCCCGGCCTTTCTCCTTGGCTTGTGGGTGGCCGTCTTCTCCCTGTGTCCTCTGCGGTCTTCCCTCTGTGTGTGTCTGTGTCCCAATTTCCTCTTCTTATAAGGACCCTGTTCATACCAGATTGGGACCCATCCTAATGACCTCTTCTTAATTTAACCACATTGAGGCCCCCATCTCTGATGTGGATGGTCTTACAGACTGTCATATAGTGTGAAGCAAGCCAGAAAGAGAAAAACAAATATCATATATTAACACGTATATGTGGAATCTAGAAAAATCGTATAGATGATCTTACTTGCAGAAGAGAAGTAGAGTCACAGATACAGACGACAAATACATGGACACCAAGGGGGAAAGGGGGTGGGGAGACGAGCCGGGAGATTGGTACGGACATATGCACATTACTGATACTGTGCATAAAGTAGATAGGGCTTCCCTGACAGCTCCGTGGGTAAAGAATTCACCTGCAATGCAGGAGACCTGGATTGCATTCCTGGGTTGGGAAGATCCGCTGGAGAAGGCACAGGCTACCCACTGCAGTAGTCTTGGGCTTCCCTTGTGGCTCAGATGGTAAGGAATCTGTCTGCAATGTGGGAGACCTGGGTTGGATCCCTGGTTTGGGAAGATCCCCCGGAGAAGGGAAAGGCTATCCACTCCAGTATTCTGGCCTGGAGAATTCCATAGACTCTATGGTCCACAGGGTCTCAAAGAGTTGGACACAACTGAGGGGCTCACACTTTCACTTGCATAAAATAGGTAACTAATGAGAACCTACTGTATAGCTCTAACTCTTCTCAGTGCTCGTTAGTGGGGACCTAATGTGAAGGAAATCCCCAAAAGAGGGGCTACAAGTATGTGCACAGCTGATTCACGTTGCTGCCCAGCAGAAACCAACACAACATTGCAAAGCAACCACTCCAATCAGAATTGATTTAAAAACAACCTCAAGAAACAAGAAAAAAGTCAAATAAATAACCTAACTCTACACCTAAAGCAACTAGAAAAGGAAGAAATGAAGAACCCCAGGGTTAGTAGAAGGAAAGAAATCTTAAAAATTAGAGCAGAAATAAATGCAAAAGAAACAAAAGAGACCATAGCAAAAATCAACAAAACCAAAAGCTGGTTCTTTGAAAGAATAAATAAAATTGACAAACTATTAGCCAGACTCATCAAGAAACAAAGGGAGAAAAATCAAATCAATAAAATTAGAAACGAAAATGGAGAGATCACAACAGACAACACAGAAATACGAAGGATCATAAGAGACTACTATCAACAATTATATGCCAATAAAATGGACAACATGGAAGAAATGGACAAATTCTTAGAAAAGTACAACTTTCCAAAACTCGACCAGGAAGAAATAGAAAATCTTAACAGACCCATCACAAGCACAGAAATTGAAACTGTAATCAAAAATCTTCCAGCAAACAAAAGCCCAGGTCCAGACGGCTTCACAGCTGAATTCTACCAAAAATTTAGAGAAGAGCTAACACCTATCCTGCTCAAACTCTTCCAAAAAATTGCAGAGGAAGGTAATCTTCCAAACTCATTCTATGAGGCCACCATCACCCTAATACCAAAACCTGACAAAGATCCCACAAAAAAAGAAAACTACAGGCCAATATCACTGATGAACATAGATGCAAAAATCCTTAACAAAATTCTAGCAGTCAGAATCCAACAACACATTAAAAAGATCATACACCATGACCAAGTGGGCTTTAGCCCAGGGATGCAAGAATTCTTCAATATCCGCAAATCAATCAATGTAATACATCACATTAACAAATTGAAAAATAAAAACCATATGATTATCTCAATAGATGCAGAGAAAGCCTTTGACAAAATTCAACACCCATTTATGATAAAAACTCTCCAGAAAGCAGGAATAGAAGGAACATACCTCAACATAATAAAAGCTATATATGACAAACCCACAGCAAACATTATCCTCAATGGTGAAAAATTGAAAGCATTTCCTCTAAAGTCAGGAACAAGACAAGGGTGCCCACTTTCACCATTACTATTCAACATAGTTTTGGAAGTTTTGGCCACAGCAATCAGAGCAGAAAAAGAAATAAAAGGAATCCAAATTGGAAAAGAAGAAGTAAAACTCTCACTGTTTGCAGATGACGTGATCCTCTACATAGAAAACCCTAAAGACTCCACCAGAAAATTACTAGAAATAATCAATGACTATAGTAAAGTTTCAGGATATAAAATCAACACACAGAAATCCCTTGCATTCCTATACACTAATAATGAGAAAACAGAAAGAGAAATTAAGGAAACAATTCCATTCATCATTGCAACAGAAAGAATAAAATACTTAGGAATATATCTACCTAAAGAAACTAAAGACCTATATATAGAAAACTATAAAACACTGGTGAAAGAAATCAAAGAGGACACTAACAGATGGAGAAATATACCATGTTCATGGATTGGAAGAATCAATATAGTGAAAATGAGTATACTATCCAAAGCAATTTATAGAGTCAATGCAATCCCTATCAAGCTACCAACAGTATTCTTCACAGAGCTAGAACAAATAATTTCACAATTTGTATGGAAATACAAAAAACCTCGAATAGCCAAAGTGATCTTGAGAAAGAAGAATGGAACTGGAGGAATCAACCTACCTGACTTCAGGCTCTACTACAAAGCCACAGTTATCAAGACAGTATGGTACTGGCACAAAGACAGAAATATAGATCAATGGAACAAAATAGAAAGCCCAGAGATAAATCCACGCACATATGGACACCTTATCTTTGACAAAGGAGGCAAGAATATACAATGGATTAAAGACAATCTCTTTAACAAGTGGTGCTGGGAAATCTGGTCAACCACTTGTAAAAGAATGAAAGTAGAACACTTTCTAACACCATACACAAAAATAAACTCAAAATGGATTAAAGATCTCAACGTAAGACCAGAAACTATAAAACTCCTAGAGGAGAACATAGGCAAAACACTCTCTGACATACATCACAGCAGGATCCTCTATGACCCACCTCCCAGAATATTGGAAATAAAAGCAAAAATAAACAAATGGGACCTAATTAACCTTAAAAGCTTCTGCACATCAAAGGGAACTATTAGCAAGGTGAAAAGACAGCCTTCAGAATGGGAGAAAATAATAGCAAATGAAGCAACTGACAAACAACTAATCTTAAAAATATACAAGCAACTCCTACAGCTCAACTCCAGAAAAATAAATGACCCAATCAAAAAATGAGCCAAAGAACTAAATAGACATTTCTCCAAAGAAGACATACAGATGGCTAACAAACACATGAAAAGATGCTCAACATCACTCATTATCAGAGAAATGCAAATCAAAACCACTATGAGATACCATTTCACACCAGTCAGAATGGCTGCGATCCAAAAGTCTACAAATAATAAATGCTGGAGAGGGTGTGGAGAAAAGGGAACCCTCTTACACTGTTGGTGGGAATGCCAACTAGTACAGCCACTATGGAGAACAGTGTGGAGATTCCTTAAAAAACTGGAAATAGAACTGCCTTATGATCCAGCAATCCCACTGCTGGGCATACACACTGAGGAAACCAGAAGGGAAAGAGACACGTGTACCCCAATGTTCATCGCAGCACTGTTTATAATAGCCAGGACATGGAAGCAACCTAGATGTCCATCAGCAGATGAATGGATAAGAAAGCAGTGGTACATATACACAATGGAGTATTACTCAGCCATTAAAAAGAATACATTTGAATCAGTTCTAATGAGGTGGATGAAACTGGAGCCTATTATACAGAGTGAAGTAAGCCAGAAGGAAAAACACCAATACAGTATACTAATGCATATATATGGAATTTAGAAAGATGGTAACAATAACCCTGTATATGAGACAGCAAAAGAGACACTGATGTATAGAACAGTCTTATGGACTCTGTGGGAGAGGGAGAGGGTGGGAAGATTTGGGAGAATGACATTGAAACATGTAAAATATCATATAAGAAACGAGTTGCCAGTCCAGGTTCGATGCACGATACTGGATGCTTGGGGCTAGTGCACTGGGACGACCCAGAGGGATGGTATGGGGAGGGAGGAGGGAGGAGGGTTCAGGATGGGGAACACATGTATACCTGTGGCGGATTCATTTTGATATTTGGCAAAACTAATACAATTATGTAAAGTTAAAAAAAAAGAATTAATTTAAAAACAAAACCAGAGCTATTAGAAAAGAAACTCTACCTCCAAGCGCTGTCATATTTTTAAGTACAGGGGTTAGCACTTAAACATATGAGTTTTTTGTGGGACACAGTTCATTCCATGACTTGGTGGTTGAAACAGGGGAATGTGATTAGTGGGCAGGAATAAGACTTGTTGAAGGTGTTCAGGACACAGCAGCATTCAAAAGGGACCAGGTCCCTGCTGTGAGGGGCTGATATTCTAGTAGGGGGTGGGGAGGGGAGAGGAAGCAAGAGAGAGAGGGGCCACAGATAAATCAATAAACAGAATTATTCCAACTGTGACAATGTTAGATATGACAAAATCACTGTGTTAAGTTAGACCAGTCAAGGGTGGTCTCTCAGAGGAGACTTGAAATCTAATACCTAACAGAGGTAGGGAGAAGGCAATGGCACCCCACTCCAGTACTCTTGCCAGGAAAATCCCATGGACGGAGGAGCCTGGTAGGCTGCAGTCCATGGGGTTGGTAAGAGTCGGACACGACTGAGCGACTTCACTTTCACTTTTCACTTTCAGGCATTGGAGAAGGAAATGGCAACCCACTCCAGTGTTCTTGCCTGGAGGATCCCAGGGACGGCGGAGCCTGGTGGGCTGCCGTCTATGGGGTTGCACAGAGTTGGACACGACTGAAGCGACTTAGCAGCAGCAGCAGCAACAGAGGTAGAGTAGTCATGATCTGAGTTCCCCACGTGGAGAGGAGCATTCATGGCAGAGCAAACATGGGTGAAGCATAAGCAATGGGGTGTTTTCATCCAGAGAGTGATTTTGCTGAATCAGAGAGAGAACTCTGGGGGTGAGGGGCATTTTTGTTTTCACTGGAGAGAAGTTTCGTTTTATTTAATTTTATTTTTTAAGACAGGTACAAAGGGTATTTAATAAAGTAAAATCAAGTAACACTTGTAAACCATGGAAATTGTTGTTGTTGTTGTTTAGTCGCTAAGTCATGTCTGGCTCTTTTGCAAACCCATGAATGGTATCCCGCCAGGCTCCTCTGTCCATGGGATTTCCCACGTGAGAATACTGGAGTGGGTTGCCATTTCCTTCTCCAGGATATCTTCCTGACCCAGGTATCGAACCTGTGTCTCCTGCATTGGCAGGCGGATTCTTTACCACTGAGCCACCAGGGAAGCCAATGGGATATTACTGAGACATAAACAGTGGAAGTGACAAATAGATTCAAAGGATTAGATCTGATGGACAGAGGGCCTGAAGAACTATGGACAGAGGTTCGTGACATTGTACAGGAGGCAGTGATCAAGACTATTCCCAAGAAAAAAAAATGCTAAATGGCTGTCTGAGGAGGCCTTACAAATAGCCGTGAAAAGAAGAGAGGTGAAAGGCAAAGGAGAAAAGGAAAGATACACCCATTTGAATGCAGAGTTCCAAAGAATAGCAAGGAGAGATAAGAAAGCCTTCCTCAGTGATCAGTGCAAAGAAATAGAGGAAAACAATAGAATGGGAAAGACTAGAGATCTCTTCAAGAAAAGTAGAGATACCAAGGGAACATTTCATGCAAAGATGGGCTCAATAGACAGAAACAGTATGGACCTAACAGAAGCAGAAGATATTAAGGAGAGGTGGCAAGAATACACAGAAGAACTATACAAAAAAGATGTTCACAACCCAGATAATCATAATGGTGTGATCACTCACCTAGAATCAGACAACTTGGAATGTGAAGTCAAGTGGGCCTTAGGAAGCATCACTACGAACAAAGCTAGTGGAGGTGATGGAATTCCAGTTGAGCTGTTTCAGATCTTAAAAGCTGATGCTGTGAAAGTGCTGCATTCAATATGCCAGCAAGTTTGGAAAACTCAGCAGTGGCCACAGGACTGTAAAAGGTCAGTTTTCATTCCAATCCCAAAGAAAGGCAATGCTAGAAAATGCTTAAACTACTGCACAATTGCACTCATCTCACACGCTAAGTAAGTAAGTAAGTAATACTCAAAATTCTCCAAGCCAGGCTTCAACAGTACCTAAACTGTGAACTTCCAGATGTTCAAGCTGAATTTGGAAAAGACAAAGGAACCAAAGATCAAATTGCCAACATCTGTTGAATCATTGAAAAAGCAAGAGAGTTCCAGGAAAACATCTATTTCTGCTTTATTGACTTTGCCAAAGCCTTTGACTTTGGCATAGTTGTGGATCATGACAAACTGTCGAAAATTCTTCAAAAGATGGGAATACCAGGCCACCTGACCTGCCTCCTGAGAAATCTGTATGCAGGTCAAGAAGCAACAGTTAGAACTGGACATGGAACAACAGACTGGTTCCAAATTGGGAAAGGAGTACATCAAGGCTGTATACTGTTACCCTGCTTATTTAAGTTGTATGCAGAGTACATCATGAGAAATGCTGGACTGGATGAAGCACAAGCTGGAATCAAGATTGCTGGGAAAAATATCAATAACCTCAGATATGCAGATGACACCACCCTTATGGCAGAAAGTGAAGAAGAACTAAAGAGCCTCTTGATGAAAGTAAAAGGGGAGAGTGAAAAAGTTGGCTTAAAACTTAACATTCAGAAAACTAAGATCATGGCATCTGTTCCCATCACTTCATGGCAAATAGATGGGGAAACAGTGGAAACAGTGGCAGACTTTATATTCTTGGGCTCCAAAATCACTGCAGATGGTGATTGTAGCCATAAAATTAAAAGATGCTTACTCCTTGGAAGGAACGTTATGACCAACCTAGATAACATATTAAAAAGCAGAGACATTACTTTGCCAACAAAGTTCCATCTAGTCAAAGCTATGGTTTTTCCAGTAGTCATGTATGAATGTGAGAGTTGGACTATAAAAGCTGAGTGCCAAAGAACTGATATTTTTGAACTGTGGTGTTGCTTGAACAGCAAAGAGATCCGACCAGTCCATCCTAAAGGAGACCAGTCCTGGGTGTTCATTGAAAGGACTGATGCTGAAGCTGAAACTCCAATTCTTTGGCCACCTGATGTGAAGAACTGACTCACTGGAAAAGACCCTGATACTGGGAAAGATTGAAGGTGGGAGGAGAAGGGGATAACAGAGGATGAGATGGTTGGATGGCATCACCGACTCAATGGACATGAGTTTGAATAAACTCTGGGATTTGGTGATGGACAGGGAAGCCTGGGGTGCTACAGTCCATGGGGTTGCAAAGAGTCAGACATGACTGAGCGACTGAACTGAACTGAAAATGAAGGGGGCTTCCCTGGTGGCTCAGACGGTAAAAAATCTGCCTGAATGCAGAATACCCAGGCTTGATCCCTGGGTCAGAATGATCCCTTGGAGAAAGGAATGGCTACCCACTCCAGTATTCTTGCCTGGAGAATTTCATGGACAGAGGAGCCTGGGGGACTGCAGTCCACGGGGTCGCAAAGAGTCGGACACCACTGGGGGCTACTAACACTTTCACTTTCATAAAAAGGGAGAGATTTGAGTCAGTTGAACTGAGGTGGGTGAATCTGGAGCCTGTTTTACGGAGTGAAGTAAGTCAGAACGAGAAAAATATTGTATATTAACGCATATATATATGGAATCTAGAAAAATGGTACTGATGACCCTGCAGGGCAGGAATACAGACCCAGATGTAGAGAATGGGCTTGTGGGCACATCGGAAGAAGGAGAGGGTGGGACACTGAGAGAGTAGCATTGAAACATGCACATTACCATGCGCAAAAGAGACAGCCGGCAGCAAGCTGTGCATAACAGAGAGCTCAGCTCAGCGCTCTGTGTGACCTAAAGGATGGGTAGGGGGGAGGGTGGGATGGAGGTTCCAGAGGCAGGGAATATACATTTACTTATGGCTGGTTCACACAGTCGTGTGGCAGAAACCAATACAACACTGAAACAGTCATCCTCCCATGAAAAAAAGAATGACATTTAAACAAAAGTGTAAGAAAAATGCTTCATGTTGGAAAACTTTGAAGTTATTGCTTGATATTCAGAGAAAAAGAAATGAAACTAGATATTTTTGGTATCCATTTATTGCGGCACTTTACAAAAGATTCATTAATCACTGGCCGAGGAGATAAAACTAGAAGCCACGAGGGGTTTTGATTCACACAGATTACTGGAGAGAACGTTTTAAAACTAGATGAAGCCAGCCCCATAAGGGTGGGTCATTTTCCAGGACATCCTGTCACAGAGCGGCCATCTCCGTACTTGGACAGGATCCCCTCCTTTGCCGGCCTGCCCCGGAACCACGTTCCTCCTGGCTGCAGCCTGTTTTAACCACTGTCGGCAGGCAGGACACTGTGTTACCTCTGTGTACAGACATCACTGAGCCACCCCCCCCACCCCCACCCCCACACCAAACCAATCCCAGTTTCCCCCACCGTCTGCTCCGCAGCACAGAAGATTAATCTGCTGGAGTCAAGCTCATATTAAAATATTAATCTACATTTAAAATGTTTCCATTGTGTCCATGGGGATCTTCATTCCATATGTTGGCAAGAGCTCTGGGGCCAGCCTGTGTTTGATTTTGAGAGTTTCAAAATGAAGGCTAAAGATGATTTGTAATAAAGCGGTGCAAATCATAGCACCGTGGCTGAGACATCCTCTTAGTAAATATTGACTTCTAAAGCCTTTCTTCCCACCAACAGCCTCAGAGGCTGTTAGGCTGTAACAGACCCCAGAGATCATCTCCTTTAACTGGTTCAATCTAGAGTTTAACCTCTTCCCTTCCCTCCTCCCTCTCTGTCTCCCTTCTTCCCTTTCTCCCAAAAATGTGTTAAGCTGACCACCCATGACTGCTGTTACAAATGATCACAAACTTAGTGGGTTTAAAAAAAATGCAAACTTATTATCTTACAGTTCTGGAGGTCTAGAAGTCCAAATTAGGTCTCTCTGGGATAAAATCAAGGTGTTGGCTGAACTGCCTTCCTTCTGGAGACTCTAGGAGAGAACCCATTTCTTTGCCTTTCCCAGCTTCTAGAGGCCACCCACATTCCTTAACTCAGGCCCCTTCCTCCACCTTCAAAGCTAGCAACAGACAAGCCAGGCTGACTAATCCTGCATCACTCTGACCCCTGCCTCCCTTCTTCACCTATAAGAACCCTTGTGATTCCATGGGGTCCATTGGGATAATCCAGAACTACCTCTCCATCTCAAGATTCTTAATCACATCTGTAAAGCCCCTTTTGCCATGTAAGGTAGCATACTCACAGACTCTGGAGATTAGGACCTGGACATCTGTGGAACTCCAGGTTTGCCTACCACCTCCCACACCGGGCCTCACGTAATTTAATTTCTCTAAGGTATATGTTTTCATATACAGGTGGGGCTAGTGGCAAAGAATCTGCCTGCCAACTGCCAATGTAGGAGATGTAAGAGACACGAGTTCCATCCCTGGGGTGGGAAGACCCCCTGGATGAGGGCATGGCAACCCACTGCAGTATTTTTGCCTGGAGAATCCCATGGACAGAGGAGCCTGGCGGGCAGCGGTCCATTGGGTTGCACAGAGTCAGACACGACCGAAGCGACTTAACACACGTACACATGCCCTCATAACACCTACACTCCTTATTTACTGTGCCCGTCAACATTGCAGGTCCTGGCTTAGTCGTGAAGTTGTTGATTTAATGCCTGTTCTCCTAACTAAACAAAAAAAGTTCTCTAAAGGTAGAGATTATAGATGTTTGAACCATCACTATCATTTCCTCGGAGCTTCCTAGAATCCAAGGCAAGAGAGACAGTGTTTTGAGAAGCGAGGAAGAGAAAAGAAAACAACAGTCAGCACTGAATGATCACTCAGTTCTGTGCCAGCAACGTTCCAAGTGCTTTTAACCTATTTAATTCACATCTTGTGATAGGGCGGGGGGTTGGGGGTGGGGGGGTGAGTGTTCTTTAACCCAAGCAAGTGGTACAACTGGAATTTGAAATCCACAGCCTTAACCACCATGTCATATAAGCAAATACTCTCAAACAGTATTTCATGTGCTACAACAGAAGTCTGAGAGGCAGAAATGAAGATGGAAGAGACCAGAAGATGGAAGAGACATGTCTCGTGTCAGACAAGCATCTCCAAAAGATGTAATAAATGGAAGAGGTGTGCGACTGGGGGCAGAGGCAACAGAGAAGGGCGAGAAGCCGGGAGGGGAGGTTGTTCTAAGGAGGGGAGGCTACGTGAACACAATCCCAGGCAGAAAATGGCTTGGTGTTTTCTAGAAATTGAGGGTCACATAATACTGCTGGAGCTGAATGCAGGGCACAGACAAGAGACGGGGCTGAAGAGGAAGGCCACGTTGCCGTCTGAGGATGCTGCTGGCCACGCCTGGGCCTCAGACATTATCCTAAGGAAAATGAGAAACCATGGGAGGACTTTTGATACTGAAAGTCATCCAGTGACTTTTTTTTTTTTTTTAACAAAATCCATTTGCTCACCCCATGAAAGGGTTGCAGCAAAGAGGCAAATGGAGAGTGTGTGAATGGGAAGCCTAGTGTTGGAACCCAGAGGTTTCATGGCTTCAGTCCAGGGATTCTCAGCTCTGCCTCTGAACCCTCCCAAAAGCCTTGCCACCACCCGGAGAGGGAGTGTGGTGGGGAAGAAGAAGCGAGCCATCTGTTGTTCAGAATGAATAAATTTAGTCTAGTTTCTGCTTCAAAACCAGTCAGAGGGAGTGGATTAGAGAGTCCTGCTTTTAACTCTTAACTCATGGTTTTTAAGACTTCCTCCAAGAAGTTTACCTTGCTCAACTTGCTTTGTTTGTTTATTGAAGTATAGTTGATTTACAAGGTCATGTGAATTTCTGCCATAGAGTAAAGTGATTCAGTTACACACACACGTATATGTCTATTCTTTTCCTCTGTGGTTTATCTCAGGATACTGAGCACAGTTCCCGGTGCTATACAGTAGGGCTTGTTGCTTATGCATCCTATATAATAGCTTGCGTCCTTGTCCTTGTGTCCTGGTGAAGTCCCTCGGTCATGTCCGACTCCCTGTGACCCCACGGACTCCTCCTATCAGGCTCCTCCGTTCATGGATTCTCCAGGCAAGAGTACGGGAGTGGGTAGCCACCTTCTCCAGGGGATCTTCCTGACCCAGGGATCGAACCTGCGTCTCCTGCATTGCAGGCAGATGCTTTACCATCTGAGCCACCAGGGAAGCCCCCATAGTTTGTATCTGCTAACCCCAAACTCCTAGCTCAACTCTCTCCCTCCCCTTTGGCAACCAAAGTCTGCTCTCTTTGAGCCTGTTTCTGTTTTAATAGATAGGTTTATTTGTCATATATATATATGTCATATAAAATCTTGAATATGTCATATAAAATTTGTCATATTTTAGATTGGACATAGAATTGATATTACGTGGTATTTGTCTTTCTCTTTCGACTTACTTCCCTTGGTGTGATGATGGCACTTCCTGCAAATGGCATTATTTCATTCCTTTTCTCATGGTTGAGTAGTGTTTCATTGTATAAATGAACCACATCTTCTTTGTTCATCTATCGATGGACATCGGTTGTTTCCACGTCTTGGCTATTGTGAGCGGTGCTACTGCAAGCATAGGGGTGCATGTATCTTTTTAAACTATAGCTTTGTCCAGATATATTCCCAGGAGTGGGATTGCTGGATCACATGGCAAGTCTACTTTCAGTTTTTTTGAGGAACCTCTGTACTGTTTTCCGCTGTGGCTGCACTAACTCACATTCCCACCAACAATGCAGGACAGCTTCCGTTTCTTCACACCCTCTCCAGTACTGGTCATCTGTAGACTTCTACTGATGGCCATTCTGACCTGTGTGAAGTGGTGCCTCACTGAAGTTTTGATTTGAACCTCCCTAATAATCAGCAGTGGTGAGCATCTTTTCATGTGCCTACCAGCCATTTGTGTGTCTTCCTTGAAGAAACGTCTGCTTACGTCTTCTGCCTATTTTTGATCAGGTTGTGTTTTTGTTGTTGAGTTGTATGAGTCATTTGTATATTTGGGAAATTAAACCTTTGCCAGGTGCATTGTTGGTAAATATTTTCTCCTATTCCTTAGGTTGTCTTTTTGTTTTGTTTGTGGTTTCCTTTGCTGTGCAAAAGCTTCTAAGTCTGATTACATCCCATTTGGTTTTGTTTTTATTGCTATAGCCTTGGGGGACTGACCTAAGAAAACATTGGTACAATTTTTGTCAGAGCATGTTTTGCCTGTGATCTCTTCTAGTTTTATGGTGTCACGTCTTACATTAAGTCTTCAAGCCATTTTGAGGTTATTTTTGTGTATGTATGAGGGTGTGTTCTAACTTCACTGATTTGCATGCAGCTTTCCAACTTTCCCAGCATCACTTGCTGAAGACTGTCTTTTTCCCATGCTCAGCACACCTAGAAATGACTTCTCCTCCTTGCAGACACCTCCCACTAATGTTTCTGCCATTCTCATTCATTCAGTCAACAGATACTCATGGAACACCTACTGTTGGGCATGGTGTTAGATATAGAAATGAACAGCCCTGACTTGTTCCTTGTGGAGTTCATTGTCTAGTAGGAGAATAAAGCGTCAAACAAATAAATGCATGTATTGTGAAAATCATGTAACATGTTATAATACATGCATTTATTTTTGTGGCAAGCCCCTTGAAGAAGTCAAGGGTGGTTGGAGAGGATGTGATGGGGAATCTGGATCATTGATTATGGCGAATTGCACCAGGGGCTCCAGTGCCCTCCCTCCCTATTTGTTTTCAACCTTGCCATTTCTTCCACAGCAGCAGAGTCTGTTTCCACACCCCACTCAGTTTTTGTCTTGGCCATGTGACTTGCTTTGACCAGTAAGACAAAGTGGAGGTGACAGTGAGTTATTTGCAAGTGTAGGCCTTGACAGGTTTTGGTGTGTTGTGTCCCTGCCATCACTTGGAGAGCAAGCCTCAGCTAGTCTGCTGGTCCCATGAGGAGGCTGAGAGACATGTGGAGCAGAGCCACCTGGCTGAACTACTCTAGCTACGTGAAGCCCAGGTTGAAAGAACGTGAAAGTGAGGTCGCTCAGTCATGTCCGACTCTTTGCAACCCCATGGACTGTAGCCTACTAGGCTCCTCTGTCCATGGGATTTTCCAGGCAAGAGTACTGGAATGGGTTGCCATTTCCTTCTCCAGGGGATCTTCCTGACCCAGGGATCGAACCTGGGTCTCCTGCATTGTAGGCAGTTGCTTTACAATCTGAGGCACCAGGAAGCCTAGGTTACTGACCCCTTAGCCCTGAAGATGAGTGAGAGAGCCCGGCTGAGATCAACAGAGCTGCCCAGCCAACCCCAACCAAGGTCAGCTGACCTCTAGTTGATCTGCACAGTTGCAAGTACAAGAAATATACATCACTGTAAGCTGCTAAGATTTTTGTGGGTATTTGTTAGGCAGCGTTGTTTATAGCTAACTGATACATTGACTTATTCTGAGCAGGCTATGACAGGATTCCCTAAAGAAATGGCATCTCAGTGAAAGCTAGGTGGGTGAAGGAGGAAGCTCACACTAAACTGAAGGATGAACAAAGGTCCTAAGGCAGGAAGGACATGAAAACTTGAGAAACTAAAAGAAACAGAGGTTTTTGGGTACAGAGGTCTAAGGTAACTATATACAGAGATAAAGGCAGCCAGACGCAGTAGAGGAGCACTGGTGAGGAAATGGACCACACTGTACTCAACAGACATGAATTTAAGCAAACTCTGGGAGAGAGCAGAGGACAGGGGAGCCTGGTGAACTGCATTCTATGGGGTAGAAAAGAGTCAGACACAACCTAACGGCTGAACAACAAATACACCTCCCTGGTTTTACATGGCCCTAAGTAAAATTAACATGCCATAGTATTGGGAATTTTTTGATGTTCTTAGCTGTAATCTCCCCTGGGAAAGGGTCCAGTATTCCTTTATCTTTGTCTCCTCTCACTCTGCCCGAGCAATATCCAACAGTCAACGCCCAGTATCTAAGATGAATGAGGCTCAGCTAATTAGAGAGGTGCTGAAAGAACAGCTCCTTGGCATCTCCTGAACTCTGGACACTGACTACATTTTCTTCCTTGGTAATTAGTTCACTTACAACAGTGTTGTGTGAAATGGGAGGCCCCTTCCTTCACCCTCCACTCTGTATTTCACACTGAGCTTTGTGTTCCCTCGTGGCATTTATCACTAGCTGACGTTATAGTTACAGAACTATTTTGTTTTGGTATGTCTCTTCCAGGAGAGAACAGTACCTAACACAGGTGTAGAGGCACAAAAGTATTTGTCGAACAAAAGCATGATCGGGTGCTGAAAGAGTTAATGCTAAAGAACCCTCAAAAAGTACAACCCAGAAATTAGTGTGTTATATATCTGCTGGTTTCGTAAGAAGTTGGGACAAAGCTTTCTTTTATGGGATGGGAAGAATACATGGGCAAAGCAAAAAGAGCAGTTAAGTCATTTTTGATTCTTACTGGAATGGGCGACAAACACAATATGTGACCCAAAACATGAGACTTAAGTGTATCAACACCCCAATATCATAGCCCTTTATTTATAAAACGCTTTTTATTTTATAAAGCCCCTTCCCTTACTAGCCCACTTAATCTTCATCCCATTACAAAAACAGGCATAGTAGTGGGAATGAATTATTATTTCCTTTTATAGGTTAAAAAAGCCTTTTACATATAGGTTTGTGAGATTTAATTATTTGCTGAAATGAATTTAGGCATTCTGTCTTCTAGCTTATCAATCTTTCCATATAGCATGGTTGTCTCATAAGATGTCTTTTGGGGAAGGCAGATGGGGCTAGAAATGTTTTGAAGATCTGGATGCAGGTAGGTGTGTTTTAATTTCACTGTGCCTATAAAGCTCTGCAGGACTGGGTTTCTGTCTGCATCTCCAGTTCATTTCATGCTGATTTCTCCCTGGCTCCTGAACCCTGGCTACTGTCCTTACCTCATCAAATGCCTTCCTGATCCAGGACCTTTTCACTTGCTGTTCCCTCTGCCCTGAACACATTTCAGTACAGTTTTACCTAGATAACTCTTCATTGGAAAATACCGTGATGCTGGGAAAGATTGAGGGCAGGAGGAGAAGGAGGTGACAGAGAATGAGATGGTTGGATAGCATCACTAACTCAATGGACATGAGTTTGAGTGAATTCTGGGAGGTAGCGAAGGACAGAGAAGCCTGGTGTGCTCCAGTCCATGGCATCTCAAAAAGTCGGCCACAACTTAGTGACTGAACAACAACTCTTTGGAACTGAGTATAAGTGCCCCCTCTTTTTAGAAAGATCTTGCTTTCTTATACTCCTTCACTCCAATTTAGTCCTTTTCAAAGCACCTTGTAATTGACAATTATTCATTTAATATTTGTTTCCCAAAACAGACAAAATTATTGAGGGCAAGGTACCTATCCGTTTTGTTCACTGACACTAAGCATGTGGTACAGTTCCTGGTACTTAGGAAGCATTCAGTAAATATTCTTAGAATAGATAAAGGAATGGACAAGAGGTGAGAGAGGGCCACTCCTTCAAGCTGGAGTCTATTCCTTAGGTTTTTAGCATAATGCCCTATAGTTAAGGGGTTATGGTATTGATCATCTATCTGCTGCTGCCTAACAAACCACTTCAAAATGAGATGGCTTAAAACAGTGGCCACTCCATTTGCTCACAGCACTGTAGGACAGCCGTTGGGGATAAGTTCAGCTGCGTGGTTGTGCTGGTCTCATCTGATTCAACCCATGGAGCTGCTACCATCTGGCAGCTGCACTGGGACTGGAAGAGCCAAATGCTGGTGCTGACTGGGCCACTCTTGCCTCAGGATTTTTCATGCCTAAGGAAGAGGACAATTTCAAGGAAGCAAGTAGAGCAGCCAGCCACACTGCCTTGCCTGAGACTCTCATGGTTTTGGCAATGAAAATCCCACATCCTGATAAACTCCTTAGGGCTGGGAAAATCAGGATGGTTGGTCACCCTACCAGCAAGAAAGGAGTAGAAGTGGTGACTAGGCTCAAAACTTCCACGGTGAGAAAGTTGCATTCTTTTAGTCAATCCGTGTCCCAAGGCCAGCCCAGATTTAAGGGAGAAGTGAACCCCATACCTTGATGGGAAATGCAGCAAACACATATTGCAAAGGAGAGGGCATACAGGGATGGGAAGATTTTTGCAATCTATTACAGGTAGGGAAAGGAAGACCACAGACTCAAGTCAAAGTAAGTTTTTTGTTTGTTTGTTTAGTGAAAAATCTGTACAAAGGAAGGAAATACTGAGAGAGCCATCATTAGCCAAACGTTAAGTGACAACTCCACTTCAGTACTTTAATATGTTACAGGCTTTCTTCGGTATACAAGTACAAACTAAGACACACTTTTGGGAAAATGCCTTGAATTTGCAGATTAGGAAGGATGTTGAAACATACAGATAAAGGAAAGAAGACTTCTTGGAAGTCAAGAGAACAGATGGCAGATCTCCTAATTATACGTTAACAACAGCAAAAAGGCTATTTGAAGGGCAGTATTGATAGCCTGCTTGTCCAGCAAAACATGTCGGATAACAAAACTACATTTGTATAATGCTTGCTATGTCCCAAACGCTGTTCTAATATAGGCAGTTTACATAGATCAATACACTGAAAACTCAGGTTTACAGATGAGGAAACAGAGGCCCAAGGTCACCTAGGTAGTAAATGATGGAGTCGCAATTTGAACCAGGCAGTCTGCCTCTTGCCTTCCCAGGAGCTGCCGTTTTGCTGAGGGTTTTAACTTCCTTTTCCTAACTAGCAGTTGGGAATAGAATTCTGAAAGTCTATCTGGTATGGAGGTGGCTCTTCCTCAAGAAAGAGGGCAGCTGGGAGAGTCTGGCTCCGGAACAGAAGTCCAGGACTTGGGTTCCCATCCGGGAGGGAATAGAGGCTCCTCTTGCGCAGGCGCAGTGGTCTAGTTGGGAAATTCAAGTCTGGGTCCGCTACCGCTTAGAGCCTCGGGTGAAGCCCGCCCTCTGAGGGTAAGGCTGCCCTCCCCTCACCCACGGACAAGGCCATTGAGGTGGCAGCCGCAAGGGCGCAGTGGACTGTCCTTTAGAGGCGGAATCACCTCAGCTCATGGGCAGACTTAACTGGTGGGCAAACTGAGCCCTCTCCCCTCTGGGAGCTCGGGAGACACCTTTGCTAACTTTTGACTTCTCCGAGCCTGGGTTCCTCAGGGATGAAATGGGACGAAGAGTCCCCACGTGGCTGTAGTTCTGAGCATACTGGTTGCGGCTTTTACCAAGGCAGGAAGTGCTACTTAATCACAAGATTATAGTGAGGAAATCAAATGAGATGATGGAAGTGAAAGCGCTTGGCATGCTTTTAAGCGCGTTATAAATGGGAGCTCTTAGCAACTCACATTTCTGTTTGTAGTTTGTTTTTATTAACAAAGAGGTCAAGCTTTGCTGCTTCCTGGCCTCAGGTCACCCCACTTTCCCTGGCCAGATTTCTTGCAAATGCATCCAGTTACTCACTGGAAGAGCTGAGGACAGGGTTGGCTCCCTGTGCAAATAGATGACTGATTCTGCCCTTCCTATGCAGTGTTTCTTTACTACTTCAAAGGGGCTAAAGTGAGTTGGTAATTTGTAACTGCTCTAAGTGTAATTCTCTGGCATGTTCAGAATATACTTCCATCTCCTAATTAATTTGGGAAGTTGAAAACCGTAGATGCTGAAATGGAACTTTTGGCTGCCGTTTCTCTTCCTTTCCCCTCTGGGTTGATTAAAAATCCACTAATAGGAAGAACACCCTTGGCATTCTCTTTGCTTCCTTTTTTTTTTCATTCACAAGGCTCAGTGTTCCATTTGTGGACATATAGTATAATTTTATTTTCAACTAGTTTAAAACATGTTTATACAAAACTAGTTTGGACAAGGCATTGTGCCAAGCCCTCAAGACGTGAGAAAATGGTTTTGAAATGTGCCCTGCTCTCAAGGAACTTGCCGCATCGAGGGGAAAGAACGTAGTGTGGAATCTCATTTGAGTAGGGTTAAATTAGGACTAAATCGAGATTTCTCAGAAAACCTCCATTATTTTATTTAAGCCAGCTTTGTGTCTGTTTTACTCGTGATTGGCATATCTTTCTGTTAGTGCTGTTTGAAGCCAAAGTTACATGCTTTCCCAGGCTCTTAGTTATCTTGAGAAAGAATTTAAGTGCTTTACCTGCTCCTGGTCCATATCCATCATCACAGAAATACCCCTAACCCTGGGAGCATATTCTCAAACGACCTGGGTGAGGCACATTAAAGGAGAATTTCTGAAGCTTAATTTTGCTTCTTGTATTAGTGCTGTGGCTTTAGGATTTGCTGCCCCGTCCCATGAATGTGCATGCTTGACTAAGTTCTTTTATTTCAAGGTATAGACTGTATAGCACAGGGAACTCTGCTCAGTGTTAGGTAAGAATCTAACCAGGAAAAGAATTTGACAAACAATAGATACATGTATAACTGAGTCCCTTTGCTGTACCCCTGAAACTAACACAACGCTATTAATCAACTATACCGCAATACGAAATAAAAGTTTTTTTAGAAAGGTTCAGCTAGTCTATCACACCTTCCTAACCATCTGTATCATATTGATCTTTCCTTTTTTCAACTGTAGCATTCACAGTCCCCTGCTCTGATCTTGACATTTAATCATAGACCACTTTGCATTGTTTGTAAATTTACTGTGAACTGTGGACTCGATGGATGTGAGTCTGAGTGAACTCCGGGAGTTGGTGATGGACAGGGAGGCCTGGTGTGCTGCGATTCATGGAGTCGCAAAGAGTCGGACACGACTGAGCAACTGAACTGAACTGATGCGTTATTGAGCAGGGATTCTGGGACAATTGTATAGTAGATGAAAAAGTACAGATTTGGAGATGAACAGATTTGAGTTTGAATTCTGGTCCCACTGCTTATTGACTGTGTGACTGATATTTTGGGAACCTCAATTTCTTCAGCTGTCACACATAAAAGCTATCTTCTGCAGGATTGTTACTCATAGGCATGTTGTGAGAATTAAACAAGATAATTATTAAGATGGAAAGCACCCTTCTCTCCTACACAATGCTTGTTTCTAGTTGTTCAGTCGCTAAGTTGTGTCCAACTCTTTGTGACCCCATGGTCTGCAGCCTGCTAGGCTCCTCTCTCCTCCATTGTCTCATGGAGTTTGCTCAGAGTCACGTCCATTGAGTCAGTGATGCTATCTAACCATCTCATCCTCTGCCAGCCCCTTCTCCTTTTGAAGCACAGTTCGAGAGTGTCTTAATACTAGATGGATAAATTTAATATTAGTTGAATGAGGGTCTGTCATATCCAGTTAAATTATGAGTGTTGACTAAAGGTTTTTTCTTTCACCTAAAATCGTGAAATTTTAGAATATATGTCCTGGGATTCTCAGCCTAATGTTCTGCCCACTATTTGGTGTAATCCACAATGCCTTGACATTAAAAGCCACTTGCTCCTTGGAAGGAAAGCTATGACAAACCTAAACAGTGCATTGAAAGGCAGAGACACCACTTTGCTGACAAGGTGCATCTAGTAGTCACGTGTGGATGTGGAAGTTGGACCTTAAAGAATGCTGAGCACTGAAGAATTGACGCTTTCAAGTTGAGGTGCTGGAGAAGACTTTTGAGAGTCCCTTGGGCAGCAAGGAGATCAAATCAGTCAATCTTCAAGGAAATTAACCCTGAATATTCATTGGAAAGACTGATGCTGAAGCTGAAACTCCAATAGCTTTGGCTACCTGATGCGAAGAGTCAACTCATTGGAAAAGATTCTGATGCTGGGAAAACTTGAAGGCAAAAGGGGAAGAGGGTGGCAGAGGATGAGATGATTAGATACTATCTCCCACTCAATGGACATGACTTTGAGCAAACTCCAGGAAATAGTGGAGGAGAGAAGAGCCTGGCGTGCTGTAGTCCATGGGGTCTCAAAGAGTTGGACAAGACAGCGACTGAACAATAACAACAGTGAGTATTTCTTTAAAGCCTATTAAGCTCAACGCACTGTCCCTTCAAAGAAACAGGAGACAAGGCAAGGTTCTCAAGAAGTTAAGTCTGTCTGGAAATGAGGGATATCTATTTCTTATCTGTGTTGCCTCTGTCCCAACAACTCAACTTCTGATAATTGGAGTTCTCTAGGATATGGTCCAGGGCATCTTTTCACTTTATATTCTCCTTGGGTGAATTCATTCACCTCCATAGCTTTAAACACCCACTAACATGCCTGAGACTTACAAATTTATATCTAGAGTCTAGACTTTTCTTTTCAACTTCAAACCCATATATCCAATTGTCTACTTAATTGAGGCACTTACTCCTTCACTATTTTAAGTGAAACTGATCTGAAACTGGCCTCCTTCTCCTCCAGACCTGCTATCCCTCCAGTGTTCCCCATGTTCATTGAGTATCAGAAGCCAGAGACCCAGAAATCATCCTTGTAGTCTCCTGTCTCTCATGGCTCCCTGCCCACATCCAATAAAGCACTAAATTATACAGCTTCTGTTAACACCTTCAAAATATAATTGGAATCTACCCAACTCTGTCTCCATTGACTAACACCAAAGCTCAAGCCACTGTCATCTGCCTTCTGGAACACTGTAACAGCTGTCTCTCAGCTCCTACCTCTAATCCATTTTCCATGCGACAACAAGAGTGATCTTTTTAAGGACAGAGCTGCTCAGGTCATTTCTCTGCCCCAAAACCCCCCAACACATTTGCTGAAAGATTAGGTTTCAAGTCATTCCCCAGCCCTCTGACAGTTCAGACTTTGCCCTACTGATTCTGTAACCCCAGTTCCTACAGCTCTCCACCTAGCTTCCTTCTTCCAGCCACACCGATCTCTTTGTGCATTGATGGCCACTTTTTTAGGGAAGCCTCCGCTGCCCCCAATATCTAGATGAGGTCCTCTTATTATGCCTCCTTATAAAGCCCTGACTTTTCAAAATTCTGCTTAACTTAATTGTAATTATATAGTACTAACTTGCAGGAGTATTTGTTTATTGATTCGCCCATTAGTCTGCAAGCTCCTTGAGGACAGACACCACATCGCCTCAGCACCTGACACTCTGCCTACCATGCACAGATGCCCACTGAATAATGTTTGAGAGAATGCAAGCAGTAAGATAGCTTGCATCAAGTACCAGCGAAATCTGAAGACAATGAGTGTAATGAAAATTCAGAAGGAAAAAAAGAAAAAGATCACTGGAACCTGGGGTGGATGAGACTTATTTCTTAAAGAAAAACAAAGATCCTTTTCCATGAGCTCTGAATATTCAGGGGACAAGTTTTATACCTGTTTGACAGAAGAGGAATATCATATGAGGTAGCAAATAAAGGTGGAGAAGTAAATTGAGGCCACCCTGTAGATGGCTGTGGGTGCTAGGCTAAGGAATTTAAACTTTATTCTATAGACGATAGGAAGCCATTGATAGTTTTTAAGCATGAGTGGTAACATTTGCAAATCTGTGGCCTGAGAAATGTGTCTTTGGGCACTTTTAGTTGCCAGCAAGAGAAACCCATTCCAAATAGGCAGAGCCTGATACTACAGCTCAGATGATGGAGCTTGTTTCTTCCTGAATCTCTCTGCTTTGCATCCTTTGGGTAGACTCCTTGCTCTGCCTCATGGTGAGAGGGTGGATGCAGCAGCTCCAGGATCATGTCTTTCAAGGCTGAACTCTAGGAAAATGATTATCAGCTTTCCTAGGTTCCCTGTGGCTCTAGTAATGATTCTGGGATTGTGGCTACGTGGCTCAGATAGACTGGTTTATTTCCTGTGCACCTCTCAGGACAAATCTTTATTACTCAAGGAATGCAGTGTGCCCAGTGGCTTAGTTCTAGTTCAAATTTGCAGCCCCCTTTTCCCAGCTTTGGGTGAAATCAACAAAATTTTCCACCCTAAAATGGAAATCTTTGGCATGCAAATTATTTTGAGCTGAAAACAATCAAGCCCCAAAAGACTCAGGAAGAAGCTTTGATTTCCCCCCTCACTGCCTAAAGAAGGTATTGGGTTGGTTGAAAAGTCCGTTTGTGTTTTTCCAGAAGATGGTATGGAAAAACATGAATGAATTTTTTGGCCAACCCGGTAGGTGGCTGACCTGTTCCAGAAAGGGAACATCACCATAGAGGACTGTAGTATGAACTAGGTGTGGAGGCAGGGAGGAACCAGCAAAGTCTGTTATAATTCCTCTCTGGGTACCATTGTCTCTGCATGGCCCAGCAAACATTTATTTACCAAACATGTGCTTTTCTACTCCATGTCCGTTTCTTTCCCTTTGAGGTCTCAAACTACTCCTGCAACACCCTCTTTTTTGTTTAGCAGAAGAAGACATTTGAGATGAGGGCTTCAGCCGCTTGGGTTAGTTATTCAGTCTCTCCCATGAGTGCTAAGTCACTTCAGCTGTGTTGGACTCTTTGGGACCCTATGGACTGTAGCCAGCCAGGCTCCTCTGTCCATGGGATTCTCCAGCAAGAATACTGGAATGGGTTGCCATTTCCTCCTCCAGGGGATCTTCCTGGTCTCTCTCACGTATTCACATTATCAAACTTCTGTTTGATTTTCTCCCATTAATCTGTCTCATGTCACTTTAATTCTCAGACCAGCCAAAAGAACCTAGAAGGGGAGAGGGAAATTTCCTCCCTAACACCACATTGAATGAGAGTCTGGGAGGAGCAAATTTCCAAATGAAAACAGGATTGTTGCTGGAAGCAGAGTAGTTGAAGGCTGGGCCCCAAGTCAGTAGGTGTCCGTAACAGGAGGGAAGGTCAGCCTGGCAAGCAGAGAATAAAGTGGAGCAGAAAGAGACCACTGCTGGGGCTTGTTCATCCTTCTGTCTCCTGCAGTGGCCTGAGAGCATTGAACTTGGCTGTTCAGTTCTTTGCAAGCATCACTGAATCTCTTACAATGCTCTGCTTGTCAAAGATCTCCATAGAGCAACTGAATTGTCTCCGTAGGAATAAATCAGAAGGGGAAGAAGGATTTATGATGGATAAAAGGTGTCTTGGAGAAGGAAATGGCAACCCACTCCAGTATTCTTGCCTGGAGAATCCCATGGATAGAGGAGCCTGGCAAGCTACAGTCCATGGGGTCACAAGAGTCAGACATGGCTTAGCAACTAAACCACCATCAAAAGGTGCCTGGGAGGCCATACATTTATCTCATTGCCTGTGAATTGGTCACATTCTACCGTTTAAGAAGCCCCTTCTTGCCTCACTTTAGTAGCTGTTACAGCAGTGTGTTTGGGAGGGAAGGTAGCTAACTTGGCAGGATTGCTAATCCAGCTAGGCTTATGGTGATTTAATTCTTCCTGGTTTGTTGTTATGAAAAAACTGGATTTAAAAAAAGACTGGATTCTTTTTTGGCTTTCTCCTGGTTTTTATTTATTGCACAAGTAATATCACAACAACAATAAAGGAAGGAAAAAAAGAGGAAAATAGTAGGCTACTGTAACTGTCTTTTTAAGGAGACAGACTTTCCTGGGTAGATGTGTAAATATTGTCTTCAGTTTATCCTATATCCTCTAAACGTTGGCTTGTCAAAAAAAAAAAAAGCAAGCCTCATTCTGTTATAGCCCTACAGGCATATCAGTACAAAGGACAGCATAGCGCTGTTGAATTTTTAAATATGTGTTGGCTAGATAAGAAAAGCTGTAGTCTGTATTCATTCAAGTTAAGACAGAAGGGCTTGAGGAAAGTGGGAATAAAGAAAGGAATCTGTGTGATTATTTGCCTTTTGCCTGTGGTCATTTCTTCTACTGTGTGGTCTCCTCAGGTCCAAAGGGCATGCAGCTTCAAAACCATTCTGTCTTCTTGGGTAATCTCTTGAAACCTGGCTGGGTCATTGAGTTTTCAACTTTCTGAAAACCCCATAGAACCAACAGAACTTTCAATATGTATTTGAGAACGAGGGTGATGAATGGTTTTTGTTGTGACCTTGGCTGAGAGGGGTGATGGCTGATGAGATATTGTGATTTATAGTGAGAAATATATATTTGGTCTCTCTGGCACAGAGCTCCTAAAACTTGGAGTTTCCTAAGTGATGAGAATCTTAGAGGTGTCTTTTGTTATGAAGTGACTTTTGCACCCCACCTGAGGTTGCGGGCTGATTCCAAGAAGGCCCAAATTATATGATTAGAGGGTTGGAATGTGTGGTCCTATCCACTGCCTTCCAGGAGCGGAGAGGGGCTGAAAGATGAATCAATTACCAATGGCCAATGATTTAATCAATCATCACACAATGAAGCCTCCATTAAAAACCCCAGAGGATAGAGTTTGGAAAGCTGAACACTTGAGATTTGGAGAGAGTGGCTTGCCCTGGAGAGGCCATGGAAGCTCTGTGCCCTTGCCCCATACTTTGCCCTATGCATCTCTTCCATCCAGCTGTTCCTGACTTATGTTCTTTGATAATAAACCAGTGACCTAATAAGTAGGATGTTTTTCCGTTCTGTGAGTCACTCTAGTAAATTAATTGAAATCCAAGGAAGAGGTCATTGGAACTGCCAATCTGTAGCCAGGTGGTCAGAAGCACACGTAACAACCTGTCAGGGGAAACACTGACTGAAACTGCTATCCTGGCCAGGCAAGATGATAGCCACCTGCGTGAGTTATCTTCAAAACAGGAGATTCAGGTGAGGAATGCAGAACTAGCAAAGTACGACCAATCAAAAGAATCCAGGGAAGGTCAATAGGGGAGAGGAGACTCCGGCCCATAGGTCCTGCCGACCTCCCAGAATCCTCCTCACTGGAAACCACCTTGACTGAGTGATGCTCGGGCCACCAGGAAAGACCCTGAGTCAGCATGATTGGCCAGAGACAACCCGAAACTAACTCCATCACCATAAAACCAGGTGGCAGAGTAGCCCTCTTGGGTTCCCTTATTTGCTGATCTTCGCCCAGAGGCCCCTTCCAAAGAAAATCTCTTGCTTTCTCAGCGTGTGTGTCTCCACATACAATTCGCTTGAGTATTAGACAGTAGCCCACTCTCAGGCCCCTTCCTGCAGCAAACGTAAGCTTGCAACTGGCAACTGAAGTTAGGGGTAGGGGTGGAAGTCTTCAATCTGTGAAATCTGATTCTTTTTCTGGGTAGTATCAGAGTTGAGTTGACTTCTCCAACACCCTGTTGATATCTGTGAATTGCTTGTTGGTGTGGGAAACCCTCTCCCCACATTGGCATTGATCTCAGAACACCAATAAAGCTAGTGTGGGACTATCTTGTGATAAGATTGTCATCTGATGGATTGACCTACTTTTGATGCAGGATTTTCTCCTCCAGTACTTCTAAGTTGTTGTGGTTGTTGTTTTTTAACAATTCATGACCCATCTGTTAATTTAATGCGATTGAGACCATTGAGTGCTACTGTTTTCAGACCATAATTGAAAAGGCATAGTTTTTCCAAATGTGTCTGAAAGACTAGAATTTGCTAAGCCTCTGGACATCAGTAATATCTGGCAGATACGTAGGTGGTAAATTGAATAAATAGGATCTATTGTGTGTTGGAAACTGGTTTCTGTAAATAGGAAATAAATGCAATGTTATCCACAGTGAGTCAGATCTGAAGTAATGGTGTTCAAACCTATTGACTCCTATTCAGGTATTTTAAGGACTAAGTCAGCCATTCTTCACCCTTTCCAAAATGCCTGGTACTGAAATGCGACAAGGTGGTGACCCCAAGGCATTATCTGTCCCCTCAGGGTTCATTTGCACAATACACACACAAGCCAGCACAATCGACGTTTATCAGCTCTGGCCTGTCAAAAATTAACAGGGCCGTTTCCTAAATGCTCCTGTGGAGGTGTCGTTTTCCTATCTCTCTGACACACAGCCTCCAGGCATCCAGCTCTCTCTCCTCTCCTGCCCCAGGAAGCTGTTCCCGTCTTCCCTTGAGAGCTAAGCAGAGGGAAGCACTGTGCCCACTGTTCCCGTCCTTGCACTGCTGTTGCAGGAAGGGAGACCCCTTCCAGGGCCCAGGAGTGGGCTCTTGTCTAACAGTCAGAAATGAATCATGTGAGGAGACACATGTGCTGATAAAGCAAGAGACTTTATTGGGAAGAGGAGCCCGGGTGGAGAGCAGCAGGGTGAGGGAACCCAGGAGGACTGCTCTGCCACAGTCTCGGGTTTTCTGGTAGGGTTGGTTTCCGGTCATCTCTGGCCAATCACCCTGACTCAGGGTCCTTCCTGGTGGTGTGCGCAGCACTCTGCCAAGATGGATTCCAGTGAGAAGGATTCTGAGAAGTTGGCAGGACGTATGGGCTGGAGTCTCCTCTCTCCTTTTGAGCTTTCCCAAATTCTTCTGGTTGGTGGTAGCTTGTTAGTTTCACGCTCCTTACCAGGACCTCATGTTTAAGATAACTCATGTATGTGGTTACTATGGTGCCTGGCCAGGCCAGGCGGTTTCAGTCAGTGGTTCCCCTAACACTCCCACACCCATGTCTATGGCCCGTCCACTTCGGTTGGGTGCCTCCTCCAATGAACTATGTTCTTCCTTCATTTCAGAGCTCACTTTTCAAGAAAATCGAAAAGTCATCACTGTCATATGGACGTTTTAGGCCACACTTTTTAAATGGTGGTTTTTAAAAACGTACATATTTAACCTCATAAACAACGATGTGATCAGTTATGCAGCACAAGCACCTGGTGTTTGGGACCAGCAGATGGAACCTTACTTTTCCTTTAAATCAGGGCAGTTCTCTACGTTTGTGGATGCCCTGGTGGGTGTGGACTGCAGCGAATCGAACCACTCTCAACTCTCCCTCCTAACCGCATTGTGTTTCCGTTTGTCTGTGCTCTTTGGGGACGTAGGGCTCTGTCTGCAGCTCTCTCCTGGCCTCTGCTGTGCCTCTCAGCCTCTTCCAGCCTCCCAGCACTGCACACAGCCCTTTGCGAGTCGGTCCCTGTTCTGGGTTGGCGGTGGGTAATTCTTCCCCACAACGTGCTCTTTGTCAGCCCTGAGCCGCCAAAGTGAAAATGTGGCAGGCAGGAGCAGATGAGCTGCTGCACACCCACCCATGCTCATCCTCATTAGCTGTCTTTCTTCAAGGCGAGCACCAAGGGAGTGCAAGTTCCAGTCTTCTCGCAAACGCTAGAAGCCGGATGTTGCCTGACATAACTCCCCATAAGCAGCAGCTGGTTCCTCCCTCTTTCCTCCTGTGCATCTCTTGAACCCACTTTGGGAAAAGAACATTCCTTTGGTGCCTTGGCCAGGCATATTCTTAATCTCCTGAGGCACAGCCATTTATCAAATGCCTGTTATGCAGAAGGTACACCCTCTTTACCGTATCTTTCAATTCTCATGTCAACTCTGGGAGGCAGGAATGGAGTCAGAAAGACCTCGCTTGGAATGCTGGTGCTGCTGTTCTCCAGCTGTGTGACCTGAAGTAGCTCAAATAATGTCTGTGAGTTTTATTTCCCCATTTGTAGGATAAAGACAAGAATGCCCCCTTCCATAGGGTTGTTGTGAGATTTAAGTAGGATTTTTAATGTAAAGCCCTTAACACAATGCCTTGGCATGTAGCAAGTGCTTAATAAATGCTAGGTATTATCATGGAGAAGTTGAACTTGGCCAGGTTATTTGACTTACCCCATGATGGAACTGAACCGTGAATTCAAATTATTTGAATCTATTTCCCTTTCTTCTTTTCCTCCTTTATTAGAAAGAAGGCCGTGTTCGTGCCAGAGCACTATGAAAAAATATTGGAGCTCCTGGTTACTTTGGCAGCGTGCTATGCAATTAAACTCCAAGGCTAATAATAAAAAATTATAATATGATAGCTAACATCCATTGCGTTCCCAGTGTATGGTAGAAGCATGAGAGGCACTTGGCATGCATTCTGTAGTCCTTTTAACAGTGTTCTCCAAAATTTAGTCATTTGTGCTCTATCTTCACAATTTTTGCCAATACTGTGTACCATCTATACAATTATATTACTTAATTTTCTTTAAAATTGACTCACATTATTACTTAAGTATGTTTCAAAAGAGCAGTTGTCACTACTGTGAATAGCAGAGTCATTTACCAGGAATAGAGGGCGATCAGGAAGACAGACCTAATCAAAACAAAGCCGTGTGGGCCAGTTCCAGCTGGATAATCCCCTGGACCTGAAGCCCCTTCTTGCTGAAAGGGAGATTAGCAAGTGTTAAGAGGCCTTGGACACATTCTAGATCTGGACAGGTGTTTCTTCTGGCTGTAACTAGCATTACTGAAAAAAAAAACAACAAACCTGGGAACAAACAGAATAACAAAACAGCTTGTGATTCCCTGCCCTTTAATGCTTTCTCAATGTACCACCTAATAAACGCAGTGTCCCCATTTCCTGCTGAGGGAAACTGTCTTGTGACGATCTCTCAAGGAACTGTCATCACCCCATTTTACAGGCGATGACCGAGGCTCAGAGTGCTCCCATCATTTACCCAAAGTGGAAAAAAACTGGGTTAGAACCCAGGTCTTTCTCGAGAAAACACAAGAGGAATGCAATAGGCTTGATAACCCAGCACACCCGGGAGCAGCAGAGGGCTTCCTTGAGTTTTCCGTTACAGGTTCCTGGCTGTCCAGCTCATGGAGTTGCTGAGCTATCTGAGAAACTCTGATCCTCTTGGGGAGGAGGGTGGCCCAGGCTTCGGGAGCTGGGCCAGATGCCATCCTGGCAGTTGGCATGTCTCTGCCCACTGCAGCCTCCCCAAGTGACCTTGAGCTGTGGTAGTGTGTGCAGCTGCCTCCCTGCAGGAAGCACTCCTGGCTGGCCTGTTGGGGAAGGTGGGGGTGGTAGGAAGGCATCAGGACCCACGGCCATCCTAGGCAGCTGAAGCCATTGACCAGAGTGGCACTCTGCCCTCTCATGGAGCATCGCCACACACCGGAGTGGAGGAAGAGGAGGAGCCTGAGTGCAAAGCCCAACTATTCCACCAAATTACTTAGCTCAGTAAATTGGGGGAAATACTTCACCTTTTGTACGTCAGTTTTCTAACCTGAGAAATAAGGATGAGGCCAATACTCCTTTGTAGGGTCGTTGCTAAGAAGGAATGAGCAGAAGCTTGAGCAGCTCGTGGCTGCTCACTAAATGATGGTTTTCTCCTTCCCCTCTTCCTCCCTAATGTGGTGCCTATATGCTACTTTAAATCCTCCTTCCTCTCCCAGCCCCATCTTCCTCAAGCTGAGAACATGGATTGAGACCAGTGTGTGTTTGGGCTTGATGGTGGGAATATATAATCCCTCATATGTTGTTGTTGTTCAATTGCTAAGTCGTGTCCAACTCTTTGCGAACTCATGGACTACAGCACGTCCTTGTCCTTCACTGTCTCCCGAAGCTTGCTCAAAATCATTTCCATTGAGTCAGTGATGCCATTCAACCATCTAATCCTCTGTCGCCTCCTTCTCCTCCTGCTGTCAGTCTTTCCCAGCATCAGAGTCTTTTCCAATAAATCAGATCTTCACATCAGGTGGCCAAATTATTGGAGCTTCAGCATCCGTCCTTCCACTGAATATTCAGGGTTCATTTCCTGAGAATTGACTGGTTTGATTTCCTTGCTGTCCAAGGGACCTCTCAAGAGTCTTCTCCAGCACTGCAGTTCAAAAGTAACAATTTTTCATTGTTCAGCCTTCTTTATGGTCCAAGTCTCACATCCATACAAGACTCCTGGAAAAACCATAGTTTCGACTATAGAGACCTTTGTTGGTAAAGTGATGTCTCTGATTTTAATACATTGTCTAGGTTTGTCACAGCTATTCTTCCAAGGAGCAAGCACCTCTTAATTTCTTGGCTGCAGTCATGGTCCACAGTGATTTTTGAGCCCAAGAAAGGAAAATTTGTCATTGTTTCCACTTTTTCTTCATCTATTTGCCATGAAATGATGAGACCAGATGCCATGATATTAGTTTTTTGAATGTTAAGTTCTAAACCAGCTTTTTCACTCTCCTCTTTCACTTTCATCAAAAGGCTCTTTAGCTCCTCTTCACTTTCTGCCATCAGAGTGGTATCATCTGCATATATGAGGTTGTTGCTATTTCTCCTGGCAAACTTGATTCCAGCTTGTGATTCATCCAGCCCAGCATTGCATATGATGTACTCTGCATCTAAGTTAAATAAACAGTGTGACAATATACAGCCTTGACACAGGGGTGGGTAATTTCATAGTCTGACCAATGGGAGGAGTATTCCAGCTATACCGGGGGAGGACTGGGGATTTCCAGGAACGGGGCCACCACCCACCTTTTATCTTTATGGTTAGCCCTGGAACTGTCATGGTGCTTCTGGGTGTGTCGCTTAGTCTGCCAATGTGTTATAGTGAGCATATACAGAGTCTCAAGATCTAGTGGAAATCCACTCATCTGCCACCTTGGACCTGTTTGATTTTAATCAATTTATGTCATTTCCTCAGGAGGAGCCTGGTAGGCTACAGTCCATGGGGTTGCAAAGAGTCAGACACGACTGAGTGACTTCACTTTCACTTTCAGGCCATTCTTTTAAATGTAGTGCTCTGCCCCTTTCCCTCATGTTTCACCACGGCCTTCACCGTTCCACAGGTGTGATGCGGAGCACACTCTCCAGGAAACTTTCTTGTAGAAATCTCTGTCTCAGAGCCTATTTATCTGGGAATCTGGCCTTCAGTGGAAGTACCTTCGGTGGAAAGGTCCCCCCAGCACTGAATGTGTGGGCCTACATCCTGCTAATGGAGACTAGAGTGACTTGTGAGCCACACGATCAGCATTAGACTCTTACCACTCTAGTGCTTATGTTGCAGGACGCAAGGGAGTGGTCATGTCCCAGGTAAGCCCCTTGGATGGGCCACCGAGTGAGGGTCCTGGGCTTCTTGCAGGGAAGAATTTAAGAGAGAGCTGTAATAACGTGAGAGCAGGGTTACTGAGAGAGATACACATTCCATAGGCAGAATGCGATCCTTCTTAAAAGGTGAGAGCTTCGATGAGGTGTGGTAATAGTTTTTATGGGCTGGGTAATTTCATAGGCTAATAAGTGGGAGGATAATTCCAACTCTGTTAGAGAAGGGGCAGCGAGTTTCAGGAATTGGGCCACTGACCACGTTTTATGTCTTCTATGGTCAGCCTCAGGATTGTCAGTTGGCACTAGTGGTAAAGAATCCACCTGCCAACGCAGGAGATGCCAAAGGCATGAGTTTGATCTCTGGGTCACGAAGATCTTCCGGAGGAGGAAATGGCAACCCACTCCAGTATTCTTGCCTGGAAATTCCATGGACAGAGGAGCCTGATGGGCTACAATTCATGGAGTCACAAAGAGCCAGACACGCCTGAGGATGCATACAAACACACACGTGAAACTCTCATGGAGCTGGTGGGTGGGTCATGTAACACATGCTCGTGCATTGCAGTGGACACATAATGAGGCTCAGCGTCTGCTGGAAGCCAAGCCTTCTGTCGTCTTGTGCCTAGCAGGTTCTAACCAGTATCTGTCTTATCCCCGACGTCATTCTTCTAAAGCTTGTACCCTGCCCCCTTCCTTCATCTCATTTACAGCAGTGTGATCTTAACCTTCTCAGAACCTGTTTTATTTTTTGTAATCCAAGCATAATAATGATTTCTATGTCATCTACTGTGGCAACCGAGATAACAGGCCTTATATTTAGAACAGAGCCTGGCACATGGTGAAAGGGCAGTAAATATTGGACATCTGTAGCAATCTTACTGAATGCAAATTTGTGTGCAGAACACACAGTGAGACCAAAAAAAAACAAAAAATAAGGTTTTTTGCAGCAGGGAAAGATTCATTTCAGGGCCAAACAAGGAGAATGGGCGGTTCATGCTCAAAAACACCAAACACCCTAGATGGTTTTCAGGGAAACACTTTTATTGGCAATTTTGGGCATGTGATTTTCTTCTGATTGGTTGGTTGTGAGGTAACAGGGCTTTAAGTTACCATTTTCCACCTGGCTGGGAGCCTTATTTCCTGCAGAAGAGCTCAGATATTGTTATGTATATCCCTTGAGGAGGAACCAGGATCCTAATTGCTGTGCTATTGTTTCCTGATTGCTCCTCCTTTGTTTCTACATTCCCTTCCCCTTCCCTATTCAGTTCAGTTCAGTTCAGTTCAGTCCTCAGTCCTGTCGGACTATTTGTGACCCCATGAATCGCAGCACGCCAGGCCTCCCTGTCCATCACCAACTCCCAGAGCTCACTCAAACTCACGTCCATGGAGTCGGTGATGCCATCCAGCCATCTCATCCTCTGTCGCCCCTTCTCCTCCTGCCCCCAATCACATCCAGTATCAGGGTCTTTTCCAGTGAGTCAACTCTTCGCATGAGGTGGCCAAAGTATTGGAATTTCAGCTTCAGCATCAGTCCTTCCAATGAATACCCAGGACTGGTCTCCTTTAGGATGGACTGGTTGGATTTCCTTGCAGTCCAAGGGACTCTCAAGAGTCTTCTCCAACACCACAGTTCAAAAGCATCAATTCTTCAGTGCTCAGCCTTCTTCACAGTCCAACTCTCACATCCATACATGACCACTGGAAAAACCATAGCCTTGACTAGACGGACCTTTGTTGGCAAAGTAATATCTCTGCTTTTGAATATGCTATCTAGGTTGTTCATAACTTTCCTTCCAAGGAGTAAGTGTCTTTTAATTTCATGGCTGCAATCACCATCCACAGTGATTTTGGAGCCCCCCAAAATAAAGTCTGACATGGTTTCCACTGTTTCCCCACCTATTTCCCATGCAGTGATGGGACCAGATGCCATGATCTTCATTTTCTGAATGTTGAGCTTTAAGCCAATTTTTTCACTCTCCTCTTTCACTTTCATCAAGAGGCTTTTTAGTTCCTCTTCACTTTCTGCCATAAGGGTGGTGTCATCTGCATATCTGAGGTTATTGATATTTCTCCCGGCAATCTTGATTCCAGCTTGTGCTTCTTCCAGCCAACCGTTTCTCATGATGTATTCTGCATAGAAGTTAAATAAGCAGGGTGACAATATACAGCCTTGACGTACTCCTTTTCCTATTTGGAACCAGTCTGTTGTTCCATGTCCAGTTCTAACTGTTGCTTCCTGACCTGCATATAGGTTTCTCACGAGGCAGGTCAGGTGGTCTGGTATTCCCATCTCTTTCAGAATTGTCCACAGTTGATTGTGATCCACACAGTCAAAGGCTTTGGCATAGTCAATAAAGCAGAAATAGATGTTTTTCTGGAACTCTGCTTTTTTCATGATCCATTGGATGTTGGTAATTTGATCTCTGGTTCCTCTGCCCTTTCTAAAACCAGCTTGAACATCTGGAAGTTCATGGTTCACGTATTGCTGAAGCCTGGCTTGGAGAATTTTGAGCATTACTTTACTAGCGTGTGAGATAAGTGCAATTGTGCGGTAGTTTGAGCATGCTTTGGCATTGCCTTTCATTGGGATTGGAATGAAAACTGACCTTTTCCAGTCCTGTGGCCACTGCTGAGTTTTCCAAATTTGCTGGCATATTGAGGGAAGCACTTTCACAGCATCATCTTTCAGGATTTGAAATAGCTCAACTGGAATTCCATCACCTCCACTAGCTTTGTTCGTAGTGATGCTTTCTAAGGCACACTTGACATCATATTCCAGGATATCTGGCTCCAAGTATCTGCTCTTTGATACTCAGAGAAGGTCTAGGAAGCTGAAGCCTTTTCCCTGCAGACTAGAAACAGGAGACATGGAAAGGATTTGTATAACGGAATAGCACTCCATGGGGCCTTCCCAGGGCAGAGCCCTCCCCCATATCTTCTGCTTTAGCTCTCCTCTGAAGTACCCAGATAATAGCATCTGATGCGTGTTTTCTGAGTTGGTTTATACCCCACAAAATGGAAGGTGTTAAGTATTTGATAACCATGAGCATGTAGTAGCCTACAGACCTACTGGAGTCTACGGACTGATAATGTGAACCCCTGTGATACCATCCTATAACCTCACCACCATCTGATCAGAGATTTGAACATTAGCTGATCACATACCCTGCAGCCCTCCCTCCCTTACCTGGCCTTTAAAAATGTTTTGCTGAAGCCCTCGGGGGAGTGTGGGGGTTTTGAGCATGAGCCTCCGGTTCTCCTTTTATTGGCGCCTTATAATAAATGCTGCACAGTCCTTCACTGCAACCTATGTCAGTAGATTGGCTTTACTGTGTGGGTGAGTGGGCCCACGTTTGGTTCCGTAACTTTTGAACCTGGAAGGGCCCCACAGGGTCCTGCTTGGTTCCAGTAGTAAACACTGCTGAAAACTCCTTAATTTCCCCCGCTTACTTGGTTTCCTTGAAATTGATGCCAAACCCTTGGCTTTCTGTGCACTGATGCCAAACAGAAGTACAGAGACAAACATATGGAGTAGAAAGAAAGAGTGGCTTTATTTCTTTGCCAGGCAAAGAGGGGACACAGCAGACAAGAGTCTCAAGAACTCTGCCCCCTATTCCCCAGGGAATAGGTCTCTGGTCCCTTTAATCTTGCCTCAGGTGGTTTCAAGGCTGCTCCTCCTTTGATTAGCAGCTGTTGGAATCTGCCCCTGGGAAGTCAGGGAAGGTCATGGAGGCTGAATGAAGGCTATTTCCTATAATCAAATGAATGGGGGACACAGAAAGGCTTTGTGCCCAGGAGCCCCACAGGGCCCCCACAGGGCATCAAAATCACACTGTCCTTGCTTTGTCTGCTTTTCTCAGTATTTGTCCTCTGTTTGCTTTCCTGGCTCCTCTTCTTCCTCCTGCCTCTTCATCTGGCTATTTAGGGTCTGTCCCATTCCCACGTCCTCTTCCCTTCTCTTTCCATGTTCTTTCTCTCCAGTCTCCTCTACTCTGTTGGAAGCTGGCCTGCAAGTGCAGTGAATAGCCATTGAAGTGGACTGCATGTAGTTTTTAAGTGATGTAATTTTCAAGGAGGATGGGCAGACCTGTCATTTGCATGAATAATCAGAACATTTCCCATTTGGGCTGCTCCAAAAGTCAGTCTGTCAAAGCTTGTGAATTGTGTTAGCAATTTTGTTTTCAATTTTTTGCCCTTGAGTAAGGGCACCTGCCTGTCTGTTATGGGTGCTATTGTCAAGGTTGATAATGCAAAGCAGGCAAGTGGAGGCAGAGGGAAGGGTAACTGCCATTTGAAGTTCTATGACAAGAGACGGGTAAAGGGATTCTGAGAAAGTCCTGGAATAATGAGGACAATGAACCATTGTTCTCAGGGCTTCATTTTTAAACTGTTTTGATACGTATCTCAAACCTCAATTGTTTACATATGAATTACAAGACTTCTAGGAAAGCGTAAAATCCATGAAAATTATATGCAAAGAATTCTCCTGATGGTCTGTGTTTTGGATTTAGTTGACCTACAGCTAAATCAATGAAAACATACTTTCTGACTTCAAAGGTTAGAATTAAGGAGTGTGGTTCTAGGAGGAGAGGAAAAGGAGACTGGGAGAGGTCATCCCACTGCAAAAGGTGAGGAGAGAGAGGAAGAGGAAGCGAACACTTCTTAGTAATTACCCCATGCTCCCCTGATGGCTCAGCAGTAAAGAGTCTGCCTGTAAAACAGGAGACCTGGGTTAGGTCCCTGGGTCAGGAAGACCCCCTGGAGGAGAAAATGATAACCCACCCCAGTATTCTTGCCTGGGAAATCCCATGGACAGAGAAGTCTGGTGAGGCTACAGTCCATGGGTTCACAAAAGAGTCGGATGCGACTTAGTGACTGAACAGCAACCTTGTGCTCAGCACCAGAAGGGTTTTCTCATTCAGTATCCAGAAAATTTCTGTAAAGGGAGAGTCTTACCCTATTTTATAGAGAAAGAAACAGGCTCAGACAAAACCCCTTCCTGAGGCCACACTCAGGATGTTCTGACCTTAAAGTCTGTGTCCTTAATGTTCCCAGTAAATTTAAGGTTCTTGCTTCACTGTGAAAGAATTTAGATACGAAGTGATGGTAAGAAGTACATTTATTTAGAGAGAAACACACTTCACACTTTACATACAGGATGTGGGCCATCTCTGAAGGTGAGAGAGCCCCGAATAGTTTTTATGGACTGGGTAATTTCATAGGCTAATGAGTGGGAAGGTTATTCCAATTATTTTGGGAAAGGGGCGGAGATTTCCAGGAATTGGGTCACCGCCCACATTTTGACCTTTTATGGTTGGCCTCAGAACTGTCACTGCGCGGGTGGGTGTGTCATTTAACATGCTAATGTATTACAATGAACGTATAATGAGGCTGAAGGTCTCCTGGAAGGCGGGTCTTCCGCCATCTTGGACCTAGCTGGTTCTAACTGGTTTTTGTTGTGTCCTATGGTCATATCACTTTTTTTAAGGTTGCGCCCTGCCTCTTTCCCTCTTGTTTCAGTAAGCACCCACCCAACCCCCTGTCCCAGAAGGGCTGCCGGTTTAGGGCACTCTGATGTGACTTTAAGGTCTTTCGTTAACTTCAGCTTCTGTCGTCACCATGTGAAATGTAGGGGAATGCAGTGAGGTCATGACTGAACAAGGTATATTTCAGTCGTGACCTTGATTTGTTTATAACACAAACCAGTGAGAGTCTTAGGATGAGTTCATATCCCTTCCTCCTGTAGCCCACGACCCTTTCCACACACACACACACACACACACACCCCATGCCCACACTCCCCTGAGTTTGAAAGAGTTGTTGGAAGAGATTCAGTTCTGTTCATTCTCACACTATCTTTGGTTCAACCCACTGTAACCAAATGGATTGAACCTGCTTTCCGTCACCTTTCTGGGCTTAGGAAATTCTGGAGACGGTGGCTTTATCACATCTGGGTCCTAAGACCTTGCGTTGGCCAACCAGTGAAACCCTCTCATCACATATGTGTGAAAAATTCTTGCTTAAATGAGTCACACCGAGCAATTTCTTACGTGATGCCCTTTTTTTGATTGCTGCAAAGACAGGAAAAGGAGGAGAAATTATGTTGAAGAAGAGAGGTTAGAAAAGAAAGATCTGTCCTTTCCTCTGTGCTTGATTTAAAAAAAAAAAAAAAAACTTTTTAACAGTTGAAATTTGATACTTGTGGTTTTGAAGAATAAAATTCCCAAGCCTTCTCTTGGACCGCTGTGGCTCTGACCTGGCTGCCGTCCCACAGTCTGTTAGGCTGAGCATGATCGGAAGGACTCTTGGTATTGGCAGCTGAAAGGAACAAACAGCTGAGAAACAACTGCCACCACCTTACAAACATCTCGAAAGCTGAGTACTTTTAAAGTGGAGTGTGTGTTGGGATCCATGCCCGCCTCATTGTGGTGTTGCAAGGAATGATGCTGGATTTCCATGAATCTTAGGTTGTAAAGGTCTTTCCAAGATTATTCTTGGTTGCCTAGAGTCCAAGGTTTCCTAAGGTCAAGGAAAGCCATCTTAGAGAACATATGAGCACAGCCCCTGAGCCAAAAGCATTAATTTTTCTTTTTCCCTTAATGCTTGCCTGTGAAACATTTCCCGATTATTTTTCCATGTTGTTCTTAAGCAAGTAGTTCCTCTTGCTTTACTGCCTAGACTTTTTCAATAAAGGGTTGAACCGCTCGCTTCAGAAATAAAATGTTCAGAGGACTCCCCCATATGGGAATCCACTTTAAGAAGAAAGTCTGTGCCACTGACTCAGGTCCAGAAACCCATGTCCATTTCTTACAAGAGGTCCTGTCCAACTGGCTCTCACCTTCCCTTCCAGTTCTCAGGGGTTCTGATTTGAAAGCACTTAATGAGGGTGCTAATTAGAACCTGATCAGGAAAAAGCATCCCAGGCCTTTTCTTTGCAACCTCTTCAGGAGATGACACTCTCTTTTTAATTGCTTTCAAACAGGCTTTGCTGAACCAATCAGCCGCTGTCATCGCTGCTTGGCTCCTGGTCACACTGCCTGTGCCAGCTAGAGACTGCACTGCAGAGAGGGGAAGCGTGTGGACTTGGGGAAGCAAGGCTTCCCTTTCCCCCGTGCCTGAAACTATAAACCTTCTACTTCCAAGGGGTTTGCTCTGCCTACTGATCCCCGCCCCTGACCACTGACCTTCTGAGATAAACGCTGAATCGCCATGTAACCAGCACATCCCACATAGTGTGTGTGTGTGTTTGTGTGTGTGTGTGTTGTGTGTGTGCAGCATGAGGACTGAAACCGAACTGGTTTAAATAATACTTCTACTTTATTCCCCCTACCCCCCTGCTAACCTGGATGCCGGACTCCGGACACAGAACTCTTGCATCTGGATGATGATTTTTATGGTGGAAACAACAATAGTGGGTGAATTCTGACATAGTGGGCATGACTCAGGAGAAAATGAAGTTGGTTTCTAGGCTGCAGTCATCTCACACAAGGTGTGAGGAATCCTGTGAAGCCAGGTCTGCAAATAGGCCAGAGGGGCCTGATGATGGGATGGGAGACAGACCACAGCTCAGGCAGAGGGGACCGGAGAGGGGATGGGACTGACACTGAAGAAAAGGGGAGATAGACAAAGGGTTTAAAGAAAAAAAATTGTTAAGTATATTTGTTTATTTATTTTTGGCTGTGCTGGGTTTTTGTTGCCATGTGGGCTTTCTCTAGTTCCTACGAGTAGGGGCTCCTCTCTAGTTGCGGTGCACAGGCTTCTGTTTGCGACAGCTTCTCTTGTTGCAGAGCGCAGGCTCCAGGGCGCGTGGGCTTCAGTAGCTGTGGCGCACAGACTCAGTTGCCCCTCGGCATGTGGGATCTTCCCAGACCAGGGATTGAACCCGTGTCCCCTGCACTGGCAGGTGGATTCTTAACCGCTGGTCCACCAGGGATGCCCCAGTGAAATACTTTTTAAAAATATATATTGAGCATCTTCTGTGCCAGGTGCCATGCTGATCACAAGCTGTAGAGCATGGAATGAAACACGACTCTTTGGAAGACAGACCATAAAGAAATGATTGTAAGTAAAGTGTGAAGTACTGCAAAAGGTAGATTCTGAGCGCCCTGTACGGACACTGCAGAGTTGGCTGCAGAAGGAGCTTTAGGCTGAGATGCAAAGGTCATGTAAGGGCTGGAGGGGCAGAGGGGCCAGAGCAGAGTTCCCGTTGCCCAACAGCACACGGAAAGTGGGAGGGAGAGAGAACAGGACCTAAGAAAAGTGCCATATGTTGGAGCAGAGACAGGAATGGCAGGATTTCATGAGTTGAGGCTGGAGCAAAGCCCAATTATCTGTAGCCCTTTAAGTCACACGATGGATTTGCGACTGGAAGGAAGGCATTAAAAGGTTTTAAGCAGGGGATTCTTAGGATCGGATTGTATTCTTGAAATCTCCCAGCAGCTGTGTGGGGGAACTGAACAGAATGAGTCCAGATGGGAAGCGGGCCAATGATCTGGGCTTCTACAGTGGTCCAAATGAAAGTCAGTGGTGGCTTGCACTACGATGCTGATGGTGGGAATGGGGAAGGGGTGGGGTGTACTTGAGAGATCTATATAGAAAATGGGATGAGCAAGAATTGCTGGTTAATTGGGTGTTGGGGGTGAGAAAGGAGTTGTCAAGAGTGGTTCCCAAAGGTATGCTTTAGTGGTGGGTTCAAAGTGGGGCCATTTCCTGAGATTAAGAGTGGTGGGGAGACGGTAGAACCAGGTCTGGGGCTGGGACAGTGGTAACTCACGTCTTGGCCGTATTTAATCTGAGGCATAGGATGGTGACCTTGGGAAGGCCAGTGGGATTGGTAGGTCTGGAACCAGGATGAGTGGAGGGTCCTTAGCTAACAGTAGACTGAAATCTGTGGAGCTCCATAAAACTTCCTTGTGGGGAGGCAAGCCTCTCTTCCCAAAAGAAGTACAAACCTGAAGCCAGGGCCTGAAGAATTCCACCATTTAACAGTCTCTCAAAAAAGGAGGAAATGAGGGACTGTCCTGGTGGTCCCCTTGCAATGCAGGGGATGCAGATTCCTTCCCTGGTTGGGGGAAAAGAGCCCACATGCCACGGAGCAGAGAAGCTTGTGAGCCACACTCTGGAGTCCACGAGCCACAACTGCAAGTGCGTGTACCACAGCAAAAGATTGTGCACGATGAAGTGAAGATCCTGCATGTGCAACTGAGACCACGATGCAGTGAAGATCCTGCGTGTGCAACTGAGCCCTGACAGCCAAATAAATAGATATATATTTTTTAATCCTTTAAAAGGAAAGGAGGAATCTTGGGAATTCACCACGACAACTAAGAAGAAGCTGCCAGAGACAGGAGGAGAGACACACCCTGGGGTGATGGATTTCATGTTCGAGGCTTTCTGCAAGGAGATCACTGTGGACCAATAACCACGCAGGCCTGAGCGCACTGGTTTCCAAAAACGTTTAAGCAGCAGAGCCCCTGAAAGTGAGATCTTTCCAGGTGACCCCCTTTCCAGCAGGGCTTGAGACGCTGCTCGCTCAGCCTTCCTCTTGTCAACGCCACCTCTGAACCCCAAGGCTCTGAGGAAGGACATTGGAACCACCCTGGCCTAGAGGACACCCACTTGGTCCCCTGAGTTGAGGGCATCTCCCAGCAGAATCGCCTTTGGACTCTCCCGAGGCTGTGCACCACGCTACCCCATGAACCAGCCAACAGCCCAGCTCCTTTGCGCCATGAGCTTACAGAATCTGACCTCTGCATTACTCCAGGTTAGAAAGGATCCGGGAGCCAATTACCAGACACCTCCCCTTATCCCCCCAGTGATAACTGCCTCATAATCCTTGGAAACCCAGCTTAGATGTCATTAACTTCATGACCCTCCCTAGGCCCCCAGTTCTGAACTGATGCTGCCTCCCCGGGCTGCTTTTTACTGAGTCCAGTTCACAGACTACTTGGATTAGCTGTTTACACTCTCCTGCCAGACTGCGTTTCTCGAGGGCTGGGATTCTTTACACATTAAAGCAGGACAGTGCCTGACACAGTGTGCATGTGGACCACGTCTGCCCAGCTCACTTCAGTTCAGTCGCTTAGTCGTGTCCGACTCTTTGCAACCCCATGGACTGCAGCGTGCCAGGCCCCCCTGTCCATCACCAACTCCTGGAGCTTGCTCAAACTCACGTCCATGGAGTCGGTGATGCCGTCCAACCATCTCATCCTCTGTCGTCCCCTTCTCCTCCCACCTTCAATCTTTCCCAGCATTAGGGTCTCTTCCAATGAGTCAGTTCTTCACATCAGGTGGCCAAAGTATTAGAGTTTCAGCTTCAACATCAGTCCTTCCGATGAATATTCAGGACTTATCTCCTTTAGGATGGACTGGTTGGATCTCCTTGCAGTCCAAGGGACTCTCAAGAGTCTTCTCCAACACCACAGTTCAAAAGCATCAATTCTTCAGCGCTCAGCTTTCTGTCTAGATATTTGCCCAATTGGATGAAATTACATTGAATCTGAACTTGGAAGGGTGCTGGGACTTCCCTGGTAGTCCAGTGGTTTAGAGTCCACCTTCCAGGGCAGGGGACGTGGGTGCGGGTTCAATCCCGGGTTGAGGAACTGAGATCCCACATGCTTCAGGGCCAATAAGCCTGAGCTGCGACTACCAAGCCTGTGCGCTCGCGAGCCTGTGTTCTGCAACGAGAGAAGCCTATGTGCCACAACAAGGACCCAGCTTGGCAAAGACAAAACTTGGAAGGGCCCAGGCTAGTCTACAGTCCTTCCTTCTTATATAAAAGGGTAAGGATAAGCTCCAGCTCGCTGCTGGCAGAGCTCGTTCTAGAATCCAGAATCCTGATTTCGAGTCCAGTATTCCTAGGCTCCTTTCTTCGGTGCTCAAGGGTCGACAGCACTGAATAAATAAGAAAATGTTGGAGGAAAAACTCCTTAGTTTGCAAGTCACAGGAGTCTCTAACTGATTTAAGTGGTGCCATCTCAGTTCCACCCACCAGGCCCACAGTGTAAACCGACTTTCTCTGGAGTCATTTTTCCTAAGACGAGTGTGACTGTCTCTCCTACTTGTCTTCACCACCTGTCATGGTTCTGGCTCCTCTACAGATTTCCTGTTTTTTTGAGTGCCTACCTTCAAAAGAAGGGCCACTTCTCACATTTTCTAGTGGAAATGTTTTGTTCGTTTGTTTTTAATCTCCTCTTGCAGGATTTGGCCCAAATATAAAGGCCCTGGCGCTTTCTCTGTGTGGACAAGGGCTAGGAAATTCCTTGGGGGAAAAAGTAAAATTGGACTCTTTTCCTTGGAAACAGAGTAACTGTGCTTTTTTGGAAGACCAGTTGAACGGGGCTCTCAAGAGGCATACTGCTAAGTCACTTCAGTCGTGTCCGACTCTGTGCGACCCCATAGACGGCAGCCCACCAGGCTCCTCTGCCCTTGGGATTTGCCAGGCAAGAACACTGGAGTGGGGTGCCACTGCCTTCTCCGCTCAAGAGGCATCCTTGAGTATAAAAGCTACAAGCAGTTGTTTCTCACTGTTCTTGGTGGAAGTGACCCCCCTTCCACCACAATTTAGAAGGAACTGGCTAAAGGGTCTGAGAACCTGGTGTTCACTTCTCTCTCCCATTTATTTCTTTTTCTTAAAGATTTTTTTTTGATGTGGACCATTTTTAAAGTCTTTATTGAATTTGTTGCAATATTGCCTCTGTTTTATGTTTTGCTTTTTGGCTGCTCCACAGCATGTGAGATTAAACCCTTACCCCCTGCACTGGGAGATGAGGTCTTAACTGCAGGATCACCAGGAAGTCCCTGTTCCCATTAATCATTTACCTGGGTCAGCTGTTTCCCCTTAGAGCACCCCTCCTGATACTCTGCCACCTCCCAGCTTTGGGCTAAGAGTTATTGTCAACCTACTGGTTTTCTTGAGGAAGTAAAAGCAATGGAAAAGAAGAATGAAAGCTCAGGACTTGATCCCATGTTCCAGCCCTGGTGTGCAATCTGTCCCTTCATCCCTGTGGGCCTCAGTTTCCTCATCTGCAAAATGGGACTGATAGCCCCTCCCCAGGAGGGTAGTTGTGAGGACTGATGAAAATGTCTATAAAGCCCCCAGCCAAGTGCTTGGCCCATGGAGTCACCTAAGGAACATTACTTGTTAATAAACCACATTTTTTTTTCCAGGTAAAATCATTAGTTTGACTTGCCTTGATCTTGCTTGCTTGTCCGAACCAGCTATGATTGATCCATGTACTCACCATTTTCACGGAAGTGAGTGCAATAAAGGATTTGCTGCTCTAATTACTGTTGTCACTAACAGCACCATTGTGATGCTTATTGATGGAAAGTTTCTGTTAAAGATAGATTCTTGCATGATAAGTAGTTACACGTAACCGAAGGCATATGAAGAATGTAGCCCAGATAGCTTTCTGTATTTTCCCTGTTTTGTGCTAGAAAAATATGAATTAATCTGTCAAAATAAAAGGATAAAGTGTTTAACCAGTGAAGGCTACTTGGACTACTTGAGTCTCGCTTCTGCAGCTTTTCAGGGTATCCTTGGCAACTGGTTAGGCACGAGCTGAGCTTCCCGGAGGAAGCTCTCGGATGGAGGACACACAAAGGTCACACTTGCAAAGCTCTTCATGTCTGTCAGCTGGCGTCTGTGGGCAATGTGTGCTTTTTAGTGAGCCCGTTGAATTACAAGCAAGACGTGGGTGGCCAGATTCTTTCCCTTCAATAGAAATATAGTTTTCTACACTAATGTCTGATTTTCATTTCATAGCTCTCTGGTTAAGAGGTACCATATAACAATATCTTAACCCTGGCTTAAAAGCAACCTGAAGGGCTACTCTTTTCTTTGTATCTTTACACTGGAACCCATTGCTTTTCTATTCATAGGCCCTTCCTGAAAGCCTTGAGTGGGCCATTTGTAGCATCAAATCCAATAACTGGATTCTCTTGACTCTTTTCACAGCATTGAGTATTTGCTGGAAACTGTTTTAGTACAAACTAGTCATAAGGCAATGGCAACCCACTCCAGTGTTCTTGCCTGGAGAATCCCAGGGACGGGGGAGCCTGGTGGGCTGCCGTCTCTGGGGTCGCACAGAGTCGGACACGACTGAGCGACTTCACTTTCACTTTTCACTTTCATGCATTGGAGAAGGCAATGGCAACCCACTCCAGTGTTCTTGCCTGGAGAATCCCAGGGACGGGGGAGCCTGGTGGGCTGCCGTCTATGGGGTCGCACAGAGTCGGACACAACTGAAGCGACTTAGCAGCAGCAGCAGCAGCTGTCATACCTAAGAGCATATCCCAAGGAAATAATTAGGAACACCCAAAAAGCTGAAGAAATTCATACCAGCTTCACTCATAGCAGGAAAACACTGGACACACCTGAGACATCCAGCAGTGGTGATGTGGTTGAGGGGATTAGAACCCACCATGAGAAAGAGTTGCCTTTATGGGAGGGTTTTAACAGATGGCATGGGGAAATGTTTGTGAATTAATGTTAATGTAGGACATAAAATTGTTTGTTGAGCCTAATCTTTACGTAAATCTGGGAAGATAGATGAAGACCAAAAGGAAATGATCCTAGAGGATAATTGTACCAAGGTTGTTCCTTGGAAGAGGGACTTTAAGAGACTTTTATTTTATTCTTTATATTTTCTATTTTTCACAGCACACATTAATAACTGTGATTTAGGTAAAAGTGTCATTTAACAGAAGTAAAGGCAAAATCTCATAGGTCCAAGGAGGTGATTGTGGTAGAACTTTTAGATTATAAAATAGTAGGAAGTGGCAGCTGCTGGATATTAATGTTTAGCGCTGCTGCTGCTGCCGCTGCTGCTAAGTAGCTTCAGTCGTGTCTTACTCTGTGTGACCCCGTAGATGGTAACCCACCAGGCTGCCCCATCCCTGGGATTCTCCAGGCAGGAACACTGGAGTGGGTCCCATTTCCTTCCCCAATGCATGAAAGTGAAAAGTGAAAGTGAAGTCATTCAGTTGTGTCCGACCCTTAGCGACCCCATGGACTGCAGCCCACCAGGCTCTCCGTCCATGGGATTTTCCAGGCAAGAGTACTGGAGTGGGGTGCCATCTCCTTCTCCAGTTTAGCACTGAGATAACATTTAATGGGATACCTTTAAGGTGTATTGTAGCGCCTGAGCTCATTTTCATACCATCCCTGTGTGGCAAGCAGTAAGAATTGTAATGATTTTGTGGATGAAAAAAAAAAAAAATCCAGGCACAGAATGAACATTGCATTTTGTTTCTACTGATGTTTTTAAGCTGTGAAACTCAGGCCCACATGAGGACGTGTTGCCACCCGTCCTCATTCATTCACACCAGACATTTAGGATTGGCAGGAACCGTAGAAACAGCGTGTCGTCCACTGCCTCGCCAGGAGGAAAGTGAGGGGAACACGAGTCAGCCTCGCATTTGGAAAGATCATTTCCACGCCTACTTGTTTAGTATGGAGGGTCTTCCAAATGAGCTTTTACTTTAATATATATGATTAAATTATTCTTGCTGAGAACCTTCAAAAGAAAAAAGGAGGGGATGCTGAATGATTACAGAATAGATGGGAGATGGGGCAGGCAGGAGGGCTATTGGCAGCCAGAGAAAGTGGGCCGGACTCCCGGTCTCCCCACCTGCTCAGTGTCCTGGGCTCTCCTCATCCCCGTGTAACAGTCAGACTATTCGAGCTCCTCCCTAGTGGCCCTCCAGTCTCCCGCTACTGGTGTCTCCAGCACACCAGCCCATCTAAGGTAACTCATATTTGGGATTCAGGGTATACTCTCCCTGGAATGATAAGAGAATTCTAAGCTTTTCTCCCTCCCAGTTTTCTGATGTAGTTTTAAAAGGTGGTCACGGTCCAGATTCAGAAGAAGCATATATACATATTCCCTGACAGTTACCATCTCTGATGGTTTTTTTTTTTTTAATCAGTGCTTAACTGAAGATAAACTTTTTTTGGAAACTTTTTTTGTAGCATCCGTGAGTTTGTGAGAACTCCCCAAAAGGCAAATGTTCATATGAAGATGCAACATTCGGCGCTTAATAGGTACCTAGGTTCAAATGGATGTTTTCTCTTTGGTTAGTTGACCCTCAGTTTCTTCAAAGTGCAAAAAGAAGGTAATCAGAATAACGTAATAGGGCTAGGTTCCTCAGGATATGGTGTGCTATGCTGCAATAACAAGTAAATCTGGAAATATCAGTAGTTCAGAACAGCGAAATTGACTTTTTGCTCTATTAACATCTGATGTGCATTTCCTGGGCCCTCCTCGATCCGATGACTCTGGGATGCAGGTACCTTCCATCCAGCGTCGCCATCACCTAACATGTCGCTTCTAGGGTCATTGAGCCAGGGAAGTGAGAGTTAAAAGATCGGGCACTGTCTCTTAACTGTTGCATCTGGAAATGACATGTCACTTCCTATCATATTTCATTGACTCAAACTAGTCATATAACTTTGCCTAACTGCAAGGAGATTGGATGTTTAGGAAAATACATAGGTCGCTGTGTCTGCAGCAAATGTCTCTGCCACCTTACTAACATTAACTGAGCCCTTCCTATGTGCCAGGCACTTTCATAACTACTTTACATGCTGATTCCATTTAGCCCTAAACCTTAGGAAGCAGTTACTAATGTCTCCATTGTACAGATGCTACACTGAGCCACAGAGGGTTTAGGCCACTTGCTTTAGGCCCACAGCCAGTAAGAGACAGAGCCAGGATTCTGACTCCAGGACCTGGTACTTCACCTCTATGCCTGTCGCCTCCCTAGTATTAATAACATCTCTCCTTAGGGGTTTTCTGAAAAACGATAGGCAATGTAAATAAAACAGCTGGTATGCAACGTCTGGCATGCAGCAGCTACTCACAAATGACAGCATTTTTTTCTCTTATCATTGTTTTTGTTGGCTACCTCAGATCCTTTCTGAGTCAAGGCAGAGTATAAATAGATGGCTGTGTGATAGAGCTTTCTTAAAAGGTACCCCTTTTGTCCTGGCATCTGAGGTTGCATGGAATGCTTTAATATAACCTTGCAGAGAAGTATCAAGTAATTACCATCATGTGGAAGTATTTTAGCAAGCCGTGCCCATTCTCACCCTGTAATGGCATGAAAGCAAAGTCTACATTTTAATTACTGGCCTGCCATGTCTCATTACTGGTATCTGCAAGGCTGCTCTGAGCAGAATGTAAGGACACAACAGTAGCTTATTTTGTATTTGTTTTAATTAAACATTAGCACCGATCCTGACTTGTTCTTTCGGTAGTTAAAGCAAAAATACCGTGCTGTAAAGTGATTTCTGAATCTCTTTGTAGAGCCAGAAATATATTTGGTGTTGAAGTGACTCCCCTGCCTCTTTCCTACCAGAAGTTAATTGAAATCACTTCTTCCCTTTCTTGGGGAGCCTCAGAGAGCCTAAGGGATGGGCCAGTGATCAAGCAGCAAAGGAACTGTTTCGGATTCTCCAGATTTGCAGCGACCGGTGAAGGATATCACTGAGTCTGTAGAAGGACTAGGGTGATCAGTGGTACAAGTGAAAGAGTGTGCTCTGGTGAGATTCCTCCTTGCCAAGTGGGAGATGGAAGGCAGACTCTGGGTACTTCAGAACTATTTCTAGTTCTCTCCTCCCACTGGGAGTTGGGGGAAGCCTCTTTTTTTATTCCTTACCTCTCTCAGAAGCCCAGTTTCTGCCATAGATTGGTGCCCATTGTCTCTGAAAAAAGGAGGTGCCTTCCTAGGAATTTCTCATTAAACTGTGGATGGTGAGGCGCTCGGCTCAGCGATGGGCCAGGATAGAACACACTACCTCAGCATCATCACACACAGATAAATAATAACTCGGGATCGACCCCTGGGTTGGGAAGATCCTCTGGAGAAGGAATTGGCAACTCATTCCAGGATGCTTGCTTGGGAAATCCCATGGACAGAGGAGCCTGGCGGGCAGCAGTCCATGGTGGTCCCAAAAGAATCAGACATGATTTAGTAACTCAACAACAACAACAAAAAGAATTAGAAGTTCAAAACACTACATAGAGATACCCGGGGGAGTGCAGAGGAAGCGGTAGCTAACTCAGCGGATCTGTCTACAAGATCGCTGAACCATATATGTGGATGCCTCAGAGTCCTTTTCTACTGATCAGAACCCGCAGGTGATACGGTTTCTGAGGACTAAAAAGACCATGATAGGTAATGTAATTCCCAGTATCATTTCAGCTTTAAGTGATTATCATTCTGAAGGATCTTTGGGTTAGGTACTGAGACTTTCGGCATTTTGGAAATAATGTCAGCCAGATATTGGATAAATTTTGGCAAGTTTTTAAAAGTAAGTATTCTGCAAAATAGCATGTATTCTGTGATTCTAACTATACAAAAATAGACATATACATATCCAGCATCCAGAAGGGAATATGCATGGAAGGGAGTTACTTTAGAGGTGAGACGATGACTTTATTTTTTAGGAAATATTTCAATATTGCATTGCCTTCAGTTTAAAGAGAGAACAAATAATTATTCTGCTATAGCCAAAACATTATATTAAAAAAATATCAATGGGAAAAGCATCTCAGTGAGGCTGAGAAAGGGAATCTTTAAAAATAACTCAGAAACAGTCACACTTGATGGAAATTCTGACCTGTGGACAGAGAACTTGAAAAGGATTTTAAAGCAGAAACGCACTTTTAGGGATATACAGGAAGATTTTTAGAAGTCAAAAGATCCTGGTCTAATTAGGGAACTGCTACTGGTATTTCTCAACCATCAGAGCAAAACTAAGAACATTCTAAATAAGAAAGAAAAAGTCCCCCCAAACACACAAATGCCACAAACCAAAGCATCTTTGGATTTGTTCCTTATACTCTAATATTTGCTCACACATACACACAAAATTTAACATGACTTCAGATACATTTACATAGCTTTTTTCCCACAAGAGCTGTTCGTATTTTTACTTATATTGTACAATACTGTATTGTTTAATGTATTCAGAGAAGGATTCACTGACTATACTTAAAAACATGGTTATTCTGGTACACTTGTTGACTTGAACTATCTGACCTTCTCTTTAAAAAAACCAAAACACCATTGAGATTGTCGCAGAAAGGGAAAATATGTCAGTCTTGTCGTGTTTGGCTTGAACAGACATGAAGAAAGGTGCCAGTCCCAGGTCACCTGGACGCCCTCCACTCGGGAACTCCGTGGCAGGGATTCTGCAGCAGAGAGCACTTGACCTTAAGGTTCTTCCTAAAGCTTCTGAGCCTTTGTTTTGTGTGGCTGACATTCCAGAAAGCTTAGCTGCAAACGGAGCTCCAGCACAGAGCCTGCACCATAATCTTCCGGGGACTTGTCCTGGTGAAAACCCGGTCCATGTAGCAACACAGGTGGTGCTGTGGGTTTCCGAGGGCAGGAGCTGCCTTTAGGAGCCTGCCTGGCCTGTGCAACCTGAGCCTGAGCGTCATTCTTTAAACCACGTTGCCTTTTTGACGTGTAAGCTCATGACTGTTTCCTGTTCTCCCTGATTCAACCTGCCGAGCCAGATCGCACCATCTCCCTCTGGTCTTGGAAGAGCGAACCCTGTCCCCACCCCGCCCTCGCCATTGCTGTGCTGGGCCAAGTGGAACCGCTGAACAAACACCCGCCAGATTGCCGCAGGCCCCGGCCAGCTGCAGTTGGAGACACATCGCCATCTAGTGGAGAAACAAAAGAAATCCGTCCCCCGCTTTTTAAAAAAAAGCAGGGCATCCTTGAAGTAGACCAAAGAAATCAATTGCCCTCATTTGATACCAAAGGAGCTTGAGAATCAGAGAAGGAAATGGGCTTCCCAAATGTCACACAGCCGGCTAGTGGCAGCATCGACCCTACAGAATCTCATCACCGGAGCCTTGGTTCAGCATTCTTTGCACTTCAGTACTCTTGCCTGGAAAATCCCATGGGCGGAGGAGCCTGGTAGGCTGCAGTCCATGGGGTTGAAAAGAGTCGGACACAACTGAGCGACTTCACTTTCACTTTTCACTTTCATCCATTGGAGAAGGAAATGGCAACCCACTCCAGTATTCTTGCCTGGAGAATCCCAGGGACGGGGGAGCCTGGTAGGCTGCCATCTATGTGGTCGCACAGAGTCGGACACGACTGAAGTGACTTAGCAGCAGCAGCAGCAGCAGGAAAGAAACCGGAAGATAAAAGAGTTTCTAGTTTCGGTCGAGCATTTCAGACCTCTTCCAGGGTGCAGGTGAACACACGTAGGGGCCAACGTCTGATGAGCAGGCTTGGTTGTTTACTGTCCTAGAGAATGCCTTGGCTGGGCTCCTAGAACAAATGCAGTCTCCCCCGCCCCTTCTGCCGCCCACAGACCTGCCAAGAATTCAGCACAAGATCAGACCACATCCATGGCACTAGATTATGGAGCAGAAGATGCCACAGGTCACCTGTGCCCAGAGGGAAGAGACTGGAAATAGCCTGTGGGTTGGCGGGCCTTCCCCAGAGGCTCAGTGGTAAAGAATCTGCCTGCAATGCAGGAGCCACAGGAGATGCAGGTTCAATCCTTGGTCAGGAAGTTCCACTGGAGGAGGGCATGGCAGCCCACTCCAGTATTCTTGCCTGCAGAATTGTATGGACAGAGGAGCCTGGCGGGCTACAGTCCATGGGGTTGCAAAGAGCTCGACACGACTGAGTAACTTAGCAAGCACGCATGTGGGCTGCCAGTCGCCTTTCCACTGCATTTTTAGAGCTAAGGAAAAATGTGCACCTTCTTTCCAGGTCCCCCAGATCCCAGAAGAGAAGTGGGAGTGGGAATGGGGTGCAGCACCCCCATTTCTTGCACTCCAGAGACTGCTGTGCGGAGCTGCAGTGTGTAGGCTTCACAGCCGGTCTACCGCGAAAAGGCAACCAGATTGGGTAGACGGTGGAGGGGGAGATGCATGTACATTATTCAGTGTCAGCTTGCGGGGTGGAAGGAAAGGTGAAAGCCACTGCCTAGCTTCATTCCCTCGAAATAAAATCCTAAATGCTGACTTGAAACATATGGCTGTGCTTTGAGGTAAATCTCAAGTCTAGTTCCTCGTGGATACCCAAAACAGCTAACGAATTTCTTGGTTGCATTCTCTTCCTCGGAGCCTGGGCCTCCCCTTGAGTCCTGGGTCATCGCTTCAGCAGGAAGGATGAGCCCATCTTGTCTGAAATTCTAGGGCGCTGGCAGAGCCTTCAGCTTGTCAATGTGACTGTGAAGGCCATGCTGTTAACCTTTGTGCTCACTCTTTTCATTTAATTTCTGTAAAGCTGATTAGGGTAAGAGGAACCTTTTTCATTTGTTTTTCTAACCCAGGGAATCTGACTCAGGGACTTTTGTGGACCGGAATGTCCTGAACTGGCCAAGATTTGATAAGACCTTCGGGGCCCGGGGCCCTGGGTGAGTCACTGTGCGGCCTCACACGGCCTGGCTTACCCAGGCGAGAACGCCTAAGTTCCCTGGATGATGGAACAGCCTCTGAGGCCAAGCGCCGAAGCCTGTCCTGCAGCCCGTGAACAGCAAGTCCAGCCCCCAGCGAGGTCCTGCCTTCACCTGCTTCTATCTCCGCCCAGCCTCACTGTCCTGCTGCCCCAAAGTCACCGTCCTCTGAGGTGTGTGGTCACACCTGGGCTGTGTGGCAGTGTCCAGGAGTGAATGCTTCCCTGGTGGTTCAGCTGGTAAAGAATCCGCCTGCAATGCGGGAGACCTGGATTCAATCCCTGGGTTGGGAAGATGCCCTGGAGAAGGGAAAGGCTACCCACTCCAGTATTCTGGCTTGGAGAATTCCATGGACTGTATAGTCCATGGGGCAACAAAGAGTCGGACACAACTTTCACTTTCACCCCTGGGAAAGGGGCTACAAAGAGTACTTATGATGGAGCTCTTTCCTATGGGGACACTGTTTAATTGGGTGTGATTCTAAGCAGGGATCTGGCACTGCACGAATCACCGAGATATCCAGCTGCAAGGCATAAAAGCCAGTATGTCCCCAAGCCTCTGTAGTCGTCCATCAGAGGACGACCTCTGACAAGTCCTCCGCTCTGGATGCTGGCAGGGCCCCCAGCTCATTACTCGGTGTTCCTGAACTGAGTTGTCCCTCCCAGCACACAGGCCGGGGCCCCTTTATCTCCTCTCTGGGCTTTGATCTCCATCCTTCAGTCGTTTCACACCGTCCGGCTCTCCTTTTCTCACCAAATGCCCTTAACCGAAAAACCTCCAAGCTCAGTTCACAGTCTCCTCTGCCCTCCTTCCCCGCCAGCCCCCACAGTGACACCATTGTCGCTGTGACAAACAGCCCCCTAGGCCACCCTAACAGCCCCCCTCCCCATGTTATTGATCCTGGACCGTGATTAGCATGTAAAGAAGCCCCCTATATAACGCACTTCCAGGTCTAAAACAGCCTGAATATACCTCCTCAATCCAGTCAGCTTTAAGAGAAAAGTATAGCTAAATGGGGCATTCATCTACTCTGAAAATATTTATTGATTTCTTTCTATGAGCCAGACACTTTCCAAGGCACTCAGATATAGCTGTGAATAAAGCAGATACAAACCCACAGACAGCTCAAGAAGGGAAGGCATAAAGGCATCTGTCTAATGACTGGAAAGACCATTCATCGGCCTGGGAGCCGGGAAGTCTGAGGAGCCGGTCCAGATGCTTCCACCTACTGGTTAAGTCACTTCTCCGCCTCTGATCCTGGCTCCTCACCGGAGTCCTTCCCAGTGACCCTCTAGGGGCGCTTTGATCTGTGGCCCTCCTTCCATGGTATGTCTTTGGCTTCCCAGTCGAGAGAGCGACCTCTCCTGACTCTCCTTAAGCAGGGGGCATCGTTCCTGCCAAGCTCCCCATTCTGCCCTCATAGCCCTTTCCTGCTTCGACTCTGTTCTGCTCTTCAGAAAGAAAGAAAGGAGAGCGCCCCTCCATCGGGTTACCCCGCCTGCCTTCCCGTCTCATCCCCGCTGCAGCCTCCCTTCTGCATTTCCCTGGGGTCATACATAGCTTTGAGCAACAGTCAAGTGAGTCCTTCTTCAAAGAGGGCTGTTGCAGGAGGATGCCCCTTTGGGGTCATGGCAGTGCCTTTGGGGGCTACCTGGGACTCCCTGGACTCCCTCAGGGTAGCCAGTGGACAGACCCCAGAGCGGGATTCTGTATGGTTGCTGCAACAGAACCACTGCAAACCAATTAACAGGCTGGAAACCAGAGAACGGCCGGTGGCCGAAGAACAGGCTCCCCGTGGTAAACAATTACTGGTGTGGGCAGGGGCGGCGATGTAGGTCAGCTCCCAGCCGGGAAGTCGTTTTCCAAGAGCAAAATGCCAGTCCCTTCTGGAAGCGGAATCTAGGTAAAGGGTTGCTTTCTATCTTTGGGCAGATGACCACCTGGTTGCCCTGCAACTGCCCTTGGTTTTGGAGACAGCTGGCATTGACGTCTACCTCTCTGCCAAGAGGAAGTGGCTCAGGAGCCTTCTAACCTTGACCTTCTGGTGGACGGTCATGAAACGGGGGGTGGGGGGCTCCATCCTGCTCCATGCACCGGGTCCAGGCGGGGGTGCCTGGATCATACTCCCACCTCCTGAGGACACGGGATGTTTTCTGGCACGAGTGTGGGAGATGCTTTCTCACTCGTTTCTGAGTGCTCACCCTTGTAAAGATTTGCCAGTTTCAGATGAATATTTGAGGAACTCAGAAATTAAGATCAACATCCAAGCTCTAAGGACTCTCCTGGCAGGGATTTGGTCAAGCAGGACGGGAGACTCTGGGATTCAGGTTCACTCGGGGGTGAAAGTGAGTCCCGTGAGCTCTTTGGCTCAGGTGACCGGCAACCTCTATGACCTTTAACCTCCTCACATGGCATGGGCACAGGCTTTTACAGGATACAACACGCTACCATACTTATTCTCTCCCTTTGGTTCCAGAGAACAGTTCTGGAAAGTGGGCCGGGCAGGTGGTAACATCTTCACTTTGCTGAGAAGGAAATAGCTCAAAAAGGCTCCAGGCAAATGGCATTATTTTGTTCTTTTTTTATGGCTGAGTAATACTCCAGTGTATATTTGTACTGTATCTTTATCCATTCCTCTGCTGATGGACATTTAGGTTGCTTCCATGTCCTGGCTATTGTAAGTAGTGCTGCAATGAACATTGGGGTGAATATATGCTTTCAAATTATGACTTTCTCCAGATATACGCCCAAGAGTGGGATTTCTGGGTCATATGGTAGTTCTACTGTTAGTTTTTAAGGAACCTCCATACTATTCTCCATCAGTTCATTTCAGTTGCTCAGTCGTGTCCAGCTCTTTGCGACCCCATGGACTGCAGCACAGCAGGCCTCGCTGTCCATCACCAATTTCTGGAGTTTACTCAAACTCATGTCCAGTGAGTCAGTGATGCCATCCAACCATCTCATCCTCTGCCGTCCCCTTCTCCTCCCACCTTCAATCTTTCCCAGCATCAGGGTCTTTTTCAACGAGTCAGCTCTTCAGATGAAGAGGTGAAAGTACTGGAGTTTCAGCTTTAGCATCATTCCTTCCAATGAACACCCAGGACTGATCTCCTTTAGGATGGACTGGCTGGATCTCCTTGCAGTCCAAGGGACTGTCAAGAGTCTTCTCCAACACCACAGTTCAAAAGCATCAATTCTTTGGTGCTCAGCTTTCTTCACAGTCCAACTCTCACATCCATACATGACCACTGGAAAAAGCCTTGACTAGACAGACCTTTGTTGGCGAAGTAGTATCTCTGCTTTTTAATAAGCTGTCTAGGTCGGTCATAACTTTTATTCCAAAGAACAACTGTCTTTTAATTTCATGGCTGCAGTCACCATGTGCAGTGATTTTGGAGCCCCCCAAAAATCTGTATGCAGGTCAAAAAGCAACAGTTAGAACTCTTCTCCATAGTGGCTGTCCTAATTTACACTCCCACCAGCAGTGAAGGAGGGTTCTTTTCCCCACACCCTTTCCAGAATTTAGTTTGCAGATTTTTTTATGATGGCCATTTGCAGCAACATGGATGAATCTGAGATTGTCATACTGAGTGAAGTAAGCCAGACACAGGAAGACAAACATCATGTATCACTTACGTGTGTGTGTGCTCGGTCACTCAGTCGTATCAGACTGTTTGTGATCCCGTGGACTGCAACCCACCAGGCTCTCTGTCCATAGGGATTCTCCTGGCAAGAATCCTGGAGTGGGTTGCCATGCCCTCCTCCAGGGGATCTTCCCAACCCAGGATGGAAGCCAGGCATCCTGCATTGCAGGCAGTTTCTTCACCATCTGAGCCACCAGGGAAGCCCAAGAATACTGGATGGGTAGCTTATTCCTTCTCCAGGGGAACTTCCTGACCCAGGAATTGAACTGGGGTCTCTTGCTTTGCAGGTAGATTCTTTACCAACTGCACTACCTGGGAAGCCCTATATTGCTTATATGTGGAATCTAAAAAAAGGGGATACAAATGAACTTATTTACAAAACAGAAGTAGAGTCACAGCTGTAGAAAACAACCTTATGGTTACCAGGGAACAAGGGAGAGGGAGGAATAAATTGGGATTGGCATATACACAGGACTACATATAAAACAGAGAACTAATAAGAGCCTGCTGTGTAGCTCAGGGAACTCTACTCAGTACTCTCTACTGGCCCATATGCGAAAAGAATCTGTTCCTTAAAAAGTGAACATACGTACATGTGTAACTGATTCAGCTTGCTGCACACTTGGAACCAACACCACATTGTAAATCAATGATCTGCTGTCGATGTTGTTCTGTCACTCAGGCATGGACTGCAGCCTACCAGGCTCCTCTGTCCATGGAATGGTCCAGGCAAGAATACTGGAGTGGGTGGCTGTTTCCTTCTCCAGAGGATCTTCCTGGATCAGGAATCGAACTTGTGTCTCCTGCATTGGCAGGCAGATTCTTTACCACTGAGCCACCAGAGAAGCCCCCCTTTTCTTAAAAAAAAAAAAAGGCTCTATGTGACAGTCAAGCCTGGAGGTGTGGGGTCTCCTGCTGAGGCTGGAGTCTTTGCATCACCCCGTAGCGTGTGGGGTATCTCCTGATAGCCCAGGTCAGTTCAGCAGTGGGACTCACGAAAGCGTATGTCTGCGGTCTCTTCCCACCTTATTCGGGGAAATTCTTTAGGTTTATTAGTAACTCAGGGGGGCCGTCCCGGCACATTCCTCGATAGGCCAGGGCCACAGAACCCTGATGGGCATTTTTCCAGGCAGTTCCCTGCTCTGCTTCAATAAGACCAGAGCGAAACCAGATCTCCTGAGCATCCCAGGTTTCCCAGGGAAGCGATGGTTGCCATTTGCTAGGAGCTTCGGAGGCTCTGCTCCCTGGTCCCCACTCTGCTGCAGTGACGCCCTGAGGCTGTTTTCCTCTCTGCCATGCTCTGGCTTCTGACTTACGAGGAAGTGTTGCCCAAATCCCAAGACCTTCCCCTTCTCCCCTTCTCAGGCGTGGCTCAAGACAGCTCTCTGGCAAATGGCCCTAGTGAGGCTCGGACTTTCTGCTGGCCTTTTCATAGAAGAACAAAGAACTGTCATCTTCAATTTAGCAACACAAATCTCCACCCCTGAAAAGCACCTGTCAACAGCTAATCCTGCAGCCTTCCTTCAAATGGTGCAGGAGGAAATTTGCCAATATGGTTGTCTGGAATCCTGATCCTGGTTCACTTTGCCAGCTGAGCTGTCTTCCTGAGAGAATCACACTGGAATCCTGCTTGGACTCATCTCTGAGCAGCTGGACCAGCTGTAGCTCACACACTGCTCCATGCAGTAAACTCTCCGATGAGACCGTTCACCCCCTAGCCCCTCTCTAGGGCCTTGTTACAGAGGGGTGAGATTGTTAGGGGCGAAGAAATTCAATGTGTGCCTGTAGGAATCTAATGTCTTTTTAAAACCATGAATTGAGAAGTGTCACTAATGAGCACACTGGAAAAGCCACAGACCACCTCATTAAAGCTCAGAGCCGCGGCCCAGGTCGGGCAGAAATTCTCAGGGAAAGGCTACCTCATCCATTAATGAAGAACTTAAAAGGAAAAGTGTGATAGGTTTTCAGCAGACATTTTGATAGACAGAAAGCGTTCACCAGGGGCCTTAAAAATAACCCCAATTTCCGGTGGGATGTGGAGAGGATGAGAGAGGTGAGAAGGATGGAAGAGGCTTCTGATGATGGACCCCGGGCATCAGAGAGCTGCTAGTTTGGGATTTCTGGATTCAGATGATTCCAAACTGTTTCCCGTTTCTCGGCAAGGACCCTCCTGTCATGCTGGCGTTCGCTGACTCTTCTGGAGCCACCCCTCTGGAGTCGTCGTGAGGTTGAAAGAGAGACTTTGCACAAAGGTGGCACCCGAGAGTCTGGCACGCTGCCAGTGACTAGGCTGTTTGTTGCCTGGGAGATTCATGACATCCTCATTTAGGGAGGCGACGTGTCCCTTTCTGTGAATTAGGGAAGGAGCGGAGGGGCCAGGGAAGGGGGCTGCCCATGGCTCCCGCAGAAGGTCCCAGCCGCCTCAGCCTGGTGTGTCGGGGGCCAGGCCGACTGCAGCGACGGTGTGGACAAAGCCCAGCCCGCCGGCAGGTGGGCTGCCCACGGGGTCTGTTTCACGGCAGCCCGGCCCTCCTCCAAGCACCCCGGGGGTCCGGGTTGCGCTCAGGAAGCACTGCTGGCCCACCTGCATGGCTAATAGAACAGAGCCCCCGCCATCCTCTGTAAGGGGCCTCGTCAACCGCCAAGTGCCGGGAGCGAGCCTCCTCTACGCAGCAACAGCCTTAGCTCAGGCCCTCCAAGCGGGCCTCCCCATCTCACCCTCCTCCACCCTTCACACAGCCACCAAGAGGCCTGTTTAGAATCAGCTTCTGATTTGAGTCATGATACACTCTTCTTTGATGCGAAGAGCTGACTCATTTGAAAAGACCCTGGTGCTGGGAAAGATTGAGGGCAGGAGGAGAAGGGGACGACAGAGGATGAGATGGTTGGATGGCATCACCAACGCGATGGACATGAGTTTGAGTGAACTCCGGGAGTTGGTGATGGACAGGGAGGCCTGGCGTGCTGCGGTTCATGGGATCGCAGAGAGTCGGACACGACTGAACGACTGAATTGAACTGAACTGAACACTCCTCTTTGGGGCTTCCTTGGCGGCTCAGCAGTAAAGAATCCGGCTGCAATGCAGAAGACGAGTTTAGATCCCTGAGTCAGGGAGGCCCCCTGGAGGAGAGCACAGCAACCTCCTCTAGAATTCTCGCTTGCAGAATCCCATGGACGGAGGAGCCTGGCGGGCTGCGGTCCATGGGGTCACACAGAGTCAGACACGACTGAAGCGACTAAGCATGCACACACGCATGCTCCTCTTTGAAAATCTCTGCAGGCTCCCCTTTGACCTCCAAGGGTCAAGTGCACAGTCCTTAGCATGGCTGTCAGGGCCCCTTGACAATCACCCCACATAACACCCCCCCAGAAAGACACAGCCCTGGTCCTCTGCACTCATCATTCACGCAGGGCAGGCCCTTCCTGGCTCCAAAGTCATCCCGCTGCCTGGCAGGCTGTCCCCTACCCACCCTTCTCTGCCTGGAACTTCCTGTTTCATCACTTAAAACTCAGCTACAAGGTGAGCCCCATCTACGTGGCCTCCTCTGACGTTCTCAAGCAGAAGTTCGCGCGCTCCTTGGCCACCAGGAGCCTCCTGCCTGGTGAAGGCCAAGATGTTTCCTGTTATTCAAGGGCCAGCCCCTGCCCCCCAACCCCCAATTTCTGTGCGGGGCTTGGGTATCTCTGAATGGTGCAGCCTGGCCTTGAGAAACGTCACACACTTTCCATTTCAGCCTCCTTAGGAGACTTAGGGTAAACATTTACTCCAGAAATTGTCCTAGGCGTGGGAATTGTGTAACGGAAGATTAGAGGATATTAAATGCCATTAAAAGGTCTCCTCGTTTCTGAGATAACGACGCAGAGAATCACTGGGACCTAGAACCGCAATGTGCTCTGAGCTGTGGTGGCTTCCTGGGTGGTTAAAGAGTGGTTGAAGAACCTGCCTGCCAATGCAGGAAACATAAGAGACGTGGGTTCGATCCCTGGGTTGGGAAGATCCCCGGAGGAGGAAATGGCAACCCACTCCTGTAGTCTTGCCTGGGAAATCCTGTAAACAGAGGGTCTTGGCAGGCTACAGTCCATGGGGTCACACAGAGTTGGCATGACTGAGCACACACACACCCACACACACACACCCACACACTGAACTCTGGCAGGAGTTCTCAACTGGAGGCGGGAGTGGAAGCATCCTGGGCTTTGCTGACACAGACTGGATGCTGAATCCGATCCTCCCCCCGCTTTACCTGCTATGACCTGCCGTAGTCACTGAATATCAGTCACCCGAGTGCTGGGCAGTCACACTTCCTTTCTGAATCTCCACTTCCCCATCTGTGAAACGGAGCAGATGATGCTGGCCTCAGAGAAATTCCCTGAAGATCAAATGAGAATCTGCCTAAGAGGTTCTTGTGTTGTGCTTAGTCACTCAGTCGTGTTGGGGTCTCTTGAGACCCCAACTGTAGCCTGCCAGGCTCCTCTGTTCATGGGGATCCTCCAGGCAAGAATACTGGAGTGGGTTGCCATTCCCGGCTCCAGGGGATCTTCCTGACCCAGGGATTGAACCCAGGTCTCCCGAATTACAGGCAGATTCCCATCTGAGCCACCAGAGAAGCCCAAGAATACTGGAGGGGTAGCCTATCCCTTCTCCAGGGGATCTTCCGGACCCAGGAATCCAACCGGGGTCTCCTGCATTGCAGGCAGATTCTTTACCAGCTGAGCTACCAGGGTTCTTAGCACACACTGAAAACAAGTGAGCCCCACTCTCCTGCCACTTCCTCGAGTCAGCTAGAAATTCTCCCTGGGTCCCACAGGTGCCCATGGGAGGGAGTCCTCAGCTGTGGCACAGAGACTCTGAGGCCCGAGGGTGGGACGCCCTGGGGCAAAACGCAGCCCCTTCTCCTCTTCTTTCTACAGCTTAGGGAGAAGCTCAGACGCTGCATGGCAGGGGGTTCTGTAGCTCTCACTCACGTCTGTGACCGGGGGTTAGGGGCGGAGGTGGCCCTGGTGTGCCCGCTGACTTCATCGTGGGGTGCACACCGGTCTGGGATGGGATGAGGCGCTCTTCCAGGAAGTACACCAGGTGGCGCTGTGGAGTAACCAGAGGGCCGAGAAGGGCCGCGCAAGCCCAAACAGGCCGAGATTCTGGGGAGGGCGGGCGGGGGAGGGGAGGCGGACAGACAGCCCTTGGAGGCTCACCTGCCATCGGGAACAGGCGCCCCGCTCAGGAACACCCCTCCGACTCATCTGAGCACCAGCCAGAGCAGCTCTATCTATGTTCCTTGCAGGGTTGTTGACAAGATGGTTGACAGTGTGCCACGTTCAATTCTAGGTGCTTTGTGTGAACGTGTGTGTTCGTCGTTCAGTCGTGGTCTGACTCTGCGACCCCATGGACTGTAGCCCGCCAGCCTCCTCTGCCCATGGGATTCTCCAGGCAGGAATACTGGAGTGGGTGGCCATGCCCTCCCCCAGGGGATCTTCCCGACCCAGGGATCCAGTCCAGGTCTCCTGCATTACCGGCGGACTCTTTACCATCTGCACCACCAGGGCAGCTTCATGTGTGTTACCTGGTACTTCTCACAACCCTGGAGCTAGGCACACAAACCACCCCAACGAGGAACACTGCAGCTGAAGCGCAGAGAGGTGAGACGTTGCCCCAGGAGGCCTGGCCACAGGTGGGAGGCAGAGAGTGGAGCCCGGGTGGCCTGGCCTCCTTACACAAAGAGCTGACTTTGCTCTGACAGCTTAGATACCTTTCAAGTTACCTCCAGTGGCTTGAGGGTAAAGCAGCAGCCCTGGCCTGGAGAAGATACCTCAGGAGGCTGATGATTCCACTTCCTCGTGGATGACGGACCTTTAGGTTGCCATTTTCAAGAAGCCCAAACCCAGTGTGCCTGGCATGTGCTCTTGGCCTGTGGGGCTTGTGTTCACTTCTTCCCAAAATGTTTACCAGCCAGGCAGCTGGTGCCAGGGTTACAGACAGGCAAGTTCCCAGTCCTTGTGAACTTTATACTGGGGTTGGAAAAACAGCTAACAAGCAAATCCATAAATAAGAAAATTTCAGAAAGTAAAAGGAAAAAAAAAAGAAAAGAAAAGCAGGTTGGGATCTTCCTGGTGGCCCAGATGGTAAAGAATCTGCCTGCAATGCAGGAGACCCAAGTTCAATCATTTTGCCAACAAAGGTCTGTATAGTCAAAGCTATGGTTTTTCCACTACTCATGTACAGATATGAGAGTTGGACCATAAGGAAGGCTGAGTGCCAAAGAATTGATGCTTTCAGGTTGTGGTGCTGGAGGAGACTTTTGAGAATCCCTTGGACACCAAAGAGATCAAACCTGTCAATCTTAAAGGAAATCAACCCTGAATATTCATTGGAAGGACTGATGCTGAAGCTGAAGCTCCAACACTTTGGCCACCTGATGCGAATAGCTGACTCCTTGGAGAGACCGTGATGCTGGGAAAAATTGAGGGCAGGAGGAGAAGGGGACGACAGAGGATGAGGTGGTTGGATGGCAATGGACATGAAAGTGTGTTAGTTGCTCAGTCGTGTCGAACTCTTTGTGACCCCATGGACTGTAGCCCGCCAGGCTCCTCTGTCCATGGGATTTCCCAGGCAAGAATACTGGAGTGGGTTGCCATTTCCTGCACCAGGGGATCTCCTCAACCCAGGGATCGAACCCAGGTCTCCTGCACTGCAGGCGAATTCTTTACTCTGGGACATGAATTTGAGCACACTCCAGGAGTTGGTGATGGACAGGGAAGCCTGGAGTGCTGCAGTCCATGCGGTCGCAAAGAGTCAGACACAACCGAGCGACTGAACAACAGCAACAACAACACAGCAGGTTAGTGGGATAGAGATTGAACAGTGGCCGGAGGAGGGGGAGGGGAAACAGAGTGATCAGGTCAGTGCAGTAAGATCGCTCTGCGTGCAGTCTGCACCGCACATTTCCAAGTTCTGTGATCTCCTTCTGGAGAAGGAAAGGTCATCCGACTTGGACAGCACCCTTGTATAACCACCTCTCCTCTCATAACATCAGTTTAGGCACAGGTTAAACAAGGGAAGGCTTGTTTTCCAAGTGCCAGGGGTTCTGGAGCTCGGGCAGGCCATCTGCGCACCTCAATTGCTCACCTGGCCCCAGGTGTAAATGGCACAGAAACGCAGCCCCATTTGGGTTGGGGAGTTGGCCGGGTCAGAGGGCTCTGTGGTAGTTGTTGAAGTTGAACCTCAGTTTTGAGCGTTTTGCAGGAAGGAGCCTGTTCATGCTTACAGCTTGGCAGGAGTTCTCACTCTCAGCCAAATTTCCAGCTATGAGCAATAAAGATCCAGCCCCTGTGGGCTGCAGAACCAAAGAACTGAAGGACTATTGAGAGACTGCCCAGCCTCTGCCTTCAGACAGGAAGGGGTAAACCCTCCTGGTCCCAAGGCACTATTTCTCTTCTTGAATGTATCTAAGGGCAGAGGTCATAGAGGGACCCCAGATGCAATCACCCCCTGGCCCCAGTGTCCTTAGGATTACACTCCATCTCTGGTTACAGTGTTTTCATTCAGAAATGTGCTCTCCAAAAGGAACCTGAGCAAAGGTCATTAAAGTATTGGATTCCTTATCTGATATCCAGCGGCTATCTCGCCTGCAGACTGAGCTTCTGTTCTTGTGAAAATGGGAAGCATTTTGAGAACAGGAACCTCCCTGTCTTCACCGCTAAAAATGTATTATCTTGATTAAGGTAGTGAAGGACGTGCTCTGAAATACGTGGATGCGGACCAGAGCAGATGGACGGAATTAATCTGTGTTTGCCAGCTCTAGCCAGCGCACCGCAGGGACTTTGCAGGCCATGCCAAGCTCCTTGGGAATGGCACAATGGAGATGTGTCACTGGGAACAGGCTGAAGGGCTTGGGTGACCCAAATGACCCGAGCCAGTTCTGTGCCTTTGATGCTGAATACGTGTTTTGTTTTGCTTCGAAGGCAGGATCTTTTAAGGCGGTTTCATTTCCGAGATGTTGACAGCTACCATGGGCAGCTCCACTGCTAAGCACACAGAGGAACACAGGACGAATGAGTGGCGGGCCAGTTTTCTTTTTAACATACTTTTTTGTATCGGGGTATAGCCGATTAACAATGTTGTGATGGTTTCAGTTGAATAGCAAGAGGGCTGAGCCGTACATATCCATGTATCCACTCTTCCCCAAACTCCCATCCAGGCTGCCACATAACAGAGTTGCCTGTGCTATAGAGTAGGACCTTGTTGGTTATCCGTTTTAAATATAGCAGTGTGTACACGTCCACCAGTCATGGGCCAGTTTCGAAGTCAGAGAGCCCAGCTGTGCACTGGTTCTGGAACATTGCTTCTCCCTTGGCTGGTTCTCTCCTTACCGGGCCCTCGGAGCCTCCAGAAGCTTCCCCCACCCTCCATCTGTGAATCCATTGTATCCTTCAGTGCATTCACTAACGCCCACAAGTGCTTACCGAGGGCCTACTGTGTGCCAGGCGCTGCTTAGATGGCCATGCTAATCCAGGGATACGACAGTCTTTTGTGCATTGATTGGCTTCCTCAGTGCAGGGCTGGGGGGTTGGGTGGGCGGCTTCCTCAGGACTGTGAGCACATCTTCATTCCTGCGTCCCCGTCCCTGGAACGAAGCCGCTGCTCCGTAAACATCTGTGGAGCAAATGAGGAGAGAAATGGCAACAGTAAGAGGGGAGGTCCTAAAACAGAAATGAGCATTTATCTCTATTTTTGCGGGTGTCAGAACATTCTTAATAAACGCTGCTTCATCTGAGTCTTCACCACAGCCCCTCGAGATGCACTTGTCTTCAGGAGCAGCGGGAAGGCGGAGGCTCGGGAGGACCGTGAGCGTCTCAGCAGGAGGGGACTTTAGGTGTCAGATCCTGTGCTCTTTCTACCCCTCACGGGAGTGCTGGGGGGAGGGGAATATGGAGAGATCACTCCCCACGGAGAACTGCAGAGAAGGCTGGGCCCAAGGCTGCAGGGGCAGGGAGGAGGAAGCCCCCTGCCAAGGTTCGGCAGCTAGTCACTGAGTCCTTGGTCTGCCCTGCGGAGCTGGCGCTGAAGAGAATCAGAGACCACAGGTTTGGGAGGCACCTTGGAATGACCCAGCCAAGCAGCTCACAGCCTGGGAACCCTTACCATTCCCTGGGGCTGCTTCTAAAAGTGTCCTTCCCAGGCTCCATCCCCAGAAGATCTGGGGTGAATCTCTGTAAAACCCTTCCAGAGCCTTTGGGATGCTGGGACCCCCTTTAAGAGCCCAGTCTTCAGTTGTTTGCCTACTGGACACAGCCGTCGAGCTCAAAGCTGCTTGGGAGGCGACATGGCCGTGCTGAGTCAAAGGCTGGTTGGGGGTGGTCTGAACCGTGCCCAGAGCTCGCAGCCTCACCCCTGTCTCCCAGCTGCACGCCCCCACCCTTGGACACACCGGTCCCCTCTCCTCTGCCTGGACACCCAGGGGCAGGTTGCCTCTGAGTCTGTATGTTGATTCAGTCTCTCTTGAGCACCAAGCTCACCTCTGAACCTCCTGGAGGCGGAACTGAGGAATCTAGATGGGTTGGTACCGGATCCGTGGCTGGTGGGGCATTGGCGGGGGAGGATGCTGGCCCATCGTGCCCAGTCAGGACCGCATCCGGGAGCATTTCCAGCTAGTTCCCGGACTGTCCCCTCCACGGCCCCCCTCCAGACAGACGGCATTGGGGGCAAATGGGAGCTGGTTTCCTGCGCTCCCACACTGGCCTTTGCTGCCTCCACCCTCTTTCTAAAACCCAAATTAAAAAGGAGTTAGAAGACTGTGGCGGGGTGGTCACTCATGGCTTTGACCAGGCTCCTGGGCAGCTGAACAGGGAGACCTCCTTCCAAGACTACTCGTTGCAGATCAATAGGCATGTTTTCTGCCACTCTGGTGCCTAGGTGGTTTCAGACGACAGTCAAAGGAGACAAATGACAGGTATGACACTTACCACACGTGGTTTTTAAAAATCTACATGCCTCTTCCCACTAGGCTGAAAATTCTCTAAGAGCAAAGACCCGCCTGATCCACCTTTGCGCTCCGTGTCTGCTGCATCTACATGTCCAGTCTGTTGGCTCAATGAGAAGACACGCATTCAACCAAGATTTGAGTCATAAAAACCCAACACAAAGGTAGTTTAGGTCGGGACTCTCTCTCCATATAGAGAAAACTACAATGTTTCTGTCACCAAAAATGCATGTATCAACAAATATGAATATTAAGAATAAATTCTCTCTCAGACCTCCGCCATCAGTCCCCAGTTTCCTTGGCTGGAAGGAAGTACTGGAATAGTGGAACAGTGTCCCAGACTATGACAACAAATTAACTGCACCTTGAATTTTAATTTTAATATTAAAAATATTTTGAAAGACATGTAAAAGGTGTTAAGACTAATGAAAGACATGAAACATATGTTTAAAAAACTTTTAGGTTCTATTTTCAACAAAAGTAAATTTGAAAAAACAGCAACTTCCAAACAAAAGAAGCCGCAGTGAAACTGTTAGGTCCTTGTTATATAACCCTTCAAAAAGCAAAGCAGAAAAATGAAGGGTTTTTTTGTGTATATATAACTGCACCAACCTATCCTATTCATATCAGAGTGGCAGAAGTCTATCAGGGCTTCCCTGACAGCTCAGTTGGTAAAGAATCTGCCTGTAATGCCGGAGACCCCAGTTCGATTCCTGGGTCGGGAAGATCTGCTGGAGAAGGGAAAGGCTACCCACTCGATTATTCTTGCACTTTCCTGGTGGCTCAGCTGGTAAAGAATCAGCAGGTAAAGAATCCGCCTGCAATGCTGGAGACCCGGGTTTGATTCCTGGGTTGGGAAGATCCCCTGGAGAAGGGAATAGCTACCCACTCCAGTATTCTGGCCTGGAGAATTCCATGGGCTGTGTAGTCCATGGGGTCTCAAAGAGTCAGACACAACTGAGCAACTTTCACTTTCACATCCTATTCCTGCAAATCTGTCCTAAATAAATAATTCAAAAGCTGCAAAAAGCTACACAAAAGAAGATTCCAGCCTTGACTTCTGAATCAAAACCAAAAAAATCTGGCAAAGTGCAAATGTTTCCCCAAAAGGAAATACTTAATAATTTACAGTAGATCAACACGTTGAAATCTTATTCAATCTTATAATAATTATGAAGACTATAGAAATCTGGAAAAGGAATATAGTTCTGCTGGTTTTACTGGGTTTACAAATGTTAAAAATATGCCTGTGTGCCTATTGGCAAGAACATAATGTGCAAAATAATGTAATCTTTGAGAATCAGATAACATATACCAAAATATTAACAATGGTTATCTCTGACTGAAAGGATTATGGGTGATTTTCAGTTTTTCCCTTCAATCTTCTCTGTATTTTTCAAGTTTCCCATGTGCTTTGTTTTGGAGGGAGAGTATAATGGATTCTGGAGCCATTTCACTTTTCAGCCTGGAAAAGTCATTTATGATGATGATACACACCGAGGGTTAGCATTTACTTTACTACTATCTCTACAATAAAATCAAGTATCACTTCTTTAAAAGGTAAAGGGATTAGATACCCAGAAGCTGATTGCTTCTCACGACATCTGTGGCCACCTCTCTGGTCTCCAACGCGCGCCTGGATTGTGGATGTAACAGCTTCCACTTGATTTCCCGTCTTTCGCTCTCGTCTGGTCTCAGCGCAGTAGCCGGAGCGCTGATCTGAGTGTACACGTCAGGTCGACCCTCTCACGGCGCCCTGCAGGGGCTCCCGTTGTACCTGGAGGTACAGCACCTTAAAGGTCCCGGGGGCTCTGGCTCCCCACTCCTATCTCTGAAAGCTCTACCCACCCTTCCCTCTGGCCACACTGACTGCCCTTCCCTCCAGCAGGCTAGAAATGTTCCCTCCTTGGGACCTGGGCATCCCCTCTGCCCGGAGCAGGCTCCCGGTCCCTGGCGTCCTCACCCCCAACCCCCCTGCTCCCAGGAGCATGGTTGATTCATTTCAAGTTTTCTGCTGCTCAGGCATTGCTTTCTCTATGAGCTCTGCCTGGACCAACCACCTCCCTGTGTAAGATCGCATCCTCTACAACCTCCGTGCTCTCCAGATCCCCCTCACCCTGCTCTGCTTTTCTATTCTCCATCACCTGTATCCTTATCTATCATACTACTCGATATATTTTTTATTATATATATTGTTTCTTTTCTGTCTCAGGCATTAGAATGCAACCTCCCTCAAGGAAGGAAACTTGGGTTTGCTCTGTTTCCCTCATAGATTTAATACATGCCTGTCTTATCAGATCAGATCAGATCAGTCGCTCAGTCGTGTCCGACTCTTTGCGACCCCATGAATCGCAGCACGCCAGGCCTCCCTGTCCATCACTAACTCCCACAGTTCACTGAGACTCACATCCATTGAATCAGTGATGCCATCCAGCCATCTCATCCTCTGTTGTCCCCTTCTCCTCTTGCTCCCAATCCCTCCCAGCATCAGAGTCTTTTCCAATGAGTCAACTCTTCGCATGAGGTGGCCAAAGTACTGCAGTTTCAGCTTTAGCATCATTCCTTCCAAAGAAATCCCAGGGCTGTTCTACTTCAGAATGGACTGGTTGGATCTCCTTGCAGTTCAAGGGACTCTCAAGAGTCTTCTCCAACGCCACAGTTCAAAAGCATCAATTCTTTGGCACTCAGCCTTCCTCACAGTCCAACTCTCACATCCATACATGACCACAGGAAAAACCATAGCCTTGACTAGACGAACCTTTGTAGGTGCCTATAAATATATTTTGAACTACAGCTAGTTTAAATAAGATGAGTTCCTGTTAGGAACTTCATTAAGAAGGAAAAAAGCAGACTTTCCTAGTGGGACAGCATGTAAGAGTCTGCCTGCCAATGCAGGGGACGCAAGTTTTACACCTGGTCCAGGAAGATTCCACATGCCACAGAGCAGCTAAGCCCCTGGGCTACAACTACCCAAGCCTGCGTGCCTGGGGCCTGTGCTGGCAACAAGAGAAGCCGCTGCAGTGAGGAGCCTGCGCACTGCAGGGGAAGAGTGGCCCCCGCTCACTGCAACTGGAGAAGGGCCACGTGGTGACAAACACCCAGGGCAACCGGAAATAAACAATTAAAAAAAAAAAAGATGGACAAAATCGAGCTGAGGTCCAGGCCTGAGTTGGAGAGGCTAACAAAGTTCTACAGGGTCTGGATCCAGAGTCTTCGGGACATGGCCTATGGAAGCCGAGTCTGGGTTGACCCTGTGGTATCCCTGGGCTGGAGAAAAACCCTGACCAGAAGCCAACGTGCATAGGAAGGAAATGCATGAAGTTTTTCGGATAAAGTGTATAGAGAACTCAAAGCTATTAATTGTGTTAATTAAGAGATGCAACTAAAATGTTTGCTTCACTTAATGTACAGTTTAACTCAATTACCATCTAACTCTAGGGGTGTGATTACCAGCCAAGGTTAGTCTATAAGAAATCCTTGTTTCAGTAAAATAATACATTGTTTATCTAAACCTCTTCTGTGCCTCTCTCCCCTGCCTCTGTTCATTCCATTCATCCAAATTCAACATCCAATTTGGGGTGCATTTCCTCTCAAGAGGGCAGATAAAACCACTGTCTTTGGTGCAATTAACAAAGCTCCTTGTTTCATAATTTCCATGCCCACCTGTTCTTCTGTTCTTTGCAATGAGGAGATCTGTGCTGTAGGGCCTTGGGCCAGCTGATAGCTGCCCCTCTCTGACATCCACCCTCTAGCAGAGAGGTGGAACCGTGTATCTGCTCTGGCTGGTGGGTACCACCAACAGACGTCCTGGGTCTGCTCCGGCCCCAGCCCACTGTTAACAGGCGTGCCCAGCCAGCTGCAGGCAGACCATTAAAAAAATGAGCATCATGGCATCTGGTCCCATCATGTCATGGAACTAGATGGGGAAACAATGGAAACAGTGACAGACTTTGCTTTCTTGGGCTCCAAAATCACTGCAGATGGTGACTGCAGCCATGAAATTAAAAGACACTTGCTCCTTGAAAGAAAAGCTATGACCAACCTAGACAGCATATTAAAAAGCAGAGACATTACTTTGCCAACACTAGTCAAAGCTATGGTTTTTCCAGTAATCATGTACGGATGTGAGACTTGGACCATAAGAAGGCTGAGTACTGAGGAATTGATGCTTTTGAACCGTGGTGTTGGAGAAGACTCTTGAGAGTTCCTTGGACTGCAAGGAGATCCAACCAGTCCATCCTAAAGGAGATCAGTCCTGAATGTTCATTGGAAGGACTGATACTGAAATTCCAATACTTTGGCCACCTGATGCGAAGAGCCAACTTATTAGAAATGACCCTGATGTTGGGAAAGACTGAGGGCAGGAGGAGATGGGGGTGACAGAGGATGAGATGGTTAGATGGCAACACTGACTCAATGGACATGAGTTTGAGCAAGCTCTGGGAGTTGGTGAAGGACAGGAAACCCTGGTGTGCTGAAGTCCATGGGGTTGCAAAGAATCGGACACAACTGAGCAACTGAACAATAACAAAGTCCACTCAGGTAAATCACAACTTGTCAAACTATCTTGTCTTTTAAGAAAATGGATCATGTATCCAGAATCCGTCTATGACTACCACCCTGGCCCAAGCTACCACCATCTCGTCCTTGATTACTAACAACGCCCAGGAGTTGGTCTCTCACCTTCCACCCCGACCCCTACAGTCTGCTCAGCTCCATAGGACCGTGGGACTGAGGCTCACTTCACTGAACCTATCGGAAGCTGTCATATCAGCTGTTCACCTTCTTGAGATGAGATCTAAGTGTGTCCCAAAATACTTCCAGAGACCCGGGCTTGTGCATCAGCCGATCAGGGTGGCTGCTGTTTCCTTAAGCGTTTGAAGACAGGGGCACACAGAGGGGTGTCAGCCAGGGCTGCTGGAAACTGCCCTCATCAGGAAAGGAAAACGTCGCGTCGCCAGTGTGGACACAAAATAAAACACCCAGCTTCACGTTTGTAATGCGAGTGACTGTCCTGTGTGCTGATGAGTGAGTCACCAAGTCTGCTCCTCTTGGACAGCTAACTCCTCCGCAGCGGCCCCCCGCCCTCTCTGCTTCTCTGGTGGAGTTTGGTCGGTTCCGGTTTCAGGGCGAGGGTAAACATGCTCAAAGTCTTAACTTTATCGTGGGGTGTTGTCTTGATGGGACTGAGAAAACAGATATGCCTGTTGTTATTCTCAGAATGATTTCCAAACTAACGCTGAAGCAAAGTGATCTAGTTTTCTTTGCAATTCTGTTTAAGAGTCCTAAAAGTAGACCCACCGACTACATAAAAGGCTCATCTTAAGTATACCCTGAACCACAAAAGGGAATGTGGTTCCATAAAAGGGAATCGTGCACCCTTTTATCTCAACTTATGATGAAACCTTAGTTAAAAAATGTGTAAAGAGAAACTTTTTTTGCATCTTGGGGCAAGGTGGCTTTCTTTGCCATCAGACAAATGGTTGTAGGGTGTGAACAAAAGCAAAGTCTCGTGTGTGGGAGGCCTTGCTTTTGTCATTCCTGGTAGTGAGAGTGATCTAGTCTTGGAAGTTTTGCACTGGAATCAAGCCTTGTTGTATTTTCTTTTTATGGGGTGCTCAGGGGTGGCTGCTGGTCCATGGTCACGCTTACCTCGCCTCTTCAGCAAGACTGCCCTGGATTTGCGGCTGGGGGCTGGGTCCCTGGGTACTTTCAGGGCAGGGACTGTTGTGTCAGAACCACCTGCCATCTGTTGGCGAAAACTTTTTGGATTCTACGGGCTGAGTCACTTCTTTCTCCTGCTGTTCCTTCTGCTGCCAGGATGAATTTACCTACTGGACTTTATCAGGGGATGCGCTGGAGTGGCTTGGCATGCAATACTTTATCCTGTGCAAACTTCAGGTCCCTGATGAGTGATCATCCCAGGGCCAGTGCTAGAAGAGGTGGGGAGGAGGCTCCCCTGAGTTTCAACAAGACAGAGAGAAGACCAGACGCCATCCAGCCTGGCCCTTACTCCAGGGCCCTCCCAGATACCACAACAGCTGTCGCCTTCACCTGCCTGGAGTCCACTGTCTAAGGTGGTTCCACATTTTCTTGCCAATGCTGTCATGCTAGGGTGCCATCGTTGGCCAGCAAGCACGGCACAGGGCGAGCCTTGGGTGATTGTTGGTTAAATGAGTCACTCAAGTCTACCGCAGAAGGGGCCAACTTCAGACCTACCAGGGCCACCAAGAGTTGGGTCCTGGGCTCAGCTCAGCCCACGGGGCCAGGGCATCTGATGGGCAGTACCACCTACAGAGCCAAGAACTCTAAAATTCTGATACAGTCTGTTCTTGACAACCTCAAGAGGAGAGTGAGTACTGGAATGATCTGGGGGAGAAATTCAGAAGTCTCTTTCCATACAAACAAGCTTAATGCTTTGATAGGCTTCCCTGCTGGCGTAGTTGGTAAAGAATCTGCCTGCAATGCAAGAGACCCCCTGCAATGCAGGAGATCAGATTTGATCCCTGGGTTGGGAAGAGCCCCTGTGGAGAAGGAAATGGCAACCAACTCCATTATTCTTGCCTGGGAAATCCCATGGACAGAGGTGCTGCAGGCTACAGTTCATGGGGTTGCAAAGAGTTGGACACGACTTAGTGACTAAACCACCACAGTGCTCTGCTATGAGCTGAGATCAGCAGCTTTGGGAAGGGGAGACATCTGGAGTGCCTGGGAAAGAAGACGTGGAACTCATAGCAGAGCCAAGTGCTTTGCCAAGGAGAAAACTGCAGACCGCGTCCATGCAGCTGTCTGTCCACGAGCCAAGTGTGGTGGCTGAAGTCTTGGGCTGAACTAAGAAGACGCACTTCTCTGCCAACTCATTTTCATGTACATTGACTTTTATTGTTAGCACTGTCCTGTCTTGTCCCCTCTCACACACACACACAAAAAGCCTATTAAGGAGTTTCAAATCTAGCTTTATTAACAGATCCCCAAAAATACTAAAATATTTCTATGCTTTATGCTTTCCAATTTTTTCCCACCACCCCAAAATTCTAAGCTAGTAGCAGCAGCAAATCCCCAAGTGCACAACATTCTAACTCCTTCAAGCATGCTCCATTTCACTGCAGTTTTCTAAAGATTTCCTGCCTGGAGAAATTACCAAGTCCCAGGTGGGTGGGATTTTATTCTTACCACAGAGTAGGTGTCATTTCGTGGGAGGCTCTTCCTCTAGCCTCCGAAATCAGAGGCAGAGTTCTGTGCTCCAGTCCTGGGTGGGAGGCGAAACTCCTGGACTGTGAGTACCAGGCGTGAGTTACCTGGCCCCTGGCCCCTCTGCATGGTCAGTGGCCGGAGGATGTGGCCAGTGGCGGGGGCCTGACCAAGGCACTGCCCGCCCTGGCTGACCTTTGCAATCAGAGGAGTGGCTAACCAAAATGGCATTAAGAAATGTTGCAAAACATTCCAAAATAGCCTATTCTAGAATGATCTGGGTGGTGTGGGATGCAGTTTGGGACAAGGCAAGCCTTATTCAGAGAAATGATGCTGGTGTTAATCTCCAGGGCTGCGTTATCGCTTTGCTGGAAGTAACATTTCCAACTGCAGGCCTTATCTATGCATAAGATGCACCTGGTTTTGGTTTGTTTTGCTTTTTTGGCAGCACGTGGAATCTCAGTCCCCTGACCAGGGATTGAACCCACGCTCCCTGCATTGGAAGCCTGGAGTCTTATCTGCTGGACCACCAGAGAAGTCCTGACATGCACTTGCTGCTGTGCTTCTGGAAGTCCTGCCTTCTCTGTGTACCTAGCAAGTAGGGGTGCTTATCAGTACTCAGGGCTTCCTGACAGCAGGGCTCTGGGAGGACAAGTGTTCCCCGCTCTGAATGGTGATTTGGCCATAAAGGGGATCCAGATGCGACATGGGAGCCTTGCTGAGCTCACCACACGAGGAAGCTTTGGCAGATTTCCACGTCAGCACTTCAGAGCTGGAAAAACAAGGCTCGGGGGCCTGCCACACAGCTGCAGGCGTCATGCTGATCGACCAGACACTTACTTGGGCACGTGGTCTCAGCACAGGTGCGGCAAAGCGACGCCAAACCCAGGCGCCCTCTCCCTCCAGGGGATTCTAATTCGGAGAACGGGGCACCTGTGTTATCTCCAGGGCGTTTCTGTGCCTGAAGTTGGGAGACCCTGAAACTGGGGGATAAAACAGAATATCCACACCCAGATCAGCCAAGGGGGCCTTTCCTACAAACTTGTGCAGACTTGTGGGTTTTTGTGTCGTTTAAAAACAAACAATACCACCACTGACAAATGCCAAGGATGTCAGATGCTGCTGGCTTTTCTCAGTCTGGGGGAAGTTTTGTGCACAGAGAGCAGCTACCCAAAATTGTAAACCTGGTCAGACTCTGTTAAAAATATTAAGTGGCTCCTGGCTACTCGCTGCTTATGGAAGGGATTTATTTTCCAGCTCTTGGGCTCTCTCGGAAATGTTGATGTGCTGGGGGATCTGTATTAGCAAAAGACCTATTCTTTCCCCTGAAACCACCTCATACGAACGGTAATCCCCAAGAACCCAAGCCACCCAAGCCTGGCAGAGGGGCTGCTCCCCAAACAAGGTCAACTGCCTGCTTCTTAAAGATGCCTGCAAGAAACGCAAATGCCAGTGCAGTACTTCCTCAACCCTGGTTATTTAACAGACCAGAATCCTCTCTGGGAAGTGTTTAATCCTGCATCAAATACAGAAAGGCGAACCACTGGCTTCAAGCGAGTGCAAGTTCATTGTAAAGGCAACCAGGTGCTCCAGGAAGGACCTGAGCAGCAAAGGAGGCCTGGGCACAGCTCTTCAGGGAACAGCCTTGGTCACTTGCCAGTTCACTCCAGCGATGGAGAGAACTGAACAACAGGAAGAGAATCTTCTTAACGCATTTGCTGCGTGTGTAGATTTCATGGCTCCGAAGAAGATGCTTGGAGGGCGGGCATCCCAGGAGCCGAAGGTGCACCAGGTCCATATGGCACTTGGAAGCAAGCTGCTGGGGAGGCTGTGGCACCCATGCACGCGCCTCGCTGAGACACCCAGGACCCCGGTTCGATGGCTGCGGACTCAGGACCAACCTTCCCCCTCTTCCTGGGAGATGCCCAGCACCGACTTGTTGGGGATTCCACAGTCCTGCAGAGACTTGCTGAGGTCAGAGAAACGTCTCCTGGGCACGCCCATCGTTTCAATGCTGCAGTGTCGGTAGGCAGCCTTGTTCTTGTGTTCGGCCACGGCCACGACGGTCTGCAAGGCATCAGCTGGCCGGAAGTGGCGGACGAACCTTCGGCCTGAGGGTGAGCGGATGGCGAGCAGCAGTCTTGGCTCTTGATCTGATGGCTCTTCCAGGTCTCCGACCCTGGAGGAGGTCTGTCTCTCGGTCCGCACGAGGACTCTCCTCTCTGGGGAACAGGTTTGAGCCTGGGGATCTTTTTCACCCATCTTCATGGTGCAGGCCTCCTCCTGGGAAAGAGCCTGGGCGCTGCTGAGCTGCAGGGAGCCGGCCTTCTTAGCGACAGTCTCCAGGGCGCCCTCCTCCAGGGTCCTCCTGTTGATGGAAGGGAGGACTGGGTATTTATTGAGGGAAGAGGACACCCCAAAGGGCGCCTGCTGCAGCAGCTCCGGGATCTCGCCGGGGGCTCCCTGATCTGGGGATCCGGGGGTGCAGGCTCCGGGTTTATGGCTGCTCGGCGACTCGCAGGGAATTGCTGGAGGTAGAGAAGCTGGGGCACGGCCAGAACACCCCTCCATGCCCAGGCGCTTGTGCAGTCTTGGCCGAGTACGTCCCTTGGCAGACTTGGGCCTCGTGACATGCATGTTTAGTGAGTCTGGCTGCCAAGGGAAGCTGTCGGTCGCCGTGCTGCCAACAGGGCTACATTCAGGGGGGGCTATATTCACAGGGGCTTCTGTGGCCATGGCTTCTCAACAGCCCTAAGGAAGCAGGAGAAAAGAGGAGGCCATGGGTTAAATGTTCTGGGACTCTGGACCTGAGCCGTCCCACTCCCCAGGGGCCAGAATAACGACCAGCCACAGTGGGGGCAGGGGGAGGGGTGGTACAGAGCAGCTTCTCTCTAGAAGCTGCAATTCATTCATTCATTCATTCACTCCAGGCATTGGAAGGTATCAGCGAACCCAAGTCCCTGCAACTCAAAATATTACAGTGAGAAGAGACTGGTGGTAACCCCACAGCAAATAGATCTTTTGAAAGAGCAACAACTGCTATGACAAAAATAAAAGTACTGCACCAGAGAGAGCCTGGGCTTCCCTGGTAGCTCAGTGGTGAAGAATCCGCTCGGGATGCAGGAGACTGCCTACGACGCAGGAGCGCTTAGCTGCTCAGTCATGTCTGACTCTCCAACCCCATGGACTGTAGCTGGCCAGGCTCCTCTGTCCATGGGATTCTCCAGGCAAGAATACTGGAGTGGGTTGCCATGCCCTCCTCCAGGGGATCTTTCCAACCCAGGGATAGAACCCAGGTCTCCCACATTGCAGGTGGATTCTTGACTAGAAGTCTGAGCCACCAGGGGTTCCCTTTGTTCCAAAGAGGGCAAGGAATCCTGTTCGGTTGCCCAGCCAGGAAACCACGCTCAGCTTCACTTAAGACTTGAAAGCTAGACCCACAAGCGGTGTGCACTCCTTACAGAGGAGGGGCCCAGTCCTCACTGGGGAAGAGCCCCTCTCTGCCACCCCGGTTTTCCCTCCATCCTTTCCTCCCTCTTTTCCCATCTCCTCAGAGCTTCTTTTCATTCAACCTTGTGTGGCTCGGTGCACGTCACTTCATGCAATGACCCTCTGCTGCCCCCAGTCACCAGGCTAGGGGAGGAGAGGAGACCCCATTGCTGGTCCACTCACTGGCCAGAACTCAGGGAGGATTCGGCTTCCAGACCGGGGTCGGCAGTCCCTTTCCATAAATGGCTGGAGAGTAAATATTTTTGGCTCTGTGGGCCACAGTCTGTCGCAGCTACTCATCTCTGCCTGTGTAGTGTGAAAGCCACCATCGACAGTGTGGAAATGAACGGGTGTGGCTTTGCTCCAAGAGAACTGCCTTTATGGACACTGGCATTTGAATTTCGTATCGTTTTCATGTGGCACGGAAGAGTCTTCTCTTTTTCTCAACCATTAAACACGGTTGTTAGCTCGTGCTTAGCTGCTCAGTCGTGTCCGACTCTGTGCAACCCCATGGACTGCAGGCTCGTCGTGCTCCTCTGTCCATGGGGATTCTCCAGGTGAGAGTACTGGAGTAGGCTGCCATGCCCTCCTCCAGGGGATCTTCTCGACCCAGAATAAACTCAGGTCTCCCGTGTTGCAGGCAGATTTTTTACTGTCTGAGCCACCAGGGAAGCCCTGTTAGCTCATGAGCCACACAAAGTGTGGGGACTCTCTCTGGTGGTCCAGTGATTACGAATCCACCTTGCAACGCAGGGGACGTGGGTTTCATCCCTGCTTGGGGACCTAAGATTCCACATGCCATGGAGCAACTAAGCCTGCATGCTGCAACCAGAGTCTGTGCACCGCATCAAAGATCCCACATGATGCAACCGAGACCAGACACAGCTAGATAAGTAAACAAACAAACAAAACAGAAAGGAAGAGTGAAGCCCCAAGGCCATCAAGCCAGCCTGAGAAACAGAACCCAGGTCCGTAATACCCAGTTCTCAAGGACCAAGCTTGGCCTCTCCCCCACCACCGATCACGTTCTGTTTCTTTGGTAGCTGTTGACATTTCTGGTACATTGCTTTCTTCATCTATAGGAGTAGCTGCGTGACCTTGAAAACATTATGTAACTAGCTCTAAACCTTAGTCTCTTTGTCTGCAACAGGAGGACGGTAATATGAGGCAGAGTAGGCAAGGCTGTAAAAACCAGACTTGTAAAGGCTTCGGCTTTCTGCTTTTGGTTTCCTGTTTGTTTAGTGCTTTCAATTATTTAAGGTCTCAAAGTCTTACCAGCTGCCTCAGAGTTCTTCTCCAGGAGGTCCTGCGGTGGGTCCCCTCCCAGTCACCTCTCACTAGCTGGGTGACTCACGGGACGCATGTCTACCCCCTCACTGCTCAGAAATGCCAAAAGGTGGACTCCAACGAGCTACTGCATATGCAACTGTCTCCAAAAAAGTGTTCTCATGTGTCCCTTCTTCTCCCACATTTTATTTATTTATTTGTGGCCACACCACAAGGTGTGTGGGATCCTAGTTCTCTGAGCACAGATCGAACCTGGGCCCTCAGCAGTGAAAGCACATGTCCTAACCGCTGGACCACCAGGGAGTCCTCCCAGTCCCACACTTTAATCATATACTTACTTCTCGCTGACTTACTCCAAGCTGCCTTCATCACACAACCCTGAGTGATTCAACTCAAGCCTCTTAGTTCTGCACCCCAGTATTCCCATTCTGTGCATATTACTATCACTGCCTAATTTGAGGGTGTCTGGCCTTCCTCGCTACTAAAACCACAGCTAAAACAAACACGCAACATTCCTATGTATTCCTGAAGTCCTACTCAGCTCAAAGTCTGCTCTGTCTTAACTCCAAGGCCCTTGTGTGTACTCCACTCTGCTCACAGCCTGAGCCTTTCCACACTCCCAAGTTCCCACTTCGTCTTTCACACTCAATCTGGCTGCTGGGGAGTTTGGGAGCCTTCTCGGCATTAAAAAAAAGAAAAAAAAATGCCTGCCCAACTCCTTGTTAATTTAATCTATTTTCTGATCAACTGTGAAGAATGTGGGGTTTTTTCCCCTTCAATTTTAAAGCCTTTCGCTTGTAATTAAGCAGCTCTGCAGCTGAACTCAGGGCGGCACAGGAAGGTCAGAACTGCCCAACTGTTCTGCCAAAGAGAAGCTCAACTGGGAAGCTGACTCCCCCTCTCTGCCCACCCTCCCCCACTCAAGGAAGGGCTATTAATTCGCCACAGCTTCTACAGAATTATCACAGACTTGGCTTCTAACTCCCACACATGCCTGGGGAAGGTTTAACTGTCAGTAAGTTTGGTAACTTAGAAACCTCTTCCTTAACAACTTTGATGGGGAAAGTCATGTGTTCTCGCAGGCTCTCTGCTGGATTATTTTTAACAGTAAAACTTGACTGTGTGCATGCACTTTCTATACCTTTTGGTGCTATATAATTATCCATGTTCAGGGGGTGTCATAGTCAAGACACCCTGGTCATAAGATAACATGACTTTGAGCTATCTCAGAGGGAAAAAAATCCTCAATTATGACTAATTCCTCTAAGCCCACTCATGGTTATTTAGAGATTAACACCTCCTTCAGGTAAAAGCGTTCCATCGAACCTGCTTTCATAACCCTCTGCCTCCTCGCGAGTGCAGGGACCATCTGCTACGTGGAGGGAACACCAGCTCTCCCCAGCTTCCCCCGCAGGGAGAGGGGAGGTGGGGGAGACAGGTGTCTGGGGACCTGGGCCAGCGGTGCCTTTAGAGTCTCACCTTGGGTCTCACACTCTACCTGGGAGGCTTCTGCCACAGCCGTCGTCAACCCTGCTCAGCTCAGCTCACCACCTCTGGGCCTGGCACATTCTCAACCACAAAGTGATTTTTGACAGGATCTAGGCGTAGGCTTCCGTCAAGCTGCCAGCTGAATAGGCAAGTGGCCTGTTTACTTAAAACATAATAGCTGTACCCAGAGGCCTGCTAGGAGTCAGAAAACAAACGTTGATAACTGTTCCCAAGGAACCGCCAAAGGACAGGTGCCCATTTCTTAGGATTAATTACCAAATCAGCTGGAAAGAAGGAGAATTTTGACTGGAGAAGCTAAAGTCATATTCCTGCTTCCCAAAGGTTCCGACCTCCCCCTAGCAGGTCAAACCACCCTATATCACTCACAACCCAAATCTAAGCCTACGATAAATGCAATAAAATAATAAGCACCCACATACCATCTGCTGGTATATACCAAGAATACATACATTTGTTTTGAATTGGTCTTCTAAAAATGTTTATCAGTTAATACTCTCCCCTGCCAATTCCCACCCCTCCTTGTGAAGATTTCAGGATGAAAACACTCAGAAGAATCAGGAGAGGACAGTTGGCCTGAAAATGAGAACACTTTGGTACCATTCCCAGTTCTGCCCGGGACTAATGATTAGAATACACTGTCCTGTGCAGAGAGCCACGTTCAAAAGGGGGGAGTGGAGAAACAGGACCACAGGGCCACCAAGTGATCAAAGGTTTGGAAAAGGAATTGGGGATGATTCCAACAGCAGTGAGGAGCAGGGATCAGGGGTTGGTGGAGCGGAAGAGCTCAACTCTTTCCCAAGTACAGGCAGCTCCAGAAGGAAGCTAGCTTGGGCAGCAGGAGCAATGTGGGAGGAGGGGCAAGAAAGAGCCTCTAGAAAGTGCCAGTTGACTTGGGTGAAAGAGCACTGGTCTGGGGGAGGCTCAGAGCGGGTTCCGGCCTCTGCCCGTGTCACAGGACGTCCGCCTGTCCCTCAGTCTGCGTCCGGTCTGTACTGCCCAGCCAGGAGGACATGGCCCAACGGTTTCCAAGGCCCCTCGGCTTCAGCAGAGCCCGGGAACCGTCCCATTCCGGCAACGGTGAGCTCTGGCCAGCTGAGCTGGCTTTGCCCCTGGGGAGTAGCCCCTTCCCTCCTGGAACCCCAGCCTGTCTCCCGGGATTCGCCCCTGGGCCCTGCTCTGGGGAGGCCTTCCCCGGGGTCGGGGGATGGACGAGCCCTCCGGGGCTCGAGTCTGGCCCCTCCAGGCCCCCGGGGAGGCAGAAGACAGCCCCCGGGGCCCGCCCAGCGGCCCAGCCGGCCGCGCTCACCTCCCCGCGCGGCTCCATCTGCTGTAGGCGGCAGGGCCCAGCCCACGGGTAAACAGCCCGGGTCTCCCGGGCAACCACGCGGCTGGGCGGCCACGTGCTTCCGGTCTGACCGGCCAGAGCGGGTGGGGAGGGGCTGGGTGCGGTAGCGGTAGCGGTGAGGGGGTTGGGACCCGTGCCTGGCCTCCCCTGTCTCCTCTCCTCACGTGGCTTGCCTGGCTGCTCATCTCCTAGGGGGAGAGGGCACCAGGGGAGAGGAGCCCTGGCCTGGGGCTGGGAGCGGCCTCCTGCCTGCCTCAAACCCTTTTTGTGAGAAGTGGCTCAGGCCTTGACCCACCTCAGTGTCCCGGGTTTTCAGATGAAGCTGCTGAACTGGCTGATTCTTGGGAACCCGCGAATCCCAGCCGCTGTTGTAAGGGCATCTGTTTGGGTCTGGTACCCCTTGTCCGCCTGATGTATGTGCCTTATCTCAGTGTCGCCCTGCCAACACCTGCCTCTTGACCTCCTTTCCCCATCAGCCTGCCACTCCCAGGCCACATCCAAAACCCTCCTGTAACTACATCTGCAGCCGGCTGACCCTCCTGACCACTCCTTCAGCTTTGGTTAACTCCAGCCACTTCTACCATGCTTGTCTTCCAAGGCCTTCCAGAGGCCTGTTGATGGCCTTTTCTGCTTTCTCCCCATCACCCTGCGTCTTCCCTACCCTGTCGAATCCCAGCTCCGTTGCCTCAGCTGTTCCCTCGCCAGAGTCCGTGCCCCGTCCTGTGGTCTTTCCATCACTCCCACCAGATGAAATCCCAGCCAGTCCACCCACACCAAGGTCCTGAAGAAATCCTGACAGGCGGTGATGTCATGGACATTTGCGGTCTCCAACCTCAACTGGACCCTCAGCCTTAACACAGAAATCCTTCCAGCTCAGTTTTGACTCCTTTCTTCCCACGGGCTGTTTCAAACCTTGTCCTCTCTCCTGGAATCTCTCACCTCTCCCCATTCCTCCGCCTGCTCAGAAGGTAACCTTTCTCCCTCTTCAGAGAGAAAATAGAAGCCGTCAGATGGAAGCTTCCTCAGCTCTCTGCCCTCAGAGCCGCAGACTCGCCTACTTCTGTCTCCTTGCTTTTCTCTCTCCCTCTGGTTCCAGTGAGAGGGGACCCGTCCTCTGATTCTAAGACCAACGGCTGCTCCAGGGCTGCCCTGAAGCCTGCCCCCTGTCCGCGGGTCCCCACCGGTCCGCAGCTTCGCCACACTCCAGCCCTTCGCTTCTGCTGTATCCTTTGCCTGGAACGTTCTTCGCCACTCTCCACAACCCTTCATCCCCTTCCTTTGCCTCATGCCCACCTAGCCTTCAAATCCCAACTTAATAGATGAAAGTGTTCTTCCAAGATGGAACTAAGGGAGCCTCAGAAGGAATCCTCCCTGGACTCTTTAGTCTGCCAGGCCCTGTTCTAGACTCTTGAAATTCCAAAGGAATGACTAGCAACTGTATCATCCGAGGACTTGGTAGCTCAGACAGTAAAGAATCTGTTCGCAATGCAGGTGACCTGGGTTCGATCCCAGAGTTGGGAAGATCCCCTGGAGGAGGGCGTGGCAACCCACTCCAGTATTCTTGCCTGGGGAATTCCATGGACAGAAGAATGTGGTGGGTTACAAGCCACGGGGTCACAAGGAGTCGGATACAACTGAGCAACTAACACTTTCACACAGATTATTAGAAGATATTATTAGGAGACATTCAAGAGCCGTATATCATCAGAAGGAGGAGTTCAGATTCACTGTGCAGCCTGATGGCGATACATTTGCTGCTGTGGCTAGCTCGGATATGTGGACCCAGGACTCTAATGGAGCACGGCCCCGACCCTCCAGCAAGATGTTCACACTTGGCTGAGAAGACAAGTCGCACAGCCATAAGGAGTTACAAATCAGATCCTTCTCAGCACAGTCTGAGTCAAGGCTGGAAGAGCAGTGCAGGCCGGACGTGATTATGAGCCAAGTGACTGGCAGGGACCGGAAGTTCTCTGGGAGCCTGGGGAAGGTGGGGGGTTGTTTCAGTAGAGGTGTCTCGTCCCATCTCAGAAAAGAAGCACCTGATCTGTGGGAGCAGCTGGAGAGGGGCCTGGGCTGGGTAGGCTTCCTGTGCGGGTCACCCCCTCACCCGCCCTGCACACGCAGGGAGGCATCTAAGGACCCACGAGGGTGCAGAAGGTGGAGGTTTCTGGAGCCGATGGTTCTGCAGCTCTGTGCTGCTGGCTTGCTTCTTGTAAATGATTCTGTCAGAAAATATCTAAGCCAGGCTCTTCAGCCCTTCAACGCCCACCCCAAAAAAGATGAAAGTGGATTCTTCATCAGCTATTTTAATATCACCTAAGGATTATGCAATCCTTTGGAAAATCAAATTGGCTTCTCACCCTGTTTGTGTGTGTGTGAGTGAGTGTGTTTGTGGGTGTGGATGTGTCCCCGTGTGGGCGCACAGGGAAACCGTGCTTATGCCCGGGGTCTGTTTCATCTTTAGCGGCCTGTGCCTTTTGCTCGCAGGGGCCGTGGAATGCACAGCTCTGGTGGGGGAGGCTGCAGGGAAGGGAAGCAGGGGAGGCCGGCCAACCAGTTGCTGTGTCTGCCTGCTTTTTAAAGAGAAGGCTGACTCTGTGCTTTTGTCTCACCTCCTTCTTTGAAGAGGATGTCTTTAAAGGATGAACCCTGCAATGCCGGGTCTCTGGCACACATAACAAAGTGGATTCTCAGTAAACATGGCCACGGATCACTGCCCGGTGGGTTTGCATGTGGACTCACCTCCTTTACAGCCCTGGGTCTCTCTGCTCCCCAGCCCTCTTCCTGGGCTCCAGCCAGCTTGTTCCCCAAATGCACCCTCAGCTTTTTCATCTTCAGGGTCTTCATGCTTGCCTGCCCTGACCCTGGTCCCTTCCTTGAAGTTAATCCAAATTCACTGACCCTTCGAGACTCTTCTTAAAAATCACCACTTTCTTAAAGCCTTTCCTGACCATACCTGCCCCCCCACGCCATCCTGTGCTTTCTCTAATCCCTTTCAGTCCAGTGGAACATGCCAAAGATGGCACCGTGGACTTTACTAGGTCAGCTCCTCTGATCTTCATCACTCTCCTCCTTACCAATGTAGTTGCAAAAAACAATTGAGCCTCAGAGCCCCCCAAGTTAACGATTGGCAGAGCAGTGTTGAACCCCAGTTTGGCTGATTCTGAAGCCCATTGTGTACCCTGCAGCCTCATCTCCCCCCCTGGCATTCCCACCTGGCACTTGCCCTGTACCCGCCTCTTGTGCTGGAAGAGAGGTGGCAGGCGTGACCTCTGGGATCAAGGCTTGAGTCTGAATTCCAGCTCCACCACTTGACTCTGAATTCCAGCCACCAGCTAGGTGGCTAGCTGGCCACCTTGGGTAAATGCTTTAACTTCTCTGGACCTCAGTTTCACATCCTAGAGTGGAGATGATAAGAATAGGATTGCTGTGAGGCTGAAATGAGATAATGCATGTAAAGGTCTTAGCACAGTGCACAGTGTGTGGCAAGCAGTAAATGCTCGGTGAGGGTTAAGTCCATTGCCCTGTGGTTCTCGTCTCACAGGGCACCTCCCCTTCAGTCGGTTATGAGCTCCCTGTGGGCAGGAAGTTGCCTGTGTCTGTGTCCCCTGCTTTGTGGTAGGTGTGTAGCAAATGGGAATTAGAGTAACGGCAGTGGTCATGTTGATTGCACAAACTGACTTTTCTATGAGAGATCCTGCAAGTTGCCCATTGGTACCCCCACTGAGGGTATGTGGCTTGAAGTGGGAATAGCCTCTCCCAGGGCTGGGCTGAAGGCAGGAGCTTCGGTTCCTTAGCAGCTTGTTCCCAGAGACCAATTGGCCTTTTCGTTTGTTTGTTTTTCAAGTAGAGACTTGTGGATTTTGGTGTCTGTGCCCCCATGTCCCACTCTGTCTGTCCTCAATCTCATTAGACATGTCTATTGAGATCACAGATAGCCTTGAAGCAGAAGGTCCACTGGGTGGGTCTTCTGGTAAAGAGGCCAAGAGACTGGCACAGTCAGTCGTGCCTCCCGATGAATCAGCTTCCTGAGGGCACTGCAAGAGAAGTTTCTAGAGAATGAAATTTGCCCCTTGAAGCACTGCTGCTGTTTTTTTTTTAATATTATTTCTGCCATATGGTTGGAAAATATCCAAAAATATATCGCCTGCTTCTCAGTGTCCTTCAGCAAAGCATACCAGACATGGTAACTCACCTTGGCTACTGTTGACCAAGTGCTTTTACCATCGGGAGCTTGCTGAGTCTTGCCGGCAGTCCATGGGGGGCCAGATTATTGTCTCCGCCCCACAGATGAAGACGCCAAGGCTCGGGGAGCTTCAGTGGCTCTGCCAAGAAGTGGCCGACTCTGCACAATGCAACGTCTTCCTGGGGCTTGGAAGACATTAACTACACCCCAGGTGAGACACTGTTGACGTGACTGCAGCCATCTGCCCCGCGCTCACAGCCCCAGGTTCACGGGCTCGGTCAGTTATCCTTTTAATCACTCCTCTCTCTCCCTTGCCTCCTGCTAAGAGCAGCCACTGCTTGTCATGCCTGTCCTACTTCTGGGTCTGAGAAAAAGAGGCTGATTCTCTTGCTAGAATTTTGTCTGCCGTAAGAGCCTTGTGCCGTGTGCTTGGATGCTCAGGGTTGTCAGTTTTGTTTTCTCAGCTGTGTTTTGGATACTTAGAGGGCTTGGCTCAGTGACCCACGGGTGAGCAAGAGAACTGCTAAGGGGGTTCGGGGTGCTGAGATTGGAGTCAGACACACCTGGGGACTTCCCTGATGGTCAGATGCAGGGGCCATGGGGTCGATCCCTGGCTGGGGAACTAAGAGCCCATGAGCCTCGTGATGTGGCAAACAAAACCAAAACAAAGTAGACTCAGACACACCTGGATTAAGCCCTGGCTCTGTCAGTTTGCAGGGCAACACACCTAACCTCTGCCAGTCTCCATCCCATTGTCCGTGAACTGCGGTTGATCATGTGTGCCAGGCTTGGCCTCATTCTGGTCCTCCATGGTTGTAGCTTTGCTTTTATTTATGAGACTTGAAGCATGGTAGGACTCAGACCATTCATTCATTCGATCCAATATTGATTACTGCACATCTCTCCACGTCTAGTTTTCTTTATCAGAAAAACAAAGAGAATGACAGTACTTATCTAGCTGAGGACTAGATACGAGTACTTAATGTTTAAATACATGTGAAGTGCTCAGAATTGTGCCACGTAGAAAGTAAACGTGATACACGTGAGCCGTATTTTTAGTGCTAGTCAGTGCCCGGCACAGGGCTAGCTGGACTCCAGGTGAACAGCATAATGGTGACCCTTACGGACCTTGCAGGTTCCTTCCTCCTTCTGTTCTCCATGGGGAGAAAAAACCGAGCAATGTTTTATCACTGCCCACGGAAGATGAATTGATGGGTTTGAGAGAGTCGCTCTTAGGGACCCGCCTACTTGCTCTGTCTCCCCCTTCATCAAGTCTCTGTGCCTCTGATCCTGTGCCCTTGGCTTTGGTTCAAATCCCCCGTAAATGATTAGTCAAAGGGAGAGGACCACGTCTGTCTTGCCTAAGTTGTAGCTGTGGAGGTCAGTGTCTGTGGAAAAGCTCTGTAGCCTCCAGAAGGCCTCACGGACAAGAGGTCTAGGCAGGGGTGCCAAGCGAGGGGGAAGGAACATGGATTTGGAGTTGGGACCATGGGCTTGTCCTGCACGCCACCCCCACCCCCAACTTGGTAAGCCACATGGATCTGTTTCAGGTCATGTCTCCTCTCTGAGTTGGTTTCTCAACTCTCAAGTGAAGAAATGATAGGTCCTACCTGGAAGGGTTGCAGTGAGGAGTAAATAGATGCAGAAAACAAATTTGAGGTCATTCACTTCAGTTCAGTTCAGTCACTCAGTCGTGTCCGACTCTTTGCGACCCCATGAATCACAGCACGCCAGGCCTCCCTGTCCATCACCAACTCCCAGAGTTCACTCAGACTCACATCCATCGAGTCAGTGATGCCATCCAACCATCTCATCCTCTGTTGTCCCCTTCTCCTCCTGACCCCAATCCCTCCCAGCATCAGAGTCTTTTCCAACGAGTCAACTCTTCACATGAGGTGGCCAAAGTACTGGAGTTTCAGCTTCAGCATCATTCCTTCCAAAGAAATCTCAGGGCTGATCTCCTTCAGAATGGACTGGTTGGATCTCCTTGCAGTCCAAGGGACTCTCAAGAGTCTTCTCCAACACCACAGTTCAAAAGCATCAATTCTTCGGTGCTCAGCCTTCCTCACAGTCCAACTCTCACATCCATACATGACCACAGGAAAAACCATAGCCTTGACTAGATGAACCTTTATTGGCAAAGTAATGTCTCTGCTTTTCAATATGCTATCTAGGTTGGTCATAACTTTCCTTCCAAGGAGTAAGCGTCTTTTAATTTCATAGCTGCAGTCACCACCTGTAGTGATTTTGGAGCCCAGAAAAATAAAGTCTGACACTATTTCCACTGTTTCCCCATCTATTTCCCATGAAGTGATGGGACCAGATGCCATGATCTTCGTTTTCTGAATGTTGAGCTTTAAGCCAACTTTTTCACTCTCCTCTTTCACTTTCATCAAGAGGCTTTTTAGTTCCTCTTCACTTTCTGCCATAAGGTGTCATCTGCATATCTGAGGTTATTGATACTTCTCCCGGCAATGTTGATTCCAGCTTGTGTTTCTTCCAGTCCAGCGTTTCTCATGATGTACTCTGCATATAAGTTAAATAAACAGGGTGACAATATACAGCCTTGATGAACTCCTTTTCCTATTTGGAACCAGTCTGTTGTTCCATGTCCAGTTCTAACTGTTGCTTCCTGACCTGCATACAAATTTCTCAAGAGGCAGATCAGGTGGTCTGGTATTCTCATCTCTTTCAGAATTTTCCACAGTTTATTGTGATCCACACAGTCAAAGTCTTTGGCATAGTCAATAAAGCATAAATAGATGTTTTTCTGGAACTCTCTTGCTTTTTCCATGATCCAGCGGATGTTGGCAATTTGATCTCTGGTTCCTCTGCCTTTTCTAAAACCAGCTTGAACATCAGGAAGTTCACGGTTCACATATTGCTAAAGCCTGGCTTGGAGAATTTTGAGCCTTACTTTACTAGCGTGTGAGATGAGTGCAACTGTGCGGTAGTTTGAGTGTTCTTTGGCATTGCCTTTCTTTGGGATCAGAATGAAAACTGACCTTTTCCAGTCCTGTGGCCACTGCTGAGTTTTCCAAATTTGCTGGCATGTTGAGTGCAGCACTTTCACAGCATCATCTTTCAGGATTTGGAATAGCTCAACTGGAACATTCAAGGCCCCCCTAAATGCCTCCTTCCTTTTGGAGTTGAGTCCAGGGCTCCTTTCTCTGAGGTCAAAGGCATTTATTTACTCAGCCACTAGAGGGCACACACATCACTCTCCTAGACTGGCCTCCCTGGACCCAGGCTCAGGCGGAGGGGTGCAGCCCCGGGAGGCTCCTGGAGACAACACCTGTGCAAAAGTGGATGCCGCAGAGTTGGGGAGCAGGAGAAGCTGACACCTGGAGGCAGCTGCTGAGGCCACAGGTGGTCCCCCAGGGCGCTCAGGGCCTGGGCTGTCCTTTGGAGATGTCCGGAAGGAGACAATAGGGCCGCCCTTTATTTATTTTTTTATTGAAGTATAGTTGACATACAGTATCATGTTAATTTCAGGAGTATACCGTAGTGGCTGATGAAACACGCTGTGCAATGGTGACCATGATAAGTCTGTTAACCATCTGTCACCACACAAAATTATCACAGTAGTATTAACTATAGTCCTTATGCTGTGTATTACATCCCCGTGACATTTGATAACTGGAAATCCATGTCTCTTAATGCCCTCACCTCTTCGCCCAACCCTCCACCTCCCTTCCCTGTGGAAACCACCTGTTTGTTCTCTGTATCTGTGACTCTGTTTCTGTTTTATTTGCTCATTTGTTTTGTTTTTCAGATACCACATTTGGTGGAATCATATGGTATTTGTCTTCGTCTGTATGACATTTCCCTTGGCCTAATGTCCTCTAGGCCCATCCATGTTGTTGCAAATGGCAAACAATTTAGTTCATTCTGGAGAAGGAAATGGCACCCCACTCCAGTATTCTCTCTTGGAAAACCCTATGGACAGAGGAGCCTGGAGGGCCTCAGTCCATAGGGTTGCAAAGAGTTGGACGTGACTTAGCAACTGAACAACAATATTTCATTACATATACATGTTAAGGAATGCTTAGGTTGCTTCATATCTTGGCTATAGTGAATAATGCTGCACTGATTATAAAGGTCATATGTGTTTCTGTTTTCTTTGGATAACTACGCAGAAGTGGAATAGTTGGATTGTATGGTAGTGATGCAAGGAAACCCAACCAGTCTATCCTAGAGGAAATCAGTCCTGAATATTGATTGGAAGGACTGATGCTGAAGCTGTAACTCCAGTACTTTGGCCACCTGATGTGAAGAACTGACTCATTGGAAAAGACCCTGATGGTGGGAAAGATTGAAGGCGGGAGGAAAAGGGGACGACAGAGGATGAGATGGTTGGATGGCATCAGCGACTCAATGGACATGAGTTTGAGTAAACTCCGGGAGTCCGTGATGGACAGGGAAGCTTGGCGTGCTGCAGTCCATAGGTTCACAAAGAGTCAGACACGACTGAGACTGAATCTCATTTGAGATTCAGATTGAGATTGATTGAGATTGAGAAACGACTGAACTGACCTGAACTGATGATGGTAGTTCTGTTTTTAACATTCTGAGAAACCTCCGCATGGCTAGGCTACACCGATTTACATTCCCACAAGCAGTGCCCAAGAATCCCCTTTTCTCCACATCCTGGGGACTTGGCCCTTTAAATCATCTCCTCCAGGGGCTACTCCTCCCATCATGGTCGGGCAGGGTCACAACCTTGGAGCAGACAGAGGCAATTCCCAGTGAGTGAGTGAGAGCGTCAGGAGCAGCTGATAGCCCATCCCTAAAGAGGGGGCCTGCCAGAGACTGTGCCAAGCATTCCGGAAGCAATGGAGAGCCAAGCAGACTCTCTTCCCGTGGGGTGCTTTTGATCCAGATATGGTCTGTATTTACCTATTTGGTCTCCAACCAGCTTGGAGGCCCTCCTGGGGCCACAATCTTGTCTCCTTAGAAGAAGGCATGTGTGTGCTAAGTTGCTTCAGTCATGTCCGACTCTTTGAGACCCCATGGACTGTAGCCCTCCAGGCTCCTCTGTCCATGGGGCTCTCCAGGCAAGAATACTGGAGTGGGTTGCCATTTCCTCCTCCAGGGGATCTTCCTGACCCCGGGATCAAAACCAGGCCTCCTACATTGTGGCTCTTTACCGCTGAGCCACCAGGGAATAGTTGATGCTTATTAAGAGCCTGTACTATCTCATTACCAGAAATGTACCCAGGTCCCTTTCTTCTTCTCACCAAAGTGTCATCACTCGCTCTTTTGAAACATATGAGTCGCTTCATCATGGGCTAAACCATCACACAGTTATTTTTTTTTCACACTCAAAAGAAACGAAGTCAGCCTGTAAGATGGAACCTAATTTAAAAACATCCCTTGCAGCATCTGAGATGAAGGCTGGCTGGGACCAGGCCCGGTCAGGGCCCAGCCTCTCAACATCTACCCGAATCTTGCCAGTAAGGGCAAAAGTAACAAATTCTCCAAGGATGCTCGAGCAGGACGCTTGTTTGAAATTTTCTGGGAAACTTTGCCACAGGACTCTATGTGAGGACATGGGACCTTGGGCCCACATTCTTCTCTGCCATCCTGGGAGAAGTGTGCCAGCTATGGCTACCATTACCGTTGCTAATGACCTTCCCAGGCGGCTCAGAGGTGAAGAATCTGCCTGCCAATGCACGAGATGCAGGTTCGATCCCGAAGTCTGGGAGACCCCCCCTGGGAGCGGGGATGGCAACCCACTCTGGTATTCTAACCAGGAAAATCCCGTGGACAGAGGAGACTGGCAGGCTACAGTCCATGCAGTTGCTAAGAGTCACGCATGACTGAGCAGGTACGCATGCACCATTGCTAATGGTAACAAGAGGGTGTGGTCACCTGGAACAGCATTTTATGGTGCCAATCTGTTTCACTTGCCTTCTTTAGTTGATCTCCACAAGTCTGTGCAGTAGGGGGCTGTGTGAGCAGGAGGAAGTTGTCCAAACTCACTGGGCCTCAGTTTCTCCATCTCGAAACTGATAATGGAGTCTCTCAGGTTATTGCGAGGATTAAATGATGGAACACACGTGAAGCCCTTAAGGAAGATAGCACCTGGCATCTACTAATTTCTTTTTATTTCTTCTTTACAAAGAATTTACTGTATTAGGAATAATAGATGTGACAGTGATCTGCTGAGTGTTTTCTCGTTTTCATTGAACTGTAATTCATTACAGTGCTGCCTCAGTTCCAGGTGACAGCAGAGTGACTCGTGTATGTGTCGGTCGCTCAGGCATGTACGGCTCTGTGCGACCCCGTGGACTGCAGCCCTCCAGGCTCCTCTGTCCATGGGATTCTCCAGGCAAGAATCCTGGAGTGGATAGCCATTCCCTTCTCTGGGGCATCTTCCCGACCCAGGGATCGAACCTGGGTCTCCTGCACTGCAGGCAGACGCTTTACCGTCTGAGCCGCCAGGGAAGCCCCGTCTAGTTATGCATATATCTATTCGTTTTCAGCTTCTTCCCCCACGTAGGTCATTACAGTGCTGAGTAGAGCGCCCTGTGCCGTGTAGAAGGTCCTTGTTGGTTGTCTGTTTTATTTACAATAGTGTGCGTCTGTTAATCCCAAGCTCCTGATTCATCCATCCACCCCGCACTTCCCTCTTTGGCAGTCATTACTGTGTTTCCTATGACTGTGAGGCTATTTCTGTTTTGCAAATAAGTTCATTTGTATACTTTTTTAAGATTCCAACTAATTTCTTCATAAATGTTTGAAATGACTGATAGGCAATTTTAGTCTCTTTAGGAGAGGAAACTGGGATTCAGAGGGGCTACGTTTATTGGATAAGTTTCCTGGTCATCAAGGAAGGAAAACCCAGGAGGACTGCCCTGTAAATGGGGCCAGACTTTCCCACACTGGATTTCCATCACGAGCCGTATGGCATTGCTTGTCAACTTGGCACCTCAGGAAATATTGACTCTTCAAAAGAAAACTGAAAAAGGATGAAGGCTTAGTGTTGCCAAAGAAAGAAATTAAAAAAAAAAAAAAAAACTTGGACTTTTCAAACAACTGAACCATTCTTATCTTTATACTTAGGTCTAAATACCCAAAGGGGTATCGTATTCAGAGGTGATTAGGTTTGGAAAAGTCTGTCTGCTCGGAGCCCCCACTGAGGGTCTTTGAGGACCTGCACCGGACTTGTGGGTTTCACCACCACGTGGCACCCTGCATTTTGGTCATTTTCTCCCCAAATAGGACTTCATCGGGCAGAGCCCTCGGCAACAGAGGAAGGTGTGGTCGTGGCGCCTCGGGCCGCCTGAGCTCCTCGGGAATGAAGGTCTTCGGGGTTCTCGTGGTCTTTGCCTCCTGCCGTAAGTAGTCGCAGCGGGGCGAGCTCCCAGGTGTCACCCACTGTCTGTCTGTGTCTGTGTCTGGGGCGACCCCTTCTCAGGTGGCGTCAGGTGAGTGGAGTCAAGCGTCGCCCAAAGGGGAATCTGGAGTGAAGTGGGCCCCCACCGAAGTCCTCCTGCTTCTGCGTCTCCTGCAAAAAGCATTCAGCCCAGTGCTGGGATCTCACAGAACATTTAGAAAATCAAAGGTTTTGCTAAGAAAGAGGGCATCTGAGCACTGTTGTACCACACACATACCTTTCAGGAGTCTTTGGATGCTAGTTGCCTTTATGTACTTGTTTTTAAATTAACTTTTATTGGCGTAGAGTTGATTTACAGTGCTGTGTTAGTTTCCCTGCAGAGCACAGTTACACGTGTGTACACAGGTCCCCTCTTGTATAGATTCTTTTCCCATACGGGTCGTTACTGAGTATTGAGTAGAGTGCTGTATGGTAGGTTCTTATTAGTTATGTGTTTTATATGCAGTCGTATGTATGTGTTAGTTCCAGTCTCCCAATTTACCCCTCTCCTCTTGCCTCCTTGGTAACCCTAGTTTGTTTTCTGCATCTTAAGTTGCCTTCATTTAAAGTCCTATGGATTCCAGAACAAAAGCGTGGATATACATCTAGCTAGTTTCAGTTCAGTTCAGTCACTCAGTCGTGTCCAACTCTTTGCGACCCCGTGAATCGCAGCACACCAGGCCTCCCTGTCCATCACCAACTCCCGGAGTTCACTCAGACTCACATCCATCGAGTCAGTGATGCCATCCAGCCATCACATCCTCTGTCGTCCCCTTCTCCTCTTGCCCCCAAATCCCTCCCAGCATCAGAGTCTTTTCCAATGAGTCAACTCTTCACATGAGGTGGCCAAAGTACTGGAGTTTCAGCTTTAGCATCATTCCTTCCAAAGAACACCCAGGGCTGATCTTTAGAATGGACTGGTTGGATCTCCTTGCAGTCCAAGGGACTCTCAAGAGTCTTCTCCAACACCATAGGAATGATTAATTCTCCTCAGAAAGGCATTCTTATGGTGACTTATGGAATAATGGGTAATTATAAGTCATTGCTTTCAGGAGATTGGATTACAGATCTCTGCAAAGTGAAAGAGAACTTACTGGGAAGCAGTGTTGGGTTTGCTGGAAAACCCTCTGACTTGTTGCTTTGATTAGATGAGTGGAGATTTGCCCAAATCCATTTCTCTATCCGTTTCAGCTGTGAAACAATCACTTTTGGGTTCCCAAGTCAAAATGTCAAAAACGGGGTCCCTGGTTCACTTAGTCAGTGGTGGAAGTCAGTTTTCAAGATCATGATGTTAGAGGCAGGGGGTCTGTGTGCAGGCAGGACCACTGCTGCACACCGCCCCCTGCCCCCCGCTCCGTGTACCCCAAGAGCGGAGTCTCAGTATGGTCCTACCCTCTCTCCAGGTACTGCTCCGGCAGCAGAGACCGCCCCCGGGCTTGGGCCCCCTCCGCAGTGTGTGGGACCACAAGGCATCCAAAGTCACAGGAAGAGATGGGAGGGCTCCTGGGAAAATCTCCCTAAACCTCCCATTTTGGGTTTTCTTCTTCATGTTTTTATTTTATTTTTATTGTAAAACTAAGATTCACTCGTAATTAAAATGTAAAGTACATTAGGGTGGAGTAACAAGATAAAATCCCTTCTCATCTTTCACAGACCCTTATGCGTTTCAATGTGAACAGTCTTCAGAGTTTGATAAACATCCTTTCAGGCCCTGGGCTTCCCGGGTCGTGCAGTGGTAAAGAGTCCACCTGCCAGTGAAGGAAACGAAAGAGGCAAAGCTTTGATCCCTGAGTCTGGAAAATCCCCTGGAGTGGGAGACGTGGGTTTGATCTCTGGGTCAGGAAGATCCCCTGGAGGAGGAAATGGCAACCCACTCCAGTATTCGTACCTGGAGATCCCATGGACAGAGGAGCCTGGCGGGCTACAGTCCATGGGGTCACAAAGAGTCAGACACGACTGAGAGACTGACATACACTCAGGCCTTTGCATACATATGTTGCCAACATTTCAATAGAAAAGTAATACAGGCTTGTTGTTAAAAAAATATATATATATATATATATCAATCAGGCAGCATAAAAGTAGTTAAGATAAATGTTGCCTGTTTTTTTCTCCACCTACTTCCGAGTCCCACTGCCTAGTGATATTGCTATTAAAAGTAGCATGTTTTCAAGACATCATTTAGTTATTATCTCCCTGTCAGTAGGCATGTGGGTAGTCTCCAATTTTTTGATATCACAAATAATGCTGCAGCAAACATTCCTCTCTGTCTGTCTCTCTCTCTCTCTCTCTATATATATATATGTGTATATATACTCCTCATTTTCTTAAGCACTTTGTAGAAGTAAAAATTACTGAGTTTGTGTGTGTGTGTGTGTGTGTGTGTTTATGCTCATTCACGTCCGACTCTTTGTGATCCCATGGACTGTGGGCCACCAGGCTCTTCTGCCCGTGGAATTTTCCAGGCAAGAATACTGCAGTGGGTTGCCATTTCCTCCTCCAGGGGATCTTCTCTACCCGAGGATCAAACCTGCATCTCTTGCACCTCCTGCACTGGCAGGGGGATTCTTTACTACTGGGCCACCTGTATTTGCTGGCATTTCTGGCTTTGAACCTTTCTTGTTAATGATTAACATTATTCTGCACGGGATGGTGGTCTTTCACTGTGGGAAGAAGACTGTAGTTGACAGCATTGTCCTGAACATCCTGGAAACTGGCTTCTCCTCCTGGGTTAGCAAGAAACTAGCTGTGTGATGTGGCCGACTGACCCTCTCTCGTCCCCATTAAAGGGGCTGGTGTCCAGTTTAGGGGGCTCTGGCTAGGGGATGTGAAAGCAATCTTTCTCATCACGTCTTCCCTTCTTCCTTATTTGCTTCTTGTCAGTTATGGCCCCCACGCACAGCAGCTTCTGGCAGTTTCAAAGGATGGTCAAGCACATCACAGGGCGGAGCGCCTTCTTCTCATATTACGGATATGGCTGCTACTGCGGGCTTGGGGGCAAGGGGACCCCCGTGGATAACACTGACAGGTGGGTGCAGAGGCTCTGAGGCTTTCTGTCATTTGATTCGCATCGAAATCCTTTCTTGAAGACAGAGAGGATGTTCAGACTTGCAAATTGCAAGGAGCAAACTGATTCGGGTGAGCCTGAGCAGAAGGACAAAACTGAATGGGAGTGGGAGGGAGGTCTCGAGGAGCCCAGGGCTGGGGCTGGCTTCCTGTGGTCTGGGGCCTGCAGGAGGTTCACTGCTCTGCTGTCACCATCTTGAAATGCTGGACGGTGTTTGAATAAGGGACCCTCTCGTTTTCATGTTGCACCAGGCTTTGCAGATCGTATGGTCAGCCCTGCCCAGAGCTCTAGAAAAATGTGGGCAACCCAGAGCTCTCAGTCTTCAGGGCAAATGCCGTCTTTTCTTGGGCCCTCACGTTTTAGGATTATCAGTGCAGTAGGACTGACCCGCTGTCTCCCATCCTGATTCCATTCTGCAGGAAGGAGAGAGAATCTGAGTGGCCCAGTTTGGAGAAGTTGTCCATCTGGGTGAGGACATGTGGCACAGACCCGGCTGCCAGGCCTACTTCTCAGGATGGGGAGGGGGGGGTGTGAGTTCCCATAAAAGGTGGAGGTTGGTGTTATCTGGGGAGGGAACAGGGAAGTAGAAAACAGGACGGTCTGTGCATCTTTTTATTTAAAGAAATGAGAAGCAAAATGTTCCTGGCCATGTTCACCGTAATGTGGATGAATATAGCCCCACAGTAGGGCTTGAATATCACCCCTGGAGCTCGAGTGCTCTGGGCTGGGCTCATGAGACCACAGATTGTTCTAGCCAGGAAGACCCCAGAGCCCTGGAGGGAGTCCAACACTGATGAAATGCCCGGCACGCGCTGAGCCCTGGGACTGGTGGTCTGCACGCAGGGCCTGGTTGACTCCTCCTAGCGCATGGTCGAGGCCAGACCACCATCTCCATTTTACAGGGGACAGTGGTGAGGGGCCCACTGAACAAAGCCACAGAGCCGGAAGACCTTCAGCCCCTTGAGTGGCGGAGTCAGGATTTGCACCAGAGTTTTCTTGTTTCAACGTCCAGGCCCCTTAATGCTCTGTGCGTCCCCTTCCAAGTCCTAAGGCTGATGAGCATTCCAACACCGTTAGCCAAAGATGACAACCAGGAGCCCACGCGTAGATGCACATGGTGACGGAGGAACACTGAGCGTCCAGCCCAGCGGATCGGCCAGTCCCCGTCTCTGCGTTCCTGCCGCCCTGGCTTGGCTGGGGAGGCGGGCGGGGGCCATCCCCAGCTGTTCTCTCTCCTCTAGTGTCACCCCCGCCCCATCTACCCCATTGCCGCCGCACCGGCTCTCAGCCTCAAGTGCGCAGAGACTGAAGGATTACATCTGATGTGCTGAACTTTGTCTGCTCAGAGCCTCTCCCAGGGCTGGGCACGTAGTTGGTGCTCAGTCACTAATTGAAGGCAAAAGGAGAAAAGAACGGCAGAGGGTAAGATGGGTGGATGGCATCACCGACTCAATGGACGTGAACTTGGGCAAACTCTGGGAGTTGGTGATGGACAGGGAAGTCTGGCGTGCTGCAGTCCACGGGGTCGAAAAGAGTCGGACACGACGTAGGGACTGAATAGCGACGGCAAGTCATTAAATGAATGAATACATCACGGGAGCCTAGATTTGGGGGAAATTCACCTCTGAACATCGTTTCCTCCCGCACAGAATGGGGACAAGGACTGCGCCTCCTAGGGTCACTATGAGGAGCTCATGAGCCAGCAGTAAGTAGAGAAGGGCTCTTTCTATGACTTTTAACACCACCAGGAAGTCACCTCCCTGCCTTCCGTACATTGTCATCTGGGAAGGAGGTGGATGAGTCCTTTCCCGCCTTCTCCCAGGGCCGTCCTCAGGAAAGCCGCCGTCTCCCTCTGTCTGGCCCGCAGGTGCTGCCTGGCCCATGACTGCTGCTACGAGAGGGTGAAGCACCTTGGCTGCCAGCCCGTGTTGAACGGCTACCAGTTCCGTGTGGTCAACGGGACCGTGATCTGTGAGTAGTCCTCTCTGCACAGAATGTCCTTGAATCTGGGCCTTTCTCAAAGTTCAGCCTCGTGGACCCAGAGAACTTTGGGAAAAGGAGATTTTTTTTTCCCAAGTGCTTTGGGAGGGAGAGTGGCAATTCTGAGCATCTGTGCTTCCTGAGAGTCCAGCCCGGGTCCCCCCCCCGCCGCCCCGGTTCCCCCTGCCCCGGGTCCCTGCTCACAGCTGTGTCCCCAGCTCCCTCCCCTGGAGTGCGGGTTTCAGCCCACAGTCCCCGCTGCCCACCCGGGCTCCTTCCTGGGCTCGATAAGTAGTTGTTGACTGAAGATTACACTGAATTTTGCGGCTGCGCTTGGCAGCTGTTGCTATTGAGAAGCTTCTTCCCGATGTCTGTTGTGTGTTAACAAAGCGGCTCGGCTGTCTTTCAGTTGAACAAATATTTGTGAAGGGGGTTGCGTGCCAAGCTCTGGGGTAGGGTAGGGAGCCCACCTGGCATCGAGGCCGTTCAGGGAGGAGGACAAAGGACAGGGTGGGCCAGCGCTGAGTGTCCAGCGTGCGGGGAGGGGCTCCAACCTCTCAGAGTGTGATCCGGGGCAGGTGGGGTTGGGTAGGGCAGGCTGGATCTAAAGCGCAAGCTCACTTGCAGGCAGCAGGCCACAGACTTGTCTCAGACGCTGTTCAGCTCGGCAGGACGGGTGGTCTGAACGCCCCTTTGCGTGTGTGACTCACCTTCCGCTCAGCCCTGTGGAGTCGCGGGAACCACTGTCCTCCCTTGCGTGTTTACTCAGAGCTGTGAGTGTGTCTTGGAGATCACCTGTCCCCTCCAAAGGTGGGGAGAACACCTCCCTTGCCTTCATCTTCCAGCTCCCCCCACCCAGAGCTCAGGCTCCGGACTCACGGAGTCAGGTTGGCTTGATCTGCCCGGTGCCAGTAGCAGGAAGCTGGAAGTGTGTGGGAGGCCCAGCTTCAGCCAAGTCTCCTGTTCCGCTCTCCCCTCTTCGGGCGACTGCCGACGGGGAAGGGACCCCGTTTTTCCCATGTGAGCGTGAGAAGCCTTCCTGACCACCCTCCAGCCTAAAGCAAAGTGTCTCCACTGTGAGGCCCCTACGCCACATCCAGGACACAGGGCGGGATCATGGTCTGGGGGATGGGGGGCGAGGGGGGACTGGAGGAGGATGATCTCAGAGATGGCTTGCTTCCGCAAGTGGTGGCACCGAGTTTCTCGTCCCTCCCGACCCCACATGTTGGGGGTGGGGGTGGGAAACGGGGTGAGCCCGGCTGTCGCTTGGTTGGGGAGGGGCACGCAGAAAAGCTGCCCCGACTCCTCTCCGTCTGGCTGGTGGTCTTGCCTTCACGTGGTTTCTTCTCATCTCTTTTCACCTTGACCTTGACCTTGACCTCTGTCATGTCAGGTGTCACCTTAGAGTGGTTGAAAAGGCATCCTTTGGAGAGAAGATACGCTCTAAGAGCTCTTTCCCCCATGCCCCGTAAAGCACAGGGACTGAGGAGGGAGGGGAACAGAGCTCTGAAGAGGGAAGCAGGTTTTCAGTAGGTGCCAAGGCTCTTCCTGCACTGTGGTCCCATGCCCCAGACCAAGCCCTCTGCTCCTGTGGGTGGGCCGTACTCAGAGTGCCTGTGGGCCTGGGTCCTCTGCACCTGGAGCAGCTTCTTTAGCAACCCGCTTCACCTTCTGCCGTGGGGACCGGAGCCACAGCCAGGGACCCCGGGAGATGGAGGAAGGTGACCCGGGAGCAGAGGCCGGAGCCCCAGTAGGTGGCACAGGAAGTGTTGCCTGCTTGGCACATCACTCTGGTGGCGGGAGGTGCAGGCAGGGTCTCGGAGCTGGACTGGAATGTTCGTGGTGGCCAGTTCTTGAAGCTTGGCCAGGGATCCCGGAGTCCAGCGCCTGTCTAAGAGAGTTAGCGAAGAGGGATGTTTCCCCATCCTCACCAGGGCACTAGCAACCCCTTCTGCAGCTGCGCTATCCAGTGAGTACCAGGCTGAGCCCTGTTGTTCCCAGCCCCACCTTTGTTCAGTCGCTCAGTCACGTCCATCTTTTTGCGACCCCATGGACTGCAGCATGCCAAGCCTCCCTGTCCTTCACAAACTCCCAGAGTTTACTCAAACTCATGTCCATTGAGTCGGTGATGCCATCCAACCATCTCGTCCTCTGTTGTCCCCTTCTCCTCCCGTCTGCAATCTTTTCCAGTGAGTCAGCTCTTCGCATCAGGTGGCCAGAGTATTGGAGCTTCAGCTTGCCAAGTCCCTATTTCCAGGAACAGGGCTGGGAGCTGGGCGGCCCGGCTCCTAATCCTGGGTCTGTTGCTGGTGTGCTGAGACCCCGAGTGAACCCCAAGCACATCTATTCCCTTGCCTAGTATCAACTGAGTACCCCCAGGGTACCCAAGCAGGGCCAGCACTGTGCCAGGGCCAGGGGCACAGAGAGAGGCAGCCCGGGGCCCTGCTGCCAGTGCTCTTGGAGACCAGCCCAGTCAACCCCTCGCTGCAGTGATGGGGAGCCTGAGGCCCAGAGGCGGGGAAGGGCTGACCCAGGCTCCATGCAGACTCAGTCTCATGTGTCTTGAGACTGTCCAGTGCTCGGGAACACACTGCTGGCCGGAGTCTTCTGGGCCTGTTTCTGCATCTGTAAAGCAGGTGCACTCGCCGTAGCTGAAGTCCATCGGCAGCTGAAGTGGGCTTGGCACTCAGCTCTACGAGTCCACAGTAAGCCTCTGAGGTGGGCGCTGTCCTCCCCGTTGTCGAGGAGGACCCTGAGGCTCAGAGAGTGAGGTGAGATGACCAAGGCCACACAGCCGGTGAAAGGACTGCTGGGACTCAGACCAGGTCGTCCAACCCCAGCTGGTGCTCCTGCCTCCCACCGCCCTCCCCGCTGGCGTGAGACTGCTGGGAGGGGCTGGACTGGGGGGCTCACACAAATGCAAGTCTTGTTATCTAAAGCACGCAGGTCAGAATGTTCGGCTCCGGCCCAGGGGGCAAAGGAAAGCTGAAGGAGCTTGTCGCCCTGCAGTGCCCCAGATCTTCCTGTTCCAGCTCCGTGTACTTCGCTGAAAGGCCCAGAGACAGCAAATGCTTTGAAGTCAGGCAGAGCCGGGCCTGAATCCCAGCTTCACCTTTTCCAGCTGGATTAATTGCATGACCACCCTGGGCCTTAGTCTCCTTCTCTGTAAAGTACTAATCAGTACTTCCGAAGGTCTCTAAGGTCTCTAAGGTCACTGGAGAAGGAAATGGCAACCCACTCCAGTAATCTTGCCTGGAAAATCCCATGGATGTAGGAGCCTGGCAGGTGCAGTCCATGGGGTTGCAAAGAGTTGGACACAGCTAAGCGACGCCACCAAGGTCACTAAGGAATCGACTGAGGTAACCCAACGCAGGGGCCTCCCAGACGGCACCAGTGGGAAGACCTGCCTGCCAGGGCAGGAGATGCAGGAGACTTCCCCTCCCTGGGTCTGGAAGATCCCCTGCAGAAGGGAATGGCAACCTGCTCCAGTATTCCTGCCTGGAAAATTCTATGGGCAGAGGAACCTGGCAGGCTACAGTCCATGGGGTTGCAAAAGACTGAGCACTCCCCAAAACTCCCCAACTCAGAGGTCTGACCCAGAGCGGGTGCGTAATTAATACCTTTCCTTTCAGAAGTTGAGATTTCTTTTTATTTTTTTAACCCTAGTTTCCTTTTCCCCTTTACATCGTAGTTAAGCACTGGGATTTTCTTTATTACCGTTGAGATTTCTGCATTGGTCTCCCCTTGAACTAATGTCATTAACCCCTTATAGGATGAAAGCTCTCCCCCTGCCCCCACCACAATCCTCAGTTACACTGCAGTTCAAAGAACTGCCCTGCAAGGGTTAATCACCTCCCAAGCCTCCCAGTTCTGAAATCTGGCACCCAAGCCTAGTTCCAGGTTGCCTAGCAACCAGCGGCTGCTCCTGGATGTGGTTGGTGTGAGCAGCGAAGGGAAAGGAGAAAAACAGCCTGGTCTGTCCATGTCTCGAAATGTCAGTGGGAGAGCAGTGCAGAGAAAGGCCTGGAACCCAAGCCCTGGGGCCAACTTGCGGAGTGGTGACGGCTGCCCTCAGGCAATCGGGGAGGCCGTTAGTCCTGTCTTGAGTGGGCTTGCATAAGCACTTGGAATTCGCGAGGGATTTTAAGTGGTGATGCCCCCTCCACCCATGTGTGCCCGCATCTGTTGGGCAGAGAGGGGCCCGGCCGTGGGTGGCAGAGCCAGAGTTCCAGCCCGAGGCCCCTCTGTCACCTCCATCTCTGAGCCTGTGATTCTGCCCTCTGCCCAAGGCAGAGGGTGAACCAGGTAACCACTGGAGTTTTTAGTTTGCAAAGATCTTTCTCTTTTGCTGAGTTTACTGCTCACAACAACACCTCCACTCACTGACGCATCATCCTTTTCCTTTCCTAGAATCTGGCTCAACCTGCCACCATCTCATCTTGCTCAGTTATTTGTTTACTTATGGATCAACTCTCCCCTCAATTGGAGTTTGAGCTCCAGGAGATTGGGGAGCACTTATTGGGGGTGGGGGTGGGGTGCATGCATGCTCGGTCGTGTCTGACTCTTTTGCGACGCCATGGACTGTAGCCAGCCCGCCTCCAGGCTCCTCTGTCCCTTGAATTCCCCAGGCAAGAATACTGAAGTGAGTTGCCATTTCCTCCTCCAGGGGATCTTCTAGACCCAGGGATCAAACCCATGTCTCCTGCACTGGGGGAGATACATGGCTTTACCGCTGAACCCTCTGGGGAGCCCCGGGGAGGGGGTGGGTGCTCACTCTCATAAAGCCACAGAGAATGATGCCCGAAGCCATGCAATTGTGGGGTCCACTCACTCAGACCTGTCCCCCTGCTTCCTGGACAAAGGCCGGGCATATGTTAGAAACTCAATATCTGTTTGATGATGGAATGAGTGCAGAAATTCATGAAATAGTCTGTACATGAACCTGTACCCTCATTTGAAAGCCTAGGGAAGAGATTCAGAGAGGAACAACTTCCCTGAGATGCCAGAGCTTGCAAGCGGCAGATCTGGATCCAGAACCTGACTCCCTGTTGCTTGGGATGGGGGCTCTGTTCACTGCCCAGCGGTCTGTGTCTAAGCCCAGCCAGCGAGGTGGCAGCATACGGTGATGGAGCCCTTACCGCGTGTTTGGCACCGAAGATCTGCAAGAAAGAGACAAACTCCGTGGCCGAAAGGAGCTTGTGTGCAGGCAGGGAGACAGTCCATGAAATATTCAGAAAGAAAGATACACTCGGGTAGCGACAGTGCTGTGACACCTCTAAAATAAGGCCACACGCTACGGAATGAGGGCGGCAGTGGGGGGTGGATGGCTCCTTCAGGTGTGGAGGAAGGCCTCTCGAGGGAGGTGGCATCTAGCCGGAGGAGGTGGGGGGGTGCCTGTCCCATGAGAAACGAGTCTGGCAAGGCCTGGCCGTGGGGTGAGGGGCTCCCCTGCTCCTTCAGTTGCAGGGGGAAGCCTTCAAGCAGACAGTGATCAGCTCAAATTTTCCTTTAGAAAGAAGACTCTGGCCCCTGCCCAGAGAAGTTGGGGAGCAAGGGAAGAAAGAGGGGCAGCCACTAGTGGGCTGTTTCCGTTGCACTGGGGAGAAGTGACCATTGTGTGGCTCGGTAGCTGGGGCGGAGTGTCAGACGCTGGGCGCACTTGGGAGGGGAACCGACAGAACCTGCTGTCGGGGTCGGTGTGAGGCTTGGAGGCGAGGGAGGCTGACTCTGACATCGTGGGTCTGAGCATCCGTGAGTAACCGTGGGTCTACCAGCTCGTGCGCATAGCGGAGCACAGACTCTGCAATCACAGCAAGAGCCTAGATGAGCCGTGCTGGGTTTGAGATGCACATCGGACGCTCGGGGGTGGGGGGTGGGGAGGGGGGTCACGTGAACACACGCGTACTGGTGTCTGGAGCTCAAAGGGCTGCAGGGAGAACTGGGGAGTCTCTGCGGGGAGAAGTGAGGAGTGGGTAGTGCTCAGGCGGTATTTAAAGCCCTGGGCTTTAAAACAGGGGCACCCAAGGAGAGAGGTTAGAGACCAGGGCAGAGGTGCAAACAGGGAGTGGCCTGGCAGGCAGCCTAGGTTAGCCCACTCAGGAGCACAGACCTTCCCATCTCATTGGTGGAAGTGTGTGCTTGTGTGTGTGCTAAGTCGCTTCAGTCATGTCCGACTCTTTGCAACCCATGGGCTGTAGCCCCCCGGGCTCCTCTGTCCATGGGATTCTCCAGGCAAGAATACTGGAGTGGGTTGCCATGCCCTCCATCAGGGCATCTTCCCAACTCAGGGATGGAACCCGTGTCTCTGATGTCTCCTGCATTGGCACACGGGTTCTTTACCACTAGCGCCGCCTAGGAAGCCCAGCTGGAAGTATTTCAGTCTGTTTCATGGAATGAGAAAGCATTATCAGTTCCGTTCTTCATGTCTCAGTTTCTTCATCAACAAACTGAAGGATGCTGGGTCTGGATTTGGGCTTGTTGTTAAAAGATGACTTCCCGGCATGGCATTTCTTGGCCCAGGGCTGCCTCTTCTAGACAGTGGCAGGCCTGACCCTACTACGGCTGTGGGATGCCCACAGCAATAGACTGCGGCTCCCTGTCAGTCCCCAAGGCCTGGGGACCGGGCCAGTCATTAGACGTAGAGCTGATCATCAGGAGAGAATTTACGCTTCATGCTTTGGAAAGGACCAGAAGACAAAGCAAGAAAGGGACGTGGTGAGAAAGGAAGAGGGAGGCTTGCTGAAAGGAGATGGAAGAAAGAAGAGATGGGAAAGAAAAGGAGACCAAGAGAGGAACAGAAAGAGAGAAGGGGGAGAAAGAGGAAAGTGTGGGAAACGTGACTCCCTTCTGGTTTCCAGAGAGGCAGCACCCGGGTGATGGACAGCTCGAGGCACCAGACACCTTCCTTTGGGAGGAAAGAGAGGTTGGATGGGCTGGAGCCCTGCACCCAAGTAGCCCCACTGCGTGCAGCAGCCACATGACCCGGCAGCCCCTACCCGGCGGCTGCCTGGGGAGGGAATCCAGCGGGCAGCTGTGCGCGGCACAGGTGAGAGACCTGGACACGGATGGGACGGGGGCTCTCGGGGAGCCCCAGGGGAGCTGGGGCCCCGTGGGTGTCGTAGAATTGTCACACATGTGCGAGGGCAGAGGTGATCCAGGCACCAGGAGCAGTGGGAACAGCAGGAACCATTCCTGGTGCATTTTCTGAGGGTGAGTGGAGAGCTACTGAGGCGTGAGGTGGGTGTCAACATGTCTTGAGAAGCCCAGGCTCCATCGAGCTGGAGGAGGACAGCTTCCTGCAGGAATTGTGGACTTCTGAGAGGGAGGAGGAAAGAAAGCAGACTGTAGCCAGCACTGGCCCAGCTTCAGAGGGGCCTTCCTCTTCCAACATGTGCAGCATCGTCATAGTAACAGCGTAATAGCAGCCTCTGTGTTCCAGGCGTATCCAGACCTCTCCATCTGTAACAACAATGAAGGTCCTCATGATGCCTGAAGTAGACGGCATTGTTTATTTTTGATGCTGTTGTTTTTATCACCGTTTTATAAATGATACTGAAACTAACTTGCCCAAGGCCAACACATCAGGGGATCTGGCTGCCTCACTTCCTCACCCCAAACCCTCAAAAGAGAATGGAGTTATCCAGAAGGAGGCTGCCTTAGATATCCCTTATGCCAGGGGTCCCCCACCTCCAGGATCTAATAATGCCTGGTGATCTGAGGTGGAGCTGATGTAATAGAAATGGAAATAAAGTGCACAATAAGTGTGATGCCCTCGCATCATCTTGATACCATCTCTTCCTCCCCCACCCCCAGTCCGTGGAAAAATTGTCTTCCATAAAACTGGGCTCTGGTGCCAAAGAGATTGGGAATTATAGTCATGTATGGATGTGAGAGTTGGAATATAAAGAAAGCTGAGCACAGAAGAATTGATGCTTTTGAACTGTGGTGTTGGAGAAGACTCTCGAGAGTCCCTTGGACTTCAAGGAGATCCAACGAGTCCCTCCTAAAGGAAATCAGTCCTGAATATTCATTGGAAGGACTGATGCTGAAGCTGAAACTCCAGTCCTTTGGCCATCTGATAAACTGACTCATTTGAAAAGACCCTGATGCTGGGAAAGACTGAAGGTGGGAGGAGAAGGGGACGACAGAGGATGAGATGGTTGGATGGAATCACCAACGTGATGGACATGAGTTTGAGTAAGCTCTGGGGGTTGATGATGGACAGGGAGGCCTGGCATGCTGCAGTCCTTGGGGTCACAGAGAGTCAGACATCATTGAGCGACTGAACTGAACACCACACACACACACACACACACACACACGCACGCACACACAGCACCACAGCTCGGACAACTCTGACTGCTAAATAAAAGATCCCCACCTAGTGGTCATTTGGCCGCAGTGCAGACACTCCATCCCAAAGGCCCATTAACGTTTCCTTCATTCACTGAAGGACTGTTAGTTGAGCACATACTGTGGGCCAGCATTTGTTCTGCACCCTGGGGACACTGGGAGGGACGAGACAGAAAAAGCCTCAGTCTCACGTAGCTTACATTTAGTCCAGGAGAGACAGACACAACCAGGTAAACAAATCAGAGGAGTGAGAGATGTGAAAAGTACGGGGTATCAAACAAACGGGGATGCGAGGGAGAGAGGCTGGAGAAGTTTAGCTGGAGTGGTCAGGGAGATCCTCTCTGAAGAGAGGAAATTTGACCAAGACCCAAAGGTGGGATGCCTCCAGCCACTTGAAGATCCTGGAGAGAAGTGTGTCAGACAAAGAAACTAGCAAGTACAAGTGCAGAGGCCCTGGGTCAAGACCAACCAAAGCATGTGACCAACCCAGAGGCCAGTGTTCCCGGAGCAGAGGGAAGGTGAGCGTGAGGGCTGTGAGGGTGGAGAGGCGGGCAGGGGCCCCGTTACGGCAAGCCTGCTTCAGAGTCCGTGGCAAGGATTTGGGATGTCTTGGTTCAAACAGTAGGAAACCACAGCAGGGCTTTCAGCAAGAGAGTGAACCTTATTCATTCCAAGACAGTCCCTGTTTATTTCCTTCCATTAGGGCGGGAGAGCTGGTGATGGCAGGGAGGGGGTCATGGCCAAGAAGACGGGGAGAAGAGGGCACAGCGTGAAATATTTTAAACGTAGAGACATCCATGGAACTTTGGGTGGATGGAATGTGGAAGTGAAAGGAAGGCAGGAATCGAGGTTGGCTGCTTGTTTTCTGGCTTGAGTTGGAGGTGGTACTGATTCTTAAGCTGAGAGTGTGGGTGGAGGGCCAGATCAGTGGGTAGGGCAGGGGCACTTACATCAAGAGCTTCCTTTGGGGCATCTTATACTGGAGATGCTAGTGATTTCCACGTGAGATGCCAGGTAAGCTGCTGGAAATAGGAGCTGAGTTCTGAGAAGATGGGTTCTGTGTCCTTGCCCTGGGAGCTGCTTGGGGACGCTGACTCAGTGCTCCCCCCCTCACGTGCAGCCCACACCTGCCCCATCTCCTGTTTCTTTCCAGGTATCTCTTCAGGGCATGTCCAGCTGTGATGGTGGAAGGGCTTGAAATGCAGGAGAAGGACTCCCAGTTCCTTTTTCCTTTCAATTTTCAACCCTTGACCCCTTGCCGCCAGCTCCCAGTTCTCCCCAACCTTAGAACCAACCCCGGGGGTGGCTGGAAGCCCCCGTGACCCTCTGTCTCCCTGCAGGTGAGTGTGCCCTTGGTCCCGGCGTCAGCTGCCTCTGTGGGCTGCGGGCCTGCGAGTGTGACACTCAGTCTGCCTACTGCTTCAGAGAGAACCTGCCCACCTACGAGAAGAACTTCAAGCAGTTGTCCAGCCGGCCCCACTGCGGCAAGCACAGGCCCCAGTGCTAGCGAGGCCACAGGGCCCCTGGTCAGGCCCGGGTACTCCTTTGTCACTCGGCATCAGAGGGCTGGAGATCAAAAGTGCAAAAGACGGAATCTGGGCCTTCGATGGAGGGAGACAGACCATAAATATAAATAAATGACATGTTCCAACCACAGTAAGGGCTAAGAAGCTACAAAACAAAGTGACAAGGTAGAGAGATGGCCCCTACCCCCACCCCAGGAAGATTCCAAAAGGGGAGAAGGCCCCAGGATCTGCCTTAAGCACTCCCTTCATCCCCACCCCAAGATCGGGATGCTGGGCAGACTTGGGTACCAGACCCACATCCCAGATCCAGCTGGAGCCAAGGTCTTGGGCACATGCCAAGGCCCTGAGAGGTGCACCTGGACTCTTTTCTCGTTTGCTGGAGTCCCGCCTTCTGAAAACCCCAAGGTAGGAAAACGTCAGTGCCATTCTCAGCTCTCAGGACACGTAGCCTGGGAACATCCATGCCCACGGCTGCCACCGGATGTCACGGCCAGGAAGACGCTGAAGTGATGGAGAGAGAGTTGGGGCGGGCGAGGCAGGGGGATCCAAGGTTGCTGGTCACGTTTAGAAGCCCCTGGTCACAAGACATAAATTCTAATAAATATTAAAGCGAGCCAGTCTGGGTGGACTCTGATCATTCTGACGCCCAGCTTGTAGGGGAGATTGCAAAAATGACCACAGCTGGACATTTCCCCGGGGTCCAGTGGTTAAGACTCTGCCACCCAGTGCGGGGGATGTGGGTTCGACCCTGGTCAGGGAACTAAGATCTCCAAAGCCACAGGGTAATTAAGCCCATGTGCCGCAACTAAGACCTGAGGGAGCCAAATCATTAAAAAAAATAATGAAGACTCTTTGGTTAAAAACAAAAAAAGCCACCATTGTTCTTACCTCTCTGTATCCTCACCTCTCAGTCTGTTGTTCAGTCGCTCAGTTACGTCCGACTCTTTGCGACCCCATGGGGTGCAGCACGCCAGGCTTCCTTGTCCTAAATGCTCAGCTTTTCCCATCAAGAGGTAGAGTCTGCTTCCCCACCAACTGTGAATCTGAACTCTGAGCTGGCCTTGTGACTTAGTATGGTCCATAAAACACGATGAGAGCGGTGGTCCGCCAGTTCCCCAGCGAGGACTCAGGAGGCCCGGGGCACACCCCCTTTCAGAACACTGCCACCGCCAAGAGAAAAAGCCCAGGGAGGCCTGCAGGAGGATGGGAGACCGCCAGGGTCAGGGTCATCCGCCCAGCTGTCTGGGCTGAGACCTCAGACCTGTGAGAGTGCTCGTCAAGGATCTGCAAAGCCAGCTCACAGATGACCACAGACAGAGAACCTCAGTGAGGCCAAAACAACCACCCAGCTGAGCCCTGGCGAAGCCACCACCTTGTGGAAGTGCAAGCTAAATAAGGCCCTGTTTACATTAAGTTTTGGTGTGGTTTGTCGTGCGGTCTAACTCACTGATGCACTTGGTCCTCACTCCCGCGGCTCAGCACTGTGACACGCCTGGAGGCACCAGGAACAGCGTGGCGTGCCCTTGCCTTACCTTAGGGCTTGGGAGGAGAAGGGCAGGTGCTGACTGATGGGGAAACAGTGACAGACTTTATCTTCAGGGGCTCCAAAGTCACTGCAGATGGTGACTGCAGCCATGAAATTAAAAGACACTTGCTCCTTGGAAGAAAAGTTATGACCAACCTAGATAGCATATTAGAAAGTGGAGACATTACTTTGCCAACAAAGGTCCGTCTCGTCAAGGCTATGGTTTTTCCAGTGGTCATGTATGGATGTGAGAGTTGGACTGTGAAGAAAGCTGTGCACTGAAGAATTGATGTTTTTGAACTGTGGTGTTGGAGAAGACTCTTGAGAGTCCCTTGGACTGCAAGGAGATCCAACCAGTCCATTCTGAAGATCAGCCCTAGGATTTCTTTGGAAGGACTGATGCTAAAGCTGAAGCTCCAATACTTTGGCCACCTAATGCGAAGAGTTGTCTCATTGGAAAAGACTCTGATGCTGGGAGGGATTGAGGGCAGGAGGAGAAGGGGATGACAGAGGATGAGATGGCTGGATGGCATCACTGACTTGATGGATGTGAGTCTGAGTGAACTCCGGGAGTTGGTGATGGGCAGGGAGGCCTGGCGTGCTGTGATTCATGGGGTCACAGAGAGTCGGACACAACTGAGCGACTGAACTGAATGAACTGACCCTTTCTGAAGCCCCTTTTCACCTGTCCTCATGTTGTTGGTCAGCAGCAGGATCTCAGGACATATTCATTCCCATTTCACAGATGGAGGCAGAGGGTCTGAGCCAGCACGTGGGGCTGAAATGGGAACCCGTGTCTTCTTTCTTGTTTCCCATCCCCTTTCTCACAATGAGGGGGTTGTCAATGGGCTACTCTCTGAGGCTAAGGTTCTGGAGTTGGAATTCAAACCCTGCTTCTGTTGCATGACCTTGAGTAACTAACTTGGCTTCTCTGGGCCTGTTTCCTCCTAGAAACAGCTACGAATGGCCCCCACCTCATAGGGTTGCGAGGAGGGTTAGCTGAGTTGGCACACACAGAGCTCTGAGCCCAGTGCCGGCTGCAGTAAGTGCTTAATACACTTTGCTCTGCTCCCTGGGCCCCAACATCCTGAGACCCCAAACTGCCAGCAGGGTTCCAGGCTCGTGCACACACCCCTGCCTCCCCATGCGCAGCTTTGCTGGTTGTCACAGCTGGCGGCATCAGCTGCTCTTTAGAAGCCATAGCCAGGGAAGCTGACAGCAGTGTTGCTGTGCCAGCCTCCGGGGAGGACAGGGCCACCTCCCTGCGTTCACGGCCGGCCCCGAGCATGGAGAGCTGGGCAGACTGGGTCAGGTCAGAGACGGGCAGGCGTCGGGCGCCTGGCCATGGATCTAGGGCACCAAGCTGCCTCCTTCTTTTTCCTGCCGCCTCTCCCTCATCCTTCCCCTGCCTGGTCCCCCAGCCTCTCCCTCATCATTCCCCTCCCTGACCCCCAGCAGTCTTGTGCAGAGAGCCAGATTTTCTGGCTAAACCACAGCTTTGTTCTGCCAGGTTTCCATTTGCCAGAGAAGGTCACAGGCCATCCATCCCCATCAGCATCTTCCTTCCTTCCACCTGCCGCCCTTTGCTGAGCTGGCCATCAGGACCTCTGTCCCAACACGCAGCCCAGGGCCCCAGTCTCCAGCACTGATTTTCCAGTCTCGACACCAGGCCTTGTGCTGGGAGCATTCACCTCCATGGCCTCGTGTGGTTCTCAGACCCCACGATGCTCGTCATTATTGCCCGCATTTTACAGGAAGGGGAGATGGAGACTGGGAGGGGTGGGGTGACTAGCCCACGGCCAAGTGGCCCTTGAACCGCAGAGCCCGTGTTGAGCCCCGTCTGCTCCTTGTGAGATGTGGTGTTGATGGCGGTGATAAGGTGCAGGGACAGTAATGATTTCCTAGTGCTCTCTTGGGAATTGCCAGCCTGGGCAGCGTGTCTCACTTTGGGTTCAGACCCAGAGGGGCAACGGGTGTGGAGCAAAGCCTAGGAGGTAACTGATCATGATCCGTTGTCTTCCCTGGTGGCTCAGACGGTAAAGAATTCAGCTGCAAGGCAGGAAACCCAGGTTCAGAGCCTGGGTATCAGGAAGATCCCCTGGAGAAGGGAATGGCTACCTACGCCAGTATTCTTGCCTGGAGAATTCCGTGGACAGAGGAACCTGGCGGGTAACATGGGGTTGTAGTCTGACCCAACTGAGCTACAAACAGCATCATCATCTATCATGACCACTAGGTGTCACCCAAGTTCTAGAAAAGGCTTGACAGCCACTCCCGGGAAGGGTCTGAAGAACAGGAGTGAAAATGGAAGCTGATCAAGCTCTGGGCAGAGATGATGTAGAAAATCGGACAAAAGTTAAGGTGGTGAGAGTAGATTTTGTTAACTACTGCAACAGGGGGAAACGGACAGTATAGAACTGGACTCAGGGCTTCTTCTTCTTTTTCCATTTATTTGGCTGCACCAGGCCTTAGGTGTCGCATGCAGGAGCTTCGGTCCCAGTTGTGCACATGGGCGTCTTCAGCTGTGGCGTGTGGGATCTAGTTCTCCATCCAGGGGTCGGACCCTGGCCCCCTGCGTTGGGACCGTGAAGTCTTAGCCCCTGGGCCACCAGTGAAGGTCCCTGGGCTCAGTTATTAACAGAACAGAGAAAAGTGGGGATTTCTAACTAAGGAGAAGGGTGGGGGGAATCAGTGGATAGAAACTTGCTAAGAGAGTAGGGGGTTTTTACTAAACTGACGTAACAGGATTCTTCCTAAAGAGAGGTCATGGTGATCAGATATCACCTGTGAGCTGGGTAGGGGGGCAGGGGAGGTGGGGTGAGAAATTTGATCAGATATTGAGGAAAGGTGGGAATCTTCACTAAACTGATATACCACGATTCTTGCCTGGAGAATCCCTTAGACAGAGGAGCCTGGTGGGCTATGGTCCATAGGGTCGCACAGAGTTGGACACGACTGAAGAGACTTACCTTGCATGCATTGCTAAGACCCAGGAATGATGCAGAGATGAATGCAGAAGCCCACAGGTGGCGGGTGAGTTGATAAAAGGTCTCAGAGGAGCCTGACTGAAGTTTGGTCGAAGAGAGAGTCTTTGCCATTCCTTCCTCTCGTTCAGGGAAGGAGGAGATTGTGTTTCTCCTGAACCCTATGAGTTCTGAGAAATGGAATATTTCCTGCCAGATCAGTAGACAAAGGATGTCACAGTCCTCAGTGATTGCAGCCCCTAAGGATGGTGAGCTGCTGAGCCCTACGGGAACTCCGAAGGAAAGAATGCCTGCCACCTAGCAGCCATCAGACCGCAGCCATCAGACCGCAGCCACTCCCTGCGGTGAGCCCTGGGGAGACTCAGGGTGTGAAAACACAAGATGCTAGACCCAGATAGGTGACGTGCCCATCGAAGGAGTGATTTCAGTGTGCCAGACTCTTGCATCTCTCCATACATAGAAAAGCACTAAATTCCTTAACTTGGGATACCTGGTTTTAGTTCATTTACAATAAAATTTTGATGTTTCTCACTACCTGCCCTTTGTTGCAAAACTCCGATACAGACCTAGCTCTCTCCTTGCCTTCTCAAAGCAGATTCTCAAAGCTAGATGAAACACTAAGGCTCAGACTGCAGTTCTCATTTTGCCCCAAATAAAACTTAACTTGCAACTCTCACATTGTGCAAACTTTTTTCAGTTCAGTTCAGTTCAGTCGCTCAGTCATGTCCAACACTTTGTGACCCCATGAACCACAGCACGCTAGGCCTCCCTGTCCATCACCAACTCCCAGAGACTACTCAAACTCATGTCCATTCTCTTGGTGATGCCATCCAACCATCTCATCCTCTGTCGTCCCCTTCTCCTCCTGCCCTCAATCTATCCCAGCATCAGGGTCTTTTCAAATGAGTCAGCTCTTTGCATCCGGTGGCCAAAGTATTGCAGTTTCAGCTTCAACATCAGTCCCTCCAATGAACACCCAGGACTGATCTCCTTTAGGATGGACTGCTTGTATCTCCTTGCAGTCCAAGGGACTCTCAAGAGTCTTCTCCAACACCACAGTTCAAAAGCATCAATCTTTGGTGCTCAGCTTTCTTTATAGTCCAACTCTCACATCCATACATGGCTACTGGAAAAATCATAGCCTTGACTAGATAGACCTTTGTTGACAAAGTAATGTCTCTGCTTTTTAATATGCTGTCTAGGTTGGTCATAACTTTCCTTCCAAGGAGTAAGCATCTTTTAATTTCATGGTTGCAATCACCATCTGCAGTGATTTGGAGCCCAGAAAAATAAAGTCAGCCACTGTTTCCACTGTTTCCCCATCTATTTCCCATGAAGTGATGGGACCAGATGCCATGATCTTCGTTTTCTGAATGTTGAGCTTTAAGCCCACTTTTTCACTCTCCTCTTTCACTTTCATCAAGAGGCTCTTTAGTTCTTCTTCACTTTCTGCCATAAGGGTGGTGTCATCTACATATCTGAGGTTATTGATATTTCTCCCGGCAATCTTGATTCCAGCTTGTGCTTCTTCCAGCCCAGTGTTTCTCATGATGTACTCTGCATAGAAGTTAAATAAGCAGGGTGACAATATACAGACTTGACGTACTCCTTTTCCTATTTGGAACCAGTCTGTTGTTCCATGTCCAGTTCAAATTGTTGCTTCCTGACCTGCATACAAATTTCTCAAGAGGCAGATCAGGTGGTCTGGTATTCCCATCTCTTTCAGAATTTTCCACAGTTTATTGTGATCTACACAGTCAAAGGCTTTGGCATAGTCAATAAAGCAGAAATAGATGTTTTTCTGGAACTCTTTTGCTTTTTCGATGATCCATTGGATGTTGGCAATTTGATCTCTGGTTCCTCTGCCTTTCTAAAACCAGCTTGAACATCTGGAAGATCAGGGTTCACGTATTGCTGAAGCCTGGCTGGGAGAATTTTGAGCATTACTTTACTAGAGTGTGAGATGAATGCAATTGTGCAGTAGTTTGAGCATTCTTTAGCATTGCTTTTCTTTGGGATTGGAATGAAAACTGACCTTTTCCATTCCTGTGGCCACTGCTGAGTTTTCCAAATTTGCTGGCATATTGAGTGCAACACTTTCACAGCATCATGTTTCAGGATTTGAAATAGCTCAACTGGAATTCCATCACCTCCACTAGCTTTCTTTGTAGTGATGCTTCCTAAGGCCCACTTGACTTCACATTCCAGGATGTGTGGCTCTAGGTGAGTGATCACACCATTGTGATTATCTGGGTCATGAAGATCTTTTTTATACAGTTCTTCTGTGTATTCTTGCCACCTCTTCTTAATATCTTCTGCTTCTGTTAGGTCCCTACCACTTTTGTCGTTTATTGAGCCCATCTTTGCATGAAGTGTTCCCTTGGTATCTCTAATTTTCTTGAAGAGATCTCTAGTCTTTCCCATTCTATTGTTTTCCTCTATTTCTTTGCATTGATCACTGAGGAAGACTTTCTCATCTCTCCTTGCTGTTCTTTGGAACCCTGCATTCAAATGGGTATATCTTTCCTTTTCTCCTTTGCTTTGTGCTTCCCTTCTTTTCACAGGTATTTGTAAGGCCTCCTCGGACAGCCATTTTGCTTTTTTACATTTCTTTTTTTGGGGATGGTCTTGATTCCTGTCTTCTGTACAATGTCATGAACCTCCGTCCATAGTTCATCAGGCACTCTGTGTAACAGATCTAGTCCCTTAAATCTATTTGTCACTTCCACTGTATAGTCATAAGGGATTTGATTTAGTGGTTTTCCCCACTTTCTTCAATTTAAGTCTGAATTTGGCAATAAGGAGTTCATGATCTGAGCCACAGTCAGCTCCTGGTCTTGTTTCTGCTGACTGTATAGAGCTTCTCCATCTTTGGCTGCAAAGAATGGAACCAATGTGATTTTGGTGTCGACCATCTGGTGATGTCCATGTGTAGAGTCTTCTCTTGTGTTGTTATTGAAGAGGGTGTTTGCTATGACCAGTGCATTCTCTTGGCACTGCGCAGTGGCTGCGACAGTGCAGAAGTGTGGCCGAGAAGAGCTACCCCATGTCCAAGGTCAGGGGTGGCGACTGCTTTGCTGGAGCAGCCGTAAAGAGATACCCCACGTCCAAGGTAAGAGAAACCCAAGTGAGACAGTAGGCGCTGAGAGAGGGCATCAGAGGGCAAACGGACTGAAGCCACAATCACAGACAACAGGCCAATCTGACCACATGGACCACAGCCTTGTCTAACTCAATGAAACTAAGCCAGGCCATGTGGGGCCACCCAAGATGGGTGGGTCATGGTGGAGAGGTCTGACAGAATGTGGTCCACTGGAGAAGGGAATGGCAAACCACTTCAATATTCTTGCTTTGAGAACCCCATGAACAGTATGAAAACACAAAAAGATAGGACACTGAAAGATGAACTCCCCAGGTCGGTGGAGATTAGTGAAGAAGTAACTCCAGAAAGAATGAAGGGATGGAGGCAAAGCAAAAACAACACCCAGTTGTGGATGGGACTGGTGATAGAAGCAAGGTCTGACGCTGTAAAGAGCAATATTGCACAGGAACCTGGAATGTCAGGTCCATGAATCAAGGCAAGTTGGAAGTGGTCAAACAGGTGATGACAAGAGTGAACATTGACATTTTAGGAATCAGTGAACTAAGATGGACTGGAATGGGTGAATTTAACTCAGATGACCATTATATCTACTACTGTGGGCAGGAATCGCTTAGAAGAAATGCAGTAGCCATCATAGTCAACAAAAGAGTCTGAAATGCAGTACTTGGATGCAATCTCAAAAATGACAGAATGATCTCTGTTCGTTTCCAAGGCAAACCATGCAATATCACGGTAATCCAAGTCTATGCCCCGACCAGTAATGCTGAAGAACCTGAAGTTGAACAGTTCTATGAAGACCTACAAGACCTTCTAGAACTAATACCCCCCCAAAATGTCCTTTTCATTATAGGGGACTGGAATGCAAAAGTAGGAAGTCAAGAAAAACCTGGAGTAACAGGCAAATTTGGCTTTGTGGTACAGAATGAAGCAGGGCAAAGGCTCATAAAGTTCTGCCAAGAGAACACATTAGTCATAGCAAACTTTTTTCAGCAGTTCACTTATCAATTGATCATTTTTTGTTCATTAGTGACCAGTGGAACCATCTGTTGAGACTTGGCAGTAAAGGGTATTTTCTGGATGGTGTAAACGAACCATCAAACTTTTAAACGAGGGGGATTTCTAGGAAAAAAAAAAAGAGAAGAAAAACAGAGATTAATGAGTAGAGCAATTAAACTTAGTTTCTAAGTCCAGAGGGCAGCCAACTGAGATGTTGAACTTGAAGCATCTGTAGATGGTGAAGTGAGGAGAGCAGTGGCAACCTGTTGGTCTTCCTGGTTTGCAGTTTGAAGCATCTTTGTTGATGGCACAGACATTAAGGTCACAGTCACGTTTGCATCTTGGAGAAGAGCATAGACGCATCCAGCTTCAGGTCCCAGGGTTTCTTTAGAAAGTTCCGATAAGTTTCTGGACAGTTGGCTTTAGTTCCCAGTGACTGCAAGTCAAGATGAAGAAGGAATTCACAGGGCCTGGACTCCATCTTAGGCCTGTTCATGCTGATCGTGCTCGGCCACCTTTCCAATGGACTCTGAACTCTGTGTTTAGTGCCCATGAAAACAACAACAGAAGGATAAGACCCCCTTCCAGACAGGGGAACCTTGAAGATCGTATCTAGGTTACTCATCGCCTAAGAGAAAACATACACTAATCACCCCTTCCTCCAGACAGGCCATAAATTTTTCTGTATCTATCAGAGTGTAACCTCGGGTTTATTGATTATTGGCTAATTGTTTAACTGTTGACCACATGAGCACATAGCACGTGAATGATGGGGTTATTGGGATTGTATTTTCCTTGGTTTATGTAAGTCTCAAGGAATTTGGAGTGGTGGGTTCAGACACGTGCACATGGGGTATAAAAGATTTTCACAGATGCTGGTCAGGGTCCTTGGCTAAGAGGAGACTCTGCCTTGGGCCCGCCGGTGTAATAGACTGCACTCCACCATCTGCACTGTCCTTCTGAGTGAGTTTGTTTCCTGGAACGTGTGGCTACAACAAAGAGGGAAGGGACAAAAATTGGAAACATTAATTTAAAGAGTTGTAGCCACATTTCTGGAGAAAACTAGAAGAATTAATAAAATGTGCAGGATGGCAGAATCTGTTCGGGTTTAAAGGCAGATAACAAAGCATAAAGGCAAATGGAGTCTAACCAAGAAGTGAAAAATGGCTCAAAGACCATGAATAGGACTATGATGTAATAACCCAGGAGGATGTACCATGCTTTCCCACTGAAAGTGAGAGGTGTCGAATTTTTTAAAAGGCACAGTGTGAGAGATGTGAGTTAAGTTTTATTGGGGGCAAAATGAGAAGGAAATGCTCCAAAGAGTTAAAGAGGGAAGGTGTCAGAATATATGTGACTTTGGTGAAGGGAGTTATGCACCACCAAGCACACATTTTACGAAAGATGCCCGTGAGTCAAGAAGGTTGCTGTTTAGTTATGAGGAGCAGATGTCTCCATAAGTGACTTTCACGCTTTTCTATATGTGAGAAGATGCTAGAAATTGGGCTCATAAAATCTTCTCCTGAAATATCTAGCTATCTGAATACCTGTTCTGCCACTTTTTCCCAGAGCACAGAGAGCCTCATTCCTGAGGCTCATTTCCACCCCGAACTCCTTTTAGGGAGTGTCAAAAGTCAGCGGCTGCAGTGTCTGGTGGCTTCCTTCTTATGGAAGCACGTGGCAAGTGACAGTTTTTAGTTGGCAGAGATCCCAGGGTCCAGTGGTGAGTCTGACTCCTCCATCTGAGTCACAGCTCCTAGAAAACCAGAGATGGATAGTAAAGTTGCCAAAACAGATTTTTATTCAAAAACTCTCGCAACAGGGGCCAGTATAGATTTGGGCTCAATTCCAAATATGACTTCAAATCTTCAGTTTTATATTTTTCCTGGAGTATAGTTGCTTGACAATGTTGTGTTAACCTCTGCTGTACAGCACTGTGAGATCCTGAGTTTTCTTAAGTGGGGATTTACAGCAGGAGTTGGAGGTGGGGATGGAAAATTCCTGAGAGGGTAGGGAATTTCTGCTGAACTGACCAAACAGGATTCTTGGAGAAAGAGCATGGGGGTGATCTGATGTCACTGGTGGGGGGAGGAGTGGAGGATGAGAGATTTGATCAGATACCGTGGGTGGGTGGGGGTGCTCAGTGAACCGACGTAGCAAGATTCTTGCTAAAACATGTGGAGCCCTGGTTGAGAAAAGATCTCGCAAGAGCCTGCCCAAGTTGTGGTCAAGGAGAGCGTCTTTGTCGGTGGCCGCCCTCAGACCAGTGGAAGGAAGTCCCTCATCCTCCTCAAGCCTTAGCATCAAAGGCCTCACTAACCTGAGGAGAGAAAGACCACCCAGACTGGGTTAAGCAGAGTCCTTCCTCAAAATCCATGGTCCCATTCTTCCTCGCCACCTCAGAGGCATCTAATACACCGTTCCAGCTCCACCCCACCCACTCCAGGGCCACTTCCGGGACTGGCAGAGACATGCTTGGTCTCCAACCTGACACCACCTGGCCCCATATGTCAAGGATGTCGGTCCACATGTCTGCCTCCCCCTCCCAGACTGTGGGCTTCCTGTGGGCAGGAGCTGTGTCTGATCAGCAGTGTCTACTGTAAAGCCCAGCCTGGTCCATAGGAGACCACCAGGACAGGTTCACTGAATGAATGAACCAATCAACGGATGACCATGTCCAGGGCTTTTCAACCTTTTGACCGAAGAGTCCCTCTTCTCCTTGCAGTAGCTCTTGTGAAGGGGCAGTAGGTACCGCAGGAAAAGCAGGGTTGCTCATGGAAGGATGAGTAGGAGGCCTCCGACTCCTGTCTGCTCAGCCTCCCCTTCCCCAGAGGTCACCCCTGGGTGTCACAGGAAAATCCACAGCTTTGGGGAGCCTCTGAAACAGCTGCTTTGGTCTCCGCACTTGGGGAAACCGACACCCCTCACAGGCAAGGGGTCAAGCCAGGACCCAGGACCTGGCACCCTGCTGGGCTCTCAGTCACTTGTCCCACTGGCCCCAGCGGCCCAAGTCCTCGTTAAGAAGGTGCAAAGAGGTGACATGAAAAGTCAGAGGCTGAGGATTCAGAGCCCAGCACCATCACTAATGGCCTGGCTGACTTTGGGCAAGTTACCTGCCCTCCCTGGGCCTCAGTTCTCCAACAGAAAATAAAAAGATGGGATGGATAGAGAGTGTCGTGGACTGGACGCCGGGCAAGCTCTCAGCCCACTGGTTGCTCGTGTTGTCCGATTGCTGGACCACAGCCCTACTTTCCAACCCTCCCAACACTTGCACTTCTGCTGGAGGGCGGCTGCTTCTGTCAGGCCAGAGGCAGGGAGGGAGCAGGCCATGCCCACCGCTAGGCACCAAGGAACCTGTTTTCCCCAGAGCCGGAGACCCAGGAGGGAACGGCTGTGCTTTCCCCTGACGCCTGGCCAGTGGGTGCCATGCCAGGGAGGATCCAGCGACGAGGAGTTGAGGAAGGAGGGTTTTAATAGTTTGAGGAGGGGACGTCGAGTCCTGGGAACGGTCTCTTGGGGTCGCAGCACTTGGGAGAGTCTGGGGTGAGGGAGGGGGCAGGCAGAACCCCTTAGCAGCAGAATGCCTCCCAACACCCAGACTTTCAGGAAGGTGAGGGTGTGTTTGTGTGTGGAGGGGCCCAGCTAGGGCTTCCATGGGCAAGGGGCCCAGGCCTCTGTGGTCCCCTCCTCTGGGGGACTCCCCATCCTGACTCCATCCCTGCCTGGGTTGTGGGGGCAGCGGGGGTGGAGATTCAGCTCAGAGAAGTCAGGGGTCAGCCCGGGACGGTGAGGAAAAGGTGGGCTCCCAGGAGGATCTTGGCTACTGGGCAGGTGGGGTCAGGGCATGCGGGGGGCCACAGCCTCACCCACTGTGGCCAGCAGGACAGCAGGGGGTGAGCGGTGGTCCCACACTCGGTGAGTGCTGACCCTAGCCCCCAGGGCAGGCATCCTAGAAGCTGCAGCTCTGCGGGGCTCGGTCCAGTCCTGTCGTGGTTTTTTGTAGACCTTCTCGCCACTCCCACAGCCCTCCCCTGGGGACTGTAAGTCCTCGGGGCCCCCGGGAGGGCCGAGATTCCTGGTGGATGTTCTGAGCATCCCTGGGGTCACAGTGCTGCACCACTGGGCCTTAGGGGTTGATGCCAGACAAAGACAGAAGGCAGGACGCGGCGGGGTGCCCTGGGCACCCGGAGGCTGCTGAGGTCAGCAGGGGAGGCGAGGAAGGCGCGCCTGGGAAGACATCAATGCTGGCGCCGTCGGGAGGCGGCCTGCCGGGCCTGGCCCTCCGCCCTCCCCAGCCGGTGGCCCCCCAGCCCGCGGGGCCCTGTCCCCAAGGCTCCTCCGTCCCCTTCTCCTGCCAAGACCGCTCTGGTCTGGAGTCTGGTCCCCCCGCCGTGTCTCCCCGCTCCCCCCTCCTTTCCCTGTCCTCATCCTGTTCCCCGTCTACCCCTTCTTGAATCTTCCCCACGGCCTCCTGCCTGGCCCTGGTCCCTCCTGCCTCTGTCTCCTCCTCCTCAAGCTGGGTTCCAGCTCTCGGCGCCCTCCGCATGCAGCGGGATTCTGAGTTGACGCTGCAGCCTTGTCCCTCCTCGTCCAGGGAGAGAGGCTTCTGGCCCATTCCACTCCCTGGCCTGGCTGCTGCGTAGGGGGAGGCGCGGGGGAGGGCCTGGCCATCTAGACCGTGACCCTTTGGCCTGTGTGTTTGTCAGAGACTGGGGACGCTGGGGTTGGGGCTTCCTCAGAGTGCTCAGGGCTGCAGAGTCGTGGCCAGGCTGTTCCTCTGAGCTGAGTGGGTCAGCGGGAGAGGCAGGAAGGCCTGCCTGGGGGTGCACGTTTGTGTGTGCCCCCATCTGGGTCCCTGTGGACCTGGGGCAGGGTGGGGGTGGTGCATGTGGGTTCTCTCAGGGCCCAGGAGCCTGCTTAGAGGCTCTTTGGGTCACTGAGGCTGGACTTCAGGGCTGGGACCCAAGCCCTGTGACTATCCGATCTGGGCCGGGACTCATGTGCCAACGATGAAGGCCAGGATGGGGCCACCTGCTCTTTAACAAAGCCCCTTTAACAATCCTGCTCCCCCCAAAGCATGGATCACCCCAACTCATCCTGCAGGAGCAGCGAGGGGCCCCCAGAACCCAGACCTGTGACCAGCACTCCGTCTGCCTGGGAGCTGCCCTAGGACACACCGAGCTCTGGGCCCATGCGGCTGCTGCAGGTCTTGAAGACTCTGGGATCCACCCTTTCGTGCCTGGCTCAGTCAGCGAGAGGCCCCCCGATCCCTTCCACACTTGGGGGAGACCCCAACAAGGCACGCGCCGCCCCCTTGCATCCAGGATGAAGCCACACCCAGGGCTGGGCTTGAGGAGCCTGGTGGCCAGGGCCAGGGCCCAGACCTTTCTGAGTCCTCTGGACCACCGGAAGGCTCCCGAGGGGAGGCGGCCAGATGCACCGGGGGCTCCCGATCCACCCCCACCTCCACCTGCTCCATCCGCCTGGCCCCCAGGGCCAGAGCCTCCTCCCAGCTCCTCCGCCAGCCCCAGGGGACCTAGGGCGGCACGGGGGGCGGCTCGTAGATGCTGCAGTTGGGCGTGGGGCCCTGGCAGTAGATGTTGAGATAGTTGCGGTGCTCCTCCCTGTATGTCTGCTTCTGGAGGCACAGAACCACGCTCCTGTCGCACTCGCACGTCTGCTTGTCACACTCGGTCTGGTTGAGCTCGCCTGTGGAGAGTGGAGCGCGCGGACCCTGAGATCACAGGGGCCTCTGAAAGTGGTCCTGGCCAGCCGCACCATCGTCCGGGGGCCTACCCTGGGCCTGCAGGCGCAGGAGGTCAGGGCCGGGGCCCAGCCTCTTGCATTCCCAGACCTCCAGGTGCCCCTGACGTGTGGGAAACACACAACCACGGGAGCCCAACAGGACAGTGTTGAGTTGGGGAAACTGAGGCTCAGGATGGGGTGTGGCTTGCCTAAGTCACCCAGCAAACCTGAGGCTGAGCTGGGGTAGAAACTGAGGTGTCGGGAACTAACCCCCATCTCCACCCCGCCCCCTCCCTACTTTCTACCATCACAGGCTTCCTCTCTTCAAGCCCAGAATCCCAGCACCCCCACTCTGGAGGGCGCTGTGGTAAGGATGGAGGGAGCAAAACACTCGTGAAGAGCTTAGCTCAGTGCCTCCCACGGAGCAGATGTTGTTGTTGTTACTATTGGCCTTCAGAAATCATCTTCCCGTGAGTTCTCGGCCTCGGGTGAGCTTTAGGATCACCTGCTTGTCATTGTTTGTTCTGCCGCTAAGTCGTGTCTGACTCTGTGACCCCACGGACGGCAGCACGCCAGGCTTCCTTGCCTTTCACTGTCTCCAGGAGTTTCCTCAAATTCATGTCTGTTGAGTCGGTGATGCCAGTCAGCCATCTCATCCTCTGTCACCCTCTTCTCCTCTTGCCCTTAATCTTTCCCAGCATCGGGGTTTTTCTAATGAGTCAGCTCTTCACACCAGGTGGCCAAAGTATTGGAGCTTCGGTCACAGCATCAGTCCTTCCAGTGAATATTCAGGGTTGACTTCCTCTGGGATTGACTGGTTTGATCCCCTTGCAGTCCAAGGGACTCTCAAGAGTCTTCTCCAGCACCCCAGTTCGAGAGCATCAATTCTTTGGTGCTTGGCCTTCTTTGTGGTCCAACTTTCACATCCATACTGGATGTGACTACTGGAAAAATCAGAGCTTTGACTATATGGACCTTCTGTCAACAAAGTGATGTCTCTGCTTTTTAATATGCTGTCTAGATTTATCATAGCTTTCCTTCCAAAGAACAAGCGTCTTTTACTTTCATGGCTGCAGTCACCATCCGCAGTGATTTTGGAGCCCAAGAAAATGAAATCTGTTTGGAGGGCTCCTAAAACAAAGGCTATCCCACCCCACCCCTAGAGATTCAGATTCAGTGAGTCTGGGGTGGGGGCCTGATATCTGCATTTCTAACAAGTGATGCTGATGCTGAGGTTCAGGGAACCCCTTTCGAGAACCACCCACTAGCCCAGTGGTTTGCAAACTTGCAAACTTTCTATCAGCAGAATCTTTTCTCTGACGTGAAACTCTTTACCAAAGACGAATATCTCAAGCACCTGAAAGAGAAGCCACTTGAGCTACAAAATACATCAAAGAGCCAGCTGGACCACTCAGGGATACCTCCCCATCACTGCTCACAGCAGCTGACCTGCTGGTCCGAGAACTCCCCAGAACCCAGTGTGAGAGCCACAGCTCAGGATGGTCCACAGTCTTAGGGGTTGAGGAGGGAGATTTGATCTGCTTAATGGACTCCTGCTCAAACAGTGCCTCCACTCTACATCTGAACTGCAGCATCTGAGTACCACTCAGCCCTGGGCTGCCAAGGGGCACCAGCAGTGCTTGGGTCCCCACCAGACTCTTTACCAGAGAACAGGAGTCTTGAGTTGTTTTCTTTTTTGCAAAACTGACGTTGCTCGTGAGCTCTTAGTGAGGCATGACGCACAGCCTGGTTAATGTAAGGGGACAAAGGGAGCCTGGGGCTACCCAGGGGACACCTGCTGGCCCAGGCAGGAGGCGCCACAGGCGGGACTTCTGGGCTGACAGCTCGGATGTGGCACCCCTCGGGTGGGGAATGACCGTGAAGAGTCTATGGCAAAGTGAGGGAACCTGCCAGGCCTGGCTCCAGCATCTCAAATCCCTAGAAACACTGGGAGTTGTACCATGGGGCCACCTCATCTACTGGGGTCCCCGAGAGAGAACTAGAAGGGAAGGGGTCTGCTCAGATCCAAACCCCTCAGTGTACCCATGGGGAGACTGAAGTGAGGTGGGGAAGGACCCTGCCCAGGGCCACATGGGGAGGAGATGCTGGCCAAACCTGGGTGTCAACACAGGACTCCCGACTCCCTGGCCAGCCTGCTACAAAGTCTCAGAATCACCCAAGGATCTGGTTAAAAACACGGAGAACTGGGACCCTCCAAACTTGACCCACTGAATCAAGATTGCTCTCTAAGTTCTCCAAAGCTGAAGTGGGGACTGAAGAATCAGGGTGCCCATTCAGGTGGGGGCCTCAGAGCGCTTCAGGGGGATGTGCCAGAGCCTATTAGATTCAGCAAGCAAGCAAACAAAAGTAAGGTGTCCAGTGAAATCTGAATTTCAGACAATAAACGTTTTAGTATAAGTATATTCCAAACATTGCATGGGATATACTTATGCTACTTCTTTATTTTATACTAATACTAAATAATTTTCTGCTAAGGTTTAGTGTAAGTATGTTCCATGCACTATTTGGGCTTCCCAGGCGAACCCGCCTGCCAATGCAGCAGGCATAAGAGATGGAGGTTCGATCCCTGGCTCGAGAAGACCCCCTGGAGGAGGGCATGGTAACCCACTCCGGTATTCTTGCCTGGAGAGTCCCATGGACAGAGGACTCTGGCAGGCTACAGTCCATCAAGTCAAATAGAGTTGGACACTAATGAAGCAGCTTAGCACGCGCACACACACACACACACACACACACGCAGTATTTAGGATATTTGTTGTTGCTGTTCAGTCGCTCAGTTGTGTCTGACTCTTTGCGACCCCCTGGACTGCAGCACGCCAGGCTTCCTGTCCTTCAGTATCTCCTGGAGTTCACTCGAACTCATGTCCACTGAGTCAGTGTAAACTTCCATGAAAACACTTTTCATTGTTTATCTGAAATTCAGAGTTACTGGGACCTCCTGCATTTCATTGGCAGCCCTGCCCCCGGCACAGGCTAGGGGGATGGCTGGCAGTTCGGGCTTTTCCTGGGGAAGGGGTGACGGGGGGCACTCACTGCAGACGATGTCAGTGTCGTTCTCGATGGTGTAGTCGTAGTGGTCCACATAGGTGTGGCAGCCCAGGTCAAAGAGCTTCTGGTAGCAGCAGTCGTGGGCATGGCAGCACCTAGGGGCAGGGAGGGGAGAGAAGGCAGACGTGGCCAGGCCTGGCCCCTCTCCCACTGGCAGTGAGCCCTGCCATGATCAGCTGTTCCCATCCCTCTCGTAAGACCTTCAGACGGTGGCCCAGAGAGGGCAGTTACTTGCCGGAAGTCACACAGCCAGAAGGAGTCAGGCCAGTGCCCCGGGATCAAGTCCGTGACCCCCTCTCTCTGTCCTCTCCCCAGATCTCTGGCTCTCCCCACCTTGAGCCCTGGCTGCAGCTGTAGGAAGGGCAGGGTGGGAGGGAGGGGCCTGGGTGAAGTCCACAGCGGAGGAGACCGGCCAGATGCAGGGGCTACTCCTGGCTGTGCAGGATGGCCAGGGAGGGACCAAAGTCTGGAGGGGTAAGTGGGGCTTGGGGGTGGGGGACATGGAGCCACTGCTGATGTGGCTGTCCCATCCCCTCTGGTGAGAGGCAGGCAATTAGTCAACATGCATTTATGAAGCCCCCAGGGATGCCAGACTCATGCTGGCTGCTTTGGGTTGGGGAAAGGAGGAGATGACAAGCCACGGCTTCCAGGAACTCCCAGATGATGGAGGAGGCACAGTCCTGCTCTCCAGGGCCTCCTGTCTGAGCAGGCAGGGGTCTCAGCCCTTGCTTTGTCCAACACAACAGTGTGACTGTAGCTCTCATGTGTGTTTGAAAGAAAGTGAAAGGAAAAGTGAAAGTGAAGTCACTCAGTTGTATCTGACTCTTTGCGACCCCACGGACTGTAGCCCGCCAGGCTCCTCTGTCCATGGAACTTTCCAGGCAAGAGTACTGGAGTGGGTTGCCATTTCCTTCTCCAGGGGATCTTCCCGACCCAGGGATTGAACCCAGGTCTCCCACATTGCAGGCAGACGCTTTACCATCTGAGCCACCAGGGAAGCCCATGCGTGTCTGGGGACAGGTCAAAGGTTCCGCTGAGAATGGGAATTCTAGACCTTGGTGCTGGGAAAGATTGAGGGCAGGAAGAGAAGGGGGCGACAGAGGATGAGATGGTTGGATGGCATCACCCACTCAATGGACATGGGTTTGGGTGAACTCGGGGAGTTGGTGATGGACAGGGAGGCCTGGCGTGCTGCGGTTCAAGGGGTTGCAAAGAGTCAGACACGACTGAGCAACTGAACTGAATGCCTCCAAGCCCAAGACCTTGGAAACAGACAATAGGAAGTGTCCCAGACGGTTGAGGAGAACGTAGGTCAAATGTCAGGCTTCTGGTTACAAACTCAGCACACAAGCCTCCTCCTTGGGGTAAGGGCCTTCCCCCACCACTGGGAGACTGGGGACGGTCTGACCTGGGCTGTCCCCGCCCAGTTCTGAGCGTGGCCCAGCCTCTCGGGACCTACCAGTCCACCTCGTCCATGGGCAGGCCGCGGCCCCCCAGCCCGCAGTAGCAGCCGTAGCCCACGAAGGACAAGATGGCGTTCCTCCCGGTGACCGTCTCCACCATGGACTTGAGGTTGAGCAGGCTGCTGCGGGCCGCAGGCAGGACTGCGAGAGAGAGCCGAGGGGTGTGGTGAGCTCCCAGCCCCATTCGTGGCCGCTCCTGCCCACCTGGCTGGGGCCAGGGGACGGGAGACAGGGGCAGGGGAGGAGGGCAGAGCAGAAGGAGGCAGCACTCCACAGGGCGCCCCGTGCGGTGCTCTGCCCATGTCCTCACACCGAGCCCCACAGCCCCCAGAAGAAAGTGGGCCCTGCCCGCCGCCCTTCCATGCCCGAGTCCATCAAGTGCTCACTGCAACCCTGTAAAAAAAAAAACCCATTTTACAGATGAGGCGATCGAGGCCCAGAGCATTTAGCAACTGGCCCAAGGAGACATTGTTGAAAATCAGTGGAGGCAGAATTTGGACCCAGACAGGGAGAGCCGTGTGCCTGATACACCCTAAGGGGCTTGCTTCCCAGATGCCACGTGCTCTTCTGAACAGGGTTCTGGGCCCTGCTGCTTTGGCCTGGCTCCTGGGCTCCCAGCAGGGCCTGGGGCGGGAGCATCTCAGGGTTAATCCGGAGACAATTGGGTGTTCTGGACACACACGCACGCGCGCACACACACACACACATGCACACACACACACGTGCACACACACACACGCACACACACGTGCACACACACACACACGCACACACGCGCACACATACACACACGCACGCGCGTGCACACACACACACATGCACACACACACCCGCACACACACACACACACACACGCCCAAGTATACATTTCTTCCCCTTTGTCCTTGTCTCACAGGCGGTGCCACAACCCTTCAGATACCAGCAGACTCCCGGGGTCAGCTTCCTGGCGCCCTTCAGGCCGCTCACCCCGGGGCCATCTGCTGCCCTCCTCTGTCTCCCTGCCTCCCGGGCTCCCAGGCATGCTGGCTCCCGGCTGAGTCAACATTGAGCCTGGTGTTTGGGTTCTTACCTGGGTGAGGCTGCGCACCCGCCCCCCTGCCCCCCATTACCACATAGGCAGGAGGGCCGCTTTTACCCCATTTTATGGATGAGCAGCTGAGGCTCAGAGAGGTGGTTTGCCCCATGCAGCCTGGAAGTGGCAGAGCCCAGACCTGGACCCGGGTCTGTGACCCCCCCAGGAGCTGGGATGCCAGCTCACCACCCCTCACCCCTGCTGCCTCCCCCGGGAGGCTCCTCCAGCTGTGCCTGGGGCAAGGCGCCCAGTTCCACACCTTTGCCCCTGCTCTCAAGTCATGCTTCCCACCCCGCTCTGCGGCCAGATAGAGGAAATGTAGTGGGAGAGGGAGGAAGCCGAGAATTTCAGAAACAGAGCCCAGATGGAATCCCGAAGGCTGAAGCGACTTGCTTCTGGAGACTTGGCTGTCCAACATCCCTAGTGATGATGGGGGAACTCACCACCTCAACCTGCCTTGGTGGGAAAGGCACAGACTTTGGAGTCAGACAGATGCGGGCCCAGAACTAAGGCTCCCTAGGCCTCGGTTTTCCCATCCGTAAAATGGGAATGACAACCCCAGCCTCCAGGGAAGTGCAAGCACCCAGCTCACACCAGACCCTTGCTCTTCCCACGGCGTCCCCTCTCAGGGCTTACTGGGACCCTGGGCCAGGCCTGCCCTCCTGTCAGAGAACTAATTTAGGGCATCCCTCTCCACCTGCCTCTTCCAGTCTATCTTCGGGACTTTTGTCGTTACAGAGAATAAGTAGCAAATGAAAGAGGAAACAAAGGCGTGGAGAGAAACGGCCAACAACCTTAAGAGGGTGGTTTAGAGCCTGTAAATGGTTGTCTGGGTCTGGGGCAGGGAGGAAGGGGTCCCTGCGACCTGGGGGCCTGTCTCTGATTTGGCCACGATGGAAGAGAGAGGGGGGCTGAGAGGGCTTCCCAGTAACATCAGCTGTCCCCAAGCCCTTTCTGTTCTGTAGGATTCTTGTCACTGTAATCAAACGTGTGCCCAGAAGCCTGGGGGTCAGACGGACCCCCATCTGCAAACAGGCTTCTCCGTTAGTGCTGCGGGGCCAGGGGCAGGGTTCATAAGCAAGACAGACCCTCCCCTCCAGGGCCTGGGACCGACTGCCTGCTGTGAGGTCCTGGCCTCCTGCCCCTAGTCCTGTAGGTGTTACCCCTGATGGGGGGCAGCTTCCATCCCCCGGACCCCTCAACCATCAGTTCTCACCTAAAACTCACCCACCCACATGCAGGACAGACACACGTCATACTCTTACACGCAGGCAGATGTAAACACACACTCACCCGCTGCACACTCTCCTCCATATATAACACAGTTACACACACACTCACCCACAAATGCCTCTCACACGCACATGGTCTCACAAACAGACCCACACTCACCTCCCACACCTTTATACACGCATACACACTCCCACTGTCACACATGTGCAACACCCAGAGTGGCCACATCCGCACTCCGCTTGGAGCAGAAGAAACAAAACCTGTGTTCACTCAGTCTGCAGCCTTTGTGCCCGGCCCCTGGGCTGGGCTGGACACAAGGGGTTATTTTCTAAATAATAGGTCACTTTGCCTGAATTCAACCAACCATTTCTCATGTCTGGCTGCATTCAACTTCATTTTGTCTCTGGTATTTTCTTTCTTTGTCTCAAACCTGGTTGGGTTCAGGGGCTGCTGAACAGGTGGACAGAAGGCCAGTGGAATACCCAGCCTCTCTCCTGCCTACACAGGGCACCTGCCACCAGGATGCCTGCCCATGTGTCAGGAGCCTCGGTGGTCCCGGGGGTGGTCCTTCCAGAAAGAAGAAGGAAGAGGCTCCCGGACCACCTCCATCATCTTCCGCTACCTCTCACACCCAGACACTGCTCCACACACGTGTGTGCAGTTGTGTGCTCCCTATATTCACCTACACACTCCAGAGACACACACTGCTGTGAACACGTGCTCACCCATCTTCCAGACGTGTGTTACACACACAGACATCATCATGTGCTCAGACACACCCCCTACACATAGACGTGTGGATACCTGCATGCAAGCTCACGAGTTCCGTCTGCATGTACACATGTATGTACACAAACGCGTCTTCCTATGTACACAAGCGCCCCAGTGTCGCCAAGCGCCCTGACGCCCAGCCACCAGCACCACTTTATGATGCTTGCTCAACTGTGCGCCCCGCACCCTGGAGGCTCGTAAACAGTTAATGCTGACCTCCTCGGGCGTGTTTACAGGTGGCTGGAGGAGTAAACAGCTGCAGAGAGGGAAGGAAGCCCGGCAGAGCCGGGGAGCAGAGACCCAGCGGTGGGTCTGAGAGCCTGTGGCCAATGGCTGAGTCACGGGAGAAAGGCTGGAGTCGGGGTCAGAAGGAGGGGTTTCCCAGCACCTTCACTCACCGCTGCTGGCTAGGATGGTGATGGTGATGAAACTCTTCATCCCCAGGTGAGATCTGAGAGGGGAAGAGAGCCCAGTCCTTAGTCTGTCCCTCCCCACCGCGTGCGGTTCCTGGCCTATGGCTCCCTCCTGAGCCTCCTTACATCCGCAGTCAACACCACCCCTCGGTGCCCGGGTTCCTGTTGCCCTTGCCCTGTGATTAGCTCCTGCAGAGACATCTGAGCACCTCCTGCCTGCCTGCACCTCTGGGAGCAACAGCCCCCAGCAGTGCAGAGCCGGGAGGCACAGGGAGCCTCCTTCCCTTCCACCCGAGCCAGGCTTCCAAGAGACAGAGGGCTCCCTGTCTTGCAGGATTGGACCTGGTCGCACATCAGAACCAGCCCCTTCCATTTGCACGCCAGTCACGTGACCCCACCTGGTGGCTGGCTTTTGTATCTGGAGCCAGGAGACCTGAGTCCCTGGGTTCAAGCTGCAACTCTACTTCCAAAATGCTGTGTGACCATCAATAGATCCCTTACCTTACCCTCTCTGGGCCTCAAGTGCCTATGAGGACTGATGGATCCCAAGGCCCCGGTTGTGCAGAAAAGGCAATATCTCAGCCGTAAGCAGAGGCTCAGACTTTCTGAAGAAACAGGTTCTAGGAGCCAGCTCTTCGCCCACCTCCCTGCTCATCTCCACCGAGGGCTCCATCCCGGGGAGGCAGGCACGTACCTGGAGGTTCTTGAAGAGGTCCTGAGGCTCGGGCCTCTCCTCCCAGGGGGTTGTCTAACCAGCCCCTTCTTCCTGCACCCTTTGGGGTTGGCCGGAGCCCCATCTGGCATCTTCTGGGTTCTGGGGGGCCAGCGACATAGGTCTCGCAAGGTCCGCAATCCGCTCCGATGGCTGCGGGGAACAGGCCCCAGCGTCTCGCTGCCGCTCACTGGCAGGGGAGTGCCGGGGCAATGCCCCTGGGCAGGAAGCGGGTGGCACATGGCCTAGAAAAAGGAGGCCCCGCCTCCTCCCTCCGCCCCCGCCCCGCCCACAGTCGCCGGGTCACATCCCACCCCAGGGTGCTTGGGCCTGCAGGGGCAGGGGCTTGATGTATCAGAAGAGGGCTTGGCCTTTCTCCAAGCATCTGAAGGGAAATGAGCCCACGTTCTCTCCTTTCCCACCCGAAAGGGATGAGGATAAGTTACAGAAAAACATTCAGTAATATTTGTTAAAACACAGCCAGGCAGACCATTTATTCAATGGGGTTATTGGACCAGGTCTGGAGGGACTGCTGACTCCCAAGAGCCCTTGTAGAGAGAAGTTGAAGGTTGTGAGCCTGGCTGGGAAGCAGTTGCCATCAAACTTCTTTCCAACAAAGGAACTTATGAGAGTCTTGCATCCTGGGGACTGATAAGCAGGCTTCTGGGTCAATGTGCTGAGGCCTCCCCGGCAATGCCCTGAGTCCACGATAACCAAGAGACAGAAGGCTGGAAACTGCTCTGATGAAGTCTTGCCATGGAGGAGACAGATTGGATTCAACTCCAAATAGAAGAACCTAGAAAGTGGGAATTTGTAGCCAAGGTGCAAGGTGGAGGTCAGTGGATGGGCAATTACTAAGAAGAAACATCAGGAGTAGCGGAGATTCTAGCTTAACCCACCACCAGAAGGATCTGGCTGAAGGCAGGCAGGGTGGTGTCACCTAGCAACGGAAGTGAGGAGCCCCATCAGACATCAAGATGAGGAATCCTGGCTGAACTGACTCAGCAGTACATGCGTGCTCAGTCTCTTCAGTCGTGTCCGACTCTGCAACCCCATGGACTGTAGCCCACCAGGCTCCTCTGTCCATGGGATTCTCCAGACAAGAATACTGCAGTGGGTTGCCATGCCCTTCTCCAGGGCATCTTCCCAACTCAGGGATCAAACCTGCATCTTTTGCTACTCCTGCATCGGATCGAACCTGCATCTCTTGTGACTCCTGCATCGGCAGGCCGATTCTTTACCACTAGAGCCGCCTGGGCTTTCCTGACTGAACAATGCCAAAATGAATACAGAAGCCCAGAAGTTGAGGCCTAAGAGAAGAAAAAGAGTTCAAGGAGCCAGAGCAGAGTTGGGTCAAGGAGCAGCTCTGTCAGGGAGGCCCTCCATGTGGATACGCGTGTGCCTGCAGGGCATCCCTTCACATCTGGAAGCGCTTTAGTCTAGAATCTGCTGAGAACTCTCCACCTGCATCTGCAAGCTGTGGGTGCCCACCTCTGGCTGAGACTGGAGTGGGCCACAGGTGCAGGCAGACAACAGGAAGCCGCCAGCGCAGACGTGGGAGGGCGAGCCTGCGCGTCTGGGACGGGGCTACTCTGCACCCCTCACCACTGTCATGTGACCCGACACCCCTCTGCGGGGCCATCCTAGGCATCCTGTGGGCTTGGGCAGCGCCCCTTACCTCCATCACTAGACCCAGTAGCTGCTGCCTTCCTGTGCTCCAGCCTAGCTTCCCAGGTGGCACTATGGTCCATAGGGCTGCAAAGAGTCAGATAAAATGGAAGGGACTTAGCACGCACGCACGCTCCTCCCTGCTCCCACCACCACACCCCGCTGACTTTTGAGAAGTAGAAATGGCTCCACACATTCCCAAATGTGCCCTTGGGAACCCAGTCACCTCTGACTGAGATCCTTGTGGCCTGGGAGTTGGTGCTGTTCACCTCTGGTAGGGGATAGCAGCACAAGTTGGGGAAAGATGGAGTAGGGGAAAGATGGAGTGGGGAGGAGCAGAGGGGGCCGGAGCCCTGAGAGACCCCCATTGTGGACGGTCACATGGATAAGGGGCTCTGACCCCAGCGCCCTGACTTCTTGACTCTGCCGTCCTGACAAGCTAGCTCTGGTCCTTGGGCCTCTGTGTCCTCAGCTGCAGGGCGGGTATAACCAGGCGTCACTGAGTAAGGATCCTGCTCCCAGATAATAACAGACAACAGGTGTTGTGCGCTGTGAGGCTTAAGGCAGGTGCTCAAGCTTGTAACCTGTGTGTTACTGAGCCGAGGTCTGTTCTTCAGCCTTGAGATGGATTAAGGTGGTGGGAGTGGGAACAGGGAGGGAGGGGAGGAGTTTGACCGGAAATGAAACCTCCAAATCGCGGCCCACGTTCACATCATCTGTCCCTTCTGACGTCCCCAGACTTGCTGGTGAGGAACAGGAGTGAGCCCCTCCCCACCCAGGACTTCCCTCCCCACCCCCGGCTTTTCCGGCTTGTACTTCTGGCTCTACCAAACCAGCGGGCTGGCTGGTCCCATTTCCCGCTTCCCAGGCCCCTCCTCTTCCCCTGCCCAACTTCCTGTCTGTGGGTCCAGACCCTTCTCTTTCCCAGGAAGTTATCCTAGAAAAGTCCCACTGCATCTAGTCACCCATCCCTTCATGGACGCCGGAGACTGGTACCTGCTGATACAGTCTTTTGTGGGCACCTGTACATGTTTTGGTCTGTGGGTCTTTGCATTGCACTCAGGCCAGAGATCCTGGGGAACAGAGGGCTGTCATTTCTCCAATAAAGACCAGGGGTTCCCCCAAAGACAGGGGTTGCATCCGCCCTGTCAGACGGGAGCTCCCTGAGATCAGAGTGTGACGATGGGAGGGTGAGGCTGGTCTCTGCCTTCACTTGCCTATGCAGAGCTTGGCTTCAGTTCTCTATTCGAGTTTTGCAGATGCCTCTTAATGATATCACTCAACTCCAAAGGAGGAACAGCCAAGAAGTAAGGCCCAATCCATACTGATGATACAGCTGCCAACATACAGGTAACCGGGAGCCACTTAGATCCATGCCAAGGGGTCATAGCTGGGGCGGAGGGCAGGCGGGGGTGCCCTGGGAGTCTTTGCATAGTCCTGGGCCATTTTCTCATCCCACACTCCCACAGGCTGCCACCGGTTGGGCTGGTCCCTTGAGGGGAGGATGGGCACTTCCCCTCTCTCTCCTCTCCCAGCCATGGGCGCTTAATCAGAAAAGTCAAGAATAAACTTGTCGACCCAGTAATTCCACTTCTGAGACTATAAACCGAGATACAAACCCGAGTAGTTCCTAGAGGCAGATGAAAAAGAATATTGACTGTGGTATTCTTTACAATGTTGCTGCTGCTGCTGCTAAGTCACTTCAGTCCTGTCCGACTCTGTGAGACCCCATAGACGGCAGCCCACCAGGCTCCCCTGTCCCTGGGATTCTCCAGGCAAGAACACTGGAGTGGGTTGCCATTTCCTTCTCCAATGCATGAAAGTGAAAACTGAAAGTGAAGTCGCTCAGTTGTGTCCGACTCTTTGTGACCCCATGAATCACAACACGCCAGGCCTCCCTGTCCATCACCAACTCCCGGAGTTCACTCAGACTCATGTCCATTGAGTCAGTGATGCCATCCAGCCATCTCATCCTCTGTTGTCCCCTTCTCCTCCTGCCCCCAATCCCTCCCAGCATCAGAGTCTTTTCCAATGAGACAACTCTTCGCATGAGGTGGCCAAAGTACTGGAGTTTCAGCTTTAGCATCATTCCTTCCAAAGAAATCCCAGGGCTGATCTCCTTCAGAATGGACTGGTTGGATCTCCTTGCAGTCCAAGGGACTCTCAAGAGTCTTCTCCAACACCACAGTTCAAAAGAATCAATTCTTTGGCACTCAGCCTTCTTCACAGTCCAACTCTCACATCCATACATGACCACAGGAAAAACCTTAGCCTTGACTAGCCGGACCTTTGTTGGCAAAGTAATCTCTCTGCTTTTTGAATATGCTGTCTAGGTTGGACATAACTTTCCTTCCAAGGAGTAAGCATCTTTTAATTTCATGCAGTCACCATCTGCAGTGATTTTGGAACCCCCCAAATAAAGTCTGACACTGTTTCCCCATCTATTTCCCATGAAGTGATGGGACCAGATGCCATGATCTTCGTTTTCTGAATGTTGAGCTTTAAGCCCACTTTTTCACTCTCCTCTTTCACTTTCATCAAGAGGCTTTTTAGTTCCTCTTCACTTTCTGCCATAAGGATGGTGTCATCTGCATATCTGAGGTTATTGATATTTCTCCCAGCAATCTTGATTCCAGTGTGTGCTTCTTCCAGTCCAGCGTTTCTCATGATGTACTCTGCATAGAGTCAAATAAGCAGGGTGACAATATACAGCCTTGACGTACTCCTTTTCCTATTTGAAACCAGTCTGTTGTTCCATGTCCAGTTCTAACTGTTGCTTCTTGACCTGCACACAGGTTCCTCAAGAGGCAGGTCAGGTGGTCTGGTATTCCCATCTCTTTCAGAGTTGTCCACAGTTTATTGTGATCCACACAGTCAAAGGCTTTGGCATAGTCAATAAAGCAGAAATAGATGTTTTACTGGAACTCTCTTGCTTTTTCCATGATCCAGCGGATGTTGGCAATTTGATCTCTGGTTCCTCTGCCCTTTCTAAAACCAGCTTGAACATCAGGAAGTTCACGGTTCACATATTGCTGAAGCCTGGCTTGGAGAATTTTGAGCATTACTTTACTAGTGTGTGAGATGAGTCTAATTGTGCGGTAGTTTGAGCATTCTTTGGCATTGCCTTTCTTTGGGATCAGAATGAAAACTGACCTTTTCCAGTCCTGTGTCCACTGCTGAGTTTTCCAAATTTGCTGGCATATTGAGTGCAGCACTTTCATAGCATCATCTCATAAACTCATAAACTCAGTTAAAAACCCTTTATCCAAATACAGTCATCTTCTGAGATACTGGGCTTCCCTTGTGGGTCAGCTGGTTAAGAATCCGCTTGCAATGTGGGAGACCTCGGTTCAGTCCCTGGGTAGCTTTGACTAGACGGAACTTTGTTGGCAAAATAATGTGCTTTTTAATATGCTGTCCAGATTGATCATAGCTTTTCTTCCAAGGAACAAGAGCCTTTTAATTTCATGCCTGTAATTTCATGTTTTTTTTAATTTCTTTTAAGTTCATATTTACTAGCAATAAAAAACCAGAAAATGAATTGAAAAATATGCTTTAACAGTAACATTTAAAAATATGAAATATTTAGGGATAGTGGAAAAGATGAAGGAAGAAAGTGAAAGTCACTCAGTTGTGTCCAACTCTTAGCAATCCTACGAACGGTAGCCAACCAGGCTCCTCTGTCCATGGGATTCTCCAGGCAAAAATACTGGTATGGGTAGCCATTCTCTTCTCCAGGGTATCTTCCCAACCCAAGGATTGAACCAAGGTGCCCTGCATTGCAGGCAGATTCTTTACCATCTGAGCCACCAGGGAAGCTCATGGAAGCCTTGTACATAGATAACTATGAAACAATGCCCAGAGAAATCAAGAAAGACCATGTTTATGAATCAGAAGACTGCATTTTATTAAGATGTCATTTGCTCTATAGCGTCAATGCCCTCTCAATCAAAATCCTGGTTCACTTTTCTTGTAGAAACTGACAAACTGATCCTAAAATGCATATGGAAGTGAAAAGGACCTAGAATATCAAATTGACTTTGAAACAGCAGAGTTGACAGATTTATACTACCTAATTTTAAGGCTTATTAAGTTACTTTAATCAACACAGTATAGACTAGTGTAAAGACAGTCAGTGGAATAGAATAGATGATCCAGAATTAGACCCATACATTTATGGAGAATTTGTTTTTGACAAAAGTGTAAAAGCAATTCCGTGGAGGAAGAATAGATTTTCAAAAATGGTGTGGAACAATTGAAAATAGATCTGAAAAAGAAGAGGGAAAGAAGGAAAGGAGGGAGGAGAAAAAAAGGACAAAAATTTTTATCCATACTTGTCACCATGTTAAAAAATTAATCAGAATGGATCATAGTTCAACAAGGGTACCAAGACAATTCAAGAAGGAAAGAGGCCTTAGAAAAATGATGCTGAAACAACTAGGTATCCACATGTAAAAAAGCGAAGCTGGTTTCCTTTCCCATGCCATACACAAAAATTAACTCAAAATGGATAATAGATTTAACTGTAAGGATTAAAACTATAAAGCTCTTGGAAGAAAACATAGGAGTAGATCTTTGTGACCTTAGTTTAGGCAGTGCTTTCTTAGATACTACAGCAAAAGCGTAAGTGACCGGAAAAAGGGACAAATTGAACTTCATCAAAATTAAAGACTTCTGTGTTGGAAACCATACCCCTAAGAAAGTGAAAAGACAGCCCATAGGATAGAACAGTATATGGGTAAATTATACATCTGATAAGGGACTTGGGTCCAGAATATGTAAAGAATTCCTGTATGTCAGCAAAAAGATAACAGCCCAATTTAAAAATAGGTAAAGGGCTGTTCACCTTAAATTACCACCCCATTGTTAATTGGCTATACCCTAACACAAAATAAAGTTTAAAGTTTGGGGGAAAAAAAAAAACAGGTGAAGGATTTGAATAAACATTTCACTAAAGAAGATTAACAATGACAAATAAGCCCAAGAAAATTTGCTCAACATCATGAGTCATTAGAGAAACACAATCAAAACCATAATGAGAGACGACTTCACACCCACTAGGATGACAATACTGGCCATATATATATATACATACATATATGACAAATGATAACAAGTGTTGGCGAGGTCGTGGACAAGCTGGAAAGTTTATATTTTGCTGATGGAAATGTAAAATGGTGCAGCCGCTTTGGAAAACATTTGACAGTTCTCAAAGCGTTAAACATGGAGTTACCATACATGACTCAGCAACTCCACTCCTAGGTACGTACCTAAGAGAAATGAGAACATACATCCACACAAAAATTTGCACACAGATGTTCATAGCAGCATTATTCATAATAACCAAAAAGTAGAAAAAACAAAAGAAAAAACAAACGTTCATCAGTTGATGAATGGATACATGAAAGGTGGAATATCTATTCAATGGAATTATTCGTGTTTTATTCAACTATTGTTTGAATTCATGTCTTATTTGACAAATGTTTTATTCAACAATTAAAAACAATAAAATGTTGATACATAAGACGAATGAGCCTCAAGAACATTGTTTAATGAAAGAAGCCAGTCACAAAAGGCCGAATATTATATGATTTCATTTACATGAAATTGCAGACGAGGCAACTCTATAGAGACAGAAAGTAGATTAGCGGTTGCCTATGGCTTAGAGATGGCTTCCCTGGTGGCTCAGTGGTAAAGAATCCTCCTGCGATGCAGGAGACTGCCTGCAATGCAAGAGCTATGCTTTGATCCCTGGATAGGAAAGATCCCCTGGAGAAGGAAATGGCAACCCACTCCAGTATTCCTGCTGGAAAAATCCCATGGACATAGGAGCCTGGGATATTACTTAATGTTGGACTTGACTTAGTGACTAAACCACCACCACTAGGGCTTAGGGAAGGGAGTGTGCAGTAGAGGAGGTTGGGGAGTAACTGTTGGGATGGTTTCTTTGGAGCATGTTGAAAATGTCCTAAAATTAGATTGTGGTGATGGCTGTACAACTGTGAATAGACAAAATAATTATATTCTTGAAATGAATGAAGGGTATGGTATCCAAATTATACTTTGGTAAAGTTATTTTTAATGGATTATATTATTCAGCTTTAAAAAGAAAGGAATTTTTGACATATGCCATATGAACAAAGTTCTCAGGAATGGAGAACTTCCAGATGTTAAAGCTGGATTTAGAAAAGGTAGAGGAACCAGAGATCAAATTGCCAACATCTGTGGAGAAGGCAATGGCACCCTACTCCAGTACTCTTGCCTGGAAAATCCCATGGACGGAGGAGCCTGGTAGGCTGCAGTCCATGGGGTCACGAAGAGTTGGACATGACTGAGCGACTTCACTTTCACTTTTCACTTTCATGCATTGGAGAAGGAAATGGCAACCCACTTCAGTATTCTTGCCTGGAAAGTCCCAGGGACAGAGGAGCCTAGTGGGCTGCCGTCTATGGGGTTGCACAGAGGCGGACACGACTGAAGCGACTTAGCAGCAGCAGCAGTTGGATCATTGAAAAGCAAGAGAGTTCCAGATGGAAAATCCCACGGACGGAGGAGCCTGGTAGGCTGCAGTCCATGGGGTCGGGAAGAGTCGGACATGACTGAGCGACTTGACCTTCACCTCTGTTTTATTGATTACACCAAAGCCTTTGACTATGTGGATCACAACAAACTGTGGAAAATTCTGAAAGAGATGGGAATACCAGAGCATCTGACCTGCCTCCTAAGAAATCTGTATGCAGGTCAAGAAGCAACAGTTAGAACTGGACATGGAACAACAGACTAGTTCCAAATCGGGAAAGGAGTACATCAAGACTGTATATTGTCACTCTGCTTATTTAACTTCTATGCCAAGTACATCATGAGAAATGCTGGGTTTGATGAAACGCAAGCTGGAATCAAGATTACTGGGAGAAATATCAGTAACCTCAGATACGCAGATGACACCACTCTTATGGCAGAAAATGAAGAGGAACTAAAGAGCCTCTTGATGAAAGTGAAATAAGAGAGTGAAAAAGCTGGCTAAACACTCAACATTCAGAAAACTAAGATCATGGCATCTGGTCCCATCACTTCATGGCAAATAGATGGGGAAACAATGGAAGCTGTGATAGACTTTACTTTCTTGGACTCCAAACTCACTGCAGCCATGAAATTAAAAGACGCTTGCTCCTTGGGAAAAAAAAGTTATGGCCAACCTAGACAGCATATTGAAAAACAGAGACATTACTTTGCCAACAAAGGTCTGTGTAGTCAAAGCTATAGTTTTTCCAGTAGTCATGTATGGATGTGAATGTTGGCCCATAAAGAAAGCTGAGCACCAAAGAACTGATGCTTTTGAACTGTGGTGTTGGAGAAGACTCTTGAGAGTCCCTTGGACTGCTAGGAGAACCAACCAGGCCATCTAAAGAAAATTAGTCCTGAATATTCACTGGAAGGACTGATACTGAGGCTGAAACTCCAATACTTTGGCCTCCTGATGCGAAGAACTGACTCATTGGAAAAGACCCTGATGCTGGGAAAGATTGAGGGCAGGAGGAGAAGGGGACGACAGAGGGTGAGATGGTTGGATGGCATCACCAACTCCATGGATATGAGTTTGAGTGAACTCCGGGAGTTGCTGATGGACAGGGAGGCCAGGCGTGCTGCAGTCCATGTTGCAAAGAGTCGGACACGACTGAGCCACTAAACTGAACTGAACTTATATGGATAAAACTTGAGGGCAATGTGTTAAGTAAACGGGTAATAGATTAAACAGCAAGGATTAAAACTATGAAACTCTTAGAAGAAAACATAGAGGAGATCTTTGTGACCTTAGGTTGGGCAGTGGTTTCTTAGATACAAGAAAAGCACAAGTGGCCAAAAAGAGAGAGAGGGACAAATGGAAGTTCATCCAAATTAGAAACTTCTCTCCTTAGAAAAGGACATATGCTATATAATTTCACTCATGTGAGGTATTTAGTATAGTCAGATTCATAGAGACAGAAGAACAGTGGTTGCCAGGTCCTGGGGGAAGGTGGAAACTGGGAGTTTTTGTTAGTGGGTACACTTTCAGTTTTGCAGAGGAAAGGAATTCTGCAGCTAGATGACGGTAATGGTTGCACAACACTGTGAAGGTACTTAATGCCAGTAAACCGTATATTCAAAAATAATTAAGATGGCAAGTGTTGAGATGGCTAGACAGCATGGCCAACTCAATGGACATGGATCTGAGCAAACTCCAGGAGATGGTGTAGGACAGGCCAACATGGGGTGCTGCAGTCCATGGGGTCACAAAGAGTCAGACACAGCTTATCCCGTTGAACTGAACAACAACAACAAATGTTACCTTCTGTATATTTTACCAAAAATTTAAAAAAATATTTTTTTAAAAAAAAGCAGATCATAGGCCTAGATGTAAAGCCTAAGCTTGTAATATTTTTATAAGGAATCACAGCAGAAAGTCTTTGTGATATCGGACTAGGCAGATTTCTCGGTATGACACTAAAAGCACAATATAGAAGAGAAAAAAATATAATAAATTGGACTTCATGAAAATTAAACTTCTGCTTTTAAAGACTATACTAAGATAATAGAAAGATATATCATAGAGCAAAAGAAAATATTTGCATATCACACATCTGATAACAGACTTTTATCCAGAATTTGTTAAGAATTCTCAAAACTTAATAAGAAACCAAACCACTCAAGTTTTAAAAATAAGCAAAGTGTTTGAACAGACTCTTCACCAAAGAAGATGAAGACTGATAAACTAGCATAGAGAAAAAGATGCTCCGCATCATTATACATTAGGGATGTAAAAATTGACATTACATGAAATTCTGTTACAAACCTGTTAGAGTGCCCCAAATTAAAAAGACTGACCATACCAAATTTTGTGTATATTGTACTTTAGAGAGTTGATTTTGGGGCTTTCCCAGTGGCTCCACAGTAAAGAATGCACCTGCAATGCAGGAGGCGTGGGTTCAATATCTGGGTTGGGAAGATCCCCTGGAGAAGGCATGGAAACCCACTCCAGTATTCTAGCCAGGAAAATCCCATGGACAGGAGACTGGTGGGCTACAGTCCACAGGGTTGCAAAGAGTCAGACACAACTAAAGCAAAGACCATGAGCAAACTTGCCTTTAAAAGAAACAAACAAATAAAAGAAACAAAAAATTAAGAAACACATGTTCCCTCTCTATTTGAAACAAAAATGTTTTATTAATATATAGATACACACATATATAATGACTATTTCAATTCATTTCAGTTCAGTTGCTCAGTCATGTCCGACTCTGTGACCCCATGGACTGCAGCATGCCAGGCTTCCCTGTCCATCACCGACTCCCAGAGCTTGCTCAAACGCATGTCCATTAAGCTGGTGATGCCATCCAACCATCTCATCCTCTGTCGTTCTCCTTCTCCTCCTGACTTCAGTCTTTCCCAGCATCAGGTTCTTTTCAAATGAGTCACTTCCTTGCATCAGATGACCAAAGTACTGGAGTTTCAGCTTCAGCTGAAATCAGTCATTCCAGTGAATATTCAGGACTGATTTCCTTTAGGACTGATTGGTTGGATCTCCTTGCTGTCCAAGGGACTCTCAAGAGTCTTCTCCAACACTGCAGTTCAAAGGTATCAATTTTTCGGTGCTCAGCTTTCTTTATAGTCCAACACTCACATCCCATACATGACTACTGGAAAAACTATAGCCTTGACTAGCTAGTCAAAAAACATAGCTTTGCCAACCATACTTTGTTGGCAAAGTAACATTTCTGCTTTTTAATATGTTGTCTAGGTTGGTCATAACTTTTCTTCCAAGGAGTAAGTGTCTTTTACTTTCATGGCTGCAGTCACCATCTGCAGTGATTTTGGAACTCTCAAAAATAGTCTGTCACGGTTTCCATTGTTTCTGCATCTATTTGCCATGATGTATGGGACCAGATACCATGATCTTAGTTTTCTGAATGTTGAGCTTTAAACCAACTTTTTCACTCTCCTCTTTCACTTTCACCAAGAGGCTCTTTAGTTCTTCTTCGTTTTCTGCCATAAGAGTGCTGTGATCTGCATATCTGAGGTTATTGATATTTCTCCCGGCAATCTTGATTCCAGCTTGTGCTTCATCCAGCCTGGTATTTCTCATGATGTACTCTGCATAGAAGTTAAATAAGCAGAGTGACAATATACAGCCTTGACATACTGCTTTCCTGATATGGAACCAGTCTGTTGTTCCATGTCCAGTTCTAACTGTTGCTTCTTGACCTGGATACAGATTTCAGGAGGCAGGTAAGGCAGTCTGGTATTCCCATCTCTTGAAGAATTTCCACAGTTTGTTGTGATTCACACAGCCAAAGGATTTGGTGTAGTCAGTAAAGCAGAAGTAGATGTTTTTTCTGGAACTCGCTTGCTTTTCCAATGATCCAATGAATGTTAGCAATTTGATCTCTTGTTCCTCAGCCTTTTCTAAATCCAGCTTGAACATCTGGAAGCTCATGGTTCACAGACTGTTGAAGCCTGGCTTGCAGAATTTTGAGCATTACCTTGCTAGCATTGTAATGAGAGAAATTGCGCGGTAGTTCAAACATTCTTTGGCATTGCCTTTCTTTGAGATTGGAATGAAAACAGACCTTTACCAGTCCTGTGGCCACTGCTGAGTTTTCCAAATTTGCTGGCATATTGAGTGCAGCACTTTCATAGCATCATCTTTTCGTATTTTAAATAGCTCAACTGAAATTTCATCACCTCCACTAGCTTTGTTCATAGTGATGCTTCCTAAGGCCCACTTGACATCACATTCCAGGATGTCTGGCTCTATGTGAGTGATAACACCATCATGATTATCTGGGTCGCGAAGATCTTTTTTGTGTAGTTCTTCTGTGTATTGTTGCCACCTCCTCTTAATATCTTCTGCCTCTGTTAGGTCTATACAATTTCTGTCCTTTATTGTGTCCGTCTTTACATGAAAAGCTCCCTTGGTATCTTTAATTTTCTTGAAGAGATCTCTAGTCTTTCCCATTCTAGTGTTTTCCTCTATTTCTTTGAATTGATCGCTGAGGAAGGCTTTCTTATCTCTCCTTGCTATTCTTTGCACAATGTCAAAAACCTCTGTCCATAGTTCTTCAGGCACTCTGTCTGTCAGTTATAATCCCTTGAATCTATTTCTCACTTCCACTTATAATTGTAAGGCATTTCATTTAGTTCATACCCGAATGGTCTAGTGGTTTTCCCTACTTTCTTCAATTTAAGTCTGAATCTAGCAATACTGAGTTCATGATGTGAGCCACAGTCAACTCCTGGTCTTTTTTTTGCTGACTGTATAAAACTTCTCCTATAGAACTTCTCCTTCTTCTTCTTCTCTTTGGCTACAAAGAATATAATCAATCTGATTTCAGTATTGACTATCTGGTGATGTCCACGTGTAGAGTCTTCTCTTGTGTTGTTGGAAGAGGGCGTTTGCTATGAACAGTGCATTCTCTTGGCAAAATACTCTTAGCCTTTGACCTGCTTCATTTTATACTCCAAGGCCAAATTTGCCTGTTACTCTAGGTATCTCTTGACTCCTACTTTTGCATTCCAGTCTCATATAATGAAAAGGACATCTTTTTGGGGCATTAGTTCTAGAAGGTTCTGTAGGTCTTCATAGAACCATTCAATTTCAGCTTCTTCAGCATTACTGGTTGGGTCAGAGACTTGGATTACCATGATATTGAATGGTTTGCCTTGGAAATGACCAGAGATCATTCTGTCATTTTTGAGATTGCACCCAAGTACTGCGTTTCTATTGACTATGATGGCTACTCCATATCTTCTAAGGGATTCTTGCCCACAGTAGTTGATATAATGGTCATCTGAGTTAAATTCACCCATTCCAGTGCATTTTAGTTCACTGATTCCTAAAATGTTGATGTTCACTCTTGCCATCTCCTGTTTGACCACTTCTGATTTACTTTGATTCATGGAATTAACATTCCAGATTCCTATGTAATATTGCTCTTTACAGCATCGGGCTTTACTTCCACCACCAGTCACATCCACAGCTGGGTGTTGCTTTTGCTCTGGCTCTGGCTCTTCTCGATCAAGATGGCGGAGTAGGATGTGAGCTCATCGTCTCTTGTAAGAACTCCAAAATTACAACTTGCTGTGGAACAATCATCAACAAGAGAAGGTTGGATCCCACCAAAAAAAGACACCCCACGCCCAAGGGAAAGGAGAAGCCCAGCAAGACAGTAGGAGGGATGAAATCACATTTAAGATCAAACCCCATACCTGCCAGAGACAGAGGGCTCAAGCAATGCCTTGCACACACCAGGAGACCCCACAGAGACTGAACCAGACCTGATTTTGAGAGTTTGAGTGTCTCCAGTAGAGGTATGGGTCAGCATTGGCCTGCCACAGGGGTAGGGGCTCTCAGTGCAGCAGACCTGGGTATGACATAAACCCTCTTGGAGGAGGTCACCATTAACCCCATCATAGAGCTGCCAGAACTTACACAGGGCTGGGAAACAGACTCCTGGAGGACACAAACAAAACCTTATGCCCGCTGAATTGTTTGCTGAGTTCCTCTGGGATTTCAGGGACATGTGGTCTTTGCCTCCCACAAGATAGTACTAATACCAGCAACATCAACTACCATTGCTGAACACTTACTGTGTTCAGTTCAGTTCAGCTCAGTCACGTTCAGCTCTTTGTGACCCCATGAACCGAGCACACCAGGCCTCCCTGTCCATCACCAACTCCCGGAGTTCACTGAAACCCATGTCCATTGAGTTGGTGATGCCATCCAGCCATCTCATCCTCTGTCGTCCCCTTCTCCTCCTGCCCTCAATCTTTACCAGCATCAGGGTCTTTTCAAATGAGTCAGTTCTTCATATCAGGTGGCCAAAATATCAGAGTTTCAGCTTCAACATCAGTCCTTCCAGTGAACACCCAGGATTGATCTCCTCTGGGATGGACTGGTTGGATGTCCTTGCAGTCCAAGGTACTCTCAAGAGTCTTCTCCAACACCACAGTTCAAAAGCATCAATTCTTCGGTGCTCAGCTTTCTTTATAGTCCAACTCTCACATCCATAAATGACTATTAGGAAAACCATAGCCTTGACTAGATGGACCTCTTTTGACAAAGTAATGTTTCTGCCTTTTAATATGCTGTCTAGGAACAAGCCCCATATCTCAGAATTCTCACAAGAACTCCAATAGCTGGCCTGTCTCATGTTCCTTCAGCCCATTTAACAGATGAGAAAACACAAGTAGGGGTCAGGATCCACATCTGGGCTATCTAACCCCCAAACCTCCTTCTGAACACCCAGGCTTTGCTGCTTCCCAGGGTAATGTGACCTTGTGGAAGGTCACAGGGACTCAGGCCAAGTCTGAAAACAAGAAGAACCTTTAAGCAATGGCAGTGTTGAAGTTGCTGGGAAGGCGGGTTTTGAGTGATTCTGAAATCACACTCTGTGGCTACTTGTCTGAGAGGTCAAAGCGGAAATTCCCTGGTCTATGACCAACTGTATCATTTAGAAGCAAGAGTCTCTGGGCCTGAGGTGTAAGGGGAGCTCAGAACTTTAAACTCTTTTCTCCTGGGGAGTTTTGAGTGATTCTGAAATCACATTCTGTGGCCACTTGTCTGAGAGGCCAAAGTGGAAATTCCCTGGTCTATGACCAACTCTATCATTTAGAAGCAAGAGTCTCTGGGCCTGAGGTGTGAGGGGAGCTCAGAACTTTAAACTCCTTTCTCCTGGGGGGAGGGGTCACCAGGTGCCATGCGTGTACCATCAACTGTGTGCCAACCATTCTACTTGTAATCATGACAACAAGCCTCAAAGAGTGCGTGTCGATCCCAGTTTCAGGTGGGACACTTGAGGTTCAGAGAGATGAAGTAATGTAATTAATGCCATAAACAAGCTAGAATTTGAAGCCAGATTTGCCTGATATCAAAGTAGAAATTTGTTTTCACTGCACAGCTTCAATTGTTGTTCATAACTTAGTAGGATATCTTACCATCTACAAACATATTGGATGACGTAGGGGACACAGGAGACACGGGTTTGATCCTTGGTTCAGGGTTGGATCCCCTGTTGAAAGACATGGCAACCCAGTCTGGTGGTTTTGTCTGGAAAATCCCACGAACAGAGGAGCCTGGCAGGCTATAGTCCATGGGGTCACAAAGACTCAGACATGACTGAAGTGACCTAGAACGTGCATGTGTGCACGCACACATGCACACACACATATACACACACACGCACGCACACATACACACACACACACACGCGCACACACACACACGCACACACACACACGCACACACACATATACACACACATGCACGCACACACACATATACACACACGCACACATACACACACGTGCGCACACACACATACACACACGCACACACACATATACACACATGCACACACACATACACACACGCACACATACACACACGCACACACGCACACGTACACACACGCACACATACACACACGCACACACACACACAAACACACACACAAGGACCACTTAGAAGGATACTGGATCACCTGGAAGGATACTGGGTCACCTAGAAACATATCTGATCATCCAGAAAGATATTGGATTATCCAGAAGGATATCTGATCATCCAGAAGGCTATCGCAGGTACTCTACCAAAGTTTGAGTCCACTTGCTTTTACTCTCACGATCTTCATTATCATTGTTATTACTCACATTCATGTATTTATAAACGATGCACAAGAATATACAAATCAAAACAGCTGGAAGAATTTTCAGAATATGAACACACCAACATCACCAATACCAGAAGAGAAGGACCATTGGTAGCATCCCTGAAGCCCTCTTAGTAACCCCACCAGTCACCACGGCCTTCAATGGGTAGCCACTGTCCTGACTTCTAAAAGTACAGATTAGCTTGACTGTCTGGAAGTTCATATAAATCTCTCTTACAACCTGTACTCTTTTGTGTTCAGCATAATGTCTGTGAGGTTTTTCCGTGTTGCTGTGTATAGCTGTGGTTTGTTGGTGTGGTATAATCACACAATTTACCATTCTGCAGCAGACAGACATTTGAGTGGTTTCTGGTCATTTAATTCACTTGCTTTAGTTCTGCCTTGGTGCAGCTGGAGAAAAGTGGGTCACTCTCCGACAAAGGAATTTCAAATCTCTCCTTCTTCCTCGCTTGGCAGAGTGTATCAGAGATGAAGTGCAGAAGACCCCAAGAAAGCCCAGCTTCTTTCTTTATTTTTTTAATTTGTATTTTTATTGAAGGACATTTGCTTACAGAATTTGTTTTCTGCTAAACCTTGACAGGAATCAGCCATAGGTATACATATTTTTAAACATTTTTCTCTTTATATTTTTTATTTAATTTTTATTTTGTATTGTAGGGTAGTTAGTTGACTTACCATGTTGTGTTAGTTTCAGAGGTACAGCAAAGAGATTCAGTTCTGCATATACATATATCTGTTCTCTTTCAGATTCTTTTCTCATATAGGATATTACACAATATTGAGTAGAATTCCCTGTGTTGTACAGTAAGTCCTTGTTCATTATTTTATATATAGTAGTGTGTTTGTTAATCCTGAACTCCTAATTTATCCCTCCCCTATCTTTCCCCTTAGTCTGTGAGTCTGTTTTTATTTTGTAAATAAATTCATTTGTATCATTTTTTTGAAAGATTCCACATATAAGTGATGTCATATAGTATTGACTTTCTCTGCTTTTCTCCCTTAGTGTGAGCATCTCTTGGTAAGCCCAGCTTCTTTCAATTTTCTCTTCCCATGCAGACATTATGCACCAATAATAATAATTCTGAGCTGCATCTAGCAGCCTCTGGCAGGTTTCATCACAGATGGAATCCAGGCAGTGGGGCCATTTCGGTAAACGAGACTTTATGGGAAGAGGTGACAGAGGAGCCAGGCAGGCTACAGTCCATAGGGTTGCAAGGAGCTGGACACAACTGAAGCAACTTAGCACATGAGTCAAGCAAAGGACTCTGGTCATTGGCTGAAAGGGGGTGTCTCTTAGGAGATGGGGGTTCACCTTCTCTGCAGTGAGCTTGGGGGCAGCAGACTCCAAGCTCTGCCAGCTCTTCTCATTTCCACCTCCATCTATGTTGGCTAAGAAAGTAGCCCCTGGGTACAAAGACTCATCTGTATCATGGGGATCCCGGCAGTTCCTCTTTGCACTTACTCTGTGTGAACCACTTAGAACAGTGCCCAGCATGTAGTAGGGGCAGCTCTGGCTGACCTGTGTTCTGACCCAAATTCTGCCACTCACCTGCTGCTGTATGACTCTGGGCAGGTTCCTAACCTCGCTGGGCCCCAGCTGATGGTAACTATTCTTAATAGAATTTGCACGTCAGGGTCTAAGCCCTCTCCTGCTTCCTTCCATCCTCCACCTGGAGATCTCGATGGATCATGGGCGAACAGTATCACCAAGTGTGTCTCCTCTGTTTCCAAGGAAGTGAAAACTCAGGTTTGCTGGAAAGGCTCAGCAGATGATTGGTTCCATCTATTATATGCTGCTGATGGAGCCAAAAGCTAGGGAGTTTCAAAATTTCAACCAATTTCAGAAAAAGGAAGAACTCTAAGAACATTTCTATCTTCTGATTCAGCAATTTCACTTCTGGAAATCTAGTTTAAAGACACTTCCCTTTTAAAATAGACAAAGATTTATTATTATCATAGTCTTTTCTCTTCTTTTCTTTGGCCACATAGCATGGGGGACCTTAGTTCCCCAAACAGGGATCAAACCAGCGCACCGTGTAGTGGAAGCTCAGATCCTAATCACTGGACCCTCAGGGAAGTCCCTAAAGTTTTTCCTAGAACCATGAGCAATGGAGACTAAAAGTTATTATGAAAAAAAAATCTATAGAAACAGACCTGGGAACAAAATGATAGGATTAGTAGATAAACATATAAGACATTCTTACACCTATATTCTCTATGTTTAAGAAAATAGAGAAAGCTTGAGCCTGTTAATTAGAAACATAGAAAAAGAAAGGGAAGTAGCTCAGTCGTGTCTGACTTTTTGCGATCCAATGGACTGTAGCCCGCCAGGCTCCTCTGTCCATGGGATTTTCCAGGTAAGAATACTGAAGCAGGTTGCCATTTCCTTCTTCACAGGATCTTCCTGACCCAGGGATCGAACCTGGGTCTCCTGCACTGCAGGCAGACTCGTTACTGTCTGAGTCACCAGGGAAGCCAATTAGAAACATCAGTTCAGTTCAGTTCAGTTCAGTCACTCAGTCGAGTCCGACTCTTTGTGACCCCATGAATGGCAGCACGCCAGGCCTCCCTGTCCATCACCAGCTCCCGAGTTCACTCAAAGTCATGTCCATCGAGTTGGTGATGCCATCCAGCCATCTCATCCTCTGTCGTCCCCTTTTCCTCCTGCCCCCAATCCCTCCCAGCATCAGAGTCTTGTCCAATGAGTCAACTCTTCGCATGAGGTGGCCAAAGTACTGGAGTTTCAGCTTTAGCATCATTCCTTCCAAAGTACACCCGGGACTGATCTTTAGAATGGACTGGTTGGATCTCCTTGCAGTTCTCCTTGCAGTTCATGGGACTCTCAAGAGTCTTCTCCAACACCACAGTTCAAAAGCATCAGTTCTTTGGTGCTCAGCTTTCTCCACAGTCAAACTCTCACATCCATGCATGACCACTGGAAAAACCATAGCCTTGACTAGATGGACCTTTGTTGGCAAATTAATGTCTCTGCTTTTCAATATGCTATTTAGGTTGGTCATAACTTTCCTTCCAAGGAGTAAGCGTCTTTTAATTTCATGGCTGCAGACACCATCTGCAGTGATTTTGGAGCCCCCCAAAATAAAGTCTGACACTGATTCCACTGTTTCCCCATCTATTTGCCATGATGTGATGGGATCAGATGCCATGATCTTCGTTTTCTAAATGTTGAGCTTTAAGACCACTTTTTCACACTTATCTTTCACTTTCATCAAGAGGCTTTTTAGTTCCTCTTCACTTTCTGCCATAAGAGTGCTGTGATCTGAATACCTGAAGTTATTGATATTTCTCCCAGCAATCTTTATTCCAGCTTGTGCTTCTTCCAGCCCAACTTTTCTCGTGATGTACTCTGCATAGAAGTTAAATAAGCAGGTGACAATATACAGCCTTGACGTACTCCTTTTCCTATTTGGAACCAGTTTGTCATTCCATGTCCAGTTCTAACTGTTGCTTCCTGACCTGCATATAGGTTTCTCAAGATGCAGGTCAGGTGGTCTGGTATTCCCATCTCTTTCAGAATTTTCCACAGTTGATTGTGATCCATACAGTCAAAGGCTTTGGCATAGTCAATAAAGCAGAAATAGATGTTTTTCTGGAACTCTCTTGCTTTTTCCATGATCCAGCAGATGTCGGCAATTTGATCTCTGGTTCCTCTGCCTTTTCTCAATCCAGCTTGAACATCTGAAAGTTCAGGGTTCACGTATTGCTGAAGCCATGCTTGGAGAATTTTGAGCATTACTTTACTAGCGTGTGAGATGAGTACAATTGTGCAGTAGTTTGAGCATTCTTTAACATTGCCTTTCTTTGGTATTGGGATGAAAACTGACCTTTTCCAGTCCTGTGTCCACTGCTGAGTTTTCCAAGTTTGCTGGCATATTGAGTGCAGCACTTTCACAGCATCATCTTTCAGGATTTGAAATAGCTCAACTGCAATTCCATCACCTCCACTAGCTTTGTTCATAGTGATGCTTTCTAAGGCCCACTTGACTTCACATTCCAGGATGTGTGGCTCTAGGTGAGTGATCACACCATCATGATCATCTTGGTTGTGAAGATCTTTTTTGTACAGTTCTTCTGTGTATTCTTGCCACCTCTTCTTAATATCTTCTGCTTCTGTTAGGTCCATATTATTTCTGTCCTTTTTAAGCCCGTCTTTGCATGAAATGTTCCCTTGTTATCTCTAATTTTCTTGAAGATTCTCTACTCTTTCCCATTTTGTTGTTTTCCTCTATTTCTTTGAATTGATCACTGAAGAAGGCTTTCTTATCTCTTCTTGCTATTCTTTGGAACACTGCATTCAGATGCTTATATCTTTCCTTTTCTCCTTTGCTTTTTGATTCTCTTCTTTTCACAGCTATTTGTATGGCCTCCCCAGACAGCCATTTTGCTTTTTTGCTTTTCTTTTCCATGGGGATGGTCTTGATCCCTGTCTCCTGTGCAATGTCACAAACCTCAGTCAATAGTTCATCAGGCACTCTATCTATCAGATCTAGGCCCTTAAATCTATTTCTCACTTCCACTGTATAATCATAAAGTATTTGATTTAGGTCATACCTGAATGGTCTAGTGGTTTTCTCCACTTTCTTCAATTTCAGTCTGAATTTGGCAATAAGGATTTCATGATCTGAGCCACAGTCAGTTCTCGGTCTTGTTTTTGCTGACTGGATAGAGCTTCTCCATCTTTGGCTGCAAAGAATATAATCAGTCTGATTTCGGTGTTGACCATCTGGTGATGTCCATGTATAGAGTCTTCTCTTGTGTTGTTGGAAGAGGGTGTTTGCTATGACCAGTGTGTTCTCTTGGCAAAACTCTATTAGCCTTTGGCCTGCTCCATTCCATGCCCCAAGGCCAAATTTGCCTGTTACTCCAGGTGTTTCCTGACTTCCTACTTTTGCATTCCAGTCCCCTATAATGAAAAGAACACCTTTTTTGGGTGTTAGTTCTAAAAGGTCTTGTAGGTCTTCATAGAACCGTTCAACTTCAGCTTCTTCAGCATTACTGGTCGGGGCATAGGCTTGGATTACTCTGGTACTGAATGGTTTGCCTTGGAAACGAACAGAGATCATTCTGTCATTTTTGAGATTACATCCAAGTACTGCATTTTGGACTCTTTTGTTGACCATGATGGCTACTCCATTTCTTCTAAGGGATTCCTGCCCACAGTAGTAGATATAATGGTCATCTGAGTTAAATTCACCCATTCCAGGCCATTTTAGTTCGCTGATTCCTAGAATGTTGGCATTCACTCTTGCCATCTCCTATTTGACCACTTCCAATTTGCCTTGATTCATGGACCTAACATTTCAGGTTCCTGTGCAATATTGCTCTTTACAGCATCGGACCTTGCTTCTATCACCAGTCCCATCCACAACTGGATATTGTTTTTGCGTTGGCTCCATCCCTTCATTCTTTCTGGAGTTATTTCTCCACTGATCTCCAGCAGCATATTGGTCACCTACTGACATGGGGACTTCCTCTTTCAGTGTCCTACCTTTTTACCTTTTCATACTGTTAATGGGGTTCTCAAGGCAAGAATACTGAAGTGGTTTGCCATTCCCTTCTCCAGTGGACCACATTCTATCAGACCTCTCCACCATGAGCCGCCAGTCTTGGGTGGCCCCAGAGGCATGGCTTAGTTTCATTGAGTTAGACAAGGCTGTGGTCCTAGTGTGATTAGATTGACTAGTTTTCTTTGATTATGGTTTCAGTGTGTCTGCCCTCTGATGCCCTCTTGCAACACCTACCGTCTGACTTGGGTTTCTCTTACCTTGAATGTGGGGTATCTTGTCACGGTTGTTCCAGCAAAGCGCAGCCACTGCTCCTTACCTTGGACGAGGGGTATCTCCTCACCCCTGCCCCTCCTGACCTTGAATGTGGAGTAGCTCCTCTCGGCCCTCCTGTGCCCGTGCAGCCACCACTCCTTGGATGTGGAGATATTTAAAAAAAAAAAAAAAACTGGATCAAATTTTTGGAGAGAAACAAATACACTGAGAAGACACTGGAGAGGATTAATGCAGATTAGACAATGTAAAAGCAAAGCTTAGCTATTTATTCTGTTCATTTTAAGCAGCGAAGGTGCAGATGAAGATGATGGTGGGGGGAGTCACCGTAGCTCACATTTGTTGGTTTCTGGCTACTGACGGAGCTCTGTCCCCATATTACCTCATTTAATTCCCACAAGTCTATGAAGCAGGTGCTATGGTAACCAAGCTGGACCCTATGGTGCTTTCCCAGGACACCTGCCCCCACTTGAGTCTTCCACCTGCCTCTCACCTATGTAAAAAAACTTTAACCTCCTAGGTCTTCCCCCAGTTCCAATGAATGCATTTAATCAGAAAAGTAAGAAAAATGCAAAGCCAAAAGAAAACAGACAAGCAGGACAAAAACAATAATAGTTTAGCCATTAAGCAAACTTGAGGACCTTTAGTTCCTCCTTAAGGGCTGTTCTGAGCCAATCGTATGAACTGTTTCACAGACATCACCACGTAGAAGAAGTCAACTGTATGTAAGCTGTCACAAGCACATAGACCCCAGACGACTGGAACCAGAAGGTTGACAATATTGACCCCTTAGTTCTCGTATCACCAACCAATCATAAGAATGCCCACAGGCTGACCACACACCCCCAAACCCCTTCCCCTCAGCCTGTCTTTAAAGCCTTCCCTGAAAGCCACCATGGGAACTCAGGCCTTTTGAGAAAGAGTTGGACACGACTGAGCGACTGAACTGAACTGAACTCAGCATTAGCTGTCTGGACTGCTTGCTTGGTGCCCTGCAATAAACAATGCTCTTTACTTCACCATGACTTGAAGTCAATAGACTGGCTTTTCTGGGCAAGTGGACTCAAGTTTGGTTCCGTAACACTCTCACCACCCTGTTTCACGCGTGAGAAAATGGAAGACACGGAGCTGAGCAGCTTTCTCCCGGGAAGCATCTGGAACGCCGGCCTCTTTGTCTCCATGTGATGCTACATAATCTGTGTGCGGTCACCATAACGGCATTCTCTCTGAGGGTGTGTTGCACGCAATGTGTTGTGTGCATGTGGTCTCTAAAGCCCACGACCATCAGAGGAGAGAGGGACGGTTGCCTCCACATTGTCCACGTTCTGCACATGAGGAAAGCAAGGCTCTTGAGGTCAAATGACTTGCCCAGGGTCCCAAGATGGTAGGAGAAGAAGCTAGAGTTTGAATGTGTTCCCTTTGAACTGTGCCCTGGGACCTATGGGAATGTCTGGGACAGCAGATTTTGAAGACTTTTTGCAGCATCTATCAAGTCTTCTCTCCCACTAGGGCAAAGACTTCTGGAATCAGCAGAAGTCCTGGCCACTTTTGCTTCTGCCTGATTGAGACCAACTCAGGGGGAAGCTGGGGCTCAGAAGGGTAACCACAGGCCTAGAGAGTGCACAGGAAGGTCCCACAGTGGTCAGAGCATAAAGGGAAAGAGCATATGGCTACAGAGCACACATGGGGGAGGCATGCCCAAGACTATGCCAGAGAGACTTCATGTATTTGCTGCTTAGTATTTTGCATGCAGATTGCTTTTTCATGTATGAGATGATCAGTTAATGACTGAGTCTAGGAATAAAGGAAAATTAGATTTTAAAGAGACAGGGAAGAGGGAGAGGGAGATCACCCAGCCATGACCTGACTTTTTTTGGGTAGACCAGTTAGCTGGCAGCAAAGAGGTCAGCCTGTGCTCTATGCTCTTGAACAGCCATCTGACAGGCACCAAAGAAGCTCAGTTTCTGCTCTCGTGGACTCTCTGGCAAACCTTAGGGGTTACTGGTAGAGCGTTTGCAGCAGACTACCCATTTGTAATGTCAAGCATGTCTTACCATCAGCACCTCCACCCTAGTTGGGCTGGGTCCAGGTCATTTGCCTCATTAGGAGTCCCATTTTAAACTGGGGCAGACCTTCTGCAGGGTAAGTTGTCAACACATGTCAATTGCCTTCAAATTGTAGGTGTGCTTTGACTCAGCAAGCCCACTTCAGGAGTACACCCTATAGAAACGATTCTGGGCAGGGATGAGATTTCATCTCAAAGAGTTCTTTCACTGTCCTGCTGTGTGGTCTAGAATAGTATGATATTGGAAATAACCCATATTCTCAACAATAGGGGATTCTTTAAATGAATGGCATACAAGGTTACCTTTCAAAATCTGCAGGAGATGATTTAACAACATAGAAATATATTCAAGTTATTTTAGTAAATGAAAAGACAGACTACAACGTACTACCTGTAATGTTTACCTAATTTGGTCAGGGAACAGTGTGGAAAGATATATACAGAGAGTAATAGAGCCAGGATAACATTGACACCAAGATGTTAATGATGGAAACAACTTAAGCACCCATCAATGGATGAGTGCGTAAAGAATATGCCGTTTGTGCATATGTGTGTGTGTGTACAAACATGTTAAAATAGAGAGTAAAATGGTGGTTACAGAAAGTGGGGTGGGGGGAGCTAGGACAAATATTGTATAAGTGTACAAACTTGCAACAAGTAGTAAATAAGTCCTAGACAGTACAGTGAATATAGACAACAATGTTGTGTCATAATCACCAAACTTGCCTAGAGACTAGATCTTAATTATTCCAGCCACAAAGAAAAATTGTAATTATGTAATGTGATAGAAATTCTAGTTATTGCTGCACTAACACAAGATCATGATATATAAATATATCACATCAATATATTGTACACTTAAATTTATACAATGTTATATGTCAATTTCATTGAAAAAATTAATGGTGATGAATGGATTCACAAATGATTTTAAATGGCTTCTAGTTGTTCAATTTCTCCAAATCTTCTATGCCAAACATGCAATCAAAAACATTTTTTAAAGATATTGAAAACAGAAATAATAAAATTCCGCATTGCCAGAAAAGAGGAAACACAAAGAGCATGGGTGACCTCCGGCAGAGCTGAAGCTGGGAGGGCGGGGGCGAGCTCAGCGAGCAGGGCCCATCTGATATAAGGGGCTGCTGGCTCACAAGGGACTTCCAGTCGCTGCCTCCACTGCTCTGTGCTGCGGTCATGGGCCTCTCCCTGCTCTGCGCACTGCTGGTCTTTGCTGGTAAGTGGGGACACCACCCACAGCCGGGAAGGCGGGGAGGGAAGCTGGGATGCCCTGTATCTCTTTCCTAAACTGAGCTGCTGTGCTGATCATCACTGCCCCGGTACCAGTCCCCCACTATTCGGCCCCCTGCAAGGAGTCGTCAGTGGCTCAATCCCCTGGAACAGTGGCTTCAGTCAGAGAGCTGTGGGTGGCCAAGCTATGTGGCAGGCAAAGGCGGGAAACTAGAAGTTCAGAAACTGGGCTCCAGCTGAACTGACATCTGTGGTACTTCGGACACAAACTACAGAAATGGATCTGCTCTCCTGTGTCCCTCTGACTAGATAATAGTAATCTCTTACATATGCACACCTCTCCACACTTTTAGGGGGCTTTCCTAGTGGCTCAGTCAGTAAAGAATCAGCCTGCAATGCAAGAGACCAAAGTTCCATCCCTGGGTTGGCAAGATCCCCTGGAGAAGAAAATGGCAATCCACTCCAGTATCCTTGCCTGGGAAATCCCATGGACAGCAGAGCCTAGCAGGCTAGAGTCCATGGGGTCAAAAGAATTGAACACGACTTAGTGATAAACCACTACATTTTTAGAACCCTTTCAGCTCCCTTGACCCTGGGGGCTCTGTGGTCCATTGGGAAATGGTGAAGTTTCCACCTGATCTTTAATCGATAAAATGTTGCAAATCTGGTTGCTAGGAAACTGGAGTTTTTACTTGTTGATCCATCTCAGAATATGTGATATGAGAAAGGATTTGCATTTCATTTTTTAATGTGCTTTATGTTGTTTTGGGGACTCCCAAATTCCCTAGAGGAACACATCAGCAGGTTACAGTGAAAACCATTAGGAAAACTGCAATCAAGCTGCACAAATTCATCTCTCAGATGCAAAGAGGCAATATGGTGTAGAGATGAAATACACAGATGAACCTGCATTCAGATGCTGGCCCATCAGCTTCCGGTGGTATGACCTTGGCCAAGTCCCCTACCCCTCTATATCCTCATCTGTAAAGTGGGCACAATAACATGCTTTTCATTGGGTTGTTAGAAGGACTCTAATGAGAAAATATATACAAAACCTTAGCAAGTGTAAGTAACAGTTAGCGAGAAGTAACTTCACACAAAGTGCATGCATGAGTTAGTAGTGACATGGCCCCTGCCACTGTCACTAACCCTTGGGAGAGGGGGCTCCATCCTCCTAAGTGACAGCTGAGGATGGGAAAAGCAACCAAGGCAGGAATCACTGTTAAGCTAAGTCAGTGTCCTGAAGCCCTCTTGACCACAAGTTGAGCTCCTCGATTCCCAAGGACTGGGTTGACCTCACTGTAAAACTGTGAGAAATAAGACCACTGAAAGCACCCCGAATCAAAGCTGAATTTGTTTGCTTGGCGAGGAACAGCTGCAGAATTCAGGCGTGAATTTGCATGGCTACTTCTAAGCTGGAATAGAAAGGTCTAAACTTGGGGTGCACAAGGGGATGGAGGTTCAGCAAAAAGGTGAGATTCCGAATTCAGATCCCTGGCTGGCTTATTGGGTGCACGTTAACTCTCTTGGCCGTGGGCTGTTTCTGGGGCCTTATCACCAAATCTGGGGTTCCAAGGGGCCTGGGGCCATTCCTCAGCACAGTCAAAATTAGTAAGGTTTCTCTTTAACATCTGTACAGCTAGAGCCACCATGGCAGACGAGAGTGGCAATGTGGACTTCCACACACTGGGACACGACCCACCTGCGAGTCCCAGACTCTACCAGTCACTGTCTAGCTGCAGCCCTGGTGGCTTAGACAATAAAGCATCTGACTGAAATGGACCCAGATCCGATCCCGGGGTCGGGAAGATCCCCTGGAGAACAGAATGCTATCCACTCCAGTATTCTTTCCCGGAGCATCCCATGGACAGAGGCGCCTAGCAGGCTACAGTCCATGGGTTGCAAAGAGTCGGGCACCACTGAGTAACTATCACTTTCTTCACAAGGCAAGCACCCTGCTTCTGATGGCACCCCTGGCCCACTGCATGAGTTCATCCCAGCCCCAGCTTTCCCTAGTTTAGGGCTCTCCCCTGCTTATTACTCACTTTATTTGAGTATAGAGCTTTCTTTATAACACCATTTACTTGAGGGTGGGGGGTGAGCTTCCAAAACTAGGGTCACCCGAAGGGGCCTCCTCAGCCCAGTCTGTCTGAGACTCTGGGCTCCATCTGTGTTCTTGGTCATCTCCTGAGGTTGCACACAGGTACATTCCAGTCCCTTTCGCATCTCATCTGTTTCTCCCAAATTCTTCCCTGAACTCACTGGCTTAATATATTTTATTTCTCCTAACTCAATATAATGCATTCCTCTCTCCCAACAAAATGAATTTCCTTAATGATCAATTCTCACCAGCAGATATTATGACTGAAGTGAAAAATATTCATGAAAAACATTGATTTCTAAATCATGCTGCTTCCCACAAGAGCCATGCATAGTTTTTTAAAGAGGCTTTTTAAAAAAATGATTTTATTTATTTTTATTTTATTTCTGGGAGTGATGGGTCTCCGTTGCTGGGTGAGGTTTCTCTCTAGTAGCAGTGTGTGGGCTTCTCAGCACAGGGGGTCTCTTGTTGTGGAAGGAAGGTTCTAGGGGGTGTAGGTTTCAGTAACTGCAGCCCGTGGGCTCTGTAGTTGTGGCTCCCAGGCACGACAGCTGTGGCGCACGGGCTTAGCTGCTCCTCGGCACGAGGGCTCTTCCTGGACCAGGGATTGAACCCGTGTCTCCTGCACTGGCAGGCATATTCTTTACCACTGAGCCATCAGGGAAGCCCCCAGGCATACTGTTTAATGTGTGGATTCTCTATGGGCTGTGGTGGGAGTCAGGGGTGGTGGGGGGAGTGTCTTCCTACTATAGACTGTGACCCAGAGACAGAGCAGAACCAGACTGCCCTGGGCTTTAATCCTGCTCCTCTGTTTACCAGCTACCATGACCTGGAACAAGTTACTGAGCCTCAGTGTGTTCATCCCTAAAATGGAGATTAAAAACAGCATTTATGGTTCCAATACTGGCTTCTTAGTTTTCATACATATACCATGATGAGAGGAAACTGAATGGGGAGGTGTATGAGATCTCTTTATATGATCTTGGCAACTTTCCTCTACATCGAGAATAAACCAAAATAAAAGGATTAAAAAAAAAAAGAGTCTCTCATGGAAAGGAAGGAGTCAGTAGGTCTCCACATGAAAAGATCCATGGTAATCAGTTACCAATTGTCATTATATTTCCAATCCATGGTAATCAGTTACCAACTGTCATTATATTTCCAATAGCCGTAGTGTTTGTTGTTACTTTATTATCCAAGGTCATTGGTTTGGCCCAGACAGAGCAGAGGTGCCAGGCCTGCAGCCCCTGGACTCCCTGAGACTCACGTCCTCTCCTTGTGGCTGGGCTCCTTGGCAGGTGTGGCTCCAGCCGAGGCCGACATACTGGACCTGAACGAGATGGTCAGACAAGTGACGGGGAAGATCCCCATCTTCTTCTATTCACACTATGGCTGTTACTGCAGAAAAGGTGGCCAAGGCCAACCCAGAGATGCCACAGACAGGTAATGCCTCCCAATCGTGCTCTGCCTCTCCCCAGGGACCCTCCCCTTTTCCCTCCTGCTTCTTCTCCATCCATTTATTCATTTGGTGCCATGTGCTGTTGAAGCCTAGCCTGAAGGAATTTGAGCATTACCTTGCTAGCATGTGAAGCGAGCACAATTGTGCAGTAGTTTGAACATTCTTCGGCATTGCCTTTCCTTGGGATCAGAACGAAACCTGACTTTTTCAGTCCTGTGGCCACTGCTGTTTTCCAAATTTCCCTGGCTTATTGAGTGTAGTACTTTTACAGCATCATCTTTTAGGGTTTGAAAGAGTTCAACTGGAATTCCATCACTTCCAATAGCTTTGTTTCTAGTAAAGCTTCCTAAGGCCTACTTGACGTCACACAACAGGATGTCTGGCTGTAGGTCAGTGATCACACTGTGGTGGTTATCCAGGTTATTAAGTCCTTTTTTGTATAGTTCTTCTGTGTGTTCTTGCCACGTCTTCTTAATCTCTTTCACTTCTGTTAGGTCCGTACCATTTCTGTCCTTTATTGTGCCCATCTTTGCATGCAATATTCCCATGGTGTCTCCAATTTTGTTGATGAGATCTCTGGTCCTTCATATTCTGTTGTTTTCCTCTATTTCTTTGCATTGATCACTGAGGAAGGCTTTCTTATCTCTCCTTGCTCTTTCTGGAACTCTGCATTGATTTGGAAATATCTTTCCCTTTGTCTTTTGCCTTTCGCTTCTCTTCTTTTCTCAGCTATTTGTAAGGTATCCTCAGACAACTATTTTAATTTCTTACATATCTTTTTCTTTGGGATGATTTTGGTTACCACCTCCTGTATAATGTTCCGAACCACAGCCCATAGCTGTTCTTCAAGGCACTGTGTCTATCAGATCGAATCCCTTGAATCTATTAATCACCTGCACTGTATAATCACAAGGGATTTGATTTAGGTCTTACCTGAATGTTCTCATATTTTTCCCTGCTAGGAACTCCACTGAGCTCCGATCCAGCCCCAGCCCTTCTGGAGGGTTCCTCAGACTTTCTGAAGTCTGTCTTGCACTCTCAACCCCAAACTAGTTAGAAGAGCCACAGACACTTCCCATTGCCGTTGAACATTGTTTTTAAAAAAGCCCCACTTCATTTTGCCACGATCTCACTGGTTTTCACAGCAACCCAGGGATCTGCCAGAGGAGGGATGAGAGCCAGCCAGGCCCGAGGCCAGCACCCTCACCTACCACATACAGGCTATATGATCTTGGGCATGTGGCCTGACCTCCCAGAGCCTCAGTTTCCTCATTTGTGCAATGGGGATAATGCTAGTACCTCTATCCCAGAGCGGCCAAAAGGATTAAGAGAGAATTCCTAGGTAGAGCAGGTGCCTGGTACACAGGAGGGAATCTTCCTCATAGTTCAGATGGTAAACAATCTTCCTGCAATGCTGGAGACCCGGGTTCGATTCCTGGGTCAGGAAGAGCCCCTGGAGAAGGAAATGGCAACCCACCCCAGTATTCTTGCCTGGAGAATCACATGGACAGAGGATCCTGGCGGGCTACGGTCCATGGGTTCGCAAGAGTCAGACACGCCTTAGAGACTAAACCACCACCTGGTACACAGGAAGCACTCGAGAAGTTTTAGCTAGAAAGAAGATTAGACCCTGGCAGGTCTTGACTTCCGAGGCAGATACGCAGTTTCTGCTCTGAGGCAGGGGCAACCTGAGACTCAAGTCAGCCAAGGACTCACCCACCTCCTGTCCTCTCCTGCCAGGTGCTGCCGTGAACATGACTGCTGCTACCGTCACCTGAAATCTGACAACTGTGACATCAGCTTCGACCACTATGACTACACCTTTTTCCAGGGGAAAGTCCAGTGTTGTGAGTGCCTGGGCCTCAGGGTTGGAGTAGGAGGCTGAGCAAAGGAGTTATCGCACACATTGCTTTCGTATGCTGTGTGACAAAGCACAAGCTGCTCAGCCTCTCTGTTTTTCTCATATATCCAGTTCAATATCTGGGCTGTGAAGGAGAGGCAGCAATAGGGGTAGAAGTACGGAGAGGTCCCATAGGCACTCTGACCCCTTTAGGATCTGGAAGGCTGCCAGACCTCAGCTTAGATCCCAGACCCACCACCGACCAGCTGTGTGACCTTGAACACTTTGCTTAACTTCTCTGAACCTCAGGATCCTCCTCTGGAAATTCAGGATGATAATAGCATTCTGCTCCATAAAGTTAATTCAAAAACTAAAATAGGAGGAGACATAAGGTGCCCTGCAGATGCATGCTTGATGAATTCTCCGGCTACTGAGGTTAGTGTTCATTTTTTCATCATCATGGGTTCAAGAGCAACCCAGATAGGAGGCAGCACCACCCCGGTGATCACTTTCTTGTTGTTCTTGGTCGCTAAGTCACATCTTACTCTTCGCAACCCCATGACGTGTGACCCGCCCATCTGCTCTGTCCACAGGATTTCCCAGGCAAAAATACTGGAGTGTGTTGCCATTTCCTTGCTCGGGGATCTTCCTGACCCAGGACTTGAGCCCATGTCTCCTGCTTGGCAGGCAAATTCTGAGCCACCTGGGAAGCCCTGATCTCCATTTTACTGACAAGAAAACTGAAACTAGAGTGCACTGTTTGCTCAGGGTCACACAGCTACAAATGAGAAAGCCTGGGCTGTAACCCAGGTCACCAAGCCCCAGGGTCCACGCACGGAGAAAGGCAGCAAGTCCCGGGGCTAGAAGCTGAATGGGCTCACCAGCTGTCCCTGTCAACTGAGAACTTAGTGGCAACAACTGAAATGGCCAACATTTATAGACCACTTACTATGTGCTAAAGGCTTTGCCTTCTTATTTTAATCTGAATATATATATATATATGTATGTATACATAATCTTTTCCCTTATAGATTATTACAAAATACTGAGCAGAGTTCCCCATGCTATAGAGTAGGTCCGGCTCTCTTATCCCCATTTGACAGATGGTGAATCTGAAGCACCATGGTCTGTCTTTCCTCAGAGTCTTTGCACATGCTGTTCCTTCTGCCAGGGACAGTCCCTCTCCTCCACCCTGGCTTTCCAGAGTAGGAGCAACAGCTCACTCTTCTGATCTCAGCTCAAATGGCTTTTGACACTCAGTCAGTCCCATCAGTCACCAGCTCAGAGCCCCTGCCTTGTTCCTTACTTCCGGGTAAGCACAGTTGCACTCACTTCTGTGAAGGGCAGGGAGGCCTGGCATGCTGCCATCCGTGGGGTCACAAAGAGTCAGACAGGACTGAGCCACTGAACAACAACGACCACACGCTTCTCTGACATTTGCCCACCCCCGCCCCGCCCCAGGGGAGTGTGAACTCAGGGGTCCATTCTGTTCTCCTCTCCCTCCTAAGACTCCCGAAGGACAGGTGCTCAGTTGCTTACTGAACGGATGAATGAACGAAGGACCAATGGCACAAAGGGAGGTCACACCCCATGCCCAAGGTCACAGAGCCAGAGTCCAAGGACCCGGGAAGGGCACCAAAGGGTGGACGAGGGCTGAGCTGCCTTCAGCAGCTCCCCTCCAGGGGCGACGACCCACCCTACCACGGGAAGGGGCAGACCGCTTAAGTGCCCTCCTTCACTCCCTCGCAGCCACCAAGGGGAGCTGGTGTGAGCAGCAGCTGTGCGCCTGTGACAAGACGTTGGCCTTCTGCCTGCAGCGGAACCTGAACACCTACAAGAATCACCTGCGTCGTCTGTCCAGATGCGAGGGCGAGACTCTAGCCTGTCCCCCTTCATCTTGAGCTCTGGGGAAGGCCCCCCAGGACCACTGGCCACAGCCCCGACTCCCGCCTGGAGCCTTTAAAGCACTCCTGGAAGAGGAAGGGGCTTGGCCTCACCCCTAGCTACCACTTGCCTCCTGGACCTTCTGAATCTCCCAGGCTGTCTGTTCCGAGGGTGGATTGAGATCTTAGGAAAAACCAAGGCCAGGGAGCCGACAGGGGGTGTGTGTGTTTGGGGCAAAGCAGTGGGCAATGGGGGCAGGGTCTGTGGCCAGGGTGGGGCAGGTTCTCCCTTCATGACCACTCACCAGGCCCCTCGGGGCTCTCCCCACCCCTAAAACACCATCCAAGCAGCTGCCAGAGTGGCCTCTGTAAAGGGCGATATGGATCTTTCTGTCCATGGGACTCTGCTTCTTCAAACCCCAAGGCCCCGAGTCCTGCCTCCCGCTCCATCCCACCCCTCCAGTCATCACAGGACACATGTGTACCTATGGCTGATTCATGCTGATGTGTGGCAGAAACCAACACAATATTACAAAACAGTTATCCTCCAATTAAAAATAAATAGATGAAAAAAAAAAAAAAAGAAAACCCACAACCCCAAGGCTCTGCACATCCAGGACAGGGCGGGGGGCAGCAGGCAGAGTGTCTGGGACCCGTTACTACCTGGCAGTGTGTCCCTGTCCCTTGGAGCCTTGGGGACCCTTGCAGACTTGGCTAATGCTTGTCTTGGACTCATTGCAGCTCTGGTGGCCAAAGCAGTACCCGAGCCCAGAGGGGTTCAGTAAATACTTTTCGAGGCAAGGACTAGACCAAGCTCCCTGGGCTCCAGGTCTGCAGGCCATGGGACTTCCGGGCACTCTTTCCTCTCTGACTGCCAGGCATTTGCTCAACCTGGACTTCTGCAGCGACGCTCCACTGGCCTGCTGTCCCCCAGGTAGCTAAGCCCACCTGAGGCTCCTCGGGGTCCAAGGGCTACTTAGTACAGTCTTGCCCGGCGAATTCCTCTCCAGTTCCAAGGGCTCAGTCCCACCCGCAAGCTCCCGCAGCACTTTATGTGTCTTCACCTTGCCAGCTCCCGCTTGAGTGGTGTGTGATTGTCTGGGCCGCTCTGAGCAGACTGGAGCTCCGGGAGGGTGGAGTCCACGTCACTCTCATCTCTGCTTCCTCCGTTCCCCCAGGTGATAGGTGTGCAGTCAATGCTTTGGAATCAAAGAGCCCCCAGAGAAGAGATGGAGGTGGGGGCAGGTGGTGTTCAGGCCCCACCCAGATCCCCTCTTGGCCCAGGTCCCCAACCCAGGGGTCAGCTGCCAAGTGCGCACTTCGGCCTCCTTCTCTTGAGGATTGCCCCCAGGCTGCTGGGTGCCACCCTGCTCATCACCCACCCCTCCTCGCCCACCTCTAACCAGTGAGTTGGGAGAATGACACTGTGGAGGGCATAACCGCCCTCTCCCCGCCTGATGCAAGGCCATCTGGGTCGTACACGGCGTGCCCCAGGGCTCTTCCTGGGCTCAGCCTAGACGTCTGGATCTGTGCCGTGGCTGCCCTGTTTTTCTCTTTCTCCTACAGGTTTCTCCCTAAGGCACTTCCTCAATAAATCATTCCCTTGCCCAAGAATTCTCATCCCAGGCTTGGCAGTTAGGGAATCTGCCTTCATTGGATGAATGGATAGATGGTGAATATATTCTTACAAGAAGTCCCACCTGTCATTCATAAAGGATTAGCTACATGGCCGGGGCACCTGGAGCCACCCACACCATCCGGGCTGTGACACACATCTGTGAAAGAGCTGACCGAGTGGTTTCCCATCTGCGTGAAGCTCAGAGGCTCATGCCGGAGAGCACAGTAGAGGCTTAGAACTATGGGTGCCAGGTTCAGATTCCAAGGTCTTTATTGGCAGTCCAGTGGCTAGAACTCTGCACCTTCTCTGCCAAGGGCCCAGGTTCGATCCCTGTTTGGGGAACTAAGATCCCAAAACCTGAGCAGTTCAGTCCAATCACCCAGTAGTTTCCAACTCTTTACGACCCCATGGTGGGGCTCGCCAGCCTCCCTGTCCATCACCAACTCCAAGAGCTTACTCAAACTCATGTCCATTGATGAGTCAGTGATGCCATCCAACCATCTCATCCTCTTTTATCCCCTTCTCTTCCCACCTTCAATCTTTCCCAGCATCAGGGTCTTTTCCAATGTGTCAGTTCTTCACATCAGGTGGTCAAAGTATTGGAGTTTCAGCTTCAGCATCAGTCCTTCCAATGAATATTCAGGACTGATTTTCTTTAGGATGGACTGGTTGGATTTCCTTGCAGTCCAAGGCACTCTCAAGAGTCTTCTCTAACATCACAGTTCAAAAGCATCAGTTCTTCGGCGCTCAGCTTTGTGTATAGTTCAACTCTCACATCCGTACATGACCACTGGAAAAACCATAACTTTGACTAGCTAGTCACTAGACATAGCTCTGTCAACCATACTTTGTTGGCAAACTAACGTCTCTGCTTTTTAATATACTGTCTTGGTTGGTCATAACTTTTCTTCCAAGGAGTAAGTGTCTTTTAATTTCATGGCTGCAGTCACCATCTGCAGTGATTTTGGCCCAAAAAAATAGTCTGTCATGGTTTCCGTTGTTTCCCTATATTTGCCATGAAGTGCTGGGACCTGATGGCGTGATCTTAGTTTTCTGAATGTTGAGCTTTAAGCCAACTTTTTCACTCGCCTCTTTCACTTTCATCATGAGGTTCTTAAGTTCTTCGCTTTCTGCCATAAGGGTGGTGTCATCTGCATATCTAATGTTATTAATATTTCTCCCGGCAATCTTGATTCCAGCTTGTGCTTCATCCAGCCCAGTGTTTCGCATGATGTACTCTGCATAGAAGTTAAAATAGCAGGGTGACCATATACAGCCTTGATGTACTCCTTTTTCTATTTGGAACCAGTCTGTTGTTCCATGTCCAGTTCTAACTGTTGCTTCCTCACCTACACACAGGTTTCTCAAGAGACATGTCAGATGGTCTGGTATTCCCATCTCTTTAAGAATTCTCCAGTTTGTTGTGATCCACACAGTCAAAGGTTTTGGCATAGTCAATGAAGCAGAAATAGATGTTTTTCTGGAACTCTCTTGCTTTTTCGATGATCGATTGATGTTTGCAATTTGATCGCTTGTTCCTCTGCCTTTTCAAAAACCAGCTTGAACATCTGGAACATCATCGTCCACGTATTGCTGAAGCCTGGCTTGGAGAATTTTGAGCATTACTTTACTAGCATGTGAGATGAGTGCAATTGTGTGGTAGTTTGAGCATTCTTTGGCATTGCCTTTCTTTGGGATTGGAATGAAAACTGACCTTTTCCAGTCCTGTGGCCACTGCTGAGTTTCCAAATTTGCTGGCATATTGAATGAAGAACTTTCACAGCATCATCTTTCAGGATTTGAAATAGCTCAACTGGAATTCCATCACCTCCACTAGCTTTGTCATAGGAAGTGATGTTTCCTAAGGCCCATTTGACTTCACATTCCAGGATGTCTGGCTCTAGGTGAGTGATCACACCATCGTGACTATCTGGGTCATGAAGATCTTTTTTGTACAGTTCTTCTGTGTATTATTGCCACCTCTTCTTAATATCTTCTGCTTCTGTTAGGTCCATACCATTTCTGTCCTTTATTGAGCCCATCTTTGCATGAAATATTCCCTTGGTATCTGTAATTTTCTTGAAGAGATCTCTAGTCTTTCCCATTCTGTTGTTTTCCTATATTTCTTTGTATTGATTGCTGAGGAAAGCTTTCTTATCTCTCCTTGCTATTCTTTGGAACTCTGCATTCAAATGTAAATATCTTTCCTTTTCTCCTTTGCTTTTCACTTCTCTTCTTTTCCCAGCTATTTGTAAGGCCTCCTCAGAGAACCATTTTGCTTTTTTGCATTTCTTTTCCTTGGGGATGGTTTTGATCCCTGTCTCCTGTACAACTTCACGAACCTCCATCCATAGTTCATCAGGCACTCTATCTATCAGATTTAGTCCCTTAAATCTATTTCTCACTTCCACTGTATAATCGTTAGGGATTTGATTTAGGTCATATCTGAATGGTCTAGTGGGAGAGGAGCTACTCCATGTTCTAGGTCAGGAGGGGTGGCCGTGAGGAGATACCCCTCATCCAAGGTAAGGAGCTGCGGCTGCCCTTTGCTGGAGCAGCCATGAAGAGATACCCCACGTCCAAGGTAAGAGAAACATAATTAAGATGGTAGGTGTTACGAGAGGACATCAGAGGGCAGACACACTGAAACCATAATCATGAAAACTAGCCCATCTGATCACACGGACCACAGCCTTGTTTAACTCAATGAAACAAAGCCATGCCGTGTGGGGCCACCGAAGATGGATGGGTCATGGTGGAGAGGTCTGACAGAATGTGGTCCACTGGAGAAGGGAATGGCAAACCACTTCAGTATTCTTGCCTTGAGAACCCCATGAACAGTAGGAAAAGGCAAAAAGTTAGGACACTGAAAGATGAACTCCCCTGGTCATTAGGTACCCAATATGCTACTGGGGATAAGTGGAGGAATAACTGCAGAAGAATGAAGGGATGGAGCCAAATCAAAAACAATACACAGTTGTGGATGTAACTGGTGATGGACGCAAGGTCCAATGCTGTAAAGAGCCATATTGCATAGGAATCTGGAATGTTAGGTCCATGAACAGGCAAATTGGAAGTGGTCAAACAGGAGATGGCAAGAGTGAATGTCAACATTCTAGGAATCAGTGAACTAATATGGACTGGAATGGGTGAATTTAACTCAGATGACCATTATATCTACTACTGTGGGCAAGAATCCCTTAGAAGAAATGGAGTAGCCATCATAGTCAATAGAAGAGTCTGAAATGCAGTACTTGGATGTAATCTTTAAAACGACAGAATGATCTCCGTTCATTTCCAAGGCAAACCATTCAATATCACGGTAATCCAAGCCTATACCCCGACCAGTAACGCTGAAGAAGCTGAAGTTGAATGGTTCTATGAAGACATACAAGACCTTTTAGAACTAACACCCAAAAAAGATGTCCTTTTCATTATAGGGGACTGGAATGCAAAAGCAGGAAATCAGGAAACACCTGGAATAACAGGCAAATTTGGCCTTGGAGCATGGAATGGAGCAGGCCAAAGGCTAATAGAGTTTTGCCAAGAGAACACACTGGTCATAGCAAATGCCCTCTTCCAACAACACAAGAGAAGACTCTATACATGGACATCACCAGATGGTCAACACCGAAATCAGACTGATTATATTCTTTGCAGCCAAAGATGGAGAAGCTCCATCCAGTCAGCAAGAACAAGACCGGGAACTGACTGTGGCTCAGATCATGAACTCCTTATTGCCCTTGGAGAGGAGACAGAATGAAAACCACAATCACAGAAAACTAATCAAATTGATCACATGGACCACAACTGTGTCTAACTCAATGAAACTATGAGCCATGCTGTGTAGGGCCACCCAAGATGGATCGGTCATGGTGGAGAGTTCTGACAAGTTGTGCTCCACTGGAGAAGGAAATGGCAAACCACTTCAGCATTCTTGCTTTGGCAACCCCATGAACAGTGTATAATGACTATTTAGCCAAATAATTCCTAATTGTAAGCAGTTGACTCTGGAGGAGGGAGGCATCAAAGGATTCCCATTTTATGGAGGTGGAAACTGAGACAGCAAGATGGGAAGCCATGTGGCTCAGGGAGTCAGGGAAGGTCTGGCTACAGGCAGCACCCTGGGGACCAGTACAGCCCCTCAGAACAGTCTCTCCTGCTGACTTGGCACGTGTTGACATTGTGGGGAGAGGAAGGAGGCCAAGAAGAAGAAAGAAGGTCATGACTAGAGGCCGCTCACCTCCAGGAAGCCTGCCTGTGCATCCATTATCATGTCTGGGCTCTCCTAACACCTGTGTTAGTTTGCTCGGGCTGCCATAACAAAGCACCACAGGGTGGGTGGCTTAAACAAGAGAATTTTGTTTTCTCACAGTTCTAGAAGCTGGAAGTCAGATATCAAGGTACTGTAAATAACCAGATGTGGGGTCCAGCTGCTCGCTGCTCCAAAAAAGCCAATAAATAGGCAAGGCTGGTGGAAAGGAAAATTTATTTTGGATACCAGCAACTAGGAGGGGTTTTAGGGAAAGCAGATGCCTGTCTAAAGGCATACCCTGCCCCTGACAATCAGGGGGCAAGAGCTTTTACAGACAGAGGAGGGGGCTACATAACAGAAACAGCACAGTCAGCCCTCACAGTCATTTTGAAATTGACCATCGGTGGTCTGACCATCATCTTGATTGTTTCAAGTATAGTTGGTCTTCAGTTCCAGGGTCAGTTTGTTCCCACTTCCCTGAGGCCAATTCTTGGAACTGTGGAAGCTTTTGTCAGGCTACAGTCTGGTCATAAGGCAGTTAACTTCTCCACCAGGTAGAAGGAAATTGCATAGAGAAGGTAATGGCAACCAGTGTTCTTGCCTGGAGAATCCCATGGACCGAGAAGCCTGGCAGGCTACAGCCCATGGGGTCACAACAGTCGGACTTGACTTAGTGACTAAACCACCACTTTATAACCACCACCTGGTTGGGGTTTCAGTATCTAGGAGACAGCTCACAGGATATGGCTCAGGATACTCTCTATAGTCCTGGAGGAGGAACTAAAGGTCCTTGACTGTGCTTAATGGCTCCATGATTATTCTTTGGTCTTCTTGGACAGTTTTCCTTTGTTTCTCCATGTTCTCACTTCTCTGATTAAATTTGTTCTTTGGCTAAGGTTTATCCACAGACAAAAGTCAGGCAGAGGACATGGGGGGACAAAGACCAGAGGGTCCTGATCCATTTCAGGCAGGATTGGGTCCTTCTGATGCCTTTGTCATTGGCTTGCAGATAACAGTCTCCTACCTACCTGCCTGTGTCCCAATCTCCTCTTCTTAAAGGACACAAGTCATGTTAGAATAGGACCCACACTAATGATCTCATTTTAACTTAAGTACCTCTTTAAAGACCCTATCTCCAAACATGGTACTGGGGTATATACATTTGTGGGAGTGGGGGGACACAGTTCAACCCATAACACCACCCATTGTCCAGATGGCCCATGTCGAAGGCCCACTGGGAAAGAATCAGCCTTGAGACAGGAGACCGGGTCTAGTCAGTGCCCTGCCTGGGAGGTGACTTGACCCCATGGAGCTCCACTAACCCCTTCTGCAAATGGAACAAATAATACCCATGGTACAAATGGTGCCATCAAAGACCTTGTGTGAATGGTATGTGTACTACCGGTACTATTCTGGTATTTCATCGGTAAAGAATTGTCTGCCAATGCAGGAGATGTGGGTTGGGTTCAATCCCCGGGATGGGAAGATCCCCTGGAGAAGGAAATGGCAACCCACTCCAATATTCTTGCCTGGGAAATGCCGTGGACAGAGGAGCCCGGCGGGCTACAGTCTGTGAGGTCACAACGAGTCAGACATGACTTAGCAACTGAGCAACAATGTCGGAAACTAGATAACTAACGAGAACATGGTGTATAGTGCAGTGAACTCCAGTTAAGGCTCTGGGGTAACCTGAGTGGGAAGGAAGTCCACAAGGGTAGGGACCTACATGGTGTGTGGCTCCTTTACTTTGCTGTGCTGTAGAAGCTAACACAACATTGTAAAGCAACTATACTGCAATAAATTAAAATTAAAAACGAAAAAGGCAAAGCACTGCTAATGGTGTATCTCTTGGGAGTACCCTTCCACCCAGTCTCAAGAGGTTGTGGGCCCCTGGGAGAATCATACTAACAGCCAGAAATGCCTCTGGTCTCTTGTCTGGTCCACATAAGTCAGCTCCATTCTAAATCCTCACAACATGAAATCTTGCTGTTCTTTCTGGGGGTCTCCAGAGCAGACTTAGGGGTTCCAGGCCTCTCACAGTCTTCTGCTCTGCTCCCCTACCCCACCTCTGCTGCTGTTCCTGGAGGTCTCAGCACCCCAAAGCTGTGGGCCTGCGGATGCCCAGTGGGGTCTCCCTACCTTCCAGTGTCAGAGCCACTCCGTGCTCTGCACAGAGGCAGGGCATGTCCCCAGCCCTGTCCTGTACGGAATTGGCACCGTTTTGTTCCCTGTGCCCTGCAGGGCCCCCTCAGTGACCAGAGCCTGGGCCTGGAGCTTCCTGGAGCCTGTGCCTGAGGACTCTGTCCACAGTGCTCAGGCCAAAGCCATGAGACAAATATCTTGGGGTCTGTGGTCATCCCCCCAACTCGACTCTTCAGGCAGATCAGCCCACTTCCACACAAATCAGCCTGTGCAAATTAATGCAAGGATCCAACCCACACCCACCAGACAGGCCACTGCGGGGTGACACAGCTCAGGATCCAACCAGCTCAAAAGTGTCTGGTCATTCCAGGGACACTATCTCCTAGCAGGTGGGGATGTATCTTACTGCTTCTTGTCTGCACCCCACACAGTGTGGTGGGTCTGACTCGGGGATGGGGCATATAGTAGGTGCTTACAAAATGCCTGCTGAATCAATCATTTGCTAGCTTCCTCTGAGATTTCTTGGACAGGTGGTCTTTGTCTCCCACAAGATAGTACTAATAACAGCAACATCAACTACCATTACTGAACACTTACTGTGTTCAGCTCAGTTCAGTTCAGTCGCTCAGTCAATTCCGACTCTTTGTGACTCCATGAACCCCAGCACACCAGGCCTCCCTGCCCATCACCAATTCCAGGGGTCTACCCAAACCCGTGTCCATTGAGTCAGTGATGCCATCCAACCATCTCATCCTCTGTTGTCCTCTTCTCCTCCTGCCCTCAATCTTTCCCAGCATCAGGGTCTTTTCAGATGAGTCAGCTCTCTGCATCAGGTGGCCAAAATATTGGAGTTTCAGCTTAAACATCAGTCCTTCCAATGAACACCCAGGATTGATCACCTTTAGGATGGACTCACTGGATCTCCTTGCAGTCCAAGGGACTCTCAAGAGTCTTCTCCTTCACCACAGTTTAAAAGCATCAATTCTTTGGCACTCAGCTTTCTTTATAGTCCAATTCTCACATCCATACATGACTACTAGAAAAACCATAGCCTTGACTAGACAGACCTCTGTTGACAAAGTAATGTCTCTGCTTTTTAATATGCTGTCTAGGCACAAGCCCCATATCTCAGAATTCTCACAAGAACTCCAGTAGCTGGGCAGTCTCATGTTCCTTCACCCCATTTAACAGATGAGGAAACACAAGTGGGGGTCAGGATCCACATCTGGGCCATCTAACCCCCAAGCCTCCTTCTGAACACCCAGGCTCTGCTGCTTCCCAGGGTAATGTGACCTTGTGGAAGGTCACAGGGACTCAGGCCAAGTCTGAAAACAAGAAGAACCTTCAAGCAATGACAATATTGAAGTTGCTGGGAAGGCAGGTTTTGAGTGCTTCTGAAATCACATTCTGTGGCCACTTGTCTGAGAAGTCAAAGTGGAAATTCCCTGGTCTATGACCAACTGTATCATTTAGAAGCAAGAGTCTCTGGGCCTGAGGTGTAAGGGGAGCTCAGAACTTTAAACTCTTTTCTCCTGACGGGGAGGGGTCACCAGGTGCCATGCGTTTACTATCAACTGTGTGCCAGCCATTCTACTTGTAATCATGACAACAAGCCTCAAAGAGTGCATGTCGGTCCCAGTTTCAGATGGGAAACTTGAGGTTCAGAGAGACAAAGTAATGTAATTAATGTCATAAAAAAGCTAGAATTTGAAGCCAGATTTGCTTGATATTAAAGTAGAAATTTGTTTTCACTGCACAGCTTCAGTTGTTGTTCATAACTTAGTAGGAGATCTTACCATCTACAAACATATTGGATGACGTAGGGGACACAGGAGACGTGGGTTCGATCCTTGGTTCAGGGTTGGATCCCCTGTTGAAGGACATGGCAACCCACTCTGCTATTTTTGTCTGGAAAATCCCATGAACAGAGGAGCCTGGCAGGCTACAGTCCATGGGGTTGCAAAGACTCAAACATGACTGAAGTGACCTCGCATGTGTGCACGCGCATGCGCACGCACACACACACACACACACACACACACGCACGCACACAGAAGGACCACTTAGAAGGATATTGGATGACCTGGAAGGATACTGGGTCACCCAGAAACATATCTGATCATCTAGAAGGATATCTGATCATCCAGAAGGATATCTGATCATCCAGAAGGCTATCTCAAGTACTAGAAGGATATCTGATCATCCAGAAGGATACCTGATCATCCAGAAGGATATCTGATCATCTAGAAGGATATCTGATCATCCAGAAGGCTGTCTCAAGTACTAGAAGGATATCTGATTATCCAGAAGGATACCTGATCATCCAGAAGGATATCTGATCATCCAGAAGGATATCTTAAGTACCAGAAGGCTCTCTGATCATCCAGAAGGCTATCTCAAGTCTTTCCTACCAAAGTTTGAGTCCACTTGCTTTTACTCTCACGATCTTCATTATCATTGTTATTACTCACATCATTGTATATATAAAAGATACACAAGAATATACAAATCAAAACTGAACAGCTGGAAGAATTTTCAGAATATGAACACACCAACGTCTCCAATACCAGAAGAGAAGGACCATCGGTAGCATCCCTGAAGCCCTCTTAGTAACCCCACCAGTCACCACGGCCTTCAATGGGTAGCCACTGTCCTGACTTCTAAAAGTACAGATTAGCTTGACTGTCTGGAAGTTCATATAAATCTCTCTTACAACATGTACTCTTTTGTGTTCAGCATAATGTTTGTGAGGCTTTCCCTGTTGTTATGTGCAGCTGTGGTTTGTTGGTGGTATAATCACATAATTTACCATTCTGCAGCAGACAGACATTTGAGTGGTTTCTGGTCATTTAATTCACTTGCTTTAGTTCTGCCTTGGTGCAGCTGGAGAAAAGTGGGTCACTCTCCCACAAAGGAATTTTAAATCTCTCCCTCCTCCTCGCTTGGCAGAGCATATCGGAGACGAAGTGCAGGAGACCCTAAGAAAGCCCAGCTTCTTTCTTTATTTTTTTAATTTGTATTTTTATTGAAGGATATTTGCTTACAGAATTTGTTTTCTGCTAAACCTCGACAGGAATCAGCCATAGATATTTACGGATCCAACATAGGGATCCAACCCTGAACCAAGGATCCAACCCACATCTCCTGTGTCCCCTACGTCATCCAATATGTTTGTAGATGGTAAGATATCCTATGAAATTATGAACAACAATTGAAGCTGTGCAGTGAAAACAAATACATATTTTTAACCTATTTTTCTCTTTATATTTTTAATTTAATTTTTATTTTGTATTGGAAGGTAGTTAGTTGACTTACCATGTTGTATTAGTTTCAGAGGTACAGCAAAGAGATTCAGTTCTGCATATACATATATCTGTTCTCTTTCAGATTCTTTTCTCATATAGGATATTACACAATATTGAGTAGAATTCCCTGTGTTGTACAGTAAGTCCTTGTTCATTATTTTATATATAGTAGTGTGTTTGTTAATTCTGAACTCCTAATTTATCCCTCCCCTAACTTTCCCCTTAGTCTGTGAGTCTGTTTTTATTTTGTAAATAAATTCATTCGTATCATTTTTTGAAAGATTCCACATATAAGTGATGTCATATAGTATTGGCTTTCTTTGCTTTTCTCCCTTAGTGTGAGCATCTCTTGGTAAGCCCAGCTTCCTTCAATTTCCTCTTCCCATGCAGACATTATGCACCAATAATAATAATTCGGAGCTGCATCTAGCAGCCTCTGGCAGGTTTCATCACAGATGGAATCCAGGCAGTGGGGCCATTTCAGTAAACGAGACTTTATGGGAAGGGGTGACAGAGGAGCCAGGCAGGCTACAGTCCATAGGGTTGCAAGGAGCTGGACACAACTGAAGCGACTTAGCACATGAGTCAAGCAAAGGACTCTGGTCACTGGCTGAAAGGGGGTGTCTCTTAGGAGATGGGGGTTCACCTTCTCTGCAGTGAGCTTGGGGGCAGCAGACTCCAAGCTCTGCCAGCTCTTCTCATTTCCACCTCCATCTATGTTGGCTCAGAAAGTAGCCCCTGGGTACAATGACTCATCTGTATCATGGGGATCCTGGCAGTGCCTCTCTGCACTTACTCTGTGTGAACCACTTAGAACAGTGCCCAGCATGTAGTAGGGGCAGCTCTGGCTGACCTGTATTCTGACCCAAAATCTGCCACTCACCTGCTGCTGTGTGACTCTGGGCAGGTTCCTAACCTCGCTGGGCCCCAGCTGATGGTAACTATTCTTAATAGAATTTGCACGTCAGGGTCTAAGCCCTCTCCTACTTCCTTCCATCCTCCACCTGGAGATCTCGATGGATCATGGGCGAACAGTATCACCAAGTGTGTCTCCTCTGTTTCCAAGGAAGTGAAAACTCAGGTTTGCTGGAAAGGCTCAGGAGATGATTGGTTCCATCTATTATATGCTGCTGATGGAGCCAAAAGCTAGAGAGTTTCTAAATTTCAACCAATTTCAGAAAAAGGAAGAACTCTAAGAACATTTCTATCTTCTGATTCAGCAATTTCACTTCTGGAAATCTACTTTAAAGACACTTCCTTTTTAAAATAGACAAAGATTTATTATTATCATAGTCTTTTCTCTTCTTTTCTTTGGCGACATAGCATGGGGGACCTTAGTTCTCCAAACAGGGATCAAACCAGCACCCCATGCAGTGGAAGCTCAGAGTCCTAACCACTCTGACCCTCAGGGAAGTCCTCAGAGTGTTTCCTATAATGATGAGCAATGGCGACCTAAAAGTCATAATGAAAAAAAAATCAATAGAAACAGACTTAGGAACAAAAATGATAGGATTAGTAGATAAACATACTAAGACAGTCTTACACTATACTCTATATGTTTAAGAAAATAGAGGAAAGCTTGAGCCTGTTAATTAGAAACATAGAAAAAGAAAGGGAAGTAGCTCAGTCGTGTCTGACTCTTTGCGACCCATGGACTGTAGCCCATCAGGCTCCTCTGTCCATGGGATTTTCCAGGTAAGAATACTGAAGCAGGTTGCCATTTCCTTCTCCACGGGATCTTCCTGACCCAGGGATCGAACCTGGGTCTCCTGCACTGCAGGCAGACTCGTTACTGTCTGAGTCACCAAGGAAGCCAATTAGAAACATCAGTTCAGTTCAGTTCAGTTCAGTCACTCAGTCCTGTCCGACTCTTTGTGACCCCATGCATCGCAGCACGCCAGGCCTCCCTGTCCATCACCATCTCCTGAGTTCACTCAAACTCACATCCATCGAGTCGGTGATGCCATCCAGCCATCTCATCCTCTGTCGACCCCTTCTCCTCCTGCCCCCAATCCCTCCCAGCATTAGAGTCTTTTCCAATGAGTCAACTCTTCACATGAGGTGGCCAAAGTACTGGAGTTTCAGCTTTAGCATCATTCCTTCCAAAGAAATCCCAGGGCTGATCTCCTTAAAATGGACTGGATGGATCTCCTTGCAGTCCAAGGGACTATCAAGAGTCTTATCCAACACCACAGTTCAAAAGCATCAATTCTTCGGCACTCAGCTTTGTTCACAGTCCAACTCTCACATCCATACATGACCACTGGAAAAACCATAGCCTTGACTAGACGGACCTTTGTTGGCAAAGTAATGTCTCTGCTTTTCAATATGCTATCTAGGTTGGTCATAACTTTCCTTCCAAGGAGTAAGCATCTTTTAATTTCATAGCTGCAATCACCATCTGCAGTGATTTTGGAGCCCAGAAAATAAAGTCTGACACTGTTTCCACTGTTTCCCCATCTATTTGCCATGAAGTGATGGGACCAGATGCCATGATCTTGCTTTTCTGAATGTTGAGCTTAAGCCAACTTTTTCACTCTCCTCTTTCACTTTCATCAAGAGGCTTTTTAGTTCCTCTTCACTTTCTGCCATAAGGGTGGTGTCATCTGCATATCTGAGATTATTGATATTTCCCCCAGCAATCTTGATTCCAGCTTGTGCTTCTTCCAGTCTGTTTCTCATGATGTACTCCGCATATAGGTTAAATAAGCAGGGTGACAGTATACAGTCTTGATGTAATCCTTTTCCTATTTGGAACCAGTCTGTTGTTCCATGTCCAGTTCTAACTGTTGCTTCCTGACCTGCATATACGTTTCTCACAAGGCAGGTCAGGTGCTCTGGTATTCCCATCTCATTCAGAATTTTCCACAGTTTCTTGTGATCCACACAGTCAAAGGCTTTGGCATAGTCAATAAAGCAGAAATAGATGTTTTACTGGAACTCTCTTGCTTTTTTCATGATCCAGCAGATGTTGGCAATTTGATCGCTGGTTCCTCTGCCTTTTCTAAAACCAGCTTGAACATCTGGAAGTTCACAGTTAACGTATTGCTGAAGCCTGGCTTGGAGAATTTTGAGCATTACTTTACTAGCATGTGAGATGAGTGCAATTGTGCGGTAGTTTGAGCATTCTTTGGCATTGCCTTTCTTTGGGATTGGAATGAAAACTGACCTTTTCCAGTCCTGTGGCCACTGCTGAGTTTTCCAAATTTGCTGGCATATTGAGTGCAGCACTTTCACAGCATCATCTTTCAGGATTTGAAATAGCTCAACTGGAATTCCATCACCTCCACTAGCTTTGTTAGTGATACTGTCTAAGGCCCACTTGACTTCACATTCCAGGATGTGTGGCTCTAGGTGAATGATCACACCGTTGTGATTATCTGAGTCGTGAAGATCTTTTTTGTACAGTTTTTCTGTGTATTCTTGCCACCTCTTCTTAATATCTTCTGCTTCTGTTAGGTCCATACTATTTCTGTCCCTTATCGAGCCCATCTTTGCATGAAATGTTCCCTTGTTATCTCTAATTTTCTTGAAGAGATCTCTAGTCTTGCCCATTCTGTTGTTTTCTTCTATTTCTTTGCATTGATCGCTGAAGGCTTTCTTATCTCTTCCTGCTATTCTTTGGAACTCTGCATTTAGATGTTTATATCTTTCCTTTTCTCCTGTGCTTTTCGCTTATTTTCTTTTCACAGCTATTTATATGGCCTCCCAGACAGCCATTTTGCTTTTCTTTTCCATGGAAATGGTCGTGATCCCTGTCTCCTGTAAAAGTCAGGAACCTCAGTCCATAGTTCATCAGGCACTCTATCTATCAGATCTAGGCCCTTAAATCTATTTCTCACTTCCACTATAGCCATAAGGGATTTGATTTAGGTCATACCTGAATGGTCTAGTGGTTTTCTCCACTTTCTTCAATTTACATCTGAATTTGGCAATAAGGAGTTCATGATCCAAGCCACAAGATCCCAGTCTTGTTTTTGCTGACTGTATAGAGTTTCTCCATCTTTGGCTGCAAATAATATAATCAGTCTGATTTCGGTATTGACCATCTGGTGATGTCCATGTGTAGAGTCTTCTCTTGTGTTGTTGGAAGAGGGTGACCAGTGTGTTGTTTTGGCAAAACTCTATTAGCCTTTGCCCTGCTTCATTCCGTATTCCAAGGCCAAATTTGCCTGTTACTCCAGGTGTTTCTTGACTTCCTACTTTTGCATTCCAGTCCCCTATAATGAAAAGGACATCTTTTTTGGGTGTGAGTTCTAAAAGGTCTTGTAGGTCTTCATAGAACTGTTCAGCTTCTTCAGCATTACTGGTTGGGGCATAGACTTGGATTATTGTGATACTGAATCGTTTGCCTTGGAAATGAACAGAGATCATTCTGTCGTTTTTGAGATTGCATCCAAGCACTGCATTTTGGACTCTTTGGTTGACCATGATGGTTACTCCATTTCTTCTAAGGGATTCCTGCCCGAAGTAGCACATATAACGATCATCTGAGTTAAATTCACCCATTCCAGTCCATTTCAGTTCGCTTATTCCTAGAATGTTGACATTCACTCTTGCCATCTCCTGTTGGACCACTTCCAATTTGCCTTGTTCATGGACCTAACATGCCAGGTTCCTATGCAATATTGCTCTTTACAGCATTGGACCTTGGGTCTACACAGTCACATCCACAACTGTGTATTGTTTTTGCTTTGGCTCCATCCCTTCATTCTTTCTGGTGTTATTTCTCCACTGATCTCCAGTAGCTTATGGGGTACCTATTGACCTGGGAAGTTCCTCTTTCAGTGTCCTATCATTTTGCCTTTTCATACTGTTCATGGGGTTCTCAAGTCAAGAATACTGAAGTGGTTTGCCATTCCCTTCTCCAGTGGACCACATTCTGTCAAACCTCTCCACCATGACCCGCCAGTCTTGGATGGCCCCACGAGCATGGCTTAGTTTCAATGAGTTAGACAAGGCTGTGGTCTAGTGTGATTAGATTGACTAGTTTTCTGTGAGTATGATTTCAGTGTGTCTGCCCTCTGATGCCCTCTTGCAACACCTACTTTCTGACTTGGGTTTCTCTTACCTTGGATGTGGGGTATCTCATCACGGCTGGCCCAGCAAAGCGCAGCCGCTGCTCCTTACCTTGGACGAGGGGTTTCTCCTCACCGCCGCCCCTCCTGACCTTGAACATGGAGTAGCTCCTCTCGGCCCTCCTGCACCCGTGTAACCACTGCTCCTTGGATGTGGAGATATTAAAAAAAAAAAAAAAAAAAAAAACTAGATCAAATTTCTAGAGAGAAACAAAAACACTGAGAAGACAGACTAGAGAGGATTAATGCAGATTAGACAATGTAAAAGCAAAGGTTATCTATTTATTCTGTTCATTTTAAGCAGCGAAGGTGCAGATGAAGATGATGGTACGGGGAGTCACCGTAGCCCACATTTGTTGGTTTCTGGCTACTGACGGAGCTCTGTCCCCATATCACCTCATTTAATTCCCACAAGTCTATGAAGCAGGTGCTATGGTAACCAAGCTGGACCCTATGGTGCTTTCTCAGGACAGACCTGCCCCCACTTGAGTCTTCCACCTGCCTCTCACTTATGAAAAAAAACTTTAACCTCCTAGGTCTTCCCCAAGTTCCAAAGAATACATTTAATCAGAAAAGTAAGAAAAATGCAAAGCCAAAAGAAAACAGGACAAAAGTAATAAAAGTTTAGCCATTAAACAAACTCGAGGACCTTTAGTTCCTCCTTAAGGGCTGTTCTGAGCCAATCGTATGAACTGTTTCACAGACTGCACCATGTGGAAGAAGTCAACTGTATGTAAGCTGTCACAAGCACATAGACCCCAGACGGCTGGAACCAGATTGTTGACGATATTGATCCCTTAATTCTTTTATAACCAACAAATCATAAGAATGCCCACAGGCTGACCACACACCCCCAAACCCCTTCCCCTCAGCCTGTCTTTAAAGCCTTCCCTGAAAGCCACCATGGGAATTCAGGCCTTTTGAGAAAGAGTTGGACACGACTGAGTGACTGAACTGAACTGAACTCAGCATTAGCTGTCTGGACTGCTTGTTTGGTGCCCTGCAATAAATGATGCTCTTTACTTCACCATGACCTGAAGTCAGTAGACTGGCTTTTCTGGGCAAGTGGACTCAAGTTTGGTTCCGTAACACTCTCACCACCCTGTTTCACGCGTGAGAAAATGGAAGACACGGAGCTGAGCAGCTTTCTCCCAGGAAGCATCTGGAACGCCAGGGAGGCAGCCTGGGTTTGGGTTCCAGTTCCCGGCCTCTTTGTTCCATGTGATGCTACATAACCTGTGTTGTGGTCACCATAACATCATCTCTCTGCGGGTGTGTTGCACGCAGCGTGTTGTGTGCATGTGGTCTCTAAAGCCCACAGCCATCAGAGGAGAGAGGGTCGGTTGCCTCCACATTGTGCACGTTCTGCACATGAGGAAAGCAAGGCTCTTGAGGTCAAATGACTTGCCCCAGGGTCCCAAGATGGTAGCTGAAGAAGCTAGAGTTTGAATGTGTTCCCTTTGAACTGTGCCCTGGGACCTCTGGGAACGTCTGGGACAGCAGATTTTGAAGACTTTTTGCAGCATCTATCAAGTCTTCTCTCCCACTAGGGCAAAGACCTCTGGAATCAGCAGAAGTCCTGGCCACTTTTGCTTCTGCCTGATTGAGACCAACTCAGGGGGAAGCTGGGGCTCAGAAGGGTAACCACAGGCCTAGAAGAGTGCACAGGAAGGTCCCACGGTGGTCAGAGCATAAAGGGAAAGAGCATATGGCTACAGAGCACACACGGGGGAGGCATGCCCAAGACTATGCCAGAGAGACTTCATGTATTTGCTGCTTAGTATTTTGCATGCAGATTGCTTTTTCATGTATGAGATGATCAGTTAATGACTGAGTCTAGGAATAAAGGAAAATTAGATTTTAAAGAGACAGGGAAGAGGGAGAGGGAGATCACCCAGCCTTGACCTGACTTTTTTTGGGTAGACCAGTTAGCTGGCAGCAAAGAGGTCAGCCTGTGCTCTATGCTCTTGAACAGCCATCTGACAGGCACCAAAGAAGCTCAGTTTCTGCTCTCGTGGACTCTCTGGCAAACCTTAGGGGTTACTGGTAGAGCGTTTGCAGCAGACTACCCATTTGTAATGCCAAGCATGTCTTGCCATCAGCACCTCCACCCTAGTTGGGCTGGGTCAACGTCATGTGCCTCATTAGGAGTCCCATTTTAAACTGGGGCAGACCTTCTGCAGGGTAAGTTGTCAACACATGTCAATTGCCTTCAAATTGTAGGTGTGCTTTGACTCAGCAAGCCCACTTCAGGAGTACACCCTATAGAAACGATTCTGGGCAGGGACGAGATTTCATCTCAAAGAGTTTTTTCACTGTCCTGCTGTGTGGTCTAGAATAGTATGATATTGGAAATAACCCATATACCCAACAACAGGGGATTCTTTAAATGAATGGCATACAAGGCTACCTTTCAAAATGTTTCTGCAGGAGATGACTTAACAACATAGAAATATGTTTAAGTTATTTTAGTAAATGAAAAGACAGACTGCAATGTACTACCTGTAATCTTTACCTAATTTGATCAGGAAAAAGGATATATATACAGAGAGTAATAGAATCAGGATAACATTGACACGAAAATGTTAATGATGGAAACAACTTAAGCACCCATCAATGGATGAGTGCGTAAAGAAGATTCCATTTGTGTGTGTGTGTGTGTGTACAGACATGTTAAAATAGAGAGTAAAATGGTGGTTACAGAAAGTGGGGTCGGGGGTGGGGGGCTAGGATAAGTATTGTATAAGTGTACGAACTTGCAACAAGTAGTAAATAAGTCCTAGACAGTACAGTGCATATAGACAACAATGTTGTGTCATAATCACCAAACTTGCCTAGAGACTAGACCTTAATTATTCCAGCCACAAAGAGAAATTGTAATTATGTGATGTGATAGAAATTCTAGTTATTGCTGCACTAACACAAGGTCATGATATATAAATGTATCACATCAATATATTGTACACTTAAATTTACACAATGTTATATGTCAATTTCATTGAAAAAATTAATGGTGATGAATGGATTCACAAATGATTTTAAATTGCTTCTAGTTGTTCAAGTTCTCCAAATCCTCTATGCCAAACATGCAATCAAAAACATTTTTTAAAGATATTGAAAACAGAAATAATAAAACTCCGCATTGCCAGAAAAGAGGAAACACAAAGAGCATGGGTGACCTCCAGCAGAGCTGAAGCTGGGAGGGTGGGGGCGAGCTCAGCGAGCAGGGCCCATCTGATATAAGGGGCTGCTGGCTCACAAGGGACTTCCAGTCGCTGCCTCCACTGCTCTGTGCTGCGGTCATGGGCCTCTCCCTGCTCTGTGCACTGCTGGTCTTTGCTGGTAAGTGGGGACACCACCCATGGCCAGGAAGGTGGGGAGGGAAGCTGGGATGCCCTGTATCTCTTTCCTAAACTGAGCTGCTGTGCTGATCGTCACTGCCCCGGTACCAGTCCCCCACTATTCGGCCCCCTGCAAGGAGTCGTCAGTGGCTCAATCCCCTGGAACAGTGGCTTCAGTCAGAGAGCTGTGGATGGCCAAGCTATGTGGCAGGCAAAGGCGGGAAACTAGAAGTTCAGAAACTGGGCTCCAGCTGAACTGACGTCTGTGGTACTTCGGACACAAACTACAGAAATGGATCTGCTCTCCTGTGTCCCTCTGACTAGATAATAGTAATTTCTTACATATGCACACCTCTCCACACTTTTAGGGGACTTTCCTGGTGGCTTAGTCAGTAAAGAATCCGCCTGCAATGCAAGAGACTGAAGTTTGATCCCTGGGTTGGCAAGATCCCCTGGAGAAGAAAATGGCAATCCATTCCAGTATCCTTGCCTGGGAAATCCCATGGACAGCAGAGCCTAGCAGGCTAGAGTCCATGGGGTCGAAAGAGTTGAACATGACTTAGTGATAAACCACTACATTTTTAGAACCCTTTCAGCTCCCTTGACCCTGGGGGTTCTGTGGTCCATTGGGAAATGGTGAAGTTTCCACCTGATCTTTAACAGATCAAATGTTGCAAATCTGGTTGCTAGCAAACTGGAGTTTTTACTTGTTGATCCATCTCAGAATATGTGATATGAAAAAGGATTTGCACTTCATTTTTTAATGTGCTTTATGTTGTTTTGGGGACTCCCAAATTCCCTAGAGGAACACATCAGCAGGGTTACAGTGAAAACCATTAGGAAAACTGCAATCAAGCTGCACAAATTCATCTCTCAGATGCAAAGAGGCAATATGGTGTAGAGATGAAATACACAGAAGAACCTGCATTCAGATGCTGGCCCATCAGCTTCCGGTGGTATGACCTTGGCCAAGTCCCCCTACCCCTCTATATCCTCATCTGTAAAGTGGGCACAATAATATCCTCTTCATTGGGTTGTTAGAAGGACTCTAATGAGAAAATATACACAAAACCTTAGCAAGTGTAAGTAACAGTTAGCGAGAAGTAACTTCACACAAAGTGCATGCATGAGTTAGTAGTGACATGGCCCCTGCCACTGTCACTAACCCTTGGGAGAAGGGGCTCCATCCTCCTAAGCGACAGCTGAGGATGGAAAAAGCAACCAAGGCAGGAATCACTGTTAAGCTAAGTCAGTGTCCTGAAGCCCTCTTGACCACAATTTGAGCTCCTCGATTCCCAAGGACTGGGTTGACCTCAATGTAAAACTGTAAGAAATAAGACCACTGAAAGCACCCTGAATCAAAGCTGAATTTGTTTGCTAGGCGAGGAACAGCTGCAGAATTCAGGTGTGAATTAGTGTGGCTACTTCTAAGCTGGAATAGAAAGGTCTAAACTTGGGGTGCACAAGGGGATGGAGGCTCAGCAAAAAGGTGAGATTCTGAATTCAGATCCCTGGCTGGCCTATTGGGTGCACATTAACTCTCTTGGCCGTGGGCTGTTTCTGGGCCCTTATCACCAGATCTGGGGTTCCAAGGGGCCTGGGGCCATTCCTCAGCACAGTCAAAATTAGTAAGTTTCTCTTAACATCTGCACAGCTAGAGCCACCATGGCAGACGAGAGTGGCAATGTGGACTTCCACACACTGGGACACGACCCACCTGCGAGTCCAGACTCTACCAGTCACCGTTTAGCTGCAGCCCTGGTGGCTCAGACAGTAAAGCATCTGCCTGAAATGGACCCAGATCCAATCCCAGGGTCGGGAAGATCCCCTGGAGAACAGAATGCTATCCACTCCAGTATTCTTTCCTGGAGCATCCCATGGACAGAGGAGCCTAGCAGGCTACAGTCCATGGGTTGCAAAGAGTCGGGCACCACTGAGTAACTATCACTTTCTTCACAAGGCAAGCACCCTGCTTCTGATGGCACCCCCGGCCCACTGCATGAGTTCATCCCAGCCCCAGCTTTCCGTAGTTTAGGGCTCTCCCCTGCTTATTACTCACTTTATTTGAGAGCTTCATTGTAACACCATTTACCTGAGGGTGGGGGGTGAGCTCCCAAAACTAGGGTCACCCGAAGGGGCCTCCCCAGCCCAGTCTGTCTGAGACTCTGGGCTCCATCTGTGTTCTTGGTCATCTCCTGAGGTTGCACACAGGTACATTCCAGTCCCTTTCGCATCTCATCTGTTTCTCCCAAATTCTTCCCTGAACTCACTGGATTAACATATTTTATTTCTCCTAACTCAATATAATGCATTCCTCTCTCCCAATAAAATGAATTTCCTTTATGATCAATTCTCACCAGCAGATATTATGACTGAAGTGTAAAATATTCATGAAAAACATTGATTTCTAAATCACGCTGCTTCCCAGAAGAGCCATGCATAGTTTTTTAAAGAGGCTTTTTTAAAAAATGATTTTATTTATTTTATTTTATTTCTGGGAGTGATGGGTCTCTGTTGCTGGGTGAGGTTTCTCTCTAGTAGCGGTGTGTGGGCTTCTCAGCACGGGGGGTTCTCTTGTTGTGGAAGGAAGGTTCTAGGGGGCGTAGGTTTCAGTAACTGCAGCCCGTGGGCTCTGTAGTTGTGGCTCCCAGGCACGACAGCTGTGGCGCACGGGCTTAGCTGCTCCTCAGCACGTGGGCTCTTCCTGGACCAGGGATTGAACCCGTGTCTCCTGCACTGGCAGGTGGATTCTTTACCACTGAGCCACCAGGGAAGCCCCCACACATACTGTTTAATGTGTGGATTCCCTGTGGGCTGTGGTGGGAGTCAGGGGTGGTGGGGGGAGTGTCTTCCTACTACAGAATGTGACCCAGAGACAGAGCAGAACCAGACTGCCCTGGGCTTTAATCCTGCTCCTCTGTTTACCAGCTACCATGACCTGGAACAAGTTACTGAGCCTCAGTGTGTTCATCCCTAAAATGGAGATTAAAAACAGCATTTATGGTTCCAGTACTGGCTTCTTAGTTTTCATACATATACCATGATGAGAGGAAACTGAATGGGGAGGTGTATGAGATCTCTTTATATGATCTTGGCAACTTTCCTCTACATCGAGAATAAACCAAAATAAAAGGATTAAAAAAAAAAAAAAAGAGTCTCTCATGGAAAGGAAGAAGTCAGTAGGTCTCCACATGAAAAGATCCCTGGTAATCAGTTACCAACTGTCATTATATTTCCAATACCATAGTGTTTGTTGTTACTTTATTATCCAAGGTCATTGGTTTGGCCCAGGCAGAGCAGAGGTGCCAGGCCTGCAGCCCCTGGACTCCCCTGAGACTCACGTCCTCTCCTTGTGGCTGGGCTCCTTGGCAGGTGTGGCTCCAGCCGAGGCCGACATACTGGACCTGAACGAGATGGTCAGACAAGTGACGGGGAAGATCCCCATCTTCTTCTATTCATCCTATGGCTGTTACTGCGGAATTGGTGGCCAAGGCCAACCCAGAGATGCCACAGACTGGTAATGCCTCCCAATCGTGCTTTGCCTCTCCCCAGGGACCCTCCCCTTTCCCCTCCTGCTTCTTCTCCATCCATTTATTCATTTGGTGCCATGTGCTTTTGAAGCCTAGCCTGAAGGAGTTTGAGCATTACCTTGCTAGCATGTGAAGCGAGCACAATTGTGCAGTAGTTTGAACATTCTTTGGCATTGCCTTTCCTTGGGATCAGAACGAAACCTGACTTTTTCAGTCCTGTGGCTACTGCTGTTTTCCAAATTTCCCTGCCTTATTGAGTGTAGTACTTTTACAGCATCATCTTTTAGGGTTTGAAAGAGCTTACCTGGAATTCCATCACTTCCAATAGCTTTGTTTCTAGTAAAGCTTCCTAAGGCCTACTTGACGTCACACAGCAGGATGTCCGGCTGTAGGTCAGTGACCACACTATGGTGGTTATCCATGTTATTAAGTCCTTTTTTGTATAGTTCTTCTGTGTATTCTTGCCACGTCTTCTTAATCTCTTTCACTTCTGTTAGGTCCATACCATTTCTGTCCTTTATTGTGCCCATTTTTGCATGAAATATTCCCATGGTGTCTCCAATTTTGTTGGCAAGATCTCTAGTCCTTCCCAATGTACTGTTTTCCTCTATTTCTTTGCACTGTTCACTGAGGAAGGCTTTCTTATCTCTCTGTGCTCTTCTCTGGAACTCTGCATTGATTTGGAAATATCTTTCCCTTTGTGTTTTGCCTTTCGCTTTTCTGCTTTTCTCAGCTATTCCTAAGGTATCCTCAGACAACTATTTTACTTTCTTACGTATTTTTTTCTTTGGGATGATTTTGGTTACCACCTCCTGTATGATGTTCCAAACCTCAGTCCATAGCTTTCTTCAAGACACTCTGTCTATCAGATCTAATCCCTTGAATCTATTAATCACCTCCACTGTATAATCACAAGGGATTTGATTTAGGTCTTACCTGAATGTTCTCATGTTTTTCCCTGCTAGGAACTCTGCTAAGCTTCAATCCAGCCCCAGCCCTTCTGGAGGGTTCCCCAGACTTTCTGAAGTCTGCCTTGCACCCTCAACCCCAAACTAGTTAGAAGAGCCACAAACACTTCCCATTGCCGTTGAACATTGTTTTTAAAAAAGTCCCACTTTATTTTGCCACAATCTCATTGGTTTTCACAGCAACGCAGGGATCTACCAGAGGAGGGATGAGAGCCAGCCAGGCCCGAGGCCAGCACCCTCACCCACCACATACAGCTTGTATGATCCTGGGCATGTGGCCTGACCTCCCAGAGCCTCAGTTTCCTCATTTGTGCAATGGGGATAATGCTAGTACATCTATCCCAGAGCGGCCAAAAGGATTAAGAGAGAATTCCTAGGTAGAGCAGTTGCCTGGTACACAGGAGGGAATCTTCTTTCCTGCAATGCTGGAGACCCAGGTTCGATTCCTGGTTCAGGAAGAGCCCCTGGAGAAGGAAATGGCAACCCACTCCAGTATTCTTGCCTGGAGAATCATACGGACAGAGGAGCCTGGCGGGCTACAGTCCATGGGGTCACAAGAGTCAGAGACGCCTTAGAGACTAAACCACCACCTGGTACACAGGAAGCACTCGAGAAGTTTTAGCTAGAAAGAAGACTAGACCCTGCAGGCCTTGACTTCCAGGTGGACACGCAGTTTCTGCTCTGGGGCAGGGGCAACATGAGACTCAAGTCAGCCAAGGACTCACCTACCTCCTGTCCTATCCTGCCAGGTGCTGCTATGACCACAACTGCTGCTACGGTTACCTGACACCCCACAACTGTGACTACCACTACGACCACTATGACTACACCTTTTTCCAGGGGAAAGTCCAGTGTTGTGAGTGCCTGGGCCTCAGGGTTGGAGTAGGAGGCTGAGCAAAGGAGTTACCGCACACATTGCTTTCGTATGCTGTGTGACAAAGCACAAGCTGCTCAGCCTCTCTGTTTTTCTCATATATCCAGTTCAATATCTGGGCTGTGAAGGAGAGGCAGCAATAGGGGTAGAAGTACGGAGAGGTCCCATAGGGACTTTGACCCCTTTAGGATCTGGAAGGCTGCCAGACCTCAGCTTAGATCCCAGACCCACCACCGACCAGCTGTGTGACCTTGAACACTTTGCTTAACTTCTCTGAACCTCAGGATCCTCCTCTGGAAACTCAGGATGATAACAGCATTCTACTCCATAAAGTTAATTCAAAAACTAAAATAGGAGGAGACATAAGGTGCCTTGCAGATGCATGCTTGAATATTACTCAGGCTACCAAGGTTCACTTCAGTTCAGTCACTCAGTCATGTCTGACTCTTTGTGACCCCATGAACCGCAGCACACCTGGCCTCGCTGTCCATCACCAACTCCTGGAGTTTACTCAAACTCAAGTCCATTGAGTGGGTGATGCCATCCAACCATCTCATCCTCTGTCATCCCCTTCTCCTCCTGCCTTCAATCTTTCCCAGCATCAGGGTCTTTTCAATGAGTCAGTTCTTCACATCAGGTGGCCACGGTTTGGAGTTTCAGCTTCAGCATCAGTCCTTCCAATGAATATTCGGACTGATTTCCTTTAGGATGGACTAGTTGGATCTCCTGGCAGTCCAAGGGACTCTCAAGAGTCTTCTCCAACACCACAGTTCAAAAGCATCAAGTCTTCTGTGCTCAGCTTTCTTTATAGTCCAACTCTCACATCCATACATGACCACTGGAAAAACCGTAGCCTTTACTAGACGGACCTTTGTTGGCAAAGTAATGTCTCTGGTTTTCAATATGTTGTCTAGGTTGGTCATAACTTTTATTCCAAGGAGTAAGCATCTTTTAATTTCATGGCTGCAATCACCATCTGCAGTGATTTGGGAGCCCAGAAAAATTAAGTCAACCACTGTTTCCACTGTTTCCCCATCTATTTCCCATGAAGTGATGGGACTGGATGCCATGATTTTAGTTTTCTGATAGCTGAGCTTTAAGCCAACTTTTTCACTCTCCTCTTTCACCTTCATCAAGAGGCTCTTTAGTTCTCCTTCACTTTCTGCCATAAGGGTGGTACCATCTGCATATCTGAGGTTATTGATAATTCTCCCAGCAATCTTGATTCCAGCTTGTGCTTCCTCCCGCCCAGCGTTTCTCATGATGTACTCTGCATAGAAGTTAAATAAGCAGGGTGACAATATACAGCCTTGACATACTGCTTTTCCTATTTGGAACCAGTCCATTGTTCATGTCCAGTTCTAACTCTTGCTTCCTGACCTGCATATAGGTTTCTCAAGAGGCAGGTCAGGTGGCGTGGCATTCCCATCTCTTTCAGAATTTCCACAGTTTATTATGGTCCACGCAATCAAAGTCTTTGTCATAGTCAATAAAGCAGAAATAGATTTTTTTTTGGCATTCTCTTGCTTTTTTGATGATCCAGCAGATGTTAGCAATTTGATTGCTGGTTCCTCTGCCTTTTTGAAAACCAGCTTGAACATCTGGAAGTTCACGGTTCATGTATTGCTGAAGCCTGGCTTGGAGAATTTTGAGCATTACTTTACTAGCATGTGAGATGAGTGCAATTGTGTGGTAGTTTGAGCATTCTTTGGCATTGCCTTTGTTTGAGATTGGAATGAAAAGTGACCTTTTCCAGTCCTGGGGCCACTGCTGTGTTTCCCAAATTTGCTGGTATATTGAGGGAAGCATTTTCATAGCATCATCTTTCAGAATTTGAAATAGCTTAACTGGATTTCCATCACCTCCACTAGCTTTGTTCATAGTGATGCTTCCTAAGGCCCATTTGACTTCACATTCCAGGATGTCTGGCTCTAGGTGAATGATCACACCATCGTGATTATCTGGGTCGTGAAGATCTTTTTTGTACAGTTCTTCTGTGTATTCTTGCCACCTCTTCTTAATATCTTCTGCTTCTTTTAGGTCCCTACCATTTCTGTCCTTTATTGAGCCCATCTTTGCATGAAAGGTTCCCTTGGTATCTCTAATTTTCTTGAAGAGGTCTCTAGTCTTTCTCATTCTATTGTTTTCCTCTATTTCTCTGCGTTGATTGCCTGAGGAAGGCTTTCTTATCTCTCCTTGCTATTCTTTGGAACTCTGCATTCAAATGGGTTTATCTTTCCTTTTCTTGCCAGGGTCCAGCCCAGGCTGGATCCAGGGATTCCCTCGGGAGGACAGCGTTGGCGAAAAGGATAGAAGTAGAGAAAGAGATAAGGAAAGAATTTTGCAGTTAAGAAAATAGAGGAGAGAAAAGAGGCTGATATTCTTTGGTTTACACAGAAAGTCAATAAAGCCCCAGCACGGGACTTGCTCTGTTCACGTAGGCTGCAGGCGCCCTCTCGAATCGCAGAAGGTGCTCCACCTTAGGCACCTTCTCGAGTGGGTCTTAGAAGCCCAGTCAGGAAAGTGAATGCAGAGGGCCCCTGCGCTCCACGGAATATCAGCCTGAAAAGGAAAAGGAAAGAGAAACAATGACACGGGGAGACCAAGCTTCGGTGAGCAAGGCCCACACTTTATTTTCCAAAGTAGTTTTTATACCTTAAGTTGTGCATAGAGGATAATGGGGGGGAGGGAGGGGGGATGGTGGGTAGAGTCTTGCAAGGTCAGCAGTCCTTGATCCTTATTGAAGCCAGGCTTTCTTTCTGAAAACTTATTATATGCAAAAGCTTTAGGTGATTTACATCATCTTCTGGCCAGGAGGCCTGTTAACATTTTATGACCCTTTCTTCAGAAAACTTTTTTTTCTCTAAAGGTGATTATTCTAAAGTCAGGCGCCACCCTCTGAAAGCATTAGATAAAGTTGCATTCCTATAGGGCAAAAGTGTGGTGGGCTATAACAAGAAAAGAATTAACTCAAGGGTCCAAGGTTACAAACATTAAAGCTACTACTTACATTTCTATACACCAACTATATTAATACACTCCTAGGGACACAGTAGGTAAGGGATAGGGAAACTTGGCAGCAAGCATTAGCTCAACAAAGAAATCCTCTACTAGTTCTATTCTAACAATTTTAACTCTCTGAGAAGCTCTGCATTGTTAGAATATCTTAAGCTTCCCGTGCCTCTCGTGGTTGGGAGGCTGTGAATAATCACATGTGTAGCTGCAGGAGTCCGAACAAACCTGTCAGGCAAGCTAGAAAGTCATCAGAGGGGTTTGAATTGAAACACTCCTATTATGCCCAGGAGAATTATTAATTAGAGCTCTAAGTTAATTTTCTTCAGAGAAAAGTGGTTGGGGATAGCCCCCCATTAATGTCAGAAGAGTTGGTGAAAGTTGTGAAATAGTAAAACAGACAGATTCTGGTTTTGGGGTAGACGCTCAGGCAGATGGGGGTGGGGGGTGGGGGGTGGCCTCGAGCTCTGACTCACCTTGCCCATCAAAGCTCTCCCGCATGACCTTGTCATGGGTGGGGACTCCTGTTCTGGCTCCCGGCATTTTCTCCTTTGCTTTTTGCTTCCCTTCTTTTCATAGCTATTTGTAAGGCCTCTTCAGACAGCCATTTTGCTTTTTTTTGCATTTCTTTTTCTTGGGAATGGTCTTGATTCCTGCCTCCTGTACAGTGTCACGAATCTCCATCCATAGTTCATCAGGCACTTTGTCTATCAGATCTAGTCCCTTAAATCTATTTCTCACTTTTACTATACAGCCATAAGGGATTTGATTAAGGTCATACCTGAATGGTCTAGTGGTTCTCTCCACTTTCTTCAATTTAAGTCTGAATTTGGCAATAAGAAGTTCATGATCTGAGCCACAGTCAGCTCCCAGTCTTGTTTTTGCGGACTGTATAGAGCTTCTCCATCTTTGGCTGCAAAGAATATAATCAATCTGATTTCAGTGTTGACCATCTGGTGATGTCCATGTGTAAAGTCTTCTCTTGTGTTGTTGGAAGAGGGTTTTGCTGTGACCAGTGTGTTCTCTTGGAAGAACTCTATTAGCCTTTGCCCTGCTTCATTCTGTACTCCAAGGCCAAATTTGCCTGTTACTCCAGGTGTTTCTTGACTTCCTACTTTTGCATTCCAATCCCTTTAATGAAAAGGACATCTTTTTTCACTGTTAGTTCTAGAAGGTCTTGTAGGTCTTCATAGAACCGTTCAACTTTGGCGTCTTCATTTTTACTGGTTGGGGCATAGACTTGGATTACCATGATATTGAATGGTTTCCCTTAGAAACAAAGAGAGATCATTCTGTCATTTTTGAGACTGCATCCAAGTACTGCATTTCGGACTCTTTTGTTGACTATGATGGCTACTCCATTTCTTCTAAGGGATTCTTGCCCATAGTAGTAGACATAATTGTCATCTGAGTTAAATTCACCCATTCCAGTCCATTTTAGTTCGCTGATTCCTAGAATGTCAATGTTCACTCTTGCCATCTCCTGTTTGACCACTTCCAATTTGCCTTGATTCATGGACCTAACATTTCAGGTTCCTGTGCAATATTGCTCTTTATAGCATCAAATCTTGCTTCTATCACCAGTCCCATCCACAAATGGGTGTTTTTTTTTGTTTTGTTTTGTTTTGTTTTGCTTTGGCTCCATCCCTTCATTCTTTCTGGAGTTATTTCTCCATTGATCTCCAGTAGCATATTGGACACCTACTGACCTGGGGAGTTCATCTTTAAGTGTCCTATCTTTTTGCCTTTTCATACTGTTCATGGGGTTCTCAAGGCAAGAATACTGAAGTGGTTTTCCATTTCCTTCTCCAGGGACCACATTCTGTCAGACCTCTCCACCATGACCTGTCCATCTTGGGTGGCCCCACACGGCATGGCTTAGTTTCATTGAGTTACTGAGGATACTGTTCATTTTTTCATCTTCCTGGGTTCTTAGAGCAGCCCAGATAGGAGGCAGCACCACTCTGGTGATCATTTTCTTGTTGTTGTTGTTGGTCACTAAGTCACATCTTACTCTTCGCAACCCCATGAAGTGTGACCAGCCCATCACCTCTGTCCATGGGAATTGCCAGGCAAAAATACTGGAGTGTGTTGCCGTTTCCTTCCTCAGAGGATTTTCCTGACCCAATACTTGAACCCATGTGTCTTGCTTGGCAGGCAAATTCTGAGCCACCTGGGAAGCCCTGATCTCCATTTTACTGACAAGAGAACTGAAACTAGAGTGACCTGTTTCCTTAGGGTCACACAGCTACAAATGAGTAGCCTGGGTTGTAACTCAGGTCACCAAGCCCCAGGGTCCACACACAGAAAAAGGCAGCAAGTCCCGGGGCTGGAAGCTGAATGGGATCACCAGCTCCCTGTCAACTGACAACTTAGTGGCAACAACTGAAATGGCCAACATTTATTGACCACTTACTATGTGCTAAAGGCTTTGCCTTCTTATTTTAATCTGAATATATGTGTGTGTGTGTGTGTGGGTATACATATTCTTTTTCAGATTCTTATCCCTTATAGATTATTACAAAATATTGAGCAGAGTTCCCCATGCTAAGCAGTAGGTCCGGCTCTCTTATCCCCATTTGACAGATGGTGAAACTGAAGCACCATGGTCCGTCTTTCCTCAAGGTCTTGGCACATGATGTTCCTTCTGCTAGGAACAATCCGTCTCCTCCACCCTGGCTTTCCAGAGTAGGAGCAACAGCTCACTCTTCTGATCTCAGCTCAAATGGCTTTTGACACTCAGTCAGTCCCATCAGTCACCAGCTCAGAGCCCCTGCCTTGTTCCTTACTTCCGGGTAAGCACAGTTGCACTCACTTCTGTGAAGGGCAGGGAGGCCTGGCATGCTGCCATCCGTGGGGTCACAAAGAGTCAGACAGGACTGAGCCACTGAACAACAACAACCACACGCTTCTCTGACATTTGCCCACCCCCGCCCCGCCCCAGGGGAGTGTGAACTCAGGGGTCCATTCTGTTCTCCTCTCCCTCCTAAGACTCCCGAAGGACAGGTGCTCAGTTGCTTACTGAACGGATGAATGAACGAAGGACCAATGGCACAAAGGGAGGTCACACCCCATGCCCAAGGTCACAGAGCCAGAGTCCAAGGACCCGGGAAGGGCACCAAAGGGTGGACGAGGGCTGAGCTGCCTTCAGCAGCTCCCCTCCAGGGGCGACGACCCACCCTACCACGGGAAGGGGCAGACCGCTTAAGTGCCCTCCTTCACTCCCTCGCAGCCACCAAGGGGAGCTGGTGTGAGCAGCAGCTGTGCGCCTGTGACAAGACGTTGGCCTTCTGCCTGCAGCGGAACCTGAACACCTACAAGAATCACCTGCGTCATCTGTCCAGATGCGAGGGCGAGACTCTAGCCTGTCCCCCTGCATCTTGAGCTCTGGGGAAGGCCCCCCAGGACCACTGGCCACAGCCCCGACCTCTGCCTGGAGCCTTTAAAGCACTCCTGGAAGAGGAAGGGGCTTGGCCTCACCCCTAGCTACCACTTGCCTCTTGGACCTTCTGAATCTCCCAGGCTGTCTGTTCCGAGGGTGGATTGAGATCTTAGGAAAAACCAAGGCCAGGGAGCCGACAGCGGGTGTGTGTATTTGGAGCAAAGCAGTGGGTACTGAGGGAAGGGTCTGGGGGCGGGGCAGGCAGGTTCTCCCTTCATGACCACTCACCAGGCCCCTCCAGGTTCCCCCTGCCCCTAAAACACCATCCAAGCAGCTGCCAGAGTGGCCTCTGTAAAGGGCGATATGGATCTTTCTGTCCATGGGACTCTGCTTCTTCAAACCCCAAGGCCCCGAGTCCTGCCTCCCGCTCCATCCCACCCCTCCAGTCATCACAGGACACATGTGTACTTATGGCTGATTCATGCTGATGTGTGGCAGAAACCAACACAATATTATAAAACAATTATCCTCCAATTATAAAGAAATAAATGAAAACAAAACAAAACAAAACCACAACCCCAAGGCTCTGCACATCCAGGACGGGGCGGGGGGCTGCAGGCAGGGTGTCTGGCACCCGTTACTACCTGGCACTGTGTCCCTGTCCCTTGGAGCCTTGGGGACCCTCGCAGACTTGGCTAATGCTTATCTTGGACTCTGGTGCCCAAAGCAGTACCCCGAACCCAGAGGGGTTCAGTAAATACTTTTTGAGGCAAGGACTAGACCAAGCTCCCTGGACTCCAGGTCTGCAGGCCATGGGGCTTCTGGGCACTCTTTCCTCTAGACTGCCAGGCATTTGCTCAACCTGGACTTCTGCAGTGATGCTCCGCTGGCTTGCTGTCCCCCAGGTAGCTAAGCCCACCCGAGGCTCCTCGGGGTCCAAGGACCCCTTCCTACAGAAGTCTTCTCCGGCCGATTCCTCTCCAGTTCCAAGGGCTCAGTCCCACCCTCAAGTTCCCGCAGCACTTAACGGGTCTTCACCTTGCCGAGCTCCCGCTTGAGTGGTGTGTGATTGTCTGGGCCGCTCTGAGCAGACTGGAGCTCCGGGAGGGTGGAGTTTGCTTCACTCTCATCTCTGCTTCCTCTGCTCCCCCAGGTGATAGGTGTGCAGTCAATGCTTTGGAATCAAAGAGCCCCCAGAGAAGAGATGGAGGTGGGGGCAGGTGGTGTTCAGGCCCCACCCAGATCCCCTCTTGGCCCAGGTCCCCAACCCAGGGGTCAGCTGCCAAGTGCGCACTTCAGCTTCCTTCTCTTGAGGATTGGCCCCAGGCTGCTGGGTGCCACCCTGCTCATCACCCACCCCTCCTCGCCCACCTCTAACCAGTGAGTTGGGAGAATGATACCGTGGAGGGCATAACCGCCCTCTCCCCGCTTGATACAAGGCCACCTGGGTCATACATGGCATGCCCAGGGCTCCTCCTGGATCAGCCTAGATGTCTGGATCCATGCCCTGGACTGCCCTGTCTTCCTCTTTCTCCTACAGGTTTCTCCCTAAGGAACTTCCTCAATAAATCATTCCCTTGCCCAAGAATTCTCATCCCAGGCTTGGCAGTTAGGGAATCTGCCTTCATTGGATGAATGGATAGATGGTGAATATATTCTTACAAGAAGTCCCACCTGTCATTCATAAAGGATTAGCTACATGGCCGGGGCACCTGGAGCCACCCACACCATCCGGGCTGTGACACACATCTGTGAAAGAGCTGACCGAGTGGTTTCCCATCTGCGTGAAGCTCAGAGGCTCATGCCGGAGAGCACAGTAGAGGCTAAGAACTATGGGTGCCAGGTTCAGATTCCAAGGTCTTTATTGGCAGTCCAGTGGCTAGAACTCTGCACCTTCTCTGCCAAGGGCCCAGGTTCGATCCCTGTTTGGGGAACTAAGATCCCAAAACCTGAGCAGTTCAGTCCAATCACCCAGTAGTTTCCAACTCTTTACGACCCCATGGTGGGGCTCGCCAGCCTCCCTGTCCATCACCAACTCCAAGAGCTTACTCAAACTCATGTCCATTGATGAGTCAGTGATGCCATCCAACCATCTCATCCTCTTTTATCCCCTTCTCTTCCCACCTTCAATCTTTCCCAGCATCAGGGTCTTTTCCAATGTGTCAGTTCTTCACATCAGGTGGTCAAAGTATTGGAGTTTCAGCTTCAGCATCAGTCCTTCCAATGAATATTCAGGACTGATTTTCTTTAGGATGGACTGGTTGGATTTCCTTGCAGTCCAAGGCACTCTCAAGAGTCTTCTCTAACATCACAGTTCAAAAGCATCAGTTCTTCGGCGCTCAGCTTTGTGTATAGTTCAACTCTCACATCCGTACATGACCACTGGAAAAACCATAACTTTGACTAGCTAGTCACTAGACATAGCTCTGTCAACCATACTTTGTTGGCAAACTAACGTCTCTGCTTTTTAATATACTGTCTTGGTTGGTCATAACTTTTCTTCCAAGGAGTAAGTGTCTTTTAATTTCATGGCTGCAGTCACCATCTGCAGTGATTTTGGCCCAAAAAAATAGTCTGTCATGGTTTCCGTTGTTTCCCTATATTTGCCATGAAGTGCTGGGACCTGATGGCGTGATCTTAGTTTTCTGAATGTTGAGCTTTAAGCCAACTTTTTCACTCGCCTCTTTCACTTTCATCATGAGGTTCTTAAGTTCTTCGCTTTCTGCCATAAGGGTGGTGTCATCTGCATATCTAATGTTATTAATATTTCTCCCGGCAATCTTGATTCCAGCTTGTGCTTCATCCAGCCCAGTGTTTCGCATGATGTACTCTGCATAGAAGTTAAAATAGCAGGGTGACCATATACAGCCTTGATGTACTCCTTTTTCTATTTGGAACCAGTCTGTTGTTCCATGTCCAGTTCTAACTGTTGCTGCTTGACCTGCATACAGATTTCTCAGGAGGCAAGTAAGGCTGTCTGGTATTCCCATCTCTTGAAGAAGTTCCACAGTTTGTTGTGATCCACACAGTCAAAGGCTTTGGCATAGTCAATAAAGCAGAAGTAGATGTTTTTTCTAAAACTCACTTGCTTTTTCAATGATCCAGTGAATGTTGGCAATTTGATCTCTGGTTCCTCTGCCTTTTCTCAATCCAGCTTGAACATCTGGAAGCTCATGGTTCACATACTATTGAAGCCTGGCTTGCAGAATTTTGAGCATTACTTTGCTAGTGTGTGAAATGAGTGCAATTGTGCGATAGTTTCAACATTCTTTGGCATTGCCTTTCTTTGGGGACTGGAATGAAAACTGACCTTTTCCAGTCCTGTGGCCACTGCTGAGTTTTCCAAATTTGCTGGCATATTGAGTGCAGCGCTTTCACAGCATCATCTTCTAGGATTTGAAGTAGCTCAACTGGAATTTCATCACCTCCACTAACTTTGTTCATAGTGATGCTTTCTAAGGCCCACTTGACTTCACATTCCAAGATATCTGGCTCTATATGAGTGATCACATCATCATGATTATCTGGGCCATGAAGATCTTTTTTGTGTAGTTTTCTGTGTATTGTTGCCACCTCCTCTTAATATCTTCTGCTTCTGTTTGGTCTATACAATTTCTGTCCTTTATTGTGCCCATCTTTACATGAAAAGCTCCCTTGGTATCTTTAATTTTCTTGAAGAGATCTCTAGTCTTTCCCATTCTAGTGTTTTCCTCTATTTCTTTGAATTGATCGCTGAGGATGGCTTTCTTATCTCTCCTTGCTACTCTTTGTACAACATCACAAACCTCTGTCCATAGTTCATCAGGCACTCTGTCTATCAGATATAATCCCTTGAATCCATTTCTCACTTCCACTATATACTTGTAAGGGAGTTGATTTTGGCACCTCACTCCAGTACTCTTGCCTGGAAAATCCCATGGACGGAGGAGCCTGGTAGGCTGCAGTCCATGAGGTCGCTAAGTGTCGGACACGACTGAGCGACTTCACTTTGACTTTTCACTTTCATGCATTGGAGAAGGTAATGGCAACCCACTCCAGTGTTCTTGCCTGGAGAATCCCAGGGACGGGGGAGCCTGGTGGGCTGCTGTCTGTGGGGTCACACAGAGTCGGACATGACTGAAGCGACTTAGCAGCAGCAGCAGCAGCAGCAGCAGCAGCATACCTGAATGGTTTAGTGGTTTTCCCTACTTTCTTCAATTTAAGTCTGAATCTAGCAATAAGGAGTTCATGATGATAGCCACAGTCAACTCCCATTTTATTTTTGCTGACTGTATAAAACTTCTCCTATAGAACTTCTCCTTCTTCTTCTTCTCTTAGACTACAAAGAATATAATCAATCTGATTTTGGTATTGACCATCTGGTGATGTCCACGTGTAGAGTCTTCTCTTGTGTTGTTGGAAGAAGGTGTTTGCTATGAACAGTGCATTCTCTTGGCAAAATACTCTTAGCCTTTGACCTGCTTCATATTGTACTCCAAGGCCAAATTTGCCTGTTACTCCAGGTATCTGTTGACTTCCTACTTTTGCATTCCAGTCTCCTATAAAGAAAAGGACATCTTTTTTGGGTGTTAGTTCTAGAAGGTTCTGTAGGTCTTCATAGAACCATTCAATTTCAGCTTCTTCAGCATTACTGGTTGGGTCAGAGACTTGGATTACCATGATATTGAATGGTTTGCCTTGGAAACGAACAGAGATCATTCTGTCATTTTTGAGATTGCATCCAAGTACTGCATTTCAGACTCTTTTATTGACTATGATGGCTACTCCATTTCTTCTAAAGGATTCTTGCCCACAGTAGTAGATATAATGGTCATCTGAGTTAAATTCACCCATTCCAGTGCATTTTAGTTCACTGATTCCTAGAATGTTGATGTTCACTCTTGCCATCTCCTGTTTGACCACTTCTGATTTACTTTGAACCATGGACCTGACATTGCAGGTTCCTGTGCAACAGTGCTCTTCACAGCGTCGGACTTTACTTCCACCACCAGTCAGGTCCACAGCTGGGTGTTGCTTTTGCTCTGGCTCTGTCTCTTCTTGATCAAGATGGCAAGTACAAGGATGATTGCTCATCTTCTCTTGTGAGAACTCCAAAATTACAATGAGCTGCTGAACAAAAATCGACAAGGGAATGTTGGATCCCACCAAAAAAAGACACGCCACGTCCAAGGACAAAGGAGAAGCCCCAGCAAGATGGCTCAGTTCAGTTTAGTTCAGTCGCTCAATCATGTCTGACTCTTTGCCACCCATGAATCGCAGCACGCCAGGCCTCCCTGTCCATCACCAACTCCCAAAGTTTATGCAAACTCACGTCCATCAAGTCAGGGATGCCATCCAGCCATCTCATCCTCTGTTGTCCCCTTCTTCTCCTGCCCCCAATCCCTCCCAGCATTAGTGTCTTTTCCAATGAGTCAATTCTTTGCATGAGGTGGTCAAAGTATTGGAGTTTCAGTGGTAACATCAGTCCTTCCAATGAACACCCAGGACTGATTTCCTTTAGAATGTACTGGTTGGATCTCCTTGCAGTCCAAGGGACTCTCAAGAGTCTTGTCCAACACCACAGTTCAAAAGCATCAATTCTTCGGCCCTCAGCTTTTTTCACAGTCTAACTCTAATATTCATACATGACCACTGGAAAAACCATAGCCTTGACTAGACAGATCTTTGTTGGCAAAGTAGTGTCTCTGCTTTTCAATATGCTATCTAGATTGGTCATAACTTTCCTTCCAAGGAGTGTCTTTTAATTTCCTGGCTGCAATCACCATCTGCAGTGATTTTGGAGCACCAAAAAATAAAGTCTGACACTGTTTCCACTGTTTCCCCATCTATTTGCCATGAAGTGATGGGACCAGATGCCATGATCTTGGTTTTCTGAATATTGAGCTTTAAGCCCACTTTTTCACTCTCCTCTTTCACTTTCATCAAGAGGCTTTTTAGTTCCTCTTCACTTTCTGCCATAAGGGTGGTGTCATCTACATATCTGAGGTGACTGATATTTCTCCCAGCAATCTTGATTCCAGCTTGTGCTTCTTCCAGCCCAGCGTTTCTCGTGATGTACTCTGCATATAAGTTATATAAACAGGGTGACAATATACAGCCTTGACGTACTCCGTTTTCTATTTGGAACCAGTCCGTCGTTCCATGTCCAGTTCTAACTGTTGCTTCCTGACCTGAACACAGGTTTCTCTAGAGACATGTCAGATGGTCTGGTATTCCTATCTTTTTCAGAATTTTCCACAGTTTCTTGTGATCCACACAGTCAAAGGCTTTGGCATAGTCAATGAAGCAGAAATAGATGTTTTTCTGGAACGCTCTTGCTTTTTCCATGATCCAGCGGATATTGGCAATTTGATCACTGGTTCCTCTGCCTTTTCAAAAACCAGCTTGAACATCTGGAAGATCACTGTTCATGTATTGCTGAAGCCTGGCTTGGAGAATTTTGAGCATTACTTTACTAGCATGTGAGATGAGTGCAATTGTGCGGTAGTTTGAGCATTCTTTGGCATTGCCTTTCTTTGGGATTGGAATGAAAACGAACCTTTTCCAGTCCTCTGGCCACTGCTAAGTTTCCAAATTTGCTGGCATATTGAATGAAGAACTTTCACAGCATCATCTTTCAGGATTTGAAATAGCTCAACTGGAATTCCATCACCTCCACTAGCTTTGTCATAGGAAGTGATGTTTCCTAAGGCCCATTTGACTTCACATTCCAGGATGTCTGGCTCTAGGTGAGTGATCACACCATTGTGATTATCTGGGTCGTTTACATCTTTTTTGTACAGTTCTTCTGTGTATTGTTGCCACCTCCTCTTAATATCTTCTGCTTCTGTTAGGTCCATACCATTTCTGTCCTTTATTGAGCCCATCTTTGCATGAAATGTTCCCTTGGTATCTGTAATTTTCTTGAAGACATCTCTAGTCTTTCCCATTCTGTTGTTTTCCTCTATTTCTTTGTATTGATAGCTGAGGAAGGCTTTCTTATCTCCTTTGCTATTCTTTGGAACTCTGCATTCAAATGGGAATATCTTTCCTTTTCTCCTTTGCTTTTCACTTCTCTTCTTTTCCCAGCTATTTGTAAGGCCTCCTCAGAGAACCATTTTGCTTTTTTGCATTTCTTTTCCGTGGGGATGGTCTTGATCCCTGTCTCCTGTACAACGTCACGAACCTCCATTGATAGTTCATCAGGCACTCTGTCTATCATATCTAGTCCCTTAAATCTATTTCTCACTTTCACTATATAATCGTTAGGGATTTGATTTAGGTCATATCTGAATGGTCTAGTGGGAGAGGAGCTACTCCATGTTCTAGGTCAGGAGGGGTGGCCATGAGGAGGTACCCCTCATCCAAGGTAAGGAGCAGAGGCTGCCCTTTGCTGGAGCAGCCATGAAGAGATACCCCACGTCCAAGGTAAGAGAAACATAATTAAGATGGTAGGTGTTACGAGGGGACATCAGAGGGCAGACACACTGAAACCATAATCATGAAAACTAGCCCATCTGATCACACGGACCACAGCCTTGTTTAACTCAGTGAAACAAAGCCATGCCGTGTGGGGCCACCCAAGATGGATGGGTCATGGTGGAGAGGTCTGACAGAATGTGGTCCACTGGAGAAGGGAATGGCAAACCACTTCAGTATTCTTGCCTTGAGAACCCCATGAACAGTAGGAAAAGGCAAAAAGATAGGACACTGAAAGATGAACTCCCCTGGTCATTAGGTACCCAATATGCTACTGGATATAAGTGGAGGAATAACTCCAGAAAAAATGAAGGGATGGAGCCAAAGCAAAAACAATACACAGTTGTGGATGTAACTGATGATGTACGCAAGGTCCAGTGCTGTAAAGAGCCATATTGCATAGGAATCTGGAATGTTAGGTCCATGAACAAGGCAAATTGGAAGTGGTCAAACAGGAGATGGCAAGAGTGAATGTCAACATTCTAGGAATCAGTGAACTAAAATAGACTGGAATGGGTGAATTTAACTCAGATGACCATTATATCTACTACTGTGGGCAGGAATCCCTTGGAAGAAATGGAGTAGCCATAGCGGTCAACAAAAGAGTCTGAAATGCAGTACCTGGGTGCAATCTCAAAAACGACAGAATGATCTCTGTTCGTTTCCAAGGCAAACCATTCAATATCACGGTAATCCAAGCCTATGCCCCAACCAGTAACGCTGAAGAAGCTGAAGTTGAACGGTTCAATGAAGACCTACAAGACCTTTTAGAACTAACACCCAAAAAAGATGTCCTTTTCATTATAGGGGACTGGAATGCAAAAGCAGGAAGTCAGGAAACACCTGGAGTAACAGGCAAATTTGGCCTTGGAGCATGGAATGGAGCAGGGCAAAGGCTAATAGAGTTTTGCCAAGAGAACGCACTGGTCATAGAAAACACCCTCTTCCAAAAACACAAGAGAAGACTCTACACATGGACATCACCAGATGGTCAACACTGAAATCAGATTGATTATATTCTTTGCAGCCAAAGATGGAGAAGCTCTATCCAGTCAGCAAAAACAAGACTGGGAACTGACTGTGGCTCAGATCATGAACTCCTTATTGCCCTTGGAGAGGAGACAGAATGAAAACCACAATCACAGAAAACTAATCAAATTGATCACATGGACCACAACTGTGTCTAACTCAATGAAACTATGAGCCATGCTGTGTAGGGCCACCCAAGATGGATCGGTCATGGTGGAGAGTTCTGACAAGTTGTGCTCCACTGGAGAAGGAAATGGCAAACCACTTCAGCATTCTTGCTTTGACAACCCCATGAACAGTGTATAATGACTATTTAGCCAAATAATTCCTAATTGTAAGCAGTTGAGTCTGGAGGAGGGAGGCGTCAAAGGACATTATTTCCATTTTATGGAGGTGGAAACTGAGACAGCAAGATGGGAAGCCATGTGGCTCAGGGAGTCAGGGAAGGTCTGGCTACAGGCAGCACCCTGGGGATCAGTACAGCCCCTCAGAACAGTCTCTCCTGCTGACTTGGCACGTGTTGACATTGTGGGGAGAGGAAGGGGGCCAAGAAGAAGAAAGAAGGTCATGACTAGAGGCTGCTCACCTCCAGGAAGCCTGCCTGTGCATCCATTATCATGTCTGGGCTCTCCTAACACCTGTGTTAGTTTGCTCGGGCTGCCATAACAAAGCACCACAGGGTGGGTGGCTTAAACAAGAGAATTTTGTTTTCTCACAGTTCTAGAAGCTGGAAGTCAGATATCAAGGTACTGTAAATAACCAGATGTGGGGTCCAGCTGCTCGCTGCTCCAAAAAAGCCAATAAATAGGCAAGACTGGTGGAAAGAAAAGTTTATTTTGGATGCCAGCAACTAGGAGGGGTTGCAGGGAAAGCAGATGCCTGTCTAAAGGCATACCCTGCCCCTGACAATCAGGGGGCAAGAGCTTTTACAGACAGAGGAGGGGGCTACATAACAGAAACAACACAGTCAGCCCTCACAGTCATTTTGAAATTGGCCATCGGTGGTCTGACCATCATCTTGATTGTTTCAAGTATAGTTGGTCTTCAGTTCCAGGGTCAGTTTGTTCCCACTTCCCTGAGGCCAATTCTTGGAACTGTGGAAGCTTTTGTCAGGCTACAGTCTGGTCATCAGGCAGTTAACTTCTCCACCAGGTAGAAGGAAATTGCATACAGAAGGCAATGGCAACCAGTGTTCTTGCCTGGAGAATCCCATGGACCGAGAAGCCTGGCAGGCTACAGCCCATGGGGTCGCAAGAGTCGGACATGACTTAGTGACTAAACCACCACTTTATAACCACCACCTGGTTGGGGTTTCAGCATCTAGGAGACATCTCACAGGATATGGCTCAGGATATTCTCTATAGTCCTGGAGGAGGAACTAAAGGTCCTTGACTGTGCTTAATGGCTCCATGATTATTCTTTGGTCTTCTTGGACAGTTTTCCTTTGTTTCTCCATGTTCTCACTTCTCTGATTAAATTTGTTCTTTGGCTAAGGTTTATCCACAGACAAAAGTCAGGCAGAGGACATGGGGGGACAAAGACCAGAGGGTCCTGATCCATTTCAGGCAGGATTGGGTCCTTCTGATGCCTTTGTCATTGGCTTGCAGATAACAGTCTCCTACCTACCTGCCTGTGTCCCAATCTCCTCTTCTTAAAGGACACAAGTCATGTTAGAATAGGACCCACACTAATGATCTCATTTTAACTTAAGTACCTCTTTAAAGACCCTATCTCCAAACATGGTACTGGGGTATATACATTTGTGGGAGTGGGGGGACACAGTTCAACCCATAACACCACCCATTGTCCAGATGGCCCATGTCGAAGGCCCACTGGGAAAGAATCAGCCTTGAGACAGGAGACCGGGTCTAGTCAGTGCCCTGCCTGGGAGGTGACTTGACCCCATGGAGCTCCACTAACCCCTTCTGCAAATGGAACAAATAATACCCATGGTACAAATGGTGCCATCAAAGACCTTGTGTGAATGGTATGTGTACTACCGGTACTATTCTGGTATTTCATCGGTAAAGAATTGTCTGCCAATGCAGGAGATGTGGGTTGGGTTCAATCCCCGGGATGGGAAGATCCCCTGGAGAAGGAAATGGCAACCCACTCCAATATTCTTGCCTGGGAAATGCCGTGGACAGAGGAGCCCGGCGGGCTACAGTCTGTGAGGTCACAACGAGTCAGACATGACTTAGCAACTGAGCAACAATGTCGGAAACTAGATAACTAACGAGAACATGGTGTATAGTGCAGTGAACTCCAGTTAAGGCTCTGGGGTAACCTGAGTGGGAAGGAAGTCCACAAGGGTAGGGACCTACATGGTGTGTGGCTCCTTTACTTTGCTGTGCTGTAGAAGCTAACACAACATTGTAAAGCAACTATACTGCAATAAATTAAAATTAAAAACGAAAAAGGCAAAGCACTGCTAATGGTGTATCTCTTGGGAGTACCCTTCCACCCAGTCTCAAGAGGTTGTGGGCCCCTGGGAGAATCATACTAACAGCCAGAAATGCCTCTGGTCTCTTGTCTGGTCCACATAAGTCAGCTCCATTCTAAATCCTCACAACATGAAATCTTGCTGTTCTTTCTGGGGGTCTCCAGAGCAGACTTAGGGGTTCCAGGCCTCTCACAGTCTTCTGCTCTGCTCCCCTACCCCACCTCTGCTGCTGTTCCTGGAGGTCTCAGCACCCCAAAGCTGTGGGCCTGCGGATGCCCAGTGGGGTCTCCCTACCTTCCAGTGTCAGAGCCACTCCGTGCTCTGCACAGAGGCAGGGCATGTCCCCAGCCCTGTCCTGTACGGAATTGGCACCGTTTTGTTCCCTGTGCCCTGTAGGGCCCCCTCAGTGACCAGAGCCTGGGCCTGGAGCTTCCTGGAGCCTGTGCCTGAGGACTCTGTCCACAGTGCTCAGGCCAAAGCCATGAGACAAATATCTTGGGGTCTGTGGTCATCCCCCCAACTCGACTCTTCAGGCAGATCAGCCCACTTCCACACAAATCAGCCTGTGCAAATTAATGCAAGGATCCAACCCACACCCACCAGACAGGCCACTGCGGGGTGACACAGCTCAGGATCCAACCAGCTCAAAAGTGTCTGGTCATTCCAGGGACACTATCTCCTAGCAGGTGGGGATGTATCTTACTGCTTCTTGTCTGCACCCCACACAGTGTGGTGGGTCTGACTCGGGGATGGGGCATATAGTAGGTGCTTACAAAATGCCTGCTGAATCAATCATTTGCTGGGTTCCTCTGAGATTTCTTGGACAGGTGGTCTTTGCCTCCCACAAGATAGTACTAATAACAGCAACATCAACTACCATTACTGAACACTTACTGTGTTCAGTTCAGTTCAGTTCAGCCGCTCAGTCATGTCCGACTCTTTGTGACTCCATGAACCCCAGCACACCAGGCCTCCCTGCCCATCACCAATTCCAGGGGTCTACCCAAACCCGTGTCCATTGAGTCAGTGATGCCATCCAACCATCTCATCCTCTGTTGTCCTCTTCTCCTCCTGCCCTCAATCTTTCCCAGCATCAGGGTCTTTTCAGATGAGTCAGCTCTCTGCATCAGGTGGCCAAAGTATTGGAGTTTCAGCTTAAACATCAGTCCTTCCAATGAACACCCAGGATTGATCACCTTTAGGATGGACTCACTGGATCTCCTTGCAGTCCAAGGGACTCTCAAGAGTCTTCTCCTTCACCACAGTTTAGAAGCATCAATTCTTTGGCACTCAGCTTTCTTTGTAGTCCAACTCTCACATCCATACATGACTACTAGAAAAACCATAGCCTTGACTAGACAGACCTTTGTTGAGAAAGTAATGTCTCTGCTTTTTAATATGCTGTCTAGGCACAAGCCCCATATCTCAGAATTCCCACAAGAACTCCAATACCTGGGCAGTCTCATGTTCCTTCACCCCATTTAACAGATGAGGAAACACAAGTGGGGGTCAGGATCCACATCTGGGCCATCTAACCCCCAAGCCTCCTTCTGAACACCCAGGCTCTGCTGCTTCCCAGGGTAATGTGACCTTGTGGAAGGTCACAGGGACTCAGGCCAATTCTGAAAACAAGAAGAACCTTCAAGCAACGACAATATTGAAGTTGCTGGGAAGGCAGGTTTTGAGTGCTTCTGAAATCACATTCTGTGGCCACTTGTCTGAGAAGCCAAAGTGGAAATTCCCTGGTCTATGACCAACTGTATCATTTAGAAGCAAGAGTCTCTGGGCCTGAGGTGTAAGGGGAGCTCAGAATTTTAAACTCTTTTCTCCTGGGGGGAGGGGTCACCAGGTGCCATGCGTTTACTATCAACTGTGTGCCAGCCATTCTACTTGTAATCATGACAACAAGCCTCAAAGAGTGCATGTCGGTCCCAGTTTCAGATGGGAAACTTGAGGTTCAGAGAGACGAAGTAATGTAATTAATGTCATAAACAAGCTAGAATTTGAAGCCAGATTTGCTTGATATTAAAGTAGAAATTTGTTTTCACTGCACAGCTTCAGTTGTTGTTCATAACTTAGTAGGATATCTTACCATCTACAAACATATTGGATGACGTAGGGGACACAGGAGACGTGGGTTCGATCCTTGGTTCAGGGTTGGATCCCCTGTTGAAGGACATGGCAACCCACTCTGCTATTTTTGTCTGGAAAATCCCATGAACAGAGGATCCTGGCAGGCTACAGTCCATGGGGTTGCAAAGACTCAGACATGACTGAAGTGACCTAGGATGTGTGCACGCGTGCTCACACACACACACACACACACACACACACACACACACACAGAGAAGGACCACTTAGAAGGATATTGGATGACCTGGAAGGATACTGGGTCACCCAGAAACATATCTGATCATCCAGAAGGCTGTCTCAAGTACTAGAAGGATATCTGATTATCCAGAAGGATACCTGATCATCCAGAAGGATATCTGATCATCCAGAAGGATATCTTAAGTACCAGAAGGCTCTCTGATCATCCAGAAGGCTATCTCAAGTCTTTCCTACCAAAGTTTGAGTCCACTTGTTTTAACTCTCACGATCTTCATTATCATTGTTATTACTCACATTCATGGATATATAAAAGATACACAAGAATATACAAATCAAAACTGAACAGCTAGAAGAATTTTCAGAATATGAACACACCAACGTCACCAATACCAGAAGAGAAGGACCATCGGTAGCATCCCTGAAGCCCTCTTAGTAACCCCACCAGTCACCACGGCCTTCAATGGGTAGCCACTGTCCTGACTTCTAAAAGTACAGATTAGCTTGACTGTCTGGAAGTTCATATAAATCTCTCTTACAACATGTACTCTTTTGTGTTCAGCATAATGTTTGTGAGGCTTTCCCTGTTGTTATGTGTAGCTGTGGTTTGTTGGTGTGGTATAATCACACAATTTACCATTCTGCAGCAGACAGACATTTGAGTGGTTTCTGGTCATTTAATTCACTTGCTTTAGTTCTGCCTTGGTGCAGCTGGAGAAAAGTGGGTCACTCTCCCACAAAGGAATTTTAAATCTCTCCCTCCTCCTCGCTTGGCAGAGCATATCGGAGACGAAGTGCAGGAGACCCCAAGAAAGCCCAGCTTCTTTCTTTATTTTTTTAATTTGTATTTTTATTGAAGGACATTTGCTTACAGAATTTGTTTTCTGCTAAACCTTGACAGGAATCAGCCATAGGTATTTACGGATCCAACATAGGGATCCAACCCTGAACCAAGGATCCAACCCACATCTCCTGTGTCCCCTACGTCATCCAATATGTTTGTAGATGGTAAGATATCCTATGAAATTATGAACAACAATTGAAGCTGTGCAGTGAAAACAAATACATATTTTTAACCTATTTTTCTCTTTATATTTTTAATTTAATTTTTATTTTGTATTGGAGGGTAGTTAGTTAACTTACCATATTGTATTAGTTTCAGAGGTACAGCAAAGAGATTCAGTTCTGCATATACATATATCTGTTCTCTTTCAGATTCTTTTCTCATATAGGATATTACACAATATTGAGTAGAATTCCCTGTGTTGTACAGTAAGTCCTTGTTCATTATTTTATATATAGTAGTGTGTTTGTTAATTCTGAACTCCTAATTTATCCCTCCTCTATCTTTCCCCTTAGTCTGTGAGTCTGTTTTTATTTTGTAAATAAATTCATTCATATCATTTTTTGAAAGATTCCACATATAAGTGATGTCATATAGTATTGACTTTCTTTGCTTTTCTCCCTTAGTGTGAGCATCTCTTGGTAAGCCCAGCTTCCTTCAATTTCCTCTTCCCATGCAGACATTATGCACCAATAATAATAATTCGGAGCTGCATCTAGCAGCCTCTGGCAGGTTTCATCACAGATGGAATCCAGGCAGTGGGGCCATTTCAGTAAACGAGACTTTATGGGAAGGGGTGACAGAGGAGCCAGGCAGGCTACAGTCCATAGGGTTGCAAGGAGCTGGACACAACTGAAGCGACTTAGCACATGAGTCAAGCAAAGGACTCTGGTCACTGGCTGAAAGGGGGTGTCTCTTAGGAGATGGGGGTTCACCTTCTCTGCAGTGAGCTTGGGGGCAGCAGACTCCAAGCTCTGCCAGCTCTTCTCATTTCCACCTCCATCTATGTTGGCTCAGAAAGTAGCCCCTGGGTACAATGACTCATCTGTATCATGGGGATCCTGGCAGTGCCTCTCTGCACTTACTCTGTGTGAACCACTTAGAACAGTGCCCAGCATGTAGTAGGGGCAGCTCTGGCTGACCTGTATTCTGACCCAAAATCTGCCACTCACCTGCTGCTGTATGACTCTGGGCAGGTTCCTAACCTCGCTGGGCCCCAGCTGATGGTAACTATTCTTAATAGAATTTGCACGTCAGGGTCTAAGCCCTCTCCTGCTTCCTTCCATCCTCCACCTGGAGATCTCGATGGATCATGGGCGAACAGTATCACCAAGTGTGTCTCCTCTGTTTCCAAGGAAGTGAAAACTCAGGTTTGCTGGAAAGGCTCAGGAGATGATTGGTTCCATCTACTATATGCTGCTGATGGAGCCAAAAGCTAGAGAGTTTCTAAATTTCAACCAATTTCAGAAGAAGGAAGAACTCTAAGAACATTTCTATCTTCTGATTTAGCAATTTCACTTCTGGAAATCTACTTTGAAGACACTTCCCTTTTAAAATAGACAAAGATTTATTATTATCATAGTCTTTTCTCTTCTTTTCTTTGGCCACATAGCATGGGGGAGCTTAGTTCCCCAAACAGGGATCAAACCAGCGCCCCCTGCAGTGGAAGCTCAGAGTCCTAACCACTGGACCCTCAGGGAAGTCCTCAGAGTGTTTCCTATAATGATGAGCAATGGCGACCTAAAAGTCATAATGAAAAAAAAATCAATAGAAACAGACTTAGGAACAAAAATGATAGGATTAGTAGATAAACATATTAAGACAGTCTTACACTATACTCTATATGTTTAAGAAAATAGAGGAAAGCTTGAGCCTGTTAATTAGAAACATAGAAAAAGAAAGGGAAGTAGCTCAGTCGTGTCTGACTCTTTGCGACCCATGGACTGTAGCCCATCAGGCTCCTCTGTCCATGGGATTTTCCAGGTAAGAATACTGAAGCAGGTTGCCATTTCCTTCTCCACGGGATCTTCCTGACCCAGGGATCGAACCTGGGTCTCCTGCACTGCAGGCAGACTCGTTACTGTCTGAGTCACCAAGGAAGCCAATTAGAAACATCAGTTCAGTTCAGTTCAGTTCAGTCACTCAGTGCTGTCCGACTCTTTGTGACCCCATGCATCGCAGCACGCCAGGCCTCCCTGTCCATCACCATCTCCTGAGTTCACTCAAACTTACATCCATCAAGTCGGTGATGCCATCCAGCCATCTCATCCTCTGTCGTCCCCTTCTCCTCCTGTCCCCAATCCCTCCCAGCATCAGAGTCTTTTCCAATGAGTCAACTCTTCACATGAGGTGGCCAAAGCACTGGAGTTTCAGCTTCAGCATCATTCCTTCCAAAGAAATCCCAGGGCTGATCTCCTTCAGAATGGACTGGTTGGATCTCCTTGCAGTTCATGGGACTCTCAAGAGTCTTCTCCAACACCACAGTTCAAAAGCATCAATTCTTCGGCACTCAGCTTTCTTCACAGTCCAACTCTCACATCCATACATGACCACCGGAAAAACCATAGCCTTGACTAGACGGACCTTTGTTGGCAAAGTAATGTCTCTGCTTTTCAATATGCTATCTAGGTTGGTCATAATTTTCCTTCCAAGGAATAAGCTGCAATCACCATCTGCAGTGATTTTTGAGCCCAAAAAATAAAGTCTGACACTGTTTCCACTGTTTCCCCATCTATTTGCCATGAAGTGATGGGACCAGATGCCATGATCTTCATTTTCTGAGTGTTGAGCTTTAAGCCAACTTTTTCACTCTCCTCTTTCACTTTCATCAAGAGGCTTTTTAGTTCCTCTTCACTTTCTGCCATAAGGGTGGTGTCATCTGCATATCTGAGATTATAGATATTTCTCCCAGCAATCTTGATTTCAGCTTGTACTTCTTCCAGTCTGTTTCTCATGATGTACTCTGCATATAAGTTAGATAAACAGGGTGACAAGATACAGCCTTGACGTACTCCTTTTCCTATTTGGAACCAGTCTGTTGTTCCATGTCCAGTTCTAATTGTTGCTTCCTGACCTGCATATAGGTTTCTCACGAGGCAGGTCAGGTGGTCTGGTATTCCCATCTCTTTAAGAATTTTACACAGTTTATGTGATCCACACAGTCAACGGCTTTGGCATAGTCAATAAAGCAGAAATAGATGTTTTACTGGAACTCTCTTGCTTTTTCCATGATCCAGCAGATGTTGGCAATTTGATCTCTGGTTCCTCTGCCTTTTCTAAAACCAGCTTGAACATCTGAAAATTCACAGTTCACGTATTGTTGAAGCCTGGCTTGGAGAATTTTGAGCATTACTTTACTAGCATGTGAGATGAGTGCAATTGTGTGGTAGTTTGAGCATTGTTTGGCATTGCCTTTCTTTGGGATTGGAATGAAAACTGACCTTTTCCAGTCCTGTATCCACTGCTGAGTTTTCCAAGTTTGCTGGCATATTGAGTGCAGCACTTTCACAGCATCATCTTTCAGGATTTGAAATAGCTCAACTGCAATTCCATCACCTCCACTAGCTTTGTTAGTGATGCTGTCTAAGGTCCACTTGACTTCACATTCCAGGATGTCTGGCTCTAGGTGAGTGATTACACCGTCGTGATTATCTGAATCGTGAAGATCTTTTTTGTACAGTTCTTCTGTGTATTCTTGCCACCTCTTCTTAATATCTTCTGCTTCTGTTAGGTCCATACTATTTCTGTCCTTTATCGAGCCCATCTTTGCATGAAATGTTCCCTTGGTATCTCTAATTTTCTTGAAGAGATCTCTAGTCTTGCCCATTCTGTTGTTTTCTTCTATTTCTTTGCATTGATCGCTGAAGGCTTTCTTATCTCTTCTTGCTATTCTTTGGAACTCTGCATTCAGATGCTTATATCTTTCCTTTTCTCCTTTGCTTTTCGCTTCTCTTCTTTTCACAGCTATTTGTAAGGCCTCCCCAGACAGCCATTTTGCTTTTTTGCATTTCTTTTCCATGGAAATGGTCTTGATCCCTGTCTCCTGTACAAAGTCAGGAACCTCAGTCCATAGTTCATCAGGCACTCTATCTATCAGATCTAGTCCCTTAAATCTATTTCTCACTTCCACTATAGCCATAAGGGATTTGATTAAGGTCATACCTGAATGGTCTAGTGGTTTTCTCTACTTTCTTCAATTTACGTCTGAATTTGGCAATAAGGAGTTCATGATCCGAGCCACAAGATCCCAGTCTTGTTTTTGCTGACTGTATAGTTTTCCATCTATGGCTGCAAAGAATACAATCAATCTGATTTCGGTGTTGACCATCTGGTGATGTCCATGTGTAGAGTCTTCTCTTGTGTTGTTGGAAGAGGGTGACCAGTGTGTTGTTTTGGCAAAACTCTATTAGCCTTTGGCCTGCTCCATTCCATACCCCAAGGCCAAATTTGCCTATTACTCCAGGTGTTTCTTGACTTCCTACTTTTGCATTCCAGTCCCCTATAATGAAAAGGACATCTTTTCTGGGTGTGAGTTCTAAAAGGTCTTGTAGGTCTTCATAGAGCCGTTCAACTTCAGCTTCTTCAGCATTACTGGTTGGGGCATAGACTTGGATTATTGTGATACTGAATCGTTTGCCTTGGAAATGAACAGAGATAATTCTGTCATTTTTGAGATTGCATCCAAGTACTGCATTTTGGACTCTTTTGTTGACCATGATGGCTACTCCATTTCTTCTAAGGGATTCCTGCCCGAAGTAGCACATATAACGATCATCTGAGTTAAATTCACCCATTCCAGTCCATTTCAGTTCGCTTATTCCTAGAATGTTGACATTCACTCTTGCCATCTCCTGTTGGACCACTTCCAATTTGCCTTGTTCATGGACCTAACATGCCAGGTTCCTATGCAATATTGCTCTTCACAGCATTGGACCTTGCGTCTACACAGTCACATCCACAACTGTGTATTGTTTTTGCTTTGGCTCCATCCCCTCATTCTTTCTGGTGTTACTTCTCCACTGATCTCCCGTAGCTTATGGAGTACCTATTGACCTGAGGAGTTCCTCTTTCAGTGTCCTATCATTTTGCCTTTTCATACTGTTCATGGGGTTCTCAAGTCAAGAATACTGAAGTGGTTTGCCATTCCCTTCTCCAGTGGCCCACATTCTGTCAAACCTCTCCACCATGACCCGCCAGTCTTGGATGGCCCCACGAGCATGGCTTAGTTTCAATGAGTTAGACAAGGCTGTGGTCTAGTGTGATTAGATTGACTAGTTTTCTGTGAGTATGGTTTCAGTGTGTCTGCCCTCTGATGCCCTCTTGCAACACCTACTTTCTGACTTGGGTTTCTCTTACCTTGGACATGGGGTATCTCATCACGGCTGGCCCAGCAAAGCGCAGCCGCTGCTCCTTACCTTGGACGAGGGGTTTCTCCTCACCGCCGCCCCTCCAGACCTTGAACATGGAGTAGCTCCTCTCGGCCCTCCTGCACCTGTGTAGCCACTGCTCCTTGATGTATAGAACAGGCTTATGGACTCTGTGGGAGAGGGAGAGGGTGGGAAGATTTGGGAGAATGGCACTGAAACATGTGAAATGTAATGTATGAAACGAGATGCCAGTCCAGGTTCAATGCACGATGCTGGATGCTTGGGGCTGGTGCACTGGGACGACCCAGAGGGATGGTATGGGGAGGGAGGAGGGAGGAGGGTTCAGGATGGGGAACACACGTATAATTTTTTTAAATTAAAATTGAAATTAAAAAAAAATAAAAATAAAAATGTGAATCTCCAATAAAGAAATATTTTAAGAATGCCAAAAAAAAAAAAAAAAAAACTAGATCAAATTTCTAGAGAGAAACAAATACACTGAGAAGACAGACTAGAGAGGATTAATGCAGATTAGACAATGTAAAAGCAAAGGTTATCTATTTATTCTGTTCATTTTAAGCAGCGAAGGTGCAGATGAAGATGATGGTGCGGGGAGTCACCGTAGCTCACATTTGTTGGTTTCTGGCTACTGACGGAGCTCTGTCCCCATATCACCACATTTAATTCCCACAAGTCTATGAAGCAGGTGCTATGGTAACCAAGCTGGACCCTATGGTGTTTCCCAGGACAGACCTGCCCCCACTTGAGTCTTCCACCTGCCTCTCACCTATGAAAAAAAACTTTAACCTCCTAGGTCTTCCCCCAGTTCCAATGAATGCATTTAATCAGAAAAGTAAGAAAAATGCAAAGCCAAAAGAAAACAGACAAGCAGGACAAAAACAATAATAGTTTAGCCATTAAACAAACTCGAGGACCTTTAGTTCCTCCTTAAGGGCTGTTCTGAGCCAATCGTATGAACTGTTTCACAGACTTCACCACATGGAAGAAGTCAACTGTATGTAAGCTGTCACAAGCACATAGACCCCAGACGACTGGAACCAGAAGGTTGACGATATTGACCCCTTAGTTCTCTTATCACCAACCAATCATAAGAATGCCCACAGGCTGACCACACACCCCCAAACCCCTTCCCCTCAGCCTGTCTTTAAAGCCTTCCCTGAAAGCCACCATGGGAATTCAGGCCTTTTGAGAAAGAGTTGGACATGACTGAGCGACTGAACTGAACTGAACTCAGCATTAGCTGTCTGGACTGCTTGCTTGGTGCCCTGCAATAAACAATGCTCTTTACTTCACCATGACTTGAAGTCAATAGACTGGCTTTTCTGGGCAAGTGGACTCAAGTTTGGTTCTGTAACATTCTCACCACCCTGTTTCACACGTGAGAAAATGGAAGACACGGAGCTGAGCAGCTTTCTCCCGGGAAGCATCTGGAACGCCGGCCTCTTTGTCTCCATATGATGCTACATAACCTGTGTGCGGTCCCCATGACGGCATTCTCTCTGCGGGTGTGTTGCACGCAGCGTGTTGTGTGCATGTGGTCTCTAAAGCCCACGGCCATCAGAGGAGAGAGGGACGGTTGCCTCCACATTGTCCACGTTCTGCACATGAGGAAAGCAAGGCTCTTGAGGTCAAATGACTTTCCCAGGGTCCCAAGATGGTAGGAGAAGAAGCCAGAGTTTGAATGTGTTCCCTTTGAACTGTGCCCTGGGACCTATAGGAATGTCTGGGACAGCAGATTTTGAAGACTTTTTGCAGCGTCTATCAAGTCTTCTCTCCCACTAGGGCAAAGACCTCTGGAATCAGCAGAAGTCCTGGCCACTTTTGCTTCTGCCTGATTGAGACCAACTCAGGGGGAAGCTGGGGCTCAGAAGGGTAACCACAGGCCTAGAAGAGTGCACAGGAAGGTCCCACAGTGGTCAGAGCATAAAGGGAAAGAGCATATGGCTACAGAGCACACACGGGGGAGGCATGCCCAAGACTATGCCAGAGAGACTTCATGTATTTGCTGCTTAGTATTTTGCATGCAGATTGCTTTTTCATGTATGAGATGATCAGTTAATGACTGAGTCTAGGAATGAAGGAAAATTACATTTTAAACAGACAAGGAAGAGGGAGAGGGAGATCACCCAGCCTTGACCTGACTTTTTTTGGGTAGACCAGTTAGCTGGCAGCAAAGAGGTCAGCCTGTGCTCTATGCTCTTGAACAGCCATCTGACAGGCACCAAAAAAGCTCAGTTTCTGCTCTTGTGGACTCTCCGGCAAACCTTAGGGGTTACTGGTAGAGCGTTTGCAGCAGACTACCCATTTGTAATGTCAAGCATGTCTTGCCATCAGCACCTCCACCCTAGTTGGGCTGGGTCCACGTCATTTGCCTCATTAGGAGTCCCATTTTAAACTGGGGCAGACCTTCTGCAGGGTAAGTTGTCAACACATGTCAATTGCCTTCAAATTGTAGGTGTGCTTTGACTCAGCAAGCCCACTTCAGGAGTACACCCTATAGAAACGATTCTGGGCAGGGACGAGATTTCATCTCAAAGAGTTTTTTCACTGTCCTGCTGTGTGATCTAGAATAGTATGATATTGGAAATAACCCATATTCTCAACAATAGGGGATTCTTTAAATGAATGGCATACAAGGCTACCTTTCAAAATGTTTCTGCAGGAGATGACTTAACAACATAGAAATATGTTTAAGTTATTTTAGTAAATGAAAAGACAGACTGCAATGTACTACCTGTAATCTTTACCTAATTTGGTCAGGAAAAAGGATATATATACAGAGAGTAATAGAATCAGGATAACATTGACACAAAATGTTAATGATGGAAACAACTTAAGCACCCATCAATGGATGAGTGCGTAAAGAAGATTCCATTTGTGTGTGTGTGTGTGTGTGTGTACAGACATGTTAAAATAGAGAGTAAAATGGTGGTTACAGAAAGTGGGGTCGGGGGTGGGGGGCTAGGATAAGTATTGTATAAGTGTACGAACTTGCAACAAGTAGTAAATAAGTCCTAGACAGTACAGTGCATATAGACAACAATGTTGTGTCATAATCACCAAACTTGCCTAGAGACTAGACCTTAATTATTCCAGCCACAAAGAGAAATTGTAATTATGTGATGTGATAGAAATTCTAGTTATTGCTGCACTAACACAAGGTCATGATATATAAATGTATCACATCAATATATTGTACACTTAAATTTACACAATGTTATATGTCAATTTCATTGAAAAAATTAATGGTGATGAATGGATTCACAAATGATTTTAAATTGCTTCTAGTAGTTCAAGTTCTCCAAATCTTCTATGCCAAACATGCAATCAAAAACATTTTTTAAAGATATTGAAAACAGAAATAATAAAACTCCGCATTGCCAGAAAAGAGGAAACACAAAGAGCATGGGTGACCTCCAGCAGAGCGGAAGCTGGGAGGGCGGGGGCGAGCTCAGCGAGCAGGGCCCATCTGATATAAGGGGCTGCTGGCTCACAAGGGACTTCCAGTCGCTGCCTCCACTGCTCTGTGCTGCGGTCATGGGCCTCTCCCTGCTCTGCGCACTGCTGGTCTTTGCTGGTAAGTGGGGACACCACCCACAGCCGGGAAGGCGGGGAGGGAAGCTGGGATGCCCTGTATCTCTTTCCTAAACTGAGCTGCTGTGCTGATCGTCACTGCCCCGGTACCAGTCCCCCACTATTCGGCCCCCTGCAAGGAGTCGTCAGTGGCTCAATCCCCTGGAACAGTGGCTTCAGTCAGAGAGCTATGGGTGGCCAAGCTATGTGGCAGGCAAAGGCGGGAAACTAGAAGTTCAGAAACTGGGCTCCAGCTGAACTGACATCTGTGGTACTTCGGACACAAACTACAGAAATGGATCTGCTCTCCTGTGTCCCTCTGACTAGATAATAGTAATTTCTTACATATGCACACCTCTCCACACTTTTAGGGGACTTTCCTGGTGGCTTAGTCAGTAAAAAATCCGCCTGCAATGCAAGAGACTGAAGTTTGATCCCTGGGTTGGCAAGATCCCCTGGAGAAGAAAATGGCAATCCACTCCAGTATCCTTGCCTGGGAAATCCCATGGACAGCAGAGCCTAGCAAGCTAGAGTCCATGAGGTCGAAAGAGTTGAACACGACTTAGTGATAAACCACTACATTTTTAGAACCCTTTCAGCTCCCTTGACCCTGGGGGTTCTGTTGTCCATTGGGAAATGGTGAAGTTTCCACCTGATCTTTAACAGATCAAATGTTGCAAATCTGGTTGCTAGCAAACTGGAGTTTTTACTTGTTGATCCATCTCAGAATATGTGATATGAGAAAGGATTTGCACTTCATTTTTTAATGTGCTTTATGTTGTTTTGGGGACTCCCAAATTCCCTAGAGGAACACATCAGCAGGGTTACAGTGAAAACCATTAGGAAAACTGCAATCAAGCTGCACAAATTTATCTCTCAGATGCAAAGAGGCAATATGGTGTAGAGATGAAATACACAGATGAACCTGCATTCAGATGCTGGCCCATCAGCTTCCGGTGGTATGACCTTGGCCAAGTCCCCCTACCCCTCTATATCCTCATCTGTAAAGTGGGTACAATAACACCTCTTCATTGGGTTGTTAGAAGGAGTCTAATGAAATATACACAAAACCTTAGCAAGTGTAAGTAACAGTTAGCGAGAAGTAACTTCACACAAAGTGCATGCATGAGTTAGTAGTGACATGGCCCCTGCCACTGTCACTAACCCTTGGGAGAAGGGGCTCCATCCTCCTAAGCAACAGCTGAGGATGGAAAAAGCAACCAAGGCAGGAATCACTGTTAAGCTAAGTCAGTGTCCTGAAGCCCTCTTGACCACAATTTGAGCTCCTCGATTCCCAAGGACTGGGTTGACCTCAATGTAAAACTGTAAGAAATAAGACCACTGAAAGCACCCTGAATCAAAGCTGAATTTGTTTGCTAGGCGAGGAACAGCTGCAGAATTCAGGTGTGAATTAGTGTGGCTACTTCTAAGCTGGAATAGAAAGGTCTAAACTTGGGGTGCACAAGGGGATGGAGGCTCAGCAAAAAGGTGAGATTCTGAATTCAGATCCCTGGCTGGCCTATTGGGTGCACATTAACTCTCTTGGCCGTGGGCTGTTTCTGGGGCCTTATCACCAAATCTGGGGTTCCAAAGGGCCTGGGGCCATTCCTCAGCACAGCCAAAATTAGTAAGGTTTCTCTTTAACATCTGTAGAGCTAGAGCCACCATGGCAGACGAGAGGGGCAATGTGGACTTCCACACACTGGGACACGACCCACCTGCGAGTCCCAGATCTACCAGTCAACATTTAGCTGCAGCCCTGGTGGCTCAGACAGTAAAGCATCTGCCTGAAATGGACCCAGATCCGATCCCAGGGTCGGGAAGATCCCCTGGAGAACAGAATGCTATCCACTCCAGTATTCTTTCCTGGAGCATCCCATGGACAGAGGAGCCTAGCAGGCTACAGTCCATGGGTTGCAAAGAGTCGGGCACCACTGAGTAACTATCACTTTCTTCACAAGGCAAGCACCCTGCTTCTGATGGCACCCCCGGCCCACTGCATGAGTTCATCCCAGCCCCAGCTTTCCGTAGTTTAGGGCTCTCCCCTGCTTATTACTCACTTTATTTGAGAGCTTCATTATAACACCATTTACCTGAGGGTGGGGGGTGAGCTTCTAAAACTAGGGTCACCCGAAGGGGCCTCCCCAGCCCAGTCTGTCTGAGACTCTGGGCTCCATCTGTGTTCTTGGGTCATCTCCTGAGGTTGCACACAGGTACATTCCAGTCCCTTTCGCATCTCATGTGTTTCTCCCAAATTCTTCCCTGAACTCACTGGATTAACATATTTTATTTCTCCTAACTCAATATAATGCATTCCTCTCTCCCAATAAAATGAATTTCCTTTATGATCAATTCTCACCAGCAGATATTATGACTGAAGTGAAAAATATTCATGAAAAACTGATTTCTAAATCACGCTGCTTCCCAGAAGAGCCATGCATAGTTTTTTCAAGAGGCTTTTTTAAAAAAATGATTTAATTTAATTTAATTTATTTCTGGGAGTGATGGATCTCTGTTGCTGGGTGAGGTTTCTCTCTAGTAGCGGTGTGTGGGCTTCTCAGCAGGGGGCGGGGGGGGTTCTCTTGTTGTGGAAGGAAGGTTCTAGGGGGCGTAGGTTTCAGTAACTGCAGCCCATGGGCTCTGTAGTTGTGGCTCCCAGGCACGACAGCTGTGGCGCACAGGCTTAGCTGCTCCTCGGCACGTGGGCTCTTCCTGGACCAGGGATTGAACCCGTGTCTCCTGCACTGGCAGGCGGATTCTTTACCACTGAGCCACCAGGGAAGCCCCCACACATACTGTTTAATGTGTGGATTCCCTGTGGGCTGTGGTGGGAGTCGGGGGTGGTGGGGGGAGTGTCTTCCTACTACAGAATGTGACCCAGAGACAGAGCAGAACCAGACTGCCCTGGGCTTTAATCCTGCTCCTCTGTTTACCAGCTACCATGACCTGGAACAAGTTACTGAGCCTCAGTGTGTTCATCCCTAAAATGGAGATTAAAAACAGCATTTATGGTTCCAATACTGGCTTCTTAGTTTTCATACATATACCATGATGAGAGGAAACTGAATGGGGAGGTGTATGAAATCTCTTTATATGATCTTGGCAACTTTTCTCTACGTCAAGAATTAACCAAAATAAAAGGATTAAAAAAAAAAAAGAGTCTCTCATGGAAAGGAAGAAGTCAGTAGGTCTCCACATGAAAAGATCCCTGGTAATCAGTTACCAACTGTCATTATATTTCCAATACCATAGTGTTTGTTGTTACTTTATTATCCAAGGTCATTGGTTTGGCCCAGGCAGAGCAGAGGTGCCAGGCCTGCAGCCCCTGGACTCCCCTGAGACTCACGTCCTCTCCTTGTGGCTGGGCTCCTTGGCAGGTGTGGCTCCAGCCGAGGCCGACATACTGGACCTGAACGAGATGGTCAGACAAGTGACGGGGAAGATCCCCATCTTCTTCTATTCATCCTATGGCTGTTACTGCAGAATTGGTGGCCAAGGCCAACCCAGAGATGCCACAGACTGGTAATGCCTCCCAATCGTGCTCTGCCTCTCCCCAGGGACCCTCCCTTTTCCCCTCTTGCTTCTTCTCCATCCATTTATTCATTTGGTGCCATGTGCTGTTGAAGCCTAGCCTGAAGGAGTTTGAGCATTACCTTGCTAGCATGTGAAGCGAGCACAATTGTGCAGTAGTTTGAACATTCTTCGGCATTGCCTTTCCTTGGGATCAGAACGAAACCTGACTTTTTCAGTCCTGTGGCTACTGCTGTTTTCCAAATTTCCCTGCCTTATTGAGTGTAGTACTTTTACAGCATTATCTTTTAGGGTTTGAAAGAGCTCAACTGGAATTCCATCACTTCCAATAGCTTTGTTTCTAGTAAAGCTTCCTAAGGCCTGCTTGACGTCACACAACAGGATGTCCGGCTGTAGGTCAGTGACCACACTATGGTGGTTATCCATGTTATTAAGTCCTTTTTTGTATAGTTCTTCTGTGTGTTCTTGCCACGTCTTCTTAATCTCTTTCACTTCTGTTAGGTCCATACCATTTCTGTCCTTTATTGTGCCCATCTTTGCATGAAATATTCCCATGGTGTCTCCAATTTTGTTGGCAAGATCTCTAGTCCTTCCCATTGTACTGTTTTCCTCTATTTCTTTGCACTGATCACTGAGGAAGGCTTTCTTATCTCTCCTTGCTCTTCTCTGGAACTCTGCATTGATTTGGAAATATCTTTCCCTTTGTCTTTTGCCTTTCGCTTATCTTCTTTTCTCAGCTATTTGTAAGGTATCCTCAGACAACTATTTTACTTTCTTACATATTTTTTTCTTTGGGATGATTTTGGTTACCACCTCCTGTGTAATGTTCCAAACCTCAGTCCATAGCTGTTCTTCAAGACACTCTGTCTATCAGATCTAATCCCTTGAATCTATTAATCACCTCCACTGTACAATCACAAGGGATTTGATTTAGGTCTTACCTGAATGGTCTCATGTTTTTCCCTGCTAGGAACTCTGCTGAGCTCCGATCCAGCCCCAGCCCTTCTGGAGGGTTCCCCAGACTTTCTGAAGTCTGCCTTGCACCCTCAACCCCAAACTAGTTAGAAGAGCCACAAACACTTACCATTGCCGTTGAACATTGTTTTTGAAAAAGTCCCACTTCATTTTGCCATGATCTCATTGGTTTTCACAGCAACCCAGGGATCTGCCAGAGGAGGGATGAGAGCCAGCCAGGCCCGAGGCCAGCACCTTCACCTGCCACATACAGGCTGTATGATCCTGGGCATGTGGCCTGACCTCCCAGAGCCTCGGTTTCCTCATTTGTTCAATGGGGATAATGCTAGTACCTCTATCACAGAGCGGCCAAAAGGATTAAGAGAGAATTCCTAGGTAGAGCAGGTGCCTGGTACACAGGAGGGAATCTTCCTTATAGTTCAGATGGTAAACAATCTTCCTGCAATGCTGGAGACCCGGGTTCGATTCCTGGGTCAGGAAGAGCCCCTGGAGAAGGAAATGGCAACCCACTCCAGTATTCTTGCCTAGAGAATCATATGGACAGAGGAGCCTGGCGGGCTACAGTCCATGGGGTCACAAGAGTTAGACACTCCTTAGAGACTAAACCACCACCTGGTACACAGGAAGCACTCGAGAAGTTTTAGCTAGAAAGAAGACTAGACCCTGCAGGCCTTGACTTCCGAGGTGGACACGCAGTTTCTGCTCTGGGGCAGGGGCAACATGAGACTCAAGTCAGCCAAGGACTCACCTACCACCTGTCCTCTCCTGCCAGGTGCTGCTATGACCACAACTGCTGCTACGGTTACCTGACACCCCACAACTGTGACTACCTCTACGACCACTACGACTACACCTTTTTCCAGGGGAATGTCCAGTGTTGTGAGTGCCTGGGCCTCAGGGTTGGAGTAGGAGGCTGAGCAAAGGAGTTACCGCACACATTGCTTTCGTATGCTGTGTGACAAAGCACAAGCTGCTCAGCCTCTCTGTTTTTCTCATATATCCAGTTCAATATCTGGGCTGTGAAGGAGAGGCAGCAATAGGGGTAGAAGTACGGAGAGGTCCCATAGGGACTTTGACCCCTTTAGGATCTGGAAGGCTGCCAGACCTCAGATTAGATCCCAGACCCACCACCGACCAGCTGTGTGACCTTGAACACTTTGCTTAACTTCTCTGAACCTCAGGATCCTCCTCTGGAAACTCAGGATAACAGCATTCTGCTCCATAAAGTTAATTCAAAAACTAAAATAGGAGGAGACATAAGGTGCCCTGCAGATGCATGCTTGAATAATCACTCAGGCTACCAAGCTTCAGTTCAGTTCAGTCACTCAGTCATGTCTGACTCTTTGTGACCCCATGAACCGCAGCACACCTGGCCTCGCTGTCCATCACCAACTTCTGGAGTTTACTCAAACTCAAGTCCATTGAGTAGGTGATGCCATCCAACCATCTCATCCTCTGTCATCCCCTTCTCCTCCTGCCTTCAATCTTTCCCAGCATCAGGGTCTTTTCAGTGAGTCAGTTCTACATATCAGGTGGCCACGGTTTGGAGTTTCAGCTTCAGCATCAGTCCTTCCAATGAATATTCAGGACTGATTTCGTTAAGGATGGACTGGTTGGATCTCCTTGCAGTCCAAGTGACTCTCAAGAGTCTTCTCCAACACCACAGTTCAAAAGCATCAAGTCTTCTGTGCTCAGCTTTCTTTATAGTCCAACTCTCACATCCATACATGACCACTGGAAAAACCGTAGCCTTGACTAGATGGACCTTTGTTGGCAAAGTAATGTCTCTGGTTTTCAATATGTTGTCTAGGTTGGTCATAACTTTTATTCCAAGGAGTAAGCATCTTTTAATTTCATGGCTGCAATCACCATCTGCAGTGATTTGGGAGCCCAGAAAAATTAAGTCAGCCACTGTTTCCACTGTTTCCCCATCTATTTCCCATGAAGTGATGGCACTGGATGCCATGATTTTAGTTTTCTGATAGCTGAGCTTTAAGCCAACTTTTTCACTCTCCTCTTTCACCTTCATCAAGAGGCTCTTTAGTTCTCCTTCACTTTCTGCCATAAGGGTGGTACCATCTGCATATCTGAGGTTATTGATAATTCTCCCAGCAATCTTGATTCCAGCTTGTGCTTCCTCCCGCCCAGCGTTTCTCATGATGTACTCTGCATAGAAGTTAAATAAGCAGGGTGACAATATACAGCCTTGACATACTCCTTTTCCTATCTGTAACCAGTCTATTGTTCATGTCCAGTTCTAACTCTTGCTTCCTGACCTGCATATAGTTTTCTCAAGAGGCAGGTCAGGTGGCATGGCATTCCCATCTCTTTCAGAATTTCCACAGTTTATTATGATCCATGCAATCAAAGTCTTTGTCATAGTCAATAAAGCAGAAATAGATGTTTTTGTGGCATTCTCTTGTTTTTTTGATGATCCAGCAGATGTTGGCAATTTGATTGCTGGTTCCTCTGCCTTTTCGAAAACCAGCTTGAACATCTAGAAGTTCACAGTTCATGTATTGCTGAAGCCTGGCTTGGAGAATTTAGAGCATTACTTTACTAGCATGTGAGATGAGTGCAATTGTGTGGTAGTTTGAGCATTCTTTGGCATTGCCTTTGTTTGAGATTGGAATGAAAAGTGACCTTTTCCAGTCCTGGGGCCACTGCTGTGTTTCCCAAATTTGCTGGTATATTGAGGGAAGCACTTTCACAGCATCATCTTTCAGGATTTGAAATAGCTCAACTCTATTTCCATCACCTCCACTAGCTCTGTTCATAGTGATGCTTCCTAAGGCCCATTTGACTTCACATTCCCGGATGTGTGGCTCTGGTGAGTGATCACACCATCGTGATTATCTGGGTCGTGAACATCTTTTTTGTACAGTTCTTCTGTGTATTCTTGCCACCTCTTCTTAATATCTTCTGCTTCTGTTAGGTCCCTACCATTTCTGTCCTTTATTGAGCCCATCTTTGCATGAACGGTTCCCTTGGTATCTCTAATTTTCTTGAAGAGGTCTCTAGTCTTTCTCATTCTATTGTTTTCCTCTATTTCTTTGTGTTGATTGCTGAGGAAGGCTTTCTTATCTCTTCTTGCTGTTCTTTGGAACTCTGCATTCAAATGGGTTTATCTTTCCTTTTCTTGCCGGGGTCCAGCCCAGGCTGGATCCAGGGATTCCCTCGGGAGGACGGCGTTGGCGAAAAGGATAGAAGTAGAGAAAGAGATAAGGAAAGAATTTTGCAGTTAAGAAAATAGAGGAGAGAAAAGAGGCTGATATTCCTTGGTTTACACAGAAAGCCAATAAAGGTCCAGCACAGGACTTGCTCTGTTCACGTAGGCTGCAGGCACCCTCTTGAATCGCAGAGGGTGCCCCACCTTAGGCACCTTCTCAAGTGGGTCTTAGAAGCCCAGTCAGGAAAATAAATGCAGAGGGCCCCTGCGCTCCAAGGAATATCAGCCTGAAAAGGAAAAGGAAAGAGAATGAATGACACGGGGAGACCAAGCTTCGGTGAGCAAGGCCCACACTTTATTTTCCAAAGTAGTTTTTATACCTTAAGTTGTGCATAGAGGATAATGGCGGGGGAGGGAGGGGGGATGGTGGGTAGAGTCTTGCAAGGTCAGCAGTCCTTGATCCTTATTGAAGCCAGGCTTTCTTTCTGAAAACTTATTATATGCAAAAGCTTTAGGTGATTTACATCATCTTCTGGCCAGGAGGCCTGTTAACATTTTATGACCCTTTCTTCAGAAAACTTATTTTTCTCTAAAGGTGATTATTCTAAAGTCAGGTGCCACCCTCTGAAAGCATTAGATAAAGTTGCATTCCTATAGGGCAAAAGTGTGGTGGGCTATAACAAGAAAAGAATTAACTCAAGGGTCCAAGGTTACAAACATTAAAACTACTACTTACATTTCTATACACCAACTATATTAATCAATACACTCCCAGGGACACAGTAGGTAAGGGATAGGGAAACTTGGCAGCAAGCATTAGCTCAACAAAGAAATCCTCTACTAGTTTTATTCTAACAATCTTAACTCTCTGAGAAGCTCTGCATTGTTAGAATATCTTAAGCTTCCCGTGCCTCTCGTGGTTGGGAGGCTGTGAATAATCACATGTGTAGCTGCAGGAGTCCGAACAAACCTGTCAGGCAAGCTAGAAAGTCATCAGAGGGGTCTGAATTGAAACACTCCTATTATGCCCAGGAGAATTATTAACTAGAGTTCTAAGTTAATTTTCCTCAGAGAAAGGTGGTTGGGGATAGCCCCCCATTAATGTCAGAAGAATTGGTGAAGGTCGTGAAATAGTAAAACAGACAGATTCTGGTTTGGGGGTAGACGCTCAGGCAGATGGTAGGGGGGGTCGGGGTTGGCCTCGAGCTCTGACTCGCTTTGCCCATCAAAGCTCTCCCGCATGACTTTATCATGGGTGGGGACTCCCGTGCTGGCTCCTGGCATTTTCTCCTTTGCTTTTTGCTTCCCTTCTTTTCATAGCTATTTGTAAGGCCTCCTCAGACAGCCATTTTGCTTTTTTTTGCATTTCTTTTTCTTGGGAATGGGTCTTGATTCCTGCCTCCTGTACAGTGTCACGAATCTCCATCCATAGTTCATCAGGCACTTTGTCTATCAGATCTAGTCCCTTAAATCTATTTCTCACTTCCACTGTACAGCCATAAGGGATTTGATTAAGGTCATACCTGAATGGTCTAGTGGTTTTCTCCACTTTCTTCAATTTCAGTCTGAATTTGTCAATAAGGAGTTCATGATCTGAGCCACGGTCAGCTCCCAGTCTTGTTTTTGCTGACTGTATAGAGCTTCTCCATCTTTGGCTGCAAAGAATATAATCAATCTGATTTCAGTGTTGACCATCTGGTGATGTCCATGTGTAAAGTCTTCTCTTGTGTTGTTGGAAGAGGGTTTTGCTGTGACCAGTGTGTTTTCTTGGCAGAACTCTATTAGCCTTTGCCCTGCTTCATTCTGTACTCCAAGGCCAAATTTGCCTGTTACTCCAGGTGTTTCTTGACTTCCTACTTTTGCGTTCCAATCCCTTTAATGAAAATGACACCTTTTTTCAGTGTTAGTTCTAGAAGGTCTTATAGGTCTTCATAGAACCGTTCAACTTCAGCTTCTTCATTTTTACTGGTTGGGGCATAGACTTGGATTACCATGATATTGAATGGTTTCCCTTAGAAACGAAGAGAGATCATTCTGTCGTTTTTGAGATTGCATCCAAGTACTGCATTTCAGACTCTTTTGTTGACCATGATGGCTACTCCATTTCTTCTAAGGATTCCTGCCCACAGTAGTAGACATAATTGTCATCTGAGTTAAATTCACCCATTCCAGTCCATTTTAGTTCACTAATTCCTAGAATGTCGACACTCACTCTTGCCATCTCCTGTTTGACCACTTCCAATTTGCCTTGATTCATGGACCTAACATTCCAGGTTCCTATGCAATATTACTCTTTACAGCATCAAATCTTGCTTCTATCACCAGTCCCATCCACAAATGGGTGTTGTTTTTGCTTTGACTCCATCCCTTCATTCTTTCTGGAGTTATTTCTCCATTGATCTCCAGTAGCATATTGGGCACCTACTGACCTGGGGAGTTCATCTTTCAGTGTCCTATCTTTTTGCCTTTTCATACTGTTCATGAGGTTCTCAAGGCAAGAATACTGAAGTGGTTTTCCATTTCCTTCTCCAGGGACCACATTCTATCAGACCTCTCCACCGTGACCTGTCCATCTTGGGTGGCCCCACACGGCATGGCTTAGTTTCATTGAGTTACTGAGGTTACTGCTCATTTTTTCATCTTCCCGGGCTCTTAGAGTAGCCCAGAGAGAAGGCAGCACCACTCTGGTGATCATTTTCTTGTTGTTGTTGGTCACTAAGTCACATCTTACTCTTCGCAACCCCATGAAGTGTGACCAGCCCATCTCCTCTGTCCATGGGAATTGCCAGGCAAAAATACTGGAGTGTGTTGCCATTTCCTTCCTCAGAGGATTTTCCTGACCCAGTACTTGAACCCATGTGTCCTGCTTGGCAGGCAAATTCTGAGCCACCTGAGAAGCCCTGATCTCCATTTTACTGACAAGAAAACTGAAACTAGAGTGCACTGTTTGCTCAGGGTCACACAGCTACAAATGAGAAAGCCTGAGCTGTAACCCAGGTCACCAAGCTGCAGGGTCCACGCACGGAGAAAGGCAGCAAGTCCCGGGGCTGGAAGCTGAATGGGATCACCAGCTGTCCCTGTCAACTGAGAACTTAGTGGCAACAACTGAAATGGCCAACATTTATTGACCACTTACTATGTGCTAAAGGCTTTGCCTTCTTATTTTAATCTGAATATATGTGTGTGTGTGGGTATACATATTCTTTTTCAGATTCTTATCCCTTATAGATTATTACAAAATACTGAGCAGAGGTCCCCACGCTAAGCAGTAGGTCCGGCTCTCTTATCCCCATTTGACAGATGGTGAAACTGAAGCACCATGGTCCGTCTTTCCTCAAGGTCTTGGCACATGATGTTCCTTCTGCTAGGAACAATCCGTCTCCTCCACCCTGGCTTTCCAGAGTAGGAGCAACAGCTCACTCTTCTGATCTCAGCTCAAATGGCTTTTGACACTCAGTCAGTCCCATCAGTCACCAGCTCAGAGCCCCTGCCTTGTTCCTTACTTCCGGGTAAGCACAGTTGCACTCACTTCTGTGAAGGGCAGGGAGGCCTGGCATGCTGCCATCCGTGGGGTCACAAAGAGTCAGACAGGACTGAGCCACTGAACAACAACGACCACACGCTTCTCTGACATTTGCCCACCCCCGCCCCGCCCCAGGGGAGTGTGAACTCAGGGGTCCATTCTGTTCTCCTCTCCCTCCTAAGACTCCCGAAGGACAGGTGCTCAGTTGCTTACTGAACGGATGAATGAACGAAGGACCAATGGCACAAAGGGAGGTCACACCCCATGCCCAAGGTCACAGAGCCAGAGTCCAAGGACCCGGGAAGGGCACCAAAGGGTGGACGAGGGCTGAGCTGCCTTCAGCAGCTCCCCTCCAGGGGCGACGACCCACCCTACCACGGGAAGGGGCAGACCGCTTAAGTGCCCTCCTTCACTCCCTCGCAGCCACCAAGGGGAGCTGGTGTGAGCAGCAGCTGTGCGCCTGTGACAAGACGTTGGCCTTCTGCCTGCAGCGGAACCTGAACACCTACAAGAATCACCTGCGTCATCTGTCCAGATGCGAGGGCGAGACTCTAGCCTGTCCCCCTGCATCTTGAGCTCTGGGGAAGGCCCCCCAGGACCACTGGCCACAGCCCCGACCTCTGCCTGGAGCCTTTAAAGCACTCCTGGAAGAGGAAGGGGCTTGGCCTCGCCCCTAGCTACCACTTGCCTCTTGGACCTTCTGAATCTCCCAGGCTGTCTGTTCCGAGGGTGGATTGAGATCTTAGGAAAAACCAAGGCCAGGGAGCCGACAGGAGGTGTGTGTGTTTGGGGCAAAGCGGTGGGTACTGGGGGAAGGGTCTAGGGGCGGGGCAAGCTGGTTCTCCCTTCATGACCACTCACCAGGCCCCTCCAGGTTCCCCCTGCCCCTAAAACACCATCCAAGCAGCTGCCAGAGTGGCCTCTGTAAAGGGTGATATGGATCTTTCTGTCCATGGGACTCTGCTTCTTCAAACCCCAAGGCCCCGAGTCCTGCTTCCCGCTCCATCCCACCCCTCCAGTCATCACAGGACACATGTGTACTTATGGCTGATTCATGCTGATGTGTGGCAGAAACCAACACAATATTATAAAACAATTATCCTCCAATTATAAAGAAATAAAAAAAAAAAAAACCCCACAACCCCAAGGCTCTGCACATCCAGGACGGGGCAGCGGGCTGCAGGCAGGGTGTCTGGGATCCGTTACTACCTGGCACTGTGTCCCTCTCCCTTGGAGCCTTGGGGACCCTTGCAGACTTGGCTAATGCTTGTCTTGGACTCTGGTGCCCAAAGCAGTACCCCGAACCCAGAGGGATTCAGTAAATACTTTTTGAGGCAAGGACTAGACCAAGCTCCCTGGACTCCAGGTCTGCAGGCCATGGGACTTCCGGGCACTCTTTCCTCTCTGACTGCCAGGCATTTGCTCAACCTGGACTTCTGCAGCGATGCTCCGCTGGCCTGCTGTCCCCCAGGTAGCTAAGCCCACCCGAGGCTCCTCGGGGTCCAAGGACCCCTTCCTACAGAAGTCTTGTCCGGCCGATTCCTCTCCAGTTCCAAGGGCTCAGTCCCACCCTCAAGTTCCCACAGCACTTAACGGGTCTTCACCTTGCCGAGCTCCCGCTTGAGTGGTGTGTGATTGTCTGGGCCGCTCTGAGCAGACTGGAGCTCCGGGAGGGTGGAGTTCGCTTCACTCTCATCTCTGCTTCCTCTGCTCCCCCAGGTGATAGGTGTGCAGTCAATGCTTTGGAATCAAAGAGCCCCCAGAGAAGAGATGGAGGTGGGGGCAGGTGGTGTTCAGGCCCCACCCAGATCCCCTCTTGGCCCAGGTCCCCAACCCAGGGGTCAGCTGCCAAGTGCGCACTTCGGCCTCCTTCTCTTGAGGATTGCCCCCAGGCTGCTGGGTGCCACCCTACCCATCACCCACCTCTCCTCGCCCACCTCTAACCAGTGAATTGGGAGAATGACACTGTGGAGGGCATAACTGCCCTCTCCCCGCCTGATGCAAGGCCATCTGGGTCGTACACTGCGTGCCCCAGGGCTCCTCCTGGGCTCAGCCTAGATGTCTGGATCTGTGCCCTGGCCTGCCCTGTTTTCCTCTTTCTCCTACAGGTTTCTCCTCAATAAATCATTCCCTTGCCCAAGAATTCTCATCCCAGGCTTGGCAGTTAGGGAATCTGCCTTCATTGGATGAATGGATAGATGGTGAATATATTCTTACAAGAAGTCCCACCTGTCATTCATAAAGGATTAGCTACATGGCCGGGGCACCTGGACCACCCACACCATCTGGGCTGTGACACACTTCGGTGAAAGAGCTGACCGAGTGGTTTTCCTTCTGCGTGAACCTCAGAGGCTCATGCCAGAGAGCATAGTAGAGGCTAAGAACTATGGGTGCCAGGTTCAGATTCCAAGGTCTTTATTGGCAGTCCAGTGGCTAGAACTCTGCACCTTTACTGCCAAGGGCCCAGGTTCGATCCCTGTTTGGGGAACTAAGATCCCAAAAGCTGTGCAGTTCAGTCCAGTTGATTTGCTCAGTTGTGTCCGACTCTTTGCGACCCCATGGATGGCAGCATGCCAGGCTTCCCTGTCCATCACCAACTCCAAGAGCTTACTCAAACTCATGTCCATTGAGTCAGTGATGCCATCCAACCATCTCATCTTCTGTCATCCCTTTTTTCCCCAACCTTCAATCTTTCCCAGCATCAGGGTCTTTTCCAACGAGTCAGCTCTTCACATGAGATGGCCAAATTATTGGAGTTTCAGCTTGAACATCAGTCATTCTAAGAATATTCAGCATTGATTTCCTTTAGGATGGACTGGTTGGATTTACTTGCAGTTCAAGGGACTCTCAAGAGTCTACTCCAACACCACAGTTCAAAAGCATCAGTTCTTCGGCACTCAGCTTTCTTTACAGTCCAACTCTCATATCCATACATGAGTACTGGAAAAACCATAGCCTTGATGAAATGGACCTTTGTTGGCAAAGTAATGTCTCTGCTTTTTAATATGCTGTCTAGGTTAGTCATAACGGAAGTGCAGCCAAAAGAAAAAAATGTCATTATACTACTGATCAGCCTTATGAGCTTATATGAAAAAGCTAGATTTCCTTGTGTGTGAAGTTATATGGAAATAAGAAAATAAGTTGAGGCCACTGTACTAAATAAGGTTAATGCATGTTAAGCTCTTAGCACAATGCCTGACACATAGTAATTTCTCTTTTGAAATTAACTGGTACTTGTTGTTGAGTCACTAAGTCCTGTCTGACTGTTTGTGACCCCTTGGACTGCAGCCCACCAGGCTCCTCTGTCCATGGAGTTTCCCAGGCAAGCATACTGGAGTCAGTTACCATTTCTTTTCTCCAGGGGAATGTCCCAACCCAGGGATGTAACCCGGGTCTCCTGCACTGGCAGGCAGATTCTTTACCGCTAAGGCACCTGGGTGGTGGTCTTATACAGAGACCAAACCTGAAACCTGAAACTCCCTCTTTCCACCCACTTCTTCTCTCCTTTCTGCATGGAACCTGTATATGTTAGATTGTGACACATGAGGTCTATTCAAGACACATTGTCAAGAGCTGGTACCTTCACTGACTCATCAGAGCTCGCAAACTCTGTGGCCTTGTGACAGTACCAGTGTTGGCAGATAAGGACGTTATTATCCCCATTTTACAATGGAGCCCCCTGAGGCTGAGAATGGGAACAGGAACCTCCAGAGAGCCCTCAACCAACAGAACCCAGAGTCAGGATGCTACTTCCACTGCAATTCTTCCTGCTCTGCTCCCTGGCACCCCCTCCCATTCACGCCAGTCAGGAAGCTTTCCAGCCCCAAACTGTGACTCAGTGAGTTTCAGCAACGAGTGACAAGATGTCTAGGAGGAAGGTGGCCCTTTAGTGACTTGATGATGTCATCAGCTCTGGTTTCTTTCCTGGCCATCCTCCCTGGGCTGTCTTTGCCCTCTGGGCGGCTTGCCTCCTACCTCTAAGATAGCAGCTGTTGTCCAGACCTTAAGCCAGACCTCCAGCAGAGAAGACGCTGTCTGTTCCTTGTCTCTTTAATATGCCCTACCACAACCACCATCCAGCAGACCTCCTGCTCAAGACCTAAACCATGGTGGCCCCAGACGATGGGATTACCCTGATTGCTTTAGATTCCTCAGGATTTATTTACCCCTGAGAAGGGACATACTACTGGAGATCAGTGGAGAAATAACTCCAGAAAGAATGAAGGGATGGAGTCAAAGCAAAAAGAATACCCAGTTGTGGATGTGACTGGTGATAGAAGCAAGGTCCGATGCTATAAAGAGCAATATTGCATAGGAACCTAGAATGTCAGATCCATGAATCAAGGCAAACTGGAAGTGGTCAAAAAAGAGATAGTAGAGTGAATGTCGACATTCTAGGAATTAGCGAACTAAAATGGACTGGAATGGGTGAATTTAACTTAGATGACCATTATATCTACTACTGCGGGCAGGAATCCCTCAGAAGAAATGGAGTAGCCATAATGGTCAACAAAAGAGTCTGAAATGCAGTACTTGGATGCAATCTCAAAAATGACAGAATGATCTCTGTTTGTTTCCAAGGCAAACCATTCAATATCACAGTAATCCAAGTCTATGCCCCAAACAGTAACGCATAAGAAGCTGAAGTTGAACGGTTCTATGAAGACATACAAGATCTTTTAGAATTAACCCAAAAAAGATGTCCTTTTCATTATAAGGGACTGGAATGCAAAAGTAGGAAGTCAAGAAACACCTGGAGTAACAGGCAAATTTGGCCTTGGAATACGGAATGAAGCAGGGTAAAGACTAATAGAGTTTTGCCAAGAAAATGCACTGGTCATAACAAACGCCCTCTTCCAACAACACAAGAGAAGACTCTACACATGGACATCACCAGATGGTCAACACTGAAATCAGATTGATTATATTCTTTGCAGCCAAAGATGGAGAAGCTCTATACAGTCAGCAAAACAAGACCAGGAGCTGACTGTGGCTCAGATCATGAACTCCTTATTGCCAAATTCATACTGAAATTGAAGAAAGTGGAGAAAACCACTAGACCATTCAGGTATGACCTAAATCAAATCCCTTATGATTATACAGTGGAAGTGAGAAATAGATTTAAGGGCCTAGATCTGATAGATAGAGTCCTGATGAACTATGGAATGAGGTTCGTGACATTGTATAGGAGACAGGGATCAAGACCATCCCCATGGAAAAGAAATGCAAAAAAGCAAAATGGCTGTCTGGGGAGGCCTTACAAATAGCTGTGAAAAGAAGAGAAGCGAAAAGCAAAGGAGAAAAGGAAAGATATAAGCATCTGAATGCAGAGTTCCAAAGAATAGCAAGAAGAGATAAGAAAGCCTTCTTCAGCAATCAATGCAAAGAAACAGAGGAAAACAACAGAATGGGAAAGACTAGAGATTTCTTCAAATAAATTAGAGATACCAAGGGAAAATTTTATGCAAAGATGGGCTTGATAGAGGACAGAAATGGTATGGACCTAACAGAAGCAGAAGATATTAAGAAGAGGTGGCAAGAATACACAGAAGAACTGTACAAAAAAGATCTTCACGACCCAGATAATCACGATGGTGTGATCACTCACCTAGAGCCAGACATCCTGGAATGTGAAGTCAAGTGGGTCTTAGAAAGCATCACTATGAACAAAGCTAGTGGAGGTGATGGAATTCCAGTTGAGCTATTTCAAATCCTGAAAGATGATGCTGTGAAAGTGCTGCACTCAATATGCCAGCAAATTTGGAAAACTCAGCAGTGGCCACAGGACTGGAAAAAGTCAGTTTTCATTCCAATCCCAAAGAAAGGCAATGCCAAAGAATGCTCAAACTACCACACAATTGCACTCATCTCACATGCTAGTAAAGTAATGCTCAAAATTCTCCAAGCCAGGCTTCAGCAATATGTGAACCGTGAACGTCCAGATGTTCAAGCTGGTTTTAGAAAAGGCAGAGGAACCAGAGATCAAATTGCCAACATCCGCTGGATCATCAAAAAAGCAAGAGAATGCCACAAAAACATCTATTTCTGCTTTATTGACTATGTCAAAGCCTTTGACTGTGGATCACAAGAAACCGTGGAAAATTCTGAAAGAGATGGGAATACCAGACCACCTGACCTGCTTCTTGAGAAACCTATATGCTGTTGGGGGCCAGAATGAGGTACTCCGCCCATGACAAAGGTCATGAGGAAGGAGGCTCGACATACGCAAAGGCGGGATCGAGCCTCAGGAGTCCCCCTGGAACTCCTCGAGCTTCTACCCCCATAACCAGAGCCTGCCTACTTTACTACTTTGTGCTCTCACCTACATCTCTGACTTTACGGGGGGCTGTCCCCCACCACCTCTTTCGGAGAAGGATTTAACCTAGAGCTCCAGTTAATAATAATTCCTGGGCGTGATAAGAGTGTTTTAACCTACAAACTCCTCTGAAGGTTCTCTAGCCTGCCTGACAGGCTCGTCCGGCCACATGTGATTGCTCACAGCCTCCCAACTGTGAGAGGCACGAGATGCTTTAAACCCTCTAAAAACAGGTTCTTTAGAGAAGTTAGAAAACTATAAGTATAAGTATAGTAGGCTGATTAGAAATTGTGTTGGTGAAGGGTTTTTCATTTGTTGAGCCAATGTTTGTTGCTAAGTCTCCACATCCCCTGCCCTTACACACATTAATGAATATGTAGAAGAAATAAGTATTAACCTTTGATATTAATCACGTTAGACCTTAGGCTAAGTAAATTCTTTCCTTAACTAAAACCCACTACACCGTCACCCTATAGGAATGTAACTTTATTTGGGTGGTGTCTGTTTTAAGAATAATCGCCCCTGGAGAAATAAGTGTCCTGGTTGACTGACTGTTGTCACAAGGAGAGGGTCATAAATTGTCAGCAGGACCCCCTGGCCAGAAGATGATGTGACACCCCTAAGACCTCTGTATACATTTGTATGAAGCACCTGACTTTGATAAAAGTCAGGACTGCTGACCCCGTGTGACTTTTGCATAACATCTCAGTGTATAAAAGTAGACCATGGAAAATAAAGAATTGGGATCAGTTTCTCGAAATACTGGTCTCCCCATGTCGCTCTCTCTCTCACTCTGGTTGAGTCTCCATCTGGAGCGCGGAACCCGCCATGCTTACTAATTATGCCTGGGCTTCTAAGATCCGACCGGGGAGGCCTCAGTGTCTCCTCTCCCTCGGGAGAACAGAAGGACGCCTGCAGCCTACGTAAGTGGTGCAAACTTCTTGTCTTGAAGTTTTATTGGTCTCCCGCGTAAACCAAGCTACTCAGCCTCTTTTCTCCACTGAATTTTCCTACTGAGCTATCCTCATCCTATTACTCTGTATATCTTTGATAAAATATTTAAATAAATAGGTCGCTGACACCGTCCCCGCTTCGAATACCCTGGATCAGCCGGGGCAGGACCCCGGCAATATGCAGGTCAGGAAGCAACAGTTAGAACTGAACATGGGACAACAGACTGGTTCCAAATAGGCAAAGGAGTACGTCAAGGCTGTATATTGTCACCCTGCTTATTTAACTTCTATGCAGAATACATCATGAGAAATGCTGGACTGGAAGAAGCACAAGCTGGAATCAAGATTGCTGGGAGAAATATCAATAGTCTCAAATATGCAGATGACACCACCCTTATGGCAGAAAGTGAAGAGGAACTAAAAAGCCTCTTGATGAAAGTGAAAGTGGAGAGTGAAAAAGTTGGCTTAAAGCTCAACATTCAGAAAACCAAGATCATGACATCTGGTCCCATCACTTCATGGGAAATAGATGGGGAAACAGTGGAAACAGTGTCAGACTTTATTTTTCTGGGCTCCAAAATCACTGCAGATGGTGACTGCAGCCATGAAATTAAAAGACGCTTACTCCTTGGAAGGAAAGTTATGACCAACCTAGATAGCATATTGAAAAGCAGAGACATTACTTTGCCAACAAAGGTTCATCTAGTCCAGGCTATGATTTTTCCAGTGGTCATGTGTGGATGTGAGAGTTAGACTGTGAAGAAAGCTGAGTGCCGAAGAATTGATGCTTTTGAACTGTGGTGTTGGAGAAGACTCTTGAGAGTCCCTTGGACTGCAAGGAGACCCAACCAGTCCATTCTGAAGTAGAACAGCCCTGGGATTTTTTTGGAAGGACTGATGCTAAAGCTGAAATTCCAGTACTTTGGCCACCTCATGCGAAGAGTTGTCTCATTGGAAAAGACTCTGATGCTGGGAGGGATTGGGGGCAGGAGGAGAAGGGGACGACAGAGGATGAGATGGCTGGATGACATCACTGACTCGATGGACGTGAGTCTGAGTGAACTCGGGAGCTGGTGATGGACAGGGAGGCCTGGCGTGCTGCGATTCATGGGGTGGCAAAGAGTCGGACACGACTGAGCGACTGAACTGAACTGAGAAGGGATAGGGTCAATGTCCCTGTGGGAGTTGCCAGAACCAAGGCTGTTGGGGTTGTTCATAGGATGGTGTTGGGTGGGCTAGTTTAGGGCTGGGTCGGAAGGAGGACTCTACCTGGAGCACCCTCTGTGAGCCAAGCACCTAGTCTTGGTGCCTGGTGATCACAGAGTAGGTTATCAATAGATTGTTGAATGAATGAACACATGGATGAATGAATGAATCCCAGGTTGGTAATGACATAGGACTTTGGAACAAGTCTTGGGATGCGTAGGTGGGATCTCAGGAAAGCCAGGACTGAGTACCCAAAGTAAGAGGAGAACTTCCTGCTCGATGAGTTCTCATTCTTGGTCCGTTTCCAGCCACCGGAGTTGGATAAAAGGCTCAAAGAAAGGAGAGATTCATGGGCAGCTTCTGTCCTCCACCCCCAGGATGAAGGAGGTGGATGGAAGGACACTTCCAGTGCTTCCTCTTTCCTCCAGGCTCAGGCTTGGAAACAGCAGAGGTGGAGCGGGGTGGACAATGAACACCTGGGGTGCCCACCGCCCACTGCTCTTACCTCCCCCAGAACACTGGAGTTATCACCTGCGTTTTCCAGCTGCAGAAACTGAAACTTGACACTGAGTCACTTGCTGATAAGTGGCAGCGCTGGGACTCGAACCCAGGCTCCAGGGCCATGTCTCACCCTACTTCCCACACTTTTTACTGGAACAGTTGTTGACTCAGCCCTGGTACCTCGGGGTGGGGTGTGGGGGGGTGGACAGCTACACCCAGAGATGAGGAAGGAAGGGTGGGGTACAGCAAGACAGGATCCTGGGGGAAGGTATAGTGAGTAATAATCACACTGACAATAAGAGTTGTGCTCAGCTTGAGCCCCCACATTGGGAGCACTTTATCCTGCACAAATCTCCTTCCCACCGTTGGCTGATCCAGTCCTCACCTGGATCAATCCGCATCTGGATGTAGCACTCTACTTCCGTGGGGTGGGCGCCTGGCCCAGGGCAGTGACGGGCGGGTGACTTCCCCATGTCTCGGCCTGTTTTTCTAGCTGGGTCTTGCTCCTTCTTTTTCATTGGGATGTGCAGGTGGGGCTGGGGCCCCTGTCCCCGCCCCTCCCCCTTGAGAGGGGAGGTGTAGTGTTCACACTTGGGGTCCTTGACGTCCTTGCTGAAGTCAGCCTGAGAGCCGACCAGACCCCAGGCCAGCTGGACCATCCAGAGTCAGGAAGTCCTTGGGGCTTCTCCTGGCCGGCCCTTCCTTGAGCTCTTTGCAAAAGTGGCCCCTTCTCTCATCTGGAGCTCAGCTGACAGTCACTGCCTCAGAGAAAACACCCCTGCTCTCCCAACCTAAAGCCTCCACCTCCCTACCCTGGCTTACTCCCTGTCTCCTGCCTTATTTTCATTCTCTGCTTCACACTCTCTGACAGTTTTCCTCGTTACTTACTCATTCATCCACTAGTCTGCATTACCCCAGAGCTTCACGAGCATATAAACACTACAAACTCAGGGAGGGACCACAACTTCCCCAGCAACCAGAACCATGCCAGGGGATGGGAAATATCTGTTGAATGAATGAGGAGTGAGAGGGAAGCTCACCTTCTTTCTCTAAACTGGGCTACTTCCCAGCTGTGTGATCTCGGACCAGGGGTTTTACTTCTCTGATCCTCAATTTGTGATCAGTCAGATCGGGGTGACAACACCTACCTCTTAAGACTGTTCATGATTTCTATGAAAAGAAATTTTTTTAAAACCAAACTTTCATCTCTTTCCTGATGAATAGCATGTCTGGTTGGTGAGAAGGCTGAGACAGAGTGAAAGGGGTGGGGTGTCCAGATTTCTAGGGTCCCCAGAAAATGGGGCAGGCCTCCTTGGTAGCTCAGATGGTAAAGAATCTGCCTGCAGTGCAGGAAACCAGGGTTCAATCCCTGCTTTGGGAAGATCCCCTGGCGAAGGGAATGGTTACCCACTCCAGTATTCTTGCCTGGAGAATCCCATGGACAGAGGAGCCTGGCGGGCTACAGCTCATGGGGTCACAAAGAGTCAGACGTGACTGAGTGATTAACGCTTTCAGAGAGGAGGCATGTTTATCACCTCCCTGCTCCCTCCCTCAGACTATCAGAAATCAGCTGTCCATCCTCTGCCAAGAACACTCCATTATTCCCAAGAGGCCATGGACGTGCAGTCAAAGGTCATTCTCCAGGTGGGTGGCTTTGCAGCCCTCCCAGAGGCTGGGCTGGGCTGGGGCCAGCAGAAGCTGAGGCTGTCCCTGCCCCTCGAGATGCAGCCACCGCTGCTCCTGGCTCTGCTGATGGCAGAGTGCCCCTCCCAGCCCCCAAACATCCCAGGTCTGGGAACCACAGAGCAGAAGAAAATATCAGTTGTAGTATCCTCTGGCTTCCCAAAAGGGAGATGAGAAAAAGCTGTTTTCTGGATTTCCTTGTGCTAAGAACTGTATGTACATTTTCTCCTTTATACCTGATTACACATGGCCCTGCCAGGTGGTTCTTTTGACCTTATTGTATAGAGGAGGAAACAGACTCGGATAAGTTAAATAATTCGCCTGAGGCAAGTCACTCAGCAGGAAGTGGCAGAGGCTGGGTGTGGGAAGTAAAGCCACTCTGACGCCACCTTTTGCAGCCCAGATGGCACATTCCTTAAGGCAGTATGGTTCTAAGGCATTATGATGAACAAGAATCCCTGGGGGGGGCAGAAGTGAGGTTTGCTTAAAATGCTGGTTCCTCGGCCCCATGCTCAGAGGGTCTGATTTTGTAGGTGTGGGGCGGGGCCCAGGAACCTGCATTTTTTAAAACAAGTGCTTCTGGAGATTCTGATCATGTGCCAAGAACCCCCTCCACCTCTCCTCTGCCAGTGGTCCCCTGTCCCTCCTACATTCCCTGTGCCTCACACCCCGAGCAGGCAGCGTCTATCCCAAGGCCAACCCCAGGGCTGACCAGCTCACTGATACCAAGGGTGTTCCTCCTGTGCTCGCACAGCTGGCTGGTCTATAAAATGGGAGACTCGCATTCCAGCTCCAACTCCATCTAAGCCCTGTTCTATGGGCCTCCACTGCCCCAGCCGTCAGACAGGAGTGGGTGGGATTACACTTCCCAAACCCCAGCCTTTCACACATCCCCTTTCCAATGTTTGGTTTAATATTCCACTTTTACTCTATTTTTTTCAGGTTTTGGGCCACACCATGTGGCTTGTGGGATCTTAGTCCCCTGACCAGGGATTGAAGCCAGGCCCTCAGCAGTCAAAGTGTGGAGTCCTAACCACTGGGGCAGCAGGGAACTCCCTACTGTACTTTTTGTTGTAAAAAAAAAAAAAAAAAAAAAAGCTTAAAAAAAAATCTAAATAAATTTATTCAAGAAGGAAACTGACATCACTTAGGCAAATGGAAAGGAGCATCTTGTGCCATAAACAGAAGGTGACCATAAAAATAAAGGCAGTGGGGCTTCCCTAGTTGTCTAGTAGTTATGGATCTGCCTTGAGATGCAAAGGACACAGGCTCAGTCCCTGGTCGGGGAAGACCTCACATGCCACAGAGCAGCAACAAAGCCCAAGCGCCTCAACCACTGAGCCTGTGCTCTGGACCCCAAGGGCAGCAACTACTAAAGCCCACATGCCTGGAGGCTGCACACCGCAACAAGAGAAGCCACCCCAGTGAGAAGCTCTCACACCACAGCTGGAGAGCAGCCCCTGCTTGCCACAACTAGAGAAGCCTGTGTGCAGCAAAAAAGAGCCGGTGCAGCCAAAAATAAATACATGAGTATATATATATTAAAAAAAAATACGCTGGAAACTCTTTTTAGAGAAGAGGCATAATCAATAGCTGTTGAGCAAAACAGCAAGACTTTAAAGGAGGCTGAAAACACTCGGGCTCTAAGCTGACACGGCCTCGGCTTTGATGTTATCTGAAGGATTGGGAAGGAACCGAAAGGGAATGACTCAGGCACCCTGTGAGCCAGTGCTATTCACCCTCTTCTCCAGGAAGCCCCATGCCTGAGGAAATGCCAGGCCAGGTGATGCTGTAGAAGGTCCTGGAAACGAAGGGTGAGGAACATGGGTCTGCTCCTGAAAAACCCAAACACTGCAAGAAAAGAAAGCAGTGAAGAGGTACTGGGCTAGGGGCCAGGAGACTCCAACGTGAAGGCTGCTTCTGTCACTTCCCTGCTCCGTGGCCTTGAAAGGGATCAGAATACTCCATCCCAAAATATGCCACTTTGGCATGAGTTATTTTGAGCTAAAGGCAATTGAGACTTGACAGATGCATGAAGAGTTCTTTGCCCTCCCTTTATCTGCCTAAAAGTAGGACATAAATTTCCCTTTGAGGAATGTGTCCTTCACCCATCGTCCTTGTACTACGGAGAGAAAAGCAACTCTTATCATTAAAGATGGGGCGTCAGCACTGGAATGAATCTGCATAAGCACACTTCACTAAAATAGCTCTTATCTTCCATTAGTTCCCTCATATATTTCCTAGTCATTTTGCCATAATTTACTGTCCCTCGAAATCTAAACCTTCTTTTCGTTGCAAAAAAGATAGATGTACCCTTGAGTCTAACCACTTCTCTTGAGCCTCACATCTTTTCTGCGAACTTCCGTGCATGTAAATACTAGTAAATAGCTTGTGCCTTTTCTCCTATTAATCTGTCTTTCTTGGTTTTAATTTGTAGTCTCCCATAGCACACCTGCACCCACACCAACCGTAGGGCTTCCCAGGTGGCTCTAGTGGTAAAGAACATACCTGCCAAAGCAGGAGACATTGGGAAATCATTTTAGTGAGCTCTGACTCTTGCACTCTTAGGTAGTTAGAATAGGGTAAAGGAGTCCAGGATGGCAGCGGATAAAAGACAAAGAAGGGGAAAGCCCTTGAAAATAGAACAAAGGAAGGTCCGAGGATCGGAGTGAAGACCTCAGGTGGAGCACACAGCCCTCCTGGCTAGCCCAGTTTACATAGGGCAGGCTCGGGGGGAGGAGAAAAAACACAGAAAAAGAGGAGCCAACATTGAGCCTGGGGCTTCTCTTCGTGTCTTTTGGGTCGGTCCGCTCTCACGCCGCAAGGGTGTATTTTCCTTTGCTTGCCAAATAAAACTGAGCTGTAACACTGGTCCGTCCATTGCTTCAAATTTTTGTTGTGACCAAGGAAATTACAGGAGGCTGTAACACTGGCCCGTCCGTCGCTTCAAATTTTTGCTGCAGTGAGACAGAACCAAGGAAATTACACCCTCCCCTGACATATATGGTACCGTGACTCGGATTTAACCTGGCTGAAACAATCTCGGCTCGGCCCCCACAAGGCAAAAGCCAAACACAGCAGAAGCCCAGCTTGGCGAAAGCGCCCGTGGGGGAAGCTGAACGTGGAGAAAAACCAGTACAGGGGAAGTGACAAGAAGCCCAGCCTGCTGGGAACTGGGCAGCAAAAACAAGCTCAGCAGAAAGCTCACGTGGCTCAGTTTCAGATTCCAAAAGACCTCCAACTGGGGTAGGAGCTCCTTGCCCCTATGACATATGGCTAACAAAATCTTAATTCCTTGGCAACCTCTTGTTCCTTGTTTCCTTGAACACCCTGTGAACAGGCGAGCAGCAGTGGGTGCCCCAGGGTGTCTTGAAGGCTCTACTATCTCCTGTGCCCTAGTAGCTGTTGCCCAAGTGGATGGGGGTTCTTCTGTCCTTAATCTTCTTTGTGCCAAGGATCAGGCCAATGAAAACTGTGAGCACAGGTCAGGTACTTAGCAGATTTTCTGGTAAGTTATGAAGGGGATTCCTTGGTAGCTATATTTTTCCCATTGCTTTCTCCTCCCGTCCTTCAGCTCCTCTCACCATCTGTACCACTGTTTGATTAGGCAGATCATCATCTTTCCATTTCTGAAAGTTGTGTTTGAAACCATTTACCTAAGATTGGGACTCAAATCTTACCTAAGATTTACCTTAGATCTTACCTAAGATTTGAGTCCCAGGTGGCAGGGACTCTGTGCTATGCTTAGTCACTCAGTCATGCCTGACTGGGACTTGAGCCCAGTCAAAACCCATGGTGCCTGGTTTTAGGACCTAATGAAGCTCAGGCTCTTGCTGTCTTATTGCAAAAAATTCAGTGAGAGACACAGCAATAGTAAGAGATAGATGTGTTTGGATTCAGAGAGACACACACTCCATAGGGTGTAGGCCATTGCAGAAGGTGAGTGCAGGGGCCATGGAATGTGGTGTGGTTAGTTTTCCTGAGCTGGGTGATTTTATTTACTAATGAGTGGGAGGATCATTAAGGTTCCCCTGGTGGGAGGATCATTCCAACGATTGGGGAACCACCCACTGCTCCGTCTTTTGACAGCCCCTTGGGACTGTCCTGGCACCTCTGGGTGTGTCATTTAGCTTGAAGATTGAGGATCACGGTTTAGATGAATTTGACTTGTCATCTTGGACCCACTTCATTTTAATCGGTTTATGTTATCCCCACGGGCTATGTAATTTTTTCAAAAGTTGTGCTTGCCCCCTTCCCTCCTGTTTCATGTTCTTTTCCTGAGCCCCGTCCAGGCCCACAATGTTGCCTCTACAATCTTCTGGAGGGACAACCACAAAATAGCTGGCCTTCGGGATAGAAATTCTGTACAATATCCAATCCCTCTAGATATTCAGGCCTTCATCTTCCGTGTTTCCCACAACACGTGCAACAACAGCACCTCTCAGTGAACCCACTAGGGTGACAGGCACGCAGTGCCTGCTGGAAGTCCATCTGTTGGTGGCATCCCTACAAGGGCAATTTGGGCTTCCAGGGATAATGTTGGCCACTTTGGGAGTTAGCCCTGCAGGCTGTTCGGGCCCAAACCCTTGCCACCCTTCTCCTAAAGTTATAAACATACCCCTGGATCAAATCTCCACTCCACTTTTATGGAACATCTGGTCTGTTGCCTCTTATCAATTTGTTCTTAAGCCACTTATTAACTCCTGCAACCAGGACCCTGCCCCCATGTAGGCAACATCTCTCCATCCCACTTATTATTATATTAATATTATAATATTATATTAATAAAATAATAATAATATTATTAAAATACTCCTAATGCCCCTAACAGGACCAGATAACCTGCTCTTTTGTCCTTACTTCTGTTATTGCCTAAAGTGGGTCTATGACAATGAGATGTTTACCATTGGAAACACCCTAAACTGCTCTTATGGAGGACTAGGGGAGGAAATCAGTGGCTTACATTCCCTCAGAGCAATAAGAGGATAAGGCTTATGGCTATTTCCCCAGATTCCCAGCCTCAGAGCACAGATTTGGATTGCTTTACATCATGACATCTATTCCCATCCACGGTGGACAAACCAGCAATGAATTAAGATTACAACCCTTTAATCCTACCCAGCACTGGTAAAGCTGGAGACCTTGGGGACGACCAAATCTAGCCTGTGGGTCCCAGGAGGTTGACCTGCTTCGACCTGCCTAAGGATCTGGTCCTTACAAGGTTGTCATGCCTCAACCTGCTTGGGGATCTGCCAGTCCAGGGGTCCCAAGAGGTCAACATGCCTCAACCTGCCCAGGGACTCAGTTCTTGGGAGGCAGACCTGCCCAGGGATTTGATCTCCAAGAGGCTGTCATGCCTCAGCCTGCCTGGGGATCTGCACCCTGACCCAGGGATGCCTGGCTCTCAGGTTGCAACTGTACTGGGTAGGATAGCCTTCAGAAAAACTCACCCCTAAGGAAGTCCTCCCATGGAAAGAGAAGGAAGTGTATTATTTGTGGGACTGTGCCTGGTCTCAGCAATAACTCAGGAGTCCAGTGAAAATACCATTGCCTTTATGGAAATACTAAAAGAGGCCCTCCAAAAGTTTACCAATCTGGACTTAGACTCTAACAAGGGACAGGTGATTTTAAAGGACAAATTCCTGCCCCAATGTGCACCAGACATCAAGATAAAGTTACAACAGCTACAGCAGCAGGACCCTGCTGCCTCTTTAGATGAGATGGTCCAGACATCCACCAATACCTTTTATAATAGAGAACAGAAGAGGGAGGCCAAGGCCCAGGAAAGGGAGAGAAGGAAAGAGACAAGTCATGCCCAGATGCTGGCCACTCTCCAGGGAAGCCCTATGGCAAACCACGAGTCCTTGAAGAACAAGACATGAGGCAAATGCCTAATCTGTAGTCAGTGGGACATTGGGCCAAAGAGTGTCCAAACTGTGGCAAGTCTCCTAAAACCACTTGCTACAAATGCCATCATTTGGGACACTGGGTGGCACTCTGCCCTTGGGACCCAAGAGCCTCAAGGTAAAAGCTCCAAGCCTTTCTTCACAATGGTTCAATAAGACTGAAGTGGCCCACTCCAGCCAGGCCACCTGACATAGATAACCATCATGGGGCTGGAGCCAAGGGTGTAACTGGAAGTGGCAGGTAGGTCCAAGAATTTTTTGGTTGACACAGGGGCTACTTACTCTGTCCTGACCTCCTACTCCAGAGCCTTCTCCTCCTAAACCTGTACCATTTTGGGTGCTACAGAATGCACCCACCTTCAGATTGCCAGATCCAGGAAAAGCACTCCAACTATATGTCCATGAAAAGGAAGTAATAGCCTTGAGAGTGTTAACTCAAAGGCTGGGACCTGAGCCCCAGCCTGTAGCTTACTTATCCAAGAGGCTTGCTTCACCTGCCCAAGGCTGGCCTCCCTGCCTTCAAAATTTTGCAGCTATTGCAGTCCAGACAGAAGATGCTTTAAAACTCTCTTTTGGGGGCAAACTGTTCTTACCAAGCACCAAGTGAAACAACTCCTGAATGGGAGAGGCCATTTATGGATGTCTGATCAAAGGATCCACAGATATCAAGTAGTGCTGACAGACTATACCCCTGTGAGTATAGTCAGGCCTGGATTTTCAGTATTCAGTCAGTATTGTGAAGTTCTTAACCCTACCACTCTCTTGCCTACCCCTGAGGACTCTCTTCCCTTTCACTCTTGCCTAGAAACTTTGGACCATTGGACAAAACCTAGATAAGGATTATCAGAAGATCCTCTGACCAATCCTGAGGAAATCTGGTACACTGATGGAAGCAGCTTTGTCTTGAATGGAAAAAGAAGAGCCGGATATGCAGTAGTCTCCAATTTTGAGACCATAGAGGCTAAATCTTTGCCACTAGATACTTCAGCCCAATTAACTGAGCACATAGCCCTGACTTGAGCTTTAGAGCTGGGAAAAGAAAGAAGAGTAGCCATTTACACTGACTCCAAGTATGCCTTTCTGGTGCTACATGCACATGCTGCTATTTGGAAAGAAAGAGGCCACTTGACCACCCGAGGGTTTCCAACCAAATATAGTGATCAAATCCTTAGGCTCTTGGAGGCAGTTCATCTGCCCGCTGAGGTTTCAGTCTCCCATTGTAAAGGACACCAGAAAGGGAGCACAGAAGTGGCACAAGGGAACCAAGCAAACAATCAGGCAGCTAAGAGGGCAGCATTACAGAACAATGATCTCATAGGGGTTGCTACCTTAGTTCCACAGACTAATTTGCCAGAAACTCCTTCATATACTGAAGGTGAGACTTAAAGTTAAGAGTGAGGGCTTTCAAGAAGATCATATGGGGTGGTTCCAAAAGGAGGGACTCCTTTTTCTGCCTGGGACCGCCAATGGAAGTTGGTTAACTCCTTACATGCCATTACTCATTTAGGGGAGAAGGCCCTCCAAAGATTACTAGAAATGTCTTTTAGAGGAATAGGCCTCCAAATGACTATAAGGCAAGTGGTCTCAACTTGTCCCACTTGCCAATTAAACAACCCCCAAGGAGCTCGAAGACCCCAGCTGGCCCAGCCTGTCCAATGACGTGGGACCTATCCAGGGGAGGACTGGCAGATGGACTTCACCCAGATGCCAGTTTTGATAGATACATTCACAGGACAGATTGAAGGCTTTCCCACCCAGACTGAAAAGGCTGAGGAGGTGATTTAAAAAAAAAAAGAAAAACTGTTCCATGAAATCACTCCAAGATTTGGTCTGCCCAGGTCTTTACAAAGTGACAATGGGACATTATTTACTTTTAAAGTCACTCAAGGGGTCTCTACAGCACTGGCCATTACTTATTATCTCCATTGTGCCTGGAGGCCTCAGTCTTCAGGAAAAGTAGAAAGAGCCAACCAATTCTTAAAATCAGCGATAAAAAAGATAACCCAGGAGACCTCCCTGGGATGGAAGGAGGCTTTACCAATAGCTCTCCTCTGAACCCATATTGCCCCTAAGGAACAGGTTGGTCTTAGCCCTTATGAGATGCTATATGGGAGACCTTTTGTTTATGTCAATGACCTCTTTCTAGATCCAGAAGCTCAGACCCTCTGGTCTTATACCATGGCCATTGGGCAATTCCAACAAGATATATGCTTGTGGGGTGTCAACCAGGACCCAAAAGATTCTAAAGAGCCACCATTATATGCTCCAGGGACTCAAGTCCTAATTAAAGTCTAGAAAGATGGGTCCCCAAAGGCTCAACTCCAGCCCACATGGAAGGCCCCTACCCTGTAACACTTTCTACCCCCACAGCAGTCAAGGTACAGGACATGACTCCTGGATTCACTACTCATGAGTCAAGCATGGAAGAAAACAGAAGAGGACACTCAATACACCAGAGAGCCCCTGGGAGATCTCAGATACCTATTCAGGACTACAAATGAGTGCCATACACTCCCAAAATCAAGTTTCTGGGGATAAGCTTTCTCAGGATAGCTCTAAAGAGCCAACATAGCTTGGCAGGGATTGTACTCCAAAATAAGCAGGAGATAGATCTCCTGATCCCTGAACAAAGAGGGACTTGAGCCATCTTGAATAAGACGTGTTGTTTCTGGGCAAATACCTCCAGCCAAGTTAAAAAAAAACTCTCACAGTCCTCAAGAAAAACATTCAGATTCTACAGTACCTTAAAGAACAAGCTGGAGAGTTCTCAGGGTGGCCACAGTCTCTCTTTGGGGGATCCATCTCCTGGCAAGAGGAAATTTTGAGTTGGCTAATGCCCCTACAAATCCTTGTTATCACCATATTGATGCTGCTTATGAGTACTTCATGTATTAGCAATTGTCTAATCCATTGTGTCTCTGCACAGGTCAACAAGCTACAACATGCAGTGCCAATTCAACAAGGATATATAAAACTACATGCGACCACGGAAAATATCACTCACCCTTAGATGGACACCACTATAAGGACTCTGAGGCTTGAGACTAGCAAGAGGGGGAGTCCCAGTGCCCCTGACTGTCCCAGATCAGCAGGAAGTAGCCAGAAAGACCTTGACATCCATATTCCCAAAGAATTAGGCCTCCCATCTCTTGAGGGGGGAAAGTTAGGTAGTTAAAATAGGAAAAATGAGTCCAGAATGGCAATGGATAAAAGACAAAGAAAGGGAAAGCCCTTGAAAATAGAACAAAGGAAGATCTGAGGACCAGAGTGAGGACCTCAAGTAAAACAAACAGCCCTCCTGGCTAGCCCAATTTACATAGGGCAGGCTCAGAGGGAGGTGAAAAAAACATAAAAAGAAGAGCCAAAATTGAGCTGGAGGCTTCTCTTCATGCCTTTTGGGTCAGCCTGCCCTCACGCCTCGAGGATGTATTTTCCTTTGCTTACCAAATAAAATTGAGCTGTAACACAGAGCTGTAACACTGGTCTGTCCATCGCTTCAAATTTTTGCTGTGGCAAGACAGAACCAAGGAAATTATACCCTCCACCGACACATCTTCCCATATATACTGAATTTCTTGAGATCTTGTCTCATGGATTTGAAGTTCAATGTTTCTAAGTCTACAGGTGTAAAATAGACACTTTTCAAAAGAGGAACAAAAAGAAGACAAATCTCAACGTTTGAAAACACTGGCAAAGATGGCGGACACTTCCAGAAAGATCCATCTGTCTAAGCAGAAATGTCGTCACTCCCTTTTCCCACAAGACTGTGGAATGGACTTTGACAGTGGGAAATTGCTGCAGGGAGGAAGTCAATTCCGACTCCATGTTGGAAACTGTTTCTCTGACTTGCTTTTATTATTATAATCATACTCAATGGCTTGCCTGGAGGACCCTGACCCTCTGCTTGACTATAAACTAAAATGCCCTTGTTCAGCTGTGGGAGAGATAGTTTGTCCCTTCCTACCTGTGAATAGAAGAGATGAACACATCGCTTCTGAAGGCTGGACATTGCCTTGGAGATGTTTTACAGGACTGAAGACACTTTCACTTTACTTCCCCACTGCATCTCCCTCTCTATTCTGCCTTTTGACTTTAGTTCCTCACCGCTTCTTTCTCTCTGACATATAAAAGAATCTGGCATCCAGACCTCAATAAGATGGTTATTTTGAAGTCCTAGCCTGCCATCTTCTTGGTCTGCTGGCTCCCCAGTTAAAGTCTCTTGCTTGCCTAGACACCTCATCTCTCGGATTCATTGGCCTATCATGCAGCAAGCAGAGCAAACTTGGACTCAGTAGCAGAGAAGATCCCATGGAGAACAGAATGGCAACCCCCTCCAGTATTCTTGCCTAGAGAATCCCATGGACAGAGGAGACTGGTGGGCTATAGTCTGTAGGGTTGCAAAGTCGGACATGACTGAAGTGACTTAGTACACATGTGCACGTGCGCGCTCACACACACACACACACACACTAAACCTAAGAGGGCAGAGGAAAAACTTTTCTTCACTGACACTGGTTTGCAATTCTCCACTGACACCAAAGTGACAAAAGTGAAAAAGAAATGGAAAAATAAAATTTAAAAGGTGAACAACAGTATATCCATCTTGACTGTACAGAGAAAATGTGCCATGTGAAAGGTTGGCAGGAGAAATGCTCTAACATATCAGTCAAGAGTGTGGGCTCAGGTCCCTGAAACTGAGCAGGCTAGGACAACAGTTTCCAAGGGCAGAAGACTACTGTGTCCCCTTTTGCCTGGCAAAGCAATAAAGCTATTCTTTTCTGTGTCACCCAAAACTCTGCCTCTGAGATTCAAAATCAAGGCTGGTGCATAGAGGCCAAATCTTCAGCATCAGTTTCACACACAAGGGTTGACAGTCCTGGGGGTCTCCTGACTCCTGGACATGGGATTTCGTCATTAAACCCTTCTGAGATTCAGTTTCTTTACCTATAAAGTGGGAGTTACATTATGGTCTTTACGAGGTGCTGTGAAGAAGGCAATGGCACCCCACTCCAGTACTCTTGCCTGGAAAATCCCATGGACGGAGGAGCCTGGTAGGCTGCAGTCCATGGGGTCGCTAAGAGTCAAACGCGACTGAGCAACTTCACTTTCACTTTTCACTTTCATGCATTAGAGAAGGAAATGGCAACCCACTCCAGTGTTCTTGCCTGGAGAATCCCAGGGACGGGGGAGCCTGGTGGGCTGCTGTCTATGGGGTCGCAGAGTCGGACACGACTGAAGTGACTTAGCAGCAGCAGCAGTGAAGGATGAATGAGAGGCCTCCAGGAGTCACTGGGCACCCTGTCTGGCATGTAGTGAAGGATGAATGAGAGGCCTCCAGGAGTCACTGGGCACCCTGTCTGGCCTGCAGAGACTGGCCTGGGAAACACAGAGCAGCTGCTGTTGTGATGGTCATGGTTGTGCAGCAACAGCACCACCTTTTTCAATATTTCCTTGTTTCCTTCCTCCCCTGCAGGGCTTGTCCTCCCTGAGGCCAGTTTCTTAGAGCCCTATGGTGAGATCAAGCAGGCCATGGGGAAATGGTCTGTCCTCAGATGCCTCACTTACGGCTGTGTGGACTAAAAATGATGCCTGCCATAGCAGTAAACAAAGGATGTCCAGCAATCAACAATCGCAGCCACCCCCGATGGTGACCCTGAGGGAACTCAGGAAAGAAACAAAAACACCTACCATCTCGCAGTCAGCAGACTACACCCGCCCCCAAAGGTGCAGTTTGAGGAAACTCAGGGTGTGAAAGCACAGGGGACTGGCCCCAGGTGGCTGAGGTGCTTATCCAAGGAATGATTTCAGTAAGCCCAGGCTCTCGCATCTTCCCATACACAGAAAAAGGCTAGGAAATTCCCTGGCAGTTCCGTGGTTAAGACTCTGTGCTTCTGCAGCAAGGAGTTCAGGTTTGATTCCTGGTCAGGGCACTAAGATCCTGCATGTCATGCAGTGCAGCCTGAAGAAATAAAGAAAAGGATTAGATTCCTTAACTTGAGATATCTAGTTTTATTACAGTATCTGTTAATAAATAGTAGTAGTAATAATAATAATAAGTCATAGTATTAACTACCTGCTCTTTATATCCTGGCTCCCTCCTTGCCTCCTCGGAGCTGCTTTCTCAAGGGTACTTGAGATGATGCCTTGGGGGCTTGAAGTCCTTGAATGGCCACTGAATGAAACATAGCTCTCCACTTTCACGTTCTGCTTTTTTTCTTTTTCCAGTTGACAGTTGTCACTGTGGCTTGGGGGACCAGGGCCTGTGTGTGGATGACACCAGTGGGTAACTCTCCGCTCCTATGACAGCAGGTTGACACTGAAACCGCTAACTTAAGCAAGACACTGTTCCCTCTGTCTCTCAGTTTCCCACCCTGTAAAATGGGATGTGTTGAGACTATATTGAATCATGGATCTGAAAACACGTTGAGAAGCATAAAATATTAAAAAGTCTGGGGTGCAGAGGAAGACAAATGCTATGTGATATCACTTACATGTTGAATCTTAAATATAGTACAAATGAGCTTAATAACAAAACAGAAGCAGACTTGTAGATATAGAAAACAAACTTATCATCATCAAACGGGGGAGGGATAAATTAGGACTTTGGAATTAACAGATACAGGCTGCTGTATATAAAAGGGAACAACAAGGATGCTCTGTATAGCACAAGGAGCTGTATTCAATCTCTTTTCTTACATTAGAAAAGAATCAAAAATATATGTATGTACACACACACACACACACATATAAAACCAAACCACTTTGTTGTACACCTGAAACTAACACAACATTGTGAATCAATTACACCCCAATTTTTTAAAAGGTTCTGGAATGTTCTACATAGAAAGAGAGTCTTCACACTATTTACAAGAGCCAAGACATGGAAGCAGGCTAAATGCCCATAGACAGAATGAATGGATAAAGAAGAAGTGGTATATATATATACAATGGAACATTATTCAGCCATAAAAAAGAATGGAATAATGCCATTTGCAACACCATGGATGAACCTAGAGATTATCATACTAAGTGAAGTATGTCAGACAAAGACAAATATCATATATCATTTATGTGTGGAATCTTTAACAAATGATATAAATGAAATTATTTACAAAACAGAAATAGATTCATAAACATAGAAAACAAAATTATGGTTACCAAAGGGGAAAGGTGGGGAAGAGAGATAAATTAGGAGTTTGGGATGAGTATATACACACTGCTGTATATAAAACAGATGGTCAACAAGGAACTACTGTGCAGTACGTGGAGCTCTACTCAGTAATCTGTAATGACCTATGTGGGGAAAGAATCTGAAAAGGAATCGATATATGTATATGTAAACCGAGTCACTTTGCATACTTGAAACTAATACAACGTTGTAAATCAACTATACTTCATTATAGAATAAAAGTCTTTTAAAGAAATTATAATTAAAAAAAAAAAAAAAGGGAATCTGAAAGCTGAAACGTGTCAGAACTTTGGCTGTTCAGTGCGACAGTGCCACAGTCTCTAGATAAAGAGAAACCTAGATAGCATATTCAAAAGCAGAGACACTACTTTGCCAACAAAGGCCCGTCTAGTCAAGGCTATGGTTTTACCTGTGGTCATGTATGGATGTGAGAGTTGGACTGTGAAGAAGGCTGAGCGCCGAAGAATTGATGCTTTTGAACTGTGGTGTTGGAGAAGACTCTTGAGAGTCCCTTGGACTGCAAGGAGATCCAACCAGTCCATTCTGAAGGAGATCAGCCCTGGGATTTCTTTGGAAGGAATGATGCTAAAGCTGAAACTCCAGTACTTTGGCCACCTCATGCGAAGAGTTGACTCATTGGAAAAGACTCTGATGCTGGGAGGGATTGGGGGCAGGAGGAAAAGGGGATGACGGAGGATGAGATGGCTGGATGGCATCACTGACTCGATGGACATGAGTCTGAGTGAACTCTGGGAGCTGGTGATGGACAGGGAGGCCTGGTGTGCTGCAATTCATGGGGTCACAAAGAGTTGGACACGACTGAGCAACTGAACTGAACTGAACTGAGGGAAGATAATAACAGGTTCAAGGTTTACAACCAACATGTTTGTTTGAAACCTGAGTAATTGTACCGTCTGTCAGCTAGCTCACTTTAATTTGTAGGAAACCAATTATGCAACATTCCAGATGTATTAAATTGGCTGTTTAGAATGATGACTTGAAGAGTTTTAAACATGAGGACCAGACAATTTTCTGATTCTCTAAATCAGGGGTTCTTAGAGTTGGTAAAGGGGTTGTTTGTCAATTCCCAGAATCTGTTGTTTTGGAAATAATGAATTTGAGATGAGACTTTTCTTTCTACAATATTCATCTGACATTCTCCCAAACTCCTTGCTGAAAGAGGAATCAGTTCAGTTCTGTCACTCAGTCGCGTCCAACTCTTTGTGACCCCATGGACTGCAGCACGCCAGGCCTCCCTGTCCATCAGCAACTCCTGGAGTTTACTCAAACTCATGTCCATTGAGTCGTGATGCCACCCAACCATCTCATCCTCTGTCCTCCCCTTCTCCTCCTGCTTTCAATTTTTCCCACCATCAGGGTCTTTTCCAGTGAGTTAGTTCTTTGCATCAGGTGGCCAAAGTATTGGAGTTTCAGCTGCAACATCAGTCCTTCCAATGAACATTCAGGACTGATCTCCTTTAGGATGGACTGGTTGGATCTCCTTGCAGTCCAAGGGACTCTCAAGAGTCTTCTCCAACACCACAGTACAAAAGCATCAATTCTTCGGTGCTCAGCTTTCTTTATAGTCCAACTCCCATCCATACAAGACTGCTAGAAAAACCATAGCCTTGACTAGATGACCTTTGTTGGCAAAGTAATGTCGCTGCTTTGTAATATGTTGTCTAGGTTGGTCATAACTTTTCTTCCAATAAGTAAACATCTTTTTATTTCATGGCTGCAGTCACCATCTGCAGTGATTTTGGAGACAAGAAAATAAAGTCTGCCACTGTTTCCACTGTTTCTCCATCTATTTGCCATGAAGTGATGGGACCAGATGCCATGATCTTAGTGTTCTGAATGTTGAGCTTTAGGCCAACTTTTTCACTCTCCTCTTTCACTTTCATCAAGAAGCTCTTTAGTTCTTCTTCTCTTTCTGCCATAAGAGTGGTGTCATCTGCATATCTGAGGTGATTGATATTTCTCCTGGCAATCTTGATTCCAGCTTGTGCTTCATCCTGCCCAGCATTTCTCATGATGTACTCTGTGTATAAGCTAAATAAGCAGGGTGACAATATACAGCCTTGACGTACTTCTTTTCCTATTTGGAACCAGTCTGTTTTTCCATGTCCAGTTCTAACTATTGCTTCCTGACCTGTATACAGGTTTCTCAAGAGGCAGGTCAAGTGGTCTGGTATTCCCATCTCTTTAAGAATTTTCTACAGTTTATTGTGATCCACACAAAGGCTTTGGCATAGTCAATAAAGCAGAAATAGATATTTTTCTGGAACTCTCTTGCTTTGTCAATGATCCAGTGGATGTTGGCAATTTGATCTCTGGTTTCTCTGCCTTTTCTAAAACCAGATTGAACATCTGGAAGCTCATGGTTCACGTATTGCTGAAGCCTGGCTTGGAGAATTTTGAGCATTACTTTACTAGCCTGTGAGATGAGTGCAATTGTGTAGTAATGCATTCTTTGGCATTGCCTTTCTGACGGATTGGAATGAAAACTTACTTTTTCCAGTCCTGGGGCCACTGCTGAGTTTTCCAAATTTGCTGGCATATTGAGTGCAGCACTTTCACAGCATCATCTTCCAGGATTTGAAATAGCTCAACTGGAATTCCATCACCTTCACTAGCTTTGTCCGTAGTGATACTTCCTAAGGCTCACTTGACTTCACGTTCCAGGATGTCTGGCTCTAGGTAAGTGATCAACCATCATGATTATCTGGGTTGTGAAAGTCTTTTTTTTTTTTTTTTGTACAATTATTCTCTGTATTCTTGCCACCTCTTCTTAATATCTTCTGCTACTGTTAGGTCCACATCATTTCTGTCCTTTATCGAGCCCATATTTGCATGAAATGTTCCCTTGGTATCTCTAATTTTCTTGAAGAGATCTCTTGTCTTTCCTACTCTATTGTTTTCCTCTTTGCACTGATCACTGAGGAAGTCTTTCTTAGCTCTCCTTGCTATTCTTTGGAACTCTGCATTCAAATGGGTATATCTTTCCTTTTCTCCTTTGCTTTTCGCTTCTCTTCTTTTCACAGCTGTTTGTAAGACCTCCTCAGACATCCATTTTGCTTTTTTCATTTCTTTTTCTTGGGTATGATCTTGCTCCCTGTCTCCTGTACAATGTCACGAACCTCTATCCATAGTTCATCAGGCACTCTGTCTATCAGATCTACTCACTTAAATGTATTTCTCACTTCTACTGTATAATCGTTAGGGATTTGATTTAGGTCATACCTGAATGGTCTAGTGGTTTTCCCTACTTTCTTCAATTTTAGTCTGAATTTGGCAATAAAGAGTTCATGATATGAGCCATAGTCAGCTCCAGGTCTTTTTTTTGCTGGCTGTATAGAGCTTCTCCATCTTTGGCTGCAAAGAATATAATCAATCTGATTTCAGTGTTGACCATCTGGTGGACCATCTGTCCAAGTGTCTTCCCTTGTTTTGTTGGAAGAAGGTGTTTGCTATTACCAGTGCATTCTCTTGGCAGAACTTTATTAGCCTTTGCCCTGCTTCATTCTGTACTCCAAGGGCAAATTTGCCTGTTACTCCAGGTTTTTCTTGACATCCTACTTTTACATTCCAGTCCTCTATAATGAAAAGGACACCATCACAGAAAATGAACCAGTCTAATCACATGGACCATAGCCTTGTCTGACTCAATGAAACTATGAGCCATGCTGTGTAGGGCCACCCAAGATGGATGGGTCATGGTGGAGAGTTCTGACAAAATGTCGTCCACTGGAGAAGGGAATGGCAAACCACTTCAGTATTCCTGCCTTGAGAACCCCATGAACAGTATGAAAAGGCAAGAAGATAGGACATTGAAAGATGAACTCCCCAGGTCGGTAGGTGCCCAATATGCTACTGGAGATCAGTGGAGAAATAATTCCAGAAAGAATGAAGAGATGGAGCCAAAGCAAAACCAATATCCAGTTGTGGATGTGACTGGTGATGGAAGCAAGGTCCAATGCTGTAAAGAGCAATATTGTGTAGGAACCTGGAATGTTAGGACCGGGCATCAAGGCAAACTGGATGTGGTCAAACAGGAGATGGCAAGAGTGAATCTCGACATTTTAGGAGTCAGCGAACTAAAATGGACTAGAATGGATGAATTTAACTCAGATGACCATTGTATCTACTATAGGCAAGAATCCCTTAGAAGAAATAGAGTAGCCATCATAGTCAACAAAAGAGTCTGAAATGCAGTACTTGGATGCAGTCTCAAAAATGACAGAATGATCTCTGTTCATTTCTAAGGCAAACCATTCAATACCATGGTAATCCACGTCTATGCCCTGACCAGTAATGCTGAAAGAGGAATAGGGCAGCTGAATATGGTGAGAAGGTCAGTGTGGAGGAATCCACACAATAACCAGGAATCTTCCAGAAAAGGATAAGGTTAAAGGATAACCAGAATTGGACAGTAGTTAAAGCAGAAAAAGCAGGTTCTAACCAGAAACAATTGCAATAGTGTAAAACAAGCCACCTATAGACCTGGAATCAGTTTAGAATGTAGCATGGACAAGCGGGGATTTATAGTCAGGGAGCAGGGTAGGTGTCTGTGTGGATGGGTAACTACTAAAAATATCAGAATTAAAGTGGGGGGATTGCTAAATGGACTCAACAAGATTCCTGCTGAAGGCAGGCCAGGATGATCAGATATCACGTGAAGAATGATGGAGGATGAGGAATTTGATTAGGTCTCAAGGGTGATCAGATATTGAGGGGAGGGGTCCTGGTTAAACCTACTTGAAAGGATTCTTGCTTTTGAGGATGAAGTCTAGTCAAAAAAAGTTTTCAGGGAAGCTTGACTAAAGTTTGGTCATGGAAAATCTTTGTCAATTCTCTGCCTTGTTCAAGGAAAGATGAGATATTCTTTCCTCTGAAAAATACAAATCCATTTCTTTTTGGTTACCTTTCCCTCATTAGAGAGAGAGAGAGAGAGAGAGAGAGAGATCAGTCGCTCAGTCGTATCTGACTCTTTGCCACCCCATGAATCGCAGCATGCCAGGCCTCCCTGTCCAACACCAACTGCCAGAGTTCACTCAGACTCACGTCCATCGAGTCAGTGATGCCATCCAGCCATCTCATCCTCTGTCATCCCCTTCTCCTCCTGCCCCCAATCCCTCCCAGCATCAGAGTCTTTTCCAATGAGTCAACTCTTCGCATGAGGTGGCCAAAGGACTGGAGTTTCAGCTTTAGCATCCACCCCCCTTTTCATCAAAGATCACCGCAGTAAGGTTATTCCTGTTTACAAAGTAAGTCCTGTCTCATTATATTTGGTATGATTGCTTACATAAGAGCAGCAAGAATGGTAATTGATCACACAGATCTTTTTGAGCTTGTTTTGCTGGAATCTTTTGTAAGACTTTTAGACATTTAAAAGCCTCCCAAGCCAAGAACTGGACCACCAGATTTTTCTTGCAATACCGATAGATTTGAGTAAACTTCTCTCCTCTTGATGTTCCCAAGATGCCCTAAGCTTCCTGGGCCTGCCAGGAGGTGACCTTCCCACCCATCTGTAAAGTTGGAAGTCCTGTAAGCCAAGTACCAGGACAGTTTTTGCAAGAAAATGCTGTAAGCATTGTTTCCATGAAGTCAACCTTAGGTCCTTAAAATTGTCGAATCATACCTTGATTTTACACCTATCTTGCCAAATGTGACATTCCAGCCAAAGTCTTGATAATATAATCAATGTTTCCAATAATTTCCTATTGCAAGGAGGACAGATTTTTACTGAACGTATGCAAATAATGTTGCCATGGAAATAAGAATGCTCAATAGAAGTTTCTGAATTTTTGAGGGTTCAGATAAGAAGTAAACATCATGTGTACAAAAGAATCATCTACCAAAATGTTACAAACACAGATTACTTAAGAGACAAGAGGAAATGTTTCTTATGTCTGGACAGTAGAACATTAAAGAACTAGCAATGTTCCAAACAAAAAAAACATAATCGTCCTTCATCAGTTCATTCAGTTCAGTTCAGTTCAGTCTCAGTCGTGTCTGACTCTTTGCGACCCCATGAATCGCAGCACGCCAGGCCTCCCTGTCCATCACCAGCTCCCGGAGTTCACTCAAACTCATGTCCATTGAGTCAGTGATGCCATCCAGCCATCTCATCCTCTGTCGTCCCCTTCTCCTCCTGCCCCCAATCCCTCCAGCATGAGTTTTCTCCAATGAGTCAACTCTTTACATGAGGTGGCCAAAATACTGCAGTTTCAGCTTTAGCATCATTCCTTCCAAAGAAATCCCAGGGCTGATCTCCTTCAGAATGGACTGGTTGGATCTCCTTGTAGTCCAAGGGACTCTCAAGAGTCTTCTCCAACACCACAGTTCAAAAGCATCAATTCTTTGGTGCTCAGCTTTCTTCACAGTCCAACTCTCGCATCCATACAAGACCACTGGAAAAACCATAGCCTTGATTAGATGGACCTTTGTTGGCAAAGTAATGTCTCTGCTTTTCAATATGCTATCTAGGTTGGTCATAGCTTTTCTTCCAAAGAGTAAGCGTCTTTTAATTCCATGGCTGCAGTCACCATCTGCAGTGATTTTGGAGCCCCCCAAAATAAAGTCTGACACTGTTTCCACTGTTTCCCCATCTATTTCCCATGAAGTGATGGGAGCCCCATGTAATTAATAATTTTTGAACTGTGGTGTTGGAGAAGACCCTTGAGAGTCCCTTGGACTGCAAGGAGATCCAACCAGTCCATCCTATAGGAGATCAGTCCTGGGTGTTCATTGGAAGGACTGATGCTGAAGCTGAAACTACACTACTTTGGCCACCTGATGAGAACTGACTCATTTGAAAAGACCCTGATGCTGGGAAAGATTGAGGGCAGGAGGAGAAGGGAATGATAGAGGATGAGATGGTTGGGTGGCATCACCAACTTGATAGACACAAGTTTGAGTAAGTTCTGGGAGTTGGTGGTGGACAGGGAAGCCTGGCATGCTGCAGTCTGTGGGGTCGCAAAGAGTTGGACATGACTGACCGACTGAACTGAACTGAACTGAATTAATTATTCTTCTGCTTGACCTTGGGTTGGCAGTTTTATGTGACCTAGTCCAACTGCATGGGCTCAGTTATTTAAATAATGCCATCATGAAGCATTCAGACCTGTGGCTGATTGCAAATATTTTCAAAGAATCAGAGTAAAACAAGAATAAAAAAAGGCTTCAATACAATATTGTAAAGTAAATAAAAAAAAAAAGACTACCAAAAAAAAGGCGGGGGGGGGGGGGGAGGCTTCAAATGGCCATTGTTTAAAAGTTGATAAATTTATTTGACAAGGAAATTTTATTATTTCTGTGGCACCTAACATTTAAAATAATTGAAATCATGACTGATAACATTTAATCAGAACATATCATGCACAGTCAGGACATTGAGAAATTTCTAGGAATTTCATACAACTTATGAAATAATGTTTTACCCATACAAATATAAACTCAGGAAGGTTAAGTATTCCTTCTTGTTTGACAATGCTCTCCATGAAATTTAGCACGGTACATAAACTAAATTATGTTCAACATTTCTCTTTTTACAAGGTGACTGATCAAATCATTTGAGAATTTTCAAGAATCCTCTTGGAAACCTCAAGTTCAGATAGAGAACAAGAAGATTTCATTTAGTATTTGGTTTTGAGAAGGCTAGGATGTCAACAATGTACAAAGCTTTAGCTCTTTTTTTTAAAATGAGAAGCCCAAGTCTCTTAAATAATCTAGGACATAATAATAAAGTTAACATAAACTATAGGAAATTATTCTGATAAGACAAAATATTGGTTCCTAGGCAGATTACCTTTTGCAATCTTTTATTAAGAGCAAACCACTCTTCTCTTCCAAGAAATCTTTGTCATTTTTAACACAGAGAAAACCAAAGTCTAATTTTGTATCAGTGTACTTTTGATATGAAAGTTTAAAAAAACACTATAAGTAAGTCAATTCAGTTTACTCACTTGATCATGTATAAAGTCTGTGTTTTGCAAACCCACAACTTTCTACATCCATTTAGGTTTTGTCCTTTCTTTTTCTCTCTCTTTCTCATTCTGGAACAACTGGTCGACTTATTTTAGGACAAAACTATTCTTTCTTTTTTTCTTAAGAAAACCACATTCTTCATACCTTCTATATTTTTCCTTATCAAAACATATCCTAATTCCTTGCATACATTGTTCCCCTTATTATTTTTAGTAGTTTTATTGTCATATTTTTATAATTTTATTTATTTACTTTTGGCTGTCCTAGGTCTTCATTGCTGAGTGAGCTTTTCTCTAGCAGTGGCAAGTGGGGGCTTCTCTCTGCAAGGTGCGAGAGAACAAACAATCAGTAAACTCACAGGTTTCCGCAGGTGCAGCCTGCAGGGTCAGTAGTTGCGGCTCCTGGGCTCTAGAGCGTGGGCTCAGTAGTTGTGGTGCATGGGGTTAGTTGCTCCTCGGAATGTGAAGTCCTCCTGCATCAGGGGTGGAACCGTGTCTCCTGCGCCAGCAGGCAGATTCTTCACCACGGAGCCACCAGGAAGCCCCTTATTGTCATTTTTTTATTACAATTTTTAGCCACCTGTCTTTTACAGGGAAAACTATATAAAGTGGAGAATTGTGACCTGTCATATACTCGCATGCTGCAGCAGGCTAGTCCATTTTACAAATACACATCACAACTTCTAGAGACATGTTTCTTTACACGTGGTTCCCAACACACAATTGTTCAACTTATAATCTTTTTATTTCACAGTACTGCGAATGCCACATGCATTCAACAGAAACCATACTTTGATCTTTTCCTGGACTAACAACGTATAAATAGTATGATGCTCTCTCGTGATGCTGGGCAGTGGCAGTCGCTTCAGCTCCCTGTAAACACTCAATAAATTGTAAACAATCAATAAACTCACAGCCAAATTCATAGAGCATATAATCGGTAGAGGTTTGAAAAGGGAGCTTTCGGTCAACCGAGAAGCTCCTATGCTGTTAATACCAATGCCTGTAGACTTAAGAACAGAGACACCTAAGGCTCCAACACAGCGTCCTTGTGCCCGGAGCTCCAGTGAAGCTTCTGGAACTTACTCAGGACCTTAGGAACCAAAATTTGTCCTTACTGGGCTTCAGTGGATGTATTTCTGAAGCACTGGCTCAGGAGTCAGACTCATGATTGGATCCCCAATCAGTGAGTCAGGAGTGAAGACAAAGTCTTCAAAGATGCCCCCTGTGGTCTTAGGTGAAAGGTCTGTTGTGGGGGGTAGGGGGGGGGGAGTTCGTCGATGAATCTGATTCTATTTGAGTCTCAAGGCCATAACTGTTAAAGAAAACCAGAGCTGGCCAGCAGTCAAAGCAGGAAAAGCAGATTTTTAATCAAGAATGATTTCAGTAGAGGAAAAAAGAGTATATATATGGAACAGAATTGGAGTCAAGTCCAAATACAGCATGGACAAGTGGGGACTGATGGCCAAGGAGAGGAGGGGGTCAACGGATGGAAAGTGACTAAGAGGCGACACCATGGGGAAGATGTGGGGGCGTGGATTCTTGCTGAAGGCAGCCCAGGATGATCAGACATCACCTGGGGATGGGAAATCTGATCAGATATCCAGGGTCGGGGATTCTCACTCAACTGCCTTATGATTCTTCTTCTGGAGGACAAAGTCCAAGGACAGCATCCCTTCAGTAAAGGACTTAGAGGAGCCTGATAAAGCTTGGGCAGGGAGAATCTCTGCCAGTAATGAAGTAACACCTTTAAAAGGCAGAGAGTGAGTAACACTTTGGAAGAGACTCCCCTACCATAAAATATGAAAAAAATTAATAAACTTTTCAATTAAAAGAGAGACTTACAAGATATACATGTGTTCGGGGCACAAAGGCAGTGATTCACAATTCTGTTCTCATTAGAACATACCTTCATACCTGGGGGCCCTGTCACAAATTTAGAAATATATAAAATCAGGACCACAGCTTGTCCCAGCCCCTGTGGCTGACATCAGCTATTCTCATAGATAACATGTGAGTATGTCAAGTAAGAATTTGCTCAACTTTTGTGACCTGTACAACTTCCTAGTGTCTCCACACCTGACCACTATATGCTTCACCCTGGAGGAGATTTATAAATACAGATTTCTGGTTCCCAGACCAGAAGTGCTGATTCAGCTTGGGGATTTGTGTTTTTAACCAGAGGTGATTCTGAGGCAGCCCTTCTATCTGTCAGTCCCTAGGGGAGCCTTAGAAGACGTGGGATTCACCTGTGCAGAGCTTTCTCCCACTGGGATGAAATGCTTAACCCTTCCTACCCTGAAGCAGTTGTGTGAAGTTGTGGTCTCTGAGCCAGAGTCACAAGGCCCCCTGTATTGGCAGGTGGACTGAGTGACCTCATCGAGGTCTGGGTCCTTTATGTCCAGGGTCCGTACTCTGTTTGCCCTGGTGAAGACGGAGTAGAATCTTGTTGGGAGGGGGCTGGCCTGAAGCCTTAGCCCACCACCTTCCTGCTTAGATGTGTCCTGGTTTAACCCCTTCACGGGGAGTGTTTCTCCGTTGTATGTTTGTCTCTTTCCCTAGACCTAGCTTCTTGTGAAAGAGATTTATATGCTTTTGTTGTTGTTGTTGTTGTATCTCTGTGTCCCCTGGGCCCAGCCATGCCCAGCACAAACAGGAGCTCCATGAGTATGCATTGAAGAACTAACGACCCATGTTTAAGAAGACAAATGACTGGTTCTCTGTGGGGACCCCGAAGAGGAACGATGCCCTCTGCTGGGGAAGCGGGGACAGCTGTCACTTGGAGTCAGCGTGTGAGCTGGACCTTGGTGGATGGGAGGCCTTCCCTGGTGGCTCAGAAGGTAAAGAATCCGCCTGCAATGCAGAAGACCAGGGTTTGATCCCTGGGTCAGGAAGATCCCCTAGAGAAGGAGAGGGCAACCCACTCCAGCATTCTTGACTGGAGAATCCCATGAGCAGAGGGGCCTGGTGGGCTACAGTCCCTGGGATTGCAGAGCTGGACATGACTGAGCGACTAACAGTTTCACTTTGGAGGGTGGGAGAGGTGTGGGGACAGGTGCTCCAGGCTCAGAGCACAGCCCAGTCAAAGGCTGGGCGTGCAGGAACGCACAGCCCCTGGATGGGCTGCAGGGCCCGCTTGTTCGGGGCTCCACATGGATGCTGCCTCTCCCACAGCTGTGGCTACTCCTTCCAGAGAGCTCGCTGGTGCTACCCCAGATGGGACCACCACAGCCGCAGCATTGCCGATCGCTACATCCATTGTGGTAAAAGCTTCGCCGGGCAGCCTGGGAAGATGAGGAGAGGGCCACCTTCTGCCCTAGACACTGACCTCCGCCCGCAGGGCTTGTGTTTGGAGTCAAAACTTTCAGGCTTGGGTTTAGTGGTCCTCTCCCATGCCACATGCCATTGATTGAGTGCCAGCCTCTGCAGTAGGTAATTTAAGTGCATCATATCCTCAAATATGATATCAAAACAACCTAGTGAGAAGGTGTTATTAGCTATTTGACAGCTGAGAGAACCGAGGCTTAGAGAATGAAATCATAGCTCAGAAGGCTCATGGCGAGGAAACACACCAAGCTGCTCTATGCATCCCTGTCTGATCCAAAGCCCTTACACGCTAGCTCCCCGTGATTGAAACTCAGGGGCTTGGATTTCTGTTTTCCAACCCCGTGCCACACCTGTGTTTGTGTCCTGTTCCTTTGTTGAGTAGTTACTGAACATTCAGAGACTGATCCCAGCACAGGCTTGGCGATCCACAGACAAAAGGACCTGCTGCATCACACAGTGGGGGAGAGTGGATACATGTATATGTGCAGCTGAGTCCCTTCACTGTCCACCTGAAACTGTCACACATTGTTAATCGGCTATACCTCAATACAAAATGAAAGTTTAGTATTAAAAAAGAAGCTTGGTCCTGATCTAATATTTGAAGAGAAGATGAGGGAGTCAGGTATCAAGCCCCACGGGAGAAGCATTTATGAGGTTTCATATAATTAAGGCTAAGACATGGAAGCCACTTAGACATCTGCAGCTTCAGAGCCAGGCGGGTCCTGAGCGGTCACGTGAACAAGGGTTTCTCAGATGGTTTTGACGGCAACCGTACAGTGTTATAAAACTGACACCTGGACCCAGTCCGCCCACACGTACACGCCCAGGATAGAAACACAAAGTGCTGGACCAGCACTTTATGACTTGTGCTTTATTGACACGAGCATGCACACACACGCATGCACAACAAGCCTGTGCACACATGCACTCCAGATGCAACCCTCTAAACGCATGTCACCACCCACCAATGGAGGGGGCCATGATTAAAATGATCTCTCAGACCTGCACTTGGAAAGCTGAGATCAGGAAGGTCAAGAGGCCTGCCCAAGGGCACCCAGGATATATGCAAAGTCAGACTAGAATCCGGTGTCTAGTTGCCAAAGCTATGACTAACCTAGACAGCGTATTAAAAAGCAGAGACATCACTTTGCCAACAAAGGTCAAACCCACAATAAATTTTTAAAAAACTCTAATTTTTCAATGTCTTGTTCTGGGAAATCCCAGCATTTCCAGCATTGTGGGAAAACCTCAGCATTCCCAGGTGCATCAAGATAGCTTTGGGGTTCCCAATTTACATCATAAGAAACATTACAATTTCTTTAAAAAAAAGACCAGAAATCAGAGAGGTTGAGTAATGAGCCTGAAACCACACAGCTGGAGAAGCCAAGCTGGCATTCAAATGAGGTGCTCTCTGGCTGGAAGCCCACCATGGCACAGTTGTCGGTCACCTTCTCCCCACCCACCAGAGGAAGAATGAGGTCCAGTGCTTGGCTCGAGAGGATCCCCGAGGCTTAATATGAACCCCAGAGAAGGATTGGCACTCATTCCAATCCTTCCCATCCCAGGAAGCCTTCTAGTTACTAATCTGCACCTTTATCCTCTGGGACAGCATGGTTAACACTGAGTCTATTGCCCCCAACAGCCAAGAAAGAGATGCAGGCAATCCCCCATGGTGGGGGAAATATCTGTGGTTATTGTTAGTCTTGAAAAGGAATTTTATTTAATATCTCTGTAGCAGAATTATGGGAGTCACTTTTGATTCTACTTGAGTAAAAATTCTCTGCAAGTTGACAGTGATTGTGGAACTGAAAAGTTAACACATCCCAGGAAAGCCACCCTCCTGGGGAAATGAGACTGATCTTCAGGGATGAGGAGACACATGGCCGGCCTGGAGTCAAGGGTGAGCTTTCAGCACCAGAGCAGGTATTCTTGCAAGAAGGCCTTGGCCTTCTTGATCTAGTGACATGAGTCACTCTCCTGGGACTCGCTGGTGGCTAAAGTGTGGGTGTGGGGGTCCTCCAAGCCCAGTGGGACCATTGAGACTCCAGACCTGGAAGCTCCCTGGGAAGCCCAACAGAGCAGGTGAGCTCCATGCTGTAGTGAGGGGAGCAAGCTTCCTGGCCCAGGAGGAGCTCTCTGAGGGCGACTAGGTGCAGAGGAAGTTGGGAAAGTATTGATAAAGAGGGTTGTAGCTCCTCATGTTTCTTTTCAGGCAGTAGACGAATTTCTGATCGCATGCGCAGAGCTGCTGCTGGCAGCGGGACCCGTGTTCTGCAAACAGGATGCCAAATGCAGGATGAGAAAGCAAACAGACGCTCTGTGACACTGACTCCAGGCTGGCCCTGGAGCAAGATTTCCTGCTAGCCTGAGTGGACACCCCAGTCTCCTTCCTACTCTCAGCCTGAGGAGGGATCCCAGCTTCTATGCTGAGGGTGCATCATCGGATGGAAGGGGCACAGCCACTAGCAGCCCAGGGTGAGGTTTGAGCCCAGGGAGACCCAGCTCCTGCCCTCAGGGAGTCTCCAGTCTGATGGAGAACACAGATACCCTCCAGAGTTCCCAGTGTGATGGTGGAGACAGCTCTGGCTCTGGAGAAACTCCAGTTCTCAGAGAGGAGAGGCCATCCCCAGATTTAACTTTGAACTCAGATGGACCTGACCTTGAATCCCAACTCTAGCTGTGTGTGCTTGGCAATCCTTTTTGAGTCTGTTTCCTCATCTGTAAAATGGGGACATTAAACCCACCCACAGCAAGCAAAAGGACATATGCAGAGCGCTTGACTCCTACAACATGTTGAGCCTAAGACCCTTCAACCTGTCCTTGGAGGTCAGACACAGCTGCAATAATCCTGCCTCTCTTGCCCCCATCTCTGCCCACCCAGATATAGACTGGCTGAGCTCTCGGGACAGCTGACCTCAGAGACAGCAGGAACCCAGGCTCTTCGGGTGACCCGAATGGAGGCCCCAGCCTTACCGCAGATGATGAAGCCCCACGCAACCCTGTATCTGTAGGCCTGTGTCAAGACGTCACAGTCTTGTGTCTCCATCTGGGCGTAGCAGTGGTCATGCTTCCAACAGCACCTGTCGATGCAAGAGCCTCAGATCCCAAGCAAAGGGCATCTGTGCCTTGAGCAGAAGCCACCATGTTGGTTAAGGTCTGATCAAGAAAGTATCTTATAGTGGCTAAGTCCTTCCATTAGGGTTGCCCCACACTTGTACCAGTTCACAGGCTGGCTCTCTCCTCCTGGGCCCATGGGGAGACTACATTTCCCAGCCTCCTTTGCAGGTATGTGTGGTCACATGACTAGACAGCCTGTCGGCCAGGGAAATGCACAGAACTTCTAGACCTACCCATAGAAACCTCCCACTCTGTGGTCCTCCACTCTCTCTCTCCATCTCAGCAGGAAGGAAATGTCCCAGCTAAGGGCTCTGAGGCCATAGGGAGAGCCACAAGACAGGAGAAACCTGGGTCCTGGAATTGATACGTGATTCACATAGTTAAGTGAGCAAAAACTAAACTTCAAGGATGATAGGCATGGACAACTGTATTTTTTTTTTTAGATTTACAGAAAAATTGAGAAGATTGTACCAAATGCCCCCTTCTACCCCACACTAGTTTCCCCTATTATCAACATCTTTCATGAGTATAATACATTTGTTACAGCGAACAAATGAATTTGCTGGTTGTTGTTTAGTCACTAAGTCATACCCAACTCTTTTGCGACCCCATGGACAGTAGCACTAAGCTCCTCTGCCTGAGGGATTTCTCAGGCAAGAATACTGGAGTGGGTTGCCCTTTCCTTATCCAGGGGATCTTCCCGACCCAGGAATCGAACCTGCATTCCCTGCGTTAGCAGGCGGACTCTTTTCTACTGAGCCACCAGGGAAGCCCAACAAACCAATATTGACAAATGATTAAATAAGCATTAACTAAATAATAACATATCACTGTTGGGTCCTTAATTGTTGAAGTCCATAGTTTTGTTTTTTGTTTTTTTAATTTCCTCAGTGTTTACCCAAATGTCCTTTTGCATTCCAGTATCAGGTACAGACACCGTATCACACGCGGTTGTCCTGCCTCTTTAGGCTCCTCCTGGTCATGGCATTTTTGTCACACCTTCCTTGTTTTTGATGACCTTGACAGTTTGGAGGAATGGCAGTCAAGTCTTTTGTAGGGTGCTCTCCTACTGGGACTTTGCTGATGCTTTTCTCAAGACGGGTTATGGGTGTATTTTGCAGCCTATGTTGCCCCCGTTTTGGCCACTGGGAGCGCCCTTGTTTGGTTCCTATGCTCTTTGACATACTCTCATCAATGTGGGGTTTGGTTTAGGTTTATTTTGTTCAAGGCTTTCCTTACTTTCGGAGAAGGCAATGGCACCCCACTCCAGTACTTCTGCCTGGAAAATCCCATGGACGGAGGAGCCTGGTAGGCTGCAGTCCATGGGGTGGCTGAGGGTCGGACATGACTGAGCGACGTCCTTTTCACTTTTCACTTTCATGCATTGGAGAAGGAAATGGCAGCCCACTCCGGTGTTCTTGCCTGGAGGATCCCGGGGACGGGGGAGCCTGGTGGGCTGCCGTCTATGGGGTCGCACGGAGTCGGACACGACTGAAGTGACTTAGCAGTTCCTTACTTTGGGGCACTACAAAAAGCTCTGGTCCATCTTGCATACTTCCTGCCCAACTCCTTGGATCGGTCATCCATCCAAGAAGCCCGGGGTCCTCTCTTGGAGAAAAGTTTGGGAACCAGGTGTGGGCGCTGGGCGTTGCTTGCTGCTTCTGGAGCATTGTTTCTTTTAGGGCCTTTCAGCTGACAGAGCAAAACACATGTGTGTGTGTACTGACCCATGGATACACACATATATTTACATATTTCTACATGTAATCATCTGCATCTATATTAAATTTTATGTTTAGTTGCTAAGTCATGTCCAACTCTTTCGAGACTCCATGGAATGTAGCCTGCCAGGCTTCTCTGGCCATGGGATTTCCCAGGCAAGAATGCTGGAGTAAGTTGCCATTTCCTCCTCCAGCGATCTTCCCAACCCAGGAGTTGAACCCACATCTCCTGCATTGCAGGTGAATTCTTTTACTGTTGAGCCACCGGGGAAGCTCCTGTACTAAGCTAGCCAGGAGTTTCTACTGAAGTCTCAACTCTAATCCATAATCACATAGAACATTCTAGCTTCCTGTCACTGCTTGTCTGGTCTGTAAACTCCCACTCCATGTGCCCTTCACTTGTGGAAACATCCCATCTCATTATACATGTTTAGCTGTATAAGAATTGGTAACCCTGCAGGTTGTATTTTGCAAAGAGCAATCTCTCCCACCTCACATGTTCTTCTAGAACACTGCCACTTCCCAATCAAGAAGTGGAAACTCGGCCGTCTCCATCTTAAAGCCGTTGTGACTGCCTAGACCAAGAGAGCAGCAGAAGTGATGCAATAGCGTCTCAGAGGCTGAATCATAAAAATGCCATGCTCTCTGGTCATGCAGCTCCAGACCACTCCCCCTGGGGACCCGAGAGTCACCGGGCTGTGGGGAAGTCCATACAGCCTTAGAGAGGCTTAAGGGAGAGGAACTGAGGCCCCTGGCCCATAGTCTCAACTAAGTTCCCAGCCAGTAGGCAGCAACAACTTGCCAGCCTTAGGAGTGAACCTTCTAGAAATTGGATCACCCTGCCTCAGCGGGGCTGCCCAAGCTGAAGCCAGGTGGAGCAGAGACAAGTCATCCCACCAAGCCTTGCCCAAGTGGCAGAACCTTAGCCAAATAAATGGCTGTCATTGTTTTAAGCGACTACATTTGGGGGTCTTTTTTTTATGTAGTGGTAAGTCAACTGATACATTAGCCACTGAGATTCTGGAAGTTACTGGATACATCTTGGGCAAGTCAGTTAACCTCTTTAAGACCCCGTTTTCTTATCTATAAAATGGTGCTTAAACGCTCATATTTCAGAATTGATATTGAATTAAATGAGATCATGTGGGAACAGAGCCTGGAGCCTAAAGGGAAGTTATGACAATTGGCTCACCAATCAGTCCCATCCATGGGGGTGCCATGACCCCCCCAGCCACAGTAACAGCCGTAGAAGCCATAGTACTTCAGGGCGGGCTTTCCAGTCACCTTCTCAATCATCGACTTCAGGTCCAGCAAGCTCCCTGGGACAGCAGGCACACCTGAAAGACAGCCATGTCCCCGGATGAAACCCAGGCATGCCTGCTCCCACTTTCCCGCATGCTCCCACCCTTTCTTTCACCTTGGGGCTTGGAGGGACCAAGATGACCCTTTTTTATCCTTCCCACTCATGAGAAAGGAATGAGAAAATTGAAGGCAAACAGTGTAGAGGAGGGGTTAGAAGTCTGGATGTGGAGAATGAGCCACTGGGTTCAGGTCCCAGCTCTATCGCTAATGCAGAGTATCACTTCATCTCTCAGAGCCTCAGTTTCCTCATCTGCAAAATGGGGGCCCTACAATGAATGCCTACCTTTTGGAGACACCATGAGGGTTGAAACAAGGTAAGGTATGTACTTTCCAAGCACAGTGACAGACACATAGTGAGTGACCAAGGAATATTGGGGATAATGAATATGGTATCCATATGCAGTAGGCAGAAGGCACTTCCTTTCTCTCCTGATGACACACCCCTCCCTCCCTGAAACGAATACTATTTGAAGCAGGAGGCACAGAATCCTAGAACAGCGTGGGACCTGCAGGGATCTCTGAAGCCAGCTCCCTCATCTCACAGATAGGAAACTGCAGCTCAGAGGGGCGGGTGCCTTGCCCAGGGTTTTACAGTGTGCCGGAGGCCCTCTCCCTGCACCTGGCCTCCCGCTCCTCCTGCAGTCTCTAGGGATCTGGAAAGGCATCAACAGGACAGCCTGTCAGAGGCTGTGTGCTTGGTAATGTAGGTCATGTAGGGGTTGTAGGAGAGACCTAAAGCCGAGCTCCCCTACACTGGGCTGTCACCTCTAGGTGGGAGGTAGGAGCAGGTGGGGTGTGCAGAAAACCTGGACAGGCCTGAGCAGAGAATGTCCAGGATCGTGGAATGGAGTATTGCTATAAGAGTCTTGTTTTCTGATAGCTTTATTTTTCTTTTTATTTGGCATCAAAGTAAAATATCTGCCTCCCACATCTACAAGCCCCATATCCTCCACATAGCACCATCTATCCACATCTCCTCCTGGGATCCTGCCCCAGCCTGGCCTGTCAGCAATTATCCTGTGTCAAGGATGAGGAAACAGAGGCTTAGAGAGGTGAAGGCTCTTGCTGAAACTGACATGTTCAGGGCAGAGCCAAGATTCAGAATCAAGTCTCCAGGCCCTCTGTGACTGGTCTCCTTCCCACTACCTTACTGTCCACAAGTTCAGGGCTCTCAGAGCAAGCACTTACTACAAGCCAGGAACCAAGCCAGCATGAGGAGGCCCTTCATCTCCAGGGTTCTGGAAAAGAAAACACAGCCCATGACACGCCAATCAGCAGAGGTCCTCATGGCCTATTCGGACCCCGCTCCTGGCTAAGGAGGGCTGCTCCGTGGCCCACTAGGCCCCACCCTCTCATGCTGGGCAGTAAACAGGCAACTGAAGCTTGAAAAGATGAGGCAAAAACCTCAAGGAGTTGACCCAGGAGATCTCTGGGAGGAGAAGGGGCACCCGTGGGGTGTTGTCCCCATAGAGATGGGAGAGAATTTTCCCATCAGAAATGCCCCAAACCCAATTGTTCCTCCTTGAAAATTGTTTTCCAATTATATTTTATGGCTGTGTTGGTATAAAAACAAATGCAATCCAGGCTGGATTCACTCTTCTACATTCATGATATTATATTTATTTTTTTCTCCTGACTTTAAAAGAATTTAAAATTGAAATATTCTTAGGACTTCCCTAGAAATCCAGTGTTGAAGACTCTGAGCTTCCAGTGAAAGGGGCATGGGTTTGATCCCTGGTCGGGGAACTAAGATCCCACATCATACAGTGCAGCCAAGAAAGTAAAAAAATAAAATAAAATGTTAAGAAGTTCTGCTTCTTTAAAAAAAAAAAAAATTAAAGCAGTTTCATAGGCCCCAGGCACTGTGTCTACCTAAAAAATAAGTCAGCCCTGGCTGTGCACAACAGTTATGAAGGGTAAGTATCATTGTTCTAAGGGAGAAAAATGTGTACCCCAAAACATGTCTCTTTGGTGTAGGGATTAATTTAGGCTGGTTATTTTTAAGAAGCAGAAGGTTTCTTTTTACTTCCCCCTTGGCTGCCTCAAGAATTTAGATAAAGAGTCTGTTCCAGGCATAGAGCTATCAGCAGAGACATGTGCAAGAAATCCGGGAATAGGTGTGGTGGGGGAACTTGATGGGGCCTAGGGATCAGAGTCCACCTGTGTTCCACGGTTCTCCGCAGGCCCAGCAAACATTTGGATGCCAAACATTTGCCTTTCCAACTTTGCCTTCTTCCCCTTTGAAGTCCCAAACCACTACACACAACATCCTCTTTGGTCTTTCTCGCTGAAGATGGTTATTTAAGGTAAGGGTTTGGGCCATTTTGGTGAGTCTCTGTTTTCCTGGATCTCTCCCATGTATACATGTTACAAAATTTTTGTTTCATTTCGTCTGTTAGTCTGTCTGATGCTGATTTGATCCTTAGACCAACCAGAAGAACTTCTAGGTTGGGTAGAAGAGAATTTCTTCCTCCCCAACAGTTCCCATTTTGCTAGTAAAGAAATGGAGACTCGGGGACTTTCCTGGTGGCCCAGGGGTTAAGAATCCACCTTGCAATGCAAGCGACTTGAGTTCAATTCCTGGTTGGGGAACTAAGACCCATACGTTGTGGAGCAACTAAGCCTGAGACCACGACTAGACGGTCCGTGTGACACAGTGAAAGATCTCACATGACCCAACGAGGACTGCACGTCCCGCAGCCAAGACTTGACTCGGCCAAATAAATACTAAACAAATTGAACAGAAGAAGAAAAAGAAACAGAGACTCAGAGAGTTGAAACCACCTGCCAGGAGTCACACAGCCGGCAAAAACTGGAGGCGGGGTTCAAACCCAGGCCTGGCGCACCCCTCACTGCTCCACACGTCCTCCCTGCCCAGAGGGGTGTGTTCTCCTTTGAGCTGAGAGGATCGGGGTCCTTCACAAGCTCTACCCCATGGGCCTGGAGACCCCAGCTTCCCTCCCCAGCATCTCCCTTTGGCAAATACATGAATCCCTAACCCAGAGTCCATAAAAATCACGCCGGAAGGCAAGGGAAATTCCTCGTGTCTTGGGCTGGTGATGGATTCTAACTTGCCTCTTAAGAGCTTCTTGCTGATGGCTGTCTGCTTCCCTTTCCTCCTTCGATCCCAAAGCCCTTGTTCACCCAGAGCTGCTTGGCTGGCCTGCAGTCTGCTGGGATTCCACTCTGATGCCCTGCCTTCTCTGATCTCTCAGTTCAGTGATCACTCTGCTGGCCCTCTGCCCCAAGCCCCTGGCACCTCCCAAGGCCTGGCTCCAAACATACAACCTCCATCTCCGAGGGCTCCCAGCTGCTGGGCTGGCCTCTGTGTGTCAGCTTTAGTCCAGAAGCTCCTCTGAGTTCCAGGAACATTCCTGGGGGTTCTGTCCACCCACAGCTTCTGCTCTGAGAGCTCTAAACAGCCAATGAAGATGACCCTGGACCCTACCTTCCAGGCCAATCTTCCTCACTGCTTCCTGGGGCTGTGGTAGAAAGTGGACGCCAGCTGCCATGTACCGGGCAACTAAGACATTCCAGACACCGTCCATGTCCCCTTAAACCTGCCAGTGGCTCCAATGAGTGGGGACTGTCAAAGCTGCTGGTGTGGTCTACCCTCTAACAGTCATTTGTTGAGTGAGAGAATACCCACTGCTGATTTTGCAGATGAAGAAATGGAGCCTCAGGAAGGGGAAGTGAGATGCCCAAGGATTCAGCCTGGGACCATGACTCTATCCTTTGACTGACCCTCCTCCACTGCTTCCAAGCAGCCTCTGTGTATTAATCATCTTGCTCATTTTCTGTATTTCATGATGCTTTGACATCTTGGGGACCTTGCTAGGCTCAGCCCCTCCAAGACTAGCTGATTCTTAGATAAAGCAAAAGGCTTTTCTGTGAACAAGGCTTTGAAATGCAGACCAACAGATCCTAAACTCCCTTGTCCAACCACCTCCTCTATGTCACTCTCACACTCTGAGCTACTATATCCCCTGGCCTGAATCACCCCAGGGCCAGGACCAGACCACCAGGGATCACCCCTACAGCTTGAAGTCTGCTGAAAGTGTGCAAGCTGGCCAGTCCTCAACTGCTTACCCTGCCCTGTCTTGCCTTCTCCACACCACCCAGGCCAGGTTTTCCCTCATTTCTTCTGCCTCCTGAGAAAACCCTGGTGCTTCCCCTGTGGCCCTGCAAGGTGCAGTGTGTCCGCTTCTCTCGGAAACTGTAACAAACTGTCTCTCAAATGCAACCATCTCCTGATCCGTGGGCTTCAACATACTTGAAGAAAGCCAAGATCCTAGCTGCACATCCGAACATCTTGGGACATGGCTCGGCATTGAGGGAGCTGTACCAGGCCCCACAGAGAGGGCTCTGAACACTCGCAAAAGATGCTTGACGGAGAAAGTGGCAAAGGCTGGAAAAGTGGACCATCCGTGAAGCCCAGGCTCCAGGAGGAGGACGTGGGGTTGACTATTTTTATCAAGCAACCACGGAGGAGAATGAGCGAAGCCAAGAGATAATTGTGGAGTGGAGCAGAGGCTGCGGTAATGAGAAATGCGGAGAGAGGAGACAGCCTGACAGAAGCATGGACACGTGGGGGCCGGGAAGCGGCCGGGTCACCGAGGGGACGGGTTCTCCAAGTCCACGGGCAGCAGCCTCCCTGCTCCCAGGATCCTGCCCCCAGCCCGTTCCTGCCTCTCACCTGACAAGGACCATCAGCGCTAAGCCCCCGCTACACAGATGGTGCTGCTGGGACCTTCCGACGCCTGGGGGAGGCCACTCGCCCTCTCACAGCCCCTCCCTCTGAGTGCCCTCCCCCACCGCCTCAGGCCAAGCAGCCCCCAAGGAGGCTCCTCACCAGCGACACCTTCTCTCTGGTCTTGGGCTGGAGCAGAGGCAGGAACTGGGCCCAGCTGGTTTTAAGGGCCTCCCTGCCCACTTCCCACACTGCCTGCGTCAACTCCAGGCTTCCTAGTAACACACAGGAAACCTTACTCCACCCCTCAAGACCCCTGGGGATTTTTTTCCCTCTCTGTGTAGAGAGGCAGCTATTTCCTGACCCAAAGTCAGGGGTCTGGATGGCTTTCAGGACAGACATGGAGGCCACTCATGGTCAAGGTTCTTCTCCAGCAATAGCCCATTTTTCCCTGACATCCCCCTGCCCACACACGTACACACACACACACTTTACTGAGAAGATGTGAGCTCCTTCCTCCCTCCGCCCTTGACTCTTTCCTCTCTCTCTCCCACCATGACAGCAGCATCAGAAAGAAAGCCCCTCCGTGGACCCTCATGAACCCTTCTCTTCCCAGGACCTAGACAAAACCAGCACCATGCCCTGGAACCCCGCAAACTCATCTCAATATGGAAGGTATTTATTGAGTGTCTACTCCCTGCCAGATTGTTGCTGGAGACCCACTGTGAATAAGACAGACACCCAGCCCCCAGGAGCCTCCCTTCTGGTTGGGAAATATAAATAAATACAGTGTGTCCAAGGGCATTACCTTCCGTGGGAAAAGTCCTCTCTGTTCTTTCACATTTCTCTTTCTGCCTCTTTTCCTCCCTCTGCCTACAGGTATACACCAGCCTCTTCACTCTAAACCAAACGAAAGGAAGCCCCACCCCACCCCCGAAAAAGAAAACATCCCTTGCTTCTGCCGACCTCTCTCCAGCTTTCTTTTTCTCCTAAAAACCAAAACTCAGGACAGAGACACCTCTTCTTGCCCATCACCTCCTCCCTTCTGAACCCCTTGCACCTGCATTCTGTTGCATCCCTAAGACAGCAGCCAAGGGTCCCCCCAAACCTGGTCTAGCCCAAGCTTGGGCTTCTCCCAAATACTCCATCCCACTGACCACCTCCTCCTACTTGAAACTCATTCCCTCTGGTCTTCAAGAAGCCACAGTGTGCCCTCTGCCCTCCTGCGGCTCACCCCCTGTCTCTGTTAACCCTCAAATGCAGATGTTTTCAAAGGACTTGCTCCCCCCTCTCTACCTCTCTCACAGGGTGGGTTATCCCTGTACAGGGATTAAGGTCATATTTATACACAGATGTATAAAGAAAGCTGAGCATCAAAGAATTGATGCTTTTGAGCTGTGGTGTTGAAGAAGACTCTTGAGAGTCCCTTGGTCTGCAATGAGATACACTCAGTCCATCCTAAAGGAAGTCAGTCCTGAAGATTCGTTGGAAGGACTGATGCTGACGCTGAAACTCCAATATTTTGGTCACCTGATGTGAAAAACTAACTCATTAGAAAAGACCCTGATGCTGGGAAAGATTGAAGGCAGGAGGAGAAGGGGACAACAGAGGATGAGATGGTTGGATGGAATCACCAACTCTACGGACATGAGTTTGAGTAAACTCCTGGATTTGGTGATGGACAGGGAGGCCTGGAGTGCTGCAGTCCATGGCGTCGCAAAGAGTCAGACATGACTGAGCAACTGAACTGAACTGAACTGTCCCCAAAATCCCTGGCCGCGAAGCATCTGGCACTAACTCTCACACAACAGTAATCCTGCTGCTAAGTCACTTCAGTCGTGTCCGACTCTGTGCAACCCCATAGACGGCAGCCCACCAGGCTCCCCCGTCCCTGGGATTCTCCAGGCAAGAACACTGGAGTGGGTTGCCATTTCCTTCTCCAGCGCATGGAAGTGAAGTCGCTCAGTCATGTCCGACCCTCAGCGACCCCATGGACTGCAGCCTTCCAGGCTCCTCCATCCATGGGATTTTCCAGGCAAGAGTACTGGAGTGGGGTGCCATTGAGTGGAGTGCAAATGACTGAATTCACAGAGGAGAAAGGACAATGTCAGGTCAAAGAGCCTGAGCTGCCCATCAGACAGAGAAGTCTTTAAAACTGAACGTCACCTCTGACTACTCATGTCGCCTGACCTCCTGAGGTCTCAGTTTTTCCATCTGTAAAACAGGACAATAACAGGAGCAACTTCATTTTATAATTGTGATTTGATGAGATGAGACAGGCAGAGGGATTCAGCACAGTGCCTGGCATCTAGGAGGTATTTACTGATCATAACTGCTATAAATATTATTGCTGTTATGTCTTTCCACTAAACTGAGAGCCCCACGAAGGTACATTCTGGGTCTGCTTCATTTCTGCACCCCCAGCATCTGGCACATAGTAGGTGCTTAGGTAGCTTTGTTGAGTAAATGCATGACTCCTCTGGCTCTAGCTTCATTCTCATCGCACTCCCCAAGCCCACACTTTAAAATATAATTATTAAATATATTTTATAATTATATAAATAATATTATATTGGTTTCTATTTATATATAAATTATATTTATATAATGTCCTGCAGGAACCCCAAAACTAAACTCACTGTGTCCCCCATGACTCAGCCCCTCCCACCTCCCCATCTCTGGTAATGGAACCAATCATTCATGCTTCAGCATTAAAACACTCAAAACACTTCAAGTGGAGACTTTTGAATGCAAGATTCTTCTCTGGTTAGTTTCTGACCCCAGCACTCAGAACAAGACGTAACCCATGGTAGGGTCCACAAGACATGTCTGTGGAATGAATTAAAACCCCGTAAGCATGCTGGGCACTTGGCGTGTCTGTCTCATGAAGTCTTGCCCAGGGTCAAAGACCTGGACAGCCGTTGACACCCAGATACTGTCTTGCCCTGAGGCCCTGGGTGGCTGAAACACCCCTAGTCTCATCAAACTATTTGATGCCCCCCAGGAAGCTGGCACATAGAATAGGATTGCCCGGGACTCACTGCCAGAAAGTCTACATTGAGTCTTCCTCCTCCAGGAAGTTTCCCCTGATTGCTCCTTCTACAGGACATTTGCCTGTCTCTGCAAGGTAATAGAACTCATCACACACACTGTCCACTTTGGTAATTCCTGTTGGAAGAAATGACAAGGCCAACAGCTCAGGAAGAAAGAAGAGAAGAACTCAGTATCAGTGAGTTTCCATAGTGCCACAAGCAAAAGACAAGTTTGGTGTTCATGACCTTGAAAGTGAAAGTGAAAGTCGCTCAGTCGCGTCCGACTCTTTGCAACCCCAAGGACTATACAGTCCATGGAATTCTCCAGGCCAGAATACTGGAGTGGGTAGCCTTTCCCTTCTCCAGGGAATCTTCCCAACCCAGGGATCAAATCCAGGTCTCCTGCATTGCAGGTGGATTCTTTATCAACTGAGCCACAAGGGAAGACCAAGAATACTGGAGTGGGTAGCCTATCCCTTCTCCAGGGGATCTTCCCGACCCAGGAATTGAACCAGGGTCTCCTGCATTGCAGGCGGATTCTTTACCAACTGAGCTATCAGGGAAACCATCCATGGGATTTTCCAGGCAATAGCACTGGAGTGGGTTGCCATTGTCTTCTCCAATTCATGCATTAACCCTCACAAAATCGTGTGGGGGTACAGTGATTCCATTCTGTCAGTAAGGAAACTGAGGGGCAGATGTTAGTTTGCCCAAGGTCACACCTAGTAAAAAGTAGAACCAGACTCTTAAGCCTGTCCTGTCACTTAAGTCCAAGAATTTTCCATTACACAAAGAGGTTGAAACCCAATAAAGACATAGTGATCGGGATTTTCCCAGGACATCCACCAAAGTGTCACATGATTTCCTTATAGACCAGATGGAGAAGTGAAAGCTGATTTAGAGTTACAACCTCATATTACCAGTAACTGATGAGTCGAATTGGATCTTTGGTTATATAGTTTCAGCCCAGGGCAGTATGTAACCCTTGGAAATGCTTTGCTTGTCTTATAGAGTTCCTTTTAAAAAATGGAGTTAATAGCTGATGTATAAACATTAGATCTCAGCCTGAGATCCAGATTTCCAGCTTCTGCTTAAAAGATCTAGCAGTCCTGGCTCTGGGGTTGAGAAGTGGCCACACCCACAGACTGAACATGTGTTTGACTTTGCCGTGGTGGTCTTCCCCATTCCTTCTGCCCACCCTGACTCTCAGCTGCTCTCTGCCTGGTGGGCTCTCTAAGGGTTTGCCATAGAACTCAGTCTTGAGTTCCATCCTCTCCACATGTTCATCAGCAATGGGACAGGGGGTGCCTTGAGAGCAGAAACCATCTCTTCCACAATCGTGTTTCAAGTGCCGAGTTCAGAGCCTAGTACTTAATAATTGCTCAGTAAACACTGTATAAGCCCCTTAAAGGAACTCATCCCAGGATGAAGAGATTACTGAAGGCCTTCTGAAAGAGGAGGTGCCTTGGCTGAATCTTTAAGAGTAGCTTGGAGAGCTTGGAACTTTGTGCACTGCTGGTAGGAACGTAAAATGGTACAGCTGCTGTGGGAAACTGTGTACAGCAACCCCTTAAAAACTAAAAGTTCAGTTCAGTTCAGTTGCTCAGTTGTGTCCGACTCTTTGCCACCCCATGAATCACAGCACACCAGGCCTCCCTGTCCATCACCAACTTCCAGAGTTCACTCAGACTCACGTCCATCGAGTCAGTGATGCCATCCAGCCATCTCATCCTCTGTTGTCCCCTTCTCCTCCTGCCCTCAATCCCTCCCAGCATCAGGGTCTTTTCCAATGAGTCAACTCTTCACATGAGGTGGCCAAAGTACTGGAGTTTCAGCTTCAGCATCAGTCCTTCCAAAGAAATCCCAGGGCTGATCTCCTTCAGAATGGACTGGTTGGATCTCCTTGCAGTCCAAGGGACTCTCAAGAGTCTTCTCCAACACCACAGTTCAAAAACATCAATTCTTCGGCGCTCAGCCTTCTTCACAGTCCAACTCTCACATCCATACGTGACCACTGGAAAAACCATAGCCTTGACTAGATTAACCTTTGTTGGCAAAGTAATGTCTCTGCTTTTGAAAATGCTATCTAGGTTGGTCATAACTTTCCTTTCAAGGAGTAAGCATCTTTTAATTTCATGGCTGCAGTCACCATCTGCAGTGATTTTGGAGCCCAAAACAATAAAGTCTGACACTGTTTGCACTGTTTCCCCATCTATTTCCCATGAAGTGATGGCACCAGATGCCATGATCTTGGTTTTCTGAATATTGAGCTTTAAGCCAACTTTTTCACTCTCCACTTTCACTTTCATCAAGAGGCTCTTTAGTTCCTCTTCACTTTCTGCCATAAGGGTGATGTCATCTGCATATCTGAGGTGATTGATATTTCTCCCAGCAATCTTGATTCCAGCTGGTGCTTCTTCCAGCCCAGCCTTTCTCGTGATTTACTCTGCATAGAAGTTAAATAAGCAGGGCGACAATATACAGCCTTGACGTACTCCTTTTCCTATTTGGAACCAGTCTGTTGCTCCATGTCTAGTTCTAACTGTTGCTTCCTGACCTGCATATAGGTTTCTCAAGAGGCAGGTCAGGTGGTCTGGTATTCCCATCTCTTTCAGAATTTTCCACAGTTGATTGTGATCCACACAGTCAAAGGCTTTGGCATAGTCAATAAAGCAGAAATAGATGGTTTTCTGGAACTCTCTTGCTTTTTCGATGATCCAGTAGATGTTGGCAATTTGATCTCTGGTTCCTCTGCCTTTTCTCAATCCAGCTTGAACATCTGGAAGTTCATGGTTCACGTATTGTTGAAGCCTGGCTTGGAGAATTTTGAGCGTTACTTTACTGGCATGTGAGATGAGTGCAATTGTGCGGTAGTTTGAGCATTCTTTGGCATTGCCTTTCTTTGGGATTGGAATGAAAACTGACCTTTTCCAGTCCTGTTGCCACTGCTGAGTTTTCCAAGTTTGCTGGCATATTGAGTGCAGCACTTTCACAGCATCATCTTTCAGGATTTGAAATAGCTCAACTGGAATTCCATCACCTCCACTAGCTTTGTTCATAGTGATGCTTTCTAAGGCCCACTTGACTTCACATTCCAGGATGTCTGGCTCTAGGTGAGTGATCACACTACTGTGATTATCTTGGTCATGAAGATCTTTTTTGTACAGTACTTCTGTGTATTCCTGCCACCTCTTCTTAATATCTACTTAATATCTACTTTTAATAAAATTAAAAGTAGAGTTACTAAATGACCCAGAAATTTCCTTCCAGGTATGTGTCCCAAAGAATTGAAAGCAGAGTCTCAAAGAGATATTTGTACAGCCAGGATGATAGCAGCATTCTTTACAATCACTAAAACATGGAAACAATCCAAGTGACCATGGACAAGTCAATGAACAAACAAAATATGGCACCATGCAATGATATTCAGCCTTAAACAGGAAGGAAATTCTGAAATAAGTCAGTCACAAAAAGACAAAGACGGTATGATTCCACTTATATGAGATACTTAAGAGTAATCAACATCCTAGAGACAGAAAGTAGAATGGTGGCCAGAGTCTGAGGGAGGGAGAATGAGGAATTAATGTTTAAAGGGTGCAGAGTTTCAGTTTTACAAGATGAAAAGAGTTAAGAAGATGGATGGTGGTGGTTGCACAACATTATACACATACTTAACGCCGCTGAACTATGTACTTCAAATGGTTAAGATGGTGAATTTTAGGTTCTGTGTATTTTATCACAATTTTAATTCCATAAGGCGCCATTTTTTTCCCTGCATGGTACTTATCATCGTCTTTTTTTTATTATGTTGTATGCAGTTTATTATTTGACAATTTTTTCCTTTTGCAAACCTATAGATGATTTATCTAATAACATTTAGGTACAAATAATGAAAATTCTATATACTTGAAATGATTTCATATTCACTGATCATAGTTCTCAAGATTAAACCAACAAATCATAGAAATATTCCAATGCAACAAACTAGTAAACTGGATTTTTTCTTTTATAAACTTCTGCCAGTTATCAACATTCAGCTAACTTTAACTTCTCCCATTAACTTAGCAAAACTTGAGTAATTTAGCAATTTAGTAATTTCTATTTAGCAATTTCTCATGTCCATTTTACCTTTCTACAGCTTGGCAGTGCTTCCCATTATCTCTAATTCTCTTTGACGCATTTTTTTTTTACTTGTTTATGATGTCTGTCTCCTACCTCTTCCACAAGAGAGCAGGAAGATTCTCAGTCTTGCTCTTCATGACAGTATCAGCTGCTAGCACAAAGCCTAATACTTATGTGGTAGTCAGTACTCATTTGCGGAGTGACAATGATTGGATGGATGAATCAGTTAAGTCTGGAGGCAGTAGCAGCTCCACTGAATTTCAGCCGTGACATGAGTTGGCTACAAATAAAGGAACTAAAGAGCCTCTTGATGAGGGTGAAGGAGGAGAATGAAAGAGCAGGCTTAAAATGAAATATTAAAAAAACAAAGATCATGGCATCCGGCCCCATTACTTCATGGCAAATAGGTGGGGGAAATGTGGAAGTAGTGACAGATTTCCTCTTCTTGGGCTCTAAAATCACTGCAGATGGTGACTGCAGCCATGAAATCAGAAGACATTTTCTTCTTGGCAGTAAAGTTAAGACAAACCTAGACAGTTGAAAAGCAGAGACATTAGTCTGCCGACAAAGGTCCGTATAGTCAAGGCTATGGTCTTCCAGTGCTTGTGACAGCTGGACCATAAAGAAGGCAGAGCACTGAATAATGATGCCTTCAAACTGTGGTGCTGGAGAAGACTCTTGAGAGTCTCTTGGACAGCAAGGAGATCAAACCAGTCAATCTCAAGGGAAATCAACTCTGAATACACGTTTGATTCAGGGCAGAAGGAGAAGAGGGTGTCAGAGGATGAGATAGCTGGATGCCATCACTGACGCAGTGGATGTGAACTTGGGCAAACTTCGGGAGATGGTGAGAGACAGAGAGGCCTGGCATGCTGCAGTCCATGGGGTCGCAAAGAGTAGGACACGACTGGGTGACTGAACAACAGCAGTGAGTTGGCTGCTTGCCCTAAAGATACACACAGCCAGCCCTGTCTTGAGCTGTTACACACGTAACAGACTCAACTTCAACTTTCACCAAAACTTTTGCTAAAAATGCAAATCCAAACACCTACTTGATAGCAAGAATGCGTTTTCCTTTATCTTTGAAAAATCAGTTCAACTATTTGCTGTCAAGAAACATTCCCTGAACTAGCCTTCCTCTCTGACTCTGTTTCTGTCGTTCGCTCCACCTGGCGTGTTCTTCACCCTCCTTTTCACCTGGCAAAGCCTACTTGTTCTCCCATGCAGAAATGGCCCCTCTTTTTTGGAGGCAGAAGAAACCCTAGGACCACCTGTGGCTCTGAAGACCCAAAACCTAAGACCCAATGTTCTAGGCTCATAATCCTGAGGTGCTCAGGATTCCAGGCCATTCCACTTGTTTTCAGCCCCAACCCAACCCAGCAACCACTTCCTGAGCCGTTCCTGTGAGCAGAGCTCACATGGAATGTGGCAGTAAGGAAGTAGATGCCAAGCTCAATTGAGAGGTCGTGATGCGACCCCTAACTGTTAGGATCCGGTAGATGAGGACAGGTCTTTAGAATGCCAGTGGCTCCCAGCAGAACATCTGAACTCCTTCCCCTGGCTTACAAGGAGGGGCTGCCTCTTCCAGATGCCTTCCCTGATACCTGCATGGCAGAACTCATGGTTTCCCCTTCTGTTCCTGGGTCAATTGTCCTAACCTCTGTGCTGCCGAAGTCAGAAGATCTGTCTCCCCATCAGGCACGTGGCCCCTCATGATCTGCTCACCCCTTTCCAGGCTTGCCTTGGGTCCACCCAAAACCCAACGCATTGCCGGGAAGAAGACTGACGCCTCCCCTTTCCAGTCCGCAGTGCGATGGCCCTCTCTTCCTCCCTCTTGCCCCCTCCCTCTCTCTTCCCCCTTCCTCCTCCTTCCCTTCCTTCCTGTTACCCCATCCACTTTCTTCTCTTCCTCCACTCCTACCCCTCTTTCTAGACTTCCCACACTTATCATTCAGTCACTGTTTTGTGAACACCTATTGTGCTGAGCTCTGGTTCTGGGGCAGAGCAATGAACTAAGACAGATGAGAACCACACCCTTGTGGCTCCCATGGACTTTGCATTCTGTAAGGAGTGGACAGAAATAGACAGTCAACAAGAAAAACACAGAATTTGTTAGGTATTGATAGACGCTATGGAGAAAAAATCAGGAAAGGAGGAGTGGGAGTGGTGTGTGTGCGTGTGCGCACGTGTGTTGGTGGGAGGGGGCTCGTGGTGGTAGTAACCAGTTTAATAGGGTGGCCAGGAAAGGACTTACTACAGAGGAGACGTGAAGGAGGGGAGGGAGGGAGCAGGCTATAAGGAACCTGGAGAAGAAGTTTCCAAGTAAAGGAAATGCAAAGGTCCTGGAACAGAAGCACGCCTGTAAATTGGAAGAATAATAAGGAAATCAGGTGTACCTTTGCTAAAATAAAACCTTCTGAACCCATTGCCTTGCCCCAAGCTGGGTAAGTTTCCTGTCTCTGTGCTCTCTCAGCAGCCTGCAAGCTCCCTCGTCATAGCATCAGCCACACTCCATTACAACGTCTCCCCACCAGACTCTGAGCAACTTGGGGACTTTTCCTTTGACATTCCAGCACCCAGCATAGGGCTTGTGCTGTGCTTAGTCGCTCAGTCCTCATGTCGGACTCTTTGCAACCCCATGGACTGTAGCCCACCAGGCTCCTCTGTCTCTGGGAATCTCAAGTAAGAGTACTGGAGTGGGTTGCCATTTCCTCCTCCAGGGGATCTTCCCAACACAGGAATCAAGCCCATGTCTCCTGTATCTTCTATTCTGAGGGTGGACTCTTTACTCACTGAGCCATCAGGGAAGCCCTTAAGACATGTTTATTGACTGCCTAACTGAATCAATCAATCAATCAATCAATCAATGAACAAATTAGGCTCTATGAATCCTTGAGGGTGTCTTATTCATCTCTACCCCTGGCAGCATCCAGGAACCCAGAAAAAAACGTGTGCTGGATGACTAATAGGAACAGCTAATGCTTATTAAGAACAGACACCATGCTAAGTTTTTTATGTGGCTTAGTTCATTTATCCTTAAAGCGATCCTCTGAGGCAGGCACAACTGTCAGATGCAGTTTGCCCATTGGGACCATGAGGTTCAAAGGTCAAGATATGGCTCACCCAAATCAGATAGCTGGTAGGTGGCAAAGCTCTGCATTGAACCTCGTAAATTTGACACCCAAAGCCATGTCTACTTAACCCAAAGTTAAATTGCCTTCCAGAGATGGTGGCCTGGGATTCGAGGGAGAAAGGGCTAGGGGGAGACAGAGGAAAGGAGAGGAAAGACCTTCCTACAAGGGCGAGGAGTGGCGTCTTCCCCATCTCTGGTCTTCTCTCCGTGAGCACCAAAGTTTCCGGCACACAGAGGGTGTTCAGTAAAAGTTAAGGAATGTTAAATAGTTGTTGATGATTCATTTTCCCAAAGAGGAAAGTTTTGTGTGGTTTCAGTTAAAAGAAATTCTGTCAGATTAACATGAACACAAGTCCCAACTTGAACCCTGTGGTGATAACCCTGCCCAGCTTTGCCCCTAATCTTAGGAATGAGCTTCTGGGTAACCTCTGTCTGCTTTTAGGTGAGGCCTTGTCTCCTTAAGAATGACACAGCTTGGGACTTCCTGGCAGTCCAGCAGTTAAGGATCTACCTACCAATGCAGGACACACGAGTCTGATCCCTGTCTGGGAAGATCCCACGTGCTGAGGGAAACCAAGCCCGTGCCCTACAACTACTGAAGCCTGTGTGCCCAGAGCCCATGCTCTGCAACAAGAGAGGCCACCACAGGAAGAAGCCCCCGCACCACAACTGGAGGAAGCCTGTGCACAGCAACAAAGACCCAGCACAGCCAAAAGTAAATAAATAAGATTTAAAACATGAACGACACGGCTCACGAGGTTTGATGCATTCTGGGTAAAGGACCCCACAGCCCAAGGGATCTCCCCTCAGGGTCTGTGCCCTGCCTGCCCCTCCCAGGGACCCCTCTCTGGCTCCTCAGATGCCACTTTCTCAGTCTCTCCCACTCCCGCTGGTTGGCTTGCAGTCCCCTGGCCCACCACTGACCTCTCTGGCCTGGCCTCAGCTCCTGTTCTCCTGAGCAGCCTCACTGGGCCGCGTCTAGAGCCCCAGGTCCTGCTGGCTCCCCACTTCCAGTCACAGCACTGGGGTCCAAGGGCTGCAGATCCCAACAGGTTCTAGGCCTCCAGAATCCGAAAGCCGCGAATGAGAGGGTGCAGTGAAGGCAGTCCCAGAGGTGGGGAGGAGGAATTTCTGCCCAAAACCAGCCGGGCACCCCTCTGCTCAGCCCCCAGCTCTCCTGGCAGATGCAGGAAGTCCAGCAAAAGCCTGGAGCCTGGGACTGGCTCTCCTGCCAAAGGGGCCTGGGCAGTCACCCAAAGAATCCCAGCAGGGGTAGATGTGAGTCCTGAATTATTCAGGTCATGGCCTTATCTGACTGCACAGGCCTTGCTAATCCCCTGAGCCTGGAAGGATCGCAGCCACCTCGGCCCTGAGCTCGGAACTTTCTGCGGGATCTGACAGTCTACTAAGTAACCTGACTGTTTGCATCCTTGGGCTCCTCAGTCTTGATGGAGGCGGGAGCCTGGACCCAGATCCTGGGGATGGGAGCCTAAGAAAACATGTGGGCAGGAAAGCGATCAGAAGGGAAAGTATTGAAGCAGTCCAGGAAGCAAATGTACTTCTTTTTTTATTTTATTTTTATTAACACCAAAAGCATTTTGCATGGGGTGTAGCCGATGTGCCAGCCTGGATGGGAGGGGTTTTGAGAGAGAGCAGATACATGCATGTGTATGGCAGAGTCCCTCCCCTGTTCGCCTGAAACTCTCACAACACTGTCTATCGCAAACGTACTTCTGGAAGTGAGTTCTGAGAAGGGGCATCGGTGGCTGGAAATTAAGTTGGTGTCATTCATTTCTGAATTCCTATCATCATTGTGTCCCGAATGCCTACGCTGTGCCAGCCGCTGCGCTGAGAGGCGGGTACAGAGATGAATAATGGAGAGGGTGGTAGTGGTGTGGGGAAGTCCTTGCTCTCAGGGAGCTTGAAGTTTAAGGATGGAGAGAGCTCAAGAATAAGCCCTCCACCAAAAATACTGCAGAAGTGCCAGGAAAGAAACGCAGTAGCTGAGAGACAGAGGCCCGCCCAGTGCATGGTTATTAGCTAATAACTATGGGCATGAGAAATGCTGGGCTGGAGGAAGCACAAGCTGGAATTAAGGTTGCCGGGAGAAATATCAATAACCTCAGATATACAGATGACACCACCCTTATGACAGAAAGGGAAGAGGAACTAAAAAGCCTCTTGATGAAAGTGAAAGAGGAGAGTGAAAAAGTTGGCTTAAAACTCAACATTCAGAAAACTAAGATCATGGCATCTGGTCCTATCACTTCATGGGAAATAGATGGGGAAACAGTGGAAACAGTGTCAGACTTTATTTTTTTGGGCTCCAAAATCACTGCAGATGGTGATTGCAGCCATGAAATTAAAAGACACTTACTCCTTGGAAGGAAAGTTATGACCAACCTGCTGCTGCTGCAGCTAAGTCGCTTCAGTCATGTCCGACTCTGTGCAATCCCATAGACGGCAGCCCACCAGGCTCCCCCATCCCTGGGATTCTCCAGGCAAGAACACTGGAATGTGTTGCCATTTCCTTCTCCAATGCATGAAAGTGAAAAGTGAAAGTGAAGTCGCTCAGTCGTGTCCGACTCTTAGCAACCCCATGGACTGCAGCCCACCAGGCTCCTCCATCCATGGGATTTTGCAGGCAAGAGTACTGGAGTGGGGTGCCATTGCCTTCTCTGATGACCAGCCTAGATAGCATATTAAAAAGCAGAGATATTACTTTGCCAACAAAGGTCCGTCTAGTCAAGGCTATGGTTTTCCAACAGTCATGTATGGATGTGAGAGTTGGACTGTGAAGAAAGCTGAGCACTGAAGAATTGATGCTTTTGAACTGTGGTGCTGGAGGAGACTCTTGCTAGTCCCTTGGACTGCAAGGAGATCCAACCAGTCCATCCTAAAGGAGACCAGTCCTGAGTATTCATTGGAAGGACTGATGCTGAGGTTGAAACTCCAATACTTTGGGCACCTCATGTGAAGAGTTGACTCATTGGAAAAGACTCTGATGCTGGGAGGGATTGAGGGCAGGAGGAGAAGGGGATGACAGAGGATGAGATGGCTGGATGGCATCACCGACTTCATGGACATGAGTTTGAGCAAATTCTGGGAGTTGGTGATGGACAGGGAGGCCTGGTGTGCTGCGATTCATGGGGTCGCAAAGAGTCAGACTGAGCGACTGAACTGAACTGAACTGAACTGAGGGGCTAATAACAACTCAGCTGCCACAATAATAATGGTGGAATTAACATTTGCAGGGTACTTACTGTGCACCAGGCCCTGTGCTGAACAGAACACGTGATTTATTCCGTCTAATACAAACGTTAAGTCCATGTGCGAAAGTGCTATTCAGACAGGGGTCCAGAACTTGGCCAAGGTCTCACAGCTGCCCGGAGCCTCCCAGGAGCTTAGAAGGACTCTTCATTCAGATTTGCAGCCCCTGGTTTGACTTGTATAGTGCTTGACACAATACAGATATTGTCTTCTTTTTTCCCCTCATGATCAGACAGGAAGATAAAAGTCATAAAAAGCAGTCTAGAAATGTATAAAGTTAAAAGTGAACCATACTCCACCCAAGTTAATCATTTTTCAGAATGATTTCTATCCTTAAGGATAATATTTAAAATAACCACAGTTAAGAATAATTTTTATCTTTCTTTTAGATTTTGTCCATATTTGTTTCAGATTTTTGTTTTAAAAGATTTAAAGCCTTAGGGAGTTTCCTAGCGGTCCAGTGGTTAGGACTGTGCTCTTTTACAGAACTCCGTGGCCAGGGTTCAAACCCTGGTTGGGGAACTGAGATCCCACCAGCCACGTTTCAGGGCCAACAACAAAATATTAAAAATGTATAGATTAAATTGGAATTCTTCCAGTTCCCCTCTCCTGCCCTATTTCCAGCCTTCCTTCTCTGCCCGCAAGTAATCAAATCCATGAAATTGATGTGTACCTACAAATAATATTTAACATTATTTCCTGGTTTTATTTCTATAGAAATGGAATAACAGTGAACTTAACATCTTGCAACTTGCTTTTTTCACTCTATCCATGGGCAGTCCTAGCAGTAAAGAACCCACCTGCCAATGCAGGAGACATAAGAGATGTGGATTCGATCCCTGGGTCAGGAAGATCCCCTGGAGGAGAGCATGGCAACCCACTTCAATATTCTTGCCTGGAGAATCCCATGGACAGAGGAGCCTGACAGGCTACAGTCCATAGGGTCACAAAGAATCAGACATGACTAAAGCAACTTAGCACACACACATGCATTGATCCTTCTACAACTGTTTTATTTTAAGGTATATATATTGAAAAAGGCAACAGTGCTGAGTCATAGACTACCCACATTTTTTTCCTGAAATTTTATTTTGAAAAATTCGAAACTGACAGAAAAGTTGTAATTATTAATTTTTGATATAAACTTGTTTTTTTATTTCCCAAACAGATAAGTTATGGTGAAATTCCATCAATAATAAGAACTTTGTCTAATCATAAATATCAAAGTCATTTGTAGATAAATAATACAGTAATATTCAAGAAAACACTGTCTGTATTATTTAGAAATTCCTACCCAGATTTCTCTTTAAAGGACCATAACCATGTATATTTTGGATACAAGTCCCAGTCTCTGACTTGTGTCTTTCACAGAGCAGAAGTGTATTTTTTTTTTACTTTAATATACTCCAACTTAGCAGTTCTTTCCCATTTCCTCCACATTCAGTGATGTCATATTGGTAGCTAGATTTTCCCCATTCACTACTAAGTGAATGGGGAAATTGTGAAATATAAGAGCAGTTAAATCAAAAGAAAAATATAATACCAATATTGTATATATGTATACAAAATAAAAAAACTTCCCTGGTACATAAAAATAAAAGTAATAGAACAACTGGGATGATTCAATAGGAGGTTAGCAGGAGGCAGGGGTGTACTGACTAATGTTTTACAACCAGTTCTGATTAGGGGGGAAAAAAATCTTGATTTGTAGAGTTTGCAAATTTCTAATGTGTAAGTATTTACACTCTGACTCATTTCTAGCTACCTATATGGCATCACTGAATGTGGAGGAAATGGGAAAAAACTGCTAAGTTGGAATATATTAAAGTAAATAATAATAAACTTCTGCTCTGTGAAAGACACAAGTCAGAGTCTGAGACTTGTATCCAAAATATACAGAGAACACCTGAAACTCAACAGTAAGAAAACAGCTCATTACAAAGCGGGCAGAAGGCCTGAGCAGACAGCTCACCAAATGTGAAGCTACACGCAAGTGGCAAAGAAGCGTGTGGAAAGGCGTTCCGCGTGATCCGCCGCTAGGGAATTCCATATCGAAACAACCGGAACACACCATCACCAGGGTGCAAATCCGAAATCCTCACAGCACCCGGTGTTGCTGGGGGCGCAGTGCCGCAGGAGCACACGCTGCCGGTGGGAAGGCTGAACAGGCAGCCCTTCTGGAAGACGGCCTGGCTGTTTCCTACAAAACTAAATATAGTCTTACCGTGCCGTCCAGAAATTGCACTCCAGATATTTATTCAATCGAGTTGAAAGCTTATGCCCACATAAAAAACTCGTGCACAAATGTTTATGGCGTTTTTATTCATCATCACCACAAAACAGAAGCAACCAAGATGTCTTTGAGTGAGTAGATGGATAAACAAGCTGTGGTTACAGCCATGCCGTGGGATATCATTCAGAAACAAAGACATGAGCTGTCAAACCGCAAAACGACACGGAAGAACCTTAAAGGCATCTTACGAAGTGAAAGAAACCAATCTGAGAAACCTACATACCCTATGAGTCCAACTATATGACGTTCTGGAATAGGTGAAACTATTGAGACAGTAAAGAGATCCGTGTTTGCCAAGAGTTTTGATGAAGAGAGCACATTAGCAGATGAAACCCAGGGGGATGCTTAGGGCAGTGAAACCATTCTGTAAAATGCAGTGCTGATCGATACTTGGCATTACACATTTGTCAAAACCCAGAGAATAAACAACACAAAGACTCAACCTTAATGCAAACTGTAGACATTAGTTAATAATAAGGCATCTATATTGGTTCATTCATTTTAACAGATGTACCACACTAACGCAAGATATTAATAGCAGGGGAAATCATGTCTGTGGCCAGGCTGGGGGGAGGTGCATGGGAATTCTGTACAATTCTTCTGTAAATATAAAACTGTTCCAAAATACAAAATCAACCTTTATTAACTTAAAAGAACTATTGTTGCAATATGTGCTTTTACTTGATTACATACTTTCTTTTTTAAAAAGCTGAAATATAGTTGATGTACAATTATGTTAATTTCAGATGTATTATATAAACATTTGACATCTGCATACATTATGAAATGACCACCATAATAGGTCTAATAACTATCTGCTTCCATATAAATTTATTATGATATTATTGACCATATTTCTTCTGCTGTATATCACATCCCTGAGGCTTATTTGTTTTATAACTGAAGGCTTATACTTCTTAATCCCTTTTATCTATTTCATCCAACTCCCAACCCCTCCCTTCTGGCAACTATTTATTCATTCTCTGTATCTATCAGTTTGTTTCCATTTTGTCTCTTTGGTTTTGTTTTTTTACTTTCCCCATATAAGTGAGATCATAGAGTATTTGTATTTTTCTGCCTGATTTATTTCACTTACATAATACACTCTAGTTCCATCAGTGTTTTCACAAGTGGCAAGATTTCATTTTTTGTGGCTTAGTAATATTTTATTGTATATATGTGTGTGTGTATATATATATATATATACATATTTCTATACCCCACTTCTGCTGATGGACTCTTAGGTTCTTTCCACATCTTGACTATTGTTAACAGTGCTGCTAGAAACACTGGGGTGCATATGTCATGTTTTGGGTTTCTTCTGCTAAGTACCCCGATGTGAAATTGCTGTATCATAAGGTAGTTTTATTTTTACTTTTCTAAGGACCCTCCACACTGCTTGACTATACCAGTTTACATTCTTACCCACAATGCAGGAGAGTTCCCTTTTCTCCACATCCTTGACAACACTGGTTATTTGGTACCTTTTTGACGACAGCTATTCTGAAAATGTGAGGTGATGTCTCTTTACGGTTTTGATCTGCATTCCTCTGATGATTCATGAAGACTACACATTCTTGATTACAATGCAAATACAGTCAAGATTTTATTTTCTTTCTCTGTTCAGAGCCTTTTTGTGTTTGACTGGCTTTCACACTCTTGGGCAGTGCTTCTTAAGTTTTATTGTGCCTATGAAACACCTGGGAATCTTTTTAAGATACAGATTCTGATCTATGGGTCTTGGGTGAGGCTGGAGACTTTTACACACAAGCTCCCTGGTGCTCCCAATACTGCAGGCATGCTTCCTTATCTGTAAAATGAGATGATAGCACTCCATTATAGTTAAGGGTCCTTCCAACTCTGCATTTATTATTTTCATTCTAAGTACATTCATCCCAAATAAGGACCTGGCTCTTCCTTCTCCAGGGCAAAGGTTTGAAGTTCCCACTTGCATCCGGCTCCCCCTGCCCCACCGCCCTCTCCTTCCCCCACCCCTTGCTCATCCTACCTTTGATCCATTGACCAGGAGTCAGATGAGGCTCTTGCCTTTCAAATGCCTGATTTCATGTCTCAGAACCAAGGGAAATCCAGTTCTAGGACAGATGGCCTCTCCTGGACAGATCCCAGGATGCTGACGACAGAACACCTCCAACCACAGTTTCCACCGACATCAGACAGCCTCAGAGACATCTGGCTGAAGAAGTTCCTGGCTCCATTACAGAGCCAAAGAAGATTTTGCTACAACTGAATAGATTCAGAGAGTCAACTAAGGAAATGACAGGCTAGGCAGCCAGCACAAACCAAAGCACTTATCTGCCATGGGAAAATCAGACTCTTGGTTTAAACCAAACAGGAACTCTTCAAGAAGCCACAAGTGGGTGTTTGCCTGACCCTTCCTTGGATCATCTCAGTTGCAGGTCCTGGGCCTCTAGAAATTTCAGACCGTAGTTCCATCCAGTTGTGAGCCAATTGTGACCCAGATGAGCAGCATATTGGGCAGCTCAGAGCCTCCCTCAGGGGGAACCTAGAGTCTTGGTACCTTACTACTTGGTGTCTGTGCACCCACACGCACTATTTCAGGTGGGAAGGAGAGGCCCACAATCATAATTGTGCTGAGAGATTTGTAAGTGCAGCAGGCGAGTCACAGTGAAGCAAATATGAAATGGCAATTCTAAGCATCAACATTTTAAAGTGGAAAACAGAATGAAGTATGTTCTCTGGAAAAGATGAAGAGGTGGTTTTATCTGTGTCCCTGGATCTAATTTCAGAGAGAGGTTTGAGCAATGGAAAGTTGCAGCCAACCCAGAAGGGAGGTAAGGCATCACTAACTACATGGTCCACGAAGGGTCATTAAGTCCATTCCATGCTACAATGAAAGATTTGCTTTATCCAGCTCCTGGCCTCCGTCTAAAGGTCATTCCAACACTAATCTCTGGTTGCTTCTGGGTCTTAAAACCATTTCCAAAATGAGAGTCCTTTCACATGTAGTTTAAACCTGCCATTATATTGTATCTCTCTCTCTCAAAAGTACTGAATTGATTGAAGATAAAAGCAGATCAATAATTCCATCTTTTAAAAATAATTCCAGCTTTTACAACATGGCTTCAAAGTGCCATAGGTTGAGCCAATTTAAGACCAGAAAATCTGCAGTAATCTGGCCCTTTCTGACCTCTCTGCTTTGATTTCACTCTATGTACTTTGTCCAAATGGCCTTTTCTCACTTCCTCCAACAGCACACTTACTCCGTATACAGTCATAGTCCTTGCAGCTTCCACTGCCTAGACTGAGCCCAACGAACTACCCCTAGTGCTCCACTTAGGACTGCAGATTTAATTTATTTAGAAGATAACTATTTGCAGAAGGGCAGTGCATCCTACACAATCATTGGGATTGGGGGTCCTGGAAAAGCAGATCAAGCTTTCAGAAAATACCCCCAGAGTCACATCACAGAACTTCTTGGCCAAGGGAGATGCTGTTTCTGCTCATTAAATGATAAAGCTGTTGTCACAGCTTCCAAAAACACTACAACACTCTACCAGCAAATTGATGCCTTCCATCCTGCGCCTTTGTCCATTCACTCAGGTCTTATTTCAAATCTCAAACAAATATATCTGATAAGGCAGACTATTCAAACATATGGCATCTTACTTGCAAGGGAGTCTAATGTAAGTTTTCCAGCCTCAGCAATCCAAGAAGGTGCACTAGAAGGAGCTGAAATGGATGTTGAACAAGCCAGTCCATTGAAATCTTCCAGTCTTGTTGTTCACTCAAGTGCCATAAACACCCTCTTCCCATATTTATACCTCCCTTCCAACTAAGTGGCCCCACTTTGAGTCTATTGTTCCAGTGCCATAAAGACCCCAAATGGCCATGTGGTAATTCCATATGCAGTTAACTTTCAGTTTAATTGAGCCAGTTTTGCATACCCTAGGGAAGGTGTGATAGAATTCCAGCTGAGTTATTTCAAATCCGAAAAGATGATGTTATTAAAGTGCTGCACTCGATATGCCAGGAAATTTGGAAAACTCAGCAGTGGCCACAGGACTGGAAAAGGTCAGTTTTCATTCTAATCCCAAAGAAAGGCTGTTGAGGTCCTTTCATGGACCGGAACCTGGTGGTACAGAGTCGACGATAAGAAAGTAAAAGAGAGAGAGAAAGAGGCTGATATTCCTCGGTTTACACAGAAAACCGATAAAGCCTTTGACACAAGGCTTGTGCTGCTTCATGTAGACACCAGGCGCCCTCTCAAGGGGGTGAAGACACAGTGCACCTTCTCGAGAGGGTCTTAGAAGCCCAGGCAAGAAAGTGAGCTCAGTGGGCTTCTGCACTCCAAAGAACTCGCCTGAGAGAAAGAGAGAGAGAGAGAGAGAAAGACACGGGGACCCAAGCTCTGATGGAGCAAAGATGTTATATTCAACATAGTGTGGGTATATATACTGTCTTACAAGGTAGCTAGCAAAGATAAAATCAAAAGTCCAGACTTACAAATTATCAAGGAAACATAAGGCCATCCATATCAAAGAGAGACAGTTATAAATAATCACTTTTACCGTATGGTTCATAAAAAGGAAGAGGGTTGTAAATAGTTACTTATCACCATATGGAAAAACTAACGAAGGTAATGCATTTATTCTTCAGCCCCTGGGAGTATTTCACTACTCCACTTAATTCCTGAATATTCAGGAATTAATAAGGGACAGAGGATTCATGACAGATCCAAAACAGCACACAGGAAGCCTCCTGTTAAATGCTTCCTGAAAAAAAGGCAATGCGAAAGAATGCTCAAAGTACCACACAATTGCACTGAAAAAGCAGAGTTCCAGAAAAACATCTACTTCTGCTTCCTTCAGTATGCCAAAGCCTTTGATTGTGTGGATCACAATAAACTGTGGAAAAGTCTTAAAGAGATGGGAATGCCAGACCACCTTACTTGCCTCCTGAGAAACCTGTATGCAGGTCAACAAGCAACATTTAGAACCAGACATGGAGCAACAGACCTGTTCCAAACTGGGAAAAAAGTACGTCAAGGCTGTATATTGTCACCCTGCTTATTTAACTTATATACAGAGTACATCATACAAAATGCTGGGCTGGATGAAGCATAAGCTGGAATCAAGATTGCTGGGAGAAATATCAATAACCTCAGATAAATGCAGATGACACCACCCTTATGGCAGAAAGGGAAAAGGACTAAACAGCCTCTTGATGAAGGTGAAAGAGGAGAGTGAAAAAGTTGGCTTAAAACTCAATATTCAAAAAACTAAGATCATGTCATCTGGTCCCATCACTTCACGGCAAATAGATGGGAAAACAATGGAAACAGTGACAGACTTTATTGTCTTAGGTCCAAAATCACTGAAGATGGTGACTGTAGCCATGAAATTAAAAGACATTTGCTCCTTGGAAGAAAAGCTATGACAAACCTAGACAGTGTATTAAAAAGCAGAGACATTACTTTGCCAACAAAGGTCCGTCTAGTCAAACCTATGGTTTTTCCAATAGTCATGTGTGGATGTGACAGTTGGACCATAAAGAAGGCTGAGTGCCAAAAAACTGATGTTTTCAAACTGTGGTGTTGGAGAAGACTCTTGAGAATCACTTGGACAGCAAGGAGATCAAATCAGTCAATCCTGAAGGAAATCAGCCCTGAATGTTCATTGGAAAGACTGATGCTGTAGCTGAAGCTCCAATACTTTGGCCACCTGATGTGAAGATCTGACTCACTGGAAAAGACCCTGATGCCGGGAAAAAATTGAGGGCAGGCAGTGAAGAGGGTGATAGAGGAGGAGATGGTTGGATGGCAACACTGACTCAGTGAGCGTGAGTTTGAACAAACTCTGGGAGATAGTGAATTACAGGGAAGCCTGGCGTGCTGCGGTGTATGGGGTTGCAAAGAGTCAGACACAACTGAGTGACTCAACAATGGGGAAGGTGCTCCTTACCTGGACACTAGCATCTTTAATCTCCCAAATGAGCCAACCTGTGGCCCCGGACACAGTCAGGAAACTGACTCGTCAGATTGAGAGGCTGCTGCAGGAGCTACCATCTCCTGAATCTCGACGCCCCGCTACAAGTTGCACCAGGAACATGGATGCCTCAGACCCCAGCTCTTTCTCCCATTAAATCAGCTCTGAATTCAAGACTCATGTGCCTGTAACTTATTTACAGAATTTACATCTAATTCAGAAACCGAGCTGCCAAAGAAACCAGGACCTGCAAGAAACCCCCTTTAAATATAAAGACACACACAGCTTGAAAATAAAGGGATGGAAAAAGATATTCTATGCTCTCACTAATAAAAAGAAGGCAGGAACAACTATGTTAGTTTCAGACAAAGCACACTTCAGGGCAAGGAAAATTACCAGGGATAAAGTGGAGCATTTTCATAGTAATAAAGAGGTTGGTTTTCCAGGAAGATGTAACAATCTTTACTGTGTATGTCCCTATCAACAGAACATCAAAACCAAGCAGGACCATCAATCAACTAAATGACTAACAGAGTGCTTTCATTAACAACAGCAGAATAATGGAGTACTTCAGTCAATAACAGCAGAGTACACATTCTTCCCAAGCTCTTGTGAAACATTCACTAAGATAAACCACTTTCTGGGCGATAAAACACACCTTAAATTTAAAAGAACAGAAATCATACAATGCTCTCAGGCCTCAGTAAAATTAAACTAAAAATGAGCAACAGAAAGATAGCTGGAAAATCTTAAAACACGCACCAATTAAAGAGCACAGTTCTCAATAACACATGAATCAAAGAAGAAGTCTCAGGATTAATTAGAAGATGTTTTGTATTAAATGAAAATGAAAACACAACTCATCAAAATTTATGGGTTACACTGAAAGCAGTGTTTGGGGAGAATTTGCAGCATTGAATGCATATATTAGAAAAGGGGATCTAAAATCAATAGTCTAAGCTTCCACCTTTGGAAATAGAAAAAGAAAAAGCAAATTAAGTAGGAGAAAAGAAATAACAAAAGTGAGAGAAAGCAATGGAACTAAAAGCAGGAAATCAGCAGAAAAAAAGCAACGAAACCAAAAGCTGTTTCTTTGAAAAGATTAATAAAATCAATAACCTCCAGTGAGGCATCTAAAAAGAGAGAGCATATACAAACACTAATTTTAAATGAAAAAGGGGTCACCACTATTGATCCCATGGATATCAAGAGGATATCCCATCTATCCCATGGACATAAAGAAATAGTATGAGCAACTCTATGCTGACAAAGTTGATAGATCAGGAGGAATGGGACAATTCCTCAAAAAACACAGTGTATGAAAACTCATAAAGAAGAAACAGATCCCTCAAATAGGCTGATATTTATTAAAGAAATTGAGTTGATAACTAATAACCTTCCAAAACAAAAACCACCTGGCCCAGATGATTTCAGTGGTGAATTCTATCAAATATTTAAGGAAGAAATTACACCACTTTTCTACAATCTCTTCCAGAAAATTCTTACAAAAACTCCCTAACTCATTCTACAAGGCCAACATTATTCTGATACCGAAACCAGACACAAACATTACAAGGAAGGAAAACTATAGACTGACATCTCTTATAAGCATAGGTGCAAACATTCTCAAGGAAATTAACAAATCAGAACCAGTAATATATTAAAGAAAAAAACTGCATCTCACAGTCTGCTGCTGCTAAGTCACTTCAGTCATGTCCAACTCTTTGAGACCCCATAGATGGCAGTCCCCCAGGCTCCCCCATCCCTGGGATTCTCCAGACAAGAACACTGGAGTGGGTTGCCATTTCCTTCCCCAAGGTATGAAAGTGAAAAGTGAAAGTGAAGTCACTCAGTCGTGTCTGACTCTTAGCGACCCCATGGACTGCAGCTTACCAGGCTCCCCTGTCCATGGGATTTTCCAGACAAGAGTACTGGAGTGGGCTGCCATTGCCTTCTCACAGTCAAGTGGGATTTATTCCAGATGTGCAAGGTTGGTTTGATATTTGAAAATCAATTAATGTGCTGTATCACATCAGCAGGTTAAAGAAGAAAAGCCACCTAATCATAACAATAGACACAGAAGGTTTTTGACAAAATCCAACACTCACTTTTTCCCCCAACACTCAGTCATGATAAAAACTCTCAGAAATCAGGACTAGAAAGGGACTTCGTCAGCTTGTTAAAGAACATCTAGAAAAAAATCTACAATTAAAATCATACTTACTGATGAAAAACTAGATGCTTCTTTACTAAGATCCAGAACAAGACAAAAATCTCCCATCTTACCATTCTCATTCAATATGACGCTGGATGCAAAAGGAACAAAAGTATACTGATTGGGAAGAAAGCAATAAAACTATCTGTTTTCACAGATGATATGGTTGTCTATATAGAAATCAAAGAAAAACAAAGAGTCAACAGCAATAGAAAAAAAAAACCTGTGGAACTGATAAGCGATTATAGCAAGATTGTAAGATACAAGGTCAATACGCAAAAGCCACTGCTTTTCCAGGAAATTACAGCCATTATCTTGTCATTTTTAATGGAGTATACTCTGTAGAAATACTGTGACTATCCTATACATCTGAAATTAATATAATGTAGTATCAAATATACTTCGATTACAAAGTCAATTACCTCCCTATACATTAGCAATGAACAATTAGAAATTGAAAATTTAAATAATATTATTAAATTAGCACTCAAAAATGAAATAATTAGATATAATTCTTACAAAATATGTACAAGATCTATATAAGGAAAATATAAAACTCTGAAGGAAGATATCAAACAATTAAATGAAGAGATATTCCATGTTCATTGATAGAAAGTCTCAATATTGCTAAGATGTCCGTTCTCCCCAGCTTGATCTATAGATTCAAAGCAATCCCAATAAAAATCCCAGCTGGTTATTTTGAGGATATTGACAAGCTAATTCTAAAGTTCATGTGAAGAGATTTAAAAAAAAATCCAAAATAGCCAACACAATATTGAAGTAAAAGAACAAAGTTGGAGGACTGATACTACCTCACTTCAAGACTTACTAGAAAGCTACAGTAATCAAGACAGTGTATTATTGCCAAAAGGACAGGCGTACAGATCAATGGAACAGAATCAAGAGCTCAGAAATAGATGCACACAGATAAAATCAACTGATCTTTGACAAAGGAGAAAGGCAATTGATGGAGAAGGTCCTTGATGGAGAAAGGACAATCTTTTCAACAAATGGTGCTGGAACAACGACTTCCACATTGAAAAAGAGAGAGAATCTAGACACAGACCTTACAATTAACTCAAAACGGACCATAGACCCAAAAAGAAAACTACAAAACTTCTAGAAGGCAACATCAGAGAAACTCTAGATGATCCTGGGTTTGGTGATGTCTTTCTAAATACATTGCACTTCATTATGTTAAAAACTTCTATACCTCAAAAGACACAGTCAAGAGAATAGGAAGACACAGACTGGGAGATAACATTTAAATAATGAACAATACTTTTACCCCCCACAGGGGCATTGGTTTGCAATTCTGAAACTACTTGATTGGCCCTAGAGTTGGACAAATGAGTAAATACACTGAGTAATGAAGCTCTGTTAGAGAAAGAAGTTCTAAATAGGGAAAGGGAGTGGAAGGGAGACTCAAGATAGAGGGGACATGTGTGTACTTATGGCTGATTCACATTATTTTACGGCAGAAGCCAACGCAACTTTGTAAAGCAATTATCCTCCAATTAAAAATAAATTTTAAATAAATAAATAAATCGGGAAAGGGAATCCTCTGGTATTGGATTGGAATTGGAGGCATCGATGTTAACTCATTGTGTGAGTGCATGTGAGTGTGTGTGTTTGTGTGTGAGCGTTTGTGAGAGAGAGAGAGAGAATGTTTTACTTCCCAACTTTGCTGAAAAGGCCCAGAAGCAGTGACATCCCAGGAGCAATATGCACCCCTGGCTCCCAGATCTTTGTGTCTAAATACCATTGTCAAAGGGAAGAAAAACAAGAGAGAGAGAAGGAAGAAAGGAACCAGGACTTGTTGCAGAAATGTCTGATTCCAGGGCTTGGAAATGTTAAATAAAAGATAAGCTTGAAACATCTTGTGGGGAGAGGAAGGATGTGCTAAGAAAAAAAGATATTATGAGGGTGTGCCAAAAGGACATAAACTGTCAACTTGAAGGTGCTCTCCACAACCAAGATGGAACATTTTGACCAAGAAAGCAAATAATGGTTGTACTGAATTATAACCCATAGATGAAAATAATGAGTACGTACTGATGCTATTGTTCAGTCACTAACTATCTGACTCTTTGTGACCCCATGGATTGCAGCATGCCAGGCTCCTCTGTCCTCCACATCTCCCAGAGTTTGCTGAAATTCATGTTCATTGGGTCAGTGGTGCTATCTAACTATCTCATCCTCTGCTGCCCTCTTCTCCTTTTGCCTTCAATCTTTCCCAGCATCAGGGTCTTTTCCAATGAGTCAGCTCTTTGCATCAAGTGGCCAAAGTATTGGAGTTTTAGCTTCAGCATCAGTCCTTCCAATGAATATTCAGGGTTAGTTTCCTTTAGGATTGACTGGTTTAATCTCCTTGCTATCCAAGGGACTCTCAAGAATCTTCTCCAGAACCACATAATGATATAAATAATTGAATACATTAATGTAAAGAAAAGCTCTTACCTAGAGTGGATTTCAAATCCTTAATGTTGAAGGAATGAGGGTCCCAAAAGACACCGATTATTAAACTGTTGTAAGAACGAAACATGGATTCAAGCTAAAATTAGTTAGTGGAAGTATGAGCAGAAATGATCTCCCAGTAGCTCCCTCTGCCCAAGATTATTACTAATTACAAAAGGAAAAATAATAACTGTTCAGTGGAGAAACTGGGCAGACACCACCTTAACCACGTGATCAAGATGAACACCAATACACTAACATGTGTAAGCAGATACCCAGTGGGAATTTGCTGTATGACTCCAGCTCAGTTCAGTCTCTCAGTTGTGTTCAACGCTTTGTAATCCCATGGACTGCAGCACGCCAGGCCTCCCTGTCCATCACCAGCTCCCAGAGTGACCTCAAACTCATGTCCATGGAGTCGGTGATGCCATCTAACCGTCTCATCCTCTGTCGTCCCCTTCTCCTCCTGCCTTCAATCTTTCCCAGCATCAGGGTTTTTCCAATGAGTCAGTCCTTTGCATCAGGTGGTCAAAGTATTGGAGTTTCAGCTTCAGCACCAGTTCTTCCAATGAATATTCAGGACTGATTTCCTTTAGGATGGACTGGTTGGATCTCTGTGCAGTCCAAGGGTTCTCTCAAGAGTCTTCTCCAGCACCACAGTTCAAAAGCATCAATTCTTTGGCGCTCAGCTTTGTTTATAGTCCAACTCTCACATCCATACATGACCACTGGAAAAGCCATAACTTTGACTAGATGGACCTTTGTTAGCAAAGTAACATCTCTGCTTTGTAATATGCTGTCTATATCGGTTAAAGCTTTTCTTCCAAGGAGCAAGTGTCTTTTTAATTTCATCACTGCAATCACCACCTGCAGTGATTTTGGAGCCCAAGAAAATAAGCCTGTTACAGTTTCCATTGTTTCCCCATCTATTTGCCATGAAGTGATGGGACCGGATGCCATGATCTTAGTTTTCTGAATGTTGAGTTTTAAGCCAGCTTTTTCACTCTCCTCTTCCACTTTCATCAAGAGGCTCTTTAGTTCCTCTTCACTTTCTGCCATAAGGGTGGTGTCATCTGCATATCTGAGGTTATTGATATTTCTCCCGGCAATGTTGATTCCAGCTTGTGCTTCATCCAGCTCAGCGTTTCTCATGATATACTCTGCATATAAGTTAAATAAACAGGATGACGATATACAGCCTTGACGTACTCCTTTCCCTATTTGAAAGCAGTCTGCGTTCCATGTCCAGTTCTAATTGTTGCTTCTTGACCTGGATACAGATTTCTCAGAAGGCAGATCAGGTGGTCTGGTATTCCCGTTTCTTTCAGAATTTTCCACAGTTTATTGTGATCCACACAATCAAAGGCTTTGGCATAGTCAATGAAGCAGAAGTAAATGTTTTTCTTGAACTCTCTTGCTTTTTTTGATGATCCAACAGATGTTGGCAATCTGATCTCTGGTTCCTCTGCCTTTTCTAAATCCAGCCTGAACATCTGGAATTTCATGGTTCACATACTGTTGAAGTCTGGCTTGGAGAATTTTGAGCATGACCTTGCTAGCATGTGAGATGAGTGCAATTGTGCGATGGTTTGAACATTCTCTGGCATTGCCTTTCTTTGGGATTCATGACTCATGGAACTCAAACTGGGGCTCTGTGATAACCTAGAGGAGTGGGACTGGGTGGGAGGTGGGAAGGAGTTTCAAGAAGGAGGGGACATATGTACACCTATGGTTAATTCATGTTGATGTATGACATTGTAAAGCTATCATTAATCAATTAAAAATAAAGCAATATTTTTTAGAATGGTAATGAGAGCTCTCAGTATCACGTACCATAGATTAGATCTCCTGAGAAAGGTACAATACCATTTCTATGATATTCTTGCCAAGAAATGCATAACTTCGTTCTAATCATGAGAAATATCAGACAAACTTAAACTGAGGAACACTCTAAAATGCCTTAGCAGTGCTCTTCAGAAGTCTCAAGGTCACAAAAAGCAAAGAAAGACAAAGGAGCTGTCACAGATCAAAAGAGACATAGGAACCCTAAAAATTACATGTGCTAGGAGATCCTGGGTGGAAATCTGGACTAGGAAAAACAAAAGATACTAATAGGAAAACAGATGACATTCAAATAAGGTCTGTAGATTAGCTAATCATGCCCATTTTCTGGTTTCCATGATTGTACCGTGGCTACGTGCAGAATGTTAACATTCAGGGGATGAGGGGGATATAGGAATTCTACGTTTGCAACTGTTGACCTGAAACAAATGCCTAGATTGTCAGATATTTTCCAGCAGTGGTGGGTTTCCTTGGGATCAGCAGAGCATAACTCGGGTCTGCGACCATGATGCACCACACGCAAGTCCCTGCACGATAAGGAGACGAGAGCTCTTCTGTAGAGGAAAAAGGGACGTTGGGAAGGGCTACAGGAAACAAAGCGTCCATGGCTTTCCCTTGGCTGGGTCCTCACCAGAAAGGAAGAGGAGTGTTTCTTCTTCCTATCTGGCTCTGCTTTCCTTACAGGGTGTGAAAGTTCTGCCTTCTAGCTGCCCAACTCAGTTTCACTGAAATTTCTATTTATTCATTTCTTACACAACTTTCCTGTAAATGTATTTCCAAGTTATTTTTTTAAAGAGTAGTGAGTACCTTTTCCTTAGAAAGGAAAGAGTAGGAACCAGAGAGTACAGGAAAAAGTCCAGCCATAAAGAATCCTGATATTGGAAGCTACCACTGATGAAAGGCTGACTCTTCTAATTATGAATAACACAAGAAAACTTTTCTGCCCTGATGGGACGTATCCATCCCACATAGAGTAGCAGCCATCTTCACACTCCTGCTTCCTCTCATCCATCTCTTTCCCCTTGCTCATCACCATCTAAATTTCTACAGCTGACTCTTGAACAACAAAGAGTTGATTTCTGCAGGTCCAGTAACACATGGATTATTTTTCCGTAAAAATATGTGAATTTAGTAAATGCACTGCAGTAATACAAAAGCTGAGTTTGACTGAATCTGTACGTTTGGGGAATATAAGATATTAAACGCTATGCACAGTAACTGTAAGGCTATGCGCAGACTTTTGACTGTGTGGCGGTCGGCATGCCTGATCCTGCGCTGTCCAAGGATCAGCTGTGTGTCACGTGTCTGTCATGTCTTCTGTTTTATTGTCTGTCTCTCTCCACCAAAATGTAAGCGCCATGAGAGTAGAGAATTTTTGCTTCTTCACTGATGTACTCCAAGTGCTTAAATTAATCCTTGGGGGATATCCCTGGTGGTCCAGTGGCTAAGACTCCATTCTCCAAATGCAGGGGCCCGGGTTCAGTCCCTGGTCAGGGAACTAGATCCCACACGCCTCAAGTAAGAGTTCACATGCTACAAATAAAAAGATCGCCCGTGCCACAACAAGGATCTCCATACCTCAACAGGCAAGACCTGGCACTGCCGAATAAATAAATAAAAACAAATATTTCTAAAATGTATTTTTAAAAGATATCCTTTTAAACAGACATAAATAAATATATTGGTCTTTGGATGAAGGTGGCTGGAAAGTGAAAGTGTTAGTTGCTTAGCCATGTGCAGCCCTTTGCCACCACACAGACTGTAGCCCACCGAGCTCCTCTGCCCATGGAAATCTCCAGGCAAGAATCCTGGAATGCGTAGCCATTCCCTTCTCCAGGGGATCTTCTCAACTCAAGGATCGAACCCAGATCTCCTACACTGCAGGCAGATTCTTTACCGTCTGCAGCCACTTGGATGAAGGTGGCTAGACAAGAAGCCAAATCATGGACTTTGATTCTTCAGGGAGATCTTAAAAAGATGAGGAAAGGAGAGGCAGTGTGTGACATCACCAAGGTCTTTGGGAAGTGGGGCCTGGACATGATACCAGTAGCCACCAGGGTATACGGAGGGGGACCAGACTGCCTGCCATTGAATGACAATATTCTGAACGGAGGTACCTAACAAAAGGCCGCAGTCTAGCCCATCACCTCTGAGCCTTCATGTAGGCCTGAAACAAATGGCCAGGGGAGTAAAAATCTCTTGACTAAAAAAAAAAAAAGGCAGAACCTAAACCTTGAGAATTGTTTTACTTGGGGCACTACTGACGGCTTCAGCCCAGATGCAACCTCCAGGTAGCTCTGAGGATGGTACTGAGAGATGAGGGAGGAGCCAGGATATACAGGGGCTGGGGAAACACACACACACACGCACACACACCCCAAACAGGTAGTAAAACATCAAAAAATTACTGTTAATTAAAGAAAAACCAGACATCTCAAGTTAATGAATTTAGCGCTTTTCTCTGTGTGGGCAGATGCAAGAGTCTGACCTGGTCTTCTCTGGTGGTCCACTGGTTACAGTCCACCTGCCAATGCAGGGGATGCAGGTTCAATCCCTGGTCCAGGGAGATCCCACACGCCTGGGAGCATCTAAGCCTGAGCACAGCTGCAACTACATCAGTCCCTCGAGAGGCCGTGAGCCACAGCTCTGGTGCCCACTTGCCTAGAGCCTGCGCTCTGCAACCAGAGAAGGCACCGTACTGAGAAGCCCATGCACCGCAGCGAAGAGCAGCATCCACTCACCACGATTAAGAAAGCCCACAAAGATGACCCAACACAGCCAGTAAATTAACTAATTCCCTTAAAAAGAGTCTAGTGAAATCACTTCTGTGGTATGCATCTTACCTAACCTAGCGTCAGTACCCTCTTTTTGCCTCCACCCTGAGTCCCCTAGGGATGCTCTGTCAGGGGTGGCTGCTGGCTTGACAGCCACCCCATCCTTTGTTTACTGAGATGGCAGGGGGCATTCTTTGTCCACAGATCCCAGATTGCCAAGACCCACAGAGATCCCCAGATGTTATGTCAATTTGCGAGGAATTTGTACCAGGTACCACGACCTGAGTAGCTTAAACAACAGAAATATCTGCTCTCTCAGTTCTGGAGCCTAGAAGTCTAAGATCAAATGCCAGTGAGGTTGGTTCCTTCTGAGGTCTGTAGGGGAGGGTCTGTTCCCTCCTCTCCCCAGGCTCTGGTGGTGACCCGGCCATCTTTAGGGTTCCTCGGTGTGTAGAAGCCTCCCCACCTCGATCTCGGCCTTCACCTTCACGTGGAATTCTCCCAGTGAAGACGTATGTGTGTCTCTCTGTCCAAACTTCTCCTCATTCTAAGGACACTAGTCATCCTGCATTAGGTCCACCCTAATAGCCTTATCCTAACTCATCACCTCCACAAAGACCCTCTTTCCAAATAGAGTCACATCCTGAGGTCTTATTGGAGGTCTGAATCCAACGTAGGAATTTGGCGGGTTCACGCGTCAACCCTTAATACAGGTCTAGCTCTTCAAGGAAATTGTGTTTTCAAGATGAAAGCAGCCTGGGATGGCTGTTAGTTGGTATAGATGGGTTATTGTACTGTAAACCCTGACAGTTGTTTGGCGTGTCTGTCTGGGTTTTTGTAAAGTAACTTTCCGATAACCTCCAATTCATGCCTGACAACCTCTGATTGCCAGGCATCCAAGTCCAAGACTGTTATCTAGAATAAACACCTTGCCAGGCACACCTTTGTTTTAGAGATTTTAGTTAATTTGACTATTTGGGCCACCTGTTTTTTTTTTTTTTTTCTCTTCCTGCACTTTCCATTACGGCTCAGGTATTTTAAATCCACCAATAAAAAGTGAACACAAAAAAGCCTAGGCCCCCACCCTTGACCCCAATAAAAGCAGAACCCCAGACCCAAGATCTCAGTCTCTCTCTCTACCCTCAACGGTGCTGTGGGGCTCCAGGCGTGCTGTGTTCTTCCAGGTCCTGTAAGTAATAACCTTTATTCTTTCAAAGATCTCTGATGATTATTGTTAAAGGGCATCTTGCAGTTAATAAAAACCGCGTCAGCTGATCCAGCCACAGCACTGGTTAGAGATAGGCTGAGAGTGCCATGTGACAGGTTTCCTGCTCACTGATTTCAATGACCAGCAGTGTAAGAAAACAAAGTGTATTTCCCGCTCATGCAAAGACTGTTGCATGTCTGCAGGATTCTTCCGAATAAGTGTCCTCTATGCTGGGACTCAGGGACCCAAGCTGACTTCATCTTCTGCTCCACCATGAGGGGCACAGAAAGCCTGGGGCGTTGTAGGTGGTCTCTGCCTCGCTCTGCCTGGCAGTGGCTCTCAGCACTGATGCACACAGTTTGCTGGCAGGATTCAGTCTCCTGAGCCTAACCTGGAGGGGGGCCTGGAGGATGTGGGGAGCAAGTGAAATGATGGTGGTCAACATCACCTCTGCACACTGGCATTTTGGGGATGGGTGTGGGGAAGGGTTAACTGAAGGCCCCAGGAGCTAAATTCTTAGCAGTGGTGAAGGGCATGAAGAAGGCATCTATTTGGGAAATAGAGTCACAGTCTCCCTGAGGCTGAAGAAGAAAGAGCAGTAGATTCAAGGAGCATCAGTCAGTTCCATCTCCAAACACGTGACGACTGGGGGTGAAGTGTCAGCAGTGCGTGCCTGGAGCCGGGGTGGAGGGAGGCTAGGACACCCTCTAGCTTTCTCTAGAAGGAATGGAGGAAGAACAGAAGATGGAGGAAGGAAAAGAGCAAGTGGAGATGCTGGTCCACGTCAGTGGGAAGACCATCTGCCCCGTTGCAGTTCTGTCCCTGCGGAGGTCCCAGGGGCCACTGGGGGCAGGGCAAATCCCCAGCACCTCCTGAAAGCCTCACCTCCTGGTGCTTCATGGAGGCTTAATATGTACTTCCTGTGGATGACTGACTGATTGAGTGAATAACACTAAATGCCCTATTTCTTCTTCCCAAATGGCATACTTAGCAGAAGAAAGGAACCGGTCAACAGCAGGTGGCCCCTGCCCTCTCCTGAAAGTGGGTTCAAGGGGGTGACTAGTGGTCACACCCAGACCAGATTATCAGAGTTTATCCACTCAGGAGAAAGAGATTACAGAATCATCTAAAATTTGGCATCGGCTGATGGCACATAAGGTGTTTCCATCCTCAGCTCTGTCGTGCTAGTTGATTGATGAGAGGCAAAAATAAGGGGAGATTGCCTGGGGGAGAAGCATGCCAAACTCTGAGTCCAACACCTGGCCATAAGGCCACCCTGTCCCCTAACCCACCAACCCCCAAGCTCCCAGAGGGATCAGCTATTTAACTGGAGTTCGGAATAAACAAGGTGATCTCTTGCAGATGTTAACTTGGGAGCCTCTGAGAAGTAAATAGCCAGAAATGAATACCCAGTCCCTGATCACTAGCTGCCTTCAAGTGGCTATAGTGTGTGTGTGTGTGAGAGTGTGTGTGCAGGCACACGCAGGCAGCCATGAGCACAAGTCTGCACATGCCTGATTTGGTGAGACAAGAGGGTATGGTGTGCACAAGTGTGTTGTGTGCATACGTGGGTATATTGTGATAAAGGATGTCCACCGTAGTAGGTGAGCACAAGACTGTATGTTTTATGCATTCACTTGGGTGTGAGTAGGTAACTGTTTGTGCAAGTGTAAGCGTTCAAAGAGAGGCTGCTGCTTTAGTTCTCAAGAAAAACACTGCGGATTGGGCTCATGGGCAGAATTCCCAAGCCTTGACTCCAGTATGGGGGTAAGAAACATCTAACGGGGACACACAGCCTAAGACCTCAGGGGTCTCCCAGTTCTGTGCAATGATCTGCTCACCGCCTTCCAGGAACTCTCAGGTGGGTGAGGAGCATGGGGGTCTCGGTGGTGTGTATTGCGGGGAGGCATGGTCTTGACCAGTGGAAAGTTCGACAAAGCTGGGCAGTGCCCCCTCCACATGTACTGTGTGCCCGATGCAGGCAGTCACGCTGGATCCTGCCTGGGGCTGAGAAGCGTGTCTGCAAGTTCTTCTAAAGGCTCTCCATCAGAACTGCTGGATGCTGGCAGGAAAGCAGAGCCCAGGGCAGAAGCCACTATCACATGGGAGAAGGGTCTAGGCCGTCGTATCTGTGTTTCTCCCCACAGAACCCTCAAGATGAAGACCCTCCTGCTGCTGGCAGTGATCATGGCCTTTGGTAAGAGCTCATCCTACCTCTCACCCTGGTGGCTCAGAGGATAAAGCATCAGCCTGCAATGCTGGAGACCCAGGATCAATCCCTGGGTCAGGAAGATCCCCTGGAGGAAGGCATGGCAACCCACTCCAGTATTCTTGCCTGGAGAATCCCTTGGACAGAGGAGCCTGGTGGGCTACAGTCCACGGGGTTGCAAAGAGTTGGACACGACTGAGCGACTTCACTTTCATTGTCACTCACCAGAAGGGCGACAGCCCAGGGAAGGAGGCTCCTTCATCCCCAAGGCTCCCTTCCCCTGCGTCTGTCCCCCTCTCTGTGGGAGGAAGACAAGGACCTTTGTGGGGAGGGGGAGTGGCAGAGAGAGGCAGAGGTGGGCGTGCAGTCCCAGGCCCCATCACCAGGCAATGTCTTTCCAGCCCTTCTTCAGGTCCATGCACATTTGTGGGATTTTGCGAGAATGATCAAGCACACGACAGGAAAGGGAGCCCTGCTCAGCTACAGTGCCTACGGCTGCTACTGCGGAGTGAGTGGCAGAGGATCCCCCAAGGATGCAACGGATCGGTGAGGCCACCCCAGCCCTCCCGCCTCTGCCCACTTGTGGCCCCGGCTGGGGTGGGAGCCGAAGTCCCCACGTCAAAGAACACCAGCGAGGCTCAGCTGAAACAGCAGCCATCCTGGTCAAACTGTGCTCTAAACTAGTCCCGTGTCCCTGGGTCTCTGCTCGGGGTCAGGTGGGTGAAACCACGGGCACCGGGCTCCCTGGAGCGTGGGGAGGCCGCGCCCATAGCTCAGTCTTGTCACAGGTGCTGTTGGGCACATGACTGCTGTTACAAAAAGCTGAAGCATCATGGATGTGGCACCAAGTTCCTTAACTACAATGTGTCTATCCGCCGGGGCCAAATCACGTGTGGTAAGAGCAAGTCCTACCGACTGCACCCAGCCTCCTCTGCTCTTTTTCCTGTGTTCGCGTGCCAGGCACCAGAGCTAGATACAAAGGGACAGGTCTCTGCCTCAAGGGGCTCACAGTTGAGTGGGAAGTAAGGAAAAGGAAAATACAACTCGGTAGAGTATGATGCGCAGTGAGGAAAAGGGCGGGGCTCTGAACACAGCCTGAGGGTCAAGGAAGGCTCCTCAGAATGGTGACCTCCAAGCAGCAGCCTCAAGGCGGAGAGGAGTCAAGGGGAAGGAGGGTTGGGACATCCCACCAAGACAACACAGCAGGGTCCAGGGGACCAGAGCAGGCTGGAGCAGTTCTGTGCTGTGGAAGGGAAATGTGAGGATGAGACAGAGTGGTGAGTAATAATGCCAGAGAGAAAGACATTTCAGAGGACTTACTCTGGCTGAGGGTGGATGGAGACTGATGGAAGGGGGTGTATTGTCATGATGCAGACAAAAGACAGCAAGCCCTTGACCTATAGCAATGGTGGTCAGCTGGGGCAGCTTCTCGGCTGTGTTGCCAAGGATCCAGTCCTTTCCCAACCTTCTGCTCTGCCACATTGGCAATGTGATTCCAAGGCACACTTAGAGCTTCAAGAGTTATGGCTTCACCCTACAAAAGAGGATTTCCTTTACAAGCCTCTTTCCAGAGAGAGGAAATTCATCCTTCCCGGAAGCCCCCAGCAGACTTACCCTTGGGGCTCACTGGTCAGGGCAAGGTCACGTGCTTCCCCTACACCAATCACTACAAAGGAAACGGACGACCATGACCTATCAAGAACCATTCCCCGGCTCCAGCGGCCCGGGACTTTGCACCTGAACACATCTGCTGGGGAGAAGAAAGAGACAGTGGCTAAGAGAAAGGCTTTTCACAGAATCCCAGTGCTCAGCTGCTGGTGCTCTCATGACACTGGGTGTGGGCTTTCTGAGGGCCCACACAGGGCCAGGCCCTCATCAGCCAGTAATATCTGAACGTCAATGCTTGTCCCAGACTAGAAACCCTGGGAGAATAGGGGCTGTGTCTTGTCCCTCGGAATTCCCAGAAGAAACCATAGAATATGAACTAACCCCCACCCTGTTTTTATTTTCTTGTGGTTTCAGCGGATCAAGGTGTGTGTAGACGTATAGTCTGTGAATGTGATAAAAAAGCTGCCCTCTGTTTTGCAAGGAACCAGAAGACTTATAATAAAAAGCTCCAATACTACAGAAACTCTCTGTGCACAGGGCGTGCCCCGCAGTGCTGAGAGGCCCCCGATCCTGGACGCCTTACCCCCCAGTGCTGAGCCTCCACTCTGACACCCAACTCCCTGCCCTAGCCACGTTCCCTTGCAAATGAAGGAAACCCCCTCTTCCATCCTAGAGACCAGCCAGGAGCCCTTCTCTCCCCCAAGAGAAGCCTTCTATCTGGAAAGAGAAGCACAGATCTGGGCATGTATGCCAAGCTCCTTGCCCCCACTTCCTTGGACAGCCAGAGGTTTTGTTCCTCCCATTTCCACTCTTCTTCAAGTCCAAAGTCATGTTTAGCTGTGGCAGCTACACTCCTGGTGGGCTCTTCTGAATAAAACAATTTATTTGGCAAACTGTATGTGAGTGTGTGTGTGTGTGTGTGCGTGTGTGGTACTCACAGGTACTTCTAGTGTGAAAACAAACCAGTACAAGGGAATGGCTTGAGAGGGGTTAAAAATATGGGCTTCCCTGTTGGCTCAGTCGGTAAAGAGTCTGCCTGGTGTGCAGAAGACCTGAGTTCGATGCATGGTTGGGGAAGATCCCCTGGAGAAGGAAATGGCAGACCACTCCAGTATCCAGTATCCAGCCTGGCAGGCTCCATGGGGTCCACGGGGTCCCAAAACATTGGGCATGACTGAGGGATTGACACTTCACTTAGCGTCAGACTGGCTGGGTCAAATCCCCACCACCACCACTTCCCTGAGCCTTAGCGTCCTCATCTAAATGGAGATTGCTTTGTCCCAAGTGCCCCCTGGCTTACTGGGGAAGTTAAATGGATAATGGACATAAACCGGCGGCTCTGACATGTCTGCCTCTGTCCTTATTGTTACAAGAAAAACCCAGCCTTCCACCTCTCCTACCCTGGGCAAGAGCAGCTCCTGCTGGCCTGTTGGGGAGAGACAGAAGCACAGCTCCTGGTGTTTGGGGGTCTATAATCCAAGTCTTCTGTGAGGCACAATCTTCTATGTTGCCGCCCAGAGGTGGGTCAGTGTAACACTGGCCACCAGTGGGACTCTCAGGGCACTTACCCCCTCACCCAGGGCTGGCTTCCTGGGCTTGTGACCCAGGCAGAGTCCCAGTGAGCACTGCACCTACTTTACAGCTCTGTCCAGCCATCTCAAGTTGTTAATGACGTGGAATCCAGCATTTTGTTCTGCACGGGGACCCACAAAGTAGGTAGCTGGTCCATCCCTCACCTGGATGCTACTTCCCCTCTTGTTATTCAAGGCTCCTCTGAGATATTCCCACCTGGACCAGAATTCTTCAATAATCTCCACCAGAGCTGCTGGCTCTGTACAGTGGGGAAGGGCTCAAGGAAACAAAGAGTCTGTGGCTTTTCATGGGCTGAGTCCTTACCAGGAAGGAAGAGGACTCATTCCTTCTTCCCACTGGGCTCTGCTAACCTTCCAGGATGTGAGACCTCTGCCTTCTGGCTCCTTAATTATATTTCATTGAGGTTTCTGTTTATTTGTTTCTTACATAATTTTCACATAAATGTATTTCCACATTAGAAGTTTTTTTTTAAAGAGTATTAAATAATATTTCCTCACAAAGGAAGATTAAGAATCAGAGCACAGAAAAAGTTCAGGCATAATTCTGATTTTGGAAACAATCACTTATACGAGGCTAGCTCTTCTAATTATTAATAAATGAAAACATTTCTGAGCATTGACTATCCTGTTTGAACATGTCCATCCCATGGAAAGTAACAGGACCTCCCCTAGGATGCTCCTGCTGCCCCTCATCCATTTCTGCTGCCTCTTCCCTCTTGCTTCATCACTGTCTAACACCCCACCATTGACTCTTGAACAACAAGGATTTGAATTGCTCAGGCCCATTTATACACAGATTTTTTTTTCAGTAAATAGACATATACACTACAGTACTACAAAAAGATGGCTTAAAACTCAACATTCAGAAAACTAAGACCATGGCGTCCAGTCCCATCACTTCATGGCAAATAGATGGGGAAACAATGGAAACAGTGACAGACTTTATTTTCCTGGTCTCCAAAATCGCTGCAGATGGTGACTGCAGCCATGAAATGAAAAGACGCTTATTCCTTAGAAGAAAAGCTATGAGAAACCTAGACAGCATATTAAAAAGCAGAGACAATACTTCACTGACAAAGATCTGTATAGTCAAAGCTATGGTTTTTCCAGTAATCATGTATGGATCTGAGAGTTGGAACATAAAGAGGGCTGGGTGCCAAAGAATTGATGCTTTTGAACTGTGGTGTTGGAGAAGACTTTTGAGAGTCTCTTGGACCGCAAGGAGAGTAAACCGGTCCATCCTAAAGGAGATCAGTCCTGAATATTCATTGGAAGGACTGATGCTGAAGCTGAAGCTCCAATACTTTGGCCACTCTTCAGCAAAGAGCCGATTCAAAGACCCTGATGTTGGGAAAGACTGAAGGCAGAATGAGGAGGCGATGACAGAGGACGAGATGGTTGGGTGGCATCACCGACTCAACGGACATGAGTTTGAGCAAGCTCCAGGAGATGGTGAAGGACAGGGAAGCCTGGTGTGCTGCAGTCCGTGGGGTCGCAAAGAGTCGGACACGACTGAGCGACTGAGCAACAACAGTGTTACATAATCTGAGGTTGGCTGAAGCCACGTATATGGGGAATCACAGATACTGGGGCCCACTGTGAAGTTACAGGCAAATATCTGACTGTGCAGAGGCTCAGTGCTCCTGACCCCCATGCCATTCAAAGGTCACCTATGTATCACTCACCTGTTGTATCTTTTGTTGCATAACCTGTCTCTCTCCACTAAAATGTAGGCCCCATGAGAGTACTTTTGTTTTTTTATCAAAGTACTCCAAGTGTTTAAATTAGTTCTTGGATGAAGGTCGCTGTCAAGAAGCCAGACCACTGATTTTGAATTATTGGGAAAAATCCTGAGAAGATGGGAAAAGGCATCACCAGAGTCCTTGAGTGCTGGAACCTGGACACGATACCAGGGGCCACCAGGACACACGAGGGTGGGGCACGTTGCCGCCATAGAAACAGCAGTGTTCCAAAGCTGAGGTGAGTGACAGAAGCCCAGGGTCTAGCGCATCACCTCTGCGCCTGCATCTAGACCCAGGACAGACGTGAGAGCAAAAATCTGTTGATGGAAAAAATGCAGAACGTAAACATTGAGAATTATGCTTTATTGGGGGCTTTGCAGAGGACTTCAGCCTGGATACATACTGTTGGGCAGGTCTGAGGGCTGTCCTCAGGGGTAAGGGGGGAGTTGGGATATGTAGGAGTTTTTGCAAAAATAAGCAAACAAAAAAGCCTGGGTGGTTAAACACCAAAAGATATGTGCCAGCTAAAAGAAAACCTGGTATCTCCAGCTAATAAATTTGGCGCTTTTCTACGTGTTAAAAGATGCAACAGTCTGGAGTTGATGCAATCATCCCTGTGCCTTACCTCGTGCACCTTACCTGCCTAGGGCTGGTACCCTGTTTTCCTCCGTTCTGAGTCCCCTCGGGGGCACTCTCAGGGCTGGTACCCTGTTTTCCTCTGTTCTGAGTCCCCTCGGGGGCACTGTCAGGGGTGGTACCGTTTTCCTCCATTCTGAGTCCCCTTGGGGACACTGTCAGGGCTGGTACCATTTTCCTCCATTCTGAGTCCCGTCGGGGACACTGTCGGGGTGGCTGATGGCTTGATGGCCACAACGTCTTTGTCTCCTGAGATGGCAGGGGGCATTCTTTGTCCTGAAATCCCATATTGTCAAGACCCATGGGGATCTTCAGAGGCTGTGTAATTTGCTAGGAATTTGTACCAGGAACCATGACCTGAGTAGCCTAAACAACAGAAGTATCTGCTCTCTCAGTTCTGGAGCCCAGAAGTCTAAGATCAAGGCGCCGGTGAGGTTGGCTCCTTCTGTGGTCTGTGGGGGAGGGTCCGTTCCCTCCACTCCCCAGGCTCTGGTGGTGACCTGGCCGTCTTCAGGATTGCTTGGTGTATGGAAGCATCGCCACCTCCTCTCGGCCTTCACCTTCACGTGGAATTCTCCCAGTGAAGACGCATGTGCATCTTTGTTCAAACATCCCCTCTTTCTAAAGATACCAGTCATCCTGCGTTAGGTCCACCCTAGTAACCTTATCCTAACTCATCATCCCCACAAAGACCCTCTTTTCCAAATAGAGTCACATCCTGAGGTCTTACTGGAGGTCAGGATTCAATGCAGGAATTTGGCGGCGACACAAGTCAACCCTTAATGCAGGTCTAGCTCTTCAAGGAAACTATATTCAAGACGAAAGCGGCCTGGGATGGCTGTTAATAGATAGGTTACTGTAGTGTAAAGCCTGACAGTTGTGTTGGTTTTTTGTAAGGTATTTTCCTGATAACCTTCGATTGGTGCCTGATAACCTCTGGTTGCCAGGCATCCAGGTCAAAGATAGCTATCTAGAATCAACATCTTGCCAGCCATGCCTTCATTTTATAGATTTTGGTTAATTTGACTATTTGGCCACCTGTTTTTGTGGGGGTTTTTTTTCTCTTCCTGCGCTTTATATTACTGCTCATGTATTTTAAATCCACCAACTAAGAGTGAGCCAACAAAAGCCTAGGCCCCTACCCTCAACCCAAATAAAAGCAGAACCCCAGACCCAAGATCTCAGGCTCTCTCTACCCTTGACCTCACTGTGGGGCTCCAGCTGCGGTGTGTAACTTCCAGGTCGTGTAAGTAATAAACCTTTATTAAAGGATTTCTGATAATTATCATGAATGGGTGTCACGCAATCGTAACAACCATGAGGTCTAATCCAGCCACTGCATTGATTATTGATGGGCTGAGACCACCATGCTTGCTGCTCACTGATCTCAATGATCAGTAGTTTAACAAACCAAAGTGTATTTCTCACTCATGCAAAGACCACTCCCGGACAGGGTCCTCCACACGATGACTCAGGGACCCAAGCTGCCTCCATTTCCCGGTTCACCATTCAGGGCACAGAAACTGGGGCACAGGACGCGGCCTTTGCCTCACTTCCGCCTGGCGGTGACCCTCAGCACTGATGCACACATTTTGCTGGCAAGATTCAGTCTCCTGAGCCTAACCTGGAGGGGGGCCTGGAGAATGTGGGGAGCAGGCAGAATGGGGATGGGCACCGTAGCTTCTGGTCTCTGGCTTTTGGGGGGGTGAGTGTTGGGGACTATTAACTGAAGGTCACACAAGTTAAACTCTTAGCAGTGGTGAAGGGCTTGAAAAAGGCATCTATTTGGGAAATAGAGTCACTGTCTCCCTGAGGCTGAAGAAGAAAGAGCAATAGATCCCAGGAGCATCAGTCAGCTCCATCCCCACACAGGTGAGGACTGGGGAGGAGGGGGCAGCAGTACATGCCTGGGGTGGGAGTGCCGGGACCCCTGGACAGTCTCTGGCTTTTTCTTGAAGGGGAGGGGGAGGAAGAGAGGAAGGAGGAGCCAGAGAGAAGCTGGAGGTGCTGTTCCCAGCCAGGCGAGTAGGTGTCATCTGCGTCATGCAGCTCTTTCCCTGCTGGGGCCTCCAGGGCCCCTGGGGGCGGGACAAGCTCTCATCAGCTCCTGAGAGGTTCTCGGGGGTCCTGGCACTTTGCGGAGGCTTAGCGTGTACTTCTTGAATGACTGGTTTATGGAATGAATGAATAACACCAACTGCCCTGATTCTTATTCCCAAGTGGCTTACTTAGCAGCAGAAAGGAAAAATCCTTGGTCAGCAGCAGATGGCCCTCTCCTGGAAGTGGGTTCAGGAGGGTCACACCTGGACCCAGTTATGGGGATTTATTCACTCAGGAGGGAGACCCACAGGAAAGATGACAAAATAACCGACAATTTCGGCATCAGTTAATGGAACATAAGGATGGAAAAAACCTCAGTTCTGTACTGTTGATGAGAGGGGAAAAAAGAGGATTGCCTGGGGTGAGTAGCATGCCAAACTCTGAGTCCCCCAACTAAGGGGAGTATCCCCACCCCATCCCCTACCCCACCAAGCTCCCAGAGGGATCAGCTATTTAACTGGAGTTCAGAATAAACAAGGTGGTCGCTTGGAGACACCAATTCAGGATCCTCTGAGAAGTAAAAAGCCAAAAATGAATATCCAGTCCCTGATTACTGGCCGCCTTCAAGGGTGCCTATAGTGTGTGTGTGTGTGTGTGTGTGTGTGTGTGTGTGTGTGTGTACTTGTGTGTGTGTGTACTTGTGTGTGTACTTGTGTGTGTACATGCATACATCCATGAGCACAAGCCTGCTGTGCCTAATTTGGTATGACAAGAAGGTATCTGTGCACAAGAGCATTGTGTGCATACGTGAATATATTGTGTAAGAGGGTGTCCACATTAGCAGATGAGTATAGAGTGTGTATGTGTACGTATGTGTGTGTGAGTAGTTGTGTATTTGTGCATGTACAAGTGAAAGTGAAAGTTGCTCGGTTGTGTCCGTCTCTTTGTGACCCCATGGACTGTACAGTCCATGGAGTTCTCCAGGCCAGAAGACTGGAGTGGGTAGCCTTTCTCTTCTCCAGGGGATCTTCCCAACCCAGGGATCGAACCCAGGTCTCCCACATTGCAGACGGATTCTTTACCAGCTGAGCCACAAGGGAAGCAGGTACATGTTTAAGGTTTGAAAGAGAGGGTGCTGCTATAGTTCTGGAGAAAGACACCGCGGATCCAACTCCATGGGTGGGGTTCGCAAGCCTTGACTCCAGTGTGTGTGGGGGAGTAAGATACAGCTACTGGGGGGCACAACACACAGCCTAGGACCTCAGGGATCTCCCAGTCTGGTGGGGTGGCCTTGTCACAACCTTCCAGGAGCTCTCAGCGGGGTGAGGAGCATGGAGGTCTCTGCAGTGTTTCATGGGGGCAGGGGGTTCTTGACCAGTGAAACTCAACAGAGCTGGGAAGCGCCCCCTCCACGTGTACTGTGTGCCCGATGAAGGCAGTCACGCTGGACCCACCTAGAGCTGAGGAGCGTGTCTGCGAGTTCTCTTAAAGACGTCTTCATCAGGATCGTTGAATGTGAGCAGGACAGCAGGGGTCGGGGCTGATGCTGGCGCCACCCGGGAGGGTCTGTCTGTAATTCTCTCAACATGAAGACCCTCCTGCTGCTGGCATTAATCATGGCTTTGTTAAGAGTCAACAGTGACCTTTCACCAGAAGGGGAGCAGCCCGTGGAGGGAGGCACCTCCAAACCCAGCTTCCATTCCCACTGCATCTGGCCCCCTCTCAGTGGGAGGAAGAGAGGTTGTCTTGTGGGGAGGGGAGAAACAGAGGGAAGTCACAGCATCTCAGGCCCCATCACCAGGCAGTGCCCTTCCAGCCCTGCTGCAGGTCCGTGGAAACCTGGTAGATTTTCAGAAAAAGATCAAGTACATGACAGGAGGAGAACCTGTGACCACTGATGGCTTCTTGGACTGCTCCTGTGTGGTGGTGGCAGAGGACCCCCCCAAGGATGCAATGGATCGGTGAGGCCACCCCCAGCCCTCCCGTCTCTGTCCACTCGTGGCCCCAGCTGGGGTGGGAGCCGAAGTCTCGTGTTGGTATTCCATGATCAAAGAACCCCAGGAAGTCCCTGCTAAAAAAGCAGCCAGCCTGCTAGAAACTCCGCTCTAGACTATTGGAATGTGCCTGGGTCTCTGCCCAGGGTCAGTGGGGTGTGACCTGGGGCCCTGAGCTCTCTGGAGATTGGTGGGGGCCGGGGGCAGCCCCAGTAGCACAAGCTCATTTCAGGTGCTGCGCAGTGAATGACTGTTGCTACAAAAAGCTGAAGAATCATAGGTGTGGTACCACATCCCTGAAATACAACTTTACTCTCTGCTGGGGCCTAATCGTTTGTGGTAAGAAAGAGTCCTACTCCTCCACCCAGCCTCCGATGTCCATTGTCCTGAGTGTCCTCTGCGCTGGGCACCAGAGCTAGATATTAATTCAAAGGGACAGTGCCCTGCCTCAAGGAGCTCACGGAGGACTGGGGAGTTACAAAAATGAAAATACAACATGGTAGATTCTGATAGGAAGTGAGGCAAAGGGCTCTGAACACCAAGAACAGTGACCTCCAAGTTGAGTTTTCCAGGCTGTGAGGGGTCGGGGGAAGGCAGGTTGGGTACATCCTAGCAAGAGGACATAGTCGGGGTCCAAGGGGCCAGAGGGAACTATGATTCTGTGCTGATGAAAGGAAATGTGAGGATGAGACCGAGTGGTGAGTGATGATGCTGGAGAGGAAAAAAGGGGCTAGTCAAGTCCCCAAGACGATACTGTATTTAGATTTTGTCTGAAAGAATTAGGGAGTTCTCAAGCAAAGACATGTTGTATTCAGGTTTACCTTGCAGAGGACCAACTCTGGTTGAGTGTGGATGGAGACAGATAAGGGGGGCATCGTCAAGATGCAGACAAGACACAGAAAGCTGTTGACCTTTAGCAATGGTGGGTCAGGATGCAAGGGTGGAGAGTGCCATTATGATAGGCCCGAGGGTCACCTGAGCTTGGCGCTTGACTGGGAGCTGTTGGATGGCTGTACCACCGTGAGGATGGTACAACTGAGAGGGCCTGGTGGGAGAGGGCAGGAAGACTTCTACTGGGAACACGTTGAGTTTGGAAACTTCCAGAACACCGAGGGAGATGAGCAGTAGGCAGCGGATAAAGAAACACACAGATGAAAGGAAGGTCTGGACACAGATTCAGGAGGTGGCCTCAGAGAGCCGAGAGTTGGATGGACCCACCCACTTGATGTTTAAAGGCCCAGAAAGGAGAAAAGCAAGGAGGTCAAGGAGTTGGGCAGGAGGAGATGATTAACAGCAGCCAGTTTAACAGAGGGGTCCTCCAGGATAAGGGCTGACCGGGCTCCTTGGATTTAGAGGCAGGAAGACCACTGAAGACTCAGGGGGAGCTGTTCCCATGGATCTGTGAAGGCAAAGCCAGATTAGAGTGGGTTGGAAGGTAGGTGGGAGGAAGAGAGGTTGAAAGTGTAAACAACCTTCTGGAGCAAGTTTGGCCATGAAGGGGAGGAGAGGTGGGCGGTGGCTGGAAGAGATTGCCTAACGCCTCAGACAGCTGACCCACGAGTGGGATTTTTAGAAACCATGGACTTTTCCTTAACAGCCTGAGGTCTATGAGATCAGAAATTCTGTCTTCCCATCATGACCTTTCCATAAGGTCATGTGTCTTTAGCAGGCTCTGGGTCAGTTCAGTTCAGTTCAGTCACTCAGTCTTGTCCGACCCCATGCACTGCAGCACACCAGGCCTCCCTGTCCATCAGCAACTCCCGGAGTTCACTCAAACTCATGTCCATTGAGTCGGTTATCCCATCCAACCATCTCATCCTCTGTCATCCCCTTCTCCTCCTACCTTCAATCTTTCCCAGCATCAGGGTCTTTTCAGATGAGTCAGTTCTTCGCATGAGGTGGCCAAAGTATTGGAGTTTCAGCTTCAGCATCAGTCCTTCCAATGAATATTCAGGACTGATTTCCTTTAGGATGGACTGGTTGGATCTCCTTGCAGTCCAAAGGACTCTCAAGAGTCTTCTCCAACACCACAATTCAAAAACATCAATTCTTTGGCACTCAGCTTTCTGTATAGTCCAACTCTCACATCCATACATGATTACAGGAAAAATCATAACTTTGACTAGACGGACCTTTGTTGGCAAAGAAATGTCTCTCCTTTTTAATATGCTGTCTAAGTTGGTCATAACTTCTCTTCCAAGGAGTAAGCATCTTTTAACTTCATAGCTGCAATCACCATCTGTAGAGATTTTGGAGCCCCCCAAAATAAAATCTGTCACTGTTTCCACTGTTTCTCCATCTATTTGCCATGAAGCGATGGGACTGGATGCCATGATCTTCGTTTTCTGAATATTGAGCTTTAAGCCAACTTTTTCACTCTCCTCTTTCACTTTCATCAAGAGGCTTTTTAGTTACTCTTCACTTTCTGCCATAAGGGTGGTGTCATCTGCATATCTGAGGTTTCTGATATTTCTCCCAGCATCTTGATTCCAGCTCGTGCTTCCTCCAGCCCAGCATTTCTCATGATGTACTCTGCATATAAGTTAAATAAGCAGGGTGACAATATACAGCCTTGACATACTCATTTCCTGATTTGGAACAAGTCTGTTGTTCCATGTCCAGTTCTAACTGTTGCTTCCTGACCTGCATACAGGTTTCTCAAGAGGCAGGTCAGGTGGTCTGGTATTCCCACCTCTTAAAGAATTTTCCAGTTTGTTGTGATCCACACAGTCAAAGGCTTTAGCATAGTCAATAAAGCAGAAATAGTTGTTTTTCTGGAACTCTTTTGCTTTTTCGATGATCCAGTGGATGTTGGCAATTTGATCTCTGGTTCCTCTGCCTTTTCCCAATCCAGCTTGAACATCTGCAAGCTCACGGTTCACATACTATTGAAGCCTGGCTTGGAGAATTTCAAGGATTTCTTTACTAGTGTGTGAGATGAGTGCAATTGTGTGGTAGTTTGAGCAGTCTTTGGCATTGCCTTTCTTTGGGATTGGAATGAAAACAGGCCTTTTCCAGTCCTATAGCCACTGCTGAGTTTTCTAAATTGGCTGGCATATTGAGTGCAGCACTTTCATAGCATCATCTTTTAGGATTTGAAACAGCTCAACTGGAATTCCATCACCTCTACTAGCTTTGTTCATAGTGATGCTTCCTAAGGCCCACTTGACTTTGCATTCCATAATGTCTGGTTCTAGGTGAGTGATCACACCATCGTGACTATCTGGGTCATGAAGATCTTTTTCGTATAGTTCTTCTGTGTATTCTTGCCACCTCTTCTTAATATCTTCTGCTTCAGAAGGCTCTGGATGACAAGCAACAAGATGCCCACCTAACAGAGGTTCAGAGAAGTCTGACTCTCCTGTAACAGAGTCTGGTAGAAGGCAGTGCCAGAGCTGGGGCACCTTCTCAGCTGTGTTGCCAAGGATCCAGTCCTTCCCAACCTTCTACTCTGCCACATTGGCAGAGTGATTCCAAGGCACACTGAGAGCTCCAAGAGTTATGGCTTCACCTTACGGAAGAGGCTCTCCCTTCACACATGGCTCTTTTTGGAAATTCATCCTTCCTGGAAGCCCCCAGCAGACTTTCCCTTGTGGCTCGTTGGTCAGGGCAAGGTCACGTGCTTCCCCTACACTAATCACTACAAAGGAAACAGGGATGACCATGACTGGCTTACACCCATCAAGAACCATTCCCCGACTCCAGGGAACAGGGGCTTTGCACCTGAACACATCTGCTAAGGAGGAGAAAAAGACAGGGCTAACAGCAAGGCTTTTCACAGAATCCCAGTTCGCAGCTCGTGTCCCCATCAGACTGGGTATGGGCTTCTGAGGGTAGGAATTCTGTCTCCCCATCAATCAGAAATATCTGGACATTGGTGCTTGTCCAAGACTAGAAATTCTGGGAGAACACAGGCTGTGTTATCCCCTCAGATTTCCCATGAGAAACCCGAGAATATTAACCAACCATCCAGTGTTTGGCCTTCCTGGGTGGTGCTAGTGGTAAAGAACCCACTTGCCCATGCAGGAGAAATAAGAGACTCAGGTTCCATCCCTGGGTTGGGGAGATCCCCTGGAGAAGGGAATGGCTATGCACTCCAGTACTCTTGCCTGGAAATTCCATGGACAGAGGAGCCTGGTGGGCTACAGTCCATATGGTCCCAAAGAGACAAAATTGAAGCAACTTGGCACACACATGTATTCCATGTATATTTTCTTGTGATTTCAGAGGATTAGGACTACTGTAAGCATCAAGTGTGTGAATGTGATCAAATAGCTATCCTTTGTTCTGCAAGAAACAAGAAGACCTATAATAAAAAGCTCCAATACTACAGCAACCGTCAATGCAAAGGGAGTACACCCAAGTGCTTGAGAAGCCCCTGAGCCTGGACACTTTGCCTCCTAAAACCGAGTTTCCACTTAGCACCCCACTCCCTATCCTAGCCACGTTCCCTGGCAAATGAAGGAAACCCCCTCTCCCATCCTAGACACAAGTCAGGAGGTCTTCTCGCCCCAAACAGAAGCCTCTGTCCAGAAGGAGACGCTCAAGGCTGGGCCTGGATGCTCAGCCCGTTCTCCCCGCTTCCTTGGGGAGCAGGTAATTTTTCCACAGCTCCACTCCTCGTCAAGTCCAATGTCATGTTTTGCTATGGCAGCTACACTCCTGGTTGACTCTTCTGAATAAAGCAATTTATTTGGCAAACCATGCATGTGTGTGTGTGAGTGTGTGTGCGCGTGTGAGTGTGTAAGTGTGTACGTGTGTGCGTGTGTGTGTGTGTGTGGTGTGTGTGAGAGTGCATGTGTGAGTGTGTGTGTGTGCGCGTGTGTATGTGAGTGTGTGCGTGTGTTCGTGTGTGTTCGTGTGTGTAGTGTGTGTGAGAGTGCATGTGTGTGTGTGCGCGCGTGTGTGCGTGTGTGTGAGTGTGTGCGTGTGTGAGTGTGTGTAGTGTGTGTGAGAGTGCATGTGTGTGCGTGTGCGCGTGTGTGTGTGCGTGTGTGTGTGAGTGTGTGCGTGTGTGAGTGTGTGTGAGTGTGTGTATTGTGTGTGAGAGTGCATGTGTGTGTGTGCGCACATGCGCGTGTGTGTGTGCGTGTGTGTGTGAGTATGTGTAGTGTGTGTGAGAGTGCATGTGTGAATATGTGTGTGTGAGTGTGTGCATGAGTGTGTGTGTGAGTGTGTGTGTGTGTTGTGCTCCCTGGCTCTTTTAATGCAAGAACTAACTAGTACAAGGCAATCAAATGTAAAGGGTTAAAAATACCAGCCTTAGAGTGAGAAGGGCTGAGTCAGATCCCACCACCGCTTCCATACGCCTAGCGCCCTTATCTAAGTAGATAGCACTTTGGTACCAGCTCACAGGCTTGTTAGAGATGGAAAAGGGACACCGGGTGTGAAGCACTGGGCCTGGCGTGTCCACATCTGTGCTTCTCACTGCAAGTAAAGCCCAGCCTTCCAGCCTCCTTCCCTGGGCAAGAGCAGCTCCTGCTGGCCAGCTGGGGGCAAACAGCAGGCCTGCTCCTGATCTGGGGGAGGCACAGGCCCGTCTTCTGTAAGGTATGGTCTCCCACGTTGCCAGCCTGCTGAAGGTGGGTCAGTGCATTGGGAATTCAGACCACCACCGGGACTCTCAGGGCATTTGTCCCCTCGCCCAGGGCTGGCTTCCTGGCTTGTGACCCAGGCAGACCCAGTGGGCCCTGCGCCTGGTTCACGGCTCTGTCCAGCCATCGCGATGTTCTTCATGACATGGAATCCTGCATTTAATTCTGCACTGGGACCCACAAAGTAGGTAGCTGGTCCTAACCTCACCTGGATGCTACTTCTGCTTTTTTTTTCTTCTAGCTTCCTCTGAGATATTCCCACGTGGACCAGAATTCTTTAATAATTGTCATCAGAGCCGCTGGCTGTGTACAGTGGGGAAGGGCTCTAGGAAACAGAGTCCGTGTCTTTTCATTGGCTGTCTTTTCTGAGAAGGGAGTCTTTCTTTCCTTCTTTCCACTGGGCTCTTCTGTCCTTACAGGATGTGAGGGCTCCCCCTTCTGGTCGCCTGACTGTATTTCAATGAGGCTTCTGTTCATTCCTTTCTTACATAACTTTCTTGTAAATGTATTCCCCAATTAGAAGGTTTGTTGTGTGTCTGTGTGTGTTTTTTTAAAGAACAGTAATGAATATTTTTTTCATTACAAAGGGAAGATTAGGAAACAGAATACAGAAAAAGTTCAGCCATAATCCTGATATTGGAAACATCCGCTGACTCTTGACTCTTCGGATTATTAAAAGTTGAAGGACCCTTTTCTGAGCGGTGACTGTCACACGTGAGCACATCCGTCCTCTGTAAAGAGGCAGCCGTCTTCCCCGTGACGCCCTCGCCACACCTCTGCATCCCTGCTGCCCCTTGCCCTCTTGCTTCACCTAATATTCCACAGTTGACTCTATTTTTTTTCATCTTTTATTTCCTATGGAGTATAACCGATTAACAAACAATATTGTGACAGTTTCAGGTGAGCAGCGAAAGATCTCAGCCATACATACACACGCACCCGTTCTCCCCCAGCTCCCTTCCCGTCCAGCCTCATAAGTTTAAGCTGAGTTCCGTGTGTTATACAGCTGGTCCTCGTTGGTTATCCGTCTTAAATACAGCAGTGTGTACGTGTCCATCTCAGACTCCCAACTATCCCTTCCCCCATCCTTCCTCACAGCAACCATGACCACATTCTCGAAGTCACAGGTGACTCTTGAACGACAGGATTTGAATTGTGCAGGTCTATGTATACTAGGATTTTTTCAATGAACAGGCTCTACAGTAACGCAGAATCCGTGCTTTGTTGAATCCATACATATGGGGAGTCACGGGCACAAGAGCCCACTGTGAAGCTATGCACGGATCTCTGACTGTGCAGAAGCTCGGTGACCCTAAGCCCGGTGTCCTTCAAGGATCAGCTGTATCTCATTCACCCATTACGGCTTTTGTTTCATTGTCTGCCTCTCGACACTAAAAAGTAAGCCTCATGAGAGTATTTTTGTTTCTTCACTACTGTGCTCCCAGTGTTTAAATTAGCTCTTGGATGAAGGTGGCTGAACAAGATGCTAAACCATGGACTTTGAATTCTCAGGAGAAAACCCTGAAAAGATGGGGAAAAGGAGAGGCATATGTGACATCACCAGAATCCTTGAGTGCGGGGACCCGGACATGATACCAGGGGCCCCCAGGATGTACGGGGTGGGGCAGTCTGCCTGCCATAGAAGCAACAGTGTTGTGAAGCTGAGGCGCTTATCAAAAGGCCAAGGTCTGGCCCATCACCTCTGAACTTCATTTAGGCCTGAAACAAATGGCCATGAGAGCAAACACCTGTTGATGGGGAAAAAAATGTAGAAACTAAACGTTGAGAATTATGCTTTGTTTGGAGCTTTACTGAGGACTTCCGCCCAGATACAGTCTCTCAGTAGCTCTGAGGACTGTCCTCAGGGGTGAGGGAGGAGCCGGGATATATAGGAGGTTTTTCAAAAATAAATAAATAAACAACAGCAAAGAAAACTTGGTAGTCAATCTTCAAAAGGTCCTCCCAACTAAAGAAATACCAGACATCTCAAGGTAACGAATTTAGTGCTTTTCTGTATATGGGAGGGGCGAGAGTCTGGGTTTCAGGATGTCGCCCCTGTGATGTGCATCTTGCTATGGGGGCCAGTTTCCTGCTCCCTCCTGAGTCCCCCCAGGAAGCACTGTCAGGGGCGGCTGCTGCCTTGATGGGCACACTCCCTATTTAACTGGGATGGCAGGGGGCATTCTTTGTCCAACATCCCAGATTTCACAGACCTACAGAGATGCCCAGAGGTTTTATTATTTGCTAGGGTAGTGCTCCAGGTGCCACAAACTGGTGCCACTGGTAAAGAACCTGCCTGTCAGTGAGGGAGACATAAGAGACCTGGGCTCAGTTCCCAGCTCAGGAAGATCCTCTGGAGGAGGGAATGGCAACCCGCTCCAGTATTCTTGCCTGGAGAATCCCAGGGACAGAGGAGACTGGTGGGCTACAGTCCATGGGCTCCCAAAGAGTCGGACATGACTGAAGTGACAGCACACACACCTCCAACTGAGTAGCTTAAACAATAGAAATATCTGCTCTCTCAGTTCTGGAGCCCAGAAGTCTAAGATCAAGGAGCCAGTGAGGTTGGCTCCTTCTGAGGTCTATGGGGGAGGGTCTGTTCCTTCCTCTCCCCAGGCTCTGGTGGTGACCTGGCCATCTTCAGGATTGCTTGGTGTGTAGAAGCATCCCCACCTCCTCTCAGCCTTCACCTTCATGCGGAATTCTCCCAGTGAAGATGTGTGTCTGTGTCCAAACTTCCCCTTCTTCTAAGTCATCTGCATTAGGCCCACCCTAATAGTGTTAGACTCTTTGTGATCCCATGGACTGTAGCCCACCAGGCTCCTCTTTCCATGGGATTCTCCAAGCAAGAATACTGGAGTGTGTTGCCATTACCTAACCTTATCCTAACTCATCACCTCCACAAAGACCGTCTTTCCAAATACAGTCACATCCTGAGGTCTTACTGGAGGTCAGGACTTCAATGTAGGAATGTGGTGGGAACACGAGTCAACCCATAATACAGGTCTAGCTCTTCAAGGAAACTGTATCTTCAAGATGAATGCTGCCTGGGTCGGCTGTGAGTCTGTATAGTTAGGTTACTGTAGTGTAAAGCCTTGAACCCAAACGGGACCTTCTGGTCTTTGCCCCACTATATCCTCTGCCTGCCTTATGTCTGTGGAAAAATCTGAGCCAGAGAAGAAGTTTAATCAGAGAAGTGAGCACATGAGGAAACAAAGGAGAGCAGTCAAAGGAGACCAAATAATAATAATGTAGTCAGTAAGCATGCCAAGGACTTTCAGTTCCTCCTCAAGGCTGTAGATGAGATTCTGAGTCATCTCCTGTGCGCTAATGTACAGGTACTGAAATCCCCACCAGGTGGAAGAAGTTAGCTACATGACGACCAGACTCTAGCTGTGATATCAGCTGCCACAATTCTGAGAATTGTCCTCACGGAAATGGAAACCAACCAAGCCTGGAACTAAAGATTTCTTGCACCTAAAAGAATCGAGATGACACTGGTTAGCTCTCTGATGACCAGTTTCAAGATGAGCGTCAGAGCTGACTGTACTGGTTCTGCATGTAGCCCCTTCCCTCTGCCTTTTGGGCTTCACTGGTGGCTCACTCCGTAAAGAAACGAGCCTGCAATGCAGCAGACCCAGGTTCAGTCTCTGGGTCGGGAAGACCCTCTGGAGAAAGAAATGGCAACCCGCTTCAGTATTCTTGCCTGGGAAATCCCTTTGGACAGAGGAGCAGGGCAGGCTACAGTCGTTGGGGTCACAAGAGTCAGACATGACTTAGTGACTAGTCCACCAGCACTGGGTTCCCCTGTCTAAGGATGTCCTGCCCCCTGACTGTCCAGTGGGGAGAGTGGGCGTTTGGACAGGCACCCACCCTCTGTGCCACCTGACGGTCCAGTGGGGAGGGCAGGCGCTTGGACAGGCACCCACCCTCTGTGCCACCTGACTGTCCAGTGGGGAGAGCGGGCGTTTGGACAGGCCCTCTGCACCACCCACCACCAGGATGTCAGCACCCAAAATAAAGCAAGCTTTCCTTTCTCCCAACTGGCTTCTTTGTAGGCTTCTGAGTGGTGAGCAGCCGGGACCTGGGTTCCGTAACATCCTAACAGTCGTTTGGGGGGTTTGTTTGGGTTTTTGTAAAGTAAATTCCTGATAACCCTCAATTAGTGCCTGACAAGGTTTGATAAGCGCCTGATGTCCTCTGATTGCCCGGCGTCCACTCCAGTGATGGTATCTAGAATAAACACCTTGCCAGCCACATGCCTATAGCGCCCTTGCCAGGGCCATATGCCTCCCCTCACTAAGGCGCCTTTGTATTGGAGATTTTGGGTAATTCAGTTCTTTGGGGCCACCTGCTGTTCCTCTTCCCATGCTTTACACTGACACTTATGTGGTTTAGACTCACCAATAAAGGGTGAGCACACAAAACCCCAGGCCCCGCCTTCAGCCCCAATAAAAGCGGAACCCCAGACCCGAGGTCTCCAGCTTTCTGTCTGCCCCTGACCTGCTATAGGGTCCCTGGTACGCCGTGTAACCTCCACGTCCTGTAAGTAACAGACCTTTTTTCTTTCAAAATTTTCTGCTGATTATTGCTGAAGGGCCTCTTGCAGTAGTAACCACCCTACTGTCTGGTCCAGCCACCACACTGGTTTTTGAGGGGTTAAGATTGCCACGCAACAGTTGTGCTGTGCTTGAGAGATCAGTGAGCAACTGATCTCAACGATCAGCGGCTTAACACAACCAACTCGTATTTCTCGCCCAGGCAAAGACCACTGAGGGTGTGCAGAACTCTCTCCAACAGGTGTCCTCCCGTGACTGAGGGATCCCAGCTGCCTCCGTCTCTGGTTCCGCCAGGAGGGGAGGAGAAAGGCTGAGGCGATGCATATGGTTTCCACCTCATTGCAGCCTGGCAGTGGGCATCAGCATTGATGTGTTCTGGCCAGATTCAGTCTCCTGGGTCTAACCTGGACGGGGACCCAGAGAATGTCAGGGGAGCAGGCTGAATGGGGATGGGCACCATAGCTTTGGCACACTGGCATTGGGGGATGTGTATTGGCGTGTTAACTGAAGGTTATGGGGGCCAAATTCTTAGCAGTGTTAGAGGGCAGGAAAATGGCATCTGTTTTCGAAATGAAAACTAGAATCACTGTCTCCCTGAGGCTGAGGAAGAGAGCAGTCAGCCCAGTCTCCAAACAGGCAAGCCCTGGGCATGAGGTGGCAGCAGTTTCAGGGTGGGGGGGAAATGCCAGGACAGTCTCTGGCTTCTTCCAGATGGGGATGGGGAGGAGAGGAGAAGAAAGAGGAGCAAGAAGAGAAGCTAGAAACGCTGCCTTGAATCTAAAAAAGGGACCATCTGCCTCCTGCGGTCCTCTTTCTGCTAGACAAGTTCTCACCACCTCCTGAGAGGTTTCCATGATTCCTGAGACTTCACTGAGGCTTAGAATGTACTTCCTGTGAATGGCAGGTTTATGGAATGAACGAATACCAGTAAATGCCCTGTTTTTTATTCCCAAATAGCATATTTAAAAAAAAAAAAAAAAAAAAAACTTGTTCAACAGCAGATGGCCATTGCCCTCTCCTGGAAGTGGGTTCAGGAAGGTCACACCCAGACTCTATTATGGGAATTTATTCACTTAGGAGTGAAACCCATTGGAAAGATGACAAAGTATTTTAAAATTTTGGCATCGGCTAATGGCACATAGCTTTTTTCTATCCTCAGCTCTGTCCTGCCAGTCGATAAGAAGAAAAAAGAGGATTGCCCAGGCCCTGAGGCATGCCAAATTCTTAGTCCAGTAACTGGCGGTATCCCCACCCCATCCCCTATCCCACCAAACCCCAAACTCCCCGAGGGCTCACCTGTTTAACTAGAGTTCAGAATAGACAAGGCAGTCACTGTGAGAAGTCAACCTGAGATCCTCTGAGAAGTCCATAGCCAGAAACCAATACTCAGGCCCTGATGATTGCCCGCCCTGACGAGTGGCTGTGTCCTGTGTGTGTGCACATGTGTGTGTGTGCACACGCAGGCACCCACGAGCACGAGCCTGGTTTGGTATGACAGGGGGGATCTGTGCACAGGTGTGTTGTGCAGGAACGTGATTATATTGTGTGAAATGAAGTCCGCACCAGTAGATGAGCACAGAGTGTGTGTGTGTGTACACACGCATGTGTGCACGAGCAGGTGTGTGTTCTGGGTACAAGTGTAAGGGTGAAAGAGATGGTGCTGCTTTAGTTCTGGAGAAAAACACTGCGGATCGGACCCCATGAGCAGAATTCCCAAGCCTTGACTCCAGTGTGGGGGTGCGTAAGCTACGTACGCTGGGGGACACACAGCCTACGTCCTCTGGGTCTCCCAGTTTGGTGGGATGGCCTGGTCACAGCCTCCCCGGAACTCTCAGGAGGGTGAGGAGCACGGAGGTCTCAGCAGCGTACCACAGGGGAGAGGTGGTCTCGCCCAGCGAGTCATGTAACAAAGCTGGGAGGTGCCCCCTGCGTGCGTCCTGCATGCCCGATGAAGGCAGTCACGCTGGACCCGCCTGGAATGGAAGAGCGTGTCTGCGATCTCCTTTAAAGACTCTCTTCATCAAGATCGTTGAATGTGAACAGGACAGCAGGGACCGGGGCAGAGGCTGGACCGCCTGTTAGAGGATCTAGGCTGGTCTGTCTGTATCTCTCCCCATAGAACCCTCAGCATGAAGACCCTCCTGCTGCTGGCAGTGATCATGGCCATCGGTAAGACTTGAACCTGACCTCTGGCCACAGGGGGCCCAGCCCCGGAGGGAGGCACCCTCCTCCCCCAGCTTCCCTTCCCACCGCATCTGGCCCTCTCTCAGAAGTGGGGCCAAGGGGTGGCAGGGAGAGGCAGAGGGAGGAGCTCATAGGGTCCCAGGCCCCATCACCAGCTGCTGTCCTTCCAGGCCTGCTGCAGGTCCATGGAGATTTGCTGAATTTCCGGAAAATGATCAAGCTCACGACTGGAAAGGAACCTGCGACCCGTTATAGCTTCTATGGCTGCTACTGTGGAATGAGTGGCAGAGGAACCCCCAAGGATGCAACAGACTGGTGAGGCCACCCCAGCCCTCCCTCTGCCCACTTGTGGCCCCACAGGGGGCCAGGAGCTGGAAAGCTCCTGTTATCCCATTTGCACAGAACCCCAGGAAGTCCCAGCTGAAAAAGCAGCCAGACCGTTGGACATTCTGCTCTAGACTGTACCAACGTCTGGGTGTCTCTGCCCAGAGCACAGGCCTGAGACCACAGGACACTGGGCTCCCTGGAGCCTGGGGAGGCAGCTCCAAGAACATACTCTTGTCACAGGTGTTGCAGGGCACATGACTGTTGCTACAAAAACCTGGAGAGTCGCGGGTGTCGCACCAAGTTCCTGAAATACAACGTTACTTATCAAGAGGACCAAATCGTCTGTGGTAAGAAACAGGCTGACAACTCTCAGCCTCCTTGGCTCATTTTCTCCTCTGGGCACTGTGCTGAGCCCAAAGGTAGATACACAGGGACAGTGTCCCTGCCTCAAGAATCTCACAGTGGCCTGGGAAGTAAAGAAAGCCAACACACAACACGGTAGACTCCGCCAGGAAGTAAGAAAGCTGGCGGGGCTCTGAATGCAGCCTGTGGTTCAAGGAAGCTCCCTGAAGATGGGGAATCCTAAACTCAGTCTTCAAGGCTGAGAGGAGTCAGGGGAAAGGAGAGCTGCGAGCATCCCAACAAGAGGACACAGCAGAGTCCAACGGGCCAGAAGGAACTGCAGCCTTTCTGGGCGGCAGAAGGGAAACATGAGGATGAGACAGAGTGAAGAGCGATGATGCTGGAGAGACGGGAAGGGGCTAGGTCAAGTTCCCAAGGCCATGTTGTACTTAGATTTTTGTCCTAAAGCAGTTCAATTCAGTCAGTTCAGTCATTCAGTCATGTCCAACTCTCTGTGACCCCATGAACCGCAGCACACCAGGCCTCTGTGTCCATCACCAACTCCCAGAGTCCACCCAAACCCATGTCCATTGAGTCGGTGATGCCATTCAACCATCTCATCCTCTGTTGTCCCCTTCTCCTCCTGCCCTCAATCTTTCCCAGCATCAGGGTCTTTTCAAATGAGTCAGTGTTTCATATCAGGTGGCCAAAGTATTGGAGTTTCAGCTTCAACATCAGTCTTTCCAATGAATATTCAGGACTGATCGCCTTTACGATGGACTGGTTGGATCTCCTTGCAGTCCAAGGGACTCTCAAGAGTCTTCTCCAACACCACAATTCAAAAGCATCAATTCTTTGGTGCTCAGCTTTCTTTATGGTCCAATACTCACATCCATACATGACCACTGGAAAAACCATAGCTTTGACTAGATGGACCTTTGTTGACAAACTAATGTCTCTGCTTTTCAATATGCTGTCTAGGTTGGTCATAACTTTCGACAGTCCTTAAGGAAATGAGTTAAAACCCAGAATTGCATTTCAGAGGCTCTTGCCAAGTGTGGAAAGAGATACATAGAAGGGGGAGCCAGGAAAAGGCCATTGCCATCGTGCAGAAAAGAGACGGGAGAACTTGACCTATAGCAATGGCGGTCAGGATGGAAGAGGTGGAAAGTCCTGTCAAAATAGCTTTGAGATAGAATCAGTGGAGCTTGGTGGTTGATTGGGCAGGGTTACTGGGAGTTGTTGGTTGGCTGTAGTACTGCATTGGTGGTATAACTGAGGAGGGCCTGGTAGGAGACGGCAGGAGCAGTTCCACGGGGAGCATGTTGAGTTTGGAAGCTTCCAGAACATCCAGGGAGATGGGCAGCAGGCTGCTTGTGAAAAAACTCGCAGCTCAAGGGACGGTCTGGACACAGATGCAGGAGGCAGCCGCAGAGAGAGGAGAGTTGGAGGTTCCCACTCATTTGGTGTTTAAAGGCCGAGAAAGGAGACAGAGGAGGGACAGTCAGAGAAGGAAGGGGGGAGACAAGAAGGCCGAGGAGTGGGCCAGGAGGAGAGGATTAACAGCAGCCGGTTTAACAGAGGGGTCCTCTAGGATGAGGGCTGACCGGGCTTCTTGGGTTTAGAGGCAGAACGACCACTGAGGACCTCAGTGGGAGTTGTTTCCATGGATCTTTGAGGGCAAAGCCAGATTAGAGCGGGTTGGAAGGTGGGTGGGAAATGAAGAGAGGTCATGAGTGTAGACAAAGTTCTGGAGCAAGTTTGGCTGTGGAGGGGAGGAGAGAGATGGGTGGTGGCTGGAAGGAATTGCCTAGTGCCCCAGACCTACTGACCCATGAGTGAGATTTTGAAAACCCACGGACTATTCCTCAACAGCCTGAGGTCTCTAAGATCAGAAATCATGTCTTCCCATCATGACCTTCCACAGGGCTCTGTGGCTTTTGCAGGCTCTGGGTGTCAAGCAACAAGATGCCCACCTAACAGAGGCTCAGAGAGTGAGGAAGTCTGACTCTCCTGTAACAGAGTCTGGGAGAGGGCAGTGCCAGGGTGGGGGCAGCTTCTCAGCTGTGTTGCCAGGGATCCAGTCCTTTCCCAACCTTCTGCTCTGCCACTTTGGCAGTGTGATTCCAAGGCACAGTCTAGGGCTCCAAGAGTCATGGCTTTCCTTTTGCACATCTTTCTTTTTGAGAGAGGAAATTCATCCTTTCTGGAAGTGTCCAGCAGACTTTCCCTTGTGGCTCATTGGTCAGGGCAAGAGTACATGCTCCCCGGACACTCATCACTACAGAGGAAACAGGGATGACCATGACTGGCTTACACCCATCAAGACCCATTCCCAGACCCCAGGGGCCAGGGGCTATGCACCTGAACACATCTGCTGGGGAGAAGAAAGAGACAGTGTCTAACAGCAAGGCTCTTCACAGCATCCCAGTGCATGACTTCTGGTGTCCCACGAGATGGGGTGTGGGCTTCCTGAGGGCAGGAGTTCTGTCTCCCCAACAGTCAGAAATACCTGGACATCCGTGCTTGTTCCAGACTAGAAACCCTGGGAGAACAGGAGCTGTCTTTCCCCCAAGAATTCCCATAAAGATCCATGGACTACTAATGAACATCATTCCATTTATTTATTGTGATTTCAGAGGATGCGGATGACTGCAAGAGTCAAGTGTGTCAGTGTGATAAGATCGCTGCCAATTGCTTCGCAGCAAACCTGAAGACCTACAATAAGAAGCTCCGCTTCTACAATAAGTTTCGGTGCCGAGGGGCTGCCCCCGCGTGCTGAGGGCCCCTCATCCTGGGAGCCTTACCGCCAGACGCTCTTTCCTTCCCTAGTGCCCGACTCCCTACCCTAGCCATGTTCCCTGGCACATGAAGGAACACCCCTCTCCCACCCTAGAGTCCAGCCAGGAGCCCTTCTCTCCCCAGACAGAAAGCTTCTATCCAGAATGAGAAGCTCAACGTCTGGGTGTGTCTACCGGCCCCTTTCCTCTGCTTCTTTGGACAGCAGGATTTCCCCTCCTTTTCCACTCTTCTTCAAGTCCAAAGTCATGTTTAACTGCACAGCTACACCCCTGGCTGGCTCTCCTGAATAAAGCAGTTCACTTGGCAAACTATGTGCCCATGTGTGTGTGTGTGTGTATGTGCTCATGCACACCTGGGCGTAGGCATTCACACACTACCCCAGGCCCTTCTAGTGTGAGAACACACTAGTACTCGTATGGTAGTACAAGTGGAAGGACTTGAAAACACAAGCTTCAGTGTCAGACTGCCCGAGTCAGAGCCCCACCACCGCCACTTCCCTGAGCCTTAGCAACCTCGTCTAAGTAGCGGTCACTTCGGTACCCAGTGCACAGGCTTGCTGGAGAAGTAAAAGGGATAACGGATAAGCACTGGGCCTGACATGCCTGCCTCTGTCATTATCACAAGCAAAACCCAGCCTTCCTCCTCTCCTACACTGGGTGAGGGCAGCTCCTGCTGGCCTGTTGGGCAAAAACCGAAGTGTGGTTCCTGGTGTCTGGGGTCTATAGTCCAAGCCTCCTGTGAGATACATTCTTGTATGTTGCCACCCAGAGGTGGGCCAGTGTAACACTGGCCACCAGTGGGACTCTCAGGGCATTTGTCCCCTCGCCCAGGGCTGGCTTCCTGGGCTTGTGACCCAGGCAGAGTCCCAGTGGACCCTGCACCTAGTCTACGGCTCTATCCAGCTGTTGCAAATTATTGATGATGTGGAATCTTGCATTTTATTCTGCACAGGGACCCACAGATTCGGCAGCTGGTCCTGCCCTCAAGGCTACTTCCTCTTTTCTAATCTAGGGTACCTCTCGGATATTCCCACCTGGACCAGAAGTCTTTATTAATCGTCATCAGAGCTGCTGGCTGTGTACAGTGGGGAAGCACTCTAGGGAACAAAGAGTCCATGGCTTTTCATGGGCTGAGTCCCTACCAGGAAGGATGAGGAGCCTTCCCTTCTTCCCACTGGGGGTCTTCTATCCTTACAGGATGCGATAATGCCCCCTTTTGGGCCCCTGACAGTATTTGATTGAGGTTTCTGTTTATTCATTTACTACATAACTTTCTTTTCGTAGGCTTCCCTGGTGCCTCAGACTGTAAAGAATCTTTCTGAAATGCAGAAGAACCGAGTTCAATCCCTGGGTTGGGAAGATCCCCTGGAGAAGGAAATGACTACCCACTCCAGTATTCTTGCCTGGAGAATCCCATGGACAGAGGAGCCTGATGGGCTACAGTCCGTGGGGTCGCAAAGAGTCAAACACGACTGAGCAGCTAACACTTTCACTTTGGGGCTTCCCTGCTCCCTCAGATAGTAAAGAATCTGCCTTCAGTGCAAGAGACCTGGGTTTGATCCCTGGATTGGGAAGATACCCTGGAGGAGGGAAAGGCTACCCACTCCAGTATTCTTACCTAGAGAATTCCATGGATAGAGGAGCCTGACGGGCTGGAGTTCATGGGTTGCAAAGCGTTGGACATGATTGAGTGATTGACACTTCCTTTTGTAAATGTATTTTCAAATTAGTTTCTTTAAAAAGCAGAGTAAAGAAAAAGTAGGAAACAGAGAGTATAGAAAAAGTTCAACCATGATCCTGATATTGGAAGCAACCACTGACAATAGGCTGACATGTCTAATTATCAACAGCTTCAGAAAACTTTTCTGAGCACTGACTGTCCCGCGTGAGCAAGTCCATCCTGTGCAAAGCAGCAGCCTTCTTCCCCGTGACACTCCGGCCACCCCCACCCATCATTGCTGCCTCGTTCCCTCTTGCTTCATCACCACCTAATATTCCACCGTTGACTCTCTTTTTAACTTTGTATTTTCTATTGGTGTATAACTGATTAATAAATAATGTTGTGAGAGTTTCAGGTGAGCAGCCCTACATATACATGTATCCATTCTCCCCCAAAACTCCCCCCCACATCCAGCCTGCCACATAACAGTGAGCTGAGTTTCATGTGCTACAGAGGAGGTCCCTGTTGATTACCCACTTTAAATATAGCGGTGTGTACCTGTCCACCCCAAACGCCCTAACTATCCCTGCCCCTCATCCATCCCCTGGCAACCATAAGCTCATTCTCAAAATCATAGTTGACTCTTGAAGAACCAGGATTTGGATTCCATTTATACTAGGATTTTTTTTCAATAAATAGGCGCTCCAGTAACACATAATCCAAGGTTAGTTGAACTGACATATATGGGGAATGGATGACACCGAGAGCAGACTATCAAGCTGGGTGCACATCTGCGACTGTGTAGAGGGTCGGTGCTGCTAACCCCCGTGTCTCTCAAGGGTCAGCTGTGTATCGCTCACCTATTGTGCCTTTTGTTTCATTGTCTGTCTCTCTCCACCAAAATGTAAGCCCCGTGAGAGTGTTTTTGTTTTTCACTAATGTACTCCAAGTGCTAAAATTAGCCCTTGGATGAAGGAGGCTGAACAAGAAACCAGACAATGAATTTTGAATTCATAGGGAAAATCCTGAAAGATGAAAAAGGAGAGGCAGTCTGTGACATCACCAGAGTCCTTGAATGCGGGGACCTGGACATGATACCAGGGGCCACCAGGATACACGGGGGTGGGGCAGTTTGCCTGCCATAGAGACAACAGTATTCCCAAGTTGAAGTGCTTAGTAAAAGGCGAAGGCCTAGCCCATCACCTCTGAACTTCATTTAGGCCTAAAACCAATGGCCATAAGAGCAAAAATATAGATGGGGAAAAAAGGGCATAACCTAAACACTCAGAATTATGCTTTATTGGGGGCTTTACTGAGGACTTCAGCCTGGATACAGTCTCTCAGGTAGGTCTGAAGACTGTTCTCAGGGATAGGGAGGAACCAGGATATATAGGAATTTTTGCAAAAAAGGCAAACATACAACAACCCAAAAAAGCCCAGGGAGTTAACATCAAAAGATACCTGCCAACTAGAGGAAAACCAGATATCTCAAGTTAACGAATTTGTCACTTTTCTGTGTATTAAAAGAGGCAAGAATCTGGGCTTGATGCGATCATTCCTGTGATAGACACCTGACCTACCTGGGGCCGGTATCCTGTTTCCCTCCAACCCAAACCCCCTCGGGGACACTGTCAGGGGCGGCTGCTGGCCTGATGGCCATGCCATCCTCTGTTTACTGAGACTGAAGGGGGCATTCTTTGTCTTCAAGCCCCAGATGGCAAGGACCCACAAAGATCCCTGGAGGTTTTTTTATTTCCTAGGAATTTGTAACAGGTACCACAAGTACCTGAGTAGCTTAAGCAATAGAAATTTCTGGGCTCTCATTTTGGAGACCTGAACTCTAAGATCAAGGTGCCAGTGAGGTTGGTTTCTTTCTGAGGTCTGTGGGGGAGGCTCTGTTCCTCCCTCTCCCCAGTATCTGGGGATCCTGGCCATCTTTAGGCTTCCTTGGTGTATAGAAGCATCCCCACCTCAAACTCAGCCTTCACTTTCATGTGGAATTCTCCCTGTGAAGATGTGTGTCTTTGTCGAAACTTCTGCTTCTTCTAAAGATACCAGTCATCCTGCTTAGGCCCACTCTAATAGCCTTATCCTAACTCATCACCTCCATAAAGACTGTGTTCCCAAAGACATCCTGAGGTCTTAACGAAGGTCAGGATTCAATGTAGGAATTTGGTGGGGACAAATTTGGTGGTCAATACTTCACACTGGTCTAGCTCTTCAAGGTCAGCTCTTCAAGGTCTAGTATCTTCAAGATGAATGTTGCCTGAAATGGTTATGAGTCAGTACAGATAGGTTCAGTGCAGTCGCTCAGTCGTGTCCGACTCTTTCCAACCACATGGACTACAGGACGCCAGGCCTCCCTGTCCATCACCAACTCCCGGAGTTTACTCAAACTCATGTCCCTTGAGTCAGTGATGCCATCCAATCATCTCATCCTCTGTAGTCCCCTTCTCCTCCTGCCCTTAATCTTTCCCAGCATCAGGGTCTTTCCAATGAGTCAGTTCTTCACATCAGGTGGCCAAAGTATTGGAGCTTCAGCTTCAACATCAGTCCTTCCAATGAATATTCAGCACTGAAGATGGCAAGAATACACAGAAAATCTATACAAAAAAGATCTTCACGACCCAGGTAATCACTGGTGTGATCACTCACCTAGAGCCAGACATCCTGGAATGTGAAGTCAAGTGGACCTTAGGAAGCATCACTATGAACAAAGCTGGTGGAGGTGATGGAATTCTTGAGCTATTTCAAACACTAAAAGATGATGCTGTGAAAGTGCTGCACTCAAGATGCCAGCAAATTTGGAAAACTCAGCAGTGGCCACAGGACTGGAAAAGGTCAGTTTTCATTCCAATCCTAAAGAAAGGCAATGCCAAAGAATGCTCAAACTACCGCACAATTGCACTCATCTCACATGCTAGCAAAGTAATACTCAAAATTCTCCAAGCCAGGCTTAAATAGTATGTGAACCATGAACATCCAGATATTCAAGCTGGTTTTAGAAAAGGCAGAGGAACCAGAGATCAAATTGCCAACATCTGCTGGATCATGGAAAAAGCAAGAGAGTTCCATAAAAACATCTATTTCTGCTTTATTGACTATGCCAAAGCCTTTGACTGTGTGGATCACAACAAACTGTGGAAAATTCTGAAAGAGATGGGAATACCAGACCACCTGACCTGCCTCCTGAGAAATCTGTATGCAGGCCAAGAAGCAACAGTTAGAACTGGACATTGAACAAAAGGCTGGTTCCAAATTGGGAAAGGAGTACATCAAGGCTGTATATTGTCATCCTGCTTCTTTAACTTATATGCAGAGTACATCATGAGAAACACTGGGCTGGATGAAGCACACACTGGAATCAAGATTGCCAGGAGAAATATCAATAACCTCAGATATTCAGATGACACCACCCCTATGGCAGAAGGTGAAGAAGAACTAAAGAGCCTCTTGATGAAAGTGAAAGAGGAGAGTGAAAACATTGGCTTAAAAGTCACGATTCAGAAAACAAAGATCATGACATCTGGTCCCATAACTTAGTGGCAAATAGATGGGAAAACAATGGAAACAGTGACAGACTTTATTTTGGGGGGCTCCAAAATCACTGCAGATGGTGACTGCAGCCATGAAATTAAAAAAGGCTTGCTCCTTGGAAGAAAAGTTGTGACCAACCTAGATAGCATATTAAAAAGAAGAGACATTACTTTGTCAAAAAAGGTGCATCTAGTCAAAACTATAGTTTTTCCAGTGGTCATGTATGGATGTGAGAGTTGGACCTAAAGAGAGCTGAGCGCTGAAGAACTGATGCTTTTGAACCATGGTGTTGGAGAAGACTCTTGAGAGTCCCTTGGACTGCAAGGAGATCCAACCAGTCCATCCTAAAGGAGATCAGTCCTGAATATTCATTGGAAGGACTGATGCTGAAGCTGAAACTCCAATACTTTGGCCATCTGATGTGGAGAACTGACTCATTTGAAAAGACCCTGATGCTAGGAAAGATTAAAGGCAGGAAAGAAGGGGGTGACAGAGGATGAGATGGTTGGATGGCATCACCAACGCAATGGACTTGAGTTTGAGTAAGCTATGAGAGTTGGTGATGGACAGGGAAGCCTGGCGTGCTGCAGTCCAGGGGGTCACAAAGAGTTGGACATGACTGAGCTACTGAACTGAACTGAACAGCTTTTGGCACCAGATGACCCAAGTATCAGAGCTTCGACCTCTACATCAGTCCTTTCAATGAATCCTCAGTGTTTATTTCCTTTAAGATTGACTGGTTTGGTCTCCCTGCAGTCTAAGGGACTCTCAAGAGTCTTCTCCAGCACCACATTTCAAAAGCCTCAATTCTTTGGCACTCAAGCTTTCTCCATGGTACAACTCTCACATCCACACATGATTACTGGAAAAACTATCTCTTTGACTACAAAAGATAAACTGTACATAAAACAATCCAGTTGATGCTGGTAAGACCACCAATGGCTAATTTCAAGATGACTCTGAGAGCTGACTGTGCAGTTTCTGCATGTAGCCTTCTCCCTCTGCCTGTAAAAGCGTATACCTGATTGTCTGTTGGACAGGCATCCGCCCTCTGCACCCTATCCCTACCCAGTCATCAGCATCCAACAGAAAGCAAACTCTCCACCAACCTCTCCTCTTCATGGCCTTTTAAGTGGCAAGCAGCCGGACCTCGGTTCCGTAACATCCTGACAGTTGTTTCGGGATTTGTTTAGTCTTTTATAAATTAAGTGCCTGATGACCTTTGCCTGGGGCCTGATAGCCTTTGATTAGCGCCTGATATCTTCTGATTGCCAGGCACCCACTTCAAAGACAGCTATCTAGAATAAACACCTTGCCAGCAACATGACTACATAAAGGGCCATATTGCTTCCCCTCTAAGGCTCCTTTGTATTGGAGATTTTGGTTAATCTTTTGGGCCACTTGTTTTTCCTCTTCCAGCACTCTACAGTGCCGCTCACTTGTTTTAAATTCACCAGGAAAGAGTGAGCACACAAAACCCTAGGCCCCAACCTTCAACCTCCATAAAAGCAGAACCCCAGACCCGAGATCTCCAGCTTTCTCTACCCCTGACCTCCCTGTGGGGTCCCAGGTGGGCCATGTAACTTCCAGGTCCTGTAAGTAATAAAACTTTATACTCTCAGTTTTCTGATGATCATGGCTGAAGGGTATCTTGCAGTAGTAATAACCGTATGGTCTGGTCCAGCCACAACATTGCTTATTAAGGGGTTAAGACTGCTATGCAACACTTTTCCTCATCACTGATCTCAAAGATCAGCTGTTTAACACAAGAAACTTGTATTTCTCGCCCAGGCAAAGATCACTGAGGGTCTGCGGGCCTTTCTCTGATGGGTGTCCCGCATGCTGTGACAGAGGGATCCAAGCTGCCTCCAGCTTCTGGTTCCAACATGAGGGGCAAAGAGAGCCTGGGGCATCGCACACACATTTACCTCACTGCAGCCTGGCATGGCCCTCAGCACTGATGCCCACACTTTCCTGACCAGGTTCAGTCTCCAGGGCCTAACCTGGAGCGGGGGCTGGAGAAGGTGGGGAACCAGCCAGAAAGGGGATGGGCATCACAGGCTCTGCTATCTGCCTTTTGAGGGATGGGTGTTGGGAAGTGTTAACTGAAAGCCATCGCAGCTAAATTCTTAGCAGTGGTGAAGGGCTTGAAAAAGGCATCTGTTTTGGAAATAGAATCACTGTCTGTCTGAGGCTGAAGAAGAAAGAGCAATAGATCCCAGGAGTGTCTATCCGCTCCATCTCCAAATGGGTAAGGACTGGAGACGAGGGGGTGGCAATACTTGAAGGGGAAATTCCAAAACACTCTCTGGCTTTTTCCAGTTTGGGCAGGAGGAGGAGAGGAGAAGAAAGAGGAGCAAGAAGGTGGAAGTGCTGGTCCAAGTCCTAGGAAAGGGACCACCTACCCCACTGCAGTTCTTTCCCTGCTGGGGCCCCTGGGGGCGGGACAAGTTCTCATCACCTCCTGAGAGGTTCACAGGGGTCCTGGCACTTTGTGGAGGCTTAGTATGTACTTCTTGAATGACTGGTTTATGGAATGAATGAATAACACTAACTGCCCTGCTTCTTATTCCCAACTGGCTTACTTAGCAGCAGAAAGGAAAAATCCTTGGTCAGCAGCAGATGGCCCTTGCCCTTTCCTGGAAGTGGGTTCAGGAGGGTCACACCCAGACCCAGTTATGGGAATTTATTCACTCAGAGAGAGAACCACAGGAAAGATGACAAAATAATCTTCAGTTTTGTCATCAGCTAATGCCACATAAGGATGGAAAAACCCTCAGTTCTGTACTGCTGATGAGAGAGGAAAAAGAGGATTGTCTAGGGGCAGTGGCATTTCAAAGTCTGAGTCCAGGAACTGGTGGTATCCTCACCCGTCCCCTAACCCACTAATCCCAAGCTCCCCGAAGGATCAGCTATTTAACTGGAGTTAGGAATAAACAGGGCAGTCACTTGGAGCCATCAACTCAGGATCCTCTGATAAGTAAAGAGCCGGAAATGAACACCCAGTACCTGATGACTGGCCGCCTTCCAGAGTGGCTGTGGTGTCCATGTGTGTACACGTGAGTGCAAGACTGCACGTGCTTGATCTGGTGAGACGAGAAGGTGTGGTGTGCACAAGTGTGTTGTGTGCGTATGTGAATAAATTATGTAAAAGAATGTCTACACTAGTAGATGAGCTCAAGACTGTGTGTGTGTGTGTGTGCATGAGTAGGTGTGTGTTTGTGTATGTACCTGTGTAAGGGTTCAAAGAAAGGGAGATGTTTTATTTCTGGAGAAAAACACTACGGACCTGACTCCATGAGTGGAATTCCCAAGCCTTGACTCCAGTGTGGAGGGTAAGTAAGATTTATCTAATGGGGGACACACAGCTTAGACCTCAGAGATCTCAAAGTTTCTTCTGATGACCTGGTCACAACCTCCCAGGAACACTTATTCAAATGAGAATCATGAAGGTCTCAGTGTTTCATGGGGCGAGGGGTGGTCTTGAGCAGTGAAATGTTTACCAAAGCTGGGAAGCGCCCTCTCCACGTGTACTCTATGCCTGATGAAGGCAGTCACGCTGGACCTTCCTGGGCTGAGAAGCGAGTCTGCGAGTTCTTTAAATACTCTCTTCATCTGAACTGTTGAATGTGAGAAGGACAGTAGTATTCTGGGCAGAAGTTAGTATTCCCCTGGAAGAGGAGTCTAGGCCGTTCTATCTGTATTTCTCCCCCACAGAACCCTCAGCATGAAGACCCTCCTGCTGCTGGCAGTGATCATGGCCTTTGGTAAGAGTTGACCCTACTACCAGAAGGGGGACAGCCCAGGGAGGGGGGCACTTTCAATCCCAAGGCTCTCTTCCCATTGCATCCGGCCCCCTCTCTGTGGGGAGGGGAGAGGGGTTGGCAGAGAGAGGCGGAGGAGTGCGTGCTGCCCCAGGCCCCATCCCAGGCCTTCTCCTTCCAATCCTCCTGTCGGTCCACAGAGATATGGTGGATTTGGGGAAATGATCAAGCATACAACAGGAAAGGGAGCCCTGTTCAGCTACGGTGCCTACGGCTGCTACTGAGCAGTGGGTGGCAGAGGATCCCCCAAGGATGCAACGGATCGGTGAGGCCACCCCAGATGGTGAGACCAGCCCTCTGCCCACCTGTGGCCCCAGCTGGGGTGGGAGCTAAAGGCTCATGCCATCGTCAAAGAACTCCAGGGAATTCCAGCTGAAAAACCAGCCAACCTGGTGGAAACTGTGCTCTCAACTATTCCCATGTCCCTGGGTCTCTCCCAACAGGGGCAGAGACCAGGGGGCACTGGGCTCCCTGGAGCATAGGGAGGCAGCCTCAATAGCTCAGTCTTGTCACAGGTGCTGTTGGACGCATGACTGGTGGTACAGAAAACTGCAGAATCGTGGGTATGGCACCAAGTTCCTGAAATATAGTTATTGCCATGGCCAAATCATCTGTGGTAAGAACGAGTTCTACAACTGCACCCAGCCTCCTCTGCTCTTTTTCCTGTGTTCGCTGTGCCAGGCACCAGAGCTAGATACAAAGGGACAGGGTCTCTGCCTCAAGGGGCTCACAGTTGAGTGGGAAGTAAGGAAAAGGAAAATACAACTCAGTGGAATCTGATGCACAGTGAGGAAAAGGGCAGGGCTCTGAACACAGCCTGAAGGTCAAGGAAGGCTCCTCAGAATGAGGGTCAAGGAAGGCTCCTCAGGATGGTGACCTCCAAGCTGCAGCCTCAAGGCGGAGAGGAGTCAAGGGGAAGGAGGGTTGGGGCATCCCACCAAGACGACACAGCAGGGTCCAGGAGGCCAGGGGGTGCTGGAGCAGTTCTGTGCTGCGGGAGGGAAATGTGAGGGTGAGACAGAGCGGTGAGTGATGATGCCAGTGAGAAAGAAAGGCATCGTGTTCCATTTACATTTTGTCCTAAAGAATCAGCGAGCTCTTGGGGAAAGGAGTGGCGTGACCAGACCTGCATTTCAGAGGACTTGCTCCGGCTGAGGGTGGATGGAGACAGAGCGGAGGGTGGCATTGTCGTGATGCAGAAAAGACAGGAAGAGCTTGACCTATAGCAAAGGTGGTCAGGATGCAAGAGGTGGAAAGTACTATCGAGATATCTTTGAGATAGAATCAATAGAGCTTGGTGGTGGACTGGGACTGCTGGTTGGCCGTATGACTGTGTCCGTTGTAGAACTGAGGAGGGCCTGGTAGGAGAGAGCAGGAGGAGTTCCGTAGGGAGCAGGTTGAGTTTGGAAGCTTCCAGAACACCCAGGGAGATGGGCAGCAGGCAGTGGGATGAAGGAACTGGCAGCTTAAGGGAGAGTCTGGACACAGATTCATGAGGCGGCCGCAGAGACAAGAGAGCTGGATGAACCCCCCACCATTTGATGCTTAAAGGCCCAGAAAGAAGAGAGAAGACAGTCAGAGAGAGAGGAGACGAGCCAAGAAGGTCAAGGAGTTGGCCAGGTGGAGAGGATTAACAGTAGCCAGGTTAACAGAGGGGTCCTCCAGGATAAGGGCTGAGCAGACTCCTTGGATTTAGAGGCAAGAAAACCACTAAGGACTCAGTGGGGGCTGTTTCCATGAGACTGTGAGGGCAAAGCCAGATTAGAGCGGGTTGGAAGGTGGGTGGGAAGTGAAGCAGAGCTAAGAAATGTAGACCACCATCTAGAGCAAGTTTGCTGGGGAAGGAGAGAAGGGGGATGGGATGGTGGCTGCAAGGGATTTCCCAGTGCCCCAGACAGCTGACCCATGAGTGCAGTTTTCAGACACCATGGACTATTATTCCCCAACAGCCTGAGTTCCTCAAACTCAGAAATTTTATCTCCCCGTCATGACCTTTCCATAGAGTTATGTCCCCTTAGAAGGATCTAGCTAGCAAGCATCAAAATTCCCAACAGAGGCTCAGACAATGAGGAAGTCTGACTTTCCTGTAACAGAAGAATGGAAGACAGTGTCAGGACTGGGCAGCTTTCCCAGCTGTGTGGACAAGAGTCCAGTCTTCCCTAGCCTCTCTGCCACGCTGGCAATGTGACACTTAGGCACGCTCAGAGCTCCAAAGGTTGTGGCTTCACCCTATGGAAGAGGCCTTCCCTTTACACGTCCCCGGAAGCCCCAGCAGACTTTCCCTCGTGGCTCACTGGTCAGGGCAAGGTCACGTGCTTCCCATACATTAATCACTACAAAGGAAACCGGAACGACCATGACTGGTTTACACCTGTCGAGAACCATTCCTCGACACCAGGGGCCAGGGGCTTTGCCTCTGAAAACACAGCTATGGCGATGAAAAGACAAGGGCTGACAGAGAGGTTTTTCACAGAATCCCAGTGCTCAGCTGCTGCTGTCCCCATCAGATGGGGTGTGGGCTTCCTGCAGGCAGCAATTCTGTCTCCTCATCAGTCAGAAATATCTGGACATCGGTGCTTTTCCCAGACTAGAAACCCTGGGAGAACACAGCATGTGTCTATCCCCCATGTTTCCCACAAGAATATTGTTAATATTGTTAATATTCCTAGAATATTAACAAACCCCTATCTGGTGTTTGGTCTTCCTGGGTGGCACGAGACGTAAAGAATCTTCCTGTCAATAGAGGAGACATAAGAGACTCAGCTTCCATCTCTGGGTCGGGAAGATCCCCTGGAGGACAGTATCCTTCCTAGAGAATCCCTTGGACAGAGGAGCCTGGTGGGCTACAGTCCAGAGGGTCACAAAGAGTTGGACCCAACTGAAGTGATTTGGCACACACACACTCATCCCGTGCTTATTTTCTTGTGATTTTAGAGGATTGGACCTACTTTAAATGTCAATGGTACAAATGTGATCAAATAGCTATCATTTGTTCTGCAAGAAACAAGAAGATCTATAATAAAAAGCTCCAAGACTACAGCAACCGTCAGTGCAAAGGGAGTACACCCTGAGCCTGGACACCTTGCCTCCTAAAGCCGAGTTTCCACTTAGCACCGCACTCCCTAGCCTAGCCATGTTCCCTGGCAAATGAAGGAAACCCGCTCTCCCATCCTAGACACAAGTCAGGAGGTCTTCTCGCCCCAAACAGAAGCCTCTGTCCAGAAGGAGACGCTCAAGGCTGGGCGTGGATGCCCAGCCCCTTCCCCCGCTCCGCTTCCTTGGGAAGCAGGCAATTTTTCCACCGCTCCACTCCTCTTTAAGTCCAATGCCATGTTTTGCTGTGGCAGCTACACTCCTGGTTGACTCTTCTGAATAAAGCAATTTATTTGGCAAACCATGCATGTGTGTGTGTGTGTGTGTGTGTGTGAGTGTGTGTGTGTGTTGTGCTCCCTGGCTCTTCTAGTGCAAGAACTAACTAGTACAAGGCAATCAAGTGTAAAGGGTTAAAAACACCAGCCTTAGAGTCAGAAGGGCTGAGTCAGACCCCACCACTGCTTCCATATGCCCTTATCTAAGTAGATAGCACTTTGGTACCAGCTCACAGGCTTGTTAGAGATGGAAAAGGGACACCGGGTGTGAAGCGCTGGGCCTGGCCTATCTGCATCTGTGCTTCTCACTGCAAGTAAAGCCCAGCCTTCCAGCCTCCTTCCCTGGGCAAGAGCAGCTCCTGCTGGCCAGCTGGGGGCAAACAGCAGGTCTGCTCCTGATCTGGGGGAGGCACAGGCCCGTCTTCTGTAAGGCATGGTCTCCCACGTTGCCAGCGGGCTGAAGGTGGGTCAGTGCATTGGGAATTCAGACCACCACCGGGACTCTCAGGGCATTTGTCCCCTCGCCCAGGGCTGGCTTCCTGGGCTTGTGACCCAGGCAGACCCAATGGGCACTGCGCCTAGTTCACTGCTCTGTCCAGGCATCGCAGTGTTGTTCATGACATGGAATCCTGCATTTAATTCTGCACTGGGACCCACAAAGTAGGTATCTGGTCCTACCCTCACTGGGATGCTAATTCCCTTCTTGTTATCCTGGGTTCCTCTGAGATATTCCCACCTGGACCTGTATTCTTTAATAATTGTCATCAGAGCCACTGTGTACAGTGGGGAAGTGCTCTAGGAAGCAGAGTCCGTGTCTTTTCATTGGCTGAGTCTTTTCTGAGAAGGGAGTCTTTTCTTTCCTTCTTTCTTGGGCTCTTCTGTCCTTACAGGGTGTGAGAGCGCCCCCTTCTGGTTCCCTGACTGTATCTCAATGAGGCTTCTGTTTATTCTTTTCTTTTTTTTTTTTTTTTTACTTTTTTTTAAATTTTATTTTATTTTTAAACTTTACATAATTGTATTAGTTTTGCCAAATATCAAAATGAATCCGCCACAGGTATACATGTGTTCCCCGTCCTGAACCCTCCTCCCTCCTCCCTCCCCATACCATCCCTCTGGGCCGTCCCAGTGCACTAGCCCCAAGCATCCAGTATCGTGCATCGAACCTGGACTGGCATCTCGTTTCATACATGATATTTTACATGTTTCAATGCCATTCTCCCAAATCTTCCCACCCTCTCCCTCTCCCTCTCCCACAGAGTCCATAAGACTGTTCTATACATCAGTGTCTCTATTGTTGTCTCTTACACAGGGTTATTATTACCATCTTTCTAAATTCCATATATATGCGTTAGTATACTGTATTGGTGTTTTTCTTTCTGGCTTACTTCACTCTGTATAATAGGCTCCAGTTTCATCCACCTCATTAGAACTGATTCAAATGTATTCTTTTTAATGGCTGAGTAATACTCCATTGTGTATATGTACCACAGCTTTCTTATCCATTCATCTGCTGATGGACATCTAGGTTGCTTCCATGTCCTGGCTATTATAAACAGTGCTGCGATGAACAATGGGGTACATGTGTCTCTTTCCCTTCTGGTTTCCTCAGTGTGTATGCCCAGCAGTGGGATTGCTGGATCATAAGGCAGTTCTCCACTATGGAGAACAGTGTGGAGATTCCTTAAAAAACTGTTTATTCTTTTCTTACAGAGTGAAGCTCAATCGCGTCAGACTCTTTGTGACCCCATGGGTTATACAGTCCGTGGAATTCTCCAGGCCAGAATACTGGAGTGGGTAGCCTTTCCTTTCTCCAGGGGATTTTCCCAACCCAGGGATAGAACCCAGGTCTCCCACATTGCAGGCGGATTCTTTACTAGCTGAGCCACCAGGGAAGCCCAGAGTTTCTTTACTTTCTTGTAAATGTATTTTCAAATTAGAAGATTTTTTTAAAAAGAAGAGTCATGAATAATTTTTCCTCACAAAGGGAAGATTAGGAAACAGAGTACAGAAAAAGTTCATCCATAATACTGCCACTGGAAGTGACCGCTGATAATAGGCTGACTCTTCTAATTATTAAAACTTAGGAAAACTTTTCTGAGCGCTGACTGTCCTGCTGGGGCTCGTCCATCCCACATGAACTAGCAGTCTTCTCCCCCCATGACGCTCCCGCTGCCCCAGCAGAGATGTCCCCTTCTCTCGGCTTCACCAAACATTCCACAGTTAACTCTTTTATTTTTTTAACTTTCTACTTTCTATAGGGGTTTGCAGACTAACAAACAATATTGTGACAGTTCCAGGTGAACGGCGAAGGGTCTCAGCCATGCATATACATGTACCCATTCTCCCCCAAACTCCCCTCCCATCCAACCTGCCACATAACATTTAGCTGAGTTCCATGGGCTACACAGTAAACCCTCATTGGTTATCCATTTTAAATACAGCAGAGTGTACATGTCCATCCCAAATTCCCAACTATTCCTTCTTCCCAACCTTCCCCAGCAACCATAAGCTAATTCTCGGATGCACAGTTGACTCTTGAGTAACGAGGATTTGAATTGTACAGGTCCATTTACACATAGAACTTTCTTCAATCATAGGCACTACAGTTATACATAACCCAAGGTTGGTTGAATCCATATATACGGGGAATCGTGGATACTGAGGGCCCACTCAGATTTCTGACTGTGCAGAGGGTCAGTGCCCCAACCCCCGAGCCCTTCAAGGACCAATTGTATATCATTCGCCTATTGTATCTTTTGTTTTCTTGTCTGTCTCTCTCCACTAAAAGGCAAGCCCTGTGAGAGGATTTCTTTTTACAGTAATGTACTCCAAGTGCTAAATTAGTCCTTGGATAAAGGTGGCAGAACAAGAAGCTAAACCAGGGACTTTGAATTCTCAGGGAAAATCATGCAAAGATGGAAAAGGAGAGGCAGTGTGACGTCACCAGAGCCCTTGAGTGCTGGGACCTGCACATGGTACCGGGGCCCCCAGGATGTGCGGGGTGGGGCGGTCTGCCTGCCGTAGAAGCAACAGTATTCTGAAGCCGAGGTGCTTATCAAAAGGCCAAGTTCTAACCCATCACCTCTAAACTTCATTTAGGCCTAAAACAAATGGGCATGAGAAGCAAAAATCTGCTGATGGGAAAAAAAATGCAGAACCTAAATGTTGAGAATTAATGTTTTATTTGGGGCATTACTGAGGACTTCAGCCTGGATACAGCCTCTCCGGTAGATCTGAGGACTGTCCTCAAAGGTAAGGGAGGAGCCAGGATATGTAGGTGCTTTTGCAAAACAAGCAAACAAACAAAAATGCCCAGGGAGTCAAACATCAAAAGATTACTGCCAACTAAAGGAAAACCAGATATCGCAAATTAATGAATTTGTCACTTTTCTATGTATGGGAAGATGCAAGAGTCTGGGCCTAATGCAATCACTCCTGTGATCAGCCCCTTACCTGGCAGAGCCCATATCCTCTTTTTTTCTCCATCCTGAACCCCGTCAGGGTGCACTGTCAGGGGTGGCTGATGGTTTGATGGCCGCAACCAAATCCCAGATTGCAGAGACCCGGAGATGACCTGAGGGTTTTTTATTTGGTAGGAATTTGTACCAGGTACCACAACCTGAGTACCTTAATAGAAAGCTACAATAGAAATTCCTGTTCTCTCAGTTCTGGAGGCCAGGAGTCTCAGACCAAGGTGCCAGAGAGGTTGGTGTCTTCTAAGGACTGTGGGGAGGGCCTGTCCCTTCCTCTCCCCAGGCTCTGGTGGTGTCCTGTCCATCTTTATGATTCCTTGGTTTATAAAACATCCCCACCTCCATCTCTGCCTTCACCTTCACCTGGAATCCTCCCAGTGAAGCTGTGTGTGTGTCCAAACTTCTCTTTCTAGAGACACCAGCCATCTCACGTTGCTGTTGTTGTTGAGCCACCCAGTCGTGTCCAACTCTTTGTGACCCCAGGGACTGCAGCACGCCAGGCTTCTCTGTCTCTCACCATCTCCCGAAGTTTGTCCAAGTTCATGTCCCTTGCGTCAGTGATGCCGTCCAGCCATCTCATCCTCTGACGCCCTCTTCTCCTTCTGCCCTCAATCTTTCCCAGCATTGGGAACTTTTCCAATGAGTCAGCTGTCAGCATCAGATGACCAGGGTACTAGAGTTTCAGCATCAGTCTTTCCAACATGTATTCAGGGTTGATGTCCCTTAAGGTTGACTGATTTGATCTCCTTGCAGTCCATGGGACTCTCAGGAGTCTTCTCCAGCACCACAGTTTGAAGGCATCAATTCTTCGGTGCTCCACCTTCCTTATGGTCCAGCTCTCACAACAAAGGACTGTACAGACCTTTGTTGGCAGAGAAATGTCTGCTTTTCAACTCACTGTCTAGGCTTGTCATAGCTTTCCTACCAAGAAGCAAACATCTTCTGACTTCATGGCTGCAGTCACCACCTGTAGTGATTTTAGAGGCCAAGAAAAGGAAATCTGACACTCTTTCTACATTTCCCCCCCTCTATTTGCCACGAAGTAATGGGACCAAATGCCATGATCTTAGTTTTTTTAATTTTTTAATATTTAGTTTTAAGCCAGCTCTTTCACTCTCCTCCTTCACCCTAATCAAGATGCTCTTTAGTTGCTCATCACTTTCTGCCATTAGGGTGATATCATCTGCATATCTGAGGTTGTTGATGTTTCTCTCACCTATCTTGATTCCAACTTGTAACTCATCCAGCCTGGCATTTCTCACGACGTGCTCAGCGTATAGGTTAAACAAACAGGGTGACAGCAGACAGCCTTGTCGTGCTCCTTTCTCAATCTTGAATCAATCAGTTGTTCCACGCAGGGTTGACTGTTGCATCTTGACCTGCATACAGGTTTTTCTGGAGAAGGTAAGATAGTCTGCTATTGCCGTCTGTCTATAAGAGCTTTTCACAGTTTATTATGATCCACACAGTCAAAGGCTTGGGCGTAGTCAAGAAACAGGTGGATGTCTCTCTAGAATTCCCTAGTTTTCTCTGTGATCCAGCGCATGTTGGCAATTTGATACCTGGTTCCTCTTCCTTTTCTAAAGCCAGCTTAGACATCTGGAAGTTCTTGGTTTGCATAAGGCTGAAGCCTAGCATGCGAGATTTTAAACATGACCTTATTAGCATGGGAGGCGAGTGCAATTGTCCCACGGTTAGCACATTCTTCAGTACTACCCTTCTTGGGGACTGGGATGAGGATTGACCTTTTCCAGTTCTGTGGCCACTTCTGGGTCTTCCAGATTTGCTGACATAATGAATGCAACACTTGATGGTATCATCCTTTGGGGCTCTGAATAGTTCTGCTGGAATTCCATAGCATCCTCTAACTTTATTAACAGCAGTACTTCCGAAGGTCCACTTAACTTTGCTTTGCAGAATGTCTGGCTCTGGGTAGCTGAACACACCATCGCAGCAGTCTGGTTCATTGGATCTTTCTTATACAGTTCTTCCAAGTATTCTTTCCATCTCTTCTTAATCTCTTTAGTGTCTACTAGGTCCCTACCATTTATGCCCTTTATTGTGCCCATCTTTGGGCAAAATATTCCCTTGATATCTCCAATTTTCCCCAAGAGATCTCTAGTCTTTCCCTTTCTGGTGTTTTCTTCTAGTTTTATACACCGTTCATTGAAGGCCTTCTTTTCTCTCCGTACTGTTCTTCAGAAATCTGCGTTTCATTGCATAAACTAGTCCTTTAGTTACTTAAATTAGTCCTTCCCTTTCTCCCTTGCATTTCAAGTCTCTTATTTCTTTAGCTAGGACTTCCCTGTAGCTCAGTTGGTTGAGAATCTGCCTGCAATGCAGGAGACCTGGGTTCAATCCCTGGGTCAGGACAATCCTCTGGAGAAGGGCATGGCAATGAACTCCAGTATTCTTGCCTGGAGAATCCCACAGACAGAGGAGCCTCCAATAACCAGTTTGCCTTCTTGCTTTCCTTTTTCTTTGGGATGGCTTTGTTTGCTGTGTCCTGTACGATATTACAGACCTCCATCCATAGTCCTTCAGGCACCCTGTCTACCAGACCTAATCCCTTGAAGGTATTCATTACCTTTGCTGCATATCCATAGGGGATCTGATTTAAGTCATACCTGGCTGGCCTACTGGTTTCCCTCACTTTCTTTAAGTCTGAATTTTGCTATGAGAAGTTGATGATCTGAGCCATAGTCAGCTCCAAGTCTTGTTTTTGCTGACTGTATACAGATTCTTCATCTTCAGCTACAAAGAATGTAGTCAATTTGATTTCGGTATTGACCATTTGGTGATGTCCATGTGTAAAGTCATTTCTTGTGTTGTTGAAAAAGGGTCTTTTCTCTTATACTGCATTCTCTCGGCAGAATTCAGTTAGCCTTTATTCTGCTTCATTTTGTTCTCCAAGGCCAAACTTGCCTGTTACTCCCAGCATCTCTTGATTTCCTACTTTTGCATACCAATCCCCAGTGATGAATAAAATATCTCTTTTCTGGTATTAGTTCTTCGAGTTCTTCTAGGTCTTCATAGAATGGATCAACCTCAGCTTCTTCAGCATTGGTAGTAGGGGCATAGATTTGGATTACTGTGGTATTGAATGGCTTGCCTTGAAAACGAACCAAGATCGTTCTGTCATTTTTGAAGTTGCACCCAAGTACTGCATTTTGGACTCTTTTTTTTTTTTTATTGTAAGGGCTACTCCATTTCTTCTATGGGACTCTTGCCCACAGTATTATACATAATGGTCATCTGAATTAAATTTACCCATTCCCATCCATTTTAGTTCACTGATTCCTAAGATGTCAATGTTTTTTTACCATCTCCTGCTTGACTAGGTCCAATTTACCTTGATTCATGTTCCTAACATTCCAGGTTCCTATGAGATACTGTTCCTTGCAGCATCAGGGTTTACCTTCATCACCAGCCTCATCCACAGCTGAGCATCATTTCCGAGCATCATTTCTGAGCATCGTTTGGCCCAACCGCTGCACTCTCTCTGGGACCGTTTGTAGTTATCCTCCACTCGTGCCCAGTAGCGCATTGGACACCTTCCACCCTGGGGAACTCGTCCTTTGGCGTCAAACCTTTCTGTCCGTTCCTGAGGTTCCCACAGGAAGTGCACTGGGGAGGTTTGCCTTCCCTCCTGCAGTGGACGACGTTTTGTCAGAACTCCCACTATGACCCGTCCGTTGTGGATGGCCCTGCATGACACGGCTCATAGCTCCGTGGAATTACGTGAGCCCCTTTCCACAAGGCAGTGATCCATGAAGGGCATACCGCGTCAGGCCCACCAGGGAACCTTATCCTTTTCTCCTTTGCCTTTTGCTTCTCTTCTTTTTTTTTTTAAAATTAATTTATTTATATTAATTGGAGGCTAGTTACTTTACAATATTGTGATGGGTTTTGCTATACATTGACATGAATCAGCCATGGGTATGCACGTGTCCCCCATCCTGAACTCCCCTCCCACCTCCTTCCCCACCCCATCCCTCAGGGTCATCCCAGTGCACCAGTCCTGAGTACCCTGTCTCATGCATCGAACCTGGACTGGTGATCTAGTTCACATATGGTAAAATCTATGTTTCAATGCTATTCTCTCAGATCATCCCACCCTCGCCTTCTCCCACAGAGTCCAAAAGTCTGTTCTTTACATCTGTGTCTCTTTTGCTGTCTTGCATATAGGGTTTTCATTATCATCTTTCTAAATTCCGTATATATGCGTTAATATACTGTACTGGTGTTTTTCTTTCTGACTTACTTCACTCTGTATAATAGGCTCCAGTTCATCCACCTCATTAGAACTGATTCAAATGCATTCTTTTTAATAGCTGAGTAATACTCCATTGTGTATATGTACCACAGCTTTCTTATCCATCCGTCTGCTGCTGGACATCTAGGTTGCTTCCATGTCCTGGCTATTGTAAAGCTTCTCTTCTTTTCTCAACTATTTGTAAGACCACCTCAGACAGCCATTTAGCCTTTTTCATTTCTTTTTTCCTGGGGATGGTTTTGACCGTGTGGATTACAACAAACTGTGGAAAATTCTTCAAGAGATGGGAATACCAGACCTGCCTCCTGAGAAACCTGTATGCAGGTCAAGAAGCAAAAATTAGAATCAGACATGGACCAATGGACTGGTTCCAAATTGAGAAAGGAGTTTGTCAAAGTTGTATATTGTCACCCTGCTTATTTAACTTATATGCAGAGTACATTATGCAAAATGCCAGGCTGGATGAAGCACAAGCTGGAATCAAGATTGCCGGGAGAAATATCAGTAACCTCAGATGTGCAGATGACGCCACCCTTATGGCAGAAAGTGAAGAAGAACTAAAGAGCTTCCTGATGAAAGTGAAAGAGGAGAGTAAACCCAGTAAACAAATTCCTTCCACACAGGAATTTGGCGGGGACACAAGTCAGTGCTTAACACAGGCCTAGCTCTTCAGGGAAACTGTATCTTCAAGACGAACGCTGCCTGAGGCGGCTGTGAGTCAGTGTGGATCGGCTACGATGGGGAAAGCCTTGGGCCCTGCGGTCCTGGCCCCCTCTACATCCCCTTCCTGCTTTTGTCTGTGGAAAAATCTGAGCCAAGGAGTAAGTTTAACCAGAGAAGTGAGAATGTGCAGAAACAAAGGAGAACAGTCAAAGAAAGAAAGAAAGTGAAGTCGTTCAGTCGTGTCCGACTTTGCGGCCCCATGGACCGTAGCCTGCCAGGCTCCTCCATCCAGGGGATTTTCCAGACAACAGCACTGGAGTGGGGTGCCATTGCCTTCTCCAGGCAAAGGAGACCAAATAATAATAACGTAGTCATTAAGCAAGTCAAGGATCTTTAGTTCCTCCTCAAGGGCTATAGTAAACATCCTGAGCCGTCTCCTGAGAGCTGTCTTATAGATGCTAAAACTCCCACCAGGTGGAAGAAGCTAACCAAGAAGGTGACCAGTCTGTACCTATGACATAAGCGTCCACAGTTCCAAGATTTGGCTTCAGAGAAAGGGAAACAAACCAACCACAGAACTGAAGAGGAACACCTTGTTGTTGGTCAGTAACTAAGTCACGTCCAACTCTGTGATACTGTGGACTACAGCATGCCAGGATTCCCTGTCCTTCACTGTCTCCTGGAGTTTGCTCAAATTCATGTCCATTCAGTCAGTGATGCTACTGAACCATCTCATCACCTGTCATCCCCTTCTCCTGCTCTCAATCTTTCCCAGCATCAGGATCTTTTCCAATGAGTCAGCTCTTTGCACCAGTTGCCCAAAGTATTGGAGCTTCAGCTTCAGCTTCAGCATCAGTGTTTTCAATGAATATTCAGGGTTGATTTCCTTTAGGATTGACTGATCTGATCTCCTTGCAGTCCAAGGGACTCTCAGCACTACAGTTTGAAGTATAAGTTCTTCAGCTCTCAGCCTTCTTTATGGTCCAGCTCTCACATCTGTATATGACTACTGGAAAACCCATAGCTTTGACTATAGAAAATAAAGAAGAAAGCTGCTCAGTCATGTCCAACTCTTTGAGACCCCATAGACTATAGAGTCCATAGAATTCTCCAGGCCAGAATACTGGAATGGGTAGCCTTTCCCTTCTCCAGGGCATCTTCTCAACCCAGGGATCAAACCCAGGTCTTCTGTATTACAGGCAGATTCTTTACCAGCTGAGCCACGAGGGAAGGCTTTGTGGGCTCCTAAAACAGTAAAGATAAAATGTTCCTAAAACAATCAAGATGATGCTGGTTAAACCATTGATGACCAATTTCAAGATGGTTCTGAGAGCTGACATATATGTTTACACATGTAACGCTTTTCCTCTCTATAAAAGCCCATATCTGATTGTTCTCAGGAGTCTGGCTTTGGACAGGCAGCTGTCCTCTGCAACCCTGTCCCACCCATTTGCCGGCATCCAACATAAAACAAACTCCTTTCCACCAACATCTCCTCTTTATTGTCTTTCAAGTGCCGAGCAGCTGGACCTCGGTTCCATAACATCCTGACCGTTGTTTGGGGGTTTGTTTAGTTTTGGGTAAAGTAAATTCCTGATAACCTTAGAGATTGATACCCTCTGATTGCCAGCCACCCACTTCAAAGACCACTGTCTAGAATAAACACCTTGCCAGCCACATGACTACATAAAGGGCCATATGCCTCCCCTCACTAAGACGCCTTTGTATTGGAGATTTGGGGTAATTTGAGTGTTTTGGGCCACACGCTGTTCCTCTTCCCATGCTTTACACTGACACTCACGTGGTTTACATTCACCAATAAAGGGTGAGCACACAAAACCCTAGGCCCCACCTTCGATCCCAATAAAAGCGGAACCCCAGACCTGAGATCTCCAGCTTTCTCTCTACTCTGACCTCCCTGTGGGGTCCTGGGTGCGCCGTGTAACTTCCAGGTCCTGTAAGTAATAAGCCTTTATTCTTTCAAAGTTCTCTGATGATTATTGCTGAAGGGCATCTTGCAGTAGTAACAACCCTACAGTCTTGTCCAGCCACGGCCCTAGCTATTGAGAGGTTGAGATCAGCATGCAACAGTTTTTCCCAGTCACTGATCTCAAGGACCAGTGGTTTAACACAATAAACTTGTATTTCTCATGCAGACAAAGATCACTGAGGGTCTGCGGGCCTTTCTCTGATGGGTGTCCTCCATGCTGTGACTCAGGGACCCAAGCTGCCCCCAGCTTTTGGTCCCATCCTGAGGGGCACAGAAACACTGGGGCATGGTGCCCATATTTACTTCACTGCAGCCTGGCAGTGGCCCTCAGCACTGATGCCCACATCTTCTTAGCCAGATTCAGTCTCCTGGGCCTAACCTGGAGGGGGGCCTGGGGAATGTGGGGGTGCAAGGAGAAGGCAGAATGATGATGGGCAACATAGCCATGCCACTCTGGCTTTTGAGGGGATGGGTGTTGGAAAGTGTTAGCTGAAGGCCTTGGGAGCTGAATTCAAGCACTATGAAAGGGCTGGAAAAGAGTTTCAGAAGTGCAAACTAGAGTCACTGTCTGCCTGAGACTGAAAAAGAAGAACAGATCCAAGGAGACTCAACCAGCTCCATCTGCAAACAGGTGCGGACAGGAGACAAGGTGGCAGCTGTGCATGGAGGGGAAATCCCAGGGCAGCCTCTGGCTTTCTCCAGAGGGCGGGGGGATGGGGGAAGGGAATAATATAGAGAGGCGAGAGGAGAGGGTGGAGGCGCTGGCCCCAGTCGGAGGAGGGGACCACCTGCTCCCCTGCAGTCCGTTCCCTGCTGGGGTCCCCGGGGCCCCCGGGGCCCCCAGTGTCCCAGGTCACAGGACAAGTTCTCATCGCCTCCTGAGAGGCTTACATGATTCCTCCCACTTTGAAGAGCCTTAGTACGTACTTCCTGTGAATGACTGGCTTATGGAATCAATGAATACCAGTACATACCATGTTTCTTATCCCCAGACGGCCGGCTTAGCAGCAGAAAGGAAAAATCCTTGGTCAGCAGCAGATGGCCCTTGCCCTCTCCTGGAAGTGGGTTCAGGAGGGTCACACCCAGACCTGGTTAGGGGAATTTATTCACTCAGGAGGGACACCCACAGGAAAGATGACAAAATAATCCACAATTTTGGCATCAGCTAATGGCACATGAGGATGGATAAACCTCAGCTCTATAAGGCCAACTGAGAGGAAAAAGAGAGGGTCGCCTAGGGTGAGGGAGATGCCAAACTCTGAGACCAATAACGGGCTGTACACCCACCCTATTTCCCACCCCACCAACCCCCAAGCTTCCAGAGGGATCAGCTATTTAACTGGAGCTCAGAATAAACAAGGCGATTTTAACTTGGAATCCTCTGAGAAGTAAATAGCCAGAAATGAATACTCAGTCCCTGATCACTGGCTAAGTTCAAGAGTGGCTATAGTGTGTGTGTGTGTGTGTGTGTGTGAGTGTGTGTGTGTGTGTGTAAGGCATGTGCATGCACATGCAGGCACCCACGAGCACAGGCCTGCACGTGCCTGATTTGGTATGACAAGAGGGTATGTGTGCACAGGTGTGTTGTGTTGGAACTTGAATATATTCTTTAAAGAATGCCCACACTCGTAGATGAGCATAGAGTATGTGTGTGTGTATTCATGAGGTGTGTGTGAGTGTGTGTTTGTGCATATACAAGTGTAAGGGTAAAAGAGATGGTGCTGCTTTAGTTCTGGAGAAAAACACTTCGGATCCAACCCCATGAGCAGAATTCCCAAGCCTTGACTCCAGTGTGGGGGTGCGTAAGCTACATACGCTGGGGGACACACAGCCTACGACTTCTGGGGTCTCCCAGTTTGGTGGAATGGCCTGGTCACAGCCTCCCCGGAACTCTCAGGAGGGTGAGGAGCACAGAGGTCTCAGCAGCGTACCACAGGGGAGAGGTGGTCTCGCCCAGCGAGTCGTGTAACAAAGCTGGGAGGTGCCCCCTGCACGCGTCCTGCATGCCCGATGAAGGCAGTCACGCTGGACCCACCTGGGATGGAAGAGCGTGTTTGCGATCTCCTTTAAAGACTCTCTTCATCAAGATCGTTGAATGTGAACAGGACAGCAGGGGCTGGGGCAGAGGCTGGACTGCCTGTTAGAGAATCTAGGCTGGTCTGTCTGTATCTCTCCCCACAGAACCCTCAGCATGAAGACCCTCCTGCTGCTGGCAGTGATCATGGCCATCGGTAAGACTTGAACCTGACCTCTGGCCACAAGAGGCACAGCCCAGGGAGGGAGGCACCCTCCTCCCCCAGCTTCCCTTCCCACCGCATCTGGCCCTCTCTCAGAAGTGGGGGCAAGGGGTGGCAGGGAGAGGCAGAGGAAGGAGCTCGTAGGGTCCCAGGCCCCATCATCAGCTGCTGTCCTTCCAGGCCTGCTGCAGGTCCATGGAGGTTTGGCAGATTTCCAGAAAATGATCAAGTTCACGACAGGAAAGGAACCTGCGATCAGTTATGGCTTCTATGGTTGTCACTGTGGTGCGGGTCACAGAGGAACCCCCAAGGATGCAACAGATTGGTGAGGCCACCCCCAGCCCTCCCTGCCCTCTGCCCACTTGTGGCCCCAATGTGGGTGGGAGCTAAAGCCTCCTGCTTTAGTCCCATCAGCATAGAACCCAGGAAGTCCCGGCCTAAAAAGCAGCCAGCTTGTTGGAAACTCTGCTGTAAACTATTCCAATGTCCCAGAGCCAAGGGGCTGAGACCACAGGGCGCTGGGCTCCCTGGAGCTTCTGGGAGTCAGCCCCAATAGCTCAGTCTTGTCACAGGTGTTGCAGGGTACATGACTGTTGCTATGAAAACCTACGGAAACGCGGATGCCGCACCAGCTCCCAGAGCTACAACTTTATTTTCCAACGGGGCCAAATCGTTTGTGGTAAGAAAAGAGACCTACAACACTACCCAGCCTCTCCTGTTTATCTTACTGAGTGTCCGCTGGGCCAGGCACTGCGCTGGGCATCCAAGCTAGAAAAAAGGGACTGTGTCCCTACCGCAAGGAGTTCCTGGTGGACTGAGAAGAAAAGAAAATCAAAATCTAACATGATAGTCTCAGATGGGAAGTAAGAAAAAGGTCAGGGCTCTGAACACAGCCTGAGAGTCATGGAAGCCTGGAAGCTTCCTGAAAGTGGTGATCTCCAAGCTGAGTCTTCAAGGCTGAGAGGGGTCGGAGGAAGGAACATTGGGAGCATCCCTACAAGAGGATACATCAGGGACAAGGGGCTAGAGGGAACTGCAAGAATTCTGTGCTGCTAAAAGAAAAGGTGAGGATGAGACAGGGTGGTGAGTGATGATGCTGGAGAGACAGGAAGGGGCTAGGTCAAGTCTCCAGGCCATATTGTATTTAGATTATGTCCTAAAGAATTAGGGAGCTCTTAACGAAAGGAGTAGTATAATCATACTTGCATCTCACACTTACTCTGTCTGAGGGTAGATGCTGACAGATGAAACTGGCGGGGTGCGGGGAGGGGAGGGTGGGGGGGGGGCATTGTCATGATGCAAAGGAGAGACAGCAAGCTCTTGAGCTTTAGCAATGGTGGGTCAGGATGCAAGGGGTGGAGAGTGCCATCGAGATGCATTTGAGATCGGATTGGTAGAGCTTCGTGGTGGACTGGTTATGGTGCCTGGGAGCTGCTGCGTTGGTTATACCATTTTGTGGATGGTTCTACCAAGGAGGGCCTGGTAGGAGAGGGCAGGAGGCATTCCATTTGGAGCGTGTTGAGTTTGGAAGCTTCCAGAACATCCAGGGAGATAGGCAGAAGGCAGCTGGATGAAGGAACTGGCAGCTCCAGGGAGAGTCTGGACACAGATGCAGGAGGCGGCCGCAGAGAGAGGAGAGTTGGAGGTACCCACTCATTTGGTGTTTAAAGGCCCAGAAAGGAGACAAAGGAGGGACAGTCAGAGAAGGAAGGGAGGAGACAAGAAGGCTGAGGAGTGGGCCAGGAGGAGAGGATTAACAGCAGCCGATTTCACAGAGGGGTCCTCCAGGATGAGGGCTGACCGAGTTACTTCGGTTTAGAGGCAGAAAGACCACTGAGGACCTCAGTGGGAGTTGCTCCCATGGATCTGTAGGGCAAAGCCAGATTAGAGCGGATTGGAAGGTGGGTGGGAAGTGAAGAGAGGTCGTGAGTGTAGACAAAGTTCTGGAGCAAGTTTGGCTTTGGAGGGGAGGAGAGAGATGGGTGGTGGCTTGAAGGAATTGCCTAGTGCCCCAGACCTACTGACCCATGAGTGAGATTTTGAAAACCCACGGACTATTCCTCAACAGCCTGAGGTCTCTAAGATCAGAAATCATGTCTTCCCATCATGACCTTCCACAGGGCTCTGTGGCTTTAGCAGGCTCTGGGTGTCAAGCAACAAGATGCCCACCTAACAGAGGCTCAGAGAGTGAGGAAGTCTGACTCACCTGTAACAGAGTCTGGGAGAGGGCAGTGCCAGGGCGGGGGCAGCTTCTCAGCTATGTTGCCAGGGATCCAGTCCTTTCCCAACCTTCTGCTCTGCCACACTGGCTGTGTGATTCCAAGGCACTTCTCTAGGGCTTCACTCTACAGAAGAGGCTTTCCTTTTGCACATCTTTCTTTTTGAGAGAGGAAATTCATCCTTCCTAGAAGTGTCCAGCAGACTTTCCCTTGTGGCTCATTGGTCAGGGCAAGAGCACATGCTCCCTGGACACTCATAACTACAGAGGAAACAGGGATGACCATGACTGGCTTTCACCCATCAAGACCCATTCCCAGACCTCAGGAGCCAGGGGCTATGCACCTGAACACATCTGCTGGGGAGAAGAAAGAGACAGTGTCTAACAGCAAGGCTTTTCACAGCATCCCAGTGCATGACTGTTGGTGTCCCCATGAGACAGGGTGTGGGCTTCCTGAGGGCAGGAGTTCTGTCTCCCCATCAGTCAGAAATATCTGGACACTGGTGCTTGTCTCAAACTAGAAACTGGGAAAACAGGGGCTGTGTCTTCTCCCCTAGAATTCACACAAGAATCCATAGAATTTTAACATACCCCCATCCTGCATTTATTTTATTGTGATTTCAGGCGATCAGGACTACTGTAAGCGTCGGCTGTGTCAATGTGATAAAAGAGCTGCCGATTGTTTAGATAAAAACCTGAAGACCTACAATAAAAACCTCCAATACTACAACAACCTTCTGTGCTTTGGGAGTACCCCCAAGTGCTGAAAAGCCTTCATCCTGGAAGCCCTGCCAACCAATGCCGAGTTTCCTTCTCTAGCACCTCACTTCCTACCCTAGCCACGTTCACCAGCAAATGACAGAAAAACCCCTCTCCCACCCTAGAGACCAGCCAGGAGCCCTTCTCCTCCCCAGACTGAAGCTTTCTATCCAGAATGAGAAGCTCAAAGTTCTGGCATGATGCTGGCTCCTTCCCCCTGCTTCCTTGGGCAGCCAGAGACTTTTTCCCAACTCCTACTCTTGAATCAAGTCCAACGTCATGTTTAACCACAGCAGCTACATTCCTGGTTGGCTCTTCCGAATAAAGCAATTCATTTGGCAAACTGTGTGTGTGTGCGGGGGGGAGGGGGGGTGATCACAGGCACTTCTAGTGTAAGAATAAACTAGTACAAGAGAGTAGAGTATACGGGGTTAGAAATACAGACTTTGTACCAGACAGGCTGAGTCAAATCCCCAGCACCACCACTTCCCTAAGCCTTAACACCCTCATCTAAATAGAGATCACTTTGGTGCCAAGTTCATGGGCTTGAGGGAAAAACAAAGCGATAATGGGTGTAAAGTACCAGCTCTAGCTTGTCTCCATCTGTCCTTATTATTACAAGTAAAACCCAGCCTTCCACCTCTCCCACCTTGGATAAGAGCAGCTCCTGCTGGCCTGTTGGGAAAGAACAGAAGCATTGTTCCTGGTGTCTGGGGGCCTATAGTCCAAGCCTCCTGTGAGATACATTCTTCTCCTATGTTGCTGGCCCAGAGATGGGTCAGTGTAACGCTGGCCACCAGTGGGACTCTCAGGGCACTTGCTCCCTTGCCCAGGGCTGGCTTCCTGGGCTTGTGACCCAGGCAGAGTCCCAGTGGGCACTGCACCTAGTCTACGGCTCTGTCCCAGCCATCGCAAAATTGTTAATGATGTAGAATCCAGCATTTTACTCTGTACGGGGACCCTCAAATTACGTAGCTGGTCCTGCCCTCACCTGGATGCTAGTCCCCTCTTGTCATCCAAGGCTCCTCTGAGATATTCCCCCCTGGGCCCAGACACATCTAATTCTTTAATAATCATCATCGGAGTTGCTGGCTGTGGGTCCCACAAAGGCACGGGGCTTACGGGGCATGGATAGAAGCTGAACTTTAGCAAGTTCTGCATTCACCCAGAGAGACTGCCTTCTGTAATTCACCTTCTAAGAGTGGGACCCTTTTTGTAATTCTGCAGAAAGAGGCTACCCTTGCTAGTTGTAGCCCTGATGCTGTTTACTCTCACTCATAATAAGAGACTGGCAAATGAAGTCTCCACTGAGACACCATTTTTATTTATTCAGTTCAGTTCAGTCACTCAGTCGTGTCTGACTCTTTGCGACCCCATTGACTGCAGCACATCAGGCCTCCCTGTCCATCACCAACTCCCAGAGCTTCCTCAAACTGATGTCCATCAAATCGGTGATGCCATCCAACCATCTCATCCTCTGTCATCCCCTTCTACTTCTGTCTTCAATCTTTGCCAGCATCAGGGTCTTTTCCAATGAGTCAGTTCTTCGCATCAGATGGCCAAAGTATTGGAGTTTCAGCTTCAGCATCTGTCCTTCCAATTAATATTCAGGACTGATCTCCTTTAGGATGGACTGGTTGAATCTCCTTGTTGTCCAAGGGACGCTCAAGAGTCTTCTCCAACACAACAGTTCAAAAGCATCAATTCTTCAGTGCTCAGCTTTCTTTATGGTCCAACTCTCACATCCATACATGACTACTGGAAAAACCATAGCTTTGACTAGACAGACCTTTGTTAGCAAAGTAAAGTGAAAGTGAAGTCTCTCAGTCATATCCAACTCTTTGCAATCTCATGGACTATAGCCCACCAGGCTCCTCCATCCATGGGAATTTCCAGACAAGAGTACCGGGGTGGGTTGGCATTTCCTTCTCCAGGGGATCTTCCTGACCCAGGGATCGAACCCAGGTCTCCCACATTGTTGGTGGACGCTTTACAGTCTGAGCCACCAGGGAAGTCTGGCAAAGTAATGTCTCTGCTTTTTAATATGCTGTCTAGGTTGGTCATAGTTTTTCTTCTAAGGAGGAAGCATATTTTAATTTCATGGCTGCAGACACCAAATGCAGTGATTTTGGAGCCCAGAAAAATAAAGTCTCTCCCTGTTTCCATTGTTTCCCCAACTATTTGCCATGCAGATGGGACCTGATGCCATGATCTTAGTTTTCTCAATGATGAGTTTTAAGCCAACATTTTCACTCTCCTCTTTCACTTTCATCAAGAGGCTCTTTAGTTCCTTGCTTTCTACCATAAGGGTGGTGTCATCTGCATATTGGAGGTTATTGATATTTCTCCTGGCAATTTGATTCCAGCTTGTGCTTGCTTCATCCAGCCTGGCATTTCCCATGATGTACTCTGCATATAAGTTAAATAAGCATGGTGACAATATACAGCCTTAATGTACTCCTTTCCCTATTTGGAACCAGTCTGTTGTTCCATGTCATTTTAACTGTTGCTTCTTGACCTGCATACAGATTTCTCAGGAGGCAGGTCAGGTGGTCTGGTATTCCCATCTCTTTCAGAATTTTCCAGTTTGTTGTGATCCACACAGTCAAAGGCTTCGGCATAGTCAATAAAGCAGAAGTAGATGTTTTTCTGGAACTCTCTTAATTTTTCAATGATCCAGAATGTTGGCAATTTGATCTCTGGTTCCTCTGCTTTTTCTCAATCCAGCTTGAACATCTGGAATTTCACAGTTAATGTACTGTTGAAGCCTGGCTTGGAGAATTTTGAGCATTACTTTGCTAGCATGCAAGATGAGTGCAATCGTGCAGTAGTTTGAGCATTCTTTGGCATTGCCTTTCTTTGGGATTGGAATGAAAATTGACCTTTTCCAGTCCTGTGGCCACTGCTGAGTTTTCCAAGCTTGCTGGCATATTGAGTGCAGCACTTTCACAGCATCATCTTTCAGGATTTGAGATAGCTCAACTGGAATTCCATCACCTCCACTAGCTTTGTTCATAGTGATGCTTCCTAAGGCCCTCTTGACATCACATTTCAGGATGTCTGGCTCTAGGTGAGTGATCACACCATCGTGGTTATCTGGATTGTGAAGATCTTTTTTATATAGTTCTTCTGTGTGTTCTTGCCACCTCTTCTTAATATCTTCTGCTTCTGTTAGGTCCATTCCATTTCTGCTCTTTATCGAGTCCATCTTTGCATGAAATGTTCCCTTGGTATCTCTAATTTTCTTGAAGAGATCCCTAGTCTTTCCCATTCTATTGTTTTCCTCTATTTCTTTGCATTGATCACTGAGGAAAGCTTTCTTATCTCTCCTTGCTGTTCTTTGGAACTCTGCATTCAAATGGATCATTCCTTTTATCCTTTGCCTTTAGTTTCTCTTCTTTTCTCAGCCATTTGTAAGGCCTCCTCAGACAACCATTTTGCCTTTTTGCATTTCTTTTTCTTGCGGATGGTCTTAATCCCTGCCTCCTGTACAATGTCATGAACCTCTGTCCATAGTTCATCAGGCACTCTATCAGACCTAATCCTTTAAATCTATTTCTCACTTCTACTATATGACTGTAAGGGACTTGATTAAGATCATACCTGAATGGTTTGGTGGTTTTCCCCCACTTTCTTCAATTTCAGTCTGAATTTGGCAAAAAGGAATTCATGATCTGAGCCACAGTCTGCTCCCGGTCTTGTTTTTGCTGACTGTATAGAGCTTCTCCATCTTTGGCTGCAAAGAATATAATCAATCTGATTTCAGTATTGACCATCTGGTGATGTCCATGTGTAGAGTCTTCCCTTGTGTTGTTGGAAGAGGCTGTTTCTATGACCAGTGCATTCTCTTGGCAAAACCCTATTAGCCTTTGCCCTGCTTCATTCTGTATTCCAAGACCAAATTTGCTTGTTACTCCATGTAGCTCTTGACTTTCTACTTTTGTATTCCAGTCCCCTATAATGAAAAGGACATTTTTTTTTTTTTTTGGTGTTAGTTCTAGAAGTTCTTATAGGTCTTCATAGAACCATTCTACTTCAGCATCTTCAGCAGGGCACAGGGTTAGATTTCTGTGATATTGAATGGTTTCCCTTGGAAATGAACAGAGATCATTCTGTCATTTTTTAGATTGCATCCAAGTACTGCATTTCAGACTTGTGTTGACTATAATGGCCATTCCATTTCTTCTAAGGCATTCTTGCCCACAGTAGTAGATATAATGGTCATCTGAATTAATCACCCATTCCAGTTCATTTTAGTTTGTTGATTCCTAAAGTGTCGATGTTCACTCTTGCCATCTCCTGTTTGACCACTTCCAATTTTCCTTGATTCATGGACCTAACATTCCAGGTTCCTATGAAACATTGCTCTTTACAGCATCAGACTTTACTTCCATCACCAGTCACATCCACAATTAGGTGCTGTTTTTGCTTTGGCTCTGTCTGTTTATTCTTTCTGGAGTTATTTCTCCACTGATCTCCCGTAACATATTGGGCACCTACCGACCTGGGGAGTTCATCTTTCAGTGTCCTATCTTTTTGCCTTTTCAACTGTTCATGGGGCTCTCAAGGCAAGAATACTGAAGTGGTTTGCCATTCCCTTCTCCAGTGGGCCACATTTTGTCAGAACTCTCCACCATGACCCATCTGTCTTTTGTGGCATGGGTCATAGTTTCATTGAGTTAGACAAGGCTGTGGTCCATGTGATCAGTTTGGTTAGTTTTCTGTGACTGTGGTTTTCAGTCTGTCTGCCCTCTGATGGAGAAAGATAAGAGGCTCAAGGAAGCTTCCTGATGGCAGAGACTGAGGGGGAAATAGGGTCTTGTTCTGATGGTTGGGGCCATGCTCAGTAAATCTTTAATCCAATTTTCTGTTGATGGGCAGGGCTGTATTCCCTCCCTGTTGTTTGACCTGAGACTAAACTACAGTGGAGATAATGAAGATAATGGTGACCTCCTTCAAATGGTCCCAAGCATGCACTGCTGCACTCAGTGACCCCAACCCTGCAGCAGGCCACTGCCAACCCACGCCTCAACCAGAGACTCCTGGACACTCACAAGCAAGTCTGGGTCAGTCTCTTATGGGTCAGTCACTGCTCCTTTCTTCTGGGTCCTGGCACACAGAAGCTTTTATTTGTGCCCTCCAAGAGTCTGTTCCCCCAGGCCTGTGTAAGTTCTGGCGGCTCTATGGTGGGGTTAACGGCAACCTCCTCCAAGATGGCTTACGCCATTCCCAGGTCTACTTTTATTTACTAGAATGGATAAAAATCCAAAAGTATGACAATGCTCTATTGCCAAGGCTGTGTGGGGAATCAGCCCTCTCATGGATGGCTGGTGGGAGAGCGCAATGCCCACAGAGACTAAATTGCCAATATCTATCAAAATTAGATATGTAGTTGTTCTCTGGCTCAGCAAAGAACTTCTGGAAATATACCTTATGAAGGTTCACAAGCACATGCACAGTAATTTGTGAGCAACTTTCATCATTTCTACATTGTTCTTAATTGGGTTGGAAATATCCCCAAGTGTCCATGTAGATAGGAAGAGTTAGATAAACAAGGGTACAACTTCAAGTGGAATACAATATACCTGTTTAATGAGGGACATTTCCTCTGTTACAATACAGAAAATCTCCAGGATATGGTGGCAAGCAAAAAGAGCAGAGTGGGGGAATATAAATGGTGTGCTACATTTATGTAGGAAACACAAAACTATGTGTTTGCTAATATTGACATAAACATTTAAAGAAAAGACCAGAAGTTAATTTCAATGCTTGCCTGTAAAGAGCAGCACTGTCAGAGAGGGAAATGTGGTGGGCACAGAGGGGAGAGACCTCTCAATATATAATTTTTCATACTGTTTTGTTTTTTAGCAGTATGAATGTATTTCCCATTTAAAAATTAGCATCATCAAACACATACAAACATTTCTCTCCCTAAGACAAACACCAATTATTAGAGACAATATAGCCTAATCCAGGGATTGGAAAACAGCCTGACCAAATCTATCTACTGCCTGTTTTTGTACAGCTTGCAAGCAAAGAATGGTTTTTACATTTTTAAATGGTTGAAAAAACATCAAAAGAAGAATAATGTTTGTGATACATTAAAATGATATAAAATTTATATTTTAGTGGCAATAAATGTCTCATTTGGTTTCATTTTTTCCAAAATCCATTTCATATGGCTGCTTAGAGGTTACAACAGCACAGTTGAACAGCTGCAACAGAGAATGTGTGGCCTTCTGCAGGAAAAGCCTGCCAATCCTTAGTCAAATCTGGTGCTTCCCAAACTATCTTTGGTGAAAGACCAGACCTTTTGGTCTTTGATCTGCTCAGATTACTACTTTCACAAAATAAAACACTTACAAAATATAAACCCAAATGTTCTACTATTTGACTCAAATGAATATAAAATTCCTCTGTCAAATTGCCAAGACCAGATAGTTTCACAGGTGAATCTTACCAAACATTTATAGAAGAGTTAGTACTTATCCTTCTTAAACTATTCCAAAAAATTGAAGAGGAAGGTATACTTCTTTTTTTTTTTTTTAACTTTACAATATTGTATTAGTTTTGCCAAATATCAAAATGAATCCGCCACAGGTATACATGTGTTCCCCATCCTGAACCCTCCTCCCTCCTCCCTCCCCATACCATCCCTCTGGGTCATTCCAGTGCACCAGCCCCAAGCATCCAGTATCGTGCATTGAACCTGGACTGGTGATTCGTTTCATACATGATATTATACATATTTCAATGCCATTCTCCCAAATCTTCCCACCCTCTCCCTCTCCCACAGAGTCCATAAGACTGTTCTATACATCAGTGTCTCTTTTGCTGTCTCGTACACAGAGTTATTGTTACAATCTTTCTAAATTCCATATATATGCATTAGTATACTGTATTGGTGTTTTTCTTTCTGGCTTATTTCACTCTGTATAATAGGCTCCAGTTTCATCCACCTCATTAGAACTGATTCAAATGTATTCTTTTTAATGGCTGAGTAATACTCCATTGTGTATATGTACCAAAGCTTTCTTATCCATTCATCTGCTGATGGACATCTAGGTTGCTTCCATGTCCTGGCAATTATAAACTGTGCTGCGATGAACATTGGGGTACATGTGTCTCTTTCCCTTCTGGTTTCCTCAGTGTGTATGCCCAGCAGTGGGATTGCTGGATCATAAGGCAGTTCTATTTCCAGATTCTTAAGGAATCTCCACACTGTTCTCCATAGTGGCTGTACTAGTTTGCATTCCCACCAACAGTGTAAGAGGGTTCCCTTTTTTCCACACCCTCTCCAGCATTTATTGCTTGTAGACTTTTGGATCGCAGCCATTCTGACTGGCGTGAAATGGTACCTCATAGTGGTTTTGATTTGCATTTCTCTGATAATGAGTGATGTTGAGCATCTTTTCATGTGTTTGTTAGCCATCTGTATGTCTTCTTTGGAGAAATGTCTATTTAACATACCTCAACATAATAAAAGCTATATATGACAAACCCACAGCAAACATTATCCTCAATGGTGAAAAGTTGAAAGCATTTCCTCTAAAGTCAGGAACAAGACAAGGTGCCCACTTTCACCATTACTATTCAACATAATTTTGGAAGTTCTGGCCACAGCAATCAGAGCAGAAAAAGAAATAAAAGGAATCCAAATTGGAAAAGAAGAAGTAAAACTCTCACTATTTGCAGATGACATGATCCTCTACATAGAAAACCCTAAAGACTCCACCAGAAAATTACTAGAACTAATCAATGATTATAGTAAAGTTGCAGGATACAAAATCAACACACAGAAATCCCTTGCATTCCTATACACTAATAATGAGAAAACAGAAAGAGAAATTAAGGAAACAATTCCATTCACCATTGCAACGGAAAGAATAAAATACTTAGGAATATATCTACCTAAAGAAACTAAATACCTATATGTAGAAAACTATAAAACACTGGTGAAAGAAATCAAAGAGGACACTAATAGATGGAGAAATATACCTTGTTCATGGATTGGAAGAATCAATATAGTGAAAATGAGTATACTCCCCAACGCAATTTATAGATTCAATGCAATCCCTATCAAGCTACCAAAGGTATTCTTCACAGAGCTAGAACAAATAATTTCACAATTTGTATGGAAATACAAAAAACCTCAAATAGCCAAAGCTATCTTGAGAAAGAAGAATGGAACTGGAGGAATCAACCTACCTGACTTCAGGCTCTACTACAAAGCCACAGTCATCAAGACAGTATGGTACTGGCACAAAGACAGAAATATAGATCAATGGAATAAAATAGAAAGCCCAGAGATAAATCCACACACATATGGACACCTTATCTTTGACAAAGGAGGCAAGAATATACAATGGATTAAAGACAATTTCTTTAACAAGTGGTGCTGGGAAAACTGGTCAACCACTTGTAAAAGAATGAAACTAGAACACTTTCTAACACCATACACAAAAATAAACTCAAAATGGATTAAAGATCTAATGTAAGACCAGAAACTATAAAACTCCTAGAGGAGAACATAGGCAAAACACTCTCCGACATACATCACAGCAGGATCCTCTATGACCCACCTCCCAGAATATTGGAAATAAAAGCAAAACTAAACAAACGGGACCTAATTAAACTTAAAAGCTTCTGCACAACAAAGGAAACTATTAGCAAGGTGAAAAGGCAGCCTTCAGAACAGGAGAAAATAATAGCAAATGAAGCAACTGACAAACAACTAATCTCAAAAATATACAAGCAACTCTTACAGCTCAACTCCAGAAAAATAAATGACCCAATCAAAAAATGGGCCAAAGGTATACTTCTAAACACATTCTATGAGACCAGCAGCATCTCCCTGATACCAAAACCCAACAACGATATAACAAAAAGAGAAAATTACAGGCAAATGTCACTGATGAACATAGATGCAAAAATCCTGAACAAAATATTTGCAAGCTGAATTCAATAAAACATTTAAAAGATTATACACAATGATCAAGTGGAATTTATCACAGGGATGCAAGGATAGTTCAATATTTGAAATTCAAAGGAGGTGATATACCATATTAACAATTGAAGAATAAAAATCATATGATCATTTTAATAGATGCATTAAAACCTATTGACAAAAGTCAACATTGATGATTTAAAAAAAAAACTCTCCACAAAGTGGGCATAGAGGGAACATACCTCACCATATTGATGCTTTTGACTGTGAACAATTGACGCTTTTGAACTATGGTGTTGGAGAAGACTCTTGACAGTCCATTGGGCTGCCAGGAGATCTAACCAGTCCATCCTAAAGGAAATCAGTCCTGAATATTCATTGGAAGGACTGATGCTGAAACTGAAGCTCCTATTCTTTGGCCACCTGATGCAAAGAAGTGACTCACTAGAAAAGACCCTGATGCTGGGAAAGATTGAAGGCAGGAGGAGAAGGGGACAACAGAGGATGATGAAAGATTGTTGCTGAGCTATGAAAGACGCTGGGATTCTTGGCCTCCGGAAGAGAGGAATTCAATCTGGGGCCAATAAGGCTTGATCACTCAGAGCTTTTGTGTGATAAAGTCTTATTAAAGTATAAAAGAGATAGAGAAAGCTCCTGACATCTACACCAGAAGGGGGCAGAAAGAGTGCCCTGCTAGGCTTTAGCAGGAAGTTATATACCTACTAGCAGGCTGCTAATTAGAGAAAGGAAATGCCTCAAAACTCAGAGTGGCACCAGGCCCCTCACCTACAACATGCATTTTGAGATAACATTGGCACTAGGTGAGTCATCCCAGGCCATAAAACGATTGACATGAATCTTGAAGAAAGGCAGGTTTCTAAGCAAATGCATAGTCTCACTAACATAGCTTAAGGGAACATTTGCAAGAGTGAAACATACTGGTTTGTTGAGTAAAACATACTGGCTTGTTGAGTAAAACATACTGGCTTGTCAAGTCAGTTCTCAGTCTTAGGTGCAGCCAACCTGAAGAAAGACAGAATCTAAAGTAGATACATAGCTCACTAACAGAGCTTAAGAAAAGCATTTCATAAGAAAAGCCTATTGCTTAGCGCAAAGTTTGAGAAAATTAAGCTCAGGAGGAACCAAGTGTCGTCATGCCAACCCAGAATTTTAAAAGAAACTTCCTCTTAATTTTGTATAGAGAATGGAAAAAAATCTGACACTTGCAGCCTATTTTCTCCATTTGGGGGCTCCTAGCCTTCCTGCCTGGAGAAGGCAATGGCACCCCACTCCAGTACTCTTGCCTGGAAAATCCCATGGATGGAGGAGCCTGGTAGGCTGCAGTCCATGGGGTCACTGAGGGTCAGACACAACTGAGCAACTTCCCTTTCACTTTTCACTTTCATGCATTGGAGAAGGAAATGGCAACCCACTGCAGTGTTCTTGCCTGGAGAATCCCAGGGACAGGGGAGCCTGGTGGGCTGCCGTCTATGGGGTCGCACAGAGTCAGACACAACTGAAGCGACTTAGCAACAGCATAGCAAAGCAAGCCTTCCTGCCTGTTACCTTCTCAATGAGATGGTTGGATGGCAACACCGACCTGATGGACATGAGTTTGACAAGCTCCGGGAGTTAGTGATGGACAGGGAAGCCTGGTGTACTGCAGTCCATGGGGTCACAAAGAGTCACACACGACTGAGTGACTGAACTTAACTGAACCTCAACATAATAATGGCCAAACCTACAGGGCTTTGCTGGTGGCTCAGTGGTAAAGAATCTGCTTGTTGATGCAGGAGATGCAAGTTCAATCCCTGGGTTGGGAAGATTCCCCTGGAGAAGAAAATGGCAACTCACTCCAGTATTCTTGTCTGGGAAATCTCATGGACAGAGGAGACTGGCAGGCTACAGTCCATAGGGTCTCAAACAAGTCGGGCAGGACTTAGCAACTAAACAACAAGAACAATGACAAACCTATAGCTAACATCATACTCAACAGTGAAAAGCTGAAAGTATTTCCTCTTAGATCAAGAATAAGACAAGGATGCTTACTCTCACTACTTTTGTTCAAAACAGTATTGGAAGTTCTAGCCACAGCAATCAGACAAGAAAAAGAAACAAAAGGAATTCAAACTGGAAAGGAAAAAGTATACTGTTATTGTTTGCACATGGCATGATACTGTATATAGAAAACCCTTAGGATCCCACAAAAAGAAACATCAAAACTAAGAAATGAATTCAGTGATGTTGCAAGATACAAATTAATGTGCAGAAATATGTTGCATTTCTATACACTAACAATGAACTATCAGAAAGAGAAATTATGAAAACCAATCCCATTTACAATTGCATCAAAAGAATAAAATACTTAGGAATAAATCTAACCAATGAGGTAAAAGACCTGTAGTCATAAAACTATAAGATAGTGATGAAAGAAATTGAAGATGACACAAAAAAAGGGGAAAATATATGGTGCCCACTGGATTGGAAGAATTAATATTACTAAAATGACCACAGTACTCAAGGCAACACAGAGAATCAATTCAATTCCTACCAGAACACCAATAGAATTTTTCGCAAAACTGGAACAAATAATTTTAAAATTTATGAAAAACACAAAGACTTTGAACAGTTAAAACAATCTTGAGAAAGAAGAACAAAGCTAGAGAAATCAGGTTCACTCATTTCAAACTATACTACAGTTATAGAAGGTAAACACCATATGTTCCCAAAATGTATGATACAGCACAAACACAGACTCATGTATCAGAGAGCCTAGGAGTGAAATTCCACTTATATGGGCAATTAATCCACAGTGGAGATGACAAGAACATATAATGGGGAAAAAAACTCTTCAATAAATGGTGCTGGGAAAACTGGACGGTTGTGTGCAGAATAATCAAACTGGACTACTCTCTGATACCATATACAAAAATAAACTTAAAATGAATTAAAGACTTAAATGTAAGCCCTGAAACCATACAACTCCTAGAAAGAAACATAGGCTGTATGCTCTTTGACACCAGTCTTAGCAACTTCTTTGGATCTGTCTCCTTGGGGGAGGCAAACAAAAGCAAAAATAAATAAATATCAGACTGAAAAGCTCTTGCACTGCAAAGGAAACTATCAACAAGATGAAAAGGCAGCCAACTGAATGGGAGAAGATGTTTGCAAATGACGTACCTGATAGGGAGTTAATATCTGAAATATACAAAGAACCCATAAGACTCAACGTCATAGAAAACAACCTGATTTAAACACGGGCAGATAACATGAATAGACATTTTTCCAAAGAAAACATACAGACAGCCCACATCACTACTCATCACAAAAATGCAAAGCAAAACCACAGTGAGATATCAGTTTACATCTGCAGAATGACTGTTATCAGACAGACAGCAAATAACAGGCGTTGGTGAGGATGCAGTGAAAAGGGAACACTTCCACATGCTGATGGGCATGCACATTGGTGCAGCTACTATGGAAAATAGTACGCAGGTTCTTCAAAATATTAAAAATAGAGCTACCATACAATCCAGCAATTTCACTTCTGGGTATTTTTCTGAAGAAAACAAAATGACTAATTTGAAAAGATATTTCCATCCCTATGTTTATTGCAGCAGTGCTTACAATAGCCAAGAGACGGAAGCAACCAAAGTACCCATCAAGAGTTGAGTGGATAAAAAGGATACAGTTTACTCGTACAATGGAATATTATTTGGCCTTAAGAAAGAATCTTCCTATTTCCGACAACATCGATGAACCTAGAGGGTATTATGCTAAGTGAAATAAGTTCCACAGAGAAAAACAAATACCATGTGATTTCACTTGAAAGTGGAATCTTAAAACAAGTGAACAAACAGAAACCGAAGCAGACTTATATACAAAGATTGCCAGAGGGCAGGAGTGTGTTTCAATAGGAGATGAGTGAAATAGAACAGGGGCTAAGAGGTGCAAACTAACTTGCATTTACAAAATAAATGTCGTTCAGATGAAATACACAGCATGGAGAATGCAATCAGTAATATTGCAATAACTGTGGGGACAGATGTGAGTAGATGGTGCTCATCTAGTCATATACAGTGACATCAAGTCAGCAGGTGGTGCCCCTAGACCTAACACAGTGTACTACAATTAAGAAAAAGAATTTCCCTTTTCGTCTTTGATGGTCTTCATTTTCACTGCAATATGTCTGTTTATCAGTTCTCCCTTATCTTTCCTGTATGCATTCTTAGGTCCTTTCACCTTTAAGTACAAGAATTTTATATTGTTTCTTTGAATATTTCCTTTCCTCCATTTTTCCTCTTTTCTTCTGAGACTTCTATTATCTGGATATTGACACATCTATCCTCCACATCTCTTGGATTTTATTTTCTATTTTCAATATTTTCTCTTTGCATTTCTTCCTAGGAGGATTTCTCAATCTATAATCCCTGTGTCAGGGATTTCCCTGACAGTTCAGTGGTTAAGACTTCACCGGGGTTCAGTCCCTGGCCAGGGAGCTAAGATCCCACATGCCTTGTGGCTAAAAACAAAACAAAACATAAAACAGAAACAATATTGTAACAAATTTAATAAACACTTTAAAAATTAGCAAATAAAAACCCCTGTGTCATTTTTCATCTGGTTCTCCCATTTCCACCACTATATTCTTCAAAACTAACATTTACACTTAGATTTTGTTTGAATGATTTCTTGTTCTTGACTTACAGTGTGACTATCTTCCCTTATCTACTTACGTATGTCTAACATGTTCATTTTAATTTTCTGCTCATGCATCCTGATAATTCTGCTCAGATGGTCTGCATTGTCAAGAATGTCTCCTTTTCTTTAGTGGGCATGGCTTGTGTGCCTCGAGGAGAATTTAGGGCAAGAGGAGGGGGTGAGTCCTAGTTTTGATGATTGCCATTTGCCACCACCCCAGAAGGTGCTCTGCTCAGGTGCTTTCCTCATTAAACACCTGGGAAAAAGCAGCCGTGACAGGAAGTCACGTACTGAGGTTGAAATCAACCATCCCTGGGGTTGGGGGATGCGGTGGAGGAGGGCATAGTTAAAGATGAGATGAAAGAATGAATGCTCTCTGGTCGCTGAGCAGCCTGTATTGTTTTCAACAGTTTCGTACCCCAGCAGGGTTTTTGAACAGCCCTACTATCACCTCCCTGGGTTGGGAAGATTCCCTGGAGAAGGAAATGCAACCGACTCCAGTATTATTGCTTGGGAAATCCCATGGCCAGAGGAGCCTGGCGGGCTACAGTGCACGGGGCCACAAAGAGCTGGACTGAGCAGCTGAGCACACACGTACTATTCCCTCCAGAACAGGAGCGCCTCATCTCTGGCTTCTGGGGTAAAGAGGCAAAGGGAGAGGAAGAACTTAGGAACCTGCCCGGTCCTTGCCAGGACTAGGCGTCCCCTGCTCCAGGGCAGAGCTGGCCCGTTCCACACACCCACGCTGAGTAGCCGAGATCAGCTTCATGCCTCCTCGCAGGACCCTGCGTCAGTTCTGTGCTTCAAATCCACGTTTCTCCCTCAGATCTGTAGTTTTGCCAGACTGGTGTTGGCAAAGGAAGCCAGCAGCCTATGCCATCTTTCAATCTTGGCAGAAGAAAAGGGGAAATATACAGTGCACTCGCTTGTGTATAATTTAAAAGCACACACGCAGAGATACTAAATACTTTTCAAGGAACCATAGATCTAAAAAAGAAAAAGAAAATATATGAAGGATACTTGGTGGCCGAGATGGAAAAAGAAATGGGGGAAAGGAATCAAATAAAACAAAACTGGTGTTTTACAAATCAATGCGCTATGAGGAGAAACCATGGTCAATTATAAAAGCATTAATCCTTTGATCAGCAAAACAGCTTCTGGAAATCTCCCCTATAAACACACACACACACCTGCACACACACGGAGTGATGCCTGAGCAGCATGTAAGTGACAGAGTGAGAATTCGATCCCAGAGCTATCTTGATCCAAAGTCTGTTCTGTCCACTGTCCGTGATAATTTAATCTTTCCTGGGGCGTCGGTGTGAGTGCCTGCTGACACACAGCTCAGCTGGGCCCCTGGGTCCTAGTTTATATCATCTGACCAGCATAAATACCCATTTCTCAAGTATTGCTATCTCTTGGTTATATTAACAGAGATTGTACCTAATTCAAAACTCATTCTTCTTTTGATTCTGTCTTCAGTTTGGGGTTTTTTAAAATTTATTTATTTTAATTGGAGGCTAATTTACAATATTGTGGTGGTTTTTGCCATGCATTGACCTGAATCAGCCATGGGTGTACGTGTGTCCCCCATCCTGAACCCCCCTCCCACTTCCCTCCCCATCCCATCCCTCAGGGTCATCCCGGTGCACCAGCCCTGAGCACCCTGTCTCATGCATCAAACCTGGACTGGCGATCTATTTCACATATGATAATATACATGTCTCAATGCTATTCTCTCAGATCATCCCACCCTCACCTTCTCCCACAGAGTCCAAAAGTCTGTTCTTGACATCTGTCTTCAGTTTTAAGACGGAATTAAATGGGCACACGCTGCCGGATAGTAAGTAAAGTCAGGTTCATGCTGAGTGGCTGAAAAGTGACCATCTGAGACTTAAAATAGTCTATATATGATGTAACAGGCCATTAATTAGGTGAATGAGTGAGTGAATGGTAATAGAAACCTCACCTGGCCCACTGTTAGCTAGGGGCCTGGCCTGCATGCAGCAACCACAGAGGGTCCAGGACACAGGTGGGGCCGCAAGAATTCGGGGAGACACCTAAAAGGTGCCGACCACAGTCACCACCCTGGGCCACTCAGATCCACTTGAGCCCTTCCTCTATATCCAGCTTTCCCTCCACAGCATGTGGCCTCTGTTTTCCTGTGATAACAAGATGCCCCACTTCTACACTGAAAGGGAGGCACAAGGCCAGGGGTCAGAGTCCTTCAAATCCAAATCTCCTAAAACATTTTCATTAAGAAGGTTAGCGAAGGGCGTCCCTGGTGGTCCAGTGGTTAAGAATGCACTTGCCGATGCAGGGGTCATGGGTTCCATCACTCACCAGTCTGAGCAGATGCCACGTGCCGCAGAGCAGCTAAACTCGTGTGCCCCCAGCCACAGAAGCCCGAGTGCCCCAGACCCTGCGATCTGAAACAGGAGACGCCGCCACAGTGAGCAGCCAGCGCCCCGCAACCAGAGAGGAGCGCATGATCACTGCAGCTGACGACGGCCCCAGTGCAGCGACAAACACCCAAAGAAGCCAAAAATACGATCACATTTTCCAAAAGGTCGGTGAAATAGCCACTGCTGCAGTTACTTCTAAGATCGTAACTGATACCTGTCATGCCCTTCCCCCCACACCCATTTCAGATATTCCTCAGTCTCTTTGGCTTATTTTTGCTCGTGTGGCAAATGCCACCTTTACTCAAAAGGATAACCCTGAGCAAGCAACCCACTGATCCTAGAGGTGACTCAGGGCCACCTGGGCAAGGAAATCCAGAGTCACGGGCATTCAGATCATAATCCAGAAGGACGACCATAGGCTCTGGGCAGGCACTTGGCTTGGCTGCCAAGTCCTCATCCCAAAGAGGGGGGCTTGGTCTACACGGGTCTGATAATGGGACTGCTACCTGTCTTGGCTCATGAAACTCTGAGAATGCACTCAGAGAAAAGGATTTGTCTCAAAGAAGAGGCTCTTTCGGGAGAGGCTGAACATTTAGGGAAAAAATCAGCCCCTTTTCTGGTCACCTTCCCCAAAGCACATCTTTACTTTATTTCCATGTTTTTTTTTTTTTTTTGGCCAATGAAGTGGTGACTCTACTGGTCTCTGAAGACCTGGAAAATCAAATCTAGACTATCTGAGCTTCCCACATTTAGTTCAAGCCTAGCCCAGGAAACCTTTCAAGGGCAAAGCTTCCTTCCGTGATGAATTCCATTCCCTAAGGGAAAGAAGTCACATCAGCCGCACTACGTGGCCTGGAGGAGCTGAAAGAGCCAGCTGACCGGCAGAGGGACTTTCCCGCCTTGCAACTGGGTCACGGCCTGGAAGCAGTTTCCATTCGAATGAGGGCGTGATGAGAAGGAAGGTGCTCAGAAGCCAGGAAGCTGACAACACAGTGACAACGGCAGCAAAAGCAACGCGTCTCGGCAACTCCCACTCCCTGACTTTTACTCTGAGCCACATCCTCGGCCAAGCATTTTAACTGCATTTCCTCATTTAGTCCCCTTAGCAACATTATGAGGTAGATAATATTGTTATTTCCACTTTCCATCCACTTATTCAATAAGACATTTATTGAGCATTCAGTGTTCCAGGCATAAAACCAGGCACTAAGGATTTAACAAAAGCCAATCAGGCTATCATGGCAAGCAGAAGGGGAAAAACTGAAAACAGTGACATACTTTCTTTCCTTGGGCTCTAAAATCAATGCAGATCGTGACTGCAGCTACGAAATAAAAAAATGCTTGCTCCTTGGAAGAACAGCTATGACAAACCTAGACAGCGTATTAAAAAGCAGAAACGCCAGTAAAGGTGTATAGTCCAAGCTGTGGCTTTTCCAGTAGTCATGTGAGAGTCGGCCCATAAAGAAGGCTGAGCGCCAAAGAATTCATACTGTTGAATTGTGGTGAGGAAGACTGAGGGCAAGAGGAGAAGTGGCTGACAGAGGATGAGATGGTTGGATGGCATCACTGACTCAACGGATCCGAGTTTGAACAAACTCCAGGACACAGTGAAGGAGAGGGAGGCCTGGCGTGCTGCAGCTCATGGGGTCACAAAGAGTCAGACACAACTTTCGGCTGAATAACAATAACACAGGAGGGATCAAGACGGCAGAGGAGGAAAACCCTGAGTTCACCTCCCGCCATGAACACATCAAAACTACATCTGCACACAAAGAAACTCTTTCTGAGAACAGTCTGAAGACTAGCAGAATGGCTCTTCCACAATCAAGGTTATAAATACGGAATCACGCAGAGTCTTGTAGGAGGGGAGAAGATAATCTAGTCAGGACCTACACCTCTAATGAGCACCCCAGAACAGGACGGCGGTGTCAGAGGCTTGGGGACCCTCCCTAAGGACTGAGGCCCTCGAGCCCCGTATTAGGCACCCTAGCCCTGGGGTCTGGCCCTGGGAAGATGAACCCTCTTTAGGCTGGTCTGAAAATCAGTAGGGCTTACCCGAGGGTTACAAGAAGCTGAGACCCTGCTCTTAAAGAATGGGCACACAGATCTGCTTGTTCCCAGGCCCAGCACAGAGGCAGCAGGTTGGAAACTGTCAGTGCTCCGGCCAGCCTTCCAGGACCAGGCCAGCGCCCTCCCCAGCCCACACCAGCCTCCTACTCCAGCGCGACCTCTGCCAGCCCTGCACCCCATCCAGGCAATAACCACCATCACACACACCAGAGAGACGGAGAGCCAGCTCAGAAGTACAGCTCTAGCCCCCCAGGCTGGTGCCACCCCCGCCCTCTCAGCCAAGGCAAAGACTGCCATCACATGCCCAGGGAGAAGGGGTACAGCTCAGAACTGCTGCTCTAGCCCTGGGACCCTGCCCCCACCCCCCGTCCAGGCAAAGCAGAAATCTCCATCTTTCCAGGGAGAAGTTCATCTCCCTGGGGCTCCACCTCTAGACCCTCAGGGACCATTCAAACACACCCCCAACAGGGCAGTAGCTGTCTCTGAGCCTGAGAGAAGCTCCCACATCTCACACTCTGTTCCACTTCTAGTCTCTCCAGCACCAGCCCCACTTCCCACCAGGGTGCTGGCCACCAGTACCCCCCACGAGAAGACACTGCCCATGCTCTCTTGAGACCCCACCAAAGCCACCGGGCACACAAAGACTGCAGATGGACTCTCCCACACCAGGACACTCCTTCAAGACTCAGGCAGTAAACTGGCCCTCCAAAATTCACAGACACAAGCGGAGCAATCATACAAAATAAGATGACAGAGGAACATGTTCAAAGTGAAAGAACAAGGTAACAAACCTAGAAAAAAAAAGAAGCCCTAAAGAAATGGAGATAAGTAAACTGAGCAGGGGAGACTCTGCATGACTCTCAGAGACTCAGGGTGCCTTCTCAGGGGACTGAGCCACTGAACAGCAGCAAACGTGACTAAGCTACCACGTGACACTTGTCTTTCTCTGATTACTTCGATTAATACGATAATAGCTAGGTCCATCTAAGTTGCTGTGAATGGCCTTTCATTCAAGTGTGTGCCATTTTAAGCCACCAGTTCAGTTCAGTCACTCAGTCGTGTCTGACTCTTTGTGACCCAATGGACTGCAGCACACCAGGCTTCCCTGTCCATCACCAACTCCAGAGCTTACTCAAACTCATGTCCATCGAGTCAATGATGCCATCTGACTATCTCATCCTCTGTCGTCCCATTCTCTTCCCACTTTCAATCTTTCCCAGCATCAGGGTCTTTTTCAATGAGTAGTTCTTCACGTCAGATAACCAAAGTATTGGGGTTTCAGCTTCAGCATCAGTCCTTCCAATCAATATTCAGGACTGATTTCCTTTAGGATGGACTGGTCGGATCTCCTTGCAGTCCAGGGGACCATCAAGAGTCTTCTCCAACACCCATCAATTCTTCGGCACTCAGCTTTCCTTATAGACCAACTTTCACATCCATACATGACTACTGGAAAAACCATAGCTTTGACTAGACAGACATTTCTTGGCAAAATAATGTCTCTGCTTTTTAATATGCTGTCTAGATTGGTCATAGCTTTTCTTCCAAGGAGCAAGCCTCTTTTAATTTCATGGCTGCAGTCACCATCTGCAGTGATCTTGGAGCCCAAGAAAATAAAGTCTGTCACTGTTTCCATTGTTTCTCCATTTATTTGCCATCAAGTGATGGGCTGGATGCCATGATCTTAGTTTTCTGAATGTTGAGTTTTAACCCAACTTTTTCACTCTCCTCTTTCACTTTCATCAAGAGGCTCTTTAGTTCTTCGCTTTCCACCATAGGGGTGGTGTCATCTGCATATCTGAGGTTATTGATATTTCCCCCAGCATCTTGATTTCAGCTTGTCCTTCATCCAGTCTGGCATTTCCCATGATGCACTCTGCATAAAAGTTAAATAAGTAGGGTGACGATATATAGCCTGGACGTATTCCTTTCCCAATTTGGAACCAGTCTGTTGTTCAATGTCCAGTTCTAACAATTGCTTCTTGACCTGTATACAGATTTCTCAGGAGGCAAGTCAGGTGGTCTGGTACTCCCATCTCTTGAAGAATTTTCCACAGTTTGTTGTCATTCACACAGTCAAAGTCTTTGGTGTAGTCAATAAAGCAAATGTTTTTCTGGAACTGTCTTGCTTTTGCGATGATCCAGCAGATGTTAGCAATTTGATCTTTGGTTCCTCTGCCTTTTCTAAAACCAGCTTGAACATCTGATGTTTATGGTTCACATACTGTTGAAACCTGGCTTGGTGAATTTTGAGCATTACTTTGCTAGAGTGTGAGATGAGTGCAATTGTGCAGTGTTTGAGCATTCTTTGGCATTGCCTTTCTTTGGGATTGGAATGAAAACTAACCTTTTCCAGTCCTGTGGCCACTGCTGAGTTTTCCAAGTTTGCTGGCATATTGAGGGAAGCACTTTCACAGCATCATCTTTCAGGATTTGAAATAGCTCAACTGGAATTCCATCACCTCCACTAGCTTTGTTCATAGTGATACTTTCTAAGGCCCTCTTGACATCACACTCCAGGATGTCTGGCTCTAGGTGAGTGATCACACGATCGTGCTTATCTGGGTCATGAAGATCTTTTTTTATATAGTTCTCCTGTGTATTCTTGCCACCTCTTCTTAATATCTTCTGCTTCTGTTAGGTCTATATTATTTCTGTACTTTATTGTGCCCATCTTTGCATGAAATGTTCCCTTGTATCTCTAATTTTCTTGAAGAGATCACTAGTTTTTCCTATTCTATTGTTTTCCTCTATTTCTTTGCACTGATCACTGAGGAAGGCTTTTGTATCTCTCCTTGCTATTCTTTGGAACTCTGCATTCAAATGCTTATATCTTTCCTTTACTCTTTTGCCTTTTGCATCTTTTATTTTCACAGCTATTCGTAAGGCCTCCCCAGACAGCCATTTTGCTTTTTTGCATTTCTTTCCCATGGGGATGGTCTTGATCCCTGTCTCCTGTACAATATCATGAACCTCCGTCCATAGTTCATCAGGCACTCTGTCTATCAGATCTAGTTCCTTAAATCTATTTCTCACTTCCACTGTATAATCATAAGGGATTTGATTTAGGTCATACCTAAATGGTCTAGTGGTTTTCTCTACTTTCTTCAATTTAAGTCTGAATTTGGCAATAAGGAGTTCATGATCTGACCACAATCAGCTCCCAGTCTTGTTTTTGTTGACTGTATATAGAGCTTCTTCATTTTTGGCTGCAAAGATTATTCAGTCTGATTTCAGTGTTGACCACCTGGTGATGTCCATGTGTAGAGTCTTCTCTTGTGTTGTTGGAAGAGGGTGTTTGCTATGACCAGCGTGTTCTCTTGGCAAAACTCTGTTAGCCTTTGCCCTGCTTCGTTTTGTACTTTAAGGCCAAATTTGCCTATTACTCCAGGTATCTCTTGACTTCCTACTTTTGCATTTCAGTGCCCTATAATGAAAAAGACATCTTTTTTGGTCTTAGTTCTAGAAGGTCTTGTAGGTCTTCAAAGAACCGTTCAACTTCGGCTTCTTCCATGTTACTGGTCAGGGCAATAGGCTTGGATTACCGTGATATTGAATGGTTTCCCTTGGAAACGAACAGAGATCATTCTGTCATTTTTGAGATTGCATCCAAGTACTGCATTTTGGACTCTTTTGTTGACTATAATGGCTACTCCATTTCTTCTAAGGGATTCCTGCCCACAGTAGTAGATAGAATAGTCATCTGAGTTAAATTCACCCATTCCAGTCCATTTTAGTTCACTGATTCCTAAAATGTCAATGTTCACTCTTGCCATCTCCTGTTTGACCACTTCCAATTTTCCTTGATTCATGAACCTAACATTCCAGGTTCCTATGAAACATTGCTCTTTACAGCATCAGACTTTACTTCCGTCACCAGTCACATCCACAATTAGGTATTGTTTTTACTTTTGCTCCGTCTCTTCATTCTTTCTGAAGTTACTTCTCACTTATCTCCCATAGTATATTGGGCACCTACTGACCTGGGGAGCTCATCTTTCAGTGTCCTATCTTTTTGCCTTTTCAATTGTTCATTGGGTTCTCGAGGCAAGAATACTGAAGTGGTTTGCCATTCCCTTCTCCAGTGGACCACGTTTTGTCAGAACTCTCCACCATGACCCGTCCATCTTGGGTGGCCCTACACGGCATGGCTCATAGTTTCATTGAGTTAGTCAAGGCTGTGGTCCATGTGATCAGTTTGATCAGTTTTCTGTGATTGTTGTTTTCAGTCTGTCTGCCCTCTGATGGAGAAGGATAGAGGCTTGTGGAAACTTCCTGATGGGAGAGACTGACTGGGGGGGAAACTGGGTCTTGTTCTGATGGGCGGGGCCATACTTAGTAAATCTTTAAACCAATTTTCTGTTGATGGGCAAGGCTGTTTCCCTCCCTGTTGTTTGATTTGAAGCCAAACTATGGTGGAGGTAATGAAGATAAAGGCGACCTCCTTCAGAAGGTCCCATGCACTCGTGCCCCAGCCTGCAGCAGCCACTGTTGACCCACGCCTCTGCCGGAGACTCCTGGACACTCCTGGGCAAGTCTGGGTCAGTCTCTTGTAGGGTCACTGCTCCTTTCTCCTGGGTCCTGGTGCACACAAAGTTCTGTTTGTGCCCTCCAAAAGTCTATTTCCCCATTCCTGACTAAGTTTTGGCAGCTCTATGGTGGGGTTAATGGTGACCTCCAACAAGAGGGCTTGTGCCATACCCAGGTCTGCTGCGCCCAGAGCCCCTGCCCCTGCAGCAGGCCACTGCTGACCCATACCTTCACAAGAGACACCCAAACACAGTTCTGGCTCAGCTTCTCTGGGATCTCTGGGTCCTGGTGCACACAAGGTTTGAGCCCTCTGAGTATCTCTGGTGGGTATGGGGTTAGATTCTAGATGCAATTTCACCCCTCCTGCCATCTTGCTGGGGCTTCTCCTTTGCCCGTGGACATGGGGTATCTTTATTGGTGGGATCCAACATTCTCCAGTGGACGGTTGTTCAGCAGAGAGTTGTAGTTTTAGAGTTCTCGCAGGAGAAGATGAGTGCACGTCCTTCTTATCTGCCATCTTACGCCACAAAAAGTGGTGTCTTCAAGCCACCAAGTTTGTGGTAATTTTCAAGCAGGCATAGGAAATGAAAGCAACATCAGTCAGTTCAGTCGCTCAGTCATGTCTGATTCTTTGCGACCCCATGAATTGCAGCACGCCAGGCCTCCCTGTCCATCACCAACTCCTGGAGCTCACTGAGACTCACATCCATCGAGTCAGTGATGCCATCCAGCCATCTATCCTCTGTCATCCCCTTCTCCTCTTGCCCCCAATCCCTCCCAGCATCAGAGTCTTTTCCAATGAGTCAACTCTTCACATGAGGTGGCCAAAGTACTGGAGTTTCAGCTTTAGCATCACTCCTTCCAAAGAAATCCCAGGGCTGATCTCCTTTAGGATGGACTGGAAAGCAGATACAGAGACTGATAAACAGAGGCAGATAACAGAGAGCTCCCAAGGAGCAAGAAGGAGATGGGAGGTCCCTGTGCTTGTCTGGCAGCTGGCATTATGGCAGGCCTTGGATGGTTGAACAAAAGGCCAGTTCCCAGTGGTTCAGAGCCTGCTGACTGCCACCGAGAAAAGCAGGCATGAGGAGAGGTGGTGTTGGCACCTGGGCAGCTTCCTGGATGGGCAGTCCAGAGACTGGGCCATGCAGAGAACTGGGGAAACAGCATCACCATGGCTGGTGGTAGACTGACCAATCCTCTTGCCACCATTCAAAGTTCACCTGGACGCTGCCCCCACCTCTGCTCTGCCTCCTCTTCCTCTCTCACCATTGGCTTCATTCTGGTCTTGGATGGGCTCAAATTCTGACTCCTCTGCCTCAAGGGCTGAGGAAAGACTTCCTGACTCCCAGGGCTACTAAGCAGACTCCCCAACACCCAAAGCTGGCAGCGGTGAATTTCACTGTGTTCTGCACCCTAGCTGTTACATCTCCTCCCCACCACACAGACCAATTCAGCCATCCTCCATCACCTGGCCAAAGAACTAAGGAGAATCTACCCAGTCCCAAGACAGAAACCGCCAGGGCTGGGCAGCAGGCAAACCCCCAGCCAGGCTAGAGAGGACCCCTACCTGCCCCCTGACTCAAGGACAGGAGGCAGGGGTGGGTGGAAGGATCCTGTCTGGTTGTAAGGGAGAGGCAACACTCACAGTAGAAACCCAGTGGCATCTGCTCAGTTGTCCTGGGAATCAAGAAGCCTCTCTCAGACCTTAAGGAGAAGACTTCAGACCTGAGCCCTTGTTTAAGACCAGAATGGACCGCTGCTGACTGTGGAAGAAACGACAAAGCAGGGCACAGGTTTGCTGTTCCATGTGGGGAAGCCACACGCAGCTGCCTTCAGGGGACAACGGGATATACCCCCAGTGTTGCAACTGACCCCTGAGAAGCTGGACAACCTCATTTCGGTGGTTCAGCCATGGGTCAGTGGTGACTGGTCTGTCAGCAAAAGGTACCCAGCCCCCAGCCCTAGGAGAAGGGAAGAGAAGATGCACGTATCGCTGCTCCGTCCACGGTTACTTCTTCACACTTCTGACTTTGCACATTTGTTTGGTCCTGCTTTGTCTTTGTTCCCCTTTGGCTTCCCTGGTGGCTCAGTGCTAGAGTATCTGCCTGCAATGCAGGAGACCTCGGTTTGATCCCTGGGTTGGGAAGATCCCCTGGAGAAGGGGATGGCTACCCACTCTAGTATTCCTGCCTGGAGAATCCCATGGACAGAGGAGCCTGGTGGGCTACAGTCCACGGGGTCACACAGAGTCAGACATGACTGAGCGACTAAGCCCACACACCCTTTGTCTTTATTAAACACACAGATTTTATCATTAGATATTTTCCCCTCTTAAATCAGCTCTTTGACTTGTCAGTTCCACTGTTTTTCTTTTTTACTCGTTACAGTCTGCTGTCTCTGTTGTATCCTTCCTACCCGTCTTTCTGTTTTGTCTTTTTCTAACTTCTTGCACAGAATGCTTAATGTATTCATCTCATTCTTCCTCACTTATGAAAGCATCTAAGGCTATCCATTTTCTGTGTACAGTTTAATCTGCAGCCTGTAGCTGTGAAATGCTGCTTTCATTATTATTTCCAGCATTCTGCAATATTAAGAATATCTTCATATATATGAGAGTCATTTAGAAGAATTCCCTTTTCCAGTGACTGGACGCTTTTCTTTCTTCTTTTGTTAGTTATTACTGCTTCCTATTGTGTTGTAGACCAAATCCAGACTATTTTTACTTTTTTAAAAAATTGATTTTTTAAAATTTTGTTTGTTCATTTATTTATGGCTGTGCTGGGTTCATTTATTTATGGCTGTGTTGGGTCTTCATGGCTTTGCAAGGGCTTTCTCGAGTTGGCGAGCAGGGGCTACTCTTTGCTGCGGTGCCTGGGCTTCTCACCGTAGCGACGTCTCTTGTTGTGGAGGACGGGCTCTGGGCCCATGGGCTTCAGTACTTACAGCACAGGTGGCTCAGTAGTCGTGGCATACAGGCTTAGTTGCTCCACGGCCTGTGGAATCTTCCTGGACCGGACATCAAGCCCGTGTCCCCTGCACTGGCAGGTGGATTCTTGTCCACCGCACCACCAGGGAAGTTCCTAATCGATGCTTTCTCTGGCACCTAACATATGATCAGTTTTTGTTTGCATTCCACACATACTGGACCAGGAAGAATAACCTCTTTTATTGGGCATAGAATTAGATCTACTAGATTCTTGGTACAGTCATTCAGTGAACATTTCTTAAGCATTTGCTATGTTCCAGCACTGTTCACATGCTCAGCTCACACCAGATAAAAGAGATGTCTGGCCAAGCTTCCTGCTCTGGGATGAGGGGATGGGTAGGAGGGAGGAGACAGTGAATGAATAAATATAATTAAAAGTAAATTATATAGAAGGAATAGAAGATGGAAAAGATCCTGATGATAAATAAAAACTATGCAGTTTGAAAATTTTAGGCACTAATATGCAGATGACACCACACTTATGGCAGAAAGCAAAGAGGAACTAAAGAGCCTCTTGATGAAAGTGAAAGAGGAGAGTGAAAAAGCTGGCTGAAAACTCAACGTTCGAAAAACTAAGATCATGGCATCTGCTCCCATCACTCCATGGCAAATAGATGGGGAAACAATGGAAACAGTGACAGACTTTATTTTCTTGGGCTCCAAAATCACTGCAGATGGTGACTGCAGCCATGAAATTAAAAGACGCTTCTCCTTGGAAGAAAAGCTATGACCAACCTAGACAGCATGTTAAAAAGCAGAGACATTACTTTACCAACAAAAGTCATATAGTCAAAGCTATGGTTTTTCCAGTAGTCATGTGATTTTGAAGCCCAAGTAAACAAAGTCTGTCACTGTTTCCATTGTTTCCCCATCTATTTGCATGAAGTGATGGAACTGAATGCCATGATCTTCACTTTTGAATGTTTAGTTTTAAGCCAACTTTTTCACTCTTCTCTTTCACCTTCATCAAGAGGCTGTTTAGTTCTTTTCTTTCTCCCAAAAGGGTGGTGTCATCTGCATATCTGAGGTTACTGATATTTCTCCTGGCAATCTTGATTCCACCTTGTGCTTAAGGTGTATCTGAATTGCCTTAAATCCAGATGCATTTAAATGAAGGGGGAAATGTGCATTTTAAAATCAATTTAGAATTGGGTAGTTTTCAGATTTTACTTTCTTCTTGGTAATTTGATCATGGGAGAGGATTTATATTCAAATGAGGAGCATCTTATGGTTGGAATTTGTTATTGGAATATCTTTCTGATGTCATTTGAGCTCACTTCAGAACCTCTCATATTCTATGCTAGACAATGAGGCTAAACATGGAATGGGAAGCAGAATGTGAAATGGGTTTTCAGCTTTGGTTTTGGGGTGATGTATCAGAATTATGTTCAGCTGTGAAATAATGGTGTCTTAAACAAGACGGAAGTTTATTTTTCTCTCACAGAAAAGAAGTTCAGAAGCAGGCAGTCCTCAGTGTAAAAGTGAGTCCACAGACACGGAGCACTGAGCTTCCTATGTCTTGCTGCTCCGGTATTCTAACTGTAGTGTCTCATGGTTAAATATGGTTGCTTGAGTGCCAACCATTGTGTCCAGGTTCCATGTACAGAGCCTAAGACCAAACCTGGGGGAACTCTTATCAAGTCAAGGGGGAGGCCTGCAATGGATATGGAGGAGTGGTGAGTGAGATGAGGAAAAACCAGGACATCATAGTTCAAACTGGAGGAAAGAGTTTCAAGAAAGACAATACTCTGTTTCTGTTTAGGACTACTGTGTCCTTCTCTTGTTGCCTCATTTGCTTTCTGTTCTCAAAAAACCTTGTGTTGAAAGATTCACTCTACAGAAACTTATAACATTTCTCATGACTTCATCACTTTTAACTTTAAAAAGTCTCTTTCCTTTCACTTATTTATTTTTTATGATACCAATAGCCTTTATTGTTTGCAACAGGAAGTGGAAAAGGGGACACGGCATGTCTGATTCCTGGGGCAGCCCCACAGACTTGGTCGTCGTCCTTGAAAAGCTCTTCCCTTTAATTTAAATCATAGGGTATTCTTTCTCTTAACAGCTATTGAAAATATCAGGCACAAGGGAATTAAACATGCTGGGAAAACATAAACACAGCAAATCTTACTTCCTCAAAACTGCTCGGTCCTGGAAATTTTCTGTTTGCCCTTCCAGTTCTGTTCCCTGTCCTGCCTGCCTCCTGGGAGGCTGACCTCTATGGCTGCATCAGTAGATCCCCTTGCTTCCTGTTGGATTTGGCCCCAGGGAGGACCAGCAAGAGAATTGGAGGAGGACAGAGAGTGAGGTCAAGGTGTTTACTCCCCTGGGGCCCTCTCTGTGGGCTGGGTGTGCCCCCCCACTGAAGCCCACACCCCCGGCTCCGACTCTCACCCTCTCTGTTGGCCCACTAACTTTGACTTTGACTTTTCAGATGCGGCCATGGTAACAATTACCCCACCATAACAAATTTCCCTACACCTGCCCACATGTTTGCCAAAAGTCCCTTTATTAAAGTCTCCTTGAGTTACAGTTTGACGGGGCCACCTCTTTTCCACTGGGACTTTGATATACATTCCGATCAGCCAGCCTCACTCCCAGAACTTCACCAAGCAGCTCTTCCTAAGGTCACCAGCGATGACCACGTTGCTGGTCTGATGGTGAATTCCCAGGGCTCGTTTCAGGGGGCCTATCACAGCGTTTCACACACTAACCCTTAGCCTCCCTGGCCCGTCTTCTTTATCTGGCTTCTGCCACTTGCTGCTGGTCTCCCTCCCAGCCACTCCTTCTCATCTTCCTCCCAGCCTCCTCCACAGCTGCCCCAGGCTGTCTTTGGACCTCTATCTGTCTCCATACCCACTCCATCGATGACACCATCAGCTCTCTCGGCTTTTCAGTATCGTCTGTTGACTAACGACTTTCAAGTTCATGCCTGCATTTCTATAAACGGAGATGCCTTTTTCAGCTGCCTACCCACACGTGGGTGTCTAGTAGGCATTTCAAAGTCAACACAGCCAAGAGTGAACTCCTGACCTGCCCCCAGAGAACTGCTTCACTCCATCTTCCCATCTCAGTTCAGTTCAGTTCAGTTGCTCTGTCGTGTCCGACTCTTTGCTACCCCATTGGCTGCAGCATGCCAGGCCTCCCTGTCCATCACCAACTCCCAGAGTTCACCCAAACCCATGTCCATTGAGTCGGCGATGCCATCCAACCATCTCATCCTCTGTCGTCCCCTTCTCCTCCCGCCTTGAATGTTTCCCAGCATCAAGGTCTTTTCAAATGAGTCATCTCTTCGCATCAGGAGGCCAAAGTATTGGAGTTTCAGCTTCAACATCAGTCCTGCCCATGAACACACAGGACTGATCTTGCCGAGGTCCAGCCCCGGCTGATCCAGGGTATTTGAAGGAGAGACGGCGTCGGCGATTTATTTAAATATTAATTAGAGATATAAAGAGTAATAGAATGAGGATAGCTCTGTAGGAAAATTCAGTGGAGAAAAGAGGCTGAGTAGCTTGGTTTATGCGGAAAATCAATATAACCTGTGACACCAGGTTAGCTCTGACCATGGAGGCCGCAGGCGCCCTCTCGAATAGCGGAAGGTGCCCCACCTTAGACACCTTCTCGAGTGGGTCTTAGAAGCCCAGGCAAATAAATGGTCACAGAGGACCTCCGCGCTCCAGATGGAGACTCAGCTGGAAATTGAGGAAAAGAATGACATGGGGAGACCAAGCTTTGGTGAGCAAGGCCCATAGCTTTATTTTCAACAGGGGTTTTTATACCCTAAGTTACACATAGAGGATAATAGGGGACGCAAAATCAGCAGTCTTTGATCCTTTTCAAAAACTTATCTTTCCTGCAAATTTATTGTATACAAAAGGTTTAGGTGATTTACATCATCTTCTGGCCAGAAGGCCTATTAACATTTTATGACTCTGACAAAGGTTTGTCAACCGTAAGACTTATTTTCTCTAAGAGTAATTATTTTAAGGTTTGGCACCATCTTCCGAAGGTGTTAGATAAAACTGCATTCCTTATAGGGCAGAGGTGTAATGGGTTTACAACAAAGGAAGGAATTTATTACCTTAAGGGTCTAAAGTTGCTAACACCAAGGCCACTACTTATTTTTTCTACATACCAACTGTATTAATTAATACACATTCAAGGATACAATTCAGGGGATGTGGAAACTTGGCAGCAAGCATTGGCTCATCAATGAAATCTTTTACTAGTTTTATTCTGACAGTTTCTAACTGTCTGAGAGGCTCTAAGCTATTTGAATATCTTAAGCTTCCCGTGCCTCTCGAGGCTGGGAGACTGTAAACAATCGTATGCATAGCTATAGGAGTCCGGGTAAACTTGTCAGGTGAGTTAGAGAGCTATCTGAGGAGTTTGGATTTAAACACTCCTAATTGCCCAGGAACTTATTAATTGGAGCTGTAAGTTAACTCTTTGTCAGATAGAGCGAGATGGTGGTGGGGGACAGCCCCCAGTAAAGTCAGAGGTGAGAGCACAAAGCAATAAAGTAGGCAGACTCTGGTTTTTGGGGGGGTAGATGCTCGAGAATATCCAGGGGGACTCCTGAGGCTCGATCCCGCCTTTGCATTTGCCGAGCCCCCCTCCTCATGACCTTTGTCAGGAGTGGAGTGCCTCTCGCCGGCCCCCGGCATTATCTCAGTCGACAGCAATTTCCACTTCCAGGGACTCAGGCGAAAAACCCTGGAGTCATCCTTGGCTCCTCCTATCCTTCATCCAATTGTTTCTCCTTTCAAATTATGTACAGAAACTGACCACTGCTCACTGCTTCCATGGCTCCTGCCTCATCCGAACCACCGCCATCCCTCGCCTGTGTGACTCCCTCACCTGGATAACTGCTTCTGGCTTTGCCTCCTACAACCTCTTCTCAGCACTCTGGTTGGAGCGATCATGTCATGTGCGAGTCACATCATCTCTCTTTGCCTCGGAATAAAAGACAAAGCCTCACTGCAGGTGACAGGGTCCCACACGGTCCCACGTGTAACGCTCTCTTGCTCGGTCTGCTCCGAACACCCTGCTCTCCTGACTGGTCCTCCAACATGCCAGGCACCCCTCAGCTCTGGGGCTTTGGCCCTGGCTGTTCCCTCTGCCTGCTAGGCTCCTCTCCCAGATGTCCACGTGGTTGATGCTCTCTTGTCCTTCAATTTGTCTCAAATGTCACTTTCTCAGTGAGCCCCACCTCCAAACCCAATTACAATTACAATGCCTCTCCCCATCCCATTCCTCTTAACCTGCAGTACACTTTTTCTATTTTCATAGCGTTTGTCTCCTTCTCACATACTATATAATTACTTTAAAAAAATCTTCTAGATATTTTTTCAGTCAGTTCAGTCGCTCAGACGTGTCCGACTCTTTGTGACACCATGGACTGAATGAAAATAACAAGATACATCTTAAAATCAGTATCATCTTACAATTGTCTGGCAGGTAGGACCCTTGACCTTGTTGTGTAAAACTTTCCACTGACCACTCAGATAAGAAGAACCAGCATCAAAGCACATTAGATTAAACAGAAGACTCTGTTACCTTGCAAGCTAAAATCTAAGGGGATTATGGCTATTATTTTTCTCTGGCTCAGTCTCAGTTGGAGGATTCCAGATCTCATTTTTCCCTTTTATGTTTCTAGGCCATCTCCCAATATCTCAGACTTTCTCCCAAAGCAGTGGTTCTGCAACAGCAGTGAGCATCAGAATTACCTGCAGAGCTTGTAAAAACAAGTTCCAGAGCCCGACCCCTAGGGTTTCTGGCTTAGAAGGCCTGCGGTGGGGTCTGGGGATTCGCCTTTCTAACAAGGTCCCGGATGCTGCTGATGCTACTGGTATCTTGTTTTTATTTTTCTCTTTTCAGATTTATCTATTTGTTTATTCAGTGGCTGCGCTGGGTCTTCACTGCTGCACTTGGACTTTCACTATAGTTGCGGCAAGTGGGGGCTACTCTTCATTGCAGTAAGTGCGGTTCTCACTGCCCTGGCTTCTTGTTGGGCAGAGCGTGGGCTCCAGAATGCGGGCTCAGGAGCTGTGGACTTTGCTCCGAGACATGTGTGATCTTCCCAGACCAGGCACTGGCAGGCGGGTTCTTAACCGCTAGACCACCAGGGATGGCCAAGAGACCACATTTTTTTCAAGTTATTTATTTTAATTGAAGGATAATTGCTTTACAGTGTGTGTTTGTTTCTGCCACACATCGACATGAATCAGCCACAGATATCCACACATTCCCTCCCTTCCACCCCACGCCTCTAGGGGGTCACAGAGCACCAGTTTGTGCTCCCTGAGTCACAAGGCAAATTCCCACTGGCTATCTATTTCACACGTGACAGTGTATATGTTTCCATGCTAGTCTGTCCATTCATCCCACCCTTCCCCCGACTGTGTCCACAAGAGAGACCACAGTTTGAGAATCCCTATTCTAAGGAACTCTCTCCCCTAAATTCACCTGCCTGACTTCCTTGATTCTGTTTTCCTTCTTCTACTGCTCCTGGTCAGACTGAAAAAACAAACCAACAGAAACCCTGAGGCATACTTCTCAAATTATTCTGGCTCCTTTTTTAATTTCCCAAGCAACTGGACCCCTAGAGACAGAGTGTCACAAACGCAGCCCACCTTAATTGCCTTAACCTTCAAGTTGACAATAATTTAATTGCATCGTTTCTATACCTTACTAGAGGCAGATGGCATGTTGTCTTTAGAGTAAAAGTGTCCATTGCTTTTTTATTTTTTCCCTGTTATAAAATCTACCACCTTTTCATGGGTGGATCTAGAATCTGACTGTGGCCTGACTTCTGGCATTGATACATCCAGAGCTAACTTGAGACTTTATGCAGGATTGACCACACTAGACAAGCCCTCCAAATTCAAGGCTGATCCCTCCACAGCAGGGTTTCAACCTCAACACTACTGACATTTGGGACTGGATACTTCTCTGTTGTGGGGCTGTCCTGGGTGGTATAGGATGCTTAGCAGTGTCCCTGACCTGCACCTGCTGGATTCCACTAGCATCTGCCAGTTGCCACCCAAATACCCCTCCAGACCCCAAATACACCTCCAGGTGTCCCCGGGGGACGCTGAGAACAGTGCCTTGGCTTTGAGACCATTCAAAATAACGTAACGGGAAAGGACATTTTGATGATCCACCTATACTGACCACCTCCGCCTTTCACGCTAAAAGCAAAGCCTTCGTGCTTACAGCAGCACCACTGCTCACAATGTGCTGGGTGTGAGAGTCTCCCAGGGGCTCTGGCTAAAATGCAGACTCTGGTTTCTGGTCTCACGTTTAGGGCCACTATGGAAAATAGGATGGAGGCTCCTCAAAAAACTAAAAATAGAACTGCCATATGATCCAGCAATCCCAAAACTGGGTACAAATCTGCAGAACACAAAAATAATTCAAAAAGATACCTACACCCAAAGTCCGTAGCAACATTGTTTATAATAGCCAAGATACAGAAATAATCTAAGTGTCTATCAACAGAGGAATGACAAAGAAGATGCGAGATGTGCACACACACGGTGGAGACAGACACACACACACTAGTGTGCTGCTCAACCACACAAAGAATGACGATCGTGCCGTTCCCAACAACATGCATGGACTCGGAGGCTGTTAGGCTTAGTGAAACACGTCAGACAAAAACAGATACCGTGTGGTTTCACTTACATGTGGAATCTAAAAAATAAAACAAACCAGTGACTATAGCAAAAAAGAAACAGACTCACAGATACAGAAAAAACTCATGGTTACTAGTCAGCCGAGGAAAGAGGGAAAGATAGGAGTAGATTAAGAGCTACAAACTACTATGCATAAAGTAAATAAGCTACGAGCACATATTGTACAGCACAGGGAATACAGCTAGCATTTTTTTTAACTTTAAATGGAATATAATCTATAAAAATATTGAATCACTATGTGTACACCTGAAACTCACATAGTATTGTAAGTCAACTATACTTCGATTTCAAAACTAATTTTTTAAAATGTAGATCCTGATTCTGGAGTGGAACCTACCTGCGTACTTGAAGTCCGGCCCAACTCAGTGAATCAGAATCTGCCTTTTAAGAAAATCCCCAGAGGATTCATATGCATGTTAAATTTGAGAAGGACTACCTATAAAAACACACTCAAATTTAGCTGAAGCTTAAGTGCTGGTCTGCAGAGCTGGCTGAAGAAACCCAGGAAATGCAGCTAGTCCTACCCCTAGGGTCTACAGGACCTGCCTACAGGAAGCCTCATTCGCCCACTGTGAATCATCATGAATCCTTGTTCCAGTTGTGAATACAGCTTAAAGATTCCACGGCTCTCCAGCACCGGCTAAAGACCTCTGCTATCCCAAGTGGCTGTGCTAAGACCGGCTCCAAGTTCAAGGTCAAGGTAAGTTATGTGGTTCACACTGTTGCTAAGTCCCTTCTCAGGTACCTGCCCATGTCGCTAAGAGTGTCACCTGAAGCTCCACCTGAGAGGGAACAGGAGCTCGCCTCAAATGCCACCCGCACTTTGCTCCCTAGTTCTTTCCTTTGTTTCTTATGTTCCTAATGAAGATCAGACATGGGTTTTGGAGGAAGGTCATTAGACAGTATTTTCCCTTCCCATGTAGGTGGTTTTTGTAGTGAACTTCAAATTCTATCTCTTATTAACCCAGATCCAGATGAACATCTTACTTCACCTGACTCATTTTTTTTTAACATTTTGAAACATTTTAACACAAATACTGTAGAATTTTATCTCTAAATTTATGGTTCCTATGCCATGTATTCGATGGATGTGAGTCTGAGTGAACTCCGGGAGTTGGTGATGGACAGGGAGGCGTGGCGTGCTGCGATTCATGGGGCTGCAACGAGTCGGACACGACTGAGCGACTGAACTGAACTGAACTGATGCCACGTATTACTTTGCACTGGGTCAAAGATATTTCTGCACCTAGCTGTCTCCTCTGTGGGATGGCAGACCTGCACGCTAGACTACAGATCTGATTTGTTCTTCATCTGACTATAACCTTGCACATAAGAGAAGCTCAATAAACACTTATGTAATGAGTGATCGCGACGGTTGCGCCCCCTTAGTCTGTTTTTTATGAGTTAAGTAATTATTCAACTCCTTCTGGACGTGACATGGAGCCTGCTTCTATGGGGTACTCTACCCTGACCAGACCCTCTCCCACATACGGAACTCTGAAACTGTGTCTGGCAGTTGGTCTACTTCACTGACAGTCTTTTCCGTGTCTAGTTCTGGCCTTTTGTTACTATTTGAATACACTTATCTTATCTGCTTTCATCTGTTCTTAGATCACCTTTGTTCTGTTATCTCAGCAGTTAAGGCCTTGATGGACAAATTATTTCAGATCTCAATCTGAAGATGTTTTGTATCTAACATCAAAGTGTAACAAGGTGATCCTGGGTAGGAAAAGACTTGAAGATGTTTTAACCCTTGGTGAGGAAAAATGAGAAAGGGATGGGCCTGAGCTTGTCGGTGTTTCACGCGTGGTGTCATTTAACGTCGAGCAGCATACACTCGGGAGGTGTGATGATGGGGATGGTAAAGATGGATGATGACGATGATGAAGATAAGGAGGAAGGGGCCAGGTCATTAACATGATCTTTCCCATGGCACTTAAGTCCATGAAATGTCACATTGCTTTAACTTTCCAAATGAAATCAGTGCAGCTCACCTGACCCAGGTTGGTGGGCAATTTAAGTCATGTTTTGGAGGCATCTCTTCCACCTCCCTTGGATTTGTCCCATAGTCCTCAGGATTTATTCAGGCCAGGGCATTTGGGAAAGAACCTTGGTACACCACAGCTGTACTTCCTAGTGGTCACTTGGCCCATATGAAAAGCTGAGGCTTTTCTCTCTCCAAGCCATGGCTGAGCCCACACATCTTTCTTGAGGTTTCTAACCTCTGCACCTGGTGTTCAATCTCACCTCCATGTACCACCCAGATACTCACCCTGGTGTCTCCTGAGTACAAGTAGGACCAGATTTCTGCTACCCATGGGAACTTGCTGGGTTAGTCTAGATGCTTCTCAGTTTCAAATGACAGAAACTGAAGTCAAAGTAGAATAAGTCTTAAAGAGAATTGGTTGACTCATAATTTGAAGGTTCAGACTGGAAATCAAAGCATGTTGGATACAAGAATCTCAGCATAGCTCTCTCTCTGTCTCTCCCCACTTCCTCCACCAGCCACCATTAAGCATACCGGCTTAATTCTACACACAGCTTCTCCCATGGATTCCAGAAACATGATCACTGCCAGCTCAAGGCCCCAGAGAAAGGGGAGACCCATAAATCAAACCTAAGGAAAGATTCTGATTGGTCCAGTTTGGGTGCCTATTCCTGGAAATATCTCTCTGTTTGGACATCTTGGGTCATAAGTCTACTCTAGTGGTAGAAAACACAGGACACCATGGCAAACAGTTGTACAGGGTCACTTGGAATGGAGGGGAGATGGTTTTTCAAAGTAAAAAGTGTTTATTACCAAATGGAAAGATGTTAACACAAACCCTCCACACTACACCCTGATCAGTTCCACTGACTCAGGGTCGTGTCCGACTCTCTGTGACCCCATGGCCTGCAGCACGCCAGGCCTCCCTGTCCATCACCAGCTCCCGGAGCTCACTCACACTCATGTCCATCAGGTTGGTGATGCCGTCCAACCATCTCATCCTCTGTCGCCCCCTTCTCCTCCCGCCTTCAATCTTTCCCAGCATCAGGGCCTTTTCCTATGAGTCGGTTCTTCCCATCAGGTGGCCAAAGTATTATACACACACACACACACACACCCAGTCACATAAACACACAGAAGGCCTAGCAGCAAGACCTCATGAATGGCCTCTTTAGATCACTAAGGAATGCACTGCTCTGCTCCATCAGCTTTAAGCCAGGGCACTGCTCTGCGGAAGATACAGCGTCTCAGGAGAGGGTCTGATTGGCTGGCCTGCGTCATGTGCTTGTCTTTGTGGGTGGAGCCTCGTTGTGATCGGCACTTCCACCAGGAGCGTGTTGAATGAGAGAAGGGAAAAGAAGAGAAGAGGAGATTCTGAACAGAGAAAAGCAAGGATGCCCACAGGACTTCCGAGCCTCTGAGCCTCTGTAGCCACAGCTCCTCCGGGCGCCCCCAGCAGAGCCCTGCTCACTCTCTAAGGCCCCAGCTCAGCGGCCAGCCCCTCTCTGCAGCTCTCCTTAAAGGCCAGGCTGGCAGAATGAATTGTTCCTTCCTCTGTGACTCCCTGTGCTCCATTCCACACTCTGTTACAGCCGCTCACACATTTGCTTATCTGTCCCCTGGGATCAGCATGAATCTTTTCATCATGGCAGTCAACGGTGTTAGAACCTAAATGTTTGCTAAACTGCGTGTGTTGGCTTCCTTCTCTCTCTTTGTAGGGACTTGGGAACCATTCATTTACACCTCTTTTGAGTATCTCCAGGCAACATGGGGAGTGTTCTGCTGCTCTAGCAGCTTCTGTCTGACTTCTGGCAGCTCCTTCATCTGGGTCTTGAGACTTGCTGAGCACATCAGAGCCGCATTGCTTTGTCTTTGAGACGTGCTCTTTGTTCCTGCATCTTACCTTTCCAGTTTTTCTTCCTAAGGTTGTCATTTCTCTTTGTCTAAGGGCATCGGATTGTTGTGTCTTCTGGCTGACAGGGAGGCACCTGCGTGGTCCTTAGGATGCTGACTTCCTGGATAGAACTTGTGCATCTTCCCAACCAGTTAGAACAGCAAAATTTATATCTTTACATTAAGACTCTAGGGCTTAGGGCAGATATCTCCAGAATTACCCAAATCCTGTTGGGGTTCTTCTGGGTTTTTCTCTAAGAGTAGTTTCAGCTCCACAATTTTATTGAATCAGTTTGGATTTAGTATTTTGCCCCAACCACACAATAATAGGCCCTTCTCTCTGCTGCTGCTGCTAAGTCGCTTCAGTCGTGTCCGTCTCTGGGGTCACGCATCTCCTGTGTCCCCTGCACTGCAGGCAGATTCTTTACTTGCTGAGCCATCCGGGAAGCTCAATCAACTGTTACAAAATAGCTACAAATAGCTCAGATGATACAGAACCTGCCTGCAGTACAGGAGACCTGGGTTCAATCCCTGGGTTGGGAAGATCCCCTGGAGAAGGGAATGGCAACCCAATCTGAAGTTCTTGCCTGGAGAATTCCATGAACCAAAAAGCCTGGCGGGCTACAGTTCATGGGGACATAAAGAGTCAGTCACAACTGAGCGACCAACACTTTCACACTTTCCCTTTCTTCCTCCCCTCCTAGTACATAGGTTCCTTTGTAATGGGACTCTGTCAGTCCTCCCATTCAGAGGTGGAATCTGTTTCTCCACTCCCTGCATCTAGACTGGCTCTGGGACTTGCATCGACTGGTAGAAAAGGCTGCCATGGGTGGGTTTCAGGACGGGAGCCTTAAGAGGGAGATCAGCTTCTGCCTTTGCCCCCTGGGAATGCCAAGACTAACATGGAAGGAAGCCGGTCAAGCCAAGTGGAGGGTGAGTTGCTGCATCTCTCATCCCGATGCAGAAAGAGAGTCGAGGTGTCCCAGCTGATGGCTGGTACCAACTCCCAGACCTGGGGGTGAGGCCGTCTTAGACCTCCCCACCCAGAGGACCCTCCAACTGGTGATAGCCCCATGAGCAAGTCCAGGAGAAACCAGTAGAGGAACCACACAATCAATCCCCAGAAATATGAGAAAGAGGAAATCGCTGTTGCTTTAAGCCACGGTGTTTTGGGATGGCTGGTCACCAGCAACAGATACCTGGGGACTGATATCTTTCACATCTGGGATTTTCCTCGCTAAGAGTCCCACCAGGTCCTGGGCCACGGCACAGGTGTGGTTTAGAACTGCAAGAAAATGGAACAGATTAGGAATTCCCTGGAGGTCCAACGGTTAGGCCTCAGCACTTTCACACCGTAGGCCTGGGTCCAACCACTGGCCGGGGAATTAAGATCCTGTAAGCCTTGAGGTGTGGCCAGAAAGAAACCAAAAACAGATAAAAAATTAGAATACACGGAAGCTCAGGAAGAGCGGTGGGTTTGTGGCAGAACCCGAAGCCTCATTTCTCACCTCCCCGCCTGGGATTCTTCCCTCCAGCCTGTCATTCAGCTGCTTAATGTCCGAAGGAGTAACATCCCTGAGCGCCAGAGCAGTGGTGACATCCAGTGATGGATTCCAGGAGGAAGTTTGCAGGGTTTCAGGAACTCCAGATCACAAACCAAGAAGCCCCAAGTGTTAGGTTTTGGGTACCTGGCTATCTCCAGGGAGGGCAGAATAGCAGGCTCTGGAAGACCAAAGCACAAAGGGTCAGAGGAGGCGGCTGAAGTCAGCTTCAAAGCATTCGCTCCCACCGACTCCTGAGATCCTGAGTTTGGGGCACCTGAGTGAGCAAGGGACATCAGCCCTGTCCCTAAGCTCACCATGGGGAGGCAGCAGGAGCAACAGTGTCAGAGCCGCCTGTCGTCTGAGCCAGCCTGTGAACGGGAGCCTTGGCTGATTACTACCTTGGCAGGATACTGAGCCTAAGTTCTACCGTCTGTGAAACAGAAAGACCAAGACCCACGCCACAGGGCTGTGGTGAAGGTCAAATGTAAAGCCACTGGAGTGACATAGGAGGTGCTGAATGGACATGGCATCACCATCAGCCCTGACTACCTGGACAGGCAGACCAAGGAGGCCCTGCCCAGGGCCCCACGCTCTAGAGGGCTCCACGTGTCACACACACACATAACCAGATGCACACAAACTCATGGACACAGAGGGACGCACACAGAGGCACATAGGCACACAGACACACGTGTCCATGCCCGCATGCACACTGGCAGAGGGACACACACGCACACACGCTGAATGTGTTGGGAGGCCCAGGAGTGTCTCTGCACCCTGACAAGCACCCAGCCCTGGGGCAGGACATCCCCAGCCCTCAGCATCCTGCTCACATCCAACATTATTCCGGCCCCAGTGAGCATCCTCTGCCCTGTGGGTGGTGCTGTAGCCATGTCATCAATGGATGCTTCTTCCCAGGGAGGCCACGAGCTGCAGGAGCCCGGGGTTGAATGACCTCATCAGGCTCTCCTCTTGGAGGGGATGGAAGTGCTAGTTCTTCTTCCTTTTCCTTTTTTTAATTTTTGGCTGCACGGGGTCTTCGTGGCTGCCCATGGGCGTTCTCTAGTTGCAGCGACCAGGGGCTGCTCTTCATTGCAGAGCATGGGCTCTAGGCATGCGGGCTTCGGGAGTTGCAGTTCACGGGCTTAGTTGCCCCACAGCATGTGGGATCCTCCTGGACAAGGGATCGAACTCATACCCCCTGCATCGGAAGCACAGAGTCTTAACCACTGGCCTACCTGGGAAGTTCTTGCCTAACAAAGTACCACCTCCCATGAGTTCCAAATACCCTTTGCCTGTGTCTGTTCAAACCACAGGTCTGGAGGTGCTCATGAACTAGTAAGGTACCCTCCAAGGTCTATTTGATGAGATCAAACAATACGTATTACCTGTACATTTATATAAGTGGAGGTGATTGTTGGATAGCATCACCGACTCAATGGACATGACTTTGAGCAAACTCCGAGAGATAGTGAAGGACAGGGAAGCCTGGCTTACTGCGGTCTGTGGGGTTGAAAAGAGTTGGACACGACTGAACAACAACAGGGCATATCACTGTGTCATGAGAGCAGCTTCTTATATTGGCAACTGAATGACACCGAACGTTAGAATTGGGAATGGTTTTATTCTTATTAAAATATTTGGCATGTGTGATTAAACTTTCACCAAAAACTTTCAGAAAGTCAACTTATTCAAATAATTTCATTTACAATTTTGTGTATCATGTGCTGTCATTGATATTTTGCATTTTAATTTTCATAGAGAATTCAGAGTACTTTAGGGGAAAAACCTTTTTAAAAAGTTGTTTTGTTGTTCAGTTGCTAAGTCATGTCTGATTCTTTGTGACGCCATGGACTGCAGCACACCAGGCTCCTCTGTCCTTCACCATCTCCCAGAGTTTACTCACATTCGTATTCATTGAGTTGGTGATGCTATCTAACTGTCTCATTCTCTGCTGCTCACTTCTCCTCTTGCCCTCCATCTTTCCCAGAATCAGGGTCTTTTCCAATGAGTTGGCTCTTCGCATCAGGTGGCCAAAGTATTGGAGCTTCAGCTTCAGCATCAGTCCTTCCAATGAATACTAAGCACTGATTTCCTTTAGGATGGACTGGTTGGATCTCCTTGCAGTCCAAGGGACTCTCAAGAGTCTTTTCTAGCACCACAGTTCAAAAGCATCAGTTCTTTGGTGCTCAGCCTTCTTTATGGTCCAACTCTCACATCCATACATGACGACTGGAAAAACCATAGCTTCGACTATACAGACCTTTCTTTGGCAGCAATGTCTCAGCTTTTTAATATGCTGTCTAGGTTTGTCATAGCTTTTCTTCCAAGGAACAAGTGTCTTTTTTAATTTCATGGCTGCAGTCACCTTCTGCAGTGATTTTGGAGCCCAAGAAAATAAAATCTATTTCCATTGTTTCCCCATCTATTTGCCAAGAAGTGACAGGACCAGATGCCATGATCTTAGAAGCCAGGGTTTTCACTCTCCTCTTTCACCTTCATCAAGAGGCTTTTTAGTTCCCCTTCACTTTCTGCCATAAGGGTGATATCACCTGCATATTTGATATTTTTTTTTTTGTCTTTAGATTTACTGTTTTAGGAAACGTAGTTAGATTTCATACACTTTGAATATAATTACGTCTTTAAAAAATCTTTTAGATCATTACTGTCAGAGGAACACAAATTAGTGAACATTTTGAATATAGCATAGTTGATTTTGCTGAAATGAAAGCAAGAGAAATATAGTTTATGGAATAAATGTATAATAATTTGTGAAGTGTGTCTGTCTTTATAAGTCATTCAAACATTACCAGCCCATCAACAGAGCACATGAGAATAATCAAACTCAATCGATTTGAACATATTTCTAATTTTCAACTTCATAAAAACTGTGGCTTTCCATATTTTCTTCAATTTATTGTTGGGAAAGTATATTTAGATGGAAACATAGAACATGCTTTATTTCCCAGTCTGTTGGCTTGATTGATAACTTTTAAATATTTAGACACACGGTGTGAGGACTCATCAGCCCCGAAAAATGTTAAAATTTTAGGAGTAAGACTGACCATCACCAAGCAGGACAGGGACTTGGGAGTCAGCGAGCAGGGGCTGCTCTCCGTTTGGTGTGAGGGCTTCTGGATTAGACGGCTTCTCTTGTTCTGCAGCACAGGCTCTGGGCACGTGACTTCCGTATTTGCAGCACGAGGGCTCAGTAGATGCGGCCCCCAGCCTTAGTCGGATCTTCCCGGACCACAGACCGAACTGGTGACCCTTGCATTGCTGGGCGGATTCTTAACCACTGGGCCACCAGGGAAGCGCCTGCAGGTACTATTTCATTAACTCTCCCAACAATGCTATGAGATGGACTCTACTGACGTCCCTACTGTGCAGATGAGGAATAGAGTGTGGGAAGTGAGGTCGTTTGCCCGAGGACACCAAGTCAGCCAGCAGTAACACCAGGCAGCCTGACCACGAAGCCCGCAGCATCATCTGAACCAGGACCCTATGGTACCTGGAGCAAAGGGGCCCCTCCCAGCGGGCGGGCCTGAACGTCCCCACCACCCCCACCATGCACGGGAACTTACAGACACACCCCCGCCAGCATCACACAGGAGCTTGTGCAGCACCCCGGCCCGTACCTGTGTGGGCATCCCTGTTCCCCCTTCTCCCTTCCTGGACCAGTGGGGGCACTGAAGCCATCTGGGACGGAGACTCTCAGCTTCCGCTCCCTCGGTGGCCCTGCACCTGCCCGGCAAGGGGTGGCGCCCGGTGCGTTCATCATCCTTCCTCCTTGGCTCCACCACCCACCTGCGCTGAGCCAGGTGTCCCCTGAAGCGTGGGCCCACCCTGGAGTCCACGGTACCCCGCTCTCCTGCCTGCTTCTCTTCCTGGCTGCTGTCTCTCCCATTCATTCACCTCTCAGCAGCCAGAGTCACCTTGTCCAAACACACAAGCAAGTCACTTGTTTCAAACCCTTACGGCATTCCACCGTTCCCTGGACAGAGCTCAGCAAGGCTCAGCAGAGCCACTTTGCAAAGATGCTGGCGACCTTATAGACAACAGGCCCAGGCCAAGGATCCTTGTTCCTTACCCTCCATCACAAATGGGAGGACCCAACTCTGCAATGACAGCTCTACAAAGCCTGTTCCCACCGGAGGGAGGTTCCTCGTTGGGATGAAAATATCACCAGGTCTTTCAGAAAGAAAGAAAGTGAAGTCGCTCAGTAGTGTCCTCCTCTTTGCGACCCCATGGATCGCAGCCTACCAGGCTTCTCCATCCACGGGATTGTCCAGGCTGAGGTCTTGCAGAGAGGGACCTTATTCTCATGGGGGACCTCAGGCCCTCTCCTGCATCATGCAAGCTCCAGGCCACTTGTCCATCAGACTCAAGCTGTGAGGTGAACGGGAGGTCAAGGTCCCGGGATCAGCTTCCCAGTGAATCATGCCCTTCAAGACCCACGCACCACCAGCCCAACTCCCCAGGCTCCTTTCAGCCCCTCCCAAGTGCCACATCCTTCAGACCACAGAGCCTTTGCACAGACTATCCTTCCATTTAAACTCTCCCCGCTTTCTTATTAACATCTTGAGATCCCTGCTAAATCATTTCTTCCACAGGGAAGCCCTGCCCAGATCAGACATCCCCAATAAATGGTCTCATAAACCCAAGGAACATTTGGTTGGGCTACTTATTCCTATTTGAAAGTTTCCATTCAGTATACAATGACTAATGTCAGTCTCCCTGCTGGACTGCCAGCTCCATGTGGGCAGAGACTGGGTCTGGCTTTGCTCTCCCGTGGAGCCCCAGCACCTAGAAGATCCTCAGTCTAGTTTATTGACTGAAGAGCAATGAATTCTTTCAGATGAAGGGGATTGCACTTTGCTGGGAGAGGCTGTGGATCCTTCAGGCTCCAGGGTAAGCATGGAAGGGATGAGATTGAGCAGATGACGAGCTCTCCGCAAAGTGCTTGCAACACTGTAGGAACTTAATAAATGGTGGTTGTTTGTGATGAGGATGACAATGATGATGCCAAGTAGGAGGAGGATGGTGTCTTCTCACGACAGGGACAGCTTTACACCAAGAGACAGAAGCCCTTGCTGAGAGATGGGGCTCTGTTCCCTGTTCCTCCATCATGGAAGTTAGAATCTGCAAGTGAGGGCAATAGCCCCACTGAAAAGCGGGGAGACCGGGCCCAGCTGCACGCTGGCCTCCAGCGGGGATGAGGGCTTTGAGCTTCTAGGCCAGCAGCTGCCTCCTCCGTGACCAGGTTAAGGAGGGACCCAGTGTTTATGGATTCCTCCCGTGGGCACGGCGCCCTGCAAAGAGCTTTCCACATTTCACTTCCTTTTCATCTGATCCCAAACTCTGAAAAGTAGGCCTAATTATCCCCCATTAGTGATGATGCAGCAGAGGATGGGATGGTTAGACAGTATCACCGACTCAATGGACATGAATCTGAGCAGACCCCGGAAGACAGTGAAAAACAGAGGAGCCTGGCGTGCTGCAGTCCACGGGGTCGCAAAGAGCCGGACTCGACGTGGCGACTGAACAGCAACAGCACAGATGATGAAACTGAGCTCGGGTGGTGATGGAACCAGCCAAGGTCACGCAGCCTGAAGGTGGTGGAGCTTAGGTGAACACTCAAGTCCCTGTCTCAGTCATGCAGAGATCCAGAGCTTTCAGCTACATTGTGCTGCTCGTGAGAAAACCATAAAACCAACCACAGTTCCTGAATGCCTAAACGTCTCCTCCCAAACGTCCCCACTTCCAACCTCAGCTGGGGACACCGCCTCCTGGAAGCCTGCCTGCATTTCCCTGCCTGACTCTGGCCCCACAGTCCTCAGGTTTCTGCCGCAGGTGCACTCTGGCAGAGCTCACAGGGGCCCCATCCTGGTCAGGCCAGGACTCAAAATGGCTCAATAAAGGGACTGTCTCAGAAACTCGGCCCTTCCTGGGAAACACCCTTTATGCTGCTGGAGGAAGAGCTGTGGGGCAAACCTCCCCAGGAATCAAAGCTAATTTTCAGTTATTTAGGAGGTAGCTCCCCTGTGACTCACTGTTTGGGATATAATGACCCAGGCCAGGAGCCTGGGCTGCCAGGAGCGCCCTCGTTAAACTCAAAAGACAAAAGGAGAGGGGGACGCCCCCTCCCCCACCGGAGACGGTGACTCCGCACAGCCGGGTGACCCTGGCCAAGGGGATTCACCTCTCTGGCTCCTTTCCTCCCAAGTCTTCTCCCAGTGGGTGAGCACAGCCCAGCATGGAAAGGGTTCCAGGAGAAGTCCTGAGCAGGAAATGGGAGGGGCTGGAGGCAGGGCCGCAGCAGAATGTATGTCAGTGCTTACCCAGCTTTACTGTCCAGGGTTAAAAAATCTTTAATCCCAAATCACCGCCCGAGATCCCTGCCACCAGCCCTCCCCACCCCACCGCAAGGTGACACCTCCCCAGGGACTCTATCCCGGATGGGATAGGGAATATCGAGTTGGGCCAGGGAATTCGAGTTGGGAGTCCTCCCCATCTGCGGGCTGAGGCCCAGCCTTCTCCCCAGGAAAGGATGCTGAAGCCAGACCCTCAGTGAGCTCCTGAAGGGGAGGCCCGACACAGGTGGCTCAGCTCGAGGCTACAGGACGGTTTTTACTGTGGACCCTTGGCCACTCTCCCTTTCATGGACCCTCTCCTCATTAAAAAAAAAAAAAAAAACGGAATTGGAAAGCAGATGCTGTGACTACAGTGGTATGAAGCTAAATATAACCCAAGCTGGATTATATTCACTCTGACTTCAAAGATGAGAGAAAATTTTGAGGGCCCCTTTCCCTGGTGGTTCAGATGGTAAAGAATCCACCTGCAATGCAGGAAAGCCGGGTTCAATCTCTGGATGGGGAAGATCCCCTGGAGAAGGAAATGGCAACGCATTTTATTATTCTTGCCTGGAGAATTTCATGAACAGAGGAACCTGGTGGGCTACAGTCCATGGGGTCACGAAGGAGTTGGACACCACTGAGCAACCAACACTTTCACTTTTTTCAAAAATATCACAGGTGCCCGGCAGCCTGCCTACTGTTGGTATTGCCTCCTGTAAGCCCTTTGAACTGTCCGGGCCCCCGTTCTGGCTCACCAGCTACTTAGGCGTGTGTCTCCGTTTGCTCCTCTGTAAAATGGGAATGATCACCATGACCGAATAATGAGGCTGTTTGAAGGTTCCTGGAGATCCTGCTGGAGAAGAGCTTGGCATGGTCCTGCCGTAGAGTAAACAGTGGTGCGGGGACTGCTGAGCTGGCTATGAGCGTTCCTTCTTTCCCATGAAGGAGATGGCTTCTATCCTCATAATAGGAACAGGAAAAACCGAAATTCCTCACAAGGAAATGTAACAAATGGCGGAAACGGGACTCCAGGGGCACAGACCAAGCAGCTCCCAGACCCCGGACACTGATGGAAGTGGCCGATCTGGTTATCCCAGCAGACCAGGAACATGGAAGGCAGGGGGAAGTCACAGGCCAGGTCCCGGCATCTTGTGTCCGATTCTGCCTGAGTGGACTCCAGCCAGCAAACGAGGCCATGGTGAGGCTGAGGCTGGTGGGACCCCGACATTTCTGATCACAGCAGAGCTGGGTCCCCTCCTCTGTCCTGCTGACCTCCAGCCACACTCTGAAGCCCAGCCTCCACATGCTGACCTGACTCCGGGGACAGCAGTCTCAGAGCCACGCCGAAGTAGGAAGCTGCTGTCTCCGCCGTGCAGGCCCCAAGAGGACATCAAAAGGATGGAAGCTTCCAGTCCCTGCTGGAATGTGGGTTTTCCAGCTGACTCAGACTGAGCCTGTTTCTACAGGAGCCACGCTACACCACTGCTCAAGGGTTTTGGGGAGACAGAGTTCACAACCGGGAGGATTTTCGCTACCCGTCAAGCAAGCAGTAGCACACCTAAGAAAGAACAGGAAAGATAAACCCCCGAGCCCAGCTGGCTCAGCTCCCAGCCTTGGACTCTAGGTTCTTGGCGCCCAGAGCCTTGTCATTTAGCCAAGCAAGCTACAGGCCCTGTCGGGGTCCAACGGGGGCTGGTTGAGGGGCAGGGCGGGGAGTCAGAGCCAAGCTGAAGTAGCCAGTGGCGTGGACACAGGCCAGGCTCACCCCTGCTGCTCCCAGGACATCTGAGTTCAGCCTCTCTGAGTCTCAGGAGCAGCGTCCGTAAAATGAGGGTGAGAAAAAGACCCCACGAAGGAAAAGCCCCTGACACGGCCCAGGCTCCCAGCTCCACGGAGGGGCGAGCGCAGGGATTCTGGGGCAGAGGGCAGTGGTGGGAAGGGCGGGAAGGAGAAGGCCCAGAGGCTGGCTCCACCGCCTGGCTCTGGAAGCAGAGCTGTGGGCCCCAGCCTGGCCCCTCCCCTGGGACTTGGCCAGAGTGTCAGAGCTGGAAGCATCGTTGCATCACTGGGTGCTCAGGGGTTAATGATGGGGAGTGGACAGGACCCGGGTATTTAACTAATCGGGGAGGTGCCTGGAGATCAGAGGTGCCCCTTCTGGCTTCCGTCTCCGTCTCCCACAGCCCAGCTTCTCTGCCCCCTGCTCCCCTCCCCGCCCCCCAGGATGAAGCGACCCCCTCTTCTGACCTTCCTATGCCTTCTGGGTAAGTGACCCTCATGCCTGCATTCCTGCTCTGCCCCAGATGGGAATACTCCGCGGGGCTCCTGAGCCAGGCCCCCGGGAGGGTGTCATCGGTCACCCTGAGGCCAGTGCTGGCCCAGGAAGAACTGGCCAGTGGAGAGGGGGCCAGGGGGCATGGCTGCAGCCTGGACGGCCTGGGGAGACAAGGGAGTGGGGCCGGCAGGGGCCCCCGACAGCTGCTGCCGCCCGCGCTCCACCCCCGACCTGAGTGTCCGTTTCTGCCTTTAACCTGCCGGGTGGGCGGGCCCCCACTGATGCAGCCGCGGGACCCAGAGGAACTAGGGAAGTCCAGGTAGTCAGGAAGTTTATCCAGCGACATCTGATGGGACCCAGTGTGGACAGAGTGCTCCTGGGGGTCAGCGGTGGCGGCTGACACCAGGGGAGAGGATCAGGAAACTGGGATGGGAGCCTAGAGGATGAGCCGGGGGCGGGGGAGTTCTGGGAGACAGTGGAAGGAGAGCAGGGGTGGGAGGTCGGGTGGGGACACAATGCAGGTGAGGACCAGGAGACCAAGGTGCAGTGGCGTCACAGGAACAGCACTACTGACTGGCATTGTTGCTCAGTTGCTCAGTCTTTGCGACCCCATGGACCGCAGCACGCCAGGCCTCCCTGTCCATCACCAACTCCCGGAGTTTGCTCAAACTCATGTCCACTGAGTCTGCGATGCCGTCCAGCCATCTCCTCTGTCGTCTCTGTCGTATTACTGATTAGCACTCTTATCATTGGGAGTGAAGTGCTTGGGGAGGTGGAGGTTCCCGAGACGATCCGAGAGATGCCTGCACTCAGATGTGGGGACTGCAGTTGGCCACAGAGGGTGGGGCCCCGAGGGAGCTGACACCCTCCCCGCTCCGTCCCCGCAGCGGCCCTGGCCGGCGGGAACCTGGTCCAGTTTGGGGTGATGATCGAGAGGATGACGGGGAAGCCCGCGCTGCAGTACAACGACTACGGCTGCTACTGCGGTGTCGGTGGCTCCCACTGGCCGGTGGACAAGACAGACTGGTGAGCAGGCGGCCCAGCCGCCGTCCTGCCTGGAGGATGGAGGCGCCAGGGGGAGCATCCTGCGGGGAGCTGGGGGTACCGAGGAAGCTGAGGCATGACCACCACACTTGTGAGCCCCTTTGGGCCTTAAGCCCCCCAGGCAGCCCCCAGTCCAGCCCAGCTGGGCTCACAGGCGCCTTCAGGCCGTCCACGACCTTCACAGGTGCTGCCATGCCCATGACTGCTGCTACGGGCGCCTGGAGAAGCTGGGCTGTGAACCCAAAATGGAAAGGTACCTCTTCTCAGCCACCAGGCACAGCATCTTCTGCGGTGAGTGAGCAGACCCGGGGGTCCCCCAGACTCCTAGAGAGGGAGGGGACTCAGCCAGGAACCCCTCTCCTGATGGAGACCCTTGAGCCTGGTCACCTGGGCAGGAGAGGCGGGTCTTCCATCATCACAGCATCAGGGAGAGGCGTGTCCCTGCGCCCAGATGCTCCCATGGCACCCAGTCTGGAGAGCCCAGGACCCATCAGCTCCTGCCCTGGGACCCCAGGAACACCCCCCCATTCAGAGGCGCCCCCACCAGCTCCAGCCTCTGGGGGGAGAGCAGAGGGACAGCACCGAGCCCGCCCAGAGGAGCTGTGCCCAGACAGCCCTCCCCAGGGCCTGGGCAGCCACTAGGGGCACTGCCCCAGGACAGGGCCTCGAGGGCGGAGCCCCAGACCCAGAGGCTGGAGCTCGGATGGGGAACCACAGACCCCCAAAGGCTGACCCACCACACCGGGGCGCCTCCTCACCAGGCCCCATGCCCACTTGGACCAGTTAGCCTTCTCCTCTGCTCCCCAGCCTGGGGAAAGAGCTGGACCCGAATCAGTGTAAAGGGCTCCATGCAGCCCAGCCCCATGAAGGGAACTCACATCGGAGAACCAAAGGTTCTTCTTCCTGCCGCAAAGCCAGGAGTAGCCTGGAAGGCGGAGGGCAGGCCTGGAGCTGGAAGGACACAGCACAAGGGGGCTGGGAGGGTCAAAGAAGACTCAGATCTCTGGGGTCTGTCCTGGGGGCGGGACGGGACAAGAAACAGAGCTGCGGGAGGCAGGCTGGGCTCCAAGTGTCCTGTTGCCATCGCCATCCACTCAGCAAAGCGGCTTTAGCAGGTAATGAGCTCCCCGTCACGGGGAGTTCATGCAAGGCTGGGAAGCCACCTGTTGGGGACAGCGCTGAGAGGGTGAGTGAAGGGAGGGGTCAGGTGAATGGGACACAGGTTCAGGGAGTCCCCTCCCCGCCGTGTGACTCTGGGCAAGGAATAGAACCCCTCCTATTTCTTCATCTGTAAAAGGGAGACCTAACCTCACACTTGCCAGCTTAGCCCAGCTCCTGGGAGCTGACATAGCTGTTAAGCCCCTGCCAAATCTGAGTTCTGGGGGGAGAGCAGAACCCAGATGGGAAATGAGGCTGACCTTCACGAGGGACCCTGAGGAAGCCGGACATGTCTGAGCTGGGGGATGTCTTCGTGGGGACAAAAAGGAGCCAGAGCCCCTGAGGACAGACAGAGGCGATGGAGGCAAGAGGAGGCTTTGGGGCCCCTGGAGCCCACAGAGCTGATGCCCGCCCCACTCCCCAGGCTGGGTGTGTGCGCACGTGGAGGGGGAGCCCTGAGATAAATGCTGGAAAAACGGGCTCCATCCCCGCTGAGGGAGGCAGGCGCAGGCCCCAGCTCCAGGCCCTCCGGGGCACGCCCAGGTCACCGGGATCGAGCTGCTGCCGTTCAGTAGTTTTCCTCTCTGGTTCATGGCTGCCGACACCACTAGCAATCCATTACGTGGGAGAAGGGTCGCCCAGAAACACAGCCCTCCCTGGGCTGGGACAGGTGGTCTCCCCGTGGGGAAGGAGCTTAGGGGAGTGGAGTGGGTTTGGGAGAGGAAGGGACAGCAAGGACAAATCTCCAGGCTTCCAGCATCCCTGGCCCCAGCAGGGCCTCAGCACCCTGCCCGTTCTCTCACCCAACCCTGGAGCATCCCCCCGGAGCATCCCCCTGGTGAGCGTGGGCTTCCGGGCAGAGAACGTGGACCCCAGCACGCTCCCCTGCACATGGCTGGGAGTGGCGGGCCCAAGGTTCCCAGGCCCTGACTGCCCACATCCCATCCAGCCGGCAGAACCAGCTGCCAGCGACAGACCTGCGAGTGTGACAAGAAGGCCGCGCTCTGCTTTCGCCGCAACCTGGGCACCTACAACCGCAAATACGCCCATTACCCCAACAAGCTGTGCACTGGGCCCACCCCGCCCTGCTAAGGGTGCGCTCTGCCTCCCGCTGAGGCCTCCAGCTGCCGGGGCCCCAGGCCTCGGGAGGGTTAGCACCAAAGGCTCTCCCGCCAGAAAACTCCTTTCCCGTAAGCCCATCCTTCCCTGAGAGGCCCCAGACTCAGCCCTGGACCGTCCCTGGCCTCCCTGGCCACAGCGCCCTCAAAAAGAGCCAGACCGGGGGCAGGGGGCTCCTGAAACACCCGGAAGATTCCACAACCCGTCCCCCTGGGATCTCAGTCCCCTCTTCTGATATGTGAATACTGTTCGCCCAGGATTCTAACACTGGCCCTCAGATTGTGTCGCAGGGTTCATCAGTCTCCGGTTTCACTCACGCCTTTGTTTCTCGAGCACCCAGAAATGTGCTAAGCACGGGGACATAGCGTGGGTCTGGCTCGGGCGGCCCCTGCATGCAGCTCCAACACTCTGTCCTTTGAGTTTTCCATTACAATGAGTCTTTGTGATTCTCTTTTTTTCTAACATTTTACCGTCTTATCCGAGATAATAATGGCAGTCTCTAGCAGGAATATTTCTGGCCATATGGCGTAATGTGAAAAGCACGCAAATGCCAACCTAAAAACATTGCCCCCACCATGTCATCAGGCTTCAATTCCCTCCCATTAGAAATCTGGCTTAGAGTGAAAAGAGGCTCTCAAATCATCTGATTCACAGCCCTCCCTTGGCAGAGGGGCACCCCGGAGGTCAGAGAGGGAAGGTTCTACCTGGAGGGGTGTCCTCACTCCCAAGCCAGTGGACCTTCTTCTGCATGAGTCGGTATCAGTCACTGCCCACCACCCCTCTGATTGTCATCATGGACAACCCAGAGTGCCCAGGGAAGGTCAGCTGTGAGGATACCCATGCCAGGCCCGGCTCCTGATACCAGGAGGGGAAGAGGAAAGAGTTCTACATCTTACATCCAGCATCCTGAGACTGACTTTGGAGCCAATTTAATGCACCAAAGGATTCCCATCAAATTGGAATGCAGCCTACCTGGGAAGAAATAAACTTCAGCAGATTCTACTCCTAAATATAGACATGATACTCCACTGTGTGTAATATGCGGATAAAATCTCCCAGGGCTGGGATGAGCCTATTCAGTGAGATAAAGCATGTAAAAACGCAGTGCACGGGCAAAGCTCACAGTGGACAGGGTTAAACGTTCACTCCCTCTCCATCTCTTGGCATGCGGACAACATTCAGGGCTTTGAGGGCAGGAAAGAGCCTGATGCCATCGAAAAGATGATCATCATAAATTTTAAACGGTGAAGCAGTTCTGTGCTGGCCAAACAAACAAGAGAAGGGCAGATGTGCGTGCTTTGCTGCTGTGACTGACTCAAATCCTGTGTGAAAAATCACCAGGAGATGAGGTCTTAAAGTGCAACGCGGGTGGGTGGGGAAGAGAGGGCCGCGTTTGTTAGGAAGCGTGGTCCTGAGGCGCCCTCTGGCGTCCGTTTTGTTCAGGCTGCCGGGAGCAAACAAATTTGGTTTAAACCTCGATTTCCCTTTGTCAGGGCGGGCAAAGTGTGTTTCAGGGCTAGTGAAATCAGTCCTCTCGTATCTTCAGTAATAAACAAGCTGAGAAGTAGTAAGTCCTTAAAGACATCTCAGAATGACGGTGCCAGCGCACACACGAGAAGCCCAGGAAGAAGGGTCTGACTCGGGAGAGACGAAGGCAAGGCGGTGTTCTGGGCGTGATGTGGCGCTGGGAGGAGGCCCTGGTGACGCCACAGCTGTTTAACCATCTGACAGGGTGAAAAGTAGAACTTGAGAACAACCTCGGCGCAGCCCGCTTTCCCAGGAATCAATAAATATTTGGTGAACGAGTCAATGATTCCATCTAAGTCCTGTTTGTGTGTCTCTATAGCCCATACACTTGATTTCCAGCTGTAGACTTGGTAGAAAGGACTGAAAAGAGGAAAGCAGAACCCTGAAGTTGATGTTGGAGGTTGCAGGTAGAGCCCTCTGCTTTGCCAGTTAGCAGCAGTGGGTCATTCAAGACCTCACTGCTCAGGAAGCTTATTAGAACAGAATCATGGACCTGATCCCAGACCTGCTGGTTAACAAGACCCCCAGGTGGTTCATACATACACTGAAATCAAAAAGCCCTGATATATGGCCAGAGCTCTGGTTTCTGCACTTGTCAAATGGAACAATGACACTTCCCAGGCAGGCTGGTTGTAGCAAGGTTTAATAAATTAGCATGTATGAATGTACACAAAATAATGCCGAGTGCCTTATAAAGAATCCCATAAGTGAATGACAGTCGTAGTAACAATTCCTAACATTTATCACGCACTTGGCGCTCACCAGGCACTGTTATAAATGCTGTTTCTCAGTTCTTTGAGCAAGTGAATGAATGAATGACGCATGGGACTAAACCGAGGCTGAAAGAAAGCTCTGTCACCTGAAGGTGTCATAGCTTGCCTCTCCGATTTTGATGACAGGACTTGGATGAGTTTTGCTTTTGTTCCCACTTAGCCCCTAGCATAAGCTGTGAACCAAGTGTTCAATCAAATAACTTGCTGAATAAGTGGTTAGAAAACAAATCACATTGGAATTCCCGAGTTGAGTCCCATTATGACTTCATGGACATTTGTCTGCTTCCTCAGGGTTCTTTGTAGTCTCTGGAGAACTGAATACCGTATTAAATTTCATTCTTCCCCTCAATACACTTTCATACAAACTATGCTCCTGGCCCCTCGCTGAATACTGGGGACAGACAAGTCTGATGTGGCCAACCTCCAGACAGACACCACCAGTCACTCTTCACTAGCGAGTGTTGTAATGGAGCCAAAATCGGGCTCTCAGAACCAAATGTTCCTCAGCCCTTCATTCTCCATCCAGTCCACCAGCCCCAGCTTCATTTCCCAGTTTGATTTCTATCACATCACTCTTCCGCCCTGAACCCTCTATGGCTCCCCATTGTCCACCAACCCCTAGCATTCAAGCTTGGTTTCATGGGCTTTTCCAGGCCTTCATCCAGCCACATGGATTTCCCTATGCTCTTCACCACTGCTAGGACAGGCCCACCTCCCTTTGCAGCTCCACAATAGCTTCCTGAAACCTAGAAGGCTCCCTCTTCATAGACTCCTCACCACGCTCACATCCGCGTGCTGAAGGCACATCCCAAATGCTGCCTCTTCCATGTTTTTCCACTTGGAGATCTCGCCCTCCTCTGAAGGACCAAGCAATGTGTCCTTACCTTTCCTAGGGATACGTACCCATTATTTGGGCTCTCACTTTGGGTTCCTACATGGTGCGGGCAGACTGCCCTGAATTGAAATCTGTGGTCTTGGACCCATCATTTATTGCCTCCTGTGTAAGATGGGGACAGGACCATCAACCTCACCAGGTGGTTTTGAGGTTTAAATGAGACAACTTATCCAAAGTGCCTGGAGCCTCAGAGAGCTCCATCTGCGCTAGGTTACTTTGCATTTTTGTCTCCCCTGTCGAATCCATCCCACGACAGATGCTAAGTATCTGTTCAACTGAATCCACAGATACATGATCATGGTGATTTTACGGAAGTGGCATCATACACATGATAAATACTGTACTAATTTACTTGAACAGCCCCTTGGCTCACTACTCTGAGTGCTCATTTATCTTCAGTGGACATGTGTTTGGAAATCATTAACCTTTTGTGCCCTGAACATATGTCCTACAGAGGCAGTAAGGCAAAACTGGCTCGAGAGATGGTGTGCAGCATTTTCCTGGAGGGCCGCTACCTGTGATGTGTGCCAAGGTCAGAAATGCACACGGAGGCGGACTTGGAACATCGAGAATACGTGGTCAGGAGGGATCGGGAATGCCTGATGTTTGGAATTCATTCAGCAAGCGCAGGAATAGTCTTCTGGGAGCAAAAAGACATGTGACTAGCGTTTGAAGAAAGGAGTCCCCAGTCTGCCTCCAAATGAACTGTCCATCCTTAGTAAACTCTGTCCCAAACTCATGGGACATCCCACTCTCCCACTCGAGGGGTTTATGCTGGCCCTTCGATCCTCAAAACCTCACTCCCCATTTACACCTCCTATTTCCCTTTTCATGCCTCATCTAAACGACACTTCATTCCCTTCTGAACTCACAGCCTTTTCCTATTGGAACCTCCTGTTACGGCCTGTCTTCTCTTGGGTCATAGTTATGTGTCCACTTTCACCGCTGGGCTGAAAGGTTTTCGAGGACAAGGTCCATGCCTGATTCAATGCCCAGGAATAAAGATTCCAACACAGCACAGGTTCAGTAAATGATAAACTCCTGGATGTTTGGTGAATATATTGAACAAAAGCTGACTATCTTGATATATCTAAGTCCCTCTACATAGGGAATCTCAGACAAGTTTCTCCAAGACGGAAAAGTTTTTCTGCTGCCAAACCAGAATCCATGAATCAGCAGGACTGGTCTAGATCCTATTTAACGTACAAAGTTCTAAATCACTGCATCACTGCGGGCTGAGTGCCCGCTCTGTCCAGCAGTCCAGCTAAACCCATACTGGAGCAGAGCATTTATGACAAATCTTGGTTGAATCTCAAGGCTGACATGCACTTTCTGCCCATCTGGGGAACAGGTAACTTTAATGCTGGGTTTTCCAACCCTGCTTTCTTCTAGACAACCATGACTAGTTACCAAGAGGGGACATGGGAACAGCCACTTGCCCTTCACGGCATCTCAGTCTTTGGCACCATAAACTCTCCCTCACGCGGAGTCAGCAAGGCTGCAGCCTGGAGGAAAACATAAACGACAAACTGTACTCCTGTAATTGTCCCCTGACGCCCGAGGACACTTCTGCCCTTGCAGACTCACCCAACCTCACAGGTCGCCAAGACCCCGGCAGGAAGCCCCAGGACCACCACGCAGCCCAGCAGGCAGCCCCCGGCCCCAGCCCCAGGTGAACCACTGAGGAACAGCGCCAAGGAGGCCGTGGACGTTCTCCGCCTGGGGTCGGGGGGCAGATCCCCACATGGGGCAGCACTCCAGTCCTAGCAGGTCTTTCAGAGATTCTCAGTCGGGTGAGCAGGGTCCGGCGTCTGGGCCTCGTGGGCTCAGGAACTGGGTAGCATCTGTGCACCCCAAGGTCTCCGGGTCATGGAGGGAGGCAAACCGCATGGGGAGGACAGTGACCGAGAGGGAAGGGACGGCCTCGCCAGCTGCTGGAGTCCTCACCCACCCAGGGTGGCAGCAGAGCCCTTTCGGTGTCGAGGCACCGTGGAGCCCATCCACAGGCTGCTTGATGAGCACACAGAACAAGATCAGGCGGGAACCCAGAGGCCAAAACCACAAGGCTGCGATGCGGCTGGCCAGACGGCAGCAACCTTGGCCTCGGGACCGGCCCCGGCGGTCTTGCCCAGGGGTCCCATCCGTCTGGCGCTCTGTGGCCGCCTGCCCCTCCCCGTCCCGAGCACCTCTTCCAGGTAACCTGTGCAGTCACTGCTGCCCACGTGTGTCTGGGGGAAGGCGATCCCTCCTGGAATGGAGTCAAACCAAGCCCCAGAGTTCTAGAGAAACCCTCGGGGCAGCCAAAAGACAGCTGCTCTGTATTTAGACAACTGCTAACTATGAGAGACCTTCTTAGACACCAGGTGGAAAGAGGAGGAGGGCCCCCCGTGTGCGCGGCCACACTCATCTGGACGGAAGCTGCAATCAGATGCTTGAGCTCAGTGAGATCCCAAACGACTGTCCACGGGCAGAACAGGCCCAGTTTCCTGCAAAGTCTCTGAGAAGGACCAGCAGGCTCTCCATCTCGTGCCGTCAAACGGCGGTCAGACAGTGACAAAGACAACTCGAAACTCTGTCTTTAAACTAGAATTTATTGGTGTACAAAACTCCATTTCGTAGATAAAGTGGCACATCTTTGCAGCTTCTATTGCACCAAGTGTTGAAGATTAAAAACACAAAAAAGGAAAATATTTGGTTTTGGAAACACTGCAAATAGCCAAGTACAGTACTTTGGTAAATAAAAACAAAACGCTTCAGAGTAACACAACGCAAGGAAAGAAGGAAGAAATGAACTACAGACATCAGACAATGGTCACATTTCTCCCTGTCGAGCTCCACAGATAAGGCGAGACTTGCCAAGTCTCTGGGTCACGACCCCACGGAGGTCTTGGGTATCTCCGGACTGCAGCGAGAGCAAGTATAGTGCAATTAGGAGAAAAAGAGAAGGTGGCTGAGCCACAGGGGCTCTGGTGTTCTCCACAGACCCACCTGCCCTCCCTCGTCAAGGGGACTAACGCCCACCAGCGCTTCCCCGTTAGCACGGGGAACAGAGGTCTGCCGTCAGGCTCCCGGCTCCTCCCTTCTCACGGTGCTCACTGCTGGTGGATGCTGGAAGGGTTGCTCCGGGGAGGCCGAGGGCCGTTCCCCCCAGAAGATGAACCAGGAGAGGAGCCCCAGCAACACTCCAGCTGTGGCCGAGGGATCAGCGTGCAGGCCGAGGCCTGGGGCCACACTCAAACCCCCATCACGGACAGCTGGCAACGGTGCCCCGGTGGATGCTGAGATGGGAGCGGGAGGCTGGGCCGCCGAGCTTTTGCCCAGTGGTCGTGACTGCCCGGCGCTGCGGCACAGCGAGCACCAGTGGTTCTGGACCGAGGGACGCCCTGCTCACAGCAAGGTCACCACACACACGTTCGCGCTTTCACAGAAATTCTTCTTCACTGGCATCAGCTCCTTCTCGAGTAACTCTGCAAGGATGCTAGACAATTTAATCGAGTTACAAAGTAGTCTGAACTATGGGAGCAGGACTCTAGAAGGTAATCCCTCCGAGGAAATGGGTAAGAGCCTAAGGTTTTCACGGGGCATGTTACCCTGGACACATGGGGACAGGCAGTGGACAAGGCCCAAATCCTGCCCAGGGCCGGGTTCTGGGGGCACCTTCTGAGCTCAGTTCCGTGCACGCACTTCGTGACTGCTGCTCAGTGTCTCTGCTGCAAACCAACTGTCGGTCCCCTCTCTCGTAGGTGACGGCAGAAGATCGGCCATCATTTAAAATCGAGATCTTCAACTTAACGACATCAGTGGAAACATACAGTTTGCTTTAGAGTCAGAAAGACACACCTTGTGGAAAGTGCCGTTATCAAATCGCCTCAGAACAGCCGTCGGAGGCCCCAGAGTCTGAGCAACACTTGTTCTGAAAGCTGAGATGACGAAACAGTGAATGATGAAAACGCCAAAACAAACAAACAAAAATAAACAAAAAAACTGCATCAGACTCTGAGTCTAAAGGTTTGCCACAGATAGACAGAGCCTTGAGGTAAAAAGGTGAAGAGCTACGCGTCTACCCCAAGTGGGGCCAGAGGGCCACGGCACCGAAAGCAAGAAGCTCCCCCGTCACGCCGCCCACACCGACCCTTCTGGCCAGGCTGAGTGTGAGCCAGCCCTGACGAGGAACCCGAGTTTCCTTCAGCCGACTGCACGCTCTGGGTTGAACGTCTCACAGAGGTAACCTGACGGCGTTCCCTGTGGACCTGGTAACGCCCAGGCAGTCTAGAGAGCTTCTCAGAGTGAGAGAGACTGCACACCGAGGACAGGACTCCCACGAGGCAGGCACGGCCCCGCGCCAAGTCCTGATCCCACCTATGGAACACGGCGCGGCGCCCCCGTCGCCGGCAGAGCTCCCTGGGCGGGGAGGCGGCGCGTCAGGAACCACCCCCTCCAAGCCCGGCCCCAGCTGCCCCACAGCAGAGCTCCCACTTCACCAGCCCTCGGAATCACACGGGGTGTGGAAGTATATTCAGAGCTTACAGGGGGAACCACAGACAAGCTCGACCCTTTGAGACTCCTTTCTGCCACAATTCTTCAGCCAGACTTCACTCCTAAAAGCATACGCTATTATTGAAAAATCCAATATACATACACAACTTCTCTCTAACATCTCCTGGTGGCAACTATATTAATTTAGAATTTCTGGTTCTATGCTGTTTTAATGCATCTACCTCTCTAGTACAAAGCTGTTGCCACTAAAATTTTATTTCTTGTTTTGACCTTAAAAAAAAATCTTTTTTTAAAAAAAATTCAAGAAACTTTTATGTACAGCTTATAAGACAAGTAAGCAGCTATGGACCACCACCCCATCCCCTTTCTCCTGACCAAAGCTACGGAGATAACCCCCCAGAACAAACATCTAACAGCCTCAGAGGTTAAGAAAACGTCACTCCTCACTATGCTGTGCCCCTGAGTAACTGCACGGGCAACCGGCACTGAGCAGTCAGCCCAGGAGCAGCAAACACGCCAGGCCCCCACCTGGCTGCCAATAAGGGGGTTCTCCCGAGCCTACCAAGGCCACCAGCCACCACATGGACTGCACCTACCTCATACTCTGGTGGGACAGAGGCAGTGAGGTTTACAGTTAAACCCTTAGCTAGAAGATATCACTACAGTTGGATACATGTGCCCCATCCCTAATAACTAACATACTGAACACAGACCAATTATAACTGGAAAACTGTGAAATAGTAATACAAGACAATTACTGAAGCCACCAGATTAGTTTTTAAAACCAGTTACTTTACCCAAGAAAAGGCGAAGCGCATCCTCAGAATTAGGTAATTCATAAATAAATGCACCCAATATTCTATAGTAACTCTTTAGCAACTTCTAAAACCCAACAGAGCCCAAGGCCACGATCTTTAGCCATGAAAATAAAGCAATCCTACTTCTGACGATGGGTCTCCCTCAGCTATTTCAGACTCCTAACTGCTTAATCGTGTGAGAGGAGCTGGTCTCCTGAATCTTCACAGTACAAACATTCAAGCAGCAGCACCCACTCAGATGCTCGGCCACAGTGGAAAGCCAGGAGAACAGAGCCTGAAGCAGTGGTGCGCGCTCCCTTGGAGACAGCGAGGCAACAGAGACGGCTCACCTCCTCGCACTGAGCGCCAGAAGCTCTTACTCACACTCTGCAGTGTGCAAAGAAAAAACGCTCTGTCGTTTCTAAACCTGCTAGGCTCATGTACTGTACCAGCGTGTCCTGGGGGCAACCCCCAAGAGACTACTGAGGCTCCAACCATGGAAAGTTACCAAAGTCCAACACACAGAAAATTAAAACACATAATCAAAACCAAAGAAAGCAAGTCGCCTGCCGATAGAGACAACCCGCTGAGCCCCAGGGCAGCCCACACGCCGCTGTGTCTGTCGCGTCGAAGCCGTCCTGGCGCTTCCCGCTTGCCTTGGAGCTCCTGTGACCCTGAAACCTGAGATGGAGGAGAAAACCAGCAGTTCACCCTTCAGTTCAGCACATAGTATTTCCTCCAATACCAGGTCCTCAAAAGGCAAAACGGTCCAAGACTGGCCACCTGAAGGGTCAGTTTGAAAGCTCACATCCATCTAACTCAGTTTGAGGAACGACGCCTCCCACTGCCCAAACCCGACTATTTCAGCACTGTGCAGCCACGGCAGGGCCTCAGCCACAGTGCTTTCTCAGCCCAGCTGGTCTAACCTAAGTCCCTGACGACTTCCAGAGGGTGCTGGAGAGTTTTCCCAAGAGCAAAATCCCAATCAGGACTTAACTAGAAAGAAGAAAGTGCAGCACTTTATGGGATTTCATTTTCACAATACTAACAAATTAAGCAACAGCTCAAGTTACTTTCCCTCTGAAGGAATCTCTCTAAATCTAGAATAGCAAGTAAGAAAAGACAGTCACTCACTTAAAATGTGAACATGAAAAACCTTAGCAAGTCTTCCAGACACTCTCTCCATACAAAACAAAAAGAACTCTTCAGACTCCTCCTGTGCAAAACCTCAGACTCTCGTGATCTTTCCCTTCACAACTACGGATTCTGGACTGCATGCTTTCAGAATCCCAGACCTGTATCATAAGCAGTCATGCAACACCTTCTTACCACCAAGAAGCAAGTATCAAACACTCAGCAACACGACCAACTTTCCCGCAAGGCCCAGGCCTAGTTAACAGTCAGGCCCATTTATCATATGGCTTGAGTACAAACGAACCGGCAGTGCCTGCAATCCCATCTGAACATCACCACCAGGAAGAGAAACGCGGTTGTTTAACCGCCACCCTGACTACAGGCCACAACCTCCCTATCACATTACTTTGGAAAAACATTTCCTGAATTATTCTCTGATTAACTTGGAGTAGAAGAAAGTTAATTCTAAACATGTACCTGAGTTGGAGATCATTTATAAACTATCCTGCATATTAATGTCTGTTTGAAAATGAAACAGAAACAAAGGAAACTTGTCCTCTGAATTTCTAGCAATTAATCTAAACTACTTCATCCACAATTACAGCAAAACTCACCCCAAGTGTTAAGGAAAGATCCCAGGGTCACCAGACTCTAAATTTTCAGGACAAATAAAACCACACTTAAAAGTTTTTTGTGTTTTTTTTTTTTTTACCTAACTATCCACCCCTAAAACTCGGTATTTTAAACACAGAACATGAATGGCTTCACTGCACTTTCATTAAATAAAACACATCACTGGACAAAACTCGGAACAAAAAAGAGGCAGCTTGAAGGAAACTAACTCAGTGAGTGATTCTGTGGGTTGAGTTTTGTTCTGTAAAAGGACGGCCTCACTGGAAAGCCTGGCACACAGCCCTCCACTTTCCACTCGCTTCCCCAACTCCCAGGAGGCCAGAGTCAGATGCTGAGAGCCGCGAAGGTCTTCACCAAGGTGACCTGGGTGCTCGCGTCAGCCTCGCTTCTGTTGCTGCCCCTGTGGCTCCTGCTCTCCAGGGCTTTGTGGCGGTGCCTCTCCTCCTGTCGTTTCTTCTTCTCTAGTCGCTGCTGCTCTCGCCTCTGTTTGTTTGTGACCTGAGAGAGGAGACTGCCGTGTGAGTCAGTCCAAGTGTACATCCCCGCACCAGGCCAGCAAATATAGGCAATTCCATTCTCCTCATAAAGTAAGTCAAAGTGACCTAAAGAAACATTAACCCTAGGCCAGCTGGAGACAATGCTCAAAAATGCCACAGGATGCCTTTTTGTGTATACTGCCCCAGGGGTCCTAACAGAATCCTTACAAGCTTCCTGCATCTCAGCCCCTGCCTGTGACTTTTTACATTACGTTACATTCTAAGCTCAGAACTTCCTGGTAAAAATCTTAACAAGAGGTCCCAAATTCAGTAAAAGTCATCGCGTCATATATTGCTTGTGAGTGTTGGGCTGGGAAGGGAGAAGCACAACTTTTCTTGGAACCATCTGACAACTTACCAGAAGATCTTAAAAAGATTCACATTTCCATGCCCTTTAACCTGTTAATTCTTCTTCTGGGACTCTAGCCAAGCGAATAATGCAATATACAAAGATTTATACACAAGGTGTTCGCTAAAGGTGACAGCATTTACAACAAATGGGGTGCAATCACATGATCAGCCAAGAAAGCCACCCACACGCTGTGACATTAGGCAGGAGAAGGAGCCGATCTGTGTGTACAGAGCAGGAACTCAGAGTATACTTCCTTCCGTGCGTCACTGCAAAGTCCAACCGGGACAAGTGGGGTCTTCATTCCGCTTCATCATATACCCCCAGGCACTCCCCGTACTTCCTACAGTAACCACTTTATAAATCAAAATAAAATCACACACGAACGCGAGCTCCAAGTTCCCGCCACGGCTGCCAAATTACAGAGCCCTGACTGAGTGACTTCACTCACTCACTCACTCACCATTTACGCCGGCAACCCCAGCACGCCTACCTTTGGGACCTGGTTTTTATTTGCTGTGTTTTCTTCAGCAGGGCTGGCCCGCGCCTTACTGCTTTCGGTCCTGCCTTCATTTACACCCTGATTTCCGAAGATTCTGGTGCCACTGCCACCCTCTTCCCATAAAGGACCGCACTGCGTCAGCACTCCACCACTGGGCTCAAGCTTCTCCTCTGCATCTTTCAGAGAAAGACGGTTTGTTAAACTGAAAATCTAAGATAGTTACACACCATGACAAGTGTTAAAAGACTCAAAGTACCTGGCTCCCTATATCACTGTCATTCAGAGAGCAAGTTTCCTTGAGGCAAAATTCCAGTATCAAGTCAATACAGTGGGGAACATAAGGAAAAAATTATTGGTAAAATTTGGAAGAGAAATTTTAAAATAACCCATTGACCAATCCTCTCATCAGCTTCCTACCAGCTGAGTGCTGTATCAGTTTAAACCACTTTTTAACATGAATTTTTAGGGAGAAATCTTTCATTTGTACCCCTAAAACAGAAAGGAAATAAGCTCTAAAACTGTGCTCTCCAATACAGTGGCTACTAGCCACATGTGGCTGTTTAAATTAAAAATAAAGTTAAATGAAATTTTAAGTTTAGTTCCTCAGCCTCACTTAGCCCCGTCAAGTACACACCACACAGGGTAGCACAGACTCTGGTGCTGCTTTAAAATCACACGATCAGCTTTCTAAGAAGGTACAACAAACATATAAGGAGGATAATAAAATACCCAATCAGAAAAGTATTAATATAATGCCAGGAACAGTATCTGGCATAAAATGTCTGGCAATGAATACTGAAATCATTCAAAAAATAAATAACTTGCAAAAACAGATATTAACATTTTTTTCCTTCCTCTGAATCATACAATTAAACTCAGTTTAAGCAAAGAAAAATTCTGAATCATCACCAGTTGACTGATGCTAATAATGTAAATATTTCCATTAGAAAAGTAATTTTTCTCTCCATTCCACTTCAGTTATCATTCTGGTATTATAACGGAATCTTCTTTCTAAAAGGCTAAGTCTTCCCTGACACTGTCCGCTCGTCCAAAACTGGCTAGGTGGCCTTCCCATGCACGCCCTAGCACCCTGTACGCCAACTTCATTACATATGATTACGCCAGTTTACTTACCTGCCTCCACCTTGCCCCTCCACCCCCAGACTACACGCTTCCTGATGCAGAGCTAGCACCCAGGAAAAATCGCCTGCACACACAAGGTGCTCAATAAACAACTGCTAAATGAATAAATGACAATACAGTTAACTACCTGCCACGTGATTAAAAGTGAAAAATTGATCCCATCTATCAATGCACCGCATGGAATCTAGAAAAACGGCACTGATGAGCCTAGTTAGAGGGAGGAACAGAGACACAGACACAGAGAACCGACCTGTGGAAAGGAGCTGAGAGAGTGACACTGACATATGCACACCACCCCGTGTAGACAGGGCCAGCGGGAAGCTCCGCGCAGCACAGCGAGCTCAGCCTGGTGGCCTATGATGACCTATGACCTGGGGGGGGACTGCGGAGGGGAGGCCCCACAGGGAAGGATATATGCGTACTTAAGAGTTTATTCATGCTGTTGTGCAGCAGAAACCAGCACAACATTATAAGGCAATTGTTCTCCAATTATTAATAAAAATATTAAAATTAAATATTTGAAAAATCACCAACATAATCATCTTGAAAGCTTAGGAATATCAATCACAGACTTACTATTTCTTCTCCCCGGGTTCATCTGCAGCATGGCAATGATCGCAGATTCAATATTATAATTTTCAGCTTCTAGGTTCTGAACTATCAAACTAAAATCCTATGAAAGAAACAAAGAACACATCGGAACCTGGGTGTACTTTCCTGTCCATCTCTATGTCAACAATTTGATGCGCAAAATGATGCAACTGAGGCAAGGTTTCAAGACTTTCTATCTAGAAAATGTCTTCATATTCTCAGTAAGGTGAACACCTGAAATAACTGTTTAATAAAGTGAATTCATATAAAAGTGCACTAGTCAGAAAATAATAAACCCACATACTTTCTTAGGATTTTGAACAATACTGGGTAAACTGGAGAAAACAAGACAGAAACGAATAAACAGCTCTCAGTAAGTCACACTACATAACTAAATCAAACTACAAACATCATGGGCCTGCTTTGGCTCACCGGGTGTTGGTATGCTAGAGTGAGGCCGTAACAGTGTGGCAGTTTCTCAAAAAGTTAAACCTGTACCGACGGGTTTTCAACAATGCCTGTCTATAAACCTGGGATCCCCAACCTCCAGGCCACGGACCAGTCCCTCCTATCAGATCGGCGGTGGCGTTAGATTAGAAATAAAGTGCACGGTAAATGTAATGAACTTGAATCATCCCAAAACCACCATCCCCCAGGTCCCCTTGATCTGTGGAAAAACTGTCTTCCACGAAACCACTTCCTGGTGCCAAAAAGGTCAGGGACCGCTGCTAAATCACAGTTACCACACGACAAATACTAACAGAACACCCAGTTGCGTTGCAGACTTTCTGGACAGCATCTTCTACTTCATCTCGCAGGTCATCCTCAGAGTCGACTCCCTTTGCCTTGCTCTTCTCTCTTTTATTTGATTCATCTTGATGAAGCATCTGAAACTAAAGGACGCAGAAAGAGTGATAATCATGGAACTCTAGCAACTTATGTTCAGAATTTTGAATACAGGAAAATACTCCATCATCTCAAAACATTCAAATATATGAAAAAACATTCAGAAACCATCTTAAAGGAACAGAAAGCACGAAGCTACATTTCATGCACACACTGAGACCCCAGGCCACAACTTGAAGTGTTAAGAGGAAAGGCCCAGGGACTTCCCTGTTGGTCCTGTGGCTAAGACCCCACATCCTAAATGCAGCAGGCCCAGGTCTGACCCGTCAGGGCACTAGCTCCCACACGCCACAAAGAGTTCACAGCCACAACTGAAGCTCCTGCAAGGCGCGGTGAAGATCAAACGC